>NC_090927.1:756955967-758205967 GCF_040938575.1 Ambystoma mexicanum | reverse complement strand
GAAGCGTGGGCTGAATGTGAGGGAGGGGTGTAGTCACCCCCTGCACAGGGTCTCCTTGGAGACCCAAGTCGCACTTTGTATTGATTGGCTGAGGTGGTTGTCCAGGCCGGAAAACCCCCCTGCTGAGTGATTGACAGCTAGGCTGTGTGAATGGGGGATTTTCGCATAAAAGGCAGGACTCTTGGGTTGGAAGTCAGAGTCGCCACTGGAACTGCAAGGAACCGAAGAGAAGCAGAGAAGAAGACGGCTGCTGCACACCTGAGTCCCGGTGAAGCCCTGCTGCAGTCTTGAGCTATCTACCCTTCAACGGCCAGAGAAGATCCAGTCCGGAGTTTTCTTCCCTTGAGCCTGGTGGGGTCAACCAGCTCATCTTCCACAGCCAGAGGATCCTCTTTGTGGTCGAAATCGCTGCAAACTGCTGTAGTGGTCCGGATAGCCATCTGAAGAGCCTCTTCTGTTTTAAAGGAGCGCACCTTTTATTCACCGTCCCTGCTGCTGGCCTCATCCCTGGGTAGTGCAGATCACTCCAGACGTTCTCCTTCTTGTCCCCACGACTGAAGCTCCAGGAACTGTGAGTCTGCAGGAAACTACCAGGAACAACTGCCGTGGCACCTGCGTTCTTCAACGAATAAGGTACTGTGTCCGACTTGGAGGTATTGGGGTGAACCCTTCTTCCTCACCAAAGGCTTGTCCTTTTCTTCCTTCCCTCTTATAACTTTTGCCTCCTCTTCTGACAACATCTAAGTACTCCTGACAATCTTGAATTGTGAACTGTTCTAACTGTGTGATCCTCGGCAACAGGAACCCTGTTCCACTTGACACTGGCACAGGCCTATTGACTTTTCTCTTCGTGTTAGAAGGTGCCCTCTGATTCTCTCTGCCTTGACAAAAGTATTGCTTATGATTTTTATCCCCAACTCTCTTGTGTTAATCCATGTGCTAAGTGTGTTTGACTACGGTTACATTTCTTCCCGCGGGTACGCATATCTTTAGCAAGACCAAACTGTCAAAAAGTGATTGCATATGTACTTCCGGTAACGTCTTTGTTTCATAACACCTGTCTGTCAAATCCTAAGGTACTTACCTTGAATTGTTCTGCACAAGGGGAATTGGTTGTGTGTAGTGTATTTGAAGTGTGGTTTTATTTTACTAGAAGTGAAGTGTTTTGTGAACAGATGGTTTAAAAAAGAAATGTACTCATAATTTGTAACTAGGAACCTTGAGTCAGTGTTTGCTTGAGTCACACTAATTGTAGTCCTTTGTGTAATCTGTACTACTGCTCATTTGCTCTTGTGATAAGTCTGGCTGCTCAGTCACTGCTACCACTCTTTCTGTGTAGTACAGGCTTGTACCAAAGGTGAACTTGTATTACCACTTGTAGTCTTAACTCTGTGCAGGGGTCCCTACGGGCACTGCATAGGATTCTGCCTAACAAACGTAGGTGATCTGGCAAAGGATTGAAGGTTTCTTCTGGAGGTTTGTGCTGTCTCTCCCCAAATCAACCTCACTACCGGCAATCAGGAGAGAGTTAGGGCTCATCTCCCTAAAAGCAACAGCGGAAAACAGCAGCATGTCACTATACAGGAATATCCTGCTACTAGAGTCATCGCCCCTGTATAAACTGATATGCTCAGAAATCAAGACAGGCGGCTCCAAAATGATATCAAGAGAACAACTGAATTCATCCCCTGCACACAGGAAGATCTAATGCAAAATCCTCTCAGAATAATAAAAAAAAAGAAACTAGAGGAACTTGATTAGATAGGTACCTTGGAGCAGGCGGATAATAACAAACTCCTAAACCACGTGCCACTACTTCCAAGGAATGTTAACGATCTAGCAGAAATCTACAAAAAATTCCCAAGCAAACCCCTAAGACAGTTCTTCTTAAGAGCAAGATTAAACTTACTACCAACAAACGAAATCCTGCATATTAGAGGCCTTGCAAACATGAACACCTGGAGGTTGTGCAAAAAGGACGAGGAAGTTGAATCAGTTCACCATCTACTGACGTCATGTTTGGCGTACAAAAAATAAGACAAACATACATGGCACCTGTCTTAGAGACCTTCTCTGACCGTGAGGAAGACACCACGCCTGATAAGTGGGCAAAAAACCTCATGGGTAATCGCTACAGCTGAAAATCCTGCAAATCGCTTTAGCGCAAATAGAAGCAGAAGGATCGCAGAAAACTCTGTGAACAAAACGAAACACCAAACCGGGCAACGAGGGAGTCCGAAGAACTAAAATTCGGAGTGCATCTCTTTTTTGTAAAACCAAACAGTTTTGGTAAACACAAATAAAAAATAAATAATAATAATGATAAACAAACATTATCGCCCCTGTTAAACTAAAAAAAGCCAAAGCTGTTGCCCTCCTCAATAATTGGTTTACCCAAAAACTTAAATCATTGAGAAACCTAAAAAGAACTGCAGAAACTAACTGGCGCAAAGATCCCTCCATTCATAACAAGGCTCTATTCTCCAAAGCAGCTACTACCTACAAATCAGCCATTATCTCTATCAAAAAGAAAATCTATAACACCAGAATACTCAACACCAAATCCAAGACTAAAGAGCTTTTCAATATTCTAAGGGAACTAGAATCCCCAGCACCACCCTCTTCAGACTGCACTAAAGATGCCGTCTGGTGCTCCAAAATTCAACAAGCCCTAGCAGACAAAATAGCCTCCCTTAAAGCTAAAATAGAAGAGAAAAAGAACAGCCTTGCAAATAGCTCATCAGACAATGCCCCTCCTAAACCTCAACACCCTCAGTGCCCGTCATTCTCATTCACCATGGTCACACCCAGCGAAGTGGAAAACATCATCAAAGGCCTTAAGCCTTCAAGATGCCAAGGCAACACCTGTCCAGCCCCCGTTATCAAGGACTGCACCAAGGAATTATCTCCTTTCATCACTACTATGATAAACATCTCATATAAGACTAATCTTGTCCCAAAAAACCTCAAGGAGCCTTGGGTAATGCCTCTCCTAAAAAAGCCAAATCTAGACCTGAACACACCGACATACTACAGACCAATCACCACTGTACCCTTCCTCCTAAAAATTCTGGACCGAGTTGCCTACTTAAAACATCTGGAGGACAACAAGCTACTTGGTCTACGTCAATCAGGCTTGCAGCCCAGACACGGCACCGAGACCGGCTTCCTGGATCTGAAAATACAGATGGACGAGCTGAGAGACAAAGGCAAGCTGGGCATGTTCTTCTTGCTAGACCTCTCCACCGCATTTGATTTGGATGACCACCAGATCCTCACCGACCACTTAACCTCTGCTGCAGCCTTCTCCAACAACACTTCCTCCTCGATCAAATCTTTCCTTTCCAACAGTATGACTAGGGTCTTCTCTCCATCTGCCTCCGCAGATCCCATCCCCATCCTCTGTGGGGTTCCCCAGGAATCATGTACATCCCCAACTCTATATAACATCTTTACGAAGCTCCTTTTCGACCGCCTTGACGACATGGGTGTCATCTACAAAAACTACGCAGATGACACCCAAGTACCCATCACTCTGTCAGGTCATTACGCCAACGACACCAAATTAATTAATAACGTCTACTTGGAAATCCAGGCGTGGATGGCAACACATAGCCTTTGCCTTAATGATGAAAAAACCGAGCTCCTGATCATATGCACCCAAGCTCGTCTGAACAAACTTGACCCTCAGTACTCGTCCTTCATCATTGATGGTAATATAATCAAAGTTGCAAAAGAAATAAAGACACTCGGCGTCTACCTCGACTCCACCTTATCTCTAAAAAAACAAGTGAGCGCCATCGCCTCCTCAACTGCTTAAACTAACAAGCTAATTAATGCCTGTAAATCCTACCTATCCCTCACTAGCTGCTTGACATTAGCCAGAGCCCTAGCTCTTTCCAAAATAGATTACTGCAACACATTCTTCTCAGGCACCTCTGAAATGAATCTCCATAGGCTCCAGGTCTTACAGAATAACCCCTTAAGATCCGCCCTCAACATCCGGAGATCCAACTACATCTCCAGCCACAGACAAGATTCTAACTGGCTCCCAGTGCACCACAGAATTTCACTCTGCACCTTGGCAATCACCCACAAATGTATCTCACACACTGCTCCTAAATACCTCTTAGACAAGATCTCCCTTCATCACGCCTCCCGCTTTACCACATCATCCCACACCCACTGCCTCCAAGTCCCCAAATTCAACCTCAAAAGTAACATCAAACTCTGGCTTATTGATAAGCCTACCACCAACTGAGCCCAAATGATCTAGCTTCACAGTGATCTTGCATCACAACCCCTCCTCGGCCTAAGTATCCTGCTGCTCCCCATCTCATACGCACCAACCTTACTTGGCCAGACTATTACTGGCTATTGTCACTATGTCTGTATACGTTTCTGCCTTATAGGGTCAGACTAATATGTAACCCAGTCGACCCGTCATTATGACTGCATATTTCTGTACATATCTTGAAGGCCTGACCAATATGTAAATTGTAACCTAGGTCGACCCTTCTGCCATTACTTTACTTATCCTTCATGTAAATATGTATGTACCTTGTTGTTCTGCCTGTAACATGCTAGGTTTTCCAGCGCCCTGTCACTTTAGGGTTAGGTGTGCGATACAAATAATAAACAAATGCAAAAAAAATAAAAAATACAACGTATTCCCCATAACAGCCATGCCATCAGTCCCTCAACATTCCTTTACTTCAGGCTCCTCGAACCTCCCTCACACCACTCCATTGCCTCATTCCATTCACCATTCTCACCTGGGATTACACCTAGGCTAATATACCACGCCGGTGCTATTTCCCTGCTTGTGAGCAATGAACCTGTAGCTGAGAGCCTGCTTACATTGATGGGGGCAAGATCACGCTCTGACATATTATTAAGATTACTTGGTAGAACACAATGGTAACTGGATTAGCTGTACAGGATCTACACCAAAGTCGCCATGGCTAAACCGGAGAATTAAACATGACGAGAAATAAACGAGGCTTCCCGGAAAAGAGAGGGGACAATGAATGTTCAGCCAAGAGCTGAAGATAAATGTCTTTACTTCATTTGCTCTGATGTGGCAAGTGCTCAGTCTACTTCCGCGCGGTCATGGGTTATGTGCTATACTATAAGAGGCAGTGAATGATGCACTGGTGGCGCATTTAAACAATCGGGGGGGGGGGTAGATACAGTGGCAGCAAGTAAAAACATCTATAGAAATCTTGTTGCCTTCAGGAAAAGGAGGTAGAGACTTAGACCAGTCTTGAGCCGGGATTGTTTTGAAAACCAGGGGCCAGATTACAGAAACTTTGCACTGGTGCAAGTGCAACATTTTGCACGGTACTAGCACTAGGGCAAATTTTGTCCTACTTTTAAAAACACTGGGACACATAAAAAACCATTGCACCTCGACAAGTGCGGTTTGGCGGTTTGGCATATTAAAAGAACTGAGCTAATATTGCCCTAGCACTAGAAGGATACATTTTTGATACATTTTTTGCATCAGGGCAAAGTTTGTAGTAGTGCTAATACCATTCCCTATTAGCACTAGGGCAAACTGTTCCCTGGTGCAAGAATGTAGTGAAAATGCATCTTTTTTGCACTAGGGAAATTTTTGCCCTGGAGCTTTTAATATGCCAAACTGCACTTGTCGAGGTGCAATGGTTTTTAATGTGTCCTAGTGTTTTTAAAAATAGGGCAAACTTTGCCGTAGTATAATACTGTGCAAGCTTTGCACTTGCACCGGTGCAAATGATAGCAGGGACATATTGTCGATAGATTTAAACTGGGTAAAGGACACTGTGCTTCATTACGAGTCCGGCGGTAGCCATGCCGGAAAAACCCCCAGGCTGCCGCCGGACCCGAAATACCATTCTGCCTCCGTGATTGCCGGAATATCTGGGGCATTACAACAATGGAGACAATGGAAACACTGGTTCCGTCTATGATGGACCCAGTGTTTCCATTTCCGCCTGCAGGCGGGTGGCGTTACTCCCGCCAGGTCAAACCAGGCGGGAGTGACACCTCCCGCCTGCAGTACTCAGAATCATCTGGTCCGGAAACAACGGTGGCGGCGGATTTACCGCCACCGTTGTTTCCGGACCGACAGGGTCGTAATGAGGCCCACTGTATTCTCTTACCTCAGTGAAGAGCAAGTGTGCACTCCTGAAAATAGTTTTTATTTTCTTTTAATAGCTTTGGATAATTTTTAGAAACGTTGTGATCTTTGTTATTCCGATTTTTTGCGTTGCCTTTTTGCAAAGGTGTGGGAAGCCTTGAAGAACTGTGTCCAACCCGGTGATTTGTGTTCTTTTTCATCGTGAGTTTCCATGCCTCAGATGGTGGCAAATGCATCTTTGCCCAGACAATGCCCATTTGATGATCATAATTATGAGGGGTGTCAATAAACCGAGGTGCATGTGCCCAACAATTGCGTTTGGATTCTACTTATTACACACCGCCTAGTGTAAGCTTGTGACCCACTGTGCCCCGCAAACACAAAGGCAAAAAACGCAGCACCTTCTAGATACATTCGAAGACAATCCCATATACAATGCAAGCACGTGGCAGTGACGCCACTATGTTTGCTGCTATAGGTTGTTAACAGCGCTGTTTATTGTGTTTGTGAAAAAAAGAACACAATCTGAATTAACTAAAAAAAAAGTGGATTGTCCCAAAAATAATATCCAGCAGCTTAGTCCCCGAGCAACAAAGGGTAGCAGGGAATTACATGTTAGGTACAGAGCAGATTAAACTGCATCCGACGGCTAACATAAGTCAAAATCACGGTGGTTTTAACAATTCCACACAAAGGTTTTACACAGGTCAGGGTTTAAATGCATTAGCCAACCTGCTGCCTTGGAAAGCTCACGCGAGGCCTGTCGTCATTCTGTCTGCCTTTGCACTACTTGGCCTCAAATTATATCCATGTAGTGCTATCAAGCGCACTGCAGTTGAACAGATGCAATCTTCAGCTCATAGGTAGAGTCTAATTACAGTTTGTTAATCCTTGCAGTTTCCACTGCGCTGCTCTAGAGACGGGATGCAAAGCTGCTTTCCAGTGTGCTATAGATTCATGTCAAACATGGCAGGAGCAGCAGAAAGACGAACATGTGTGGGCGGAAAGCAGAAGGCAACCTGCTCAAAAAGAAACCATGATACATTGAATATGTGATTATCCTATATTAAGTCCAGTCATTGTGAGTTATGCAGCCGGTCTGTCCAGCTTTGGTTACAGTCACTGGGAGCGTTGGCCTTTTCTATTCCAGTCGCGGCGATGTTTTCATGCTCTCTCTGAGTAATTACAGCATGTGGGTTTTCTTTTAGAAAAGGGGAGGCTTGACGGGCAGAAAAACACAGGGGCGGGTCAGAGAGGAACTGGAACCCCGCTGTTTCTGTGTGCGTCATGAGCAATACCCAACTGCTGGTGGTTTCACTCAAATTTGTCAATTTACCACTGTGACCAAGGAGCCGAATATATTTTCAAAATCTTTCTACATAAAAAAAGGTTCTCAACTTCTGGAGATTCTGTCACAGTCCTACAGCCTTTCCAGGATTTTAACTTACTTCCTTGGCCACGCCTCTAACCTGATGATCGGGTCCCATAGCTTCCGTCCTTGCACATCCCACTATAGCACTCCCTCTGTGGAGTTGCCAATGAAGAGTTCAATGCAAAATGTGACTATGTGAACTGACGCTTTAGTTAGGGAAGCAGCACGATTCTCCAAGCAGCCATAAGGCCCTCATTATGAGTCTGTCCGTAAACCGCCCGTGCTACTGTCGGTTTACTAGCAAACTCGCCTTACCAAATCCGCCGCCTGTGATATCTCGGTGCTACCGGGATATCACAGGTGGCGGAGGAACAGTAATTTCACATTCCCGTTTTGTGTGATAGGACTACACAGGAATGGGAACCCTGAAACACTGGCACCGTTAGTAACTAACAGTGCTGGTGCTTCAGTGAAAAATCTGCCGGCAGCACAGGCAACCCAGCACTAATGTAAAGTGACTTGTCCCATTTCTGGGGATGTTTCTTGTAGCCCATCAGTACATCCATCATTGAACGCCACAGGCAATCTCTAGGAAACAGGATAGCAAGCTTCTATAAAAGTATTGGTATCCCGTCATGCTCCTATTGCATGATTGCATAAGGTAATGTAAAAAAAAGGACCTACTGCTGAGGCTCTAATAACTCTGGTTCTCCTACAAATTCGTCCAAGAAAAGTGTTCACAAAGCCCAGTAGGGGAATATGGCCAAAACAAACTCTTTTTTGTGGGATTGCACCCTTAGTTCTCAGAAACACTTCAAAAGTTTGATAGGGACTTAGATAAAACCCATGCTCTCCCGTACCTTTAAACAGTCAACTTGCCATTGCACTGCCAGTGGCTCAGGTCTTATGTTCTGGAAGATTATAGGAAATTGATCTTTCTCTATGCATGCAGGCCTCAAGGGGTACTGGACAAGTGTCTCTCATTTTTGCCTTGGAAGCATTCTGTTTTCTTTGAAACACCTCTGTTAGAAAAACAATCCATTGTGCAAACAATCCATCATTAATACTGCATATCTCTCTTTAGGTCTCAGGTCTCATGTGCTCTATTGGACCAAGAAAACCTATTGCTATTTAGTTCACTACCCCTGCAACCTTTTTGCAAATTGTGGGGTGGCAGGCTTTGGGACTGGAGTGTTGTCCAGAATGATGCCAGAGTTTAAGATGAATTCTAAACCTTCCAGCCATCACCTCTTTTATTTTGCTTTAGTCACCTCCCCAACCCAACACATCTCTGAGATGTTTTTTATATACTGAATCCCCCTTTGGCTGTCCACAATCTAGCCCGTAGGAGTGCATGCCTGAATGGTGCCTCTTTACTTTGCATTCTCAGGCCAAGAACTTTGTGATTCGGAGAACATTGGGAAACACACCATAGGTTTTTAGCAGTGTATTCTGCCATTTGTAGGAACAGTGATGGTCTGGCGAGACATTAGGGGGACAGAGACAGTGTTGCCGTCAAATTTTTAAAGATTTCCCTTTTTGCTTCCCTGGGCTTCCAAGAAACCGGGGATGAAAAGGGCACTCAAAGTAAGTTGTAGTGGTCAACCACTGCCACTAGTGACCACCTGCGACCATCTTATACCTTAGGGTGAACATCCTCCTCATTACCAAAATGTTGGTCTTTCAGCTGTTAACCATAAGAATCTTTTGCATGCTGTATCTCCAAAAGCTTCTCATCAATTCGATGAGGACAATTTTTGGTTTGGGACAGACGTCCTGCATCATCTGCACACAAAAGGTTGGGGACCATAATGGTCTTCATTTTGGGGCACGAACTCCAACCCTTTGAAGACAAGAATCCAGATTGTCTATAAATAGGGTGAACAGGTTGGGTTTC
This sequence comes from Ambystoma mexicanum, assembly GCF_040938575.1. Classification (NCBI taxonomy): domain Eukaryota; kingdom Metazoa; phylum Chordata; class Amphibia; order Caudata; family Ambystomatidae; genus Ambystoma; species Ambystoma mexicanum. The sequence goes on along the minus strand of NC_090927.1, from coordinate 758,196,577 downwards.
AGGAGGCACCCTTGTTAACTCCTTCCTGAATTATTCATTCCCATGTCAAATCCTCCCAGCAGCCTTATCTAACTCGCCTGCCTGTATTTTCCAGGAGACCTTGAATTATTTTTACTTACGGAAAAATCTATTACTTCCTTCAACAAAGCGACAATAGCTAATCCAAATGCAGCCAAGGGCAGCTCTGAGGTCCATGAAGCCCAAATGTATATATCAACATAACTGGCCTCCAGTAACATCAGTGTCAGACCCTGCTACAACATCCATGCTCACATGTTAAGCTCTCTTTACACAGGGGAAAGTATAGAGTCTTTGTACACCCAATGGATTATCCTGGATAAAAAGCATTGCCTAAAACCTCACTTACTGCATCCAATAGCAAAATGTATCTCTAGTTACATAAAGGGTCTAAGTCCCTTTCTTAAAATTAAGAAGCAATTCCAGTGTGGAATTCCAGAAGTTATGAATCATCCCTGAATCTTGGGCGACATTAAACATACAACAAAGTAGTCGAGCCCATAGGACACCATCTGGTTTAAGGAAGTCAATGGGAACCAAGTCCGGCCCAGGGCCTTTCAAGGCCTTTAACGATTTTAGCACCTTCCCTAAACGTATTGGGGCTAATATGATATGATATGATAGGTCATTTATAACGCGCTTAATACCCAGAGGGTTCTAAGCGCGGACCAGGGGATCGAATCTTTGTGGATCCATGTCTTCTTGCTTCTAAGGCGAGCATGTTGCCGCTGAGCTATCCTCCCAAGACTTAGGAAGCATTTGCCACACCCATAACTCCCTTCACAGCTCACGTTGCCATTTGGCTCCTGAAATGTTGCCCCCCACAAACACAGGTGGTTGCTACTCCCTGTGGCTCGAGGTTAACTAATAGCCAGAAAGCCTTTGAATCATTAGTCCTGGCAGCAGTTTTGAGGCCCTCCCAGCCCTCACCCAGGCTTTGGCCTTTTATTTACTGGGTTTCTTGCATCCTAAGCGACTCACTAAAGCCTTGCTTTCAAACTGCCTGAGTTAAACTTATCTTCCCCCGCCGTCACTCACTATCAAACCAGGAATATTTCAGTTTAGTAAATTGCTGATTTTGAGGCCTGCATTTGGGCATCAAAGAATTTTAGCTACAAGTGGTTTCAGCCAGCTTCCAGGAGAAACTCTGAATCGGCCATAATACAGATGTATACAATGGTAGATAGACCACTTGGTCAAATCTCCCTCATGTAATTCCACTCCTGTTCCCTGTCACATTTGGACAAAAAAGTGGTCACTGGCCTCTGTACTTACCAGCGCGGGAAATGGCCAAAGAAACAAGGAGGAGCTTGTGATCGCTTTCCACCCTCAGGTCTAATTTAAAACTCACAATCTGGCCTCAGTGTATTTACGTTTAAAAAGCCATATTCTATTACAGACTCCCTATAGGGGCCCTTTATCTTGGACGGCCAAACCCTGAATCACCCAAATGTTCACTGTATCCGGGTGATTCGGGTTTGGCCAAGCTTTCAAGAGATTCTAGTGACACATTCAGGTAATGACCATAACAATTTCACGCTGGTGAAATGCTGCTGTACACATTGGGTTGAAGAGGTCAGACATTTTCCTACCAGCACATGTTCAAAGCAAACGAAGAGTACAGTTAATGGGTTTGGTCAGAACCTTTCCTGTCAAGGATGCTCAATGAATCAGGCCCTAAGTGTCTTTATGGCTAATGATTTGCAGCGCACGTTTCATTAACATTGAAACCAAAATGAACTGTTTGCAGCTGACAAAATGTTTTAATTTATTTTGAAAAAACACGTTGCAAAATTAACAAGAAAAGTTAATACATATAAAACATGTGCAGACGATGCATTATTTTATTTTAGTACTTTGAGAAATGTGCAGGCAATCTTATTACAAAAGGTGGCCTATGCATGTAACAGGGCTGTTCTGCAGCATACATGATGTGGTGGAGAGCCCCCTGGCATACATGAGTGTCTGGAGCATGTATGGTGCTCCCTGCACCTACGTGGGGCAGTTGTGGTTCATGCCACTACTGTTCAACGCTTAATAAAATGCATGAACGGGTCAGAAATGACCGTGCCACGCTCTGGACTTCCCCTGCACTTGTTCCCTAGAGGTACACGAGAATCTGTTTGTTGTCTGCATATTTTAATGCGTATTTGTGCAAATGTGAAAATGTGCTCTAACAACCTGGTTCAGACCTACCAATCTGGCTTCGGACCCAGATGCACCATGGAAATTACTACGATCAAGGTGATCAACAATGCCCTTAATATCCCCGATCATGGCCATCTGTGCCTTCTGGTCCTCCTCGAACTCTTAGCAGCACCTGACACAGTACACCAGCAGACCCTCACTGACATTCTCCATTGTAGCATGTAGGATGGACATGTGTCTGGACATTCCCACCCACAGATGACTTATCCCCACTAGATTTTTGGGTCTTCGGAGAGGAGGGTTTAGGTTTACCCGACTGTGCCTGATTTTGGGACTCCTCAGCTTTCTGAGAGGCCCCCTTTTCTTTGTCCTTGTCCTTCCCACTTGAATCCTTAGGGGACACCCGGTGGGAGACCCACTTGTCAGCCAACCTAGCCAGCCTAAAGGGATCCAAAATGTTCTGGTCAGCAACATACTGACGGAGCTCTGGTGAACAGGCTTCAGACAAATGCTCAAGAAACAAGAGGTGAGACAATTCAACAAAAGTTTTAACCTTGCAACCATCAATCCACCCCATCATGTTCATGTGCGCAGCACTCACCCAGTCAACCCAAGACACATTGGCCCTCATTACGACCCTGGCGGAAAGTGACTGACCGGACCGCCACAGCGTAAATAGCGTTTCCGCCATTGCACGAAGGAGCAAAGTGCGGCCCATTCCGACCCATCGGGCACGAGCACCACGGCATGGCGGAAGTGCAAAGTCCGCGATGGCGGAAATGACCCCAAAACGGCCCACACCGCCGCCGTACGGTGCCCTAGGTGCAATACCGCCACCCATCACAGCGGACACCGCAGTGTGCGCCTACCGGAAAGTACGGTGACCGGAAATATACGGAAACGGAAGTTAAAACATGGGCCCGGAACGGGAAACATCCCGCCGTACACCTATAAAACCACTAAAACCACACAACCACTAAAAACACTACCCTGAGACACACCCCAACCCGTCATCCACCCTAGCGAAACCAAGAAAAATGGGAAAAGTAGCGAAGAAAGCGTGCGACCGCAAGCGGCAGGTCCACTTCTCCCGTGAGGAACTCACCGTGCTAACAGAGACCCTCCAGGAGAATGCTGCCGTCGTCTTCTGCACGCAAATGACCAGGACGGCACTTGCAAACAAGAAGGCCATATGGGCTCTGGTGGCACAGCGGGTAAGTGCGGTGGGGACCGCACCCCGCACCCCACAGCAATGCCGAAAGCGATGGGACGACCTGCGGATACGCGTCCGCAGCATACTCTCTGCCAACCGCAACATTGCCACAGCCACCGGGGGAGGTCCTGAATCACCCATCAAGTTGACCCCCTGGGAAGAAATCTGTGCCTCCACCATCGGAATGGAGAGCATAGAGGGAGTCGGAGGGATGGAGAAAGGAGTGCAGACATTCGAAGATTCAGGTAGGTGGGCCAGATAAAACAATGCCAAATCCACAAAGTCCATCCATGTGAAGTACCATGTGTCTACATAGTGCAACAGAAACACATGTCCAGGAGAACGTCCACACACATCGGCCTGATAGCGCACGTTAAAACCCACAATAAATACATAAATAATTAAAAACCCCTAAAACACGCACTACACGTGCAGCAGGCACACCCTAACTGCAGGCTGCCAAACAACTGCACCCTCACTCCACACACAAATGAAAGCACCTCCAAGGCCCCGACCCAAATCACCCTCAGGTACCACCCCAATGCATGTGATACAATGCCATTCCAATTCCCACAGACCCATCAATAACCCTCGCCCTCCTTTACTCCACCACAGGGTCCGATCCAAACGACGAGCATCAGGACACCCCTACCAGCACACCTGCAAAGAGGGCCAAGACCAACGGCCAAAGACCCTCCACCTCAGCTGCACGCATCAAGACACGGCAGCAGCACAAATCAGGTGGCAGCACAGAGGAGGGAACATCAACAGGCACCCCAGCAGCCAGCATGCCCACACCACCACAGGTCTCCCCAACGGATGCCACAGAAGGCACTGCCTCTGGTGGCAGCAGCACCATAGGTGACACCCCATTGATGGCAGCATGCTCCGACACAGAAGACGGGGATGTCGAAGTCAGATCCATCCATGACCTGTCTCAATCCCCCTGTCTGTTCCATCCCGTACACCATGAGGATACCACGCAGGGGCACCCACAAGACGACGACTGGCCATCCCCCACAAGCCCTGTGGCAAGGCAACATGAGGTCACCAGCCCCTCTGTGACACCCCCGCAAATGGCCATGGCCCAGCAGAGGCAACAGTCCCTCGACCAGTTAATCGTGCAACAGCAGCAACTGGCCACGCTCCTCAAGGACCATGCCGATGAATGTGGGGGCACTAAGGCAGACATAGAAACATCAACTGAGACACTTAGGGCAGAAATGGAGAGAGGTACAGAGACACTAAGGGCACAAATGGAGAGTAGCACCGAGAGCCTGGGAGTCCAAATGGAGAGAAGCACCGAGAGCCTGAGGGGGGAACTGCATGCGACGTCCAAGGACGTATGTGCCGAACTTGCCGCAGTGCGCCGTGTGCTCACTGAGCTCTCGCAAACCCTTAGGGACATGCATGGACGTGAGCAGGCAGAGACATCATCCGTTGCAAGTTCCGTCCAGGGCAGCCCCCAACGTAGATCTGGGAGGAACCTGCGCTCCACAGGCAGGGGTGCCCCTGATACCCGCAGAGGGGGCTTGCAATAGCGACTGCCCACTGACAATGAGCATCTTTGGACACTGGTGTTCGGGGGGGAGGTAGGAGGGTGGAGGGGGTGTGTTGGGCTCACTTGGGTGGCGGGTCGATAGGGTGTACAACATGATATCACATATGCCATAAACAGTGCACGATCAACCAATGAGATGTGTGGACATTGATCTTTGTGTACTAGGCCATCATAGGCGTACAGTCCATATTGTGCATGTCCCAGACACACACAGTGCCACGAGTCCCGTGTCCATGTATCAGCCACCAGGCGTGAGTGCTAGAAGCATACATCAATGAGATGCTGACGAATGTCACGGCCCTCCGGTGCCTCGCAGACTCCTTGAGGTGCTGCCACATCCCCACCCTCATCATGACCATCATCAGGTGCTTGCAGTTCTGCGTCAGGGGGCATGGGCACATTTCTACGTACGCACATGTTGTGGAGCATGACACATGCCATCACCATCTTTGCAACCTTCTCATGGCGGTACAGGAGTGCCCCGCCAGACCTGCTGAGGCAGCGGAAACGACCCTTCAGTAGGCCGAATGCCTGTTCAATGACTACACGGGTACGTGAGTGGGCATGGTTGTAGTCCTCCTCATGCTGGTCCCGTGGGTTCCGGACTGGTGTGAGGAGCCATCTCTTCAGTGGATATCCAGCATCACCTGTATGTGGACGATAAACGTATGATGTGGAATGCCATTGCTACGTACGCACACCCCCCCCCCTTCCTGCCAGGTCATTGCCGAATCACATACCCCACATTATCATGCATGTAATGAGACTCACCGAGTAGCCAGGATCTGTTCCCTGCGTGTCGCTCCATGTAGCGTGGTATTGTAGAGTTCCTCAAGACCATAGAATCATGGGTTGATCCAGGGAATCTGGCACAACAATGTGTAATGATCCTGTTGGAGTCACACACCATTTGTACATTCAGAGAATGAAATTGTTTTCGGTTGCGGTACTGGGCCTCCATGGCATGTGGGACGACCAATTCCACATGGGTGCAGTCGATGGCACCAATGCAACCCGGTATGCCGGCAAGTGCATGGAATCCCACTTTTGTGTTGGTAATTTCCTGCTCCGAGCGTGGTAGGGAGATGTAGTCGTCTGCGTGCTGCAGGAGGGCATCGAGCACTTGCAATAGTGTCCGTGAGAACAGTGGCTGAGAAATGCCATGCAACTGTCCGACTGTGTGCTGGTAGGTGCCTGTGGCCAGGAAGTGTAGTACAGACACCACCTTCAGTAGGGGTGGGATGGCGGTTGGGCTATCTATCATGCTGACAAGGTCAGCCTGTGTCATGTCCACAATGGCGGCAATGGTGTCCCGGTCCAGACGGTAGAGGGTGTGGATCTGCTCATCAGTGAGGTTGAACGGATGTGCTCGGAGGCGTGGGATTGCGGGCTGCCTGCGTGGTGGTAGTGGCTGTGCTGGCGGCCCTTGCTGGCCCTGCCTTGCCCTCCTCCTCCTCCTGCGTCTCCTCCGTGCGGCCGGTTGTAGTTGGTGTTCGTCTTCTTCTTGGAGTTGGAGTACTTGCAGTGCTATCATGTCCCCCAGGGCCAACATCGCGAGTCCTGCCGGTAGCATTTCGGTGTGGTTGTGGGAGGAGACTGGGTGTGCAATTTATGTGTTTTCAGGCTGTATGGCCTCCACCTGTGGTGATTCATTCCACCTGTGCAAACTGCTCTCCCCTTTGGCCGAGCACGTCCCGCACACAACGCTGCAATTCGGGGAATGGCATCTTGCTATTGCAATCATGTATTTGTACCCGATGGCCGTGTAACATTGGTTGATATGTTCATTCTGCTGTGGTCCCATTGTTTCACATTCTATCTGTGCAGTCGCGAACAGACTTGTGAAGGGTCAGTGGAACGTAGTACTCGAGTAACGGTGGACCCTCATGCATCACTGTACCGAGTTGCAACGACGGGCGGGGCGTCCCATTTGTGGGTGAAGGCAGTTGCCATTTTCACACACAGCCGCACTCGATGGATTAATTAGTGATTTCAAACGGCCACAGATGCCTCTTCGACGTGATGTTGCAAATGAGGAATTCGAAGGGCGGCGCTTTCGGTTTTCAGCTAGCGGCGAGGAAATGCCCACAGGTCTGACTGCAAATATAACGTACTATTGTTCAATGTCCTTGGGACAGGGGCCATGGCGAGGATGCAATGATTGATATGAATGGTTTGGGATGCGCAATGGCGACGTGGGCGATGAGGCCGGACGTTCCCAAATACATGTTACTTCACTACACTGGAATTACGGGCTGGGGCACTGTGGATTTTGCAGGCTGCATAACGCACAGACTCAATGGATATTTCTAATGTTATGTGAGTAAATATTCAGGCGTTTTAATCCCGGGATGAGGGAATGATGAATGGATGCATGGGCAGGTGATTTGATACAGAGTTTGCCATGTACAGGGCTTCTTGGAATCTATCCGCCTCCCCTACGCTATGTGATGCAGGGCTGCCATAGTGGGACCATCGTCTATCTGGCCTTGTTGAGCCCTCCCTGTCTCGACGCGCCCTCAGACACTTGTGTCCATGCACGTTACCAATCCCATCTGATGGATTCTGTTTTGACAGACGCATGCACAGGTACACTCGTTTGTGATGGTGTTTACACCTCGATATAGATAGTTATGAGTCGCAAGTGGTTTTTGGGTGGTGATGAACCTTTGGAGTGGGCTAGCATGCATATGGCTGTGGATTTAGTGTGATCATTGAAGTGAGTTGTTCGAATGTAGTTCTGATGGCCATTCTGTTCTTTTTCTTTTCTTTTGGTTGACAGGTATCTCCTCCCCTTTTGCCACTGCCATCTGTATGCCACTCCTGCAGATGGCTTTTACTCCCGACACCTGCTGCTTCGTGTTAATCAGTGGAGCAGCATTACGATCTTATGGGACGATCGCCAATGGGCCACATGCCCTTACGCAGTACTGGTGGCTCGGAGCAACATTTCGGCCTTTCAGCTGGACTAGTGCCTCCCCATTGGGACGGCCCTGCGGTTCTGTGCGCTTCCATGTTGCCTTTTCGTACGTGAATGTGGCTCTGTGTACCATGATGGAACAGGGCGTCACACAAGTAGTGGCTGGTCATTTCTTGCGGATGCAGCCCACAATGGTGAAATGTGTTTTGGAGTTCATGGCCTGATGGCTGTATGGGCTTGGTGATTTTGTTGTGCATTAAATTTCTATTCTGATTTGGCCCGTGTAGCGTTCTTCTTTGCAAGTGATGTGGCATATTCCTATTTGGGGAGCGATGTATTGTGAGGAGATCTGCATTGGGTTCCAGCTTTGGAGTTTAGTTGCGTGGTACTGTACTGGGCGCGTTTGCCTACGAAGCCCGTGAGGTCAGGGATGGGGGCTGCCAATATGACTGTTTGAATGTTGTCATGCTCAGGGGCGGGGGATTGGGTTTTGTGTAACAGATGCCGGTCAGCCAGGTGGACTGGTGGAATGATGTGATTTTCGGAATATTGCTGGTCACAGGTGCCTGTGTTTGCGTGCGTTTCTTGGTGGGGGACTGCGGTCATGTCCATTGGGATGGCTTCTGTATTCGTGCCATCTGTGCCCTGCAGCTCCCATTGGCCCCTCTTGTGTTTCATTTGTTCGTTGGCATGCATGGGTGACTTGTACATTTCACTGGTTGCATTGTGACTTCATTGCACCTACGGGGAGTTGTACTTTGTGGGCAGGGAGCGGTGTACAGGCACTCAGTGGGGCCGTTTACGGTTGATTCGCGATGCCGTACTTCTCACCATGGCGGAATGGTACATTCCGCCATGCTTGATGGCGTTAGGTACATGTCCGCTAGGGTCGGAATTGGCGTACCCTTGCGCCATGGTGGTGTTTACGGTTTGGCATGGCGCGCGCGCGCGTGCTTGGTGCAGTTAGCGTTGGCGTTCACTACGGTGTCGCTAATGGCTTCGTACTTTGCGGTGACGGGTCATAGTCGCACCGAGCGCTATTCGATGGCGGTATTGCATTTCCGCCATCGTTTTCCGAATTCCGCCAGGGTCGTAATGAGGGCCATTCTCTCTTTTCTTAAAATCCCTGAACCTTTTAAGGTATTGGGTAGGTGTCTTGCCAAACTTGGCAATCAAAGCAGACTTCATGCACTCATACTGACCCCTTTCTTCCACACTCAGCTTCAGAATACAGTCATATCCAGTTTGAGGCACTCTGCTTAACAAACACTTAGCAAAATCTCTTTTATCAACATCATGAATTGCACAAGCCATTTCCAACGCTTCAATCCATTGGAGGATATCTGAACCCTCCACAAACACACCAACCAAATCTTTCATGAATTTAGTTGCTGGGGACCCGACACTCTCACTGGATTTCGCTGAAGTCTCCACTCTAGCTTTCTCTAGCTGGATTCTCTGACATTCAGTGTCCTTGTCTTTGAGTTCAAGATCCCTATTCTTGAGTTCAACTTGTTGAGCCAGCTCCTCCTTCTTAAGCTCAGCATCTATGTCCAACTTGCGATATTTAAAGGCCACTTTCATCCTTAACAACTCAAGCTCCAAGGAATTGCTGCGGTTCGGAATAGAGGCAGCAGGAATGGTGGCATTCCCAGAAACAGATCCAGTAGAAACCCCAGGGGCAGAGTCCTCATTGGTTGCATTCCCCCCTCATCAAGAGTTTCACCATCGGTCTTTTAGTCCACCAGGGCAGCTATCAGCTCAGCCCTAGACTTATCCACAAAGTCTAACTCCCTGGCTTCACAATCACTCTGGAGAGCCTCTAAGCTCATCCGAGTCAATTTACCATTTGCAATAGACTCCATTGCTTGTAATGCAGTTATTTTGTACACAACCAAACCTTGATTTAATAAAGTGCAGATATTTTGTAAGTGGCACGGTTATACATTGATTCTTAAAACCATAAGCATCCCACTGCTGTCACCAGTGTAAAGACTGGTAGGGGGTGTCTGTACTTCCGCTCTCTATATGGTAGAGGAGAGGCACAGAGGACCCCAGCCAAGATTCTCTATTTGGTAGCAATGCACGAGCAATCAAGGCCTAGCTTCTCAGGAGGTGATGCGGGCTGGTTCTTAAGTACAGTGTTGTCCCCGAACCTCCACAAAGGAATGTCCACACACTGTATTACTGAAAACACAGTCTTTATATAATTAATATTCAAAGGTATGTACACGATCACAATAACACACTTTGTACTCGGAAATCAACAATAATAAATATATACAATTCTAAAGTGGTACCACCAGTGTTATCGAATCTCATAAAGTGCATCAACTGTACGGTTAAAATGTCACACAGATCAATAACGAGGAAACCAGCAATAGAGATAGGCAGGAACGTAAGATGGTTGAAACGGTAGTCTTATTTTCTCCTATTAAGGTTTTACCCCCCAATGTACCTGGTGGAGTAGAGTTCTCCGAAGATGCGTCGACCGATCCTTCTTGAGTGACTCCCTTTAAAGCAGGAGCCACGGATCGTCGAGAGGCATCGAGGAACTCGCCGTTCGGTGTTGGGGAATCGACGGCCCTTCTTGAGTGCCCTCCCTTTAAGGCAGGAGTCACGGGTCGTCGAACGTCCGACGGCGAACAGGTTGAACTACGGCTTTGAAGTGGCAGCTTCGTTCCTAGCAGTGCTCGTCGACGACAGAGCGTTGGCATCCTGCAAGGAAGAGGCGTGCGGGGCACCTCGGTGACGATAGTTCTGGACCGCAAAGAGATGATGAAGAACTGAACTGTGGCCCAGTAAGGGCGTCGAGTCGTTGGCGTCTCTGTGGTCCTTAGGTGGCGGGAAACCCACCGGCAGATGCTCCTCGGCGCGTCAACGGTCAGGCCTTCTCCAGCAGGATAAAGCAGGGGACGATGCAGACGAGAGCGTCCGATGATCAAATGAAGTTCTTAGGCAAACGGGAGCACGGCGGCTCCGGTCGGCGACGGCGGTCGTTAACAGTGGCGGACAACAGTCCGGGTGCTTCTCTTTGAGATTCCGCGACAGTCCCCGTCTCGGGTCGGCAGCCTGTCGAAGGTCTGTCTACCAGGGAGCTTTGGCAAAGATCAGCTGTGCACGATGGTCCCTCGTAGCTCGGGAAGAGGGCGCCTTACCAGGTCCTCTCTGGGTCAGTCCTTGGAGACACAGCAGCTTTCAGATTGTGAAGGAGAGCAACAGCAATTCTTCTCGTCCAGCGGGGCTTCAAGGTCAAGCTTCAGTTACTCCAGTTACTCGTCGTAGTGGATTTCAGCTTCTGAACACGATTCCTAGCAGTGAGAGGTCCCCAGATATACTGTTGATCTCCCATTCATTGCTCTGGGTCACACTCAAGCATCCAATCACGACTAAGGGCATTCATGCAGGCAGGCAACCAATCAGGCACACAAGGTATTCAGGCCATTCACTTCTCTCCAGACACTCACAACAAGTTATGTGTATTGGGACAAGTACCGAGCCATTCTACACTCCGAACTGCATTCATACCGGTTTCGGGCAGGGCTGTCTCAGTCATTGTTTCAACCACCAGATACTAGACATCCACAACAGAGAATGCATATTCGTCACACACTCTATTCACCCAGGTCCCACCACAGGAGGTAGCCACAACATACATCACTGGGAAGGCTCCAGCTAGTCTGGCCGGGCCTTCTCAACAACACCATATATGGCATTTCCACCCAACAGACAGTCAGGGGGAAGGGACAGAGTCAGGGCTTCCGAGGACTATGGAGAAACAAGGTAATAGGTGCAAGAAAGCAAGAGGCCACAGAGGCAATCTTGTTTTCCATCAGGAATCAACTGATCCCAATGGCAGGGCTGGGGTATCCCCAAGATGGAGGATACGCCGAGCACCTGTCAAATACAGCATGGAGCTGCCACCAGCCCATACCCTGCTCTGCGGGCCACCCACAGGTGCCCAAAAACATACACTAGGGGCACAGGGTTGTACCCCCACCCATGGGTGCCATAAGGGTATCCCACGGGTCAGTTCACCAAACCAAAAGAGAGAGAGCTGCACCGCCAGGAGTCCCACATGAACTCCTCTGTGGAAATCACGACAGAACACACAATAAAAAGCAGTAAAGGACAAGGATACGGAGGCCCTGTCCCTCCGATGCATTTCCAGCATCACAGAGACTGCGGTGTCATAACTCTTTCAAGCTGGGCACCATTGATGGGCAAGGTGATCTTGAGTTGAAGGAGGGGAGAACATTAGGGATCCTGTTTATTCACTCAAGCTGGGATACATCTTAGAGACAAAGGTACAGGAGGATTGGAGTGGGAGGGTGGTGCAGGAGTTTGGAAAGTTTTAGTGGGGTGCACTGGTAGAGTACACTGAGAGGGGCCACTTTGCCCTAGGGGCAGAGTTCAAGCCAGGCTTGAGGCTTTAGACATTGCAGGGCAATTGGTGGCGTGGAGTTCCAAATCTTGCTCTACCTGTGCCAAGAGATCAAGGGGGATTTTATTATCTGTTGTTTGGTTCTGCGAGTTGGGCGTATGGTAGTGACATGGGGAGCTGGAGGCTGGGCTTGGTCTATGTCGCTCACCTTCCTTGGTTTGGGCGATGGTGCCTTGCTGCAGTATCTAGTTCCAGTTTAGTATTACATTTTTAGAGCTAGAAGTGGGATTGGTGAGGCCAGTGTTTTGATTTTGTCCATCTATCTCTTTCCCTGTCTTTCTCTATGAACCTTTGAGTTATGGTTGGAAATGGCGAGGGTTTGTTTGTGGCAATTGGGCTCACGCGGGAGCCCAATTTCAGGAAGGATTGAGCACTGGAGCCAGAGGCAAGGGTCTTTCCATGCCTGGGACATGTTATGTCCCTCTCATTATGCCCTTGAGACTACTTTCCTGAAGTACTTACCTGGGTGGCCATAGAGAAGTCGAAGCTCAGAATGAACTGCAACATATTGTGCTTTAATGTGCCTTATCTTTTTCAAGGCCTTTGTCAACCTGAGGGTTCTGATTGGCCTACTGGCAATTTGTGGAAAGGTTTCGCCTCACTGTGACATCCTCACCTTCTCTACCATCCATTTCATGCTACCTTCCTCCCCTTGACTCCTGGGCAACATTTTCAGACTGCTCGGATCAAGGCATTTCTCCATACGAGAGAAAAAGGGGATTCTGCACACATCTATTACTGCGCCACACATAGATTCTGCTTTTTTCTCCTGCATCACGTATCGTGATGCAGGAGACATGAATTTGTAGCACCGGCTATGTTATGAGTCTGATGGGACTCTTTTCACTCAATTGGATACGTTAATAGAGACTTTTTTGAACACCAAAAGATAGCAACTTGTACCTTATTGCCCAGATTTGAAAAAGGCACGTTAAGGGTGCCGAAACACGTGTTATCACTATGGGCCACTAATAAAATATGGGAAAAAAGCTAAATCTATGTGTGCCGCAGTAATAGATGTGTGCAGAATCCCCTTTTTCTCTCAGCTTTGACAAACGAAGTAGGGGAACTCTGTGTCTTGGTTTTCTACACACATCATTGCAACACAGAAAAGCTGGTATCTTATTACTAGTCGCAGAGGTTGAAGAGTGAGGTCAAACAAAGTCCCCCCAAAGTTTGCTTTCTCCATACAAAGCCATTGGGGCTAACTTTATTCTGCTCCACTTCCTTGAATCCAGAGCTACATTTGCATGAAGGTCACCACAAGTCCTGCTAGGCTTGTTGTCTCTTAATTCTTTTGCCCTTTTATGTTTTGGGTTCGAATCCTCGTCCATGTCTTTGAGGTACTGTTTTGACCCAGTGTTGTCTATTCACCCTTGTGGGTTACTCCTATTTACGATCATATGTTATTTCTTGATTTGTCATTTACTTACCTTATCCAGTGACTTGAAACTTCAATACGCGGTCCAAGATTTGGCAGATGTTGTTTTATTGGTTATGCCTCCTCTTACTTTCTCGCACACACCGTTTCCCACCAAACTTCTCCGAAACATTTCACTTTCAAAAAATAAATTTCCAAGATTCATGTACACATATTTACAATCAAATAGATACTGGATCATTTTATAAGGGTGGGGCGCAACTGTAAGGAGTAAAAACACGAGTAAGGAGTAAGCTGTTTAAACCTTACTTTATACCTCAAGGGTATTTTCAATGCATTTGAAGCAGAGAGTTAAGAACAAAACAAATTAGGCACTTCCGCTGTCCATTACACACTCCTTCAAATGGTTATATGTGATCTTACCGACCACAATTACAGAGTGGTAAATTTAATCGCAGACAAAATCTCACCCCCCAAACCCATGTTTTTTTAACCTTATAACACCACCCCAACCCGATCCCGACCCATTTTAACCCATTTACCCCACTACCCGTTACCTTGAATGTACTAGGCCTATCAGGTTCACCTGTCCCGTCCTCCGTCTGTCTCCCCTCCGTTGCTTGGTTGTGTCTGAAATACTCAAGCATAGGTGCATTGATGACCAAGTGTTTTTTGTCTTTGTGTGTCCTTCTCCCTCTCCCCCCACTCTTTGTCACGCACTTATACCAGTAGAAATGCCTCTGGTCTAGTGTGCTTATTATTGTTGTTCTTCAAGGCCTAAGAATGGTGATGAGATCCCCTCGTTCCTTCCCGCCTTGAAGCGCTTTGAACCAATTCACTTGTGCATAAATAAGTGCTTTAGAAATAAACAATTACCCTTTATTTATTTAATTAATGTTTGCAATCTTTTTGGGTATTATGGCCCGCTCTGAAAGTTACCACTCTAATGTTTTAGATATATTGACTGGGTACCCTTCAAAGGCCCCCTGGTTCTTAGGTCTCATGTCAGCAGTCATAAAACCTGCAAATCTCATGTAGACATTAAACGAACGGATTCCTATGGAATCTGCCGCCATTTAACCGGAGGATCTAACTTTTTCTGATGTAATCACACTGCTCACTTTGATGATTAGGCCGTGAGCTGTTCGCCAACACTTGGAAGGACATTTGCACATATCAATGCATAATCTACCACTTACAGAGGTTGGCACATTCAATACAATAGCGTTTGACTAACACTTTGCTTTATTTGCTTGAGACATTTTGTTTGCATTTCCTATCAATCCTTGATTGTTCTTTTTCCATGATGCTTTTTCTGGTATGCTTTCATTACAGTACTTACTGTTTCCTAGCAACTACTACGTGTAACAATTAGCACCATTTTTCTCATTATCACGCTTATTTCTCACATAATAAAATTGTTTTTTTTAGTATTTCTTTATTTTGAACGTTAAAAACCATCATAAAATAGTTTTATTTATTTCACAATACAGCCTACTTTAATAAATACTCTATCTACATATGACAAAACGGACAAATACACCTATTCATGTTCAAGCGAAGATAGCCCACTGGGGTCTGCATCTACGATTTCTTAAGGGGGGGGATATCTCTTTTTTTGGACAGACGCTCTAGGCTGCAAAATCCCTAAGCATCTTCTTCTATTCCAGGTGCTAACATTTTAAGTGTTTTATAGTCATATTTGATGGTCTCTTTTCTTACCCATTGCCCTCTCAGGGATGTTGGCTTTGCACTTGTTTTGATCCTAAATTGTATCCCTCTGTAGTTTGGATTCACAGACTGATTTGGGTCACGTAAAAGAGGAATTTTGCTCTTTGATTGGGCTACATTGCTCCCGTGTTCCCCTCTGTGCTCCTGGCTGTCCTCCCCACTGTATGCCAGCCCCCCTCTGTAGGTCTATCCCTAGGCGTTGCTCTTTTGGCGACTCAAGCCGGCCTCTTATATGGATTATCCACTGTAAATGGGATGTTTTCTTGTATTGATCTATGACTGCACTCCTACTTTGTATTTTTGTTCTTCCCTTAAGTGGGCCACAAGGGGGATTTGCTCCTGACTGTGTTCCCCACAGTGATTTCTATTTTTTTTTTAATCCAGGGTGGTACCCAAAGGGCATGCAGGTACGCATACTGTGCCTTGCCATTTTGTGGCAGGACAACCTGTTGCATTTTGGACTGTGTACTTAGCGTCTTAGCTATCATGACGCCTCAACTCCCTCCTTATCATTGGCACATTGTCAACATTTGCGGCTTCCTCCTGTCTCTAAGCTTGTTGTAGCCTTGGCTGCTGACTTCATATTGGTTATGGCCAACATTGGTATTTTCTCATTGCATTTCTCAGGCCGATGGTGGGTATTACTGGTAGAGCATTTGCTGAGAGGGCACAATTGTGGGATGGATGTTTTTGTTTGACTGATTTTTTCTTTTCGTTTATCACTATTATCATTTTACTGGATATCTTGAAGTCTACTTCATGGGTCTAAAGCCCTTACACATCTTCTTCCAGGTGGCTCCATCCCTTGTGCTTGGTGGCTGGATAATTATAGCCTCTCACATTCTTTCCTTATAATTGAAGGACAAAGACCCATTAAGTGTGTGTTTTATGCACCCCAGATCTATAAAAGGGCATATGTGCCCTAATTTTGGAGATGTTATATTTCAAACAATCTCTACTTCACCACTTGTCCTAGTTATAACAATGAATATCTCTGACATCAGAAGTCTCTATACAGATAGATAGGTCTTCATCACTCAAAGGTTATAAGCCCTCCATGCACCTCATGGCACTACACACGCGCTACGCGTCATTGAACTCTCCCTCACTTGGTTCAATGTCTCTTCCCTAAACCTGCTTTCCTGTTGTGCTCCCTACGCTCACCTCTACATAGTTTCTTGGCTTTGTCACTTCTGACTGTTGCATTGGCAGTTCCAGATTATTTTCCTGGGACTTAACATGTTACTTCGCAACCAAGCTTCCACACTTCGAGAACACTCTTGAACACATCTTGAGTTCATCACACAGCCATGCACTGACTAATTCTAGTACCACCTCCCAAGTACTGGTAACTGAATCCATGTAGAATGCCAAGAATGATTTATTTACCCTCTTTCTGAACAAAACTCCATCTGATCTACTGCCGATGACAGCAGACAGACCACTATTACTAGAGTCGCGTATGCTCTACCTCATTCCCTTCATATGTATTGCAATTGTTACTCTGTTAGTTCCTCTCCTACTCCAGCATCTCCCTTTTCCTCACGGTTTTCCATTTGCTTTACTCTACAGAGCAAGGTCTTGTTACACCTGGCCATGGTCAAATATACTTCTTTTTGGACAGGTCAAACGCTCTAAGATGAACAAAATAGTGATTTGCACAATATAAAAGCATATCAACATATCTCCGACCTAAGCACCCTGTATCACAAGGCAACATTTTCTGCACATCGCTACAAACATAAGGTTTCTCTTGACATGGACTTGATGCTCTCGCAGCTTGACAACTCCAGCAGAATCCTTAGAAGTGCCCAAACATAACCAAACCATAAAGCTTCAGCTGATAACCAGGATGCACAATTGATCACCGGCACCAGTAAATGGGAGCACATATCACCTCAGTCCTTCACATCTAAACGTTTGATCAAGTGTGGAACATTTGTTAGAAAGAACATACTTAAGCAAAATGCCCCGATCCGCGGGGGCATTACCAAGTCAGGTAATGCCCTGGGGCCCATAGTTATAGGCCCGAACGAAGCAGGGTACTAATATCCTTCTTTTCTGTTCTGAAACGCTGCAGCGTTTTGCAACGGGAAATAAAAAAGAAAAAATATCAAAGGAAATGGCCGCCGGGAAAGGGAAAACTGAGTCCGTTTTCCCTTTCCATGGTGGCAACCGGGAGCGGGCACACTCCTAACACAAGTGTTCCCAGCTCGTTTGCTCCCGAAAAGGCATAAATAGGAAGGTAAGTGGGGTTGGGAGGGTGGGGAGGGTATTGTGGGGTTGGGAGGGGTGAGGAAAAAATAATAATAATAAACTTACCTGAATTCCCGGGGGGGACAAAGGCATCCTCCAGCCATGTGGAGGCTCGGAGCGGGGATGGCTCTGCTTTGAGCCTCCTCATTGGCTGAGGAGCTGCCATGCCCCCTGCCGGGGACAAAGGAATGGAATTCCATCTGAGGGATTCCCGGCGAGGTATGGACCTGGCGAGGGCCAATGAGAATGTTTCTTACATTATGGTTGACCCTCGCCGGGTACTAATAAGCTTTCATCCATGGCACATAAACTGTGGAATGTGCAGTCTTCCAGACAACCTTCCCTTCCCTGGCAAACAACCAATTGGACAAGAATCTAGCATGAGCACCCACACGCCCATCCTCTATGGTGAACATCACCTGGGGATGACAATCAAAAAGAATAAAACACCAATGAAAAGTCTCTGGGGTTTCCAGGGGTGTGGTTTTTGGTTTCTCAAGCCTTTGCCTGGTGCCGGCCCATTTACTGACTCCACCCCCGCTTCCCATGCAGCACGCTAAGGGGGTTCTCTCGGTAGCACTTTTTAAAAGCCAAGAAAATAAACACATACATGAATAAAGCCATACCAGTTGCTTTTTGCGTTCCCCCTGAATAATGTAGCCTTTTTCACTCACATTAAAGCTGGATCTTTGCTGTCACAGCATGCATGATCACTGATTAAATGGTCGTGTTATATTGGTTCTGCAAACTGATCCACAGAACAATAAAAAAAACATTTCTCTCAGCAATCCCGCTTGAAGAATGGAAACCGGAAGCACAGGCCTCTGCTTAGGAATAGTTGTCTACAGATGCTAGAACAAAGTACGGCGTGTTCAGGTTTGCAGAATTTTGAAGGCTGTGCATACTATAAAAATCAATTACTGCACTTTACCTTTACGCAAATCTTTGAGACACAGAGAACTTTATGTCCTGTTCTTTGGTTTCACAAACATCAGTGGGTAATAATGCAATGTTACACGGTGATCTCCATGACGTGGGGCGATTTCTCCTGAACTGAATTACATAGAAATCGGTCTCCAAAAAAAGTATAAGCTGTTTCTTTTAGTTGTCAATTGATGTTTTTGCGGCAACCTATTTCTAGAGTCGCATTAGGGAGTGCCTTGGTATTTCTGGAATATTGGGGCTCAGACAGGTTGTATCCGCCATTAGGGCTGTGTGGTTAATTTATACAGAACGAGGGATAATTATGTAAAACAAACCACAAAAACCACAAGTGCATGATCTAGAAAGTAACATTACAAAGGTGCAGACAGAGCAGAATGTTAGGGAGGAAGGTCCACTTCACTGTGATACTATTTTTGCAACCTAAACAAGAGGACCGATTTGAGTTGACCCCCACATTTCATCTCCGGAACACCCTTCTTGTCTCGCATACCCCATCTGCCGTCCTACACAACCGAACCCTTTACCTTTTTATTGCATGCTACCAAAAAAGGTATACTTTACATAACAAATTGTTTAATGTATGTACAAGGCAGTCGATAAATCAAGTTTGCTCCATAACAGATTTTCTTTAAGGAAGGGTACATGTTGGGGTGGAAGGGCCGGGCATCATGCTTGCCAGGACATTTAATTTGCTTTTTCTCTTTGAGGGGCATGGCTTCTCCAGCATAATCCATGCATTTACTTTGTGATTGGCACGAGGCCTCATTCCGATGTTGGTGCTAGTCATCGCGCTATTAGCGCCATGACAAGCACCATTACCGGTACCATGTCCGCCCTTGTTCAATGGGGACTTACCGGTCTAGTCCAACCTTTGCTGGACCGGTAAGTCTCCATTGAAAATGTCAATCCCCATTCCCATTTGAGCCCCCATAGGTTTTGAGTAAATCTGAACCACTGGCACTGCTCCAGGTAACCTTCCACATCACCGTTTTCTAGCCATTGCCAATTGGATCCAGCAATATGCATATCAGTCAGGTACTGTTGCCGAACTGCAAGGCCAGGACCCCTCTGCACAGAAACACAAGCAAACAAAGGTATGTTTCGGCCTTGTTGGGGCCATCAGTGAGGTGAAGCTTGGGTTTCCTATGGTGCAACGAGCAAGAGACCCACGTCCAGGCATACCTGCTCTCTCTCACCACTACCAGAGATTTACGATTAATTCAAACATTACAGCCATCACCTCTTTGTTTTGCTTTGTCACCCTGAGTGGGACGGGTATGCCCAGAGGTGGGTCCTGTGCCTTCTGGGCCTATAAACCCAAGCTGCACCTCATTGATGAGGCCCAAAGGAGGCTGAAATATTTCTGGGGTTGCTTGTGGTCTGGTGCAGAAGGGATGTGATGTAGCAGATTGGGCTGATGCCCCTTTGAGAGTGGGACGAAGACTGATTTGCATATGGTCTTTCCCCTTTCTGTAATGGCAGGTGAAGAACAATGGTCTGGAGGGTTGGCCAGAGGAATTGTCAGAGGTTTACGAATAATTCCTAATCTTCCAGCCATCTCCTCTTTGTTTTGCTTATTAAAAACTAGTTAGAACCTAGCAGGACCCGACTTGAGCTTCTTTGAACTTGGCTGCACCAAGAATGACAGTGCACATACTCAGGACAGAAAAGTAAAGAATCCTCACTGAAAACATCTTAGCAAATGAATTTCCAAGACATGTATAAACATGGTTCAAACAGTTCTTATTTATGAACATGTAGGGTTCGAAAGCCAAGAAAATCACCTTGAACTGTTTTTTTCTAACTGACAGATTCCTGAGAACATTATGGGAACTGGATATAGATGTTATCCATCAAATATTTTCGAAGTGGTTAAGTCTCTTGTTTTATTTACACCTGTTTCAATATGTGGGTGGTGTACATACAAACTCCCCTCCCTTAACGTTTCCACTTTTCAATTTTTAAAGAGAATCCAACTAAAAATAATATTCATACATTTAATGGACACTTTTTTACCGCACATTAATTTAGCCTTAACATCGAACCTGAAGGCTAAGTGCGCTTTACAAATGTCAAAATAAAATAAATAAAAATAACGAAAAGTGGTCTTGGATACGACCCCTCTTCCATCATTTTGATCGCGCTGCATGTGACCTTGTAAGAAAAGTGGGAGGGGTTAACAAGGAGGCTAGAAGGAGAGACAGATGCTAGATCTGTCGTGTTGGTAGGTGTACATCTGAAAATAGGTGCACATTGCGTAGTTACAAAACAACGATAAGACAAGCTAAGCAAGAATATTACTCAAATCATTTCTTTTCCAGTTTGAAAGTATCACTGGAGCTTTTTAAATTACTTACAGAACTTTGTGCATCTGGAGCTCTCCCCAGTTTTATTCCTCCAACACAAGTTTGCAGCATGGATTTATCTCAGTAGTTGGAGATACAAATAATAAGATTCAGGTGGAGCTATCACACTTGCACCTAAAGGGGACACGCATTCCCTTGCCAGTGAGGGTTGATGAACTTCAGAATAAGCTGTTCTTTCAGCTTTTCCACCTGTTCGAGATATGTCTTTGCTAGAGATTATGGCTTCTTACCATTCCATCAGCTCAGTCTTTGAATCCTTAATGGCATCAGATCGTCTTAAATTAACAGGCGTAAAACCCTCATGAAAAAGCCGTCATTAGATCTCGGAACTCTTGCGATTGTCCTCCACATCTTCCAGCTTCCCTATCCAGGTAAAATGTTGGACGGGGTTGCTATGACTCATCAGCGAACTTTTATGGCAGAGAATGTCCTTTTGGATGATCAACCGGCCTTTTTATGTGCTTGTCGAAGTAGTGATTCTGTAGTAATGGAAGCTATGGATAATCTCAGATGGCTGGTGGATGGCCCCAGTGTAGGGGCGCTGACACTATTAGATTTGTCAGCAGCTTTCAATACAGTCAACCATCTGACCTTATTGATGTGTCTTTTTAGGCTGGGCATCTGAGACAGAACCTTAGCCTGGTTTACATTGCTTTTATCAAATAGGGTTTGAAGATTGCCTTGTCCCTGAAACACACAAACTGAAAGCAAAGGCAATTCCATGTCAGGTTCCACAAGGTTCATCCTTAAGCTCAGTCCTGTTCAATATCTATACAAGGACATTAGCCTAGCTTGTATTCTCGGTTAGCTTCATGTTGTTCGAGTATGCTTCTGCCACCAAGGTGCTTCTCTGGGTAGGGGACCCACAAGATGATGCAGCAGACTGTTTCAATGACTGCATGGAGCTAGTTAACAAGTGGATGAGTATACATTAAGGAAAGATGAATGCTCAAAAGGGCAACATTTTACTCTGTAGTAATTCAACACAAGAGGTACAACAGAATGTATTAGTATGAACTACTTAAATCTAGTTTGAAAATCACAGCCCTATTGCCATTGGCAATGGACACGCAGAGAAGTCTCATATCCAGAACTTGTTTTTCCCAACTCCATACTTTCGGATATTTCTTGATTATTTCACTTTCCCCCAAAACATTTCAAATTGTTAAAATCTTTATCTCTCTTTTGGCCTCTGTAACACAATCTAATTAGGACTATCCAAAGCTGATTTGCATAAGCTTCAGGCTTCTAAATTATGGAACGCTCTACCTTCACTGTTCACCTCATTATGAATCATCTGGAGTTTCACCATAAAGTAAAGATAATTTTATGTCCGCAGTAGGATGTAAGGTGTGGCAGTTAAACCTTGCCTCTCTTTGGCTTTATTTACAGCACTAAAATACTGCATTAATGGGAGTGCATGCTCAGGTCCTGAGTGGTGGTCTGCTTTTATGGGCTTGGAGGAGAAACATGGGTATAGATAAGCCGATGGCAGGAACCCAAGATCTACTTTTAATGTAGTTACCAATTGATGTGTTGAATGTCATAGGACTAAAGAGGAGAATTTACTCATAGCTTGCACAGCCTGTGTGCTAACAGATAGGCCTCTGGCGGCTGTCTGTGGGGGCTTTGTGTGCATAGTATAAAGTGGTAGAAGATTTCAGAGGGAATTCCATTAGTGGGAGCAAATGAGGCATGGGCCTTACAAGGGTAAACATCCTGCTGTCCGCCCTTCATTTTCCTTCCACTGGCATCTTGAGGACAGGTACGATGTCACTTTCTCCAATTGCCACTGTCAATCCTTGCCTCTCTCTTTCTCTGTTTCTCTCTCTCTCACTCTCTATCTGTCTCTTTCTATCTCTCTGTATCTCTCTCTTTCAAACTGATAGGTTGTACTCTGTGTGCATTAAGGATCTGAAAATTGGCAGATTAGAGAAATGGGCAGGCAGCATTCACATGCTAAAGTTATGGGAGGCACAAACATTTGCTTCCGAGAAAGATTGAGAAACGTGTACGCTATGTACCAATTTCACATTCCTTAGTATATTAGCTGACAGGCTTCCAATAGACACGCAATACCATTAACTTATTTTCAAGCCTGTGCATCTGACAGGACAAGATAGGAAATAGATTTAAAAAATACATTTTCATTATTTAATTTAATTTATTATGAATGTGTTATAGCTTAACAAGCTTTTCACATGACATAAAAACTCTTATTACATTTAAAATAATTACGCAACGGAAACAGAAAAGAACATTTTGTAGTAATATCATAAAGAGCAAGAAGAAGAAATAGGAAAAAAGAAAATTTTGATAAACACATCATAACCAGAAGTGAAAGATAGAAATATCTGAAAAGTGTATCATTAATTTTTCATTATGAGACAACTACTGCTGTAGAAAGGATATTAATCTAAGTTGCAAAAAACGCTTTTAAGATTGTGCACCTGATATGACAGTATAGGAAATAGATCAACAGAAGAACTGATCATCAGATAAAAATATCGATGCACAATATAAATTGGGAGAAGAAAAAATGTACGGTGTACTTTTTTAATTGAGCAAGCAAGACTTTGGAGCCAGTCCACCCACCAGGTAAGGTGTTTGGGATGTCTAGGAGAGCTGTGCTCCTGCACTGCTGCTCAAAAGGTAGATTTTTTGCATTTATTGTGCATTTTCGGTCGCATTGGGGCCTGCTGAGCCCCCCCATCCCATCCCGCTTCCTGGTGCCCCTATACAACGCCCACGCCTTCCGGCCCACCCCCGTCCCCTGACTGGGCCACTGGCCTAGTGTTTTGAACACCAGCTCAGTGTTTTGTTGAAGCTGGAGGCTCTTTTTCACTTTGGAGCCAGTCCACCCACCAGGTAAGGTGTTTGCTGTGTCTAGGAGAGCTGTGCTGCTGCGCTGCTGAAAAAATAGATTTTGTGCATTTATTGTGCATTTTCGGTCGCATCGTGGCCGGCTGAGCCCCCCCTTGATCCCATCCCGTTTCCTGGTGCCCCTATACCACACCCGCCTTCCTGCCCACCCCTGACCCCTGACTGAGCCGCTGGCCTAGTGTTTTGAACACCAGCTCAGTGTTTTGTTAAAGCTGGTAGCTCGTTTTCACTTTGGAGCTGGTCCATCCACCATTGTAAGGTGTTTGCTGCCTCTAGGAGAACTGTGCTCCTGCGCTGCCCTAAAAAAATATTTTTGCATTTACAGTGTATTTTGAGCCGCATCGCAGCCTGCTGAGTCCCCCCCATGACCCATCCCGCTTCCTGACAACCCTCTCCTGTGCACGCCTCACAGCCCGCCCCCATTCCTTGATTCGGTGAGCAGCCCTTCTTCAGTGAACGCAGAAGGGCAGCACCACTGCCCGTTGCAACCCCCAGTGGTGAAGGACCTCAGGGAAATGGACAGCTCCAGAAGAGGCAGTTCGACACCGTGTCGATCCGTGTTAGCCTGGAGAGCCGGTAGTAGTCAACCAGCAATGGCAGATAAGGTAGGCGAGGTCTGGACAGAGGGACCAGCAATCACTGTTCCCTATTAGAATGTCTGACCCAATTTTATGTTATCCTTTCTCAAATAGCACTAAGCCTGATTGTGTAAGATAGCCTGTCTTTTTAAGTTAACGATACCTAACATTTACCTTCATTGTGTAAATTATCCGTATCTCACATTTAGCCTGATTAAGTGAGTTAGCAATATCTCACATTTAGCCCAATTACGTAAATTAGCCATATCTCACATTTAGCTTGAGTATGTAAGATAGCCTGTCTGTGTAAGTTAGCGATATCTCACATTTAGCCTGATTGTGTAAGTTAGCAATACCTCACATTTAGCCTGATTGTGTAAGTTAGCCATATCTCACATTTAACATGATTGATTAAATTAGAAACAACTCACATTTAGCCTGATTGTGGGTTAGCCATACCTCACATTTGGCCTTTTTGTGTAAGTTAGCCATATCCCATATTTAGACTCATTGTGTAAGTTAGCCTGACTGTGTAAATTAGCAATACATCGCATTTAGACTGATTGTGTAAGTTAGCCTGATTGTGTAAATTAGCACTACCTCACATTAAGCTTGATTGTGTAAATTAGCCATATCGCACAACCTAACTGTAAGTTAGCCATATATCACATTTAGCCTGACTCTATAAATTGGCCATATCTCACATTTGGCCTTATCGTGTGAGTCGGCCATGCCTTGCCTTTGGCCTGATTATTAAAGTTAGCCTGATTGTGGTAGCCAGCCATATCTCTCATTTAGACAGACGGTTTTGGTAACACATCATTTCAAAGTGTTATCTCATTGACTGCTGTGCCCCCTCATTAGGCCTTTCTCCCTCTATCCAGGTGCCCCAGGTTTAAGGTCGCTACATTTACTGGTTTTGCCCCCTACCCAGGTGTCCCAAACCAAAGATTTATTGTGTTGTGTTATTGGTTGCTGCATTCACAGTTGGGCCCCTATCCAAATCAAAGAGTTATTGTATTGACTGGTGTGCACTACTTAGGCCTTTCTCCCTCTTTCCAGTTGTTCCAGTTATAATGTTGCTGCAGTTACTGCTGTGGCCCTCTACCTATGTGTCTCGAGTCAAAGTGTCATTGCGTTGACTGTTGTGCCCTCTTTACGCTTCTTTCCCTCTATCCAGGTGTCCCAGGTCTAAGGTTGCTGCATTTACGGCTGTAGCCCTCTGCCTAGGTATGAGAGCGAAGGTCCGTCCACAAGTGGGGGACAACAACAGGGCACACTGTAGTTTGATATAGATCAGAAAAGACGTTCAGTGAACAGTGGTGTGGTGCCAAAAGCACAATAAAACGTATCATTTAATCATGAAGTTAAATCAAAAGCTCCATGATTTGACGCATTTTTTAAACAAAAATACATTGGTAATGCATGTCAAAAATATATGTATACATCACATTTCAACATAAATATATAACAACAATCATAGATAGGTAGTTTGAATTCTGACAATTAACAACAAAGTTAGAAATAAACATATTTTTTTATTAGCATATGGTTTTCAACTTAAACCTTAGCTAAAAAACAGAATAAAAAGACAGACATTTAAGAATGATTAAATTAGCTACACAATTCTGAATTTCGATCTCCGTCTCACTTCACACACAAACCCCCGCAGGGAACACCCGTACTCATTAGCATGAAGTTCGGCCCGGTCCCCCGGGTATACGGTCAGGATCTGCCATTTAGGTCCACTGTTTGAGTGGGTGCTCCCTTGGCTTCGGTTGACAGCTTTGCTTTGACTTATTTGGCCGCCGTTAGTTCGAAAAGTTCTTTCAAAAAGGCCAGCAAGGCCAAGGTCAGCGAGGTTTGTGTGCTTGACATCAGTCTCCCCCACCACTCCTCCGCCATCAGGGTTGTAAATTTGCCAAAGTACTTAGCCAGCCATTTTGACCGGAGATCATTACAACCAGGACAGTTTAGAGTGAGATGGTGTAAAGTTTCTCAATCACAATTACACAGCCTGCACCAATAGTCCCGTAGTTCAGCTCGTTTCCTAACCTTGAGTACTTCCTTAGTAGGATATCGATTCATTCTTACCCGCAAAATATTATCCCGATTAAATTTACATGGAAATTTAGAAATGTAAGGTGGAAGAGAACCCCTTGCTCTTATATCCTTGATCTTGGAATTAGCTCTGACCTCAAGCGATTGGATCCTGTCAAGATCGTACAGTTTTCGTCTGACTCGGGCTGGGCGCCCACTTAACGACTCCACTGTTTTCCCCATGTCAGTCAGAATGTCATTACACAATGAGGTCCAGGCGGTCAATAGAGTCTCCGAAGGCCTTGCCATAGCCAGTCCAATTGCTGCCAGACCTCCTTCCATCCCCTCTGCACAACAATTCCTGAACAATTAGAGGGTTTTCGAAACTGTGATGGAATAGAGGGATGTCAGCCCCAATTCCGCCCTTATCACCTGAATTGGAACACAGTTTGGCAAGCCTAAAGCCCTCCTCCAAAAAATGCCCTCAAGTTTTCCCCACAATAGTGCAGACAGTGAGAATGAGATTTCCGCCCCATAGGTCAAAATCTGAGTCACCTTTAGCAAAGAAATTTGATTACTGGGATCAGAGAACATTTGCAGAATCTGTTCGTGATGAAACTGGCTTGAGCAGCTAAGTTCTTTGTCTTGTTCCGCAGGGATTTTTCCCTTTGTGTATTGGCGGCGATGTCATTTAGGCAAAGCCACAGGTAGGTGAGTGCCGACACTTCTAGGATTGTTTCACCATTGATAAACCACACCTTCTTAGCTCCCCCTTTCTTCTTCTTTCTTTTCCCAAATGTTAGGATTCTTGATGTTTTGACATTGATCCTCAACCCATTTAGCACCACATACTTTTCTAGGGCGTTCAGCTGTCTTTGGAGACCCGCCTTGGTCTGGTCAAGCAGAATCAAATCATCTGCATAAAGCAGTCTTCCAAATGGGACTCCTGCCAGAGTAGGTGGAATATATTTGACATTGTCAAAAGCAGACTCTAGAATCCAAAATAAACAAGTTAAAGACAGCTGGTGCCAATGGACATCCTTGTTTTAACCTATTAAAGGTTCTAATATGATCGGTCATGAGGCCACTTCTATCTATCTAGTCTCACACATAGTTAAGTTTTGCAGTGTAATTGTTTCAAAGCTTCTCCTATATCTGTCGGGCAATCCCAATTTTCCAGTTTTAGCCACAGGCGCTGGCGGTCTACAGTAAAAAAAAAACAAGAAAGGTTAGTACTGCTACTGGCCAGGTATATTCCCACTTGTTGTCAATGAATGAAACAACTATATCCTAGTAATGGGAATCCTGGTATAGTTGGTACTGATAGGAAAAACCTCTGAGTTTATACCCCATGAGAATGTCCAGAAAGGAGAAAGGGGTTAAACAAGAAGAATCACATACAACCATCATTGTGAATAAACGTGGTTTGTATTAACGTTAAAAACATTCACACATGAACAAGAAAACATTTATAGACAATTTGCATGTGAAAAACTCAAATAGTCTGAACATAAATGAATAAAGAGATCAGAAATCACAATTTTGCTTCAGTACATAAATCAGTTTGAAGTCCTTGATCATGTAACATGGCATAAATCACTGGTGAAATCATAGGGACTATGCTACAGTGCAAGGGTGGGTGTAGGATACTACCCATCCCCCGTATTCAATAAAGCATCTCATCTTTCAGATGCCTGAAGCATCTCATATTACAGGTGCCAACGTGACAGGGGGACCGTAGTGAAATTTCTTATTATCAAATGTAGGCCTGGCAGTAAGTAGTCCATAGACCCCAAAAGTACTTATTGGTGCAAATGTCCCCCTTGCATAAGGAACACGTTTCGGCGGAGGAAGTATCCGGCTCCAAATGCATCAGCCGGATCAGTATTACTCTACATAAATCGCCTTCATCAGGGCAAATGGGTGGCCCCTGTTGTAAAGAATCAAACACAATAAAAGAGTAATAAATAGGAGATTCTTGTGTGTCAACACCTTAGTTCTTTCTGGACAAAAGTAGGTTTAAGTAGTACCCACAACTATGTTGTGTAAAAAGAACCGTGTGTGTGGTTCTGTTTAAAACATTAAATAAAAATAAGGGCACAGAATTGCAGTAACAAGGAAGCAAACACATGGTATTAGAATTTAATTTGGTGGTGGGAAAAATATGCCTGACTCACCACTGAAACCTTGTCATGAATCTTGCTTGTGAGGCAGGCTCTCTGGACAGGTCGAACCGGGCAATCAGCGCTGCTGTGTCACTAAATGTGAGAGGGTTTGGCTGGAACCAGTCTCTGAACTCGAATAGCCAAATGGACGGCTTGCTCTACAATGGAGGCAAACAAGAGGGAGTCAGAGCTGGGCAGGTTCGCACTATGTGTGTTTGAAGTCACAGGTGGATACAGTTTGAGCTTGAAGGGAACCCCGGGCTATGTTGGGGCCCCCGTTGCTTTGCGTACATGAACAGTGTACCCTGTGAACCAGCCTGCTCATGTTTAGGGCCAAGGAGAGAATTCCAAAGATGGCGGTTCCCAAATGTACCTGGGCGGAAAAGGTGAATGACTCCTGGGTGCCGGATGCCGGTCGTGGGGTGCACCGGAATGGAACCAAGCCGTGAGTATGGCCGGAGCAGAGCTCTAGGGGCTGAGCGAAGAACTCCCGTACATCCTAATGTAAAAGTCAGAAGGATTTTTTTAATGTGACAAGGTTTTCCCCGGTTACATCAGCTAGAAAGTGAGCAGATGCATAATGCTGGGCTATAGGATTGAAAGCCCGCGTTACCTAGGATATACTTCAAGAAGCACTGTCATCGGGGGGGCGCTGTTGAGCAGCCGACAAAATGGCTGCCTAGCTTTCCAGCTCCGTGTGCTGCCGCTTCGTATCTGCTTCCATCTGCGGTTTAGCATCTTGCCCCATCTTCAAACCCGGCTCCTGCCTTGCAGACACTTGGAGCTACCTGTCTGTGAAATTCTGCCCCGAACCGGACCTTCTGAGCCTGGGTTTGACCGACGGCGCTGCCCCCGCACTGGGCCGACTGGGCCGCCGCGCTGCTGCCGAGCGGGGAACGAGGTGGCGCCGGGCGGGGCTCGCCGCTGCCTGCGGTCCTGCGGCTCGCGTGATCTTACTACCCGCCTCCCTCGCTCGATCGCTGGCCTCCCGACGCCTGGGGGCTGGAGCTGATCTGGAGCGCGGGGGCCGCCTTCACTGCCCTGCACTGCTGCATCGGACTTCACCGCCTGGCCGCTGGGATCTTCCGTGGCCGTCCGCCGCTCTGCGCTCTCGTGGCACCGCTGGCTGGCTCCTCCCCGCGGCCCCTGTGTCTCTGCGGGACTCCCAAGGACATCTCCCCCACAGGCCTGCGGCCGGGGAACTTCACGGTGCACCGCTGTGTCTGTGCCGCCAGACGCGTGTGATACCCCTGCGGGTGACGCGTGGACTCGCTGGGGACCCTGTCATCTGGATCGATCGCAGGCTTGAGGTGAGGAGCCGGGGTGGCTGCTGCGTGCGGGCGTCCCTGTAATCCCTCCGCTCCACTTGCGGCCCCCACACCCTCACCTGTGCTATACGCCCCTCGGACCTCGCGGCGCCGGCCCGTTCTCCTGTGACCTATTGAGGCACACTGCCTGGTCATCTCCCCTGACACTGCCTCCCCTGATCATACGCTCCGGATGACTCTGTGAGTTACTGCTACACCATCTAGAAGAGAGTGATTTCCTACATTTGACCTCTGCTCTGCATAGCCCCAGGTCATATATAGTGCCTAAGTACTCATACCACATAATGTCCAACAGATCCAGGAATACCAGCAAGACTGGGGCTATGGATAAATTTGCAAAAGCCACCTCGAGATCCGAATCGGCCCACTCCTCATGCGACCAGACCGACACACCGCTCCCTGCGGAGGGGCCTCAGGCGGACCTGACGGTCATGATGGAAACTATGGCCAGAAACTTCGCTGCATTTCATGAAAAGCTGGATGACATCAATGCAAATGTGGCATCTCTTAGGGCCAAGTTAGATCAACAGGGGACGCGAATCACTGAGGCTGAAAATAGAATTGGTGCCAGCGAGGACACTATAGCCACACTGCAGAGTACAGTGGCCACCCTTGTCACGGACATGAAGTCAGTACAGGCTAAGTGTGATGACCTCGAATCCAGATTGAGGAGGAATAATATACACATTATTGGGGTCCCTGAAAACGCGTTGAAGGGCCGACTCGAACTGGCTGTCGAGAACCTCTTGAAGGATCTATTGGGCAACCCGGATATGTCCCCCTTCTTCACGATCGAAAGGGCTCACAGGGCACTGGCCCCACGTCCCAGGCCTGGGGACTTTCCAAGACCCATTATTGCAAAAATCCTGAGTTTTAAAGATCGCGACCAGATCCTCCGCCTCACACGTGAGAAGGGTGAGCTCAGAATGGACTCGCAGGTGATCCGAATTTTCCCAGTCCAGCAGGAACGTCGCCAATTCCTTGGAGTTAAGAAACTGCTCAGGGAAAGAAGCATTCCTTATGCCATCCTATTCCGTGCACGTCTGAAGTTCACATTCAACAACAAACTTTACTTCTTTACGGTGCCTTCGGAGGCGGTGAAATTCATAGAGGCACACATTCCCCCTCATCCACCAGCTGAGGATATGATGCAGAATGACTGAACTCCCTCCGAGGTTTGCTCCATCTGATCGTCCTATGGTCAGGCGTCCTGATGGCTCCACAAGTATCCGGTTGTTCTATTTACATTTCCTATGTAGCCCGGGCTGTACTCACAGCACCTAATCTCTCAGAAACGCACTGTTAAATTACCATAATGTTGAACTACTCATCTTGACCATGTTGACTTCCTATCGTTGTTGAGTGTAACGTTCCTCTGATCCACATTCAGGCCCGGCACGGCCACTGATAGATGCAGCGACATGCATTTTCATACCGCAAACACTGCTTGTTTTCTCACGGATCCCACTGGGCTCCAAGCGTGCTAGCGCACGGCAATAGCGCACCCCATTGCGATTGTACTGTTCTTTATACTTTTGTTATGGAATAGCCCCTGTTGGGCTCCTGCACCAGCTGGATCAGGTTTGGGTCGATCCGGCTGTGCACAGGTAGGGGTGGTTGACGTTTACACTGCTAAATTTGGGTTAGTGGTGAGGGTGGTGGGTGGGAACGGGGTGTTATCTAAAAAAGGCACACGTGGTTGCATGGTGCGAGCATTAAAGGTCCATGAATGCATGTTCGACTTCAAACGATGGGGCACACACTACTGTTGGGTCCGAGATGTCCACTAAAAATGTGTGCGGTATGATAGGATATTTACCACTGCAATGTCTACCGTCATAATGTCCTGGAATGTTCGTGGGCTAAGCAATCACACCAAGGCCCGTAAAATCATAGCTTATGCTAACAGACACAGCTGCAAGTTACTGCTCCTACAGGAGACGCACTCCAATGGCCCCATACCAAGAACTATGGCCCCTGCATGGGGACCGGCGAGATTCTTCACCTCCTATTCCACTCAATCCAGGGGTGTTCTAACGATGATTCACAAATCCATTAAGTTTACACTGCACAAAAGCTACACCGACCCTGAGGGACGTTATGTAATACTGCACTGCACTCTGGCTAACAAAGAATATCTACTTGTCAATACCTACTGCCCCAATGTGGATTCCCCCGAATTTTTTGACAATATCACCACCATACTGCTAGGATATGTGGGCGTACCGATTCTGTGGGGTGGGGATTTCAATCTTATCCTTGACACGGTCCTGGACAGAACTGGAACTGCTCCTCGTTCCTTGTCCAGTGCTGCACGCAGACTGCAGGCCCACATTATTACACTTGACATCTGTGACGCTTGGAGAAAGCTACACCCCCAACGGAGAGACTATACCTACTACTCATCAGTGCACGATAGCTCTTCTAGGATAGACCTATTTCTTGTATCAAAAGGAGTCATGGGTGGGGTGGTGGAAGCCCAGATTCTACCTCGCACACTGTTTGATCATGCCCCGATTACACTCTCGGCGAAGCTGGGGATACCTGTCCCGACGTTTAGCACCTGGCGTTTCAAATCCGAGGCCCTTAAGGATGTTGTATTTAGGGCTGAAATACTTGCTGACATTCTGTCTTTCTTTGAACACAACACTCTTCCGGACACCTCGGCTGCAGTCAGGTGGGACGCCTTCAAAGTGTATATTAGGGGGTATGTCTATCTCCCGGGATGCTGGGGTGTTGAAATCAATCAGAACCGCATTGGGTCGATCTGGATCCAAATTGAAGCAATTGGAACTACAATGTGCCACTGGGGCGGACCCCGCCATACTTGCTCAGGTCTCCGATGAACTCCAGGCATACAACAAGCTCGCCATCAGCGAAACACAATACTTTACCCGCCCGCAAGCAGCCAGGAAATATGGAGAGGGAGACAGGCCCGGGAAAACATTAGCGACGCTATTAAAATGGGAATCTGGCCGGACGCAAATCACCTCTATTAAAGATAAACATGGCAACGCACAATGGGCTGACCAACAAATTCTAGACACATTCGCTGAGTTCTACAGGTCCCTCTACTCTCAACCCGCTGAACACACAGAACAACATATGCGTGAACTCCTCGACCAGATCCCCACCACAGAGATCTCCTCGGCTACTCGAGACGAATTGGACTCCCCAATTACACTAGATGAAATAGTAACAGCCATTTCTGACTTGCCCAAAGGCAAGGCCCCGGGACCTGACGGCCTAACCGCCGATTTTACCAAGAGCACGTCGTCATAATCGCCCCCAGGCTGCTTGAGGTCTGGGACGAATCGCTCCGTGCCTCTATCCTCCCCCTCTCCATGCGCGAAGCAGCCATTACAGTGCTGCTCAAGCCTGGTAAACCTGACGATGAATGTGGGTCCTATAGACCCCTCCCCCTTATTAATCTCGACACAAAGATTTTTGCAAAAATTATAGCTAACCGATTCCTGCCCGTTATGACGTATTTAGTCCATGAAGACCAGGCCGGCTTTGTACCCGGAAGGTCTACCTCCCACAATATCAGAAGACTGTTTAACGTGATGTCCCGCATTGATCAGGATGTACAAGCTGTGGCGGTCACGCTTGATGCCCAGAAGGCGTTTGATATGGTCTCCTGGAAATACACATGGCTAGTGCTGGAGACCATGGGCATAGGCCCAAACATGATTAGGTTCATCAAATTGCTGTACACTTCTCCTGTGGCGCGGGTTAGAACCAATACACTGACATCTGACCTTTTCACACTCTTTAGGGGCACCCGACAGGGAAGCCTCTTCTCTCCTATTCTGTTCGCCCTAGCAATAGAGCCAATGGCAGACTATGTCCGTGCTCATCACGCCCGCAAGGGAATAAGACTGAAAGACAGTCCCGAAATTATATCTCTATACGCGGATGATGTTTTGCTATACATCAGAGACCCTGCAACACATCTTGACCCCGTACTAAGGGACATCACCCGCATTGGCACCCACTTCGGTTTCACTATTAACTATTCCAAATCAGAGATCTTCCCGCTCACTAATTCCACCCAGCAACCCACCACTGAATACCCCCTCCGCTGGTCACCGAATGGTGTTAGATATCTGGGTGTGCAAATATCGTTAGACAAATCCACCCACATTGCTGATAACTATTCCGCAATATCACAAATAGCTGAGACTAAACTCCTACGGTGGCGTGCCCTCCCACTATCCATTGCTGGACGGCTCTCCCTCATTAAAATGATCCTACTTCCCAAACTTCTCTACACGTTTAGCAACGCACCCGTATGGCCCGGGAGGCAATACTTTACTAGACTACACACACTATGTGCACAATTCCTTTGGCACTCTGGCGCAGTACGCAAAAAGTGGACTGACATGGCACTCCCATATAGACAAGGGGGACTCACGGCTCCAGATCTGTCACTTTATTGGTCCGCGGCCCAGGCCCAGCATGCCACTCACTGGAACCCTGGTACTCCGGTGCGTCCCCATATCAAACTGGAACGACTGGCAGCTGCTAGTGCCAACATAATGTCCCTCATTCTACATCGGCACTACACACCTGACTCTCCCATTGACCCAATCAACACGATCCTTCGAGCCTGGGCTCGCCTGCTATTTCAGACACCTGAAGCCTCTCCGTACTACAAGTGGCTTTTCCCGGCTTAGAACCCACTCATGATGCGGCACTGGCACAACACTGCGGGATGCTGGGATACCAAGCACTGACGGACTTCTACCCCGAGGGTAGGTTCATTGACCCCCAAACTTGGAAACCGGGGCACACTGGGTCCGCCTTGGAGACCCTTCAATACTACAGACTGCGAGCTGTGTTTCGCACCAAATGGCCCACATTCCCCGATGAGCCCCCAGACAACTCGGCCATTGCATATATTGCCAATTCTGGAGGTGCCCATGGAGTAGTCTCATCACTTTACAAGATCCTACAGGATGCTACCCCTACTCCCACTCTCAAGGCACGTGATGAATGGGCTGGCGAACTAGATCTAGAAATATCAGATAAGGTTTGGGGGGATATGTGCCTACACACTCAGAAAGTCTCCCTCAATTTCTGTCTTCGTGCCATGCAGTACAAACTTCTAAATAGACTTTACTACACTCCACACAGGACTTCGAGGTTCACCGTGCTGCGGCGTACCCCTGCCCCCGCTGTGGGGCGACGGCAGCTGACCACTTACACATGTTCTGGTCTTGTGACAAACTGCTGGGGTTCTGGGAAAGCATCCTAGAAACACTCACGGCTATCACTGACACAGTGATTGACCCTGATCCTCTAGCCATCCTCTTTGGAGCCTGGAAAACGGACGACACCAGACGTTTGGCTAAGTTTCTTAATATTGGGTGCATGATAGCCAAAAAATGCATACTTCAGACCTGGAAAAGTCCCCTCCCCCCGGCCCACCAGAAATGGCTCCATATGCTTACTTGGTCATGGAACTGTGAGGAGGAATTTATGTCCATGCTCCCCGTCACTTCTCGACCCAAGAACATCTGGGTGGAATTCAATTCGTACCTTAACAGTCGTAGTGAAGACACACCCGGCTCCGGCTCGTCCCCCACCCCTTCAGTGTCCACTACTACAACATAAACTCGTATTCATATGTATCTTGTATGATCATTATCTGACATTACTCTGATTATGTATAACAACTTATGCACTGCTCTATCTAATGTTTCTTACTTCTGCTTTTTGCCTTGATGTATGTACCATGTAACCTTTGCCGCCAAAAAAAAAAGTTTAAAAAAATAAAAGAAGCACTGTCATCGTGGTGCTGTCAGAGCGGGTCAGTGTGTTCATGAAGCGCACGTCCGCTGTGCTGTAACAAATGTCTGGTGGTCAGCGTCGGCTGCAACCAAGACATATATTAATCTGGAAGGTGTGTGTGCTAGATGGCCAATGGGAGCGCACTACGTGGCAG
Source organism: Ambystoma mexicanum (assembly GCF_040938575.1). Taxonomy (NCBI): domain Eukaryota; kingdom Metazoa; phylum Chordata; class Amphibia; order Caudata; family Ambystomatidae; genus Ambystoma; species Ambystoma mexicanum. The sequence goes on along the minus strand of NC_090927.1, from coordinate 758,160,650 downwards.
AGCCTGATTGGTTGCAGACGTGAGAATGCGGAACCAAGTTTATGAGGTGCGTCGCATCAATGGGGGCGGAGTCCCCCATTCATGCAGGCCCTGCAAGTCCTGTGGGAAAGCTGAATCAGAGACGGTAAGGTGAACTCAGACTGCTAGAAATGTGCCCCTGTGATGGGGTGTTGCATGGTAAAAATGAGCTGCGGCCTGAGATTGATGGTGTCATAGCACTTGTACGGGGTTCCATTAATGAAATCGGGCCCCCGCAGACAAGTGTAATAAGCCAATGTAATGTGCTCACAGAAAGATGACTGACATCTTAAAGGGAGAGTGTGCCGGGAACTGCTGGCTCTCACTGGGATGGAAAAATCTGTTGTTCATCGAGGCCCTGTTGCACCGAATCTAACCTATGAATCCATCTGCATTCAAGGCTCAGCAGTCGTCCTTGAATGTTGGAACCATCCCGCACTCTTTCAAGAACCCACCATCTAATGTCTTGTGTGGTGTGTTTTTTATCCAGATAATGCTGTACCAGGGGAGATGTGAGGTTATTGCACATAATCTGTGACAGATGTTCCGAGATCTGTGTGCCTACGCTAAGCATAGTTTGCCCGACATACCGGAATTTGCAGGGACATTCTATGCAATACACCACTTGCTTGGTCTTACAGTTAGAGATATCGTTAACGGACCAGGTTTTTTGTCCCACTTGAAATTGTTGAATTTTCTGCATAAACTGGCAGACCGAACACGACCCGCATGGGTGGTGCCCTTTTAGTGGTCTTAGATTCCATAAGTTGCTTTGTTGTGTTTTCTTGATGTACATAGAGTGCACCAGATGTTCTTTAATGTTCCTTGCCCTTTTATACGCGAATCTTGGTTTACGTTGATCAGGAAGACATAGTCCTGCAATGGACCAGTATTTATGAATGATTTTCTTAATTTGGAAAGCATGTTGACCGTGCGTAACCACACAAGTGATTTGGTCCTGGGGTTCCTCTCGAGCTTTGGGAGTGAGGAGTGAGTCCCGGTATGTAAAGCGTGCCCTCTTCAAAGATCGGGACACCAACTTCCGGGGATACCTTCTTTCTTGTAACCTCCTGCTGAGTAGATCAGCATCGTGATAAAAGTCCTCTAGGGACGTACAGTTTCTGCGTAACCGCAGGAATTGCCCGTAGGGTAAATTCTCCTTAATGTGCTTGGGGTGATTACTCTGAAAATGGAGTAAGGTGTTACGATCCGTGGGTTTGCGGAAGGTGTTGCAAATTAATTTACCCTGGGAATGTCCAATTGTTAAGTCCAGAAAATGAATCATGATGTTGCTGTATTCCATAGTGAACTGTATGTCTGTACTGCAAGTGTTCAGCCAGACAAATAAGTTCTGTAGTGTGTCCTCTGTACCTTCCCATAAAGAGATAACATCATCAATATAGCGCAGCCACTGTTTGATGTTATCTTTCCACGAGTTAACGGGGTTAAAAATGAAATTCTTTTCAAATTTGGCCATAAACAAAATGGCAAATGCTGGCGGTCTATAGTGTCAAAGGCTTGCACCAAATCAATTGAAGCCACATATAGTTCTTGACCATTCCTAGCCTTTGCCTTTGACTTAAAGATGTTAAGGATGAAGAGATTGACAGACGTCCCCATACCTCTGATAAATCCCAATTGCCAAGGGTCATAATAGTGTGTTGATGTTGCCCAATTGGATAGGGCTTTAAGAAGCAGTGATCCAAAGATTTTGCCACTGACATCTAAAACGGCGATGGGCCTATAATTTGCCAGCACCATCCTATCACCTTTTTTAAAAATCATCACAATGGTTGCATTTGTCCAAGATGACAGGATTTTTTTGGTCTTTTTGATATGTTCAAACCAAAGTTCAAGGTTTGTGGCCCAAAATGTCAGATCATCTTCCAGGTGCAGGTTTGTCATTCCGTCAGGACCTGCTGCTCTAGAGCTACTGGCCCCGAGGATCAGATCATATATTTCACTGTGGGTCGTGGAGAAAGCCCATGCACCCACCAAACCCAAATTTACTTGGGGTTGACTCTCATCGTGCCAGCAAATACTGATTCGAAATGGAGTTTCCCTTTTTCTGCAGGTATTGGATTGAGCAACAAAGCTTCTTGAGGGGCCAGAAGGTGGTTAATAAGACTCCACATCGCCGCTGTGTTTTTTGAGGAGATATGATGTAGCATGCTTTCCTCCTCCTGCTGCAGCATCAGGTGTTTATGTGTCTTAAGCCAGTTCTTAAAGAGTTGTTTAAGCTGTCTTTCATGTTCCCTGGCCGCCGTTGTTTGACTTACAGAGTTCAATCTTAACTCCTTATTCAAAACCTTTTTCCCCTTGGCCACTTCTGAGTCGTTTTTGTGTTCTATAATTAATTCATCCGACTTTATTCACTGTCAAGGGCCTGGGATCGTAAGCTTTGAATGAGTTCTGGGTGGGCGGAGGGTTTGGGCGGCTACCAGATTTGTAGGCGCATCAGATGGAGGGACTCTTGACCTGAGCCTGTTTCTTGCGGGCTCAATATCCAAGGTGTCACTTTGTCGCTGATAGACTCTAACTGGCCAATTTATCACTGTTACAACTACAATACTGTGGTCGCTTTTGCCAGTATCTCGAATCTCCAGGTTTAATAAGTTGGCAAATAGTAATTCTGAGGTGAACACGAAGTCTAAGACTTTTGAGTCCAAGCCCCTTTTCCATGTTGGCCTTGGTGGACGGTCCCCTGCCATGTGCCCGTTTATCAAATGGATATTCCTTTCTAACAGCTCTTGCTTCCAAAGTAAACCTCTCTTCACTTGCTGGGGTGCCAAAGGCAACATATCTTCGATAAGATCTTGGGCACAGTCAAAACAATGAATATTCAAGTCTCCGCACACTAGGACCTCTAAGTTTGCATGATTGGCTCTAGCATCATCAATAAGTGTGAACACTGTGTCCATGAATCTATCACTCCACTTGGATTATGGTGAGTCAGGAGACAATTTCGCTACTCCTTGAGGACTTTGGGGAAATAGACCTGTGCCTTGAGGGAGAACTTTCATCCACACACGTTATTCTCGAACGGGAAATCTGAGTGTTCAGGCAATGAACAATCCCCTCTCCTTCTGGATCATTCCTTGTTGGAGTTTGGGGGCGATGAGTGCGGTTTCAGCTTCCTCGTCATAGTCCAGAAGCCTAAAAGCTAATGGTAGCAGTTTCACCCCTTGACTCAGAACAATTTCTTTCTTGCACGCTGATGAAAGATGTAATAAGATTTTGTCTAAGCAGTGTTCATCTGGGAATGCCACCAGCAGCATATCCTTAGGTTTTATTTGATTAAGGGCCGGGATAGTGTCCATTAGGCGCATGACATTAGTTCTATTAGTATTAAGTTGTCTTGGATAATTAATTATTCTCTCCAATGCAAGCCTGTGGTCTCCGGATTTTTCTTTAATTAGTCCTTCAGATTTGCATGGTGCGGTTCGATCATCTGTCGTGCTACCAGCTGCCTCTCTCGAATCTAAAACTCGTTGAACATTGCTTAGAGAGCAATCCGTCTCGGGGTTCGAGGCTTCATCATCCTCCATGGAGTAAGTGGAGAGGTTTATTAAGTCTATTGACGATTCCTCCCTGGAGTCTTCCAACTGTCTATCCACCGGGATTTGGAATCCCAGATCAACATGTCCTATTTCGGGGCACTGCATCCGATAATGTCTCCGGGGCCTTTTTGCTCGAGGGTCGTAATGGTAGTAGGTTCCTAATGAATCACCGAAACCCACCCCCCACACTCGGTAATGGGCGTTCTCGTTCGATTGGAAACCTGTGGCTTGGGTACATTATTTTCCCTTGCAAATTTCTTTTTTAGAGCCACTCTCTTGGTTTCCGGTGATTTGTTGTTGACATTATCAGACACAGTAAGTTTTGAAAAAATGGCATTTTATTTTTGTACCGTGGATGGCCCTGCAGGCCCCAGAGCAACTGGAATCGCCCCTCCTGTGCCAAGAACCCTGATGAAGAGGACTTGAATCCCCACAGTTGAGAGCTGTTGCACTGGCTTGGTAAGCGTCACCCCGGTTGCGGCGGGATCCTTCCTAGACTCCTGGGTACCCATAGATGGCTGCACTGGTATTGGTCCCAGAGCCTGGTCCTCTTGTATTTGAACTATGCTTTCTTCATCAATTTCACCCGACCGGTGAGAAATAGAGGATGCTGTTGTATTGATTATTGGGGTCTCAGTTGGGGACTTAAGGAGGACGTTGCTCCTCCTCTTGTTCTTATCCATCACGGATGTTGTTATAATTGATTGAAGAATATTACTGATGTCTTCCTTATTTTTGTCCAGGTTCCCCTGGATACCTGCCACAAAGCCCTCCAAAAATATCAATTTTGTGTGCAGCATTGCAATCAGGGTGGACTGGTCCCTAATGTGCTCACTCATGGTTTTATGTAATTCCATGAAGGGCACCAGGTTCAGTGTCAGGGCTGCAGTCATACCTCTATCAATAGGGGAGGGTCGTGGGGCCTGATTTTCCACCTGCGCAGCTGCCAGGTCCAAAAGAAAATCCCTGTATGAAATTCGACGGTTCTTTGGGGAAAGCGAGGACTGCGGTTTGCCCCCCGATATCCCCTGCTGAATTCATCTTCAGTCTTTTTGGAAGATGGGACCTGGTGTCACCTGAAGGTTCCGCTCTCCTTTTGAGCAAGGGACTCCCCTCTCTTGGTCGCTCTCGCCGTCCAGACTCCTCCACCAATAGGGCATTGGAGTCACTCCTGCCCCACACCCCCTGATTTGCCCATGGGGAAGTGACCGATAGGCTACCCCCCTGGGTGGTCAGCGCAATCCCTGGAGATGGCGCCCTAGCAATGGGCACACGAGCCTCGCCTGTTTGCTCTGTTGGGACGGCTGGGGTCTGCGCCACTGATCTCTGGTAAGTGAAGCGTGATATTGCAGAGGCGGTTTCTGGCAGCAGCCCTCTCGGCTGCCAGCACTTTATAATCGAAGGCTGGATCTGGTTTTTCCCAAAGCTGTTTCCTTGGGTCTTAGCAAATCTGTATATTCTTGAGGCTGAGGGTATCAGCCTTCCTCCCTTGAGGAGTGGTAATGTTGGATCCTGTGAAGAGTCCTCAGTTGAATCCCTAGCGTCTTCATGAGTGGTAGGTTGTAGATTTGTAGAAGACAGTTCCGAGGCCGTAGGCTGGATACCCACCTCCTGCACCCCCAATGTGGCCATTTGAGATGAGTCAGCCCACTCCTCTTCAGCTAGCTCAGGCGGTGTACTTGAATTTGCCCTGCTTCCTGGCAGATTGTCTTGGCGGTTAAGGTCCATAGAGGTTGGGTCGATCAGGGGTGTGTCGGTAATCTCAAGAATGTTCAGGGCCGAGACAGTTTTTGCTGTGTTACAGACCTGTACCTTGTGGTGCCATCCTTTTGTTCTTTGATCCATTTCTTCGGGCAGTGTCTGTATTGCTGGAGCTTCCGGCTCCTTATTTCTTATGCCCTCCGGGGAATGGCCCTGTATTACAAATAGGCATCCATCTTGGCATGCCTCCAGCAGGCCAGAGCAGCCCTTGCAAGACACAACACTCACTAAATGGACAAACATCACTTTTTGGCTGCGGGCACAAAGTGGTAGCCAAGCGGAGGACTGTACAATTCCTTGCTACGTTGAAACATTCAGGAAGCAATTTGGAGAGACCTGCTCAATGTCCCTGAATTATATATCTAAATCAATGCTATTGCCAGGACAACGGTGCATAGGTAACAAAGGTTAGCTAGATGTCATAACTGCAAACAAAATAATTACATTGGCGTGCTGGAACACACAAGGTCACGTTCACCTCTTCAATGAGAGTGCAAGCATAATTGATAGGTTTGATATTTTAATCCTGCAAGAAACTTGGTTTGTTAACCAGCCGGTGTGGGAAAATCATACTATGAATTTAATCCCGGCAATAATGAAGAACAAAGGTCGCCCAACTTCTGGCCTCACTTTAGCTACAAAAAATAATGCAGGTTTAATATTACAACCAGGGGCTTCTCCAAACTCTCCTTTGCAATTGGTGAAAATATTCTATCCTGGTGGCGTAATCGCCATAATTAATGTTTACAGAAACCCGGCGGCTTTGATAGATCAATGTTTCTTCAATGACCTGGAAGATTTGCTAAATGGAATAAATATCACCAGTGATATTACAAATATTATTGCAGGGGATCTGAACTTGCAATGCATATCCAGCTCCAAGAATAAGAAGAATGTTGTCTGTGATAGATTGGCTTCCCTCATGGACAGGTGGCAGTTGTACATGTTGAATGGCCCTGTTGAGGGAGACGTGCCTCCTGCCTCTACGTGGTCTCGTGGGAATAGTCATTCTATCATATACTATGTATATGCTGGTGCTGCTACTTATTCTAAGATTGCAAAGTTTGAAGTTGTCAAACGGCATCATAGTGATCATGATATGCTTACGTTACAATGCCACTGCTGATTCTAGGCGGTCAGGCATTACAAATCCAATATTTTGACTGTTTGCAAGTGAATAACGCCCGGACACCTTTTTCCTGGACTAATAGCTCTCTTGATTGCCTTAATGAAAAATCATTAAAACTCAAGCGATAAGGTATGGCAACTCTGAGACACATGGTGAAAAGTACATTAATGTCCTACTTCTATTCAAAATTCATTCTTATGCAAATTCAGGTCCTAGCCTTAAGAAGAAGCATGTATTCGATTTAGAATTACAAGAGCAGAAAAGAGATCTGAGATTCCATAGAAGAGGAGTCCTGGCTAGACCCGTACATGAAAGACCTGCCATATGAAGATAATTAAAATGCAAATACAACAATTGGCGCCGAAGTAGAAAGATAAAACTTTATCAGACAGATAGGGAAGCAATGATAACAGCTTTGAAAGACACAAATTCAGCTCAAATGTGGGGATTAGTGAATGTGGCGAATCACAATACACAACATTCGGTACAAATCAATGGAGTCACGATTGACCAGTGGATTCAATATTACACAAAGTTATATGCTTGTCCTCAGGGCACTGCGAACAGATGTGTAGTGTATTGGTTTCTAGTTCCTCTTATCAGTTAAGTATTGAGGAGGAGGTCATCTTGCACTATATGATGAAGTCACGTAACTCGAGGGCCCCTGGCCCAGATGGCTTAAGTAATAGAATGTTCAAACAACATTCAGAACAGTGGGCAAAGATACTTGGCAATGTGTTTCGGTATGTTCTTGACAGCGGAAACATTCCTGATTCATGACGCCACTCAATCATCACCATATTCAAGAGGGGTGACTGGTCGAGTCCAGATAATTATCGACTGATCACCCTTCTTGATGCTCCAGGCAATATATTTTCGAGATGTATTCTTAGAGACTTCAATTAGTAGGCTATTACAAACTTCTAGCGAAACTGTTTTCAAACGGGGTTTGTGGCAGGTTTGGGTATATCAATTAACTTGCTAACTATTACAGCCATTCAACATCATCATCTCATTAGTGGTCTACCTCTATATATAGCTTTTGTAGATTTTCATTTGTAACGAAAGGGATAGCCTGTACTCGGACAAGACGGAGTGGCTAAACAAATATCTTGTATAGAGGGGTGGTCCTGTCCTCAAACATTTAGACTACACTTGATTTTTGTAGTTGCAATTTCTGACACTTCTCCAAATTAGTGTTAATGCATCTACCACAGTATGCAATATTGGAGGAAAGTTCAAATCCATAAACTGGAAAAAAACAGTTGTAGTGTCCTTTATTAATTAGGCCACATGTAATTCGGTGTAGAAAACTCAAAATTTATACATAGAAAAATAGGTAAATTGAACATAAACCTAGTCACCAGTTTAGTGAATAGTGTAGATGGAACAACATATATTGTAAATATTTAGTGCAGATTACAAAGACATTCCATTTACTGTGGTGGCAAGTTGTCACTAGATATGGACTGCTTGGTGTCCGTGCAGTCCAGTATTCTAAAGTGACTCATTTGAAAATATTCTTAAGATTCAAGATTCAACAAGTTGGGTACAGTGTGTTAACTGCACACAGCTGTACTGGTGCTGTGTAGTGTTTCCTGTGTCCAGTGTTGCAATATTACAATATTGGACCGTGTATTATCACAGTAACATACAATATTTGCACAACACCAGGCTCATAGCTTAAACAAACCTAAAAATAGGGTCTGCTAAAAGGCGACGTCAACATAAGGTTCGAACACAGGAAGCAACACAGGTTCGATACCCGGGTCTGTGCTTAGTAACCTCTGGGTGTTAAGCGCGTTATAAATAAGCAACTAAGACAAAAAAAAACAATTACACAACGGAAAAAAAAAAAAACAATTTCTGTAATAGTGCCTCGATGCCCACAGGCTGTGTGAGCGCTTTAAAAAGTCAAATAAAATAAAATAAAAATAAAAAAATCTTTGGCCAGCAAGAGATATTCTGAATATACGTGATCAAATAGAGAATTTTATGAATGTTTGTCAATTCTGTTTGCACATAGAGAGCAAAGAAACTTTGCATCATTTGGTCATAGATTGTATGCTGTTACATGAATTACACACACTGCACTTTATCGAAAAATGAAATGGGAGTATCGTCACCTATGAGCAATTGTGGCAAATACTTTTTATGGGTCAGCGGACCACACATTGAATTGCTGTTCTTAACTTTTTATATGAATTGAAATTGAATGACTAGTGCTGCGAAAAATGTTTTTATAGTATGTGAGCAGAATATATTATATATATACACATCTTATTTTATTACTGATTTTAATATGTGCAATTATTGATTTTAAATGGTACATTATAAAGAATTATGTATTGTAAGAATGGAATATTGTAAAATGTATAAATTGTAAAGTTGATTTATCAGCTAAACCAATAAAAAAAAGAAAAAGAAAAGAGACCTCCTCTTTACAATGTCCCAGACAGGGAGCCCAGCTTCCTTCCTTTCCTTGGGCTTGAGTCTTAGCCCGAGCGGCTTAAGCCTGTCAATACCAGGGCGGGCTCAAGACTATGCTTTTTGTTATGGGTCGTCGTTCACTCCCCTCTGTGCGCAAAACCCAGCCTCCTGCACCTCTAGCACTTCGACTCCCTCGTGCAACTACCAGCATGAAGAGGAGATTTGTGGCGCTCCCCAAAAGAATTCGGCATTATGCTGCCCCATTTCGTGCACGATGGCAGCTGCCGTGGAAGTTGGCGAATCGGAAACTACATTCCCCAGCAAACCCGGCTCCGTACGGTAGTTTGCCGGTAGAGCGTCGCATTGGCTTGCCCCGCCTCTCTCACTGATATAGTCCATGGAGACAGCCAGGGCGCCGCTTCTGTTTACAGCTACTCCCGGCACTTAGAAGCTCCATCTTCAATTGCTGAAAACCTCCTTGTTCTTACGGATTCGACTCGGACTGTTTACTGGACCTTCTATTCGGAATACCCTTACTGAACTGCCTTCCCGTGTACCGAACCTGTTTTGCTTCACGGACCCCGCTAGAAAAGTTTGTCTTTGTTATTGTCCGCTAGTGTACCAGACCTTGCCTGCCTTCGACTTCCTATCTCAGGAATAGCCATTCCGACTGGCTGTTCTGCATCGCGCCAAACTTTACCTGCCTTCCACATACCTTCCCTGGAACTACCATCCCGACTGGTTGCTGTCATCATCCTTCGTTCATCAGTGGTAAGACTTTTGCTTCACAAACGGAACATTTGGAAAGCCCCTGGTTAACCCGTGCACTCAAGAACGCTCTGCAGCTGTGCACCATCCCGAATCCAGTGCGACCCTCGTGCCGCCCGGGTATTAGCATCCTCCTACTAACATTCCCTTTTTCTTATTTTATCCCTGTCGTTGTGTTCTAAGTGACTCAAAGCCTCCATTCAGTCTCCACTGGTAAGATCCTGTCCACCTCTTGAGTTGTGTCTTAATTTAAGCCAGTTAGATACTAAGTCTTATTATATTCCTAGGTGATTCCCGAATTGTGCTGCTCTTCTATCCTACGGGGGGAAAAAGCCCAGGTATTACATCAGTTAGTAAGGCTTACAGGGGATTACTGTTACCTTCGTGTTACTCACTTGTTATTCTTCCTTTACAGCCTGGTTCGTGGCGGTGCGCTTTCTCCCCGCCCTTCCGGGTGATCCGTCCCCTTGTCTGGTTTAATACAGCAAGTGGTCATATCATTTCGAAGGTCTTGTTCCCTCACAGAGAGGAGGCTTGGGTAGAGGCCCTACCCAAAGCTCTTCAAGCAACTTCCTAGGTTTTGGATACTCCCCGGTTCCACGCACTCAGCTCACCGGTGAGTAACAAAAACAGAAGCCATGGATGAAGCTGATCCTTTGGCTGCTTTGTTTCGTTTGGTGTCTGAGTTACGATCTGACATGACGTTAACTCATGACGCCATGCATCAAAGGATCGACAGCTTACGGAGTATTCATAACCCCCCGACACTCGGGGTAGACATGGCGGGTGCGGCCGCTTCAGGTTCCGGTCTACCTTCAGCTTCCGCCTCTGGGTTCTCTGCGACCCCGGTTTTGATGGCCACTCAATTCCCGTTAGCCCCTCCGGAACGCTTTACGGGAGATCCAAAACAATATCGGACCTTCATGAATCAATGCAAATTGCATTTTTTGTGTCGGCCCACCGCCTTTCCAAACTCCACCACCAAGGCAGCCTTTATTCTTTCCCATCTCGGGGGTACAGCGGCTGCGTGGGCCAACCCTTTACTTGAGTCCAACAGCTACGTCCTCTATGACTGTGACGAACTTATATTGGCCATGAATAAGGTTTTTGATAACCGTTATAAATCTCAAGCATCGGACCTGGAGTTGTTGAGTCTACGACAAGGCTCTTCTTTTCTTTTTTCTTATCTTACCAGATTCAATCAGCTAGCTGCTGAGACAGACTGGCCTGAAGAGAAGAAATCAGCCGTATTCTACCAGGGGTTGTCTGAAGAACTAAAAGATATCCTAGCCACAGTACCGGTCGTTCCAACCTCCTTCGGTGAATTATTAGGTTTGGTGTTGCAAACAGATGCCCGAAGGTCTGAAAGAAGAGGAGAACGTAAAACATCAATCCTTACCCCCGTTCCAGCAGATGTAGTTACTCCTCCTCTTTCGATGTCAGAACCCATGCAGATAGGGGCGGTGAGGGGTCCTTTGACTCAAGCCCAGCGTGAATATCGACGTTCACATAATTTGTGCATGTATTGTGGTTCTTCAGAACATCAGTTGAAAGACTGTCCCAAAAGACCGGTCAGAAAGGTGGGAAACGCCAAATCCCGGCGATAGATAGAGTCCCTACGCCGGGAGTGTCTTCATTGGACTCACAGGATTTTTTGTCTGCTCTGTCAGTCTTCCTGTGTTATTTACCACGGCCGAAGACGCCACGTTCTCCTCCGTGGCTATTATAGACTCCGGAGCTACGGGGAACTATATGGACTTTGACTACGCTGCAAAAAACAAAGTGCCCATTTTACCAAAGGCTCAACCCGAGAGGGTCCATACTGTGGACGGTACGACTTTGGTGTCCGGTTTGGTTACACAGAACACTTCCCTTGTCAGCATGAAGACCGAAGACGGACATGTGGAATCGCTTTCATTCGATCTAATCAAAGTACCTCAATACCAGGTCATATTGGGTATTCCATGGTTGCAACACCACAACCCTGCTATTGATTGGGTAAAGAAAAGTGTCTGATTCCCTTCTTTGGAGTGTAATGAAAACTGCTTTCAGGATACTTATGTATGTCCGGAGTCTTCCTGTCAAGCTATGGTGGCTTCCTTGTCTGTCATAGGTGCCATCGTTCGTGACGCTAGTAAGGACATCCCTTCTGAATACGAATCCTTTCGGGATGTGTTCGATAAGGGCAGGGCAGATCGATTACCGCCTCATAGGACCTATGATTGTCCAATAGACCTGTTACCGGGGGCCAAGATACCAGCCGGAAGAGTCTATTCCCTTACCTTGCCAGAAGACAAGGTTCTGAAAGAATACATAGATAAAGCCTTGGCCACGGGCTTTATTAGACCTTCCAAATCCCCAGCGGCATCTCCATTATTCTTTGTCCCTAAGAAGGAGGGGGACTTGCGCCCTTGTATAGATTACAGGGCATTGAATAATGTTACGGTTAAAAATCAGTACCCTCTCCCGCTGATATCAGTGCTTCTAGATCAACTTGGTTCGTCAGTGGTGTTCACTAAGCTTGACCTCAGGGGGGCCTATAATCTCGTTCGGATTAGAGCAGGGGACGAGTGGAAGACTGCCTTTAAGACACGGTATGGCTTATTCGAATACTTAGTGATGCCGTTTGGACTGTGTAATGCCCCGGCCACCTTCCAGGCCTTCATGAATGACATCTTCCATGATTATCTGGATCAATTTGTCGTAGTTTATCTAGATGATATCCTCATCTACTCATCCTCTATGAAAGACCACTGCGTACATGTGCGTCTTGTGTTACAGAGGTTGAGGGAGAACCATCTGTACGTCAAGGCAGAGAAGTGTGTGTTTAATTCCGCTGAGGTGGAATTTCTTGGTTATGACTTGACCAGTCGTGGAATTCGTATGAGTCACTCTAAAGTTAAAGCGATTCTGGAATGGCCAGTTCCTGCCTCAGTTAAAGCACTGCAGTCCTTCTTGGGGTTCTCCAATTTTTATCGACGTTTCATCCATTCATTCTCGTCGATCTCTTCTCCTTTAACAGCACTGACCAGCTCCAAGAAACCATATGCATGGAATCCGGAGGCACAGCGGGCCTTTGAAATCTTGAAGACGCCTTTTCGACGGCACCGGTCTTGCAACACCCGGACCCTCTCCTTCCCTTCCTAGTGGAGGCAGACGCCTCCGGTTCAGCTGTTGGGGCAGTACTGTCACAAGAATGTCCCGATTCAGGAGAAATCCATCCAGTAGCATTTTTTTCCAGGAAATTGACCCCTTATGAACGCAATTATCCTATCACAGAACGTGAGTTATTAGCCATCAGGGATGCCTTTGCGGAATGGCGCCATCATCTGTTGGGGGCCCGTCATCAGGTTACCGTTTATTGGATCATCGTAGCCTCCTTGCCTTCAAATCTATGAAGTGCCTTACGGCCCGACAAGCTCGTTGGCATCTATTCTTTTCCCAGTTTAACTTCGTCATCACTTATAGACCAGCTCGCCTCAATGCCTGTGCTGACGCTCTTTCAAGGTTATCCCACGGTTCCTGTGTTTCTAAGGCTGATCGTCCCCTGCTGTTACCTGAAAGGGTGGTTTGTGCCTGCACTCCTCAGCCTTCGCTCCGTGCCCTTATATCATCTTGGGTGACCTCAAATGATGAGGAATGTGAATCCTTGAATCTCGACATCGTACAGGGCTTGCCTTATATTCAGGGTCGTCTCTTTATACCTCCTGGAGAAGCACGTCTTCGAGCTTTAACCTGGTCACACGATTCCTTGATGGCGGCCCATCCGGGGCAGCAAAAGACGTTGGAGGCGCTGCGACGTTGGGCTTGGTGGCCGTCGATGTCTCGGGATATCATCGATTACGTAGCCTCTTGCTCTGTATGTGCTCAATGCAAGGTCTCAAGATCCAAGTCTGTGGGCCTTTTGCGACCCCTTCCGGTGCCACATAAACCATGGTATATGGTTTCCATGGATTTCATCGTGGATCTGCCTCCTCTGAGCGGTTATGATACCGTCTGGGTTGTCATCGACTATTTCTCCAAGATGGCTCTATTTGTCCCCTGCTCGGGGTTACCTTCGGCCCCCGTCCTGGCTTCTTTGTTTCTCAAACATGTCTTTAGTTTCTTTGGACTTCCCTCTATCATAGTATCGGACCGTGGCCCTCAGTTTACTTCTCGCTTTTGGAGGGCTTTGACTTCTTCATTGCACATCGACGATCGTTTCAGCTCTGCATACCATCCGCAAACCGATGGACAGACTGAGAGGGCTAACGCCACTTTGGAACAGTTCCTCCGATGCCTGTGTCTCCAATTTCAGTCTACCTGGTTAGAGACGCTTGCCCCTGCCGAATTTGCCTACAATAATTCGGTACACTGTGCCTCGGGTGTATCGCCGTTTTTTGCCTTGTATGGATTCCATCCACGTTCTTTGCCCTTGGATCCGGCACTCCCCATTGACAACCCGGCCGCTCAGGCTTGTGTAAGAGAACTGGACTCAGTCCGTGAGGGTGTTCGATCCCATCTTCTTCTTGCACAGGAGAGAGCAAAAAAGTACGCTGACCGGCATAGGACTGCAGCTCCTGAATACAAAGTGGGCATGAATGTTTGGCTGTCTACGCGTAATCTTCGTATTCCTGGCAAACGTATGCTGCTCCCGAAGTTTGTGGGTCCTTTTCCCATTACGGAGGTTTTGAATCCTGTGGCGATGCGTCTTTCATTGCCATCTTCGTGGAAACTGCATCCTGTTTTCCACGTCAGTCTCCTCAAGCCTTGCCTTCCTTCCACGCGCCTACCCACGCGGCCTTGCGCTATTCGCGTGGATGGCGAAGAGGAATATGAAGTTGCCGATATATTGGACTTCCATCTCCGCAGGGGTCGGCCCTTTTATCTGGTCGATTGGAAAGGATATGGTCCTGAGGATAGGTCTTGGGAACCCTTGTGTAACATCCACTCGCCTGTACTCCTGCGACGTTTCCATGCCCGCAAGGGGTTGCCGCCATCTTTGGGGGCGGATGCTGTTATGGGTCGTCGTTCACTCCCCTCTGTGCGCAAAACCCAGCCTCCTGCACCTCTAGCACTTCGACTCCCTCGTGCAACTACCAGCATAAAGAGGAGATTTGTGGCGCTCCCCAAAAGAATTCGGCATTATGCTGCCCCATTTCGTGCATGATGGCAGCTGCCGTGGAAGTTGGCGAATCGGAAACTACATTCCCCAGCAAACCCGGCTCCGTACGGTAGTTTGCCGGTAGAGCCTCGCATTGGCTTGCCCCGCCTCTCTCACTGATATAGTCCATGGAGACAGCCAGGGCGCCGCTTCCGTTTACAGCTACTCCCGGCACTTAGAAGCTCCATCTTCAATTGCTGAAAACCTCCTTGTTCTTACGGATTCGACTCGGACTGTTTACTGGACCTTCTATTCAGAATACCCTTACTGAACTGCCTTCCCGTGTACCGAACCTGTTTTGCTTCACGGACCCCGCTAGAAAAGTTTGTCTTTGTTATTGTCCGCTAGTGTACCAGACCTTGCCTGCCTTCGACTTCCTATCTCAGGAATAGCCATTCCGACTGGCTGTTCTGCATCGCGCCAAACTTTACCTGCCTTCCACATACCTTCCCTGGAACTACCATCCCGACTGGTTGCTGTCATCATCCTTCGTTCATCAGTGGTAAGACTTTTGCTTCACAAACGGAACATTTGGAAAGCCCCTGGTTAACCCGTGCACTCAAGAACGCTCTGCAGCTGTGCACCATCCCGAATCCAGTGCGACCCTCGTGCCGCCCGGGTATTAGCATCCTCCTACTAACATTCCCTTTTTCTTATTTTATCCCTGTCGTTGTGTTCTAAGTGACTCAAAGCCTCCATTCAGTCTCCACTGGTAAGATCCTGTCCACCTCTTGAGTTGTGTCTTAATTTAAGCCAGTTAGATACTAAGTCTTATTATATTCCTAGGTGATTCCCGAATTGTGCTGCTCTTCTATCCTACGGGGGGAAAAAGCCCAGGTATTACATCAGTTAGTAAGGCTTACAGGGGATTACTGTTACCTTCGTGTTACTCACTTGTTATTCTTCCTTTACAGCCTGGTTCGTGGCGGTGCGCTTTCTCCCCGCCCTTCCGGGTGATCCGTCCCCTTGTCTGGTTTAATACAGCAAGTGGTCATATCATTTCGAAGGTCTTGTTCCCTCACAGAGAGGAGGCTTGGGTAGAGGCCCTACCCAAAGCTCTTCAAGCAACTTCCTAGGTTTTGGATACTCCCCGGTTCCACGCACTCAGCTCACCGGTGAGTAACACTTTTCAGCAGGTTTCAGTGGAAATAAAAGTACTTACAATTTATGCCCATTGTCAACGGCAAAGGCCAGACTCAGCAGCATGGCACGTTGGAACTGCGGACTGCAGACTCACACTTGCCGGCACTTTGCGGCCGCTTTGCAGTCTCTTGAGATTTTTTTGAGCAGCAGGGGGTGGAGCTTCCAGTTGCTCCACACAGCATCCCCAGGCACGCTTCTGCCAGGCCACTGCCTCTATCTTAAAGATGCAAAACAAATGCTGTTTAAGTTATGCGAATAACCGCACAAAGTCCCACACGGCAATACAGCAAAACCACACGTTGCAGGAAAGCAAACCAGCAGCGTCTCCTCACAGCCTCAGACTGACACTTGCCGGCACTTCATAATTGTTTCAACGATTTTGGCATAAAAGCATATATGTGATTTCATGTGGAGAATTTGAAACACTCCGTAACGTCTTTTCTGATCTATATCAGACTACAGTGTGCCCTGTTCTTGTCCCCCACTTGTGGACGGACCTTCGCTCTCTTATCTCAATATTTGTCTTGTAGCCAAGACACACACAGGAGCACCTAAATCCTTGAATAACGACTGAATGATTGTTATCTATATACCTCCTGTGAATCTTAGTGACAGGGACCCCTAGTGTGCACCTCTACCACCCTCCTTTTCTGTGATTCCCTCTACCCAAGGTATCCCAAATCGAAATGTCATTGCATTGACTGTTGTGCCCTCTTTAGGCCTCTCACCCGCTATCCAGGTGTCCCAGGTCTAGGGTGGCTGCATTCACTGCTGTGGCCCTCTACCCAGGTATCCCAAATCGAAGTGTATTGACTGTTGTTCCCTCTTTGGGCATTTCTCCCTCTATTCAGATGTCCTAGTCCAAAGTGCTTTTGCATTGACTGCTGTGCCCTCTTTGGGACTTCTCTCTCTGTCCAGGTACCCATATCCTAGGTGTGACTGCTTTGACTGTTGTTCCCCTATTTAGACACTCTCCCACTGTACAGATGTCCAAATTCTAGGTGTGACTGCATTGACTGTTGTGCCCCCTATTTAAGCCCTCTCCGTCTATACAGGTGTCCCAGTGACTGCATTGACTGTTGGGCCCCTCTCCTTCTAGACAGGTGTCCCGAGTCTAAGTGTTCTCCATTGACTGATCCACCCCCTCTTTAGGTCTTCTCCCCTTGTCCAGATACCCCAAGCCTAGGTGTGACTGCATTGTGTGTTCAAGCCTCCACCCTCGATCCATGCGTCTTGAGTCTAGATGTTGGCACACTGACTCTTGAACGCAACACAATCCCTGGAGGCTAGGGTACAGGTGACCCTTGGGCTGTCACCCAACCAGACATTCCTCCCCACTGCGGGTTTGTATCAGTGGGTCATTGGAACCAGAAAGGAAAGCTTGCAGGGACAGAATTAAAACATAAGAACTGTGAGGATTTACTACCCCTGGTTCAACAACGATAACCAAAGGACCCCAAGATAAATACCTAAAGAACACAAGAGCCAAAAAAGAAAGAGCAATAAACAAACCGAACCATTAAGGTTTTTGAACCAAGACCACAACTATCCACAACCTCACTGACTACAAGCAACAACTAACCACAAACAGCAAAGACTGAACCCCAAGGACCAGGAAACACACCAGTCCAAAGAGGACGCCCACTCAAAGGAATAAAACCCACAACCCAAACATGCCTTGCTGCAAGAAAGAGAAAGTGTTATGTTCATGAAGTCAGGGGCACAGGCATGCAGGGGTAGCATGCACAGGAGACCTGGGTGGACATTGTCCTGGCGCCTTGGCGCAAGGCTCATGAACAAAAGTAAACAAGAACATCCATTAAACACCAAAAAGCTTTTATTATGGACATAACACTTCAGATGCATTAACCTTGAACATTCCATCCATTAAGCAGGATGCATTAACCTTGAACATTCCATCCATTAAGAAGCCCCAAGTGTATTGTTGGGTGTGACTGCTAATGGCTGCCTTCACGCGTGCTCACTCTCTAGGAGTGGGAGGGTGTGGCTGGTAAGCCGGACCTAATGGGCGTGCACACGATCTCAGCTATATAAGCTGCCCGATTTTCAAGACAGACGCTTCACGTTATTCTGCACTTGCAAGCAGTGTAACGCTCACCGCCGCCTGAGGTCAGACTTACCTTTGAAGATCCTGCTTCCTGGTCATCTTGCTTCCTGCCAGCATACTTACCAACTGGGAGAAGCTGTTCTTACCTGTACATTTCTTCAGTGAACCAAGTATTCATCTTTACACTTTCCGGAGCGCCAAAATCTTCATCTTAGCACCGCAGCACGACATACTCCATCATCGACAGCAGCGCCTGCAAGAAAAAACAGAAGACAAAGTTAGACATCGAAAAAAACAGTCAGTTTAAGGTTTTGCTTCGACATACTTCGCGCTTTTCCTTAAACCATCACTTACCTGCTGTCGAACATTGCGGTAGCATCCATCTTCCATCCGGCCGCGTCTTGCGTCTCACAGCTGCATTGAGGCTGCATTTCCATCTAAGGGAAGACAACAGAAGAGAGACATTATTGCGGGCATAAATAGGAGCAACATATAAAGACATTAAACAGAACGAACAGCATCACAAGAGCTCAAGAAAGACGTATCATAAGGAGAAGCATAGTGTGATGCTGGAAATGCATCAGGGGGACAGGGCCTCTGAATCCTTGCCCTTTACTGCCTTTTATCGTGTGTTCTGTCATGTTTTCTGCCCATGAGTCCATTTGGGACTCCTGGCAGTGCAGCTCTCTCTTTTGGTTTGGTGAACAGACCCATGGGATACCCTTATGGCACCCATGGGTAGGGGTACAACCCTGTGCCCCTAGTGTATGTTTTTGGGCACCTGTGGGTGGCCCACAGAGCAGGGTATGGGCTGGTGGCAGCTCCATGCTGAATTTGACAGGTGCTCTGGGTGTCCTCCATTTTGGGATACCCAGGCCCTGCCATTGGAATCAGTTGATTCCTGATAGGAAACAAGATGGCACCTGTGGCCTCTTGCTTTCTATTGCCTGTTATCTTGTTTTTCCCAAAGTCCTGGGAAGCCCTGACTCTGTCCCTTCCCCCTGACTGGCTGTGGGGTGGAAGTTCCATATATGGTGTTGTTGTGAAGGCCCAGCTAGACTGACTGGAGCCTTCCCATTCACTGTATGTTGTGGGTACCTCCTGTGGGTGGGACCTGGGTGAAGGGAGTGGGTGACCAATATACGCTCCTTGTTGTGGTTGTCTGGTTTCTGGCATGAGAGACAAAGACTGAGACAGCCCTGCCCGAAACTGGCCTGAATGCAGTGTGTAGTGTTGAATGGCTGGGTACTTGTCCCAATCCACATTCCTTGTTGTGAGTGTCTGAAAGGGAGGAGTGTGGCCTGAATGCACTGTGTGCCTGATTGGCTGACTGACTGCATGAATGCCCTTCTGTGTGATTGGCTGCTGTGTGTGTGCCAGCAGTGTGGATGAGAGACAGAATAGTATATCTGGGGACCTCTCACCACTGGAAATTGTTCAGAAGCGTTCAGAAGCTGAGTCTCCACTCAAGAGTAACTGGAACTGCTGATCCTCGACGTCCAGCTGGAAGAAGAAGACTTGCTGCTGCATTTGCTTCGACAGATCTGAAGGTTGCCGAATTCGTCGAGGACTGACCCGAGAGAGGACCTGGTAAGGCGCCCTCTTCCCGTCCTCCGAGGGATCATCGAGCACCGCTACATCTTCGCCGAAGCGCCCTGGAAGTCAGACCCTCGAAAGGCTGCCGACCCGAGACTGGACCGCCTAGGAGATCGAAGTGAAGCACCGGACATCGACGCCGTCGAAGTCCATTGCCGTCGACCAGGGTTCGCAGGTTTGTGTAACCGCTGGAGGCCCGTCGAAGTTGTGTTGCCCAGCCATGGGAACCACTTGACGCCGTGCCGCCGACGACCGGAGCCGTCTGCTCCTTTGCCTAAGAACATTCAATCGAAGGACTCCCTCGACTGCATCGTCGACCGCTTATCCTGCCGGAGAAAGTCGAGGACGACCAACGCGCCGAGGAGAAACCTGCCGGTGGGTTTCCCGCCACCCAACGACCTCAAAGACTCGGACGACCCGACGCCCTTGCTGGGCTTCCGTCTCTACAATCTTTGCGGTCCAGAACTATTGTCATCGAGGTGCCCCGCACACCTCCGCCTTGCAGGACGCCGACGCCCCGACGCCGACGAGCACCGCTCGGACAAAGCTGCCGCCTCTTCGACATCGTTCTACCTCGTTTGTCGACGGACGTTCGACGCCCCGTGCCTCCCGCTTGAAAGGGAAGGCATTCAAGAAGGGCCGTCGATTCCCCGTCGCCGAACCCCGAGGTCTTCGACGTTTCTCGACGCCTCTCGACGATCCGGGACTCCCGCTTGAAAGGGGGTCGCTCAAGAAGGATCCGTCGACGCCTCTTCGAAGGACTCGACTCCACCAGGTACATTGGGGGGGTAAAAACATTGTAGGAGAGAATAAGACTATTGAACAACATATGGACTGGGCTTGTGTTAGATCTCTTTCTTTTACAGGTTGCCCAGGTGGGGGGATCTCCACACAGAACTGTGTCTAGTGTTAGGGGCCAGTATTTTGCCTATTGTTCAACCACCTTATTTTCTCTCTTCTCTCTTCTCTCTATTGCTGGTTTCACTTATTGATCTGTGTGACATTTTTGTGGATGCACTTTAAGGAGGTCTAATATTAGTGGTACCACTTTAGAATTGTAGATATTTACCATTATTGATTTTCCTGAGCACAAGGTGCGTTATTGTGATAAGTGTACATAACCTGTGAATTAATTATATAAAGACTGTGTTTTCAGTAATACAGTGTGTGGACATTCCTTTGTGGGGGCTTGGGGAATACACTGTACTTAAGAACCAGCCTGCATCACCTCCTGAGAAGCTAGGCCTTGATTGCTCGTCCATTGCTACCGTAATAGAGAATCTTGGCTGGGGTCTTCTGTGCCTCTCTTCTACCATATAGGGAGCAGAGGTACAGACACCCCCTACCGGTCTTTACAGCTGGTGGCAGCGGTGGGATGCTTATGGTTTTAAGACTCAGTGTATAACCGTGCCACTTACAAAATATCCGCACTTTATTAGATTAAGGTTTGGGTGTGTACCAAATAACTGCATTACAAGCAATGGAGCCCATTGCAAATGGTAAATTGACTCGGATGAGCTTAGAGGCTCTCCAGAGTGCTTGTGAAGCCAGGGAGCTAGACTTTGTGGATAAGTCTAGGGCTGAGCTGATAGCTGCCCTGGTGGACTACCAGACGGATGGTGAAACTCTTGATGAAGGGGGGGATGCAACCAGTGAGGACTCTGCCCCTGGGGTTGTCGCTGAATCTGTTTCTGGGAATGCCACCATTCCTGCTGCCTCTGTTCCAAACCCCAGCAATTCCATGGAACTTGAGTTATTAAGGATGAAATTGGCCTTTGAATATCGCAAGTTGGAAATAGAAGCTGAGCTTAAGAAAGAGGAGCTGGCACAGCAAGTGGAACTCAAGAATAGGGATCTTGCGCTCAAAGACAAGGACACTGAATGTCAGAGAATCCAGCTAGAGAAAGCTAGAGTGGAGACTTCAGCTAAAACCAGTGAGAGTGTCAGGTCCCCCGCCACCAAGTTTATGAAAGACTTGGTTGGTGTGTTTTTGGAGGGTTCAGATATCCTCCAATGGATTGAAGCGTTTGAAATGGCTTGTGCAATTCATGATGTAGATAAAAGAGATTGGGCTAAGTGTTTGTTAAGCAGAGTGCCTCAAACTGGATATGACTGTATTCTGAAACTGAGTGTGGAAGAAAGGGGTCAGTATGAGTGTATGAAGTCTGCTTTAATTGCCAAGTTTGGCAAGACACCTACCCAATATCTTAAAAGGTTCAGGGATTTTAAGAAAAGAGAGAATGTGTCTTGGGTTGACTGGGTGAGTGCTGCACACATGAACATGATGGGGTGGATTGATGGTTACAAGGTGAAAACTTTTGCTGAATTATCCCACCTGTTGTTTTTTGAGCATTTTTCTGAAGCCTGTTCACCAGAGCTGCGTCAGTATGTGGCTGACCAGAACATTTTGGACCCCTTTAAGCTGGCTAGGTTGGCTGACAAGTGGGTCTCCCACCGGGTGTCCCCTAAGGACTCCAGTGGGAAGGACAAAGAAAAGGGGACCTCTCAGAAAGCTGAGGAGTCCCAAAAGCGATCACAGTCGGGTAAACCAAAACCTTCCTCTCCTAAGACCCAAAAACCTAGTGGGGATAAGTCATCTGTGGGTGGGAATAACAGTAGTGGTCCACCTGCTGCAAAGCAGGCTCCCAGTGGTTCCAGTACCGTACCCCGCACTCCTGGCACTTGTTGGGACTGTGGGGCCCTGGATCACAAAAGGGGTGACTCCAAGTGTAAAGGTAAGGCACTTGGAGTACAGGCTGTCAGCCTGAGCTACCCTTACCCCATGCCTGAGGTGGAGGCCACTGTCCTCCCCTCCTCTACAGGAATCACCTTTGGTGCTCCTGTAGAGATTTCCTTAGTGTCCCTTGGGGCCTGGGACCAGTACGCGGAAGTACTGGCGACTATCCCACAGAACACCCGTAGGTTTTTGAGAAGTGTCCTCTTGAATGGCCAGCCTTCTACTGGCTTGAGAGACACTGGGGCAAGCATGACAGTGGTGGACAGGACCCTGCTCAAGCCAGAGGACTATGTAGGTGCTCCTCTGAGAACCACCAGGTTAGCTGGTGGGCCTCCCAAATTATCGCCTGTAGCCTTAGTCACACTCATGATGGGAGACAAGACAGCGAAGCTTCCTGTCCTGGTTCAGGACAATGTCCCTGCTAACATTTTGTTAGGGAATGATCTAGTAGAGTTGGGGTTGATCTCGGATGGTCTTCCCATGACTGCTGCTGCAGTCACTAGGTCACAGGTGACACCGGGTCTGGCTGTGGGTCAGATACCCGAGCCAAAGGCGAGGCCTAAGGCAAGAAGGCGGAAGACCAAGAAGGCCACCTCTGTGGAGGGAGCACCTTCTCTTCCTGCTGCACCCATTGGGATCCATGCTCCGGACGGGCTGGGCCCAGTGGAAAACCCAAACTCAACTCCTTTGGGAGAAGAGGCAGAAGACTCTCCTGTGGGAGAGGTTCTCAACCCGGAGGATCATCCCGACCTTCAATGCTTGTTAGCTGAAGGGGGACCCTCCCGGGCAGACTTCTGTAGGGGACAGAGGGAGTGCCACTCTCTCGAGGGTCTGAGGAAACAGGCCCTGTCCCAGGCACAAGGAGAAGTTCCTAGGAATTTCCGGATTTATTGGGAGGGTGAGCTCCTTGTTAGTGAGCCCACTAAGCCTGAACCTGGTGCCCGCAAGAGGTTGGTGGTACCCCAGGTTTGCAGGCCCTTCCTTCTGCAGTTGGCGCATGAGGTGCCCTTGGCTGGTCATCTTGGGACCAAGAAGACTAAGCAGAGGCTCTCTGCCCATTTCTACTGGCCACGGATGGGAGTAGAGGTGGAGTCCCACTGCAGGACCTGCCCCACTTGTCAGTTGTCTGGCAAGACTGGAGGCAGGGTCATTGCCCCACTGCAGCCATTACCAGTGGTTGGCACACCATTTGAGAGGGTGGGCATCGACATCGTCGGTCCCCTTGACCCTCCCACTTCAGGTGGACATCGGTTCATCCTGGTCTTGGTAGATCATGCCACCAGGTACCCTGAGGCAATACCCCTTCGGACGGTTACTGCCAAGGTGGTTGCCAGGGCTCTCCTGGGCATTTTCACCCGTGTTGGATTCCCCAAGGAGGTTGTCTCTGACCGAGGATCCAACTTCATGTCTAGTTACATGAGAACCATGTGGAAAGAGTGCGGGGTAACCTACAAGTTCTCCACCTCTTACCACCCCCAGACCAATGGTCTGGTTGAGAGATTTAACAAAACTCTCAAGGGCATGCTAGGTGCTTTGGAAGAGCCCCTAAGGAGGAAATGGGATCTCCTCCTGCCATGCCTGCTGTTTGCTTACAGAGAGGTACCTCAAGAGGGTGTTGGTTTCAGCCCCTTTGAGTTACTCTTTGGACATCCCGTGAGGGGGCCCCTCGCCTTGATCAGAGAAGGCTTGGAAGCCACCCCTCCCGGTCCCGCCAAGCAAGTGGGGGACTATGTGTTAGGCCTCAGGCGGAGGATGACACAAATGATGAGTCAGGCAACAGCAAATCTCAAGGCCAGCCAGGAATTGAATAAGTACTGGCATGACCTTAAAGCGTCGCAAGTGGATTGGACTCCGGGACAGGAAATCCTTGTGATGGAGCCTACCAAGCCTAGAGCTTTGGCAGACAAGTGGACTGGACCCTTCAGGATCATCTCCAAGATGGGCGAAGTCAATTATCTGGTTGACATGGGAGCCTCTGGGGTAGCCCCCCAGGTATTCCATGTCAACAGGCTCAAGCCTTTCCACAGGCGAGCAGAGGTCTCATGTCTCTTGCTAGCTTCAGGGCAAGAAGAGGATGAGAGTGAGCCCCTTCCTGATTTGCTGCATAGCAACCCTCAGGATGGCTCAGTGGAGGGAGTACATCTCTCTCCAGAGTTGACAACAGAGCAGCAGAGGGCCTGCAGGGCTTTGCTCCAGCAGTATGCCTCTCTGTTTTCACTGACACCGGGCCTTACACCGTGGTGTAAGCACGAAATTGACACTGGTGACAGTGTACCTGTCAAAAGCAGGTGCTACCGTATGTCAGATACCGTCAAGAACCACATCCAGGCTGAGGTCGCCAAGATGTTGGATCTGGGTGTTATTGAACCCTCAACCAGTCCCTGGTCTAGTCCAGTGGTCCTTGTCCCCAAGGCAAGTTCCCAGGCGGGTACCAAGGATTGGAGGTTCTGTGTGGACTACCGAGGCGTCAATGCCGTCACCAAAACTGACGCGCACCCATTGCCCAGGGCTGATGAGCTCGTGGACACCATAGGTGCTGCCAAGTTTGTGAGCACCTTTGACCTTACCTCAGGTTATTGGCAAATAGCTCTGACGGACCATGCCAAGGAAAAGACGGCTTTCTCAACACCTGAGGGACTCTACCAGTTTAGGGTCATGCCTTTTGGGTTGAAGAATGCCCCTGCCACCTTCCAGAGATTGGTCAACCATGCGCTCAGTGGGCTGGAAGCCTTTTGTGTGGCTTACTTAGACGACATTGCCGTCTACAGTTCCACCTGGGAAGAGCATTTGACACATCTGGATAAGGTGTTGCAGGGCTTGAAAAGGGCTAACCTCACTATCAAGGCCACCAAGTGCCAGATAGCTCAGGGGAAAGTTACCTATCTTGGTCATGAGGTAGGAGGGGGTCAAATCCAACCTCTCTCCAGTAAAGTACAGGATGTACAGAACTGGGAGACTCCCACTACTCAAACCCAGGTGAGAGCCTTTTTGGGCCTCACTGGGTACTATCGCAATTTCATGGCAGACTATGGAACCATAGCTTCACCCCTGACAGCTCTAATTTCACCCAAACAGCCTAGGAAGGTTAATTGGACCGAAGACTGTCAGAGGGCCTTTGATGGCTTGAAAGAAAGTCTGTGTAGGGCACCTGTGTTGTGTGCGCCTGACTACAGCCGACCCTTTATCGTCCAGACGGATGCCTGCGACACCGGAATTGGAGCTGTCTTGTCCCAGTTAGATGACAAAGGGAGAGAACATCCTATCATATTCATCAGTAGACAACTCAAGGAGAGTAGGTGGGCTACTGTTGAAAAGGAGTGTTTTAGCATAGTTTGGAGCCTTAGGCGTTTTAGGCCCTACCTTACGGGGTCTACCTTCAAGGTCCAGACAGATCATAAGCCCCTGAAGTGGCTTATGCAGATGAAGGGTGAGAATCCGAAATTGCTCAGGTGGTCCATTAGCCTGCAAGGGCTAGACTTCACCATAGAGCACAGACCAGGGAAGAGTCACGATAATGCAGATGGCCTTTCCAGAAGGTATGTTGACCGTCTGGATGAGGGTGTCTATCCCGTGGGAGATTAGACACCCTCCACCTCAGTCTGGGGGGGCGACTGTGATGCTGGAAATGCATCAGGGGGACAGGGCCTCTGAATCCTTGCCCTTTACTGCCTTTTATCGTGTGTTCTGTCATGTTTTCTGCCCATGAGTCCATTTGGGACTCCTGGCAGTGCAGCTCTCTCTTTTGGTTTGGTGAACAGACCCATGGGATACCCTTATGGCACCCATGGGTAGGGGTACAACCCTGTGCCCCTAGTGTATGTTTTTGGGCACCTGTGGGTGGCCCACAGAGCAGGGTATGGGCTGGTGGCAGCTCCATGCTGAATTTGACAGGTGCTCTGGGTGTCCTCCATTTTGGGATACCCAGGCCCTGCCATTGGAATCAGTTGATTCCTGATAGGAAACAAGATGGCACCTGTGGCCTCTTGCTTTCTATTGCCTGTTATCTTGTTTTTCCCAAAGTCCTGGGAAGCCCTGACTCTGTCCCTTCCCCCTGACTGGCTGTGGGGTGGAAGTTCCATATATGGTGTTGTTGTGAAGGCCCAGCTAGACTGACTGGAGCCTTCCCATTCACTGTATGTTGTGGGTACCTCCTGTGGGTGGGACCTGGGTGAAGGGAGTGGGTGACCAATATACACTCCTTGTTGTGGTTGTCTGGTTTCTGGCATGAGAGACAAAGACTGAGACAGCCCTGCCCGAAACTGGCCTGAATGCAGTGTGTAGTGTTGAATGGCTGGGTACTTGTCCCAATCCACATTCCTTGTTGTGAGTGTCTGAAAGGGAGGAGTGTGGCCTGAATGCACTGTGTGCCTGATTGGCTGACTGACTGCATGAATGCCCTTCTGTGTGATTGGCTGCTGTGTGTGTGCCAGCAGTGTGGATGAGAGACAGAATAGTATATCTGGGGACCTCTCACCACTGGAAATTGTTCAGAAGCGTTCAGAAGCTGAGTCTCCACTCAAGAGTAACTGGAACTGCTGATCCTCGACGTCCAGCTGGAAGAAGAAGACTTGCTGCTGCATTTGCTTCGACAGATCTGAAGGTTGCCGAATTCGTCGAGGACTGACCCGAGAGAGGACCTGGTAAGGCGCCCTCTTCCCGTGCTCCGAGGGATCATCGAGCACCGCTACATCTTCGCCGAAGCGCCCTGGAAGTCAGACCCTCGAAAGGCTGCCGACCCGAGACGGGACCGCCTAGGAGATCGAAGTGAAGCACCGGACATCGACGCCGTCGAAGTCCATTGCCGTCGACCAGGGTTCGCAGGTTTGTGTAACCGCTGGAGGCCCGTCGAAGTTGTGTTGCCCAGCCGTGGGAACCACTTGACGCCGTGCCGCCGACGACCGGAGCCGTCCGCTCCTTTGCCTAAGAACATTCAATCGAAGGACTCCCTCGACCGCATCGTCGACCGCTTAGCCTGCCGGAGAAAGTCGAGGACGACCAACGCGCCGAGGAGAAACCTGCCGGTGGGTTTCCCGCCACCCAACGACCTCAAAGACTCGGACGACCCGACGCCCTTGCTGGGCTTCCGTCTCTACAATCTTTGCGGTCCAGAACTATTGTCATCGAGGTGCCCCGCACACCTCCGCCTTGCAGGACGCCGACGCCCCGACGCCGACGAGCACCGCTCGGACAAAGCTGCCGCCTCTTCGACATCGTTCTACCTCGTTTGTCGACGGACGTTCGACGCCCCGTGCCTCCCGCTTGAAAGGGAAGGCATTCAAGAAGGGCCGTCGATTCCCCGTCGCCGAACCCCGAGGTCTTCGACGTTTCTCGACGCCTCTCGACGATCCGGGACTCCCGCTTGAAAGGGGGTCGCTCAAGAAGGATCCGTCGACGCCTCTTCGAAGGACTCGACTCCACCAGGTACATTGGGGGGGTAAAAACATTGTAGGAGAGAATAAGACTATTGAACAACATATGGACTGGGCTTGTGTTAGATCTCTTTCTTTTACAGGTTGCCCAGGTGGGGGGATCTCCACACAGAACTGTGTCTAGTGTTAGGGGCCAGTATTTTGCCTATTGTTCAACCACCTTATTTTCTCTCTTCTCTCTTCTCTCTATTGCTGGTTTCACTTATTGATCTGTGTGACATTTTTGTGGATGCACTTTAAGGAGGTCTAATATTAGTGGTACCACTTTAGAATTGTAGATATTTACCATTATTGATTTTCCTGAGCACAAGGTGCGTTATTGTGATAAGTGTACATAACCTGTGAATTAATTATATAAAGACTGTGTTTTCAGTAATACAGTGTGTGGACATTCCTTTGTGGGGGCTTGGGGAATACACTGTACTTAAGAACCAGCCTGCATCACCTCCTGAGAAGCTAGGCCTTGATTGCTCGTCCATTGCTACCGTAATAGAGAATCTTGGCTGGGGTCTTCTGTGCCTCTCTTCTACCATATAGGGAGCAGAGGTACAGACACCCCCTACCGGTCTTTACACATAGTCGCAGCTGGACTGGACTAATTCTTATCAGGGATCAGTCAACGAACTAGATCCTATTTGACGCACCCCTGTCAGAAGTAGCAGGACGGAGAGCTTATCTTCCATAATTCACAGAAGCAGTATCACCACGTACCACCACTCACAGCTTATCTACTGACGGAGAGGCCTGAAGGGGGTGATTCAAGTTCAGGGAGGCGTGCAACCGTGCCCCAATGCCTCCGCAGAGACCAGGTGAGCGTTACAGAAAGAAGCCAGAACAGACAACAGAAACAATAAGAAAACCCAAACCACTTGGGAAGGTACCGACCAGCATGATTCCAAAACTCAGAAAAACTGGACAATAAACAGCCCAGATCGCCCAAGGAGACATGCAAAGAACAGAGCAAAGACAGACTATCTCGCTCGCTATATCTCTACATATGACTGTGTGGCAAGCAAAAACGTCCCAGGAACAACGAACTGACAACCAAAAAATATCCCAAATACAGACCCCATCAGGACACCAAACGCAACACAACAACTAATAAACCACAACTACCTGCCCTACACCAATGGCAATACCCCAACCAGAATCAGGGACAAGTTGGAAACCATCACACTCTACTCGCCCTACATCATCAAAGACTGGAACAATGGATGAGTACCTACACAATTTAACGCCCGAAACAAACCAAAACCAACCAACCCTACCATAAACCTTATCAGCCTACTTAATGAAGAGATTGATCACCAAAGAACCACACCACCCAACAGGTTCAACCAGGAAAAACCCACCAGCAACGGAAACCCATCTGAGAAAACACCAAGCCAAAAAAACAACACAAACAACAACTGGAAAGGAAAATAAAACAAACTACACTGCATTCTCCTCAACATCAGATCCATGGCAAAGCACTCAATAAAAATCTAAGATCTTCTAAGCGAAGGAGGCGCGGATGTGCTCTTTCTCACAGAAACCAAGCTATCAGACAACTACAAAGCCATCGTAACCAAAGCAATACCGGAAAATTATAAATAAATACATGTCAACTGAGAAAACTGAAGTGGAGTCGGAATCACAATCATACACAAAGAACACATCCAAGCATCTCAGATCATTGCAACCAACGCAGACGGCTATGGATCCCTCCTCATCAAGATAGAACTCAACGGCCAAACCAACATATAATCCTCCTGATCTACAGACCACCTTCTTACAACCCCAACTTTGCAGCGAAACTAGCAGACGTGGCCACCATGCTATCAATCTACTATGGCAACCGAGTCATACTGGGAGACTTCAACATATGGTACGAAAAAGAAAACAAGTCCACAGCAAACTCACTCTGCACACTCTAAGAAACCTTGCATTTCAAGCAAATGATAAATGGATCCACCCATGATGCCAGACACACCCTGGATGCAATTTTCTGCATGGAAGGACCATGCGCATCCACGCCACCTACACCAAAGGTATGAAGCGACCACTACTTTATACCATTCTACATCACATCCCAAATCCGCTTAAGGGCAGGGAAGGAAATACTCCATACCGGCACAAAATGAAACTGGAAGAACCTAAAGTTGAGATCCTGACAATACTTCTACACTCAACCCCTCACAAGCAAAACAGAATTCACTGAAACAACCACAGACACAAAGCAGAAAACACTCTCAATAATTGGGTCACCAAGGCCTGTGACCAACTGTCACCAGCTAAAACATTCAAAGCAACACTAAAAGAACTGGCAGCAAAATGATTCACAGAAGAACTGAAAGAACTAAAATCAAACAACAACAAATGGCAAAAAATTGAGAGAACAATAGACTGAAGGATAAAAAATAAAACACAAAAGATGTCAAAAAGTTCTACTACGCCACAAGAATAGAAGCGGCAAACAATCGACAGAAAGAACTCTTCAAAATCATCGAAGAGATAAAACAAACATTCTTCCTGGAAGCATGCCATCACCCGGACATAAGCACTTTGTGACAACATTACCAACCACGTGAGAGCAAAAATAGACACAAGCCAGGAGACTATCAACCTATTCCAGGCAAATACAACCACAACTGTTGGACCACAGACATCGGGTGAATCACAGACTACAGCAAAATTCACCTGCCTAAAATCAATCAAAGAAGAAACCTTTGCCACACTGATCAAGGAAACCAGCCTTGCAGGATCCCCAAGGGACCCCTCCCCACCTGACATCTTCAAAGGAATCCTCAATCACAGAACCCCAGTGACACACTTCCAGAACCTAATGAATCTATCACTCAAAAGAGGAATAGTACCGTCCTCCTTCAAATCAGCATTCATTAAACCACTGATAAAAAAGGAATCAGAAAGAGCAGAAGACCCGAGCAACTACAGATCGATATCTAACCTGCACTACCCAGAAAAGATCCTAGAGAACCATTTGTACAAAATCCTTCTTAAATACTTCAAAACAAACTGAATACTCGAACGGTCACGAGTTGGCTTCAGACCAATGAGAGGAACAGAATCAGCACTTCTATTGATATCGGATGACCTGAAAATAAACGCAGACAACGTTGCCAAACCCTCATACTATTGGCCATATCTGTGGCTTTTGGCACAACCAGCCACGCAACAGTAATACAAAGAATGATGGAATGTGGCATATAGGAATTCACACTAAAGTGGCTTACCTCATTCCTAACAAACCAAACCAAAAGAATCTACATACCACTGTTCACCGGGAACGCCAAATATATATCCTGCGGCGTGCCACATTGATCCAGCCTCTCCCTTCTGCTTTTCAACATTTAAATGTGCCCTGTGATGAAAATCATTTGAAGCCACAGACTTACCGCCTACAACTACGTAGATGACACTCAACTGATTGTGAAAACAAACAGAACCCAGGAACAAAATAACAGCCCCCACAGCTGCCTGACAGACATCTACAATTGGATGACAACAAACAACCTTAAACTGAACCAGGCAAAAATGGAAATAATGCTCTAACCTGCAGGACTCGACGGAGGGAACCCACAACTGGACTAGCCGATCAACAGAGGAATGCAACCAGAGACTACCGATGTAGTACATAACCTAGGAATACTCATTGACAACAGACTAGCACTGGAACCTCAAGTAAACACAATTGCCAAAAATGCTTCTTCTTCCTATGACTGCTCTGAAGATTACTCCCCTACCTCTCTTTCCTCACAGAACACTCACAATCATATCCCTGATACTCACAAGAATTGACTACGCAAACAGCCTCTACCTAGGAATGCCAGAAAGACTTAACAAGAAACTCCAAAGGGTGCAATATACAGCAGCCAAGATCCTGTTAAGACCAAACAGAAGAGACCACATCACTCCAGTACTGAAAAGCCTACACATGTTACCAGTAGAAAAGTGCATCAAATTCAAAGCACTCTGCATTGCCCACAAAGCCTTGCACAGACAAGGAGAAGAATTCCTCCAAGACAAGATTAGCCGGTATTGCCCAGGAAGGGAATTAAGATCCAGCAACAACCTACAAATAGAGGCAAAACACTACAAAAAAGGAAATTTGGCAGAACAACGTTCTCATGTTTAATTGCCAACATCTGGAACAACATGCCCAAAGAAATTAGAACCACAGAAGACCACATCACTTTCAGGAAACAGCTCAAAACCTGGCTATTCAGCAGACAATCACAACCTCGAAGGGGCACCAACAATAACAACACCACAGACAAACAACCAGAGAGGAGACCAGATGGGCCAAAGAACCACAAACAAGATCCTGGCTAGATACCGTCAAGTGGCAACCAAAGAACTATGCCAGAGGCTCCAACAAATGGACTGACTTACTAACCAATTTTCATCTATGTGAGCCTCCAACACAACTGACGCCTCTACACCAGATCTTAGACTAGCCACACACACACATAAACAAACAGATATCCAATACTATGTCCACACCGAGCATCTCTAGATGCTGAAGCACACCTAGAGGGAACCACTCACATCATCCATAAAACCATCAACAATGCAACTACACACCAAGATACCGGATCAACCCACAGCTACGACCACCCGTGACTCTGGATCTCTTAGGCACACTATCAAACCAGCGCACATGACCAAACCCTTCATAACCCACACAACACACAAGCACCAATGCAAAACACGACCACACAGTCAAGGCACTGAATCTTACCCATACGGTTACAATGCATGAGGCCTCAGACACAAACAACCAAATGCAAAACAACACTTGCAGACACCAGTTCCTTCTGGTTCTGAACCTATCCTCTCACCCTATGCCCCCTAACCTCCCCACAACCCACTCTTGCAGAGCCACGCGAGTGCCTGGAGACTGCCCCTGGGTGGTAGCAGTGCACGGTATAAATCAACATAACATAACTTAAATTATTGTAATAAACAACCAAGTTAAGATTTAAATTAATCTACAAATCTTGCTATTATCTCAATCCATGAGTAAAACGATCATTGAGTAATCAATAATAAGGTGTTCAATACATTCCAAATACTAGTAAACCTCAATAATTGTGTTTGTGAGAATAAATGGACATGGCAAATGAAAAACAATGCTGTGTTATGACATCACGTCTAGCTGCGCCACAATGCCACTCTAATATTAGCACGCACGAGGGAGCCGCCATTTTGGAATATGCTGTGTGAGTACACATAGCTTTCTGTAAGAGAGAACAAGCATTTTCAGCTCCCTTTAATGGGGCTGACCTAATGGAAAAGCAGAAAAGCTTTGCTTATAATGGGCAAGAGAAGTACGGACTTCAACAACTACTCCTTAATACTTCATTTTAAATAACTCAGTCTGATATTGTCAAATATACTATTTCCATTTGCCCATACTATTTGGCCCACTAGAATGTATTCACCTTAGTAATTCATATGATGTTTTTTTAAATCAATGGGCCTCATTACACGGATGGCGGTGAACCATGGTGCTATTAGCGCCATGGTTCATGCCAGTAAAATACCGGCACCGCCTTGGTGGAAAGGGGAATTACCGCCCTATTCCAAGGTTGGCAGGGCGGTAATTCCCCCTTCCACCATTGCCCTTCCCCATTCCCATTTTTGGCCCATAGGGCATAATGGGAATGGGGAAGTCGCTAATTACGGTACCGCAAATTGCAGTACCGTAATTAGCACCAAAGTCCCTTTGCGGGTTGGTTTTTAACGCCTGCAAAAAGCAGGCGTTACATTCCCCAACCCGCAAAGGGACCTCGCAGTAAGGCGGTAAGGATTTACCGGTACCGGTATTTTACCGGTACCGGTAAATCCTTACCGCCATCCGTGTAATGAGGCCCAATGTATTATTTCTAAAGTTTGACCACTTGGCAGAGGAAGTACCGTATGTACAATCATTATGCAACTATCTTCTACTCTTTTACTATTTTTGCTGAAAAGCAGTATTAAATAAACCCTTGGCACTCACACACTCTTCGAACTGCAGAACTGCATGTTCGGACCTGTTCACCTCCGCACTGTGTTAACCCAGCGTGTTATTGCCTTGGCTCAAACATGAAGCTCATCATTGGACCCACTACCTCCGAACCACCTTTCAGAACCACCAGCATCTTTGTTGTCGATCTTCATCAACAGTCGACCAGACCCTGGGGACATTTTGAACCATGACCTTTGAACGCTGCACCAGAGCCACTTCACTCAAGCTGTGCTTCCAGGCACCAGCCTCTTTGCAGTTGAACCAACTGTCGAATTGACCCTGGTGCCCCTCACAATCCACACTTCTTTAAGCATCGCATTTGAACCATGCGAGCACCTGTTAGACCTCTGCTCAACATCCACTCCTCATCTAGAACAGCGCGACTGCTGTACCCAAACCACTGAACCGCATATGCAAACCTGTTTACTGCAGCACTGTGCTAGCTGAGCACACTGTTGCCTCGCTCGAACTACAAGCTCTTTATTGCATCTGCTACCTTCGAACCGCTACTCGACACACCAGCATCTTCGCTGCCAATCTTCATCACCAATCAAACCGCCCCTGGTGGATCTTCATCACCAATCAAACCGCCCCTGAGGGATCGTCGTGCCCCAACCCTCACAACTGCTCAAACCGGACTGCACATCCAGTCTCCATTTCTTCTGTGTCAAATGAGTCATTAAATCGACTATTAACCCTCACAATCCGCTTCATAAAACTAATACGATCCGCTAAGAACCACAAATCCAGTCACCAGCATCTTCTCAGTCGAACCAGCAGTCGAACCGACCCTGTTGGCACTCAGCTGTACTTCTTCAAGCATCACCTTCGAAAAACAGCAAGCTCCTGCTTGACACCATTCACCTTATAGAAAAATGCAACCGCTGCATTTGTACCTCATTGAACTAAATGAACAGCACCCAGAAGCCTGGTTCGACACCGTACCTTTCACCACACCCCTCTATTTGTATTTCCTTAACGATGAAAATGTATACCGCAATGTATTTTGCAGTACATTAAACGTTTATTTTTTACGGCGCAGATGGTGTGTGTGCTTCCTTACTAGTGTGTTACAGGAACTTGCAGATTGCAGGCCCTTAGGTGTGCAAATGCCTCTGCACAGGCCATTTCAGGTAGTTATCCTCCTGACTAGCCAGGGGCCACATGCCCTATGTCCACATGCAACCGCTCTGTGCTGTAGGGCAGTCTGGTGCATTCTCATTGCGCCTTGTGTATTGGGCGTTATAATGCCATATCATACTCATTCTGTTGCTGGTGGTAAGACTCTGCTTCCCAATGTGGTTTATCAGATGTGCGGCACACACCATGCATGTGGAATCTCTGTGATTGAGTCTGCCATAGCATGCTAATGGTCTGAGGCATCAGAGGGTCTGTCAGTCTCCTGCGCATTAACGTTTGCCTCTTCTTATTCAGTCTCATGGACACGGATGTGTAGATGTGCCAAAGGTATGTATGATTGTGATTCAAACATCCATCTAATGTGCACCCAATATTGTGCCTATTGTGCATTGCTGATGATAGGCCATGATTGCTGTGATGCTTACTGCAGTATTTGAAATGTGGCGTGCCTCATGTGAGCACCCTCTTCATCGGTGCTGGCGTCCTGGGCAAGGTCCACTGTCGCAGCCTGTATATGCTCTTCAGGGACTTCTTATCCTGCTCCATATGTTACTTCTAATCCTACATGTACCATGGTTTACAGTGATAATTTCGACAACAAAAATGTCGAAAGTCAAAATATCGAAAAAAAAAATGTCGACTTTTTTTTTCAATGCATTTTTTTTTTAAAATTTTTCCCTTTTTTTTAAAATTTTTCCCTTTTTTTTAACCCCTAAAATAAATATATAATTAAAAAAAACGAAAGTCGACATTTTTTTTTTCGACATTTTTTTGTCGACATTTTTGTCTGTCGACATTTTTTTTTCGAAATTATGACCACCCACCATGTACCATACCTGCATCAATGGAACATTGGCACACTTCCAATTCATGGCTATACATACAGTTGGACAATAGACAAAGAGGGCTAGGGCTTCCAAGCAGTACACCTCATGTAAGGTGACATCCTTGCTTAATGGCTTTAAGTCTTCATACGACGATGCATGAAATTGAATGTCTGGATGGCTCCCTCACATTCTACTCCCTAAAAGGGTAGTCTCTTTCCTTGCCTGTAGGTATTTTGTGCCGGTGTGAGCATGTTGTGGCATATGTGCGCTCAGGGATGGATTCTTCCACTGTGCAAAGCTCTTGATTGTGCCCATCGGACCTACTCTGCTGACTGCTTTCTGTGCCTTTGATGTTGTTCCTGACATGTGATCAGCTGAACACAATCTGCTATATTTATGGTGTCCAGACATTTGGTCGACCTAAAACTGGTCGAATGACATTTGGTCGACGCAATTTGGTCGAAAACCAATTGGTCAAATTTTTTTTTTTAATTATATATTTATTTTTCGGGTTTTCGTTTTTTACAAAAATGGGTTTTTAGAAAAAAAAGGGGGTGGGGGGGGACCGGGGGGACCCCCCCCCCAAAAAAAAAAAGGTGAAAATAAAAAAAAATAAAAAATCGACCATTTGGTTTTCGACCAAATTGGTTCGACCATTTGTCTGGTCGACCAATTTTTTTCGACCAAATGTCTGGTAACCATATTTACTGTGCAACATACTGATTTTCAGGATTGGCTCCTGATTCGTGTCGCAATAATGTGCCCCACTGCCATTCTAAGGACTGTCACCTGTCCATGAATGGTGGCTGATGAGCGGGTGATGCATGTACATGGTTGAGTAGGGAGAGTGAGAAATGGTATTTGGGACCATGTGTGAAAGTTTGTAATTGACACATTTAACTGTGTACTCATGTGTGGATACATGCGGGTGCTACGTCTTGCCTTATGCCACCAGTTTGGGGTTCCCCCATTCCAGGATGTGGTATTTGACTGGTGATTTTAGCATGAGGGGTTGTTTAGCGCAATTGCTGCCATTTGATGTCCATTGGCATGCTTCATGTCAGTGGTGTGACCTCTCTTTGCTTGGAATTACACTTCAGGTACCACCCATATGTGTTTGATTTGGTCTCTGCTTATGTGATGTTCAACTAGCTCATGTGAATTTCAGTTCTGACTGTTGTACAAGCATGCATAGTAGATGCTGTGTTCACATATAATGCATGCTTCACTTGACATGTTTCAAGGGACTTCATGTCACACATGTGGTTTTGTGAAGTCATTGTGCTGACTATAACTTGTGTCATGCATTTTATTGACAACCTATGCTTAGTGTACCCTTTCTCTGTGCTGCATGCTGTACCAACAGGGTTTATGTCATCTGGTTGACTTGTGGTGTGTTGTGTGGGCATTTGCTTTGGATCCACTAATGCTAGTTGCAAGGCCAGCCTGTTGGGTTCAGAAGAAAACATATTGTACATTAGCAGCCTGGGTGGGGGAGACTGCCAATCAGGTGGCTAGGAACGCAGGCTGACACTACCAGTGAAAGCCCACGTTCTATGCCGCCTGATAACCAGCTCCCACACCCGCCGTCTCTCCCCCACCAACCCTGTTTATTTGTAATTCCTCCCCCCAATGTTACTTACCTGTTAGCTGCGGCGGTGAGTCCCACCGCGGCAGCTGCTGCTGCTCCCGGCCCTGCTCTGGCAACCATGGAAATGGAAAAAGAGGTGCCATATGGCGCCCTGCCTTCCTATTCCATGGCAGCCATGTTGGTACAGTATTTTTTCTCCATGAACAGGACGCCGTGAGGCATCCCGTTCACGGAAAGAAAATATGTTGCATTAAAAAAAAACCACCATTTGCACTCGTGGTGCATGCAACACGGGTGCTAATGGCGATATGCCCCTCAGTTGCTGGGCCCACCACCATCGTTAAGGGATGCGAGAAACCTGGAGGTGTCGCCCTAGCTAGTCCTCGAGGATCTGCCATCCAGGTGGCCAGGACACGGCCATCACTATTGGATCCAGTTCCTGGGGGTGGACCAGTGAGGGAGGATCACCTGGATGGGGGGTCCTCCGGGAGTGGGAGCAGCACATCAACAGGTGATACGCGGTATCCCCCTTCCTTTAACACCTTTCCTCCATCCTCTCACACGTAGGACATTCCAAACTACTGCCCCCCCCTTTTCCAACACAGACACTTTCGCACAATACAAAGGACAACGGACTCACACCAGAGCCGTTTACCTGACATGTCCCAATACAAGGGTCAGGCAAAATCAGGCAATTGATCAGAATCACACACATCTGACGGCCCTTTCACTTCCCCACAGGGATAAAATGTGGAGCCAGAGAGTGCAGTACGAGCAAGGCGAGCACGGCAGACAGCACGAAGGCACAGCTACTCAGGCACAGCAGTTTAAGAGAAGGAGAAAAGCAGCAGGAATCAAGAGGGTGGCAAGGAGAGAAGTGACCTTGCCCTTTTCGTCCCAGGCCGCGGAACCTTCATATAGGAGAGCCTAAGACCACGAACAATAGCACACGTGTCTTGCAGCAGATGTCAGTGGTACAGGGGGAAGCCTGTGCCAATAAGCAGGAGAGAAGGAAGCACCCACGCCTGTGGTACCGGCCTTGACTCCAGGAAAGTAAAAAATCAAGCGGTTCATCACAGCCAGTAAGTCGAGGGGAGAATGATAAGAACGAAGCTGTGTTGAGTGAGAGAATTCCAAAGTATCAAGTTTGAACCAAGTTTAATGAACTGTGTAAAGAACTGTGAAGGGGAGACCAGTGGCAGAGGGAAACCAGCACCATTGGGTGCTAACTCAGGAGACTGTGGCCGATCCCCATCTGAGAGAAACTACAAATACCAGCAGGCAATAGGAGAGCCAGCAGAATAAGTCAAAGTGGTCATTCTGAGGGTCGAGCAAAATCCCTGTACAATCAAAAGACTTTGATCTACAAACAATAAATAAGTGAAAGAAAGGGGAGCAAATCCCATAGTGGGAGGGACAAGGTCTGAAGTGCCAAGAAACAGAGTGTTGACAGATGAAAAACCTGATAGAGGGATGTCCACCAGGAACTGTTTGAAAAGACATTGAGAAAATAAGGGAAGGAATCCCGCTAAAGAGTGGAATACATTTGAAAAGGGTCAGCACCCAGAAGAGGGGGACCCAGGGCTGAATCCATCACCCTGCGAACATTGGAAACTGAACTTAATTTGATTGCGTTAGTTGAAGACTTCAGGTCCTCGAAGGCAAGAGACTTTCAAGTGAAATGAGATTTGGCCATCGACGGTCATGAAAGCCGTTATTAGAACTGTCATCTCGTGCTGGAGACGCCCGAGACTGTACTGTGCTCCAAGCTCCCATCTTACCCCGTGGTCAAAACATGGGGAAGGGAGACCCAGGCTACCGCATCCTGACATATTCTTTGAGAATACATTGCTTTTCTTGAGAACAATCCCACACTCTTTCTTGTATTAGTTGTAAGGTTTGACAATAGGTTTCTTAGTATAGGCCCTTTTATTTGACACAACGCCACTAGGACTGCCCTATTTTTCATTTGATGGTTGACGTTTGCTCCCATCTTAGATTTAGGTGTAGAGTAGGCGTTTTTTCAACCAGCATACCAAATGCATTGTTCAATAAACACCCTTGAACTGTGATAACTTGTGTCTGTCTTACTTGTTGCCACCATGAGTTCTTCACAGGGACCCTCGCTTTGCTTTGGCGCTTAACTTGGGCAGCTGGCCGTTACCCACAGGGTGGGCTCGCCACCTCGGCACTTATCGCCTCATTGGGGCAGCATTCAATGTGCCTATCGTTGGTAGTGTGGACTTCAGTGTGGCTTAACATAAGCCTCCTTTAACTGCTAGATGTAGCATGATATGAATTACTGATGTGAGAGGGGACATAAAACATGTCTTGGAAGATTCGAGATGGTATCATAATAGTAATGTGTTCTTGTGGGTTGTGTTGGGTGTCAGCTTTTGAGGGTGATTGGTCTGTGTCTGTGAGTAGAGATTGCTCTGTGTTGGGATTTTTCAGCTCCAGTGAAGAATTGATAGAGAGATCCATGAAGGTGGATTTGGATGTGTATGCAGGTTACTTAGCATGTTGTCCTCCATTGCATGATGAGGTGCAGGAGTAAGAGAAAACACTGCATGATGTGGGACCTGTCCTATGGGATTTTGCAATGGTCTGGAGGTATCTGGGGCAGAATAACAGTAGATGGTGTTGTTCCCGGCAGATGATGCTTGGCTGGGCACAGTCGCAGTCATGCGTGTGTTTTACTGCCTAGTGATCCTGACTGTGGGTGTGCATGTGGCTATTTGGCTTACTGGGGGACAAATGTTGACTGATCAGTGGGTGAGGTGTTGCCTATGTATGCCCTTTGTACGTGTTTACAAGTCCACACAAATCTGTGGGATCTATGTGATGACTGCGACCCCCATAATTGCGAGGGCCGAAAATGCTGATTGTTTTATTTATTTTTTTAAACCCCTTTACACCATATACATATGTGGGAGAGACCTCCGTAGCCCACACATATTTCAATGTTATCATGTACCACCCCCACATATATATGTGGTGTAAAGGTGATCTACAAAATAAAGGTCAGCGTGATTGGCCGTCTCAATTATGAGGGCGACATTTTGGGCCATTACCCATCTGTGCATTGGTGTCTCGGGATATTGTAAATGTTCTTCTGGCATGGGCCGCTTCTCATCCTGTCATTACTGACACTTCCATGCCAGCTGCCGGTTGACATACCCAAACCAGTCCAAGCTCAGCTGAAGAATTTGTGGACCAGCTGATACCTAATTTGCACTGCATTGTCCCGGTGGGTCCCCAGTGTTCCTGGACTGACACATTGCTTGGGCCTGAAGTCAGGTGCTGGTTCAATGTGTTGTATAGCCACCCGTGCCTCGGGTGGCTCACATGCATACATGCGCGCACACACACACACTCAGAGAGACACGGGACGCGATGCTGCCTGCTACGCGTCCCGGCGGCAACTGCCCGCACGAGCGCGGTTTATTAACCTGCGCATGCGCGGGTCCCAAAGGAGACTCGCGCATGCGCTACAACTGACTGGGACATCCCTTATTTTTTCCATCAACAAAACAGTTCAACAACATGGTGCTCTAACAACGCAAAACCAGTAAAATACAAACTGGATACTCCATCACTGGGGGCCACCCTTGGAGACATCTGCTCAGTCCCCTGAGTCCAGGACATAATCCTTGAGGTGAGCCGGCAGTCTCCGGTCTCTCCGCACGGGGTACCTCGAGGTACCTGGCAAAGTCCCACTGTTACTGACGTCCGCGGGGGCGATGTCCCTGGTGGGATCCTCGACTGGGGCCTCGGGGATAGTGTCCTGGTGTGGCCTTTCGTCTAGACCTGTGGCCCCCTGTGACGTGTCCACTTTTTTGAAGAAAGACCTATTGCAGGAGACAGTGCCGCGGTCACAGGCCGCTGTCACCATAGTTCCTTTCACGTGGGTGACCTTCCACGGGCGAGGCTCGTATGGTAGAGACAGTTTGCCCTCGGGGTGTCGGTTCCGAACCAACACAGAGTCACCGACACACACCTCAGTGTCGTGCAGTCCTCGTCTCTCGCTCTCCTTCTGATTGCGCACAGCGCGCTCCTCTCGAACTTTGTCATTGTCCATGACACCTGGTCTCCTGCCCTCCACTTCTGGTATCATTCCCCACGGGCAACGCCCGAACAGCGCCTCCGCAGGGGCAACCCCCGTCGATTGGTGAGGCGTGGTGCGATATTCTCGCAGAAACTCCACAAGCTTTTTCAGAAGGTCTTCACCCCCACTGGCGGAAATCCTCAGTACCTTATTCAAGGTACGCATCATCCTTTCAGCCTCTCAGTTCGCTCGAGGCCACAGCGGGGATACCCTGCGGTGACGGATCCCCCTCTGTTGGAGATACTGGGCAAACTGGCTGCCGGTAAATGGCAGTCCATTGTCCGAGCAAAGTATCTCTGGGAATCCATGCGTCGCAAACATTTTGTCGAGGGCCCTCGTGGTAAACTCCGTCGCTGTGGACTCCACTACCTCCACCTCCGGATACCTCGAACACTGATCCACCGCCACCAGAAGATACATGCCTCGACCAGTCGAGCCAAAGTCCACGTGGACGGTTCCCCACGGCTTCTCACTCCGTTCCATAGAACTGATAGGTGGGGCCTTGTATCCTGAGTTGGCTGCCTGACACGACAAGCACTTTCTCATGAAGCTCTCCACCATCCCCTCCAAATCAGGAAACCAGACCTTGGGCCGAAGTCTCGCCTTGGTCTTGACGACCCCTTGATGCCCGATATGCGCCAGCTCTAACACGCGCCCCCTTAACGCCTGCGGGATCACGATCTGCCTCCCTCTTAGGATCAAACCATCATCTGAGACCGACAGTTCGTCCCGCACCTTCCAGAGTGCCTGCAGGTCCTTTTGGGCATCAGCCTGTCGCCTTGAATTGTTACGCAGCACCTCTCTCCAGTCGCCACTTCTCACGGCCGCCTTGATGATGCCGAACACCTCATCCTTGGATGACTCCGTCGCTATAGCCAGCCTCGACAGCGCCACCGGCAGCACTCCATCCACCACGTGACAGAGCAAACCTTGGCAGTCGGACATGGCACTGTCCTTGTCCCTATTCTCTGTGTTGGGGCGTCGTGAGAGATAGTCCGCCGGGTTGTTGGTTCCCGGTCTGTATATTAGTCGAACCCCATACTCCATTAGGGCTAACATCCACCTCTCGATCCTGGGCGGCGGCTTCGAAGACACCCCCGCCAATATGGGCAGCAGTGGCTTGTGGTCCGTCACCACTACGACAGGCTTCCCCAGGATGTACAGTCGAAAATGGTGACAGCCCCACAGAATTGCTAGCGCCTCCCTTTCAATTTGCGAATACCACATTTCGGTGTTGGAGAGAGCCTTACTCGCGTACGCGATGGTACGCATGTCCCCCCTTTAATCAGGCTGCAATAGTACTGCCCCAACACCCACGGGACTGGCATCCACAACAATTTCCGATTCCACGGAAGGGTTAAAGTACGCCATGGTGTCCCCATCGGACAGAGCATTCTTGAGGGCCTGAAATGCCTCCTGTTCCTTGCTTTCCCACCTCCACACGGCGTTGTTCCTGGTCAGCGCCCTGAGGGGTTCAGACAAGGAAGCCAAACCCTTGATGAAGCGCCCACAGTAATTCACCATCCCCAAGAAGCTCCTTACCTCCATGGGGGATGATGGTGCCGCGGATTCTCGAATGTCTCTGATCTTAGCTGGATCCGGTGACACTCCAGCGGCGTGAAAAATAAATCCAAAGAACCCTATCTGGTCTTTAAAGAATTCACACTTTTGACGGTGTAGGGTAAGTCCCAGATCACTCAACCTTTTCAGCGTGCTCTCGAGCCTCTTCATGTGTTCGGCTTCCGAGTCGGCAAACACCAAAATGTCGTCACTCATATTCAAGACGCCTTTGAGGCCTGC
Organism: Ambystoma mexicanum; assembly: GCF_040938575.1. Lineage (NCBI taxonomy): Eukaryota > Metazoa > Chordata > Amphibia > Caudata > Ambystomatidae > Ambystoma > Ambystoma mexicanum. The sequence goes on along the minus strand of NC_090927.1, from coordinate 758,117,389 downwards.
CAGCGCCCCCCTAATAGTGTTCTGGAAGACTTCGGCGGCCGATGAAATGCCGAAGCTCAGGCGCTTGAATTGATAAAGGCCTTCGTGTGTGGTGAAGGTCGTGATGAATCTAGAGTCTCGGTGGAGCTCAAGCTGGTGATAGCCCGCCCGTAGATCCAATTTCGAAAAAACTTTCGCCCCCTGCAACTCCCCAATGATATCATCGAGGGTCGGCGTTAAGTGTCTCTCTCTCTTAATTGCGGCATTTGGGAGACGCATATCTACACAAATTCTCACTGCCCCGGGCTGTTTCGGTTTGGGCGCCACCACAATGGGCGAGACGCAGGGCGTCGGCCCTTCCACCCTCTCGATAATGTCCATACTGACAAGCGACCGGAGCTCTTCTTACACTTTCTCTCGAAGGTGAAACGGAATACGCCTGTGCTTGAGAGCTGTTGGTCTGATCGTGTCGTCATTGTGCAGACGGACCGGGGGCGCCTTCAACTTCCCAACTCCTTTGAAAATGCCCGCAAACCTGTCCAGCAGTGTCTCGATATCCACCTGATAGACCTCTAGTGCAAAGTGACCCAGGTTCAGGGCTTCGGACGCCGCACAGCTGAGTAGAGAGTGTGGACTCACATCTGTAACGAAGAATCGGGCCTTTATGGTCTTTCCGCCCCTGGATACCGGCGCTATGAACACACCCTTGATGGGGAGCAGAGTGTCTCCCCCAAACTTGAAAATCCTCGCCGTCTAAATGTCCAGCGCGGGAGGGCCAGGAATCTTCTGGTAATGTTCCGAGGCCAGCACGCATACTGAGGCCCCTGTGTCAATTAGCACTTGTGTCGGCACCCCTTGAATGTTCACGACACATTTGGGCTGTCTTTTACTCTTCGCCCCAGTAGCGATGCTCGAGATGAAAAATACTTCGTCTTCCTCCTCCTCTTCCTCCTCAGCTAGCTGAAGTCTCTGCATTTCTTGCTCCAAAGCCGCAATGCTTCTCTGCCTTCTTGAACCACCTCCTCGTACCCTGGCCGGGCCCCTCTGTATTGACACGGGAGCTGGGGCACGACACATACGGGCGTAGTGTCCTGGTCCGTTGCACCGGCCACATGACCTCAATTTGGCCGGACACTCCTCAGTGTGGGGCAAATCATATCCGCAATACTGGCAGATAGATCCAGACCCTGTCGGGGGAGGAGTTTCTGTCGTTTCTGACCCCACTTGTCTTTCGACGCAGTCTGTTTACTGATAGCAAATGCCTCTTCCGATTTCCCAGGGCGCACTGCTGCGTCCATCTTGGCACCTCTCGACTCCGCCAGTTCATAGGTTCTGCCACTGTCTAGGATTTGTTGCAGAGTCCAGCCCGGTTCCCTCAACACTTGCCTTCGTAGTTTTCCCGAGCTACACCCTTGAAGTACTTGATTCCTAATCATCGACTCCTCATTGTCCCATCGGCACGTGGTGGCCATGAGCCGCAGTCGAGCGCAAAACTGATCCAGTGACTCCTCCTCCCGCTGTTTTTCGCCACAGAAGAGAAACCTCTCGTAGTCGACGTTAGAGAGTGGTATAAAGTGATTTTCCAGAGCAGTTTTGGCGGCATCATATGTCACTACCTGCAGGTTCAGGGATTCATATATGCGTATGACATCCAGGCCTGCCGAGTACAAAAGAGTGGCCCTCTTCGCGTCGTCATTGGTTATCCCAGTCGCTGTAAAGTACATATCAAGTTTTTTTATCCATAGCAACCATCTTGGGCCCAACTTCGAAGGGGGACCGGACACATCAAACTCCTGCATGGGTAACAACGACCCCTGTTGTGCTCTCACCACCACAGTCGCCGCTTCCGCCTCTCCGTCACTTTCCGCCATGTCTACAGGTCGCACAGGCACCTCCTTATGGCTCAGAGGCCGCAAACCTGACTTGGGTGGACAGCGCACGTACCTCCCGTTACTGCACGGTGGAATTCAGCATGCCATTGCTCCCCTCCAGCTTTGTTTGTCTTCCTTGTTGCCAGCTGTGCTGTCCAGCCACCTTTTTTTCGGTAGCTCTGCGATGTTGGCTGTCCTCTGGGTTGTAGAGGACTGCCAGAGTTCCAAAAATTCTGTGAATGTGGTATGAGCAGCGCACAAGCACCTTTTCAGGCCGCTACTGCTGCGTACCAGACGCTAGGGCACCATGGATTTGTTGCCACCACCATGTCGCGTCGCCGATGTAAAACACTCCGTGTTCATCAAGCGAACGTTGCGATGGTATCCTGCCTCGTCGCCAGTTGTTGTATAGCCACCCGTGCCTCGGGTGGCTCACATGCATACATGCGCACACGCACACACTCAGAGAGACACGGGAGGCGATGCTGCCTGCTACACGTCCCGGCGGAAACTGCCCGCACAAGCGCGGTTTAATAACCTGCGCATGCGCGGGTCCCAAACGAGGCTCGCGCATGAGCTACAACTGACTGGGACGTCACACAATGTATATGCTCCCATGCACTGTAATGTTATGTAGCACACAGCAAGCAAGAATGATGGCATACAAAAAATCGGCCTTTACAGGAGTACACCACTTGAGACCCCTCGCAAGTCGGACTTCATAATGCCAATAGTGCCCGTGATGATGTCCTTGGTGGCTCTGTGTACAGTCTTGTGTGTGTGCTGTTACATCATGGTGGGCCATCTGCACGGGGTCATGAATTAGAGATAGAGAGTCAGAGTGTATATGGCATCACCTGTGTGGGAAAGGACACAATTGATGTTAGGGGACAGTGATTTCCAATTAGGGTTTTGCGATGAGCAATCTCATTATTCTATGTGTGTGTGCATCCTTTGATGTTCAATGTGCGTTCACATAGTCTTGGGCCCATGCAAACATGTTCCCATGAAGGACTGAGTATGCATGCGCATGTGTAGCAGGTAGATCTTGTAATATTTTAAGTAATTTACCAGGCATGCACATAGTTTCCTACTTCCAACTAGGTATACACCCTTAAGTGCTAGAAGATGTAGCTGCCATGTGTAGAACCGTGGAAGTTGGCATAGACATCAGTGAAGACACCATGAGCATCACATATCAGTGGCACGCTGATGGAGTTCAAGGCTTGGTGGTTGCAACAGACATATGTAACCGCCTGTGGGGGGAAGACGGTAGCATGTATGCAGTTGACAGAGCCTAGATGAACCTGTGGAAATCTTTGCAAAGCATAGAATGTGAATGTTACATTTCGCCTTTCCTCCTGAGAGTAAGGCAAGCAAATGTATTAGTGGCTGTGTGCTGTGATGCATGTCACTACCTGATGTAATCTGCATGACAGGCTGGGTTTGTGATATGCCAGCTCTGAAAAATGTATGTTGCAAGGAAATGCAGGGCTGCCAACAGTTTTACATGTGGCCTTATGGCATGAGAGCATGAAGTGGTGGTCTCCCTCCCATGACTGCATACCCATGATGACGTATGGATGGTAGTGATACCTTTGGAAGAACTCATTGTCCCACATGCCAAAGAAGAAGAACCTGGAGTGAAGAACTCTGTCGGCCCGCGGCCTCCTCTGTGGTGGGAAAACTGCTGAAGCTTCATTAGCATCCTCCTGTTCCTGAGCAAGGGCTGCTAGGGCAACGTTGTATTCATTTACTCTTCACTTTTGCACTCCTCTTTGTGAGAGCCTAAAATTCTATGCAAAGGAACAGCAACACGTATGTGTAAGAAGTGGTGCTTCCCGGGAATGCAATTACCATATATTGCAAAATGACCTCCTAAATATTTTGCATGTATTATTCATAATAAATGTATTCCTCATTTTCTTAATCTTTCAAATTGTGATTGAGTATGTGGAAGTCGTAAGTAATGATAGTTTTGTAAAACTAACAATGTGGAATACATTGTCCTAAATATGTTTTTCAATCTGAATAATATAAATTGTACTTGAAAACATGTTAGGTTTTATTAAACGTGCTGAAGAAATACATTATTGAAACATACTTTTAGCCCAAACTAAACTGTTGGTCTCCTCAAAATTAACATATTTTTCAAGCAAAATCACATACTTTTATTTTTTACACGTTTCACAAACAAATGTTTCAGACATGCCTTTGCCCCAAATGAAAGACTAGCTACAGATAGACTCATGAAATGTTCAAAGAAAGAGGCCTTAGCTTTCAGGTAATAATGTCACCTCCCTTTACACCAATCCCTGGTGCTTAAGTAACTATTAGAAGTCTGTGTTTTAAAACAGTTTGGGGGATATTATAAAGTGTTCATTATGGATGTAGGCTTTGATCTACTAATGTTATGGTACTAATTTTGTATGTTTGCTTTGTTTTTTGTTTTTTAAAATGGGTACCAACATTACCAAGCTGGTTGTTAAAGGAGGGGTGCACTCAATATTTTTAGAAGTTGAAATTGTGCTTACACCTAAAAACATAAATGGAGCATGTTACAATTACTGGCACAATGTAGAATGAGCAACTTTGTGTGCTCCAAACCTTTGTTGTTTAAATCATACAGGCTTCCATTGTATAACACATGCATGTGTCTAAATGCCTCAATGCCCTGGCGGCAATAATCACACACCAGCCCCATCCAACATGCTTGCCGTGTTTGTTTACTGCCATCATGGAATTGAATTTTAATGACACACTATAGTGTTATAATTTTCATAACAATGGCATTTCGTTACAATTTGTCCAAAGATATGTTTTACACATTCAGCTAAAACACAAGTCTTTGTTTATGTGAAAAGTGGACATTTTTCAAATTTTGTGCAAAAATATGTTGATCCCGTAGACAACTTCAGCATTCCAAAAGGACAACACTGTTGTCACTTTCTCAATGAGGTTTTCCTTTGGCTGGTGGTTAATAGTAGTAATCACACCCTCTAAAGGGTAACGTTAAATGTTTGCTCACAGTGTGGACCTCATTACGAGAATGGAGGTAGCCATGTAGCTATTAGCTCCATGGCTGCCTCTGTTCCGGGCTCCATTACCAGGTTCCTGCAATGGGGACTTACTGGGTTACTCCGACATAGGAGGACCCGGTAATTCCTCCTTGCAGGAACCCATCCCCATTCCCATTTGAGCCCCCATAGGGCTCAATGGGAATGGGCAGGGCGGTAATAACGGGCAGATTACATCTGGCCCGTTATTGCTTCCCTCTTCCCCTCGTGGGACCCGGAAAGCACGCCTGGTTTTGCCAGGCATGCGATCCGGGTCCTGCGATGGGAAGATTGTAATCGGCCCTCCCGGAATGAAGGGGGCCGGTGCTGTACCGGACCCCTTCATTCCGGCAGCGCCAGCCTTATAATGAGGCCCTATAAATATAAAATTGTGATACTATAGAAATAAGCAGAACAATTACATTATTTTGAATCAATGTACATTATGTTGGAGTTTATGCAAAAAAAGGGAAGCTACTTTAAATAATTATTTTTCAGCTTTTACAAGACAATTGTTTCTTTTGATTTCTTGTTTTTCACCTTTCACCAGTCAATTCTACCGTTTATCTAATTTGCTTCAAAGGGTAATGCAATATGTCATTTTACAGAATACATTGAAGACTAGTAAACCCTAAACTGAGTTTTAAAAATGAAATGCAAATATGTTCGTACCATTCTTTTGACTTTGCTCTTGTTTGCAAGGTTTCATAAGGCCAGATTGACATCCACTACGTCTGGTGTCAGTGTATATAAGGAAATGTGAAATTTTATAAGTAGATTCTATTGTATTGTATTGTATTGTGGAGAACTTATTAAGTGCAGCGTTTGCCCAAAAGCATTTTGGCGCTGCTTGCAGGGTGGGAGCAAAGGTGACTAGAAAAGAAGAGTTTTCAAGCCTTTACAGAAGGCAGAGTGGTTAACTGTGTCTCTAAGAAGGCGAGGCAAGGCATTCCTTAGCCCAGCGGCCACAACAGAAAAAGAGCCCCCCCCAATCCGACTATACATAGCCTTAGGGATGGGGACTAGACGGGCATTGGCGGAGCGTAAAGCCCGGCCCAGGACATACAGCCGAAATTTTGCCTGTAAATATTTAGCTCCATGACCATAAAAAGCCTGGTGCCCCAAACAGAGGGCTTTAAATCGGATGCCTTGGGCAACCGGAAACTAATGGAGTTTCTGAAGAATGGGAGAGATATGCGCACTGTGTGGGGTACAGGTACCCAACCGTGCAGCAGAGTTTTGAAGGGCCTGGAGACGTTGTATGATTATAGGCTGGTTGGGCAAGAAATAAGGAATTACAGTAGTCATATAGACGAGGTGACGAGAGCAGAGACCACAGGGGGGCAAATCTGCACTGGGTACAAATGAACCACCTGACAATGAAGTCTAAGCTGAAAGTAACCCTGGCTGACAAACTGTGCTGACTTGTGGCTCCATAGAAAGAGAGGAGAAAGTTTCACCCCTAGATCTTTAACAATGGAGACAGGTTCAGGAAAAGGGCCCAACGAAAGGGGGCCAGAAATCAAAGGTCCAAAAAGAGGATGCTTAAGGGGGTCCCACCACCAACACAGGGATGGAAAGGTCAAGGCGGACCAGGATCTGGGTGCCGTCAATGTATGACTAGCAGAGGAAGCCTTGGGAGGAGATATGTTTGGTCAGAGGTTGAACGTAGGAACTGATAAGGGCCGGGGAGATGACAGACCTTTGGGAGACACCATAGGTGAGGTCTGCCACCTGAGAGAAGAGAGGAGGGAGAGAGCGGGTTTGGGGACAGTCCGAAAGAAAGGAAGAGAAACAGGCCAGGATGGTGCCAGAGAGGCCGGCCCCTGCCAGGCGATCTAGGAGGACACCATAATCAATAGTATCAAAGGCAGCAGAGAGATCTAGCAAAAGCAAAGCGCTGATGTCACTCTTGTGATGTGTCTGTGCCAGTTCATTCATAAAAGAGACTAGGACACTCTCGATCCCCCGTCATGGGCAGAAACCAGATGTTGAAGCATGAAAGAACAAAGATTCCTCACAAAAGGTACTGAGCAAAGGACAGACCATACATTCCAGAAGTTTCATAGAGAAAGGGAGGGGAGAGATAGGACTGAAGATGGAAAGGACCAGAGGTTCCATAGAGGGTTTTTTCAACAAGGGGATGATGGTAGTATGCTTGAGGGACCCAAGAATCATCCCAGTCAGAAAGGAGGCATTTACGGCTTCAGTCAGCGATAGATAAAATGAGGCAGAATGTCCTTCCTTGTAGAGGGTGGAATTGGGTCCCAGGGGGAGGCAGACTTCAATTTGAATACGGCTTCCGAGATATTCAAGGTGGAGAAAGTAGGAAAAATTGACCATGAGCTGGTGGGCGGAGGGTCTATAGCAGATAGGAAAGGGGCATGTGACTGAAGAGAGGACAAACTGATATTAGACCTAATTTTACAGATTTTATCCACAAAAAAAGAGGGCCACAGAGTCACACAGGTTCTGCGAAGGAGGCACAGGAGAGATGCAGCTGTGGAAAGACCCTGTACAATTTTAAACAACTCTTTAGAGTTACTAGAGTTTTAGATATACATATAAAAGTGAATGTGTTTATATTCATGGTATTAGCCCTTCCCTGTAGGAAGTTAAGAGCTACACATTATCACTGGACAGGCAGATAGCAGGGGACCTGGAACCGTAATTATTACGCACACTGGACATGGCCCATTAATTTACAGAATAAAGCTGATTTACCCTGTATCAGCTTGAAATGTCTCCACAATGCTCCAATTCCACCAAGCTCTCAAAACATGGCTTTTTCAACAATACCTGACCAAGGACTAATTTTTTTCTGTATTTACGTTTTTATTCATTTCCAAAGTAATACATTTTAACAGGTAGAATAATCAAAACATTGCAATAAATACAAATGGTACAACAAATATAGACAGAACAGATTAGCCGAACAAGCACAAGTCCAACCATCAGAAAATCTCTTCAAACCTCCCCCACATCCCCTGTTACATTTTCATCTTCCTTTTTTGCCCAGAACCACACTCTCCAACAATGACATTTTATGTAAGTCCCCTATGCATGCAGAAGTGCTCGGAACAGTGACAGATCTCCAGTCTCTCTGAATATTTATTTTTGCTGTCAGTTAAGCCCTAAAAAACAGCACTATTCTGGGTACCCCAACTCATCCAAGCGGGTTTCATCCCCCAATATCACTGTTTTAAAGGGAAAACCAAGGTTTGTTAACAACACTCTGTTCATTGTTCTGGTCACCTCCCTCCAAAATGGCCTCACCTTCAAACATTCCCAGATCATGTTGTTGAATGATCCCTCCCTGTGACAACAGCCCCAGCATTCGTCTGTATCACTCAATCCCCTTGCAAACATCTTAGCTGGTGGCTAATAAACATTATTTAGTATCTTCAGCTGACGGACTCCCTCCCCAATATTCAAAGATGTTAGTGCATCATTTCTACACAACCTCTCCCATTCCACTAAACTCATCTCCATATCCAAGCAGTCTGATCAAGTCCTGAGTAGGTGCTCATTTGGTTGTTTTAAACTGATCAACAATTTGTATACTTCAGAGGCACAATTGCCCTTTGATTTCAGGGCCATTAGAAGTCGTTTCAGGGTCTCATCATCCGATGGGTTTAGTTCTCCAAATGCCATTCTCAATTTGTGGTATTCTCTGTGGGTGCAACCTTTCAGGTTTCTAGCTTTAAGTAAAGTTTTGAAAGCAATCCATTTATTATCTTTGATCAAGTCTCAGATCCACTGTATCCCGCTTAGGAACCATTCAGGCCAGAATAGCGGTTTCCCATCAATGTGTATAATTGTATTCATCCAAATGCACCCCCAGCTTACAGTAGTGAGGATAATTTGGAAAAGAACAAGAATAGATAAAGCGAAGATATATCAACACACAATGAAAGTAAACAGCGTGATAAGAGAAAGGACAGACAAAACAGACAAATGGAGATAGAGAAAGAAGCAGGCAAACAGAAATACATAAGGGATAAAGCTAAGGGAATAACAATAGTACAGAATGGAATGGATGGGAGGGCAAATATTGCTTAAGCTAGATGATATGGACATTGATGGGGTCCGAGAAAGAGAGGAGAGAGATGAGCAGGAAAATAATGAGAAGGAAGAGGAAAGAGTATACAAAGAAGAGAGGGATAAAGAATGAAAGCAAAGGGAATAAAGAAGAAGATATGAGGCAAGAAAAGAAAAGGAGAGATTAGAAGAGAAGATACAAGAAGAGATGGAAGCCCAAGAGGTTGCAAAGAAGGTGAGATGAAGATGAATTGAGGGTGAGGATAAGAGAAAAAGAAATGAACAGGAGTAGGGGATTAAAAGATGATGAAGTAGAATATTTATGCCATAAGAGCATAGTGCCGACTGATGCACATGAACGATTGGAGGAAAGAGAGGGTCACAACAGCCCTGCAGGGAGCTGCAACAAATGCCAAGATACACACGGGCTGATGGGCAGGAAACAGAAGACATAGTGCAAAGACTTGGGAATGTATACAGGCAAATAAGGCATAGAACTCAAACGAACGTAGAAGGGTCTCTATCGAGGGAAACTGAAGATAGATTAGATGACCTTATGACCGATTAGTATGGAGCGCTGTCTTTTAATAGATTAGATCTCGATGATGCGGAAAAGGACAACTGTCACACTAGTTGGGGCATAATTATGTCAGATGATGAAAGGGAGGAGAATGAGAGGATACGAAGAGAGAGCACATGAAGGTTTCCAAAGGAATCAAGTTTATCAAATGGGGTAAAATGGTCAGATTTGGAGGACCATAAAGAAAAGACACCAGCACCGACACCATGTACTGAGCGACCACAACCACGATCATGCAGATCAGGGGACACATCCCCGCCAAATGTAAATAGATTAAGATTATTACCAGGGAGGAGACAAAAGGGTGAGGCTAGCTCTGCCTTGAAGATGAGGAGTGTAGGCAAGTATGATTACGGACCTGGATTTTCACAGTTCCCATTATTGGAGAAGGGTGAGGACGACCACAATATATACTGTGGCCACAGGTGGATAAAGATAATTTAGATAATTTAAGGTGCACATTTCTGAGTTTGACTTCTGGTGCTGGAAAATGGATTTATGCATTAGAGAGAATAACATCAGAAATGACGTTAGTGATAGGTTACGTAAAAGGGCTGCTAGCGAGGCCACCAGAGGGAGCAAGGCCCATGGCAGCTTAGCCATGTGCTCACGGCCTATGATGTCCAGAAAGTGACCCCAGCCCCCACTTTCAGATCCCCCTGTGAGTGACAAGGTGGTGGATCAGCTGTGTGGGACTCCACAGCCCCTTGAGCTTCAAGAACGGGCATGGTCGGTGCCTTAGGAGTGGAGTCCGGCACAGGAGGCATTCAAAGCGGGAAAATTAACATTGATTTCCCCGCCCGTGGCAGGCAGCACACACAGCAGAGAACGGAGGAGGAGCACTGTGTGGGGCCCAGCACTGACCAGATGAGAGGTGCATCACGCAGAAGGCATCACAAGCTGCATTTGGGTGGTTCTCACCAGGGGACCCAGGTGGACTGCCCCCTGTGCCCCGATTACCCTGCGATTCAACGCCAACAGCCCCTCCCCAAGCCACCCCAGAGGCCCAGAGACTTTTTGAGGCCCCACAGCAATCAGGGGCACAATGGGACGGGTTCCTGTGGGACCTACACATGGCCCTGTCCCCTGGAGAGGAGCAGCTGGCAGCACAGGCCTGTGGCCCTGGATTCCAGGAACTAAAAGTGCACCAGTACACAGGGAGATGTGGGCCCCTGACACCGGGTCATGTGCCCACCCCCTGGAGATAGTGGGCAGTGGGGAGCCCCACGGCAGGACTTTAGGTGCGCAGAAGGAAGAGCTGGAGGGGCCCTAGGGGACTGGAATAATGGAAGGGGAGTGCAGGCCCTAGGCGCTCGGGAGGACGGGGACCGGAGAGCCCTCCCATACCACCTGAAGCAGAGTGGCAGCCCCACCTGAGCACCCTGGGCAACCCCTCTTTTCACTACGGCCCGGCGAAGTGTAAAGGCCCAAGAAGGAGCAGGCCCCCGCGACCGGGGTGTGTGCCTGCTGTCTGAGGAGAGTGGCCCAATGTGCACAGCTGCACAGATCTTGCTCTCGGCGTGCAGGGGCCTTCTACATGAGACTGATCCAGAAGACCACAGGGACTTACCCTCATCCTAGACAGCCCATACAAGTGCACCTCGCGGGTGGCGCTGTCGTATAGACTGGACATCGAGACTCACAGGCTATAACTACACCCTGAGGCCTGACCCAAGCATGGAGGACCACGCAGAGACCATGGCGGGGAAAGAAGTCTCAATGGCAACAAAGAAGGACGTAGCCATAATAATGGGCGAGATCACAAGCATGAGAGCAGATATAGGAAAGGTGGATAAGATCATGCAGAAGATCAACAAGATAGAGGAGAGACTGCAGGAGGTTGAGCACAACCAGACCTCGCTGGGCATAATGGAAACCCAAATTGACATGCGATTGACCGAAATTGCACGCAAAGAATCTGAGATCTCCCTGAAAATTGATGATTTTGAAAACAGAGAGGAGAAATAATCTCAGGAATTCAGGGATACCGGACATCGAAGGTGAGATGGAGAGAGACCTGAAAAGGAATCTGTACAAAACCATAAAACTCATTTTGGGGAACGACTCCATAGACAAACTCAAGATTGAAAGGATACACAGAGTGGGTGGCACCCCTTGGGGCCCCAGATCGGTCCTCGCTCACTTCCACAATTATCCAGACAAGGTCAACATCCTCAACAGGGCAAAGAAGGTGGGACCCGACACTTACAGCAATGCCAGGATCACCATATTTCAGGACTTATCATCTCTGACCCTCGCCAAGAAAAGGCTCTGCCAGCCCTCACCAAGCGGCTCAACGATGAAGGAATCCTATACAAACTGGGGGTTCCCGTTCTCAATTTCTTTTGAAATCGACAGACATAGGCACAAATTGTTACTGAGGAGGAGATCAACGGAGCCAAGGACGAACTCCTGGGGGAGGCTGAGACTCTCTTGGGCTCGCAGGAGACAGGCGCAGAGGGAAGAGAGTGGCAGCTTAAGGGCCTAAGAAGGAAATGTGTACCCGGGGCCCAGAAATACAGGAAACTGAGTACATCCCCGATTGATGGAACTTGAACTATCCTGGAAGCAGGCTCATAGACTTATGAATCATCCTTAAGGTCAGGAGAGGATGGGGTGGAAATGCCAAAGGGTCTGACCGCAATTTATATGCTGAGGGACTGAGTGTTAGGGGGGAAACAAGGGGTGTTTGCGGGTTGTTGCAACTACATGCTGTTGGTATCAAACTGAGAAATCGGGGGGGGGTGGGGGCTCAAAGATATACAGCTGTTAGCAGAAACGACCTGCATAACGGGTCAAGGCGGTGGTTCGACCATACCCTAGGATGGATCTTGTGCACGGGCTAAGTGCCAAGGGGGTGTAGTGGTTGGTGAGAGGGGTTGAGGGGGAGACAGGGAATGGAGGGACTTTGGCTCTTAGTTATTTTGATGTGTGGTTTGGTACATGATAATGTGTGCACAATACAGTGGCATAGCAAGTGGAGCAGAGGGGATATTGGCAGTGGGATTACATGACGATAGTGCCTGTTGATGGGCAGCAAATGGAGAGATCATTGGTGGTAAGGGAGTTCGGTAGGTCGGGGCTCACATCCTCTTCTTGCAGGAGACAAAATGCTTCAAGGGGAAGAGCGGAGAATCCCGAATGGAACGGTGGGACACAAAATCTGGGGCTCTGGCCCCTGCAGGAAAGCAGGAATGGGTATCCTGGTGCGCAAGACATTCAGAATGGTGGTCTCAAAGGTTTGGTGAGATTTGCGGGTCCTTCAGGTTACAAAAAGCATCCAGAATGTTAACTTTACGTTCGCCACGATTTTTGCACCTAACCAGGGACAACTGAGATTTATGAAGGGTACATACTTTGCGAGAGCTCAGGACACCTGGTTCTAGGAGGTGACTTTAGTTCCTGGGCCGATGTGGCAATGGACAGGCAGACTACCCATTTAAGGGGACAGGGACTCTCAAGGCTGGGACCTCAGGAGATTGGGGAGACCTTAGAATTGCATGGTCTGAGAGATTTATGGCATCACTTCCATCCACAGGAAAGCGGCTACCCATTTGTTTCACCCCCCCCGCCCCAAGAGATCTCTGGGATGTCGCCCAGGGGTCAGAGATTCACCCAATTTCTTGGACTGATCACAAGCTGGTCACAATGGACCTTGGCTGGTTTGGAATGAACCCCAACGGTGCGAGGTGGTGTTGCAATGAATCCCTGATAAAAGACTGAGTGTTCCAGGAAGTACTACAAACAGTGATCAAGGAATTCTTTACAATAAAAAATACAGGGGAGCTAGCAAAGAGAATTGTCTGGGAAGCTGGGAAGGCGATTTGGCGTGGAATATTGATTAGAAAGGGATTATGGGAGGAGATTCTCAGATAGGATAAACAGGTTCAGTCAACAGTTGAAGGAAAGGACAGATACCTTTCAGAGGCGAGGGGTAAGAGGGAAGAGCTGAGATTACTTGAGGGGAAAATAATCCGGAACTTGCAATTCCTCAAGCAAAAATTCTATGAGAAGGGGGACAAGGCGGATGCAATGCTGGCGGCCAGGCTACGGGGGACAACGAGAGGAGAGGTGGGTCTCCAAAGTAATTGGTAAATATAAGGTGGCAGTGTCATCACCAGAACTGGTACAAGAGACCTTTGCCTCCTATTACGAGACTCTGTATATGTCGGAGTCAATGCAGGAGGAAGGGAGAATTGATATGTATCTGGGAGATATCCAATTACTAACTATCCAGATCAGAGTCCAGGGAACTGGAGGCCTGCATAACAAAGAGGAGATCAGGCGGGCAGTGGCGCTTATGCCATTGCGCAAGGTGACGGGTGAAGATGGGTTTAGGGCAGGTTTCTACAAATAATTCATAGAAGTTCTCCTGCCCTTCATGACAGAGCTTTTAAACGAGATACTGGAAACGGGGGTTGCCCCCGACTAGTTCTTGCAAGCTCTCATTACGGTAATACCCAAGGAAGGGAGAGATCCCAAGTCCTGCAGGTCTCATTGGCCCATCTCCCTCCTTAAAATCGATGCTAAAATATATGCTAGGGTTCTCACGGGAAGGCTAGAGGAGCACACCCCTCAATTGATACACCCGGCGCAGGTGGGCTTTATCAAAGGCTGACATGAGGCAGACACAATGAGGAAATCCCTGCACTTACTACACAGAGCACCTGAAGCAGTTGGAGACCCCGCTTTTCTTTCAGTGGATGCCGAAAAGGGGTTTGACATGATGGAGTGGGATTTCTTGAAAGCGGTTCTGGTTAAATGTGGCATGGGGACAGGCTCTTATGGGGGATCATGACAGTGTATTCATCACCCAGGGCATGTGTCATGGTTACCGGTGGATACTCAGGTTGGTTCGGCCTAGAGAGAGGAACTAGACAGGGGTGTCCCCTTTCACCGACCCTCTTCGCTCTTTCCCTGGAACCAAGAGCACAGAGGATCAGAAAGGAACCCAGAGTTGAGGGGCTCTGCATGGGGGGGGCGAGTATAAAGTAGCATTATATGTAGATGGCATGTTATTTTATTATATATTTTTTATTTCAAATTCTTGTTTGTATATGGTTCCCAAAGAAGGCTTTACAAAACATAAAATCAAAACACAGCAATACCATAGTATATTACATAGATTATCAAATGAAAATAAATTATTTTGCAATTCTGTATACAATCCCCTAAATACAGACATTAATTATATGATAAATTAATAAGTTCTAAACACACAACAGGTCAAGATTTCACATCAAAATTCAAAAAGCATCTTATTGCAAACATCACATAAGATATCATTATAAAACATACATCACAGATACTAATTCATGTAGAGATTCAACCAAATTCAATCTGATTCATATTAGACAACATTTCTTTCAATTTGTAAAGAAATCTAGCCAGAGCCAAAGTTAATCATATACTATCACCTTGCATTGCACGCTTCCAAAACGACAGCCGTGCCACATCTGTTGGAGCTGGGTAGTAGTTGCCCATAAACTGTAATCTACTTAATTCAAAATATGGTGAATAAACAAGTAAATGTTTTATGGTTTCAACTTGATAGCGAGCAAGACAGAATCAACAGTAACTATTATGTCGTTCGACCAAAGCTAATTTATATTGCATTCGTCCTAGGGTTGGAAATTGGTTCAGTTTAAATCTCACATAGATTTGACGGACCCTAGGACACGGCCATTTGAACAGATATACAGAACGATTAGTTCTTCTTCTTACAAATACAGAAAACTCTTTGTATGTTTTGTACGATCTATTTGTTTCATTGGTAGAGATCCAGTCTGAGTCATACAGTTTAGTTTTTACATTTGGCAGACCCAAAATCAAGTCATCCACCAATGAATTTATCTGTGCAAGGGTGGCAGGCATGTGATTTGCAAATGAAACAAGTGAAGGAATTCTTTGAATTAGAAAAAGCTCATTAAGGTCTTGAAATAATGAATTACAGGATGGAACAGCATTTTTGCATATATCAAAAGCTTCCGCCAAGTATATCTAACAGATAAATATGGTAAGGCAAGTTCATGGCGAACTATAGAGTTTGGCACGGCCATTGCTAGTCTCAGGGTAGATTTCCATATATGGCCCTGTAACCTATTGTGGGTGTCGTCTAGATTAAGGAGACATGGATCTAGGCCAAATAATAGAGTAGGTTCCACTTTAAGAGTATAAAAATCTAGGACAGGGACTAACAAAGATTTCCCATATTTCCTAGAAATAATTCTCATCTGAGAAAGAAGAGGTTGAACCTTTGCCTTCAGTTGCTCTGTCCATGTTTTCAGTGAGTTAGTATCTGTTAGATGGTATCCCAAATAGTGTAACAATGTCACTTGGCAGATATTGGGCCTCATTACGTGGTAGGTGGTAAGCGATTACCGGCACCGGAAAGGTCACCAGTGCCGGTAATCCCTTACCACCCTATTCCGAGGTCCCTTAGCGGGTCCCTTCCTCAACGCCTGGTTTTACCAGGTGTTATGGATGGGACCCGTTAAGGGACTTCAGAGCTAATAACGGTACCGCAAATTGCGGTACCGTTATTAGCTCCATCCCCATTCCCATTGAGCCCTATGGGGGCTCGAATGGGGGATGGTTCCCGGAATGGGGATTTACCGGGTCCTCCAAGGTTGGAATGACCCAGTAAGTCCCTATTTCAGGAACCCGGACTCGGAATGCGGTAAGGGGGTAGCATTGGTGCTAGTAGCACCATGGCTACCACCTACCGCGTAATGAGGCCCATTGTGTTCGGCCATAAACCATTTATATTTTTTTTAATCCATTTTGTTCAAGAAAACAAGTTTGATTTTTCCGGATTTGCTTGTAAATTGTGAACAGTCACAAACTCATGAAAAACGGCAAACCAGAAGGCGTTCTATCCAGCAAGATAATATCATCACCAAAACAGAGCCAATGTAGTTGTACGTTTGCTAATAGAGCAAGATCCATCGATGACTTGGCCCACAATGAATCCATGTCACAAATATACAGGTTAAAAAGTGTGGCCGCTAAATTGCAGCCCTGCTTGACCCCTGCCATCGTGGGAATGTTTGCAGTGTTGCAGCCCTGCTTGACCCCTGCCATCGTGGGAATGTTTGCAGTGATGGCCCATCTTGATTAATTTGCACCTGAAATGATGTATGGGTGTGTAATAAAGCAATGAGCTGAATCAGTCTACAAGGGAAGCGTAGCTTCAACATTTTACACCACAACAGTTCTCTAATTATAGCATCAAATGCTGATTTAAGATCTTATGCAGCCACATATATAGGGCCAGTGTTACTGGATTGGGCAGTTGCCAACAGATAGGTACTCATGTTTTTCCTAAAGCTGACTTGGTACCTAGAATAATAATAATAATTTAGCATTTATATAGCGCCAAGAACCCTCAGGTATCTGAGCACTGCTTATTATTGCCCACGGTGTGTGGTACTCATTTATCGACCTCGGAAGGATGAAAGGCTGAGTTTGGCCCCGCCGGGATTCGAACCTTCGTTAGTAGGCTCTGCACGGATGTCAAAGCGAGCACTCTACTCACTGTGCCACTTGACAGGCTATCTTTTTTCGAAAATATGTCTATCTACATGCATAAATGCATAAGCAAGAGCTTCGTAAATATCTTTGCAGCGGTATCCATCAGGGCGATTGGGCAGTAGTTGTTAGGATTATGTGGGTCACCTTTCTTATAAAGCGGAATGATAATTGCATTACGCCATGATGCAGGAATAACCATGGACCGCACAATATGATCAAGTTGGGTATGAAAAACAGCGGCCCAAAATTTGGGGTCAGATTTTATGATGCACGGTGGTATACCATCAGGACCAGCCGATTTAGAGTTTTTCATATGACCAATTGCCCACAGGATGTCCTCTACAGAGAATGAGATATCATCTACGCTTGTCAGATTTAGGGTTAAAGAGTACCGAGAAATAAACGACACCGGAAGGGTACATTTAGTTGCAATGTAAGTTTTCCATCCATCTGCAGAAATACTCGCTCCTAATGTTGAAATACTTGATTTACCTGTGCCTCTTAATATGGACCAGATACTACAAATGCCCCATTTACAGAGCAACAACAAAAGCCTTTGATTATCAGCACAATGGATTTGATATTTTAAGACTTTGAGTTGCTTTCTATAGATTTGTATAATCGAGTTTTTCCTGACATAGTATTCAACTTGAGAAATGGGAGGCTTGTTAAGGGCTTTTAAAGCGAAATTCTTGTGAGTTTTCATAGCTGCTATTTCAAAATAACAAGGGTATTTATGTGTCTGAGCTTTATTCCTAAGAGACTGAGTCAATTCCGACACATGGGCTTTGATAATCAATGCATTCCATTCTTCTCGCTGATGGTGATATAAAGAGAGTGACTTATTATCATAAACACGCCATATGTCTTGATTAAATAGGTAAGCTGTCGGCATAGCTTCGGTGTCTAGTGGACAGAATGCAGGTGTCTATTAGACTGAATCAATACTGGATCCGAGGTACATGGAAGAAGTGCTATTCTTGTATTGATATCTGGGGTAATAGGGTTATGATTGCCATGGGAAATAGGCCTGATGCGTACAAGATCAACTGTGGGCATTAAATTTGCTGAGATAAAAAAGTAGTTGATACAAGAAGAGGCATAGCCCCTTCTCCAAGTAACCATTGGGGCAGTCGCAGTGAAATTGGCTAGATGAATGTTCCAGTTCTCAAAATATTGTAGCCAAACAGCGCCTCGTCGTTTGGATTCTCTACCAACACCGACCGCTCCTGTGCATGCCTTGCTAACGTCATTGGAAATACATGTTGCGTTAAGGTCACCACCTAAGATAATAGAGTAATCAGGATTCCTTAACAGGGCCCCTTCAAAAATGATATCTAAGATATCAAAACATTGCTAAAATGTGTTGTTTGTGGGATTACAATAGATACATATAATCAAAAACACCTGAGCAGGCAAATGCACCTGATGGTAATCAACTACCAGGATTTCATCATAAGAACAAATGATCCTGGCTTTGGCATTAACGTTATTATTCAGGAGTATGGCAAGTCCCCCTGATGGACGGCCTAGTTTACCTGCCTTTGCAGGATGTGAAAATGTGGTGAAACCATCGATTCCAAAATACTGGGCACACATGGTTTCCTGAATTTAAAACATAGCAGGTAGTTCATTGGAGCTAAATGATAAAAGCCGTGCATTTAAATTACGATAGCCACAACAGTTCTAAGAAATAATTCAAAAACTTTAATGGCTACGTTTGCTTAGAACATTTTGAGATTTCATGTTATTACGTGTGGTGAACCCTCCGGTCTCCCTACCAATGGCGATCCAACTGATCGAACAATCTGGCACCATATCGGAATTCAAGATTAATCGGTCCAAGTCTGTCCTCCTTCCTTTAGATAAGACAGCAGACTGGAGTGTAGCCAGATTCGCGCCCCTGAGAGTGCAGGTCAGTCTGGGGCCCTTGAGTTACCTGGGGAACAATATAACGAGCGAACTTGGGGAACTTTTTGAGGCTAACTTCACCCCACTGATGGGCAAACTTAAAAAAAGACCTGGAGAAATGGAGCAAGTTCACAGTCTTCTGGCTGGGGTGCATTAACGCCCTCAAAGTTGTTCTTTTCCCAAAGATCCTTTACCTGTTCCAGATGTTATGCAGCCAGATCCTGAACCCATTCTTCAGGGATGCTAGGGGCACCATGCTGAAATTCCTATGGAAGGGGAAAAAAGCCAGGATCCCCATTGGGAAACCTGGGCCTTCCTAAGGAGAAAGGAGAGGTGGGCCTGCCAGACCTGAAACATTACTATAAGGCCGCTCAACTTAGAGCCTGATACCTCACCTAAGAGCACAGTGAGATCTTCAATGGGTCGCCTTAGACAACTCACACATGCATCCGGTGACTGTTGGGGAATGGCTGTGGGTCCCACAAAATAAGATACAACGTAGAATTCAGGAACACCCAATTCTGGAGATAATCTGGCATGTTTGGAAAAAGGGTACGGAAATGGTAGGGGTCACGATATGGCCATCCCTGTTGGGACATATTTGGTACCGGGATTGAGAGACGCCATCAACAAACCTGAGAGATTTCAGTCCTGGTATGAGGCGGGATTAGAGAGGATCAGACAGCTTTGGAGGGAGGGGAGATTCATTACCATCCAAGAACTTGAAGAGGTGTTTAACATCGGCAGACTCCAGGTCCTTCTCTACCTCCAACTCAAGAGCTCACTGACGAGGGAGGGCTGGAGGGAACAGATCCAGAGAGACCACACTCCTTTTGATAGTCTCATAGTCACCCGGACTGACGTGAAGGGGTTGTTTTTAGTGGGATCAGGGAAGGGTCAGTGGACAAACTAAGGGATGGGAGAGAGACATGGGGGGAAATTGGACCAACCTCTCTGGGATAAACTCCCGGACCTCAATATCCTGTCAATACAAACTCCATGCAATGAGGCTCCTATATAGTTAGCAGTACGACCCAGTCAGACTCTCCAGGATGTACCAGAGTGTTTGCCCCTTATGTTGGCCTGAATATGGGACAAGGGCAGATTACTGGCACATGGTGGGAGTTTCCTTGTGGGGGGGGGGGGGTTCCTAGGCTCCAGGTGTTCTAGAATGAAATTCTGTGATGGATCAAGAAGCTTGATGGCATCCCCAGAGTGAAGGTTCCTTTGTTGGTCTTTTTCGGGCTAGATGAGGTGGAGGGGGAGTGTTATACACTCTGTCATGACCCTCGCCCAAAACCCCCTCACGCAAACCCATTGGCCAGGTGGAGTCAGGACTCGGGTCTCTAGAGCCTGGCATCCTCTTCCAAAACCCTCTTGGGCCCGTCCAGGCGCCTATGGCGCCTGGCTCATATATCATGAAAAACAAGGTGCTTGGGAACTACTTTATTGTGTTGTCAGCCAACATGGAGGCATCCACATAGCTTGGTTGCTCGGGACCAAGCTATGCGGTCTAGTGTTTTGGGTGTGGTAGCATAGGGACTACTTTACCTGGACTATTTTGTTGGGGCTCTTTAAACCACACCCGAGCAAGACAACACGCTTCGCGTTACTTTGCAGCTTGCAACGTGACGCTCAACGTGTCCAGCAATACTCCCGAACCTCGGAGAAGCAGAACCTGCATGGAGACAACCATCATTCGCAGCAGCATCTTACCTGCACTCTTCATCTTTAGTTACTCGCAGCTCCTGAGAACAACTTTCCTTGGATCTGCACGCCTCCCAGACTGCACGACCTGAAAGAGGAAGATAGAGGCAACATTAAGAAAGCAGAAGAGACATTGCAAATTACGAACTGCTCAAAAGGCTTACCTGGCTGGTCGCCTCTCGGCTGGCACCACTCCAGAAAATTCCACACGTGCTGAAGAACACCGCGACCTGCAGGGAAAGAAGACAAAACAGGTTAGCAAAGGCAAGCCATCCCAGCGCTGTGCATAGCGCTTACTTACCGCATCCTAGCGCTCTTAAAGCACCATCATTTACCAGCGGGGCTCAACCAAGCCAGTTCTCCGCACTGAAGCTCCGCATACCTAAGGGAGAAAAACAGACATTATTAAACAAGAGAGGCATGCAGGATAGCAACAATACTAAAGAACAGCAATAAGACCTACCTGAACGATATCAAACAGGCCGGCTTCAGTGAAGTGACTGGACCGCACACGTCCACGAAAGACAACGCACCCCTGCAAAGAAGGCAGGACGGAGAGCACGCCTAACTCTACCACAAGGTGAGCAGAGGGCCCCTGAGGGGCTGAAATCATACGGGGGTGGAGGGAGGATACTTACCCGGGTCGGCCAGTCTTGAACACAGTCCTCCTGTATTTTAAGGCAGAACCTTCCCCACAGACCACATCTTGGCAAAACTGAGAAGCATACCAGCGAGTAACCCGGCTGGGTGGCGTCCCTGTGCATACCAGGTGAGCGTAACACACTCTCCCCGATGGCAGCGTGCCTACTATTGGCTGCCAGGGCATGTCTGATGACCTGATGGAAAAATTTTCACACCCCAAGCAAAAATGAATGGATCAGTGTAGCTAATATTATGTATGCGATGGAAAGAATAACTGTGGGACTCCACAGAGTGGGGGATCCCTGGCACTGGAATGGGCTGAGCTTGTTAATAAATATGTGTCACCTGAGGCAGACTGATTTGAAACTCTGCCGGAGAATTGAACTGAAAGTGCCGGGATCACCATGGCAAAAATACCACACTTGAGGATGAATTTACATGGTTATAATGGACAAAGGGACCACCCTGAGGGCCCAGAATCTTGTGGGATTCTAATGCAAGCGGACACTGCAGCAATATGACATGCTAAATAGACTAAACGGAAAGGAGCCATAGTTGGGGGGAGGGACAGGATGGGGTGGAGGGATGGGACCAGGGCTAATTTTCAAGGTTCGTTTGTTGTGTATTGTTGACGGAAGCCCAAAGACGGATTCAGACTCCCTAACGGGTTTTGGTGTTTTTATAACATTAATCTTGTTATATCTGTGGCCTAGTTGTACCGCTGTTGAAAAAATGTAAATAAAGTGTAATTGAAAAAAAATGGATTGTAGCAGCTGTCCTAGGGGAGAGAGCTGACAACATTAGGAAACAAGCAGGATACACAGGTGTGACTACGCTAAATATGACACACGATGGAGTCCCATTTAACAACTGCAGAGCAGATGTATTGCGTGCGCTCATAGTGCAACACACAGATACAACATATATGTGTACGATTATGACTAGGAAAATGGAGGAGGATGACGACCCTGCCGCTTACATTCAAGATATTCAGGATAGATGGTGGAAGGAGACTTGTGAACCGTAGGTAAATCGGTAGCATTATTTTACTATATTTTGTGTCAGTAACTGCCCGAGCCAGCACAACGGCAATTGAAAAAAACAAGTGGGAATGGAAGCAAAGCCATGGCCAGAAATACAATTGACAACCATGCATCACTGCTGATTAATGCAGGAGAAGAATAAGAAGAAATCAGAGAATAGAAAGCAAGAGGAAGCAAAGTTAGCCCAAACTAAATTGTCCAAAATAGCCATCGAGGGAGCAGTATTGACCAGTAATAAAGTAGGGGTGACACAGGAGACGCTGCCAGGACAGCAGAATAACACAGAATATCCCACAGACCAGAGTGGGTATAATCCTTGGCCAAGAGGAAGAGGGAATGGGCCTAGAGGAGAAGGATGAGGTGATTTTCAAAACTCCCAGGGAAGAGGAGGATTTAATGGAGGACAGTCGCAACAATGTTGGAATTGCAGAAGAATAGGACATATAGCCAGGACATGCAGGAGCACAGGAGGTATGCAACAAATTTGGCAAGCTTCAAAAGGGGGCATGGGTTTTGCTCCACAATATAATACAGAACCACAGGGCTATTATGCCCAAGATCACACGCAGGCTCAGACATATGCACCTCAACTACAACAAATGCAACCAGCACCTCCGCAAATGCAATCTCTGCAAGGGCAACCACATCAAGTACTCATGTAAGCATAACAGGTATCATCGCAGCAAATACAGACACAGCAGGCTATGGACCCACAATGGAACATGACCCCAGGAACCCAACAATTATCCGCATCCAAATTAGGGAGTGTGACTGTGATAGGAGGAAATCCTTTCACAGGTACAGGGATGGATTTATATCCACAATAGGACAGCCCACAGAGCAACCTGATGTGTTTAGTATCATTAGTGACAGCAGACCCCCCAAGAGGAACCAAGGGTCAGGATAATGATAGGAGGCAAGACATTTTCATTTCTAGTAGACACTCAAGCCACTCGTTTTTGTGTCTGTGAGGGAAAATACCCAATGTCAGGTACTGCCGTGAATGCTCAGGTATTCTCTGGGGCAATGATTTCAGTTCCTTTACTGACAAATTGCCAAGTACAGGAGAGCATGATATGTCAATGCCATCACTATATTCTTGGCAGATGCCAGTTAACCTTTTGGGACATGACTTAATGACAAAACATAACATGATGATATCCTTTACTGATGAACCGATAGTGTGCTGTACTCCAGGGATACACTATATGAATGTGGGAGTATTTATATTGGCCATTATAGGCCAGAAGGCAATATGAGGAGTGCCTTTAGATCCAGAGGTATTTTTTTATGCAGTCACTATCTTATTATCATGGTTCCCCATATTGGTTGTCAAAATATTGAGAATACCTGATTACTTCTTGTTTAGACTAGAGATTCCTGTGGACGATGAGGAAGGGCAGATTATCCCCTAGAGTTAGACGCAGCAGTGGTCAGAGAAAGAAAGGCTGATGCGTCATGGGACAGATGATGATCGAAGAGGATGGAGGACAGTGATAGCCCTCAGTGAAGGATACCGGTCAACAGATTTGACAGACGAAGAACTGTTTAGAGATGACTACTCTGACGATGAACTAGTGTTTTATACAAGCATCACTTATTGGATCAAAGTAAAGAATATAGGAAAGAAGACCATAATTCTTTCAGGAAGACTTAGAGATGGTGCCAGAGATTTTATGGACCATAAGCCAATATCATGTGGGTTTATTAAAATGGATAGGCACAGGTAAAATGTAATTAAAACCAGGAGCCCTTTTACCATGAGCAAAGCAATATCCCATGTTCAGAGTAGCGGACATAGGTATATTTGAGACCATTTCCACTTTATTGAAGCAAGGCATATTGGTGCCATCAGATTCATTACGTAACACGGCTGTGTACCCTATGATGAAATCAAAGGGGGGTTGTGGAGATTCATACAGGACCTTCGCCTCTGAACATTATAGTCGAAGTTGAGTTTCCTTTAGTTCCAAATCCTGCGACAATACTGTGTAACATCCCATCTAAGGCCAAACATTTCACAGTGATCGAGTTAAAAAATGCATTTTTCTCGATCCCCCTTCATGAAGACTCACAAGATTTGACTACCTTTTCGTATAGAAATACACATCTGAAATATACGTGGTTGCCCCAAGGGTACTGTGAGTCCCCTTCAATTTTTAAAAGAGTCCTAAAGATGGACCTGGATAATGTCCAACTCGGAAATGCAATAATTCAGTACGTGGATGACATTTTGGTGTGTAGTGAGACCGAAGAAAGATGTAGAGAAGACTCAGTTAAACCTATGACTATACTCTCAGGGAAAGGATAAAAGGTAGAAAAAGAGAAATTACATTTGATCTATCACAAAGGAAGAACATTGACACCTGAGAGAGCAGAAGCAATCATGAAAACCATAGCACCTAAAACAGTGAGGGAAATGCAACAGTTTCTAGGCGTGTGCCACTATTGCAGGGCCTGGGCTTTCGACAAGAGTAGATACCTTCAATCACTTTTAAAAGGACTTAATGAAGCACAGGTGTACAAGGGCAGAATAACATGGACAGATGAGATGACTGAAGGGGTTGAAGAATTAAAAAAGGCAATCAGCACAGCCCCTGTGTTGGGAATCCCAGATTACAATGAAGAATTGTATTTATTCTCCCATTCAAAATAGAAGTCATGATACCAGTCCTTACACAGAAAACGACATTAGGACAGGGACAAAAACCATTGGCTTTTGATTTTAGATCCAGTTATGATGGGACATTATCCTGTGAGCAATCTTTAGCTGCTGCTGCCTTTGCGATTGAAAAGGCTTCAAGTATAACAATGGGGTGTCCAAGAACGCTATTTGTAGAGCACGTATTATTTGCGATTTTAGAGAAGCCCAAAAGTACATTGACCCCACAAAAAGCACTGGAGTACAAGGTGATTATTTCCTAAATCCAGCAACGTTTATAGCAGAGCTAGTAGAAGAGGATGATTATGTACATGATTGCACAACGTATACCGCATGTTTAAAAAAATATATTATGTTCCTTTTCTAACCAAAATTGGTTAGTAAGCCATTATTTACTTAACAGCTTTACAGTTATTGCCAACACATCTTTTGACCTTTAACCATAGGTCTTCCCCAGGTATCTTGTATCATCATCAAACAACATACATTTTGACAAAATCATATTATATAACATTTACAATCAATGTTACATAAGTAGAAACCAGTAGCCAGGTTAGCAACGAGTCACATAGAGGGAGAAAAGAATTAAAAAAAAAACTAAGACAAACATATACTCACATTGACAATTAATTTCACTTAAGAATTCAGTTAATTCAATTGTACGCTACTTAATAATGTGTCATATTGATATAATCACTAGTCATATCACAAGCACCTTGTTTTCAATGCACCAGTGTATTCTTCTATCCACCACCAACGCTCCATTAATTGTGATAACCCAGATCGGTACTTATACATTTGTATCTCTCTAAAGTTAATTATTCTAATTAACCATCTGTGATTTAGATTGATAATTTATACCTCATTCATCTCCTTAGCATAAGTGTCAAATTCTTGTCACCTATTCATTATTATTATGTACTGACTCAAATTAAAATACCTTATTATTCTTCAACTATACATTATCCAAATCTACTTAATATGAATATTCTTACTAAATAGCTTCACACCAGACTGTGCTTTTAACTTAAGCAATAAATAGGTTCCATTCAAGAGGATCAATTCCCATCAACAGAGGTCCTAAAAATGATAATTTGCGCAATTTCATATCAGTGATTATCCAGTATCGACTCTACAATCACTCAACCTAAATCAATAAACATACAACTCAAAATCCAAAATATGCATTCCTATTTACATCTGTGAAGATTTAGATACGCTTCTAGGCCATTTCATGGCAACAGAATGCAGCGTTCCAGAAAGCGGATTTCCATGACGTCAGACTTCAACATCTTGCATCATACGTGATTAATGTCATTGCTAATCGTGAAGATCTCACACAATGGTTAAGACGTGACATAAAGCAACAAGGTCTTACGTCTTACATCTTTCGCATCAATTCTTAATACTAAACAATGCGCTTGATGCGTGTTCGTTAATATCTTAACATCGCCTTTACGCGCAGAAATACACCAATTATATTAAGGATATACCCAGTTACCGTTCATAATCTTATTGAGCTAACATTATTTATAATTCTACTTGCTGAGTCATAAACATTGAGACGACTCATTAGTCCTCAGGCAAGTGCCAAACTATAACATTGATCAGTAAACAAATTCCTATCTTGGTGATGGACAAAGACCTACATCGGAGGATTGTTAGAATCATATTTTATACATCAGAAGATAATTCATTCCTGAAAACATTACATAATTGTATTGATTTGCTATTTTCTGCATTCCCTTTCAACCACAACACTGTACACATTGTTGGCACCTTATTGGTAATCACACATTCTATTACGTACTTAATTCAGACAGCCTTTTGGCACTCACAAAATAAGTCATAAACTGTATCAATTAATGGCAACATTTCACCATCAATCACATCATAATTAAGAAATTATTATCCAAAGCTTTGACGTTCACAAAAATGACCCATTTCGTGATCTGAATTGAGGCCTCTAAGTATAGTTCTATACTTGCATATCATTTTTCCTTCCAATCTCCGAAGTGCCTTTTCTCTGGTACCACCTCTTGGTTCTTTATAAATTGTCTTTAGGACAGTGAATCTTATTCCTGCCTTATCTTCCATTTGATGGCATTCTTCCCAATGTACCACTAGTGGCAGCCTCATAGTCTCTTTGTGTAATACATTTAGATGTACCCTAATTCTTATACAAAGCTCTCATATTGAGCTTCCTATATAGACAAGATTACACACACAAATAATTCCATAAACCACAAACTTTGTCCTAAAGTTGATGAATTCCATTTTATGTAGTTCCTCATTTATGTTACTCTTCAAACTCTGACATTCATTCGTATAACAACATATGCTACAATTTCCACATTTGTGGAATCCACTCTTGATGTAACCATGTCCTAATAGTATGAATTGGTTTTAGATATGATGGACAAAGAACATTGTTTATTGTTGGAACTATCATGTACACTATATTTGGTTTATTCTCAATATATTCTGTAAGGTCTGGATCTAAGATTCGATTTTTTCAATGTTTACACATTAAACCATATAGCCTCTGGCTTTCAGCTGGAAATTGTGTCACCATAATAACTTTGATTATCCATCTTATCTCTCTTTTTAGGTTTCAATAAATCAGCTCTTTTCATCTTCAAAATGTCATCCTTGCATTTGTCAGAACTTCCTCTGCATAGCCACTTTGCTTGAATCTGGTATCGAGAATAGCACATTATATTTCAAACTCTTCCTTTTCTTTACAATTTCTTCTGGCTCTAATATATTCCTCAGTCGGTATATTAATTATCACACTCAATTTGGCGCAACTTGAGGCTACTAAAACAGAATTAACCTCAGTGGGTTTCATAAATATTTTTTATAAGATCTTATTACCTTTGATATATAGTCGTACATCCAAAGAAATCTATTTCATTCCAGTGACTATTGCTAATAAATTGAATTCCAAAATCATTCACATTCAAATAATTCACAAATTCTATTAAAGAGGATTGATTTCTTTGCCAAATTAGAACCACATCATCTATGAGTCGCATCCAAAATTTGATTCTTGATATGAAAGGATGGTAAGAAAATCCCATTTGCAAGTGAGGGAGCGTAATTGGCTGCCATAGCTACCCCTCTAACCTGTCTATACATGTTTCCATTGAACAAAAACACATTGTTTTTTAGGGTGAATTCCAGCATTTCTTTAACCATCATAATATGTAGTTGATATTTAAATTGCATGGTGTGCCAGAAATGTACTGCAGGGCACACTTTGCAAACAGTAAGAGGAGCGGGAGGATAGCTCAGGGGCAACACACTCATCTTGGAAGCAAGACAACGCTGAGCAATGCAGGGTCGATCTCCGGGTCCGCGCTTTGGAACCTCTGGGTGTTAAGCGCATTATAAATAACATATTACATTACATTACACAATTCTAAGACCCAATGGCCCATTTCTGCATCTACGTATAGATTATGTAGATACAAAGGTGTATGGGAGCCCCTCTACTGAGAATGAACATGGGTCAAATACTGTGCTCTATGGAATTTCTAACACTCAGGAGGGTCTACAATCACATTTTAGCTCACTGCACCTTCACAGAGGAGAAATAGCCATTTGCATATCAGTCTTTGTCCCACGCACAAGGGCAGTCCAACACCGAAATGCAAGGCAAATCTCCTCTGAATAAAAGTACCATTAACAACCCCAGACACATGTTTTGGCCTAGTCAGGCCTCATCAGTGAGGTGAATCTGAGCATCTCTAAGACACAGCGAGCAAGGGGTCAACGTATGGTTTACCCTGGGTTACTTAGAGTGAATCTTAGGGTGAAACCCCAAGTTTTACAAAGTAACAAACGTGATTACACACCCTCTTGAATGGAAGAAATTCCATAGAACAGGGTATTTGACCCATGTTCATTCTCAGAGGGGCTCTACTTACACTCCTTGTAAGATTATGTAGATATGCTGCAGATATTCAATGGCTACAGATATATGCTGGTCGTAGTATATCTCTTTTCTAGATGGATCAAGGCAGGTCCATGCACACACCCAGATACCCCGTGCGCTGCCAAGTAAATGAGTTATTTGAACAGGTAGTTCTCCTTTTAGGAATAAAACTAATAAGTCTTCCTCTGCTTATCACCTACAGGTGAATGGTATCTGTGAGAGATTAAATGGATTCTTAAAGGAACACATAGCCAAGTTGAAAATGACTCTGAAAAAGGGATGGCTACATTGCCTACCCCTTGCCTTAAATGCCGAAGAAATCAGCATGGTTCAGATCACCATCTAACTCCTCATGAGTTGGTGGCTGGACACTGTATGAGAAGCCGACTTGCTCCTTCAACCAGGGTGAGAACTGATGCCCACAGTGCAGCAAAAGGATTAGGCAACAAGATGAACAATTATCTAACAACAATGATCACAAGTGTTTGTTTTATGTCTCAACAGATCAAGAACAGACACGAGGGGTCAAAAAGAAGTGTTAAAGACAATCAACCTGTCATGATCACTGCTTCCAAGGAGCCAGGACCAGCCCAACGTCCTTGGAAGCAGGCCCCTAACCCTAATCCTAGGCACCAGCCGGTCCCCACTGGGACCTTTTGGACCTTGTCCTGGCGCCGGTGGCAGCAGGCTCATCAAAACCATTGGTCCCGGCACTGGAAGCACCGGGCTCATGATAGGTGTGAGGATGCTTGGGTGGACTTATCTGCAGCAGACCATGCTGCTTACTTACCAGCCACTTAGAAGCTATCTAAGAACAGGAACTACTTTCTTACCTGGGTGGGGCAGCTCCACTCCCTGGATACAGCACTGGAACTCTTCTGGAAACTGGAACTCTTTTCTTACCTAGGCGGGGCCGTGGAAGAAGACGCCTCATCACTCCAAGGCTATTTAAACCACACCCGATAGATGAAGCGTGCTTCGCGTTATTCTGCATCTGCAGCAGAACGCTCACAGAGTCTGCTCCGGCTTTTCTTCTTCTGATCCTGGACCTGCAAGAATCCTACTTACCATTTCAGTATCCAGACATCATCAGCACCTGCAAAGAACAGAAACAACAGGTTAGCAAGGCGAACTTTACACGCAGTACTTACTCACCTGATCCATCGGCTGCGGCCGCTTCTTCACGCCGCATCTCCACCTGCAAAGGCAAAAGCATTGCCATACTTACCGGCACGCTGTGAATTCCGGATTTCTTCGTTCTGCATTGCCGCCTGTAAAGACAAAGTATCGTTAACAACTTACTGGCATTCCTCGGACTCCGGCGCTGCAAACCAACATCTGAAAGGCAAAAGAAAAGACATTAAGCAGGTATTTACTTACGTCCATCACGCTTGTCGCAATAAAACGCCTGCAAATACTCCGGCGTCTCTTTAACACGAACTAAGCTGCAAGGAAAGAGACAGTTAGAGCGCTTGCCATACTTACGAACTTCCAGGCACTTCACTTCATCTTCCATCTCAAGAGCCCTGCAATACATAAGGGAAAAGCATTATATAGAGTCTGCATATAAACGTGCCACGCATTTAAAGACTATAAAGACAAAAGGTGTCCAGAAACTCACCGCTCATGCAGATAATGACGGTAACCATCCTCTGAATCCAAGAGGCCTATGTTTCACCAGTGAAGGAACTGGCAACGGCACCCTGCACCAGACGCAGATGGAGAGCCCAGCATTCACCTATATAAGGTGAGCACGTTGACCTGGGGGCTCTACGAAAAAGCTGGGAAGAGAGAGGGACATTCAACTACCCAGACCATTAACACCCATATTCTTTCACCTGCAGAAACCTCACTCTTCGAGTCCGACACACAGTGCGAAGAGGTTCGACCCCAGAAGCCAATCGAGTCCTGCACATCACTTTTCGAGTCACAGACAGCTTCCTGCCAAGACCCGCGCCTCCATGGGAATCAGGTGAGCGTTACACAACCTCGTGAAACAAAAGATTTGCTAAAGCATGTATCCCAGCGACCAGGTGCTAGTGTGCAAATTCATACACACCTGGAGTAGGCTTCGCTTTGTGGGGCAGCATGAAGTAGAAGAAGTTAGCCCCTCCTCCATGAAATTAAAGGGACATAGAGCATGGCTACATCTACATGATATCAAACCCTATGAAGGTGAAACATTGACCCCTCCTGCAAATGCCCGAAGTGAAGCAAGAGAAGTAGTTCTGTGTGTGCTGACCTATCCAAACAAAGCAAGAGAAGA
Organism: Ambystoma mexicanum; assembly: GCF_040938575.1. Taxonomy (NCBI): domain Eukaryota; kingdom Metazoa; phylum Chordata; class Amphibia; order Caudata; family Ambystomatidae; genus Ambystoma; species Ambystoma mexicanum. The sequence continues at coordinate 758,086,158 of NC_090927.1, read as the reverse complement.
ATGTCCATGCATACAAACTGGCTAGAAACGAGAAAAAGGAAAATGAAGTGCACACAAGCACCGCAGTCTAAGATCCAGCATTTCTCAAAATTTCTATAAGGAGAAAATAGACTTGCAGCTAAACAGGAACTGTTTGAGATTGGATTAAAGGAACAATGGAGTTTGAAGAAAGAAGAGTATCTCCCATTGTTTATGATACCTATTATGGCAATAGTACACACACTCTTGTATATTCTTTTTTCCTACATATTGCAGACTTATCCAGCCCTGATACGAAGAGGAATAAACATTATTAAGTTTCTGGGGACCCCAAGAATAACTGTATTGCCTGGAGAGTGATAATCACAAATATATGACAGTTTCTGATATAAAAGTGATTCGAAAGGAGATAACAAATTTGCATATTTACGTAAACATAAAATGAAGAGGCTTCAATATTTCAGAGATTCACTACCATCCAGAAAGTTGATAGGTTTTCATGGAATATTACTGATGATATCATGTGGTATTAATGTCAATGAGACATCCGTTATTGTCCCCGCTAAAGATACAGAGAGCCTGTTTTACAATATAACAAAGGGTCTTTTTTAATTTAAAAGAGATGTTGAGGATAACCATTAAGGTATAAATACATATCTTGATCATTTGATTCATTTAAAAATTAACCTTTGGTACCAGCATATGAAGGAAGTGGGCGAAAGGGTGTCAGACTAAAACTGTTATGTTTGTTCCCCAATACTGTATGCCATGAAGGTGCCAAGTACAGTTATTGCAAAGGAAATGTCTACACATGATGCAATGTGTCTCAGTCAGTCATGTAGCAGCATGCACAACCAGAGGACAATTCGAAGGGAAATGGGCTTTGTACAATGACGATCAAAAAGAGCATTCCCATATGAAGACACCTATGTGGAAACAAGAGGGATGGAAAATGGACTAGGATGGACAACCAAAAAAAGTATGCTTTCATCCCAGATTGGAGAATGATTAAATGTTGTCCAGACGAAGAAGCTGAATTGCTCAGAAATTACTGAAAAACCAGCAGAGCCAAGATGTGAAGTGAGACCTCAACTAGTGATATATGGACCTGTTTTCACCAGTGCCGGATGGGAAGAAGGACTATTGGCTTGCCCTGCACCTCTATTTAAGAAGAAATCAGCAAGTATAATGCAGATAGTGAGTGACAAATACCTAGTGGCATGGACCAGGTACTCAAAGTTACTCACATGGGTCGACCATGAAGCAGGACCTGTATCTATAATACCATTAAGGAATGCAACAACATGCTTCAGGAAAGATGGCCTGGTCCAGGTTCGAGAAAACATAGGATGTGGACAGATAATCGAAGTTCCAGGAATGAATGGAGGAACTGCAGTATTGATGGGCCGATATTGGGCCTGTGGATCCAGAGGCTCAACGCAGTTGCCTAAGACTTGAGGAGGATTATGCTCCATGGTGATGATACATGTTCCAGCATTGGCGATCCGCTTATAGTGACCTTCATATTGATGAATTTCCAGTAATGGATGAGCACCCACCTGATGAAGAAGAGATTGCTTAACTTCAATAGGCAGAAGAAAGAGAATTAGTTCTCAGCAAAATCAATGGAGGCCTATGACAATATTCCAGATAAGCATAAACTGTTCAGCAAAACGTCAATGATAATGACATCTTTATTATTGTCAGGACTTCAAGCTGCAGTGAATGCCACATGGCTTCAGATTACAAGATGGGGACTGCTGCCGATGATCAATTCAACAATAAAAGGATTTAATGCAATCAGAGAAGAGCTGAGAGCCATCAGGCTGATGACCCTCCAGAAAAGATATGTAATAGATCTGATTACAGCAATGGAAGGAGGCGTGCATACCAAGATAGGGCCTTCTTGCTGTATGTTCAGACCATCTCAAGATGGATGAAATGGAACCCTGAAAGAGGCAATAAGTATGCTGACAACCCTGCATACATAAATGGAGGATTAAGCTGATGCAACAGCAGAAGATTATTGGTTTTCATCGTTATTGTTGTGCATTCAAAACTGGCTGGCAAATGCATTTAAAATGCTTTGAGCAATGTTAGTGTTCATGTTGTGCAGGATTCTGTCTCAGAAGGATTATTTTGGGACAATGTAAGAAGACAGGATAAGATAATGATGACATAGATGTGGAACATGAGAGCAGATGCACAATTAAGCCAGTACCCATGAGAATATGAAGAAAAGTACTCTTGCACCTCCAGGAACCAGGTTCTACTACTCCAAGGATCGTAAAAAATATGTAAAACATTCAATATTCTGTTCGCCTTCTGCAGAATGTTGTCGCATTACCTGGAGTGTGAATGAACATATAAAAAATGCAGGCCACCTGAGGGGGGTGACCAAGATTTGGATCCCGAATAAGAAGCAGGATGAAGAGAAGATGCAGATCAATGATGAAAAGGAGATGAAGACTCTGGAAGAAGAGAATTTGGTTGAAAATTTGACTAGAGTGGGGAATGTAGAGTAGCAGGTAGATGCTTTCTCACTAGTTCCAGCACCCTCAATGCCGTCATACTGGAACAGCAGGAGAAGAACTGTAAATGGGGCCCTCTGTATTGTTCATATACTGCATCGAGTGTATGAGAGACGTTATGCACTCAGACAGAATGTACCCTCACACTGAAAATGTGAAAGGAAGACGCATGAAAGGATGCAGTATGCAAGGATGTTACATGGAAGGATGTCATATGCAAAGATGTCAGAATGCACCTGTGTACATCATGGACGTACGTTAAATGAAATTGCACGAGGACAGGGTGATGTCATAAAGAAGATATATGTACTTATGCTGAAACAATTTTAAAATACTTAAGAAGTAACAATGTAACTTAATCACCATGAGAAACATGCACCTAAAGCTAAAGTAATCGTAGCTATAAAAAAGATGAAGGAATTTACGGACCAATAACTGTAAATAGGCAGTAACAAAAGGTAGAAAGAAAACATATAGAAGCTTGCTATAGTGGGATATATATCATGGCAAGGACGGCCATAATAAGAAAATGGAAGCTGGCTCACGTTGAACTTAACCAAGCTACCTCAGAGACATACCAAGGCTGTAGAATCAGGAGACATGGAAAAACAGCTTTGTGTGCAGAGCCGATGATGAAGGTTTGCCCATAATTAAAGATGCTATTTTAAGGGAGAAGCCTATAGCACAAAGGAATTTACATGTATAAGCATCAAATGCGGGACATTCATTATAAATTGAAGAAGAAGAAAACATCTCTGAGAGCCAAATCTTTTGGTAATTTAAAAGTATACAAAGTTCATATGAGATAGAGTAAGCAAGTCTCTAGAGTCCAAGAGGAGCAACAGCACCCTGCATAATTAAACCAAATAGCAGTAAATAGAAGGCTGAAATTGACAAATTTGTGGTCTCTTCACATGTGATTCAGAAGTCGAAAACAAGGGCTATTCATTAGAGCCTCAAGTTAAGATAGTGGTGTGCTCACACTCCCTTGAATGTTCTTTGACAGTGATCAGGCAACAAGGTCAACTACAAATGGAAGACTTTGTCTTATGGCCTACTGATGAAAGATGATGGACTAACTGGGAAAATAGGGAGTAGTCTGATGGAAATCAAACACCTAAGTTTCATTTCGCATACATGCTGCTAAAAAGCCAAAAGACCAATGTTGGGATAGTATGCTAACCAATTAGTGGGGTTGGGGGACAACCTAACATATAGGGTTGCATAGACCAATCCATTGTTGTTGAGTCCACTATAATCAGTACTATACATATCTGTAGGGCACGCCTTGAACTACCTCTAAATAAGGGGTAGCCAATAATGCACTAATCCTTATATGTTCTTTAAGTAGATATGTTCCCTTAACCAATCCCTTCCCTCAATAGGTGTTGTATTTTGCCACGTAGAATGACATCATTGATGATGCATATTGAGGTATAATTTCTCCATATAATCAAGGTTAGTTGTCAGTGTACAAGCATCAGTCCAATGCCTGTGAGTTCTCCCTGCTTTATTAAAGAAGAATAAAGTAGTACTTTGCCATATTCCTTGAGTCTGTCCGATTATTTGGTCTGAGATCAGTATTTGTAATTCCATCTAACAAAAGACGCTTCAAGGCGCTAAAGCATAAACCGTGTGAAGTAATCAAAGGAATCCAGTGCGGATGGTATCCGAATTTACAAAAAAATTGACTTATTTGAATAGAAGTATGGAAGGAATTATTATAAGAGAATTCTGCTACTGGAAGCAAAGGAGCCCAACTGTCTTGTGAAGCATTAGCAAAGCACCTCAGATACTGTTCCAGGGACTGATTTAGCCTCTGCGTCTGGCAGTTTGTTTCAGGATTATAGCCAGAAGACAGGGTTCTGTTGATGCCTAATTATTTACACAACGCTGTGCAGAATTTATACATATATTGGGTTCCCCGATCGGACACTATAATTTCAGGTAACCTGTGCAATCGAAAAACATCCTTTATGACGACCTGACTAATTTGTGGACCTGTGGGCAGTTTAGGCAATGAAGACACATGTGCCATCTTGGTAAATGTTTCAACCATAACCTTTATAGTTGTACAGTTTAGTGACTTAGTGAGATCTGTGATGAAATCTGTAGATATCCTTTGCCAAGTTCTGGTAGGGAGCGGGGCTTGAGTCAGTCGTCCTACTGGATATGTACAAGTGGCATACATATTCCGCGATGGACGGTTGTAGACCCGGCCACCAAATGTATCTAGCAATGTGTTCTTGTGCGGCTATGTGACCTCGGTGTCCTGCTATCCGAGTGTCTTGAGATAACTGAAGGACTCGAGTTTGTAAATCCTTCGAAGGAATGTATATCTTGTTCCTATGCTTCAATAAATGTCCCTGAAGGACAAGTCTTTTTCTTGTTTCTTTGATCTGGAGGGTTCTGAGCTGTAGCATGAATGATTTGTTGAAGAAAAGTGTCAATGAATCCCACAAAAGTAGCTTTAGGTAGGATACGTTCCTTTAACATAGGAATACTAGTTTCCTTCCATCCATTCCGAGGATGCATCTGCTATCAGGTTTTTAGTTCCGGGTATGTGCGTGATTATTAGGTTGAATTGTGAAATATAGTGAGCCCATCTTGCCTGTCGGCTGTTTTGACAGTCAATGTTCGTGAGAATCTACAAGTCGCAATGATCTGTGTGCATACAGGCCATACCTTACCCAACAAAAGATGTCTCCACTCCTTTCAGGCATGTTTTATGGCCAGTAATTCCTTTTCCAGAACAGAATAATTATTTTCTGAACTGGTTAAAGTGTGAGAAAAATATGCAACTGTTCCTGGTCTTCTTGTTGCAATAATAGAGCCCTTATGGCAACATCTGAGGCATCAGTTTCGAAAATGAAAGGGAATTCGCAGGAGGGTTGCCTATGAACTGGTGCAGTTGTGAAACATTCCTTCAACTCTTGAAATGCTTTCTCTGCCGTAGCATACCAGTGCAAAGGAACCCCCTTTGTAAGGAGGCTAGTAATCAGATGTACCAGTCGGGCAGTACACAGGCGAGTGCTGTTGAGCTGGTGAACCTCTGCGTGAACTGAGCAGGATCATTTTCTTCATTGGCGTTTTCAGTTGGTATGCAAATTATGGACTACTATTGACTTCAATTACTATAATGTGGACACTCTGGAAGTGCGATGCACTTGAAATACATTTTAATAAGAGTCCTTTTTTCCTTTATTTCATAGTGCACCTAAGCCATGTCTACTTGTTTGCATGTGCACCCGGCAAGTACACAGACGAGTGCTGTTGAACTGGTGAAGATCTGCGTGAGCTGAGCAGGATAATTTTCTTTGTTGGCGTTTTTGGTTGGTATGCAAATTATGGACTACTATTAACTTCAATTACTATACTGTGGACACTCTGGAAGTGCGACACACTTAAAATGCATTTTAATAAGAGTCTTTTTTCCTTTATTTCATAGCGCATCTAAGCCACGCCTACTTGTTTCCATGTGTCCATTTAAGCAAACTTGCACGTGCACTTGCGCACGTGCATTCAGGAGTTCACAGGCCAGTGCTGTTGCGCTGTTTAGCTGTGCAGCCCGCCGTGCAGCTCCTTTACCACCAATCTATAATAATATCTCCGTAAGTTAAGAGACTTGATTTTTGAGTAGGCTTTAAAACTTCGGCCTTTAAAAAAATCACAAACAGAAACTAAGTGAGCTGGTGCGATAATGTATAGGCTGACCTCTGCAATGTCAGCCTATGCTGGCAAGTTAACATCCACCTCTTCAAACTTCATCAACAGAGGCGGCGGACCCTCAGCACCGAGCCTTGCAGATACTTGTGGAATTAACAAACCTCAGAAATAACTTTTTTTTAAAAAAGGGATAAATCACTTACTATGGATATCCAACATTTGTGGGCTGTGAATCCTATCCCTCATATGTCATTGAAGATCGTGAACACTTTATTGAAAGCAAAACTGACTTTGGCATCCCACGTAATAGCAGAGGCATTCCCCAGAGAAGATATGTTGAGCGGGGCTCATTCAAATCATGGATCAGGAATTTCTTCAGGTAAACACCCACGGTGTTGCAAGCTCAATGCCCCCCCCCCCCCGGAGTCATAGCTGTTGATAGCCCCTCCAAGTCTATTTCACGGTCAGAGCCTAGCAATGAGGTAGCGGGTGGAATGCCTCTAAAGGAACAGGAACTGGAGATCATAGCAGCGATGTTCCACTCGGCCCGAAGACTCTCTAAAGCCGCTTTTATATTCACAAGTATTAACTATGCCTCCAAACCGTGGTGATAGATACCCCATAAAGGGGGGCGTACTACCCCAGCCTTTACATGCAATAGTTGTAAATGGAAACAGTGAGTTACACAGGGTGTTAATATATGTAATGGACCAAATGTGATTTGTGAAACCCAATTGGATATGCAACCTTCAAATCATGCCTCTGACTTATCCCATTCCCCAATTTTGTATCATAATGTGGGGAACTCAACTATTGATACCTCCACATCCTCACCTGCGTCGTTTGCTAAGCCCACTTCCTGTCCATCCTTTGGATTAAGGCCACCAACATCGTTAGCCCAAGAAGTCACTTTAAATGCCATATATAATGGGTTGTTTGCCTTAATGAAATTCTATGAAATGCTGGAAAGTAAATTAACAGTGCAAAGTAATATGAATATTCTATTGTCTTGTGTATAGGCGCGTTACAAATGCCATATCATATCATTGTCAACCAAAATTGATAAGCTGGCGAGTGACACAAGCAATGTCTGTCACCACAATGGTCTGAGAAATTTGATCACAGAAATCCAAAAGTGATGCTTCTATTATAAGGACCGGACAGAAGTGGGTCAGCAAACTGACGAGGTGTGGGAAATGACAGAGGCTGACTATGTAAATGATTCTCAAATAATGAGTGTCCCAAGTTTTTGAATGAATGAGTGTCAACCATCAAGTCATTTAGAATCGGTCTTCGAGGTTTTAGAAGCATCAGCTCCTATGAGTGAGGAGATTGAGATCGAGGTGTTGGGTACATTGACCCACTCAGCAGAATTCCCATTCATGATCAAGCTGCACTTCAGCAGTTAACAGCAAAATGGCTGCACTGGCTCCTTGGAGCACCATTGCCCTGCATCAAAACTGCATTTTGCAGCTACAAAATGACGGCTGCACCATCTTGCCAAACAACTATTAGGAAAGTTGGTACAGAGAGCACAATGAGAAAGGCCGCCAGTATGTGTTCTTGTGTGCACCAAAAGAAGCGCATTCAAAAGTGGCGCTGCTCTGCTGCTTGCAAAAATTTCCCATTGAAAAGGGAAATAGCACCCTGGACCACCGCCTTCCGTGTAATGAGGCCCTTTGTCTTTTTCTTCCCAAACCGATGTTCTCTCTTTCACGGCTTTATTTTTCCAAAACCAAACCTCCTTTTATCTTGCAAATCTCATCCAATTCTTCAGCTATAGCCGTCATTTCACTTCTATATTGTCCCTGTGATGTGCATCTATTCCCCAGCCAAAAAACCTGCATTCCGATTTGGAGTATTTCACCTGTTTTTCTTAAAAAACATTTTGACATTTAAAACTGCAATTGAAAAAAAAATAAAATGCAACTTTCCAATGTGTGATTCGGCTGCATCATGTTCTTACTTTCAATGTGCTTTTGAACTGTATGCCTTTTGTTGATACCTTGCCTTGTGGGTTCTAGTGTTTATACATTCCTGCTATTGTGAGAAATCATATTTGCCTCATTGATTTAACCGTACATTAATCAATTATTTGTCAAATTCTGAGTGTCATTTCATGCCATTGCAAAGGGCTTTAAAATCCTCTTATTTTGTGTGGGAAGGTCAGATTTTGATTCTCTTTCCTACCTCATATCCTTGACTCCCTGCTGCTTCATTCTATTCACTCTAAATTCGATTCATTGGGGTTTGGGAGAGCAATGCAGGGGGAAATCTTAACTCAGGTGCTATCTGCCCATTTGCAAAACTGCTCCTATTCATTTGTGCTTTGGATATGTTCTTGTAGAAGGTACACCAAGGGCCTCATTACAACTCAGGCGTTAAGGGTTAACGCCGTCGTTAACCCTTAACGCCTGATTCCGATTTTAACGGCTGTTTTTAGCAGCCGTTAAAATCCATGGCGCTAAACCGCCTTGGTGCTAATTACGCCACCGTAATTTACGGTGGCGTAATTAGCGCCTTCCCCACTCCCATTATGCCCTATGGGGCAAAAATGGGAATGGGGAAGGGTAAAATGGGAAATGGGGATTTACCGCCCCACTCACCTTGGAATGGGGCGGTAAATCCGCCATCCACCATGGTGTAAACGTAGTTTACACCATGGTGGTAAAGTTGGCGTACTTACCGCCTGGGTTGTAATGACCCCTCAAGTGTATTTCTTCAATTTACATTGTAATTACCACCCCATTGGTGATCGCTGCCCAATATTAAAATTGTATGATTTGCTTTGAATTTTAAAATAAATAAATATTGCATTCTCACCAACGGGCCTGGTTCATGGTCCATTGTGACCCGGGGTATTTGTAAAAGGGTGTGTGAGACAGGTTGTGTGCCATCTCAAATTGAATTCACAGAAAATAAAGAGAAAGCATTCCAATTGGGCGCTACATCCAAGGCTAAGGGCAAGGGTCATGGTCCGGTGTGTGTCGCCCGATTGAAATCCTTAACAAAATTGGGGGCTCATAAATTGGGGGTTTGGGTTTGTGTTGCCACCCGTGGCAGTTTAATGATATGATATGATATGATATGGTATTTGTAACGCGCCTATACACAAGTGTTTCAAGGCGCGACGAGGCAGGGAGGGAGGGAAACAAGGGGAAGACAGACAAACGATCCTACTAGGCCAGGTGTCATTCAGATCGGGCAAGTGCAGAGGTAAGGGGAAAAGGAGAAAGTGCAGGGGGAGGAGGAGGGGGGGAAAGTGCAGTACACGGTAAGTAGCGTAATAAAATAATAAATAATAAATAAAAGGGCCAGCTGGTGGCAAGTGCGAGGTAAGTGCAGAGCAAGTGCTAGGAAGGGGGCTGTAGGGATACAGTGACAGTCCCACAGTGCAGGGGGAGCCAGGGAGGCAGTGCAAGTGGAGAGTGGCTGGGCCCTGGACCAAGGTCGCTGAGAGTGGCCAAGATGCAGGTTTAGTGCAGAATTTCAGTGGGGAGTTAAGCAGGTTTAGCAGGGGAGAGGGAGAGAGAAGGCAGAAGCGAAGAGGAAGGTTTTGAGGTGCTTCCGGAACCGGAGATGGTTCTCCTCAAGTTTCAGGGAGGCAGGAAGGCTGTTCCAGAGGGAGGCCCCTGCTGCGGAGAGAGATCTACCCCAGCTCGTTGCTTCGAGAAGCGGCTGACCATGAGGGAGTTGGAGACGGATGAGCGAAGGGCTCGTGAAGGAAGATATTTAGGAAGAGAGAGTTGAAGGTATTTAGGCCCCAGGCCCCAGAAGGCCTTGTGGACAATGCAGAGGGTTTTGAACTTAATTCTCGCAGCCACTGGGAGCCAGTGAAGAGATTTCAGTCCTGGAGAGATACGGTCCCTGGGCTTGAGGCCGAGGACAAGTCTCGCAGTTCTGTTCTGGTTAAGTTGCAGAGGGCGGAGAGTGGAGGCAGGCAGATTAAGATAGAGGCTGTTACAGTAATCCAGCCTTGAGAGAACCAGGGCTCGGGAGACAGTGAGCTTCTGGGGGAAGGAGAGGAAGGGAAGAATACCTCTGAGGAGGTGCAGCTGGTAGTGTGACTTCTTAGAGACGTCAGATATATGAGGAGAGAAGGAGAGTGTGGAGTCGAAGATGACCCCAAGGTTTTTAGCCTTGCAGGTAGGGGCAGGAAGGGGGCCAAGGGAGGCCGCCCAGAGGGCTGCAGGGAAGGAGGGAGTGGGTGTGCCGATGAGTAGAATCTCAGTCTTGCTGGCGTTAAGGCAGAGGTCATTGGCGGCACACCATTCCTGGATAGCAGACAGACAGTCGGAGATGAGGGAAGAAGAGGAGGAGGCCGAAGGTAGCCTGAAAATGAGCTGGGTATCGTCCGCATAGCACTGGAAGTGGGGGCAGAGAGCGGCGATGCGGTGGGCAAGGAGTGCCAGATACTGGTTGAAAAGCCAGGGAGAGAGGTTGGATCCCTGGGGGACACCACAGGTGGAGAAAAAGATGTCGGAGAGGAAGGAGCCCATTTGGACCTGGGAGGGTCGACTGGAAAGGAAAGAGGTCAGCCATGCCAGAGCCTGACCAGTGATACCCAGGTTATCACGGAGACGGTTGAGCAGGATGGAATGGTTGACAGTGTCAAAGGCAGAGGAGAGATCGAGCAGAATGAGAACACAGGGAGTGTTGGAATCGAGGTTCAGGAGCAGGTCCTCACGGATGTTCAGGAGAGCAGTTTCCGTGCTTCTGGCCGCTCTGAAGCCGGATTGATGGTCATGAAGGTTACCAACATATTCAGCATGGAGGTTAAGCTGGGAGATGGCCAGTTTCTCCAGGAGCTTGCCCAGGAAGGGAGTAATGGAGATTGGGCGATAGTTGGCCGGGCAGGAGGGGTCGGAAGAGGGTTTCTTGAGGAGGGGGTGCACAAGGGAGTGCTTGAGGGGGGATGGGAAGACTCCAGAGGCGAATGAGTGGTTGCAAAAGTCAGCCAGGGCAGGAGCCAGGGAGTCGATGTGGTCCTTGATGGTTTTGGAGGAACAGGGGTGAACCTGTTTAGACGAGGCTTTCATAGATCGGACTTGTCTGGAAACCTCATCAGCAGAAAAAGGTGGAAAAGCAGAGAAGGAGGGCGGAGGGGCAGCTGCAAGAGAGCAAGAGGAAGAGCCGGGAAGAGAGGGAGGGAGGTGAGAGGAGGAGAGCGAGGACAGGATGTCCTGAGATTTTGAGATGAAGTGCGAGGCCAGTGCAGTGCAAAGGGCCTGGGAGGGGACAGGAGAGGTAGAGACTGCAGCAGGGTTGGCCAGCTCCTTGCAGATTTTAAAGAGTTCGGCCGAGTTGTTAGATGCCTCAGAGATGCGGGCTTGGATAAGGGCTCTCTTCTTGGTGAGAACGGAGAGCCGGTATTGCCTTTGGAGCAGGCGGCAGGCCAGTTTGTCAGAGGATGACTAACACAGCAGACTAACCTTCAAGGTAGTGATACTTTGTTTGGTTGCAACACTGGGTTACACTTTAGAAGCGCCTCCCCAAAACAAGTATTTGAATGACCAGGCCTGTGTATAAAATTAAAACTAAATCAACCCCAAAAATAGACAAAAAGCAACAGAATACAGATTATCCTTACATAAATGAATTAGTAAAGAAAGAACACTTTCCAAAATGATCACGGTAGAGATAAATATGGCCAGGGAGCACCTTCTGCACAAGTTATTTGTCAGAGGGGAATGGGCAGAGCAAGATGAAAAAGTCTGGCTAGAAGAAATGATGCAACAGCTCACCGCCATGAACATGGACATGTGGCAGGAAGGTGGCCTATTACATCAAGCTTTGAGCGAGTTGTACATGACTCCGAATATTAAAGAGGAGCATCTTAAAATTGTCAGAATCACGTCCTACATGTATCTCCATATGGGAGTTATGCGTGAAAAGCATGAGGAAAATACAACTCTTGCGAAAAATCTATTTGAACTCTTAACTAAAATCCAGATTGAACTAAAATTAGCAGAACAAAAATTGCAAAAGAGCTAAGATTCTGAGGCGAATAAGGAAATTACATAAAATAATTAAAAGAGGACTTGGCTCTCCAACAGCAAAATAATGTAGACAAAGAGGCCCAATTAGATGCATTAAAAGTAGAGTGTCAGGAAAAGGTTGAAGCTGACTCAACAATTAACATATAACATGGCCTGCTGAAGACAAATAACCATGCTGCAAGATCAGGTCAAAGGGTTGGAAGAGATGAATAAGAAATTCATGATTAAAGAACTCCACTCCCAAGCAGAATTTGATCAAGAGCGCCAGAAATTAAATACCATTAAGCAACAAAGGGAGGACCTGGCTGAAAAGCAGGGCACCCTAAATCAGGAAAAAATTTCCCTATGTCAGGAAGCAAGCAATTTAAAAACAGATTTACAGGGAAGTGAGTTGGGCCTCCAGAAACTAAATGAACTCAAAACAGATTATGGAAAGTTATTGGAGCACACCAGACGAGTAGAAGGTGCTCTGGAAGAGAACACCCAAACTAAAAATGCACAAACTCAGGAGGTGAGTCTCCTGCAACAAAAATTGGCTCAGTGTTCCCAAACTATACAGACAGCACAAAGAGATAATGAGGCCCTCAGTGAGGAGAAATATGGGCTCCACAAGCAAGTGGTAGCCCAAGAGTGGGTCATAGAGGCCAGTAAAGCCCTGATAGCAAAGCAAAAGGCTCAGAGTTTTGCCTATTATCAAGAGATAGGGGCTGAGAAGGAGAAACTAGCGAGGTTGGAGAAAGAGCATACTAGATTCAACCCATATTGGAGGGACCCCAAACAGGTAGAGGGGGATAGGGCAACCCCAGATCATATTATGATGACCTTTGTACTAAGAGACTCAAACCCATTTAATACTTTGTGCACTGCTGACTTCATGACTACCGGTCCACATGAGCCAGAAACCATGAGGCCATCAGAATTAAATAGGCCTAGCATGATGGAATTGAGAGGTCAGCGCCCCCCCAGAAATTGATAGAAGGGCGTCCCTGTATAGATACAAAAATATAATGGCTGATGTTTCTGACCAGGTAACTTCCTACGAGGAGAAAGTCAGGGAATTAGGTCTGCAGAATCACTACCTCCAAAGGGACCATTTGGTTCGATTTGCACAAGAACAACAGGAAAAGAGGGCCCAAACGAACATCCGAAAGACCTCCACCCAATCAGGGCAGTTGGGGAGATACTATGCCAACCTTGGAAGCAGGAAGGAGTCAGAAGACTACTCTCCTGTGCGCTACAGGGGAGAAGAAACTAGGCCCAAGCATTCTGCAAGCCTCCCTCAAGCTCATAGAATCAGGTAGCGCCTAGATGATTATGAGGGACCTCAAATAGCAGTGCCTCTGAGTCTGAGGGCGAATGGACTGAGGTGGCACAGCGAAAGAAGGCAGATAAACCAAAAAGAGTTCTGGTGAAAGACCCCATTAGACAGAGCAAGGCCTTCAGGAATGTCATGACACTGTACAATAAAAACACAAAATATTCTGTCTGGGAGCATTTGGAACTCTATGAACAAATGATGGAAACATTTCACATAAAAGATAACCAGAACTGTATATATTATGCCAAATGAACATTCTGTCCACAATACTCCAGCTTCTTTGCTATACTGGAAGACCAAAAACATTTAAGATGGTCCACCTACAAGACAGCCATCTTGAAGCACTTCTCCACCAACAAAACCCCCCAAGAGGCTCACAAAGCGGCCTAAAATCTACAGTGTGGAGAAGATCAGGCCCCACGAGAGTTTGTGCAGGAATTAGAACGCACCTTTGAACAAACCACCAGGAGGGTGCGCACAGATAGCTGGGAGTTTCTCACTACCTACTTTCATGCGCTCCCAAAATACATTATGTCCCAGCTGGTGAGGGATTTCCATGATAAAAGATCTCTGGACTGGGTAATAGAGCAGGCTACTATATGAAGTCCAAAAATCTGTAGAAAATAAAAATCAGCTTAAAAATCCAAGCCAACCAACACCCCTGCTGCTGCTAAGGTGGTGGAGGTGAAGGTTGCCCCCATTCTGGACCTAGAAATGGGGGAGCCTCAAAATGCACCAATCCCAAACCAGCAAAACCAGAGGCCAAGAAGGCCTTCAGGCCAATCACAAACAGGTGGCAGTCAGGGAGGCAATCCCACCAATGGGACCCCTAAGTCTCCTGATTATATCAGTGCCAGATACAAGGGCAACCAACCGATCTTGGTGTATGTATGGACTCCTCCAGCCCAAGGGGGGGATCCAATCAGGTAAGTACTGCCCCGGGAAACTTCCCTCCAAACTTCCCCCGGCAGGGCAGTAATCCCCCAAATACTGGGTTAAGCTTCTTTGCCCGGTATCCACAAACCCCCATCCTGCAGGACAACCCTCCTTTCTTTCCAATCCGGGAGAGGGGAGGCCAAGGGTGAGGGTTACCAAAATCCACAAATCCTAGGGTACTCCAGGAGAAGGGATAGTTACCCTTCCCGAGAACCACCTAGATATGAACAGAGACCCCCGTACCAGCCTGAACGGGTGTCCCAACTGGAGCACCAGTTCCATAACCTCAACAGGATCTGGGCCGCATGTTGAGGGCTGAGCAGAACCCTCAGATGAACATTGAGGCTCAGAACCCCTCAAACCAAGGGTCTGGCACCCCAGAACAATGACAGGGAGAAAACCCCAACAACTTGCCGGTTCCAGAGGAGGAGGTACGGGTGAAGGAGGGTGTAAAGCCCTAGAGGAAGTTTCCCTCCTCACCCGTGAAAAGCTCCTGGACACACAGGAACCGGAACAAAAATATATTGCCCCCAAAAATCTCCAACCCATGGAACAGAGGGTGGGTAGGAGAAATACAGACAGTAAAAAGGCCCATTTTGTGAAGCAGTTAGTGTCCTCCAGCTTGAAGGAGAAGAATCCTTAGAGGATTCTGGGAAAGAAATCTTCTCCTTCAGGGATGGGGGAACTCCTTCCAAAGAAAAATGGGTCCCAAGAGATCTAAATGAAGACTGGGTGGGTGTGGGGACTGATTCAGAGTCACCCATCTCTGAACCCCAGCATTGTCATCCTGAGAAAAAAATAGTAATGAAGGTATCTTCCCCACAAATTGGTTGTAGTGACTGCCACCCGGTAAGCGGGGGCAGCACACAGTCAAGGGAAACAGGGTATTCCAAAATCTCCACTTTTTCAGGATGCCAAATTTTCATTACAGATTCCCTGACTCTGGCACAGAAAATTGTCCAAAACTACCCCTGTGTCGGAGTCCAAAATAAAGAAATTGACAACTCAGCTTGCCCAAAATGCACATTAGCTTTGTCCGCTTGAGAAGTAGGGGAAATGTTATGCCCTGGTCCAAGTGCAAGGGCAATGTACATTTTCAACACTGGTGGACACTGGATCCCAAGCCACTCTTCTGTCAAAAAGGGCCTTTGAGCAGCTAAATTCAGAAAGGCGGGGTGGGGGGGAGATACTAGATCCCTCTCAACCCTCTTCCTGGGCAACTCCAGAACTTCGACAGGAAGAAAATTCCTGTCGAGGGGACTGCAGATTTGGAAATAAAAATTGAGTGACACAAAGTGAAACACCTGATCATAGCCGGGACTGCAGAGGGAACTCTCTGTCTACTAAGGAATGACATCCTGCTCAGGTTGTCCCTCCTAATAGACTGTGTGAAGAAGGTCCTCGGGACCCAGACTGACAGGCCAATACAATTAAAACAGAGTGTCAACCATGTTAATTTAAATGGCACATGCCATGACTGAACAAAAATCTGATCATATTGAGTTTCATTTCCAGAACAATCAAATACCTGACGTGGCAGTAATTGCTGTAGGACAACAAACGGGTGATGGAAGCTCCATTCCTGAAAATCAACCTTCCTTCCAGTTTTAAGTGGCATTCCACACTGGAAGGAAATACTTTGAAATTGTATACTTATTCACAATCTGAAAATCCCAATTCTATATTCAAAAGTGATGAGAAACCAGCTCAAAGTTTAGCTGATATTCAGAAAATTAGAGAACAGTTGTTTGTCCCTATTCAGTTAAATGAGGGGAAGGAGTCAGTTCTCGCCCAAGTGTGCATGAACAATGGAAAGAGCTTCATCAGCGAAGCCATTTTCAGAAAGCTCCCAAAAGATCCAGCCATTCCCACATTTAAGTTGTTCGATAAGTGGGAAATTGGCCCGGAAGCTCCCAATATCTCCTGCCCAGCAGGTGTATGCTCAAAATTTCTATAGGTAACAAAAGCATAGAGCATAATAGCTGGGTTGTGCGAGATGTCCCTGCTGCATTCTATTTAGGCAGTAACATTCTCAATCGGTTTGCCATTAATTTGGACCTGATAAATTACAAAGCCTGGTTCCGACTAGAGGGCAAGCCCATGGACTTTGATGATTCTGAAAAAGCATTTCGGTCAGCTCAATTGCTGCCGTATGCGGTGGAAGTTCAAATTGGAGAGGAGGTCACCATCCCAGGACGGACCCGACAATTCCCACTTGGATTAAAAATTAAAAGAGAACAGAAACTGCAAAATCCTGACGCATATGTAACCCTCAATGCCCATCTTCAACAGCAGGGTTTGGAGTTAAACTCACCACCATTAGTCAATGTAGAATGCAACACCGTTCCAATAGTGGTGGATAACAGCGACCTCAGGAGTATCACTCTGGGCGCAGGCACCATTATTGGAATGGCGGATGATGACCGACATTTTTCCATGGATCTAGGAAATGAACTGATAGGACCAATCCCCAATGACTGTTTTGACAATGGCAGTGACAATGACTTACCACCAGACAGAATCTTCATCCGGCAAGGGGGGAATTTCCTGTTGTAGTCTTCCTGCCCTTACGGTGAGGAAGAGGTGACCTATGACATCAGGCAGGATGAGGTGATATTCCAGGTCCACAATGACTGACTCTCCTACCTGAATACCTCTGTCCAGGTCAGTACTCTAACCAGAGACCTCTCCACCCAGCTGGAGGAGGCCACTGAGATAGCAAAACCTGAAGTATTTCCAGGCTTTAGGCAAATGGTTGAAGACCGGATCAACCTAGCTGATCCCTGTGAGACTCCGGAGCAAAAGCAAAGGTTGAAACAGATGTTCTTAGATTTTCAAGATCTCTTTGCGTTGGATTCGTACGACTGTGGTCGTACCGAAATCCATGCTACAACAACTCCCACGGACCCTGGAATGACTCCAGTGTTTGTGAAGCAATATCGCTTGTCTCGCGCATCCATGGAGTCTCTGACGGAAATAATCAAAAGTCTTGAGTCACGTGGCATAATTTGTCCAGTCCACAGCACCTTTAAGAATCCGGTGCTGGGGATTTTAAAACCAAATGGCCAATGTAGACTCTGTGCAGACCTTAGGGAGCTAAATAAATGGGTCCACATGTCCCAATGGCCTCTCCCCTTCATTGACCAAGGAAAAGAAGGGAGTAGAGACCCTCGAGGCTAAAAAAACGAGCAATATACAAATAGTAAAACAGAAAAACTAACCATCCCAATAAATGCTGAAAAGAAAAGGAAAATCTAAACGGAAATCAAATAAAGATCAATCTCTGATAGACAATGTGATTGAGACAGTGCCCAAATGCAAGTCCTTAATTAAAGCAAGTGACATAAATCCGGTCTCAGAAGATGATGCCCTTATGAATCTATCCACTTACTCTATTTCATCTTACCCCCGCACACTGACATGGACTATTTGATTGAACAGCCAGGCCCCTCTCATGAAATGAACTCTAACCTTCATGACGTAAACATTTTTAACGTGAGCGATTACCATGAATCACAGTTTGTGACTTTGGAAGCAAGAAGACATTTTTGAGCGAAGATAAAGAAAAAAAAGTGTGCTAAACTTTAGTCAAGACAGCAACCAAACCCCATGGAATCCTAAAGAAAGGGCAAGCAGTTTGTCCCATTTGAAGCAATCAGGTACACTTTCATTGCCAATGAGAAATCGTCATAGGAAATATTCCTTTCCCAATATAACTACACTCATGGCCGTATTCAACACCTTAGCATCTTTACAGGTGATTAGGTCCTGTTATATCGAAAGGATCCAGTTCCTCCATAATAAAAATATGGATACAGTTTTTATTAACAGTGCCGTTGTTAATCATTAAGGATCTTATTTGGAACGAAAAGGGGAACCTGTATGAAGCAGGGTTCCTTTTAGATCTAAAACAGAACATAGTAACTGCTCCAGAGAGCAACCATAAACAGTAGCAAATACAGCAGATCATTAGAAGACCATTGCAGATTAAATGTATAGGTGATGTAGGCAAACTCCCCCGAAAAGCTTATCTTGATTCCCCACCTCAGTCAGCCATATCCTCGATGTGGGCTTGGTTAGCCAAGGCAATTAATGATCACTCTAAAACAAGTAGTAATTAATGTCAGGTATGTAAAACAGCAAAAGCAATAAAAATGGCAAGTTGGAACATGTGGAGTTTTAAACATTTATTGAGACCCAGAGCTGAGAACCCACTGTCAGATTTCGAAATTATAGCACTTCAAGAAACCTGGATTATATCAGAGCCAACATTACCAGGCTATGAAGTAGTATGGATACCTGCAGTTCATCACGGAAAGGGCAGGCCTTCCGCTGGCCTGCTTACAGCAGTTAAATTAACTTAATAGTACCCTGATAACGTGGGCTTCGCCCCATCTGTGCCTCCAGTTGACTAAACTAATATCCAAAAATGTAGATAACACTAAGAAGTTACCAACAGCCATATTAAACCTATACTGGAATCCCGCAATGATAAAAGATCTGGCATTCATACAGCTGGCAAGGGATATTTTGGACCTTATAGCGCAAGATGATGAAACTGATGTGTCGTTATTTGTGGGTGACCTAAACCTAAAAGGTATAGGAATTAAAAATAGCAAGTTATCGAATTGTGTGTAATAATGGCAAAATTAATGAGGGAATGGAATTTTAAAATCTTAAATGGCACCTCTCAAAGAGATATGCCTCCGCGAGCCATATGGGCGCGAGAAGGGTCGGCGGGAATCAGATTATGTGTGTATTTCTATACCTGCTCTGAATGGGGTGACTGATTTTGGCATTATAACAATGGCAGCCAGTGATCATAATTTCCACGTGATTACACTGACTTTAACAATAAGACAGGAAGAAAAATACTAGAAATACCATATAGAGGCCCATTGGAGGAATAGAATTAAGTGGTCCCCAGTCAAACTAGCTAAATTAAGAGAAATGCTAACTGATGACCGTTATCAAATTAGCACCTCAGAACTGGTGGTGTATACAGATGCACTTCAGTTTTTTCAACAGATCCAGAGGAAGGGTTGTCCCGTGCAGACAATCCATAAACAGTTATTTCATCCTTATGTGCAGGCTGTAAAGACTAAAAATAGACATCTAACCTGGACCATTAAACAAAGACCCGATAACATGCAACTTATATTGAGCAATATTCGAACAAACTTTAAAAACCAACTACACCAGCAAAGAGTAATGAAAAAACAACTAACTGGAGAATGTATGTTGGCAACTATTGCCTCAAAATCAAGCTTGCAGATATGGACCCTTGTGAAAAAAACACCCTGAGAGGCAGCCTCTTCCATAGAATTGAACACCATTAGCGCTGCATCTTGGATATCCCATTATACAGCGCTATTCACAATACCCAATAAGGATAAGGTCTCTGTGGCGTCAGCCCATCCCGATCTAACCACGTTCACTTTTGACCAGCATGATATTATGATGATAATAAATAAACTAAGTATGTCTAGAGCTCTAGTCCCTGATGGGCTATCAAACGTGACAACAAGACCTCTGGAGTCGGCCCACATCTTGTATCTGATTTTTGAAAAAGTAATCATAACCGGTCACCTCCCAGAATCATGGAAAATGTTGGTTATTATCCCATTGTTCAAGAAGAGCGATAGGACCAATATGGCTAACTACCATCCTATCGCCCTTATTGACATTCCAGGAAAAATCTTTGCGCGTTTGGTGTTGACAAAGTTAACAAGATGGCTGAGGGTTGACAAAAAAACAGATATATACCAATCCGGCTTTATAGCGGGTTTAGGGACATCTGTAAATCTACTAGCTCTGTCTGCATTAAAACATCAAGCTGCATACCGCAAACAAAATATATATATTGCCTTCATCGATTTTAAGCAGGCAGTTGACTCGATATCAAGAGAACTATTATGGGAAAACTAAAATCTGCAAACTGTCCTCCTGACCTTCTATACTTCATTCAACAATTACATAGTAACACTTCGATACGAGTTAAATTAAATAATGAAGAACTTCTGACAGGAATTATTCCGACTCATTGTGGCCTAAAGCAGGGTTGCACCCTAGCTGCAACTCTTTTTAACTTCTACATACATGACATAAAGTGAGCTCTGAATGTTCCTCATTCCTTTGCTCCGAAAATAGGTGGAACGACCATGTCATGGCAGCTTTACGCAGACGATTTAGTCATAATAGACCAAACACCTATCGGTTTACAGAGGAAACTATATGCACTTCAAGAATATGCCAGAAAGAACTCTCTGATAATAAACATTGCTAAATCAAATATCTTAGCACTATCACAAAGTAATAAGATACAATCGCTGAAATTCAAATGGCGCTTGGCTGGGGAGCCCTTGGAAGTGGTTAAATAATGTTTCTATTTGGGTCTTAGTACTAGTGAGAGTAACGGTGAGATCATGTATAAAAGAGAAATAAAGGCAAAGATGGACAGTTTAACATCACAGGCTAAAATAATACAGAACCAATATGGGAAATTTACCTGCAAACCAATTATAATCTTCTATCTACAAAAGGTAGTCCCAGTGATCACTTACAGGGCACAGTCAAAACTACCAGGTAACCAACCCAAATGGTACTACCTAAAAGGTATCTATTGGAAAACACTATTAGGGGTTTCCAAGAGTGTACCAATCCAGGTAATACGATGTGAATTAGGACTGCCCTTGCTTCAAACAGTAGTTGATTGGCAAATATTATCATTATATAGGAAATGCTTGAAGCATGATGAACATAAACTAACACTAATACCTATAATTGCTGATGCTATCGCAACCAATCATGATAATTTCGTAAAAATCTGGCGTTACTACTGCTTGGGAATAATGGAGAAAGCAGACATCAAAGAGAGCCTTTTGATAAGGAATCTCAACCGTGCGAAAGATAAACTCCATCAGTTTGAATGGAGTAGGTTGTGGGATCCCTGCCAAAGATGTCATATTATGAAAGTCAGTAAATTTAGGCCCAAAACACTAAAACAGGTCCCAAAATACCTGTTGAAAATATCCCAGATCCTAAGAATAGGAGTGCTATAATGCATATTTGGTTTGATGTATGTGCTACTAAAGGGGTATTTGCATTAAGAGCAAAAAACATTGAAATGTCTAGCAAGTGTAGATTCCGTAATGGTCCATCCTCTGTTGAATATTTGGAACATCTGTTTGTGGTTTGTTTGTGGTTTGTCCAGCACTGTCTCAGCTAAGGAAAGATATGTTCTCATCAGAAGAAATGTGGGAACAAATCTTTAATGCCCAGCGTTTTCTCTTGAAATTGGAATTGGATTTAGGATAAATGATTGAGATTTACTTGTTTAGAAAATGTATACGAATGTCGATAAACTGAGTTTTATGATAAACATTTTACATTTTTAATATCACTTTTAAGAAAATATAAATGAAATGTGTTTTTCTTTTTATGTTCAAGAAAAAAACTAAAATAATATGTGTTTTATGCAAATGGAAAAGGTTGAAATGTTTTTAACCAAAACAATAAAGATTTATATATATAAGAAGAACCGTCAATACATTTCCAATAAAAACTTTCAATGCCCAGGAATCGCTGGACTTCCTTCATAGAGGTTGGGGCTGACCATTGAAGAATGGGTTGTGCCTTCCGAGGATCCATAGAAATACCTTAATCGGAAAGGATGTATCCCAAATAAGGCATGGAAGATACATCAAATATGCATTTCTCGGGTTTTGCTCTTAAGTGGTTGATTTGCAAGTGATGGAGGACTTCATTTACATGCTGCGTATGTTTTAGGGGTTCGGAGAAAAAAAGCAATATGTCGTCTTAATAAACAACGACTGTGTATAATAGAAGATCTACGAATATATGATCCATCAGTATCTGGAAGACAGCAGGAGCATTAGGCAAGCTGAAGGACATGGCCTGGTATTGGTAGTGGCCAAAAGGAGTGCAAAAGGCAGTTTTCCACCTATTCCCTTCCTTTATTTGCACCAGATGATAGGCTGCCCTTAAAATAAAGTTTAAAAATAGACGTGCAGACTTCACTGTCTCAAGATGTCAAAATCAAGGGAAGGGGATATTTGTAATACGGTTTAAGCCGCGATA
This sequence comes from Ambystoma mexicanum, assembly GCF_040938575.1. Taxonomy (NCBI): domain Eukaryota; kingdom Metazoa; phylum Chordata; class Amphibia; order Caudata; family Ambystomatidae; genus Ambystoma; species Ambystoma mexicanum. Next base: position 758,063,629 of record NC_090927.1, on the reverse strand, counting down.
GTCAATGCATGGTGTTAGTGCAGTGGTTTCTTTCTTCGGGATGACAAATAATGAAGCACCTCTCGACAATTTAGAATCTGTAATTAATTCATTTTGCAGGTTTTCATCCAGATAGTCTTGTAATGCCTTCTTTTCACTAGTAGAGAAGGTATACATGTCGCTAAATTGGACTGTGGTATTTGCTAAAAGGTCAACACAACAGTTTTCCACATGATGCATAGGTAAATTATTGTTTTGTTCCTTCTGAAAATCATCCTCGAATGCCGCATATTTTGAGGAAATCACCTGATGTATTGGTAGAGACTGAATAGCAGGCCTTTCCAGCAGGGATATAGGAGTCTGACTGTCCTCCAAAGAATTGTGAACACACCTTTCCGATCCTAAAAATAATGTATTTGCTGCTCAGTTTTTGTAAGGATTGTGATATGATATCCAAGGTATTCCCAATATGATGGGGAAATGGGCTGCAGTTATCAAGTTAAAGGACAAGGTCTCCTGGTGTTTCTGAATTCTCATCTGTAGATGAGGTGTGTTCTACGTTATGAGGCTGCTGGAGAGAGGTCTACCATCCACCCCTTAAACTGATAAGGCTTAATTCTTACGGATTCTTACGATCCCCATATTCTGAGCCCATCCCAAATCCATGAACACGCCAGCAGCTCCAGAGTCTATTAAGGCAGTGGTTTCCACTGAATCCGTAGGGCTGACTGTCAATTATACTTTAAGTACCAGAAGATGCCTGGTTCTTGATTCCGGATCGGTGTCTAGTGAAGTTACAGTAGGGGGAATGAAAATGTTCTCCTGCACATGTGTCCCTTTTATGAACAGGAACTGGTGTTTCCCCCTCATCTAAGAGATGCAATGGGACATGTACAGAAGAGATGATTGGCTGAGCCACAATACATGCACAGGCCCATGGTTCTTTGTTGGGTACATTCTTCTTCAGACAACTGATCACGGGCTGCTCAAATCTGCATAGGAGGAAGGAGGAAGAGTCCACTGAAGGGAGCAGTGGTCATGAAGAGGAGCTATGCTGTTTCTTCTTTTCTTGTCTCCTCTCCTGCAAACGATAATCCATTTGGAGAACCAGGTGTATTAAATCGTTGAAGTTGGTGGGACGAGAAAGTCGAGCTAACTCATCCTTAAGTTCATCAAATAACCCACGGCGGTACAAGGTGAAACAAGTCCCGTACAGCCATGCTGTCTGCTTTGCTAGCTGCTGGAACCTTGTGGTGTAGGTTAGAACCTGTAAGGTCCCTTGCACGAAATCTAAAAGATTATCTTATCTTGTGTGAGTGAGTTTGGGTCAATCGAAGCTATTGGCAAAGGCTGACAAGAAGCCCCGGTAATCAATCAACAAGGCCCTTCCTGCTGTAACCAATGGGGTAACCCAATACAGAGCACTGCCGACCATATGAGAAATCATTATTCCTACTTTCGCTCTATGGGTAGGGAAAGCACCTTGCCGAAAGGAAAATACAATGGTGCAGGCATCCACGAACTCCTTGAATTTCTTGGGATCCCAGAATATTTGTCTATGTCGACACCTTTTGGCTGAGACGCTTCCATTAACATCTTCGACTGACCATTGTTTGACGCAAAACAAAGTTCTAAAGTTTGAGGTTTTGTACCTCTTGGGTCATAGCTTGCATAGGGGCAGTTAATTCCTGAAGTTGAGGCATTTTCTCCTTTTGCAGGTGGTGTTACAATCTCTCAGTGACGTGTCTTACCTTGGGAGTATCTCTGGATGGAGATGTGAAGAAATAAGGCATGTTTCACCGAGACGCCAGCCCGCCTCTCCGGATAGAGACAGAGGACTAGGGGGCTTCCCCAGGATAACAGCCCCAATATAAAGATGAAAACCCAAATTGGGAGAAAAAATTCCTAGGTGTTTTTCCATGAAGTATTCCTCTATGAGGGATTCAGAGGCGAGTGTTGCAGATAATTTCCCCTGAAGCACAATGTACAATGGTTTGAGGATAGTTCAGTAGCAACAAGGAAGGAGGGAGAACTTCTTGAAGAAATAGATTCTAGAACATGCCGAGTGGGGAAAAGAGGGGACTGAGGCAACAGGAGGAAGCAAGCGGAAAGGCTATGAGAAGAAGCCAAGGAAGGAGGAGGGCTGCGATAGGGGTACACAAAGAACAGAAAAGAAATGAAGCCCTGAGGGCACAGAGAACAAGAGAGTAGCAGGTAAAGAGGAACGTTTAGCAATGTGGGAGCCGAGCTGCAACACATAGTTTACCTGAGTATAAGGCTATTTATGCTGCAGTCCTCACTGGCTCTGTTCCGATGGAGGCAGCCATCTTGAACGTGTGACGTCACTGTGACCTGGCCTCTGCAAGCTGGGAAGGGGTCATCAGCAAAATAGGTTGGTTTTGTATTTGCCATGACAGAACCTAGTGAAGGGCCTATGGGTTTATTTTGAGAAAAGCATAGGCTGGGGACCTCACAACAATGTGCTTAGCAATAATGCAGGCATTCTGTTTTGTGAAGGGCAACCTGATTATACAAAGTCTTCCCAGCATTGTGTTACCTTACTTGATACCACAGCTCTATAACACAGGAATTTCATCACGTACTAAATTGGAATAAGTCTTCAAGTTTTGATGAAATGGTTGAATTAAGTACCCAAAGATTTAATATTACGTTCAACAGTGTAAATAGTGATTTGGGTTTATTTGAGGCTGAGTCAATACTTTTGGTGTACTACAGTACTTTGCTTTAACTATACATAATGAGTACTGGCACTTTCATTTGCCCGTGGTGGGCGCTATACTACATAAAACTGAATAGAGAAAACTGGGTGTGTGCACAATTTCAATGCAATACATTCAAAAGATGAAATCTTCTCCAATTCAATTTGAGATTTCTTCTCAAGTATTGCTACACATCCTCCCATTTTTCCATCCCTATCCTGATGAAATATTTTATATCCATTTGGTAAAAGAATATCCAATATATGTTGTGAATACGTGTTGGACCATGTCTCAGTAATACAGATTAAGTCTGCTTGGTTAAGAATATAGCCCCTGCATGAGCAGCCTCAGATCTGGCATTAATTAATAGGCACTTTCGGGTTTCTTCGGATGACACCAAGGGGCCGATTCATGGAACAAATGTGCCCTGAAAATCTCAGCGCAAGCCGGCGCAAGCGTGAAAAAGCAAGCACACGAGTGCAATTCATGGAAGGCTTGCTGCGTGTTTCTCCCGGGAAGTGCGCCCAATCCAATGCGTGGCGCACACGGGTGCCCACGTCATCGCAACATCCAGAACACCGTGCGCAAGGCGCACAGTGAAAGTGCACAACGTTAGCGCACACACCAAAAAGGGGGTGGAACACGGGGCGTAACGCGCGGAATGGGGAACAATGCGTGAAAATAAGTGCGTAACTGGGGATGTATTGCTGGGAAGCACACGGAACGCCCACACGCACGCGAACCACACGTATTCATGGAATCGAATAGGGGAAACCCACGCACGGCCAAAGACACGCACAGGCCTAAACACGTCCGCCACACGAAGGCAGGCGGTGGCGTCCCTGCACATTACAAAAGTGTGCACAAACAAAAAAACACGTATATACAGCTACAATCAATGTCCCATTCTGTGGTCCCCTAGGAGAAATGACGTGTCACGCAACGCACATGCATCCCAGGAAAGCAAGAAAAAGAGATAAGCGACCCCTGTTGCCCACGTGCATGTATAAAAACACACGCAGTACACTGACAGCCAGGAACACAAAAAATATGTATGCGATCAACACGCAGGCTAGTATGCCCGTAAAAAAAGGGGCACGCGACAAACCTGGACACCCGCAGTGGGAAAAATAGCATGTGCGACTCACTGTCTGCCTTGCGTGTAGAAGAAGAACGCATAGCCAACACCCACCGACTGTGAAGTAATCGCATGTGAATCCCAATGCCTGGAAAACACACGCACCGCTTCCCACGAAAAGCACGTACAGAGCGATGAAAACCCACGTGAGATTTTCAAACCGTGCCAAGGGAACGCCCTTGCGTGTCACGTCACAGATGCGCTTACACGTTAAGGACCTTTCCTCGAATTACACGCTGATGTGCAGTTTTTTTACATGCCTATTCACTCCGTATGAAGCTGGCCACGCGACAACACACGGAAGACCACACTCCTGCCCAGAATGCCAAAATAATGCCCTCCAGAGCCCCGAGCAGCCTCCCACAAGCCATCTGCTGCTGCCTGCCTGCTGCCACCGTGCCCTGCCATTTGGTGCCTGCACATCTGCCATCTACAGGGGTCCAGTTGCTGTGACCACCCCTGCTGGAACAGAGGACTCCCGACTGGTATTCCATCGCTCCACAGCCCAGCCCCAGGACCCAGTTGTCCACCCACACCTGCCTCGGGGTTGTCATGTCCGACACAACACCATCTGGCACCAGTAGCAACCCCCCAGTTGAGAGGCAGAGGGCTGCCAGCTTCACTTCCAATGAAGTTGGAATCCTGGTGGAGCAAGTCCTGGGGCATTATGATGCCCTCTTCACACCATCGCGCGCCAACAAGGAAGGACGGAGGAGGATCTGGACGGACATAGTGGGTGACATCAACGCGGACGGGGTGGCACCCCGTGACATCAAACACGTCCAGAAGCGCTGGGAGGACTACAAGTCCAAGACCCTCAAGAAGGCCCAGTGCCTCTTAGACACAGCGGATACAGTGGGGCGCCGGGGCCAGCTTACCAGCCAGCAGATGAGGGTCCTGGAGCGCATTCGCCCAGTGCTTCCCCACCAGATCCTCAGGATGCAGGCCCGTCTGGAGTCGAGGGGTAAGTGGCCATGCATTGCTGTGTGAAACAGGGCATGTTGCAGTGCGCTGGTAGTTAGCTACTTGCCTGTATGTGTGACATGGGCCATGTATAGATGTGTGTGTGCAGGGACATGATGGTGCTACATGTGAGTCCAGTCATGCGTGAACCACATGGATGGTGTATGTGTTACAATACAACATGTGGAGCAGCATGCGGAATGCACACATGAATGCCCAGTGCATTCATGTGTGCATTGTCTCGCAGGGATGCAGTCATGGCCTGTTCCAACTCCCTGCAAGTTGCCTCGAGGCACTCAGCCCGCCTCAATGCCCTGTGCATGGAGTTCTCCGCCCTAACCATAGTGAGCCGTGCCTCCTCTGCCCGTCACTGCTCCGCATTTATCCGCTGGCCCAACCGCTGCCACAAGGAAGACATTCCCATTCCAGGGTCCTCCTGCCCTTGCCGCTGCCTCCGACTCAACTGCCTCTGCCAGCACGACGGCATCCGAGCTGATGGAATCCAGCAGCGTCGTCGTGCACATGCCCTGCCCAATGATGCCGCCACATCCTCCATCTGCTGGGGTCCAGTTGCGGGGGTGTCCACCCCTTCTGTACCTCCGACTCCCAACTGTGGCAAGGATGGGATCTCCACCGAGCTGGCTGCGTTGGTCGGGGCAGGTCCACAGGGGGCCCTGGTGCCATCTGGGCCGGAAGACGGCATGGAGAATGACTGGTGCATAGTCTGCACAGAGTAGGAGAGGGCCGCCAGAGTGCCCAACACATGTAGGAAACCCCCGACCATGGCCCCTCCCGACTGAGCCACGTTGGCACGCAGCTCTTCATGATGACGTGCGTGGTCCCCCAGGAAGCATGCACGTCATCACGAATGTCATGCGTGCGCAACGCGACACCAATCAGGACGGACTCCATACGGTCATGGGTCCCCTCGTCCGCAGGTAGAGGAGTGCCAGATGACATGGACCTCCCCCCTACCTGCGGACGGGCCTGGGATGGGGCATCCCTGCTGGTGCATGGTGGTGCAGTCACAGTGTCAGGGGCAGTGACATGCACAGGCCCCTCCACAGCGACCTCTGCTGCCTCCTGCACCTGCCCCTGGACTGCACCACTTGCACCAGTGGTAGAACCCCCACCCGGCCCCATGTGCGGCTCAGTAGCGGCCTCCTCCTCCTCTGTGCACACCACCAACCTGGATGGCTCCACACCGTCTTCCGCCATTGCAAGCCCCTTTGGGGGCTCACCGGCCCCTTCCGCTGCAGCCGTAGTGGCAGACGTGGCACCAGTCCCCTCGCTCCAGGATGATGGTAATTCCTGGGAGGGTGACTGGGCCTTGCGTCGCCGGCCAGTGGAGGCATCCCCGCAGCTTTGCTCCACAGCACCGTCTCCGCCCTCTTCTTCACTCGCTGCTGTGTAGAGGGAGACATAGAACACAAGCATCAGGGTAATGTACAATAGTCCCCTAGACAGGGAGCAATAGCACATGAGTGGCACTGTCAAACGCCACTTCCATCATGTCCCTCCACAACACATGTGTCAGTGCAGGCAACACAAATGCAGAAACAGGCATGGCGCATGCAATGTACATTTACATCTATGTCCAAGGAACTGTTGAAACATACAATGGTGGGTTGAAACTCACATGCATCATGGGTCATACTGATCACATGCACACACATCACCGTAGTTTCATGCATCTGGCCTCGTACACCCCAAGACACAGTGGTTACAAGGATGACTAGGCTGCATCAGTGAATCAACACATCGTCACGGACATGTGTCATGCATCCATGGCGTTCACAAGTCACACACACGTTACTCAGACACACAGACATGTACACCAGACATGTCCATGACAGCAGCACCCATCTCTCACACCCCAACCATGTCCAAGAAAAGACACATTTAGCAGCATCCATCTTTTTGTCATCCACGCAAATAACCAGATGACATGCATGCTGAAAAACCATACTACTGGAGAGAGTAGCTGCACCTTTCTGGACAAATAGGGAAAACGTACTTCTCCAATGTGATGCCTCCAGAATCCAAGAAGATCTGTAAAGGTAAATAAAAGACCAAGAAACAGGCCTTCACAATGCATGCTCCTGTACACTAGATGTATATGGCACCATACCTGAGCCTCACCCCTTCCTTACTGACATTCAGGTAGGAGTGCAACACCCTTTTATTCAGGGTATGTTACCCCTCCAATACTCCACATAACCATAACCCATGACTACTGCTTCTTCTTACCGTATGCATTAATCCCTCTATTCAATATAAGCATGTCCTTCTCATTGGAGTTAATGTCTTCTTCTCTGTAAACACTGTTAAATGGATCTGTAACCTGCAACCAGTTTGTACCCACTTGCATTGTGGTAGGTAAAGTGTTCTGCTGCTCTTCACACTAGGCACGTGCTATATTAGTTACTGGTCATTCATATGATATTCTTGATGGGTCATGGGAAATCCTTGAGGGTAAATCGTAAAACTTGAGTAAAGTACCAAGAAAACTGCAGGAATTAAATTAAAATTCCTAATTCGTACTGTTAGATTATATGTTGACATAGAAATATGAAATGTCTACGAGCATGACCTAGATACCATTACTGATACCAATTCCACTTGGGCACCTTCTTCTGTAGTAAGACACGTTTGCCTGTGTAACAGGGGGGCAAGGGATGGGACAGTAGATTGTTTCGTGCTTTGCAAATGGAAAAGGAAACAATTATCTAAATATGTCATGCTTACCTTGCAAGTTAACAAGATCAAGAGATTTAGAGAAGTTAAATTGTTTTGTATTACCCATTCAGTATCCCAGTCATTTGTTTGGGATTGTTTTCTTCTGCTTGAGGTTTTGATGATTAAGGCCCTAAAACTAGAAAGTGCATTACATTGTTTGGTCTAGTTCTTCGTTGTAGGGTTCAATTACACGCATGTAGGCATACCGTAAAAGTGCCTATGGTACATGTCTGAAAAAGAATGGGCATTGAAAACTGAAGCAATGTTAAGTGTGCATTCTGTCTATGGCTTTGGAGGGGTGAACTGTGTATATTAAAACCAGGAGTTTGGCATATGCACATTTTTTCATTGCCTTTCCGAGAGCTTTTAAACCTTAATTTTACCTTTTAAATTGGATAATTATGATGCCATGCCTGTTCTGAATAGCTAGGTCCAGCTCAGTTCACTTTCCCTGGTCTATTTCCTTACTATCTAATGTTCCTGTTCCTAGTGTGGCTTCCTCACCCCCTTCTGATGGTGTTCCGTTTGTCCACTCTAGGGTACCTTTTTCACACCCAGCACCTGCTTGTAGGGGTGTTTTCTTTTCTGTCTCTTTAAGATAGGTATCCCCTCCTCCTTCCACTGTGCCACTATCAGGTATTACAACTCTAAAGCCTACTTAAAAATAACACATTTGTACTACAATAACCTGATAGTGCAGACAAATTTCTCTGCCAACACCTCTCATTGGCAGGCCGCTTCTCCACTAAAGTAACAGCTATGATCTCATCCTTTCAAACAGAATGATGGCAGTGTTCTCCTGCTCGGCCTCAGCCCCTCCAGCCCGAGTCACCTGTGGATTCCCTCAAGAGTCTCACGTCACTCCCACAATATAGGTGGTCTTCAACAAAACCCTCTTCGACCTGCTAGACACCATGGATATCACGTATTCTAATTACGCGTATGATACCCAAATCATTCTGCCCATCTCAGGGTCCTACGACACAGACTCTGAAATGTTGAGCAAGACATACCAAACATCCAGACCTGAATGGCCCTTCACTCACTCTGCCTTAATGACGACAAGACTGAGCTGCTCTTGGCCAGATTGCAGCCTCTCCTAAATGAAATTAGATGGAGCCTACAAGGCATTTACTATCAATGGCATCTCCACCCCAGTCTCCAAAGAAGTAAAAACTCTGGGGGGATATCTGGACTCCACACTATCCTTAACCAGACATGTAAATGCAATCGCATCATCGGCAGCCTATATAACTAAACTCATCAATGCCCGCAGAACGTTCCCCTCCTCTGACAATTGTGCCACAATTGCTAGAGCACTTACAGACTTTTCACCGGAACCGCAACCCGTAACATTAAATCATCCAGAAAAATGCACTACGAGCAGCACTAAACATCCTTAAAAATGACCACATATTACTAGTTAGATAAACCGTACACAAGTTACCCATCCAAGAGCATATCCTGTTTAAAACACTCACCATAACACACAAAATATTTTCAAAACAGGGCTCCTAGATACCTATCATGAAAGTTCACGAAATCACAATCTACAAAACCTATCCGGCCTGCCCATTCACATCACCTGTCTACTCCCAGGTATAAATTACAATGGGCAGGGGGTCTCAGATACCCAGTTTTGGCAACCAAGCACTGGAACGCCTTACCACTACCCTTAAGAATGGAACATTACTCTGGACAGTCTGCAAATGTCTGCAAACCTGGCTCTTCTCACAAGATCTATAACCATACCCAAGCCTTCTCTATGTGACTGAATAATGTAACTATGCTGTTTTTCCTACTTACTGTTTCTGTCTGTACTCACTCCTAAGCTCTTGTTTCCTTGTATCAATGTGTAACTAGCGCTTAGATTCCTTTGGGTTTGGTGGGCTCTACAACTGTCAAAATAAATAACATAAATAAAGAGGACATGAGTTGAATGTATCTTTGACATATCTGACAATTGTGCAGGTAATTTGCATATGACTGCATGTTATTCAGTGTGCATGTGTTCTGTATGCAAAGTATAGCAGAGCCCTCAACTGTAGACAATTGCCTTAGGGGTTCATAGACTATTGATAATACCCATTCCCACTCTTGCGCTGCAACTCATAGATTACAGCTTAGTCCCATGAAAAATGTAGTCCAGCTATCACATCGTCAATGATATGACAGTCATCTCTGCTCCTACACACAATGCTCTGCACGATTCTAAGAATGTTTTCAAATAGTCAACTATGGTAGTAATTCAGTAGTCATCTAATTCCAATTACTATTCACCTGCAATGTAATGCTGTTTTTATTTTCATGTTTGCACAGACTATGATTTTCCAAAGAGCCTTCCTTCCCACAGCCCTTTGAAGTCATAACAATGGCAATAGGTGCTATACAAATATTAAATAACATAACTTGACATATTGTCAGTTCTCGTGTAAACTTAAGGGTCAAGGTCTGTCAGGGAAGGTCAAAGTGTTCAAAGCATACATTCTTCAGTTCTTGTTGGGTCCTGGTATCTTCCGCCAGCTTAATACAACAAAACAGAAGTCATGTACTTGTACCATTTGGCCAGAACAAAAATATAAAGAAATCCAAATAAAGTGTTGCTGATGGGTCTTCTCGTCATGTTATGTGCCCCCCTTCCTATCGAACAAAGTCTTTGAGCAAAATCCCTGTCCCTGGTAGTCTCAGTTTTCCTAATGGTGTGCTTGTGTAGCTAGAAAACGGTGGGGAGACCTCATCCCAGGTGTTAGGTATGAAGTCAAGTCTGTTGGCTGGTTATGTATTGAGTGTTATGTTGGAAGTGTCCTTAAATCAAATTCCTGAGATATAGGAAAACAGGAAACCACACTAGCGCATCTATAGGATTCATACTAGGACCCTCACCACCTGCCTCAATTTGGGTCCAGATCTTTCTCTTCTCCCCATCCCACCACAACTTTGTGCCCTGTGGACTTACTGCTTTCATCTTCTCTTCCCTCTGTTTGCACTCCTCGATGCTTTGCCAGGTGCCGGTTCCTCCGTCTTCTACAGTCTCCCCCATTTCAGACTGAGCGCTTCCCTATCTTCATACCGCCACCACAATGTTGTCATGGCCTGTGTAAGGTTGTCATCATGGAAGGAGACACAGACAACCGATTAATTATGCAACAATAGGCATGTATCAATGAAAATGTCAGGATGATGTAAAGCCTAACTTGCCCTTTGCTAAGGTGGGACTTCTAACTAAAGAAACTAAGGATAGTCTGTGTCAGTAAGTTCAAATGAAAAGTATGTTGGTGCCCAAAACCTATGCTTGCTCTCACAACTAAGACAAAACAATGTGTAGGGGATGTCAAGCATAAACTAATGTCCCAAAAGTAAAGTTCTAAGCTATTTCCAGCTCAGGCATACTTTTCAGCTTTTTTTCCCAAATGTCAAAAAGTTCAGCACAATGTTCAGGTTAGCTCTTTTGGATTTAACGTCATAAAGTTCCACACCTTTGTAAATGTCAGGATGCCAAGTTCAGTATAGTTCCAGGGCAGCAAGTTTCATGATTCCCTTCCCCAAGTCTCATATGCACCAATAGTAGTTTTCCATTTGACCCAATAGCAGGTTTTCTTGTTAGCATATAGGGGTTCTCTGGTCTTGGCATAGTTGTTAGACAGCACGGTCCACCCATTAGCGGTTACACAACCAGGAATCTTAAGTTTACACTAAGATTAGTGTAGTTCGATTTTCAATAACCAATTCAGTATTCAAGGTTAGAAGTCTTGTTTCATTCAGTTGAATATTCGATATTAGCAATTTGCTATTTCATTTAGTTCGGTATTCGATATTAGCAGTTTGCTTATTTTAATTCATTTTGGTATTCAATGTTAGCAGTTTGCTTATTTTCATTCTTAACAATCTTTCTTGGGGATGTTTCTCATACTTCATCTCTTGCATGGCTCGTCTTTTCATAAAGGCTGTTTTGCTCGCAATTCGCTGCCTCATCTGGCTGCACTTTTTGTAACAGGCTTTCTTGCTTCAGGCCAAGACCTTCAAGAATATATCTCTTGATACGCAACCACTCTGTTACTTAGTTTTCCTTAACTTCGTATTTCATCATTATTGATTCTTTACCATTGTTCAGGGATTGTAAACATGTATTTCCTCATGCACAATTATTCTGCTACATTGTATTCACATGTGCCTTTCACATACCGAGTATCTCATTATCTGAGACTCACTGGTTGTGCTCTTGGCTTTCATTTGGATTCGGTTGAAAAGTCTTTTTCCTCCAACCTCAGGGTCTGACCAGCGGCCCCTCAAACACTCCTGGGCTCCCTTCTCAGCCCAGGGGAGCAAGCATTTCTTTCTAATTACTTCATAAGGGATCGGCATGCCTCCTGACCACCCTCTCTGGACTTCTCTGGCTCCCCATAAACATGGCTCCCTCACTACTCTTCCTCTCACTGCCTCACTCTGCAGACTCTCGGGGTCTCAGAGTCATGTTCTCCACTGGCTGGTCCTGGGCAACTCTGAGGTCTGAACTGCTCTCCCAACTCGCTCCTCTTCCTTCTTGTAACTGCTCTTTTTATACTCTCCTGAGATTCCGATAGGTTGCAGGTGGGCATACTTAGTTTCAAATACCGAACTTTGCCTGAACCTATTAGTGGGACATGTCTGTTCAGCATACTGGTGTGCCTCTTTAATCATCTTCTTCATCCCAGTTTCAAAGTGGTGAGAGTAAGTGGTGTTCATTAGTCTCAGCTGCTTCTTCCTCGTCTCACCAGAGTGGGGAGAGTGTAGAGTGTAGAGTGTTAATTGCTCTCAGTTGTTTCTTCCTCATCTTAGTACAGTCAGAAACCCCAAGAGGGGAAAAAAGGGGAGCTGATCTGCAGTAGCCCATAAATGTTGGGGGGAGGGTTAAACTGGTCATCACTAGAGTAAGGAGAATACTGTGTCTTGTCAAAAGGTTTGACCAAACCTTCTCCTCCTCTTTCAAGTACATCTGGGTTGATAATATCTCCTGTTCTTCACAGGGACAGTGGGACATGGGGAACAGTATCCCATAGCCACCTCTGGGATAGTGGTTCCTTCCTGAAAAGAGAATGTGGAATACCACATCTCACCTAAGTGCATCCCACTTCCAATCCCCAAGGACCGTCCACCTAGGTGCTCCTCCCTCGCTCGTCCTCCCAGGGATGCGATCCAACAGTGATGGCTCTTCCTTGGCCACATGCATAGAAAGTCCAAGGGGGGTAGATGTGAAGATGCCCACAGGTTTCTCACACCTGACAAAACATACGATCTGCATTTCCACAATTGTCAGCCCCCTCTCCACCTCTCCTCTTTGGTTCTCTTCTGCTCACCATCCTTATCGTGTTCCTCTATTTGTCAACTGATCCTCCTCCTCACGTTTTATCTTTACATCTCTCTATTTAACCTGTGATATTTCTTCCCTCTACTTTCTGCTATCTTTGCCTCCTGGTATTTATCCTCTCTACCTCTCATCTTTTTCTCCCATCCCGTCTTCGCTTCAGTTGCTGATAATTCTCCTCCCCACTTCTCTCTGGTCACTCTCCTCTTTAATCAACTCCTCTTCAAGCACGTGTGTCCTGTGCCAGCTGCTCCTACCTATTCATCATCCTGTTCTCAGGCACCCTTGTATCAGATATAGAGGTCTGTCTCACTATTCACCTCTTCCTTCTCTGGCACCCCTGAAAAAGAGTTTCCAATCACCTTTGAATCAGGCTTATGCAGTGTGATTGGAAACTCACCCCAACTCTCCTTGACTTTGAAATGGTCACTAGTTTGCACATTTAGACTATTCTTATTTCATTCATTGATTTCAACAAAGTTACATCAAATCGTTTTAGTTATTTAAACTCGGAGCGATACAAATTAAATGAAGGGGAAGAAGAGGGAAATTTCTTTTTCAGATTGACATTTTTATCATGAACTGGAAATGTGTCTCCACCCTGCTGATGTGAAAAATCACCCTCTCCCTTAGATTGGCCCTCATTACAACACCGGCGGTAACCAATGGCGCTATTAGCACCATGGTTGCTGCCGGTATTGTAACGAGTCCGCCAATGGTAAATGGGGAAATACTGCCCCATTCCAAGGTTGGCGGGCGGTAATTCCCCATTTACCATTGGCCCTTCCCCATTCCCATTCCCATTTTTGCCCCATAGGGCTCAATGGGACTGGGGAAGGCGGTAATTACGGTACCGCAAATAGCGGTACCGTAATTACCTCGAAAGTCCCTTTGCAGGTCCCTACTTTAACGGCTGGTCCAAAACAGCCGTTAAGGCCGGGAGCCGCAAAGGGACCTCGTAATCAGGAGTTAAGGGTTTAACGGCGCCAACACCTTTTATGGCGCCGTTAACCCCTTAACGCCGGGTCCTAATGAGGGCCATTGTCTTTGAAACAGCAGACTTTATTAGACCACACCCTTCCTATTTTGGCTTTGTCAGATCTTTTCAGCTATAGGCTCATGCAAGCATGCACAGTAAAAATAGGATTACAGGCTGCAGTCTTGCTGGCATAAGTGGGCCGAGGATGAAGGCCCGCGAACAGAAGATTTGCAATGGTACAAACTGGTAGGAACAATAAGGCTACTTATGAGATACCGGAAGTAATCTTAGTGTTGGCGAACCAACGCTCCTCGGCCGGGGCTGGCAGACCAGACGTGTCATATTACTGCATAAATGGAAGTTGATATATAGGACAAAAATATGGGGAATTAAAGGGTTCATTGTTCTGGTGGGAGGGAGGATAAATGGTTACATGTGATTTTACCAAATGAAAAAATAACTACAACTTTTTTAACTAAACATTTTTACTGAAAAAAATACCCAATTCTTTTTTTTTATTTGGGTGGACCACCCAAACCCCTTGTTTCCTGTTGTTTATAATCCCACCACAACCCTGTCCCCACCAATTTTAACGCCTTACACCACCTCCCATATATATTTTTAGATAAAAATGTTATCGATTATTTTTCATTCGGTAAAATCACTGAATATATCATACATGTACTGGAAGTCCTAGCAGTAGATTTCTAGGGCATCCCATGGTCAGGTGATGAGTGCTCTATAAAAACACTGGGTCTGGAAGGCAGGTCAGGTCAGTCAGGTGGGGTTGTGTTAGGTTCAGGATGCTGTTATTAATTGACTTGCAGTGCAATGGATAAAGGTGCCTCTATTGGCCATCACCAGAAATTGATACGAGCCTGGTTTCTCCGACAATTATGCACTGCAATTTGCATCTGTCATGCAAATGGGTGCACCACTGAACTTGAAGACAGCTTCCCTTTCAAACGCCCCAGTAGACGATTGATTACGTGGTAAAGAGTCTTGGTTAAAAGCTCCAAGGGGTGGTCGGGAGAAGTTTCACCCAAGTGGTTCACTTGTGGTAGCGGCTCAGGGGAGCAGACTTGTTTCAGGGTTTTGCTAATATGTGTTAGAAGATTTGGTGTTTGGTGTTTTATTTGGTTTTGCTGTTTGCCTTTGCCTGACTTATTATCATGCGTTTGGGAGGTATATATTTGTTGTGTCCTGATACAAACCTCCAAAGTATTGGCAATTTAAGTTTGGCTAATTCTGGTTCAGTAAGAGTTGGTAGGCTCTCTGGTAAACTGAGGTGTTTGTTCTGGTTGGAGTTTGTGGATCCTAAACAATTTCTGGTATTCAAGTTCAGTATTTATGTAGCAGGGGTATGGGGAATCAGTTTAGCACAGTTAAGCAGGGAAGGTTTGGGTGATTTCAAAGTGAGTGTCTCTATAACCCTCTTAGAACAACTTAACTGAGTTTGTTTAAAACCTCCTCCCATCTGAGGACTGTAAACGTGGTGTCATACTCGACCTCTCGGCCGCTTTCGACACAGTAGACTACCAGGCGCTTATGGACATCCTACATCGGTGCAAGCAGATCAGCAACCTTACCCTACGCTGGTTCATGTCTTACCTCACCAACCGCAAGTAGTTTGTTCAGATGGACTCCTTTAGATCACCAATGCTACCTGTCACCTGTGGAGTCCCACAGGGTACCATCCTCTCCCCAGTGATCTTCAATCTATACATGGAGCCACTGGGAGCCCTTCTAGCCAAATACAAAATCCACATCCACCAATACATTGACAACACTCAGCTGTACTTCAAGATCGACTCCATCAAGGACATCAATAGACTCAAAACCTGCCTCACGCTGATCCAGTCTTGGATGTCCAGTGCATACTTGAAGCTCAACCCCTCCAAGATCGAATTCCTACTCCTCACAAACAACACTGAACACCCAGACATACAGACCTGGCTATCAACAATGAACACTGAAGGCTTCACACCCAAGCTCACCTCCTGAGCCAAGTCCCTCGGGTTCCACATCGATAAACACCTCTCCTTCAAGACACACACAGCTAGGAAAACTCAGACAGCTTGGTATCAGCTCTCCCTCCTGTGCAAAGGAAAGCCCTTCCTCCCTCTGCACAGCTTTAAATCCACTGTTCAAGCATTTGTCCTATCTCACCTGAATGGGGGCAATGCACTCCTCAAAGGCTTCCCTTTGTCCTCCCTTATGCCCCTGGGAAGTGTCCTACATGCGACTGCATGCCTCATCAAGAGTCTATGCAGATACAAGCACATCAGCCCGTCCCTCAATGACCTTCACTGGCTCCCACAGGAATAACCTTCAAGTATTGCTGCATCATCCATAAGGCAGTCGCCCTCAAGTCACACAGCTACCTCGCGAAGAAAGTCAGCATCTCCGTCAGACAGCTGAAATCCACTGCTGCAAAAAGGAAAGTACCAGAAAACAAGCCTTCTCTGCCTACGCCCCAAAACTATGGAACCTCCTCGCCATCGGCATCAAACTCGCTCTCATGCTCCTACAATTCAGAAAAGAACTCAAGACCCACCAAGACCCACCTCTTCAAGGAGTCCCTCTTCCTCAACACCTAGGCCATCACGTCGCACCTTGTGCTACATGACTCGCTAGACGCCTCCCACCCATCTCATCCCCGCCACCAGTACAGCTGTACCCCTCCTCTTTGCCCCTCGGTATCCTATCCCCACTGTGTATCTGTTCTGTTATTATCGCTGAAAAGTACTCCGTTATGCAGCTGCAATGTTGTACACTGCTGTAAAGCACTTCCTTATGTATCCGTATTGGTGTATACCTCTGTAAACCGCTCCATTGCTTCTCGAAGCTAGGACCGCACTCAATAAATACAATAATAATAACAATGATAATAAAAGAATTGGAGCAGGGGCAGATGAAATTGAGTATGAGTGATACAAAAACATCGGACATGCATGGGAAAAGGACATGCATGGGAAAATGGCAATCAAAACAGGTGCAACACACCTGTTCATTTTATGTTTGCAAACTATAATAGAACCACATGTGAGTTTTTTGATAGATGGTATCTGTTGAAGCAAAAAACAAACACTCGGTTTTGATAGAAGGATACTTTTAATTTAAAGAACTTGGCGGATTTGAGGGTTGCCCTGGAGGCGAGAAAGGGGAACGTAAGTCTGAGACAGTGAGGGCATGTGCCCTGCGGTTTATAAAAGCAACAGGTAGTCAGAATGCATCACACCTTAGTGGATTGAAAGATTCCAATGATAGGTAGAGAAGAAAATAAAAGGTTTGTGTAGCAAAGAGACATCTGATATAATCAAGGCTTCCACACTTATATGCCCCAAATAACAGATGAGAAAGAACATAGGACCTAATAGATTTCTGAAGCCCGATGAAGCCCGGCTGCGGTGTCAAGGGCTGTGTGTTTGTGAGAAGCAGAGCTGTTAGGCTGCTTCCATCTCGGCATTTTAGGATGAAAGTATGGAAGTGTACCCTGCATGGATGTAAGTGGCGTGAAACTGGTTGCAAGTTGGAGTTTGGTGGTTTCCAAGTTAGTTTTGAGTTGTCAGTGCTTACGTTACGATGACCACCAAACATTTCCTCCTGCATATGCTGTTCTTCATGAGAGGAAATCTGTGGGCTTTGACCACTCGCAATAGCCACCGCTGCAGGAATGGTGTTTTGCATCCTGGCAATGTCAGTGGCCAAATATTCCGAGATGGAAATTTTCCATCCTATAACTTGAATCGCCAGAGTGTGTTAAACATCTTTGGAGATGTCCCCCAGCTATGTAATGTATCAACACAGGACATTGATCAAATAGAATTTATCTTGGATTTGACATGCACAATCGTGCGGTTATGGCTCCCCTCTGGAGTAGTGCGGGATTCCATTTGGAGATGTAGGATGCAATTTTTCGACATGGGTTTCCTTTTAGCTGAGGACCCAGCAGGTGTCCGCCCCAAAACTCAAAATGTCTATGTGAAACCAAACATCTATAATGGAGCAAATCAACACAACGTAGTTGCCAGAGTGGCGCCTCCCAACACTATTAACCATCAATATGTCCTGCCCCTTTTAAAATAGCAAGTTGGAATACGAGGGGCAATTCTCATTTACAGTCTTCCATTGCTAAATTGACTAATCTCTGCCAGGTGATAGCACTACAGGAAACTTGGTTTATCAATAGCCCATTGTGGGACGGGTATGAGACTGCCCTGCTTCCTGCACTCCCCAGTGGGGGCAGACCGCCTTCAGTTCTCCTTGTGGCAGTGCTGTCTTGTGTTGAGAGTCGTGAAGATATAGACGACCTCTGTCCCCAAGTGCCGCACAGGGAGAATCACTAAATCACTCCCTGTGCAACCTTTGCGGCCACAGGTGGAGATAATCCGAAGCCGGAACCGAAGTACTAGGAACCCCAAGGCAGCTGTGGAAAAAGGTAATGATTAGATACCAAGCAGTCAGGACACTACATACAATAATCCGAATACAGTCAGAGTCTTACCGGGGATCTGATGAAAGGGATGGAAAACCTGAACGGGAGGATGGTTCCGGGACTCACGTAGGCAAAAGACCCACCCTGCGGGATAGGTCTAGAGGTACCTCGCCAGTCTCCACCTGGAGAGTGTATTGAAGAGGGCCACAGGTAATCAGGTGGCAGCCACCAACTGGAGAGTGAGATACCCCGTGTAGAGGTGCAATCAGGGAGGCCCAACAGAGATCCGTTGCAGACGACGGTCTGAAGCCAGGAAGAGCAGTCTACACCAAAGGGATAAACAAGAACGAGATCCAGAGGAAGTCCGTAGTTCAGTCCGGGGTCAGGAGCCGTGATGAGCAGAAAAGCCGATGTAGCCAAATCCAAACGTGATCCACAAGAAGTCCAGTAAACATAAGCCAAGTCCAAGGAAGCCAGGTAAGCAATACAGGCAAGAAAGTCAAACAGAGTACTCCTGGTAAACCAGGTGTGAAGCGTAGGATACCGGCACTGCACTGCTTAAATATCGTCCACTTCCTGGTCACATGATGTCAACCGGAGTCACGTGACCGCGAAACCGGGGCACGTGACCGTTTCCTCGGGTCACGTGATCGGGCCACAACAGCACGAGCGAGTGTGTTACTGCTCGAGCGGTGGCCTAATCTCCAAGGCAACTGCCAATGGAGAAACGGCCGCAATCGTGACTGCAGGGTGTATGGCGTTTGTTTGGCCAGCGCGCGAGCCAACCGGGGTTGCCTACGTGAGCCCCGGGAGACAGGTGAATGGGAGGGGTAGGACACTGGACTGGGTGTCGGGACAAGGTCGTAGGAACTAACCGAGGACATGACAAGTGCATATCGAGAGTGGCCTGCATGTTAAGCCGTGGTCTTCGGTTGGGGCTCAAATCCAACTAGTCCAAATTGTTAGCCACATGCAGATGATAGCATTTGTTAATATCTACAGGAATACTGCTGCCATGTCTGATGACATCTTTTATGATGGCCTATCTGGGATTCTAGATATAATAGCGATGAACAAAACAATTTCAGAAGCTATCATTGCGGGTGATCTTAACTTGGACTGGTGGAAGTCCACTGGCAGCACCCAGGATGCCCAGAGATGGAACAAAGTCATGCAAGATCATAATTTTTATATGCTCAACGGTGCTGTCGAAGAAGACATACCTCCTCAACATATGTGGCAGCGAGGGTCTAGCAAAAGTACAATTGATTATATTTATATGAGTGCCCGATTATTCAAGAATATAATCAAACTGGACATCTGTGACTATCCACATAGAGATCACAGGCTGTTGATTGTACATTCCTCCTGGAACTCGGCGATAATCAGAGACAAGCCAACTTTGCACGCAAAGGCAACAGTTAATTCTGCAAGAAATCGTCTCCGGTGGAATTCTGAGACTTTAATCAACTTTCAAAATAGAGTGGACTATAACACATTGCAAGTTAATACTAAGCAATACTCTGAACTCTTAAAACCATTAATGAATACCATAACAATCCCTCAGCTTAACCAAATACGACACCCACATACTTTTAATGCAGAGATTCATCGTATTAAAGCAGATTTAAAAAATCTTAAGAAAAAATTAGCAGCATCTCAAGATCCACTACGTTGGCAGCATCTAAAAACAGCCAAATGCTGCTATAAAAATTGGTTAAAGAGTGGAAAGGCAGTGCAATTCCAACAGGATAGTGAGAACATGCAAAATGCCATGTCTAAAAAAAAACTCTGCCGCCATGTGGCAGTTACTGAATGACAGCAGATATCATCTTCAAGGAGACGCACAAATCAATGGCGTCCAGGAATCAGCTTCGATCTCCCACTTTTCTTCATTGTATGCTGACTTTGTTTTTTCAAAAATTGTATACTCACCTACTTCTACCTCCTCGTGGCAATTACAGATTTCTATAGAAAGCATTCGTGCTATCATTATGCAGGCAAGTTCCTCCAAGGCGATGGGTCCAGATGGGCTTTCGAACTTTATGTTCAAAGCGCATCCAGATGAATGGGCTAATATCCTCTATTCCATCTTTGAGGAAATATTGACCTCTCGTGCCATCCCCCTATCTTGGAAAACGTCCATAATTGTTCCTATTTTCAAAAAGGGGGATCGCAGTGTTCCAGCCAATTATCAGCCAATCGCCTTACTGGATGCGCCAGGAAAAATATTTGCCAAATTGTTTCTTTGCAAATTTAATGCCTGGACTTTACAATCTCAACTTCGAGACCCGCATCAAACAGGATTTGTTGCCGGCATGGGAACCACCATAAATCTGTTTGCGCTTAACGCAGTTAAATCACAATGTCATGTTTAAACAACAAGTTTTTTTTGCTTTTGTGGATCTCAATGCTGCTTTCGACTCAGTGAGCCGGGTCCTTCTGTTTAGCAAACTTCTCAAAGATAACTCTCCGGTGACACTGTATGATGTTATACATTCATTGCACTCTCAAACTTCCATCAGAGTTCGGCTAACTTTAGATGGTTTATTATCCGAGCAGATTAGTACTTTTCGGGGTCTCAGCAATATTCAACTAGTTCATTCATGATGTTAGATCTGCCTTGATAAATGTAATGTCAGATTCTCCAAAACTTAGCAATCAACCCATTCAAACACTTATGTATGCAGACAACCTAGTTCTCATTTCAAAAACAACTAGGTCTGCAGCGCTTATTGGAAGCATTTTACATCTATACTCAAGATAATGAGTTGAATCAACATAAGCAAAACTCAAATTGTTGCCTATTCACCTAAGCGTCAAGGCCCACTATCATATGTCTGGACATTTGATCGATCTCCCATACAAATGGTATCTCAGTATACCTATCTTGGAATAGTGTTTGAGGGCCAGTACAATGCAAAAGCCCACATAGTACAATTAGAGGCAAAACTTACATAATCAATTTCACAAGCCAGAATTATAATGTTTAAATATGGAAAATTCTCAATAAAGCCCGCACTGTGGCTATGGAACATGAAAACAATTACGGCTCTTTTGTATGGTCTTGAAACCCTAAACACCAACGCAGTCTTTCCGTTTGATGAATGGGAAGCAAAATATTGCCATTTTACATCTACCGAATTGCGTACCCACCGCCTGGATAAGGTATGAGCTGGGTTTGATTTCCATACACGCCATATATCAGTGGCGTTTCTGTGCATTTTTTGAAAACTCTGACAAATTACATATTCACCACCAATCAAACATTTATTAAGCAATGGCTCACAAGGATCTATCATATACTAAATGCAGCAGATGTGTCATTAGACATACTAATACAGAATCCTGATAAAGCTAAATCAAAACTATTTGAGCTTGATTGGATAACCGCCAGAACTCAGTGTCTTTCGTATTATAATATGGAGATACCCCGATTTCCACATAAAAAACCACAAACTTTGCCGTCTTACTTGATTTGGTGCCCCTCGCTTGGAATCCGCAATGGTATTCTAAAATGACGCTTTGACTTATGGAATACCACAGACGTTCAAGCAAAGCGGAAACAAATACCCATAAATGACAACTTCTGCTGCTTTTGTTTGATGAGAGACGCTTGTGAAACTTTAGAACACATCATTTCCGAATGTTGTGCTTTACGACCCTAACGCAAAATACACTATACAAGGCACTGTAAATATCTGTGCCTTACAGACCGGGGTTTGTGTTGGTCATTAATCTTGGGTGCCGGTTATTTACCCTTACAGATTGCAACTGTTAACTTTTTAACATGTCTAAAGTTGGAGACTACCGAAAACCAAACCTGACACTGAATAAGGAACAAAAAGGAGAACATGATTATTTATGTGCTGGATTAATTTTGCTGAGTTTCAATAGTAAAAGTCTTAAATTTTTCTGTCATATTAAGAAACCACTAATATAAAGAAAATATTCAAATGCATGTGTGAATTTTATTATATATTGGCTATATGATTATGTTTATTTTTGTTTCTTTCATAGTCCTCGTGGTTTTTTGGAATGTAAGGTAATTGTAATGTAAATGTAAATAATATGTGTATGGTTTTGTATCTAGTATGCACTCATTTTTTGTAATTGATATTTGAAAGGTTGATTTAATTCAGCCTATACAAATAAAAAAAATAGATTTCTTCACTAATATGTGCACTTAGAACCCAGGGACCCAAGCAGCCATTCTGACAGCTCCAACTCTGTTGACTGTACTGGTGCCAACTGTGCCGTGTCTGCCAGCACAGGAACAGGAACTCCCAGCTGTAATGCAACAGGTAGTGAGTACATGAGGCACTTTTTCCACAGCTGCGGGAGGGGTGGCAGGCCCTAGATTTGTGCAGATACCAGTTTTGTCTTCCTCTTCTACTCCATCCATGGTGAGGAGCAGGACTCAATATGGATTAAACAGCACTGTCTTTGAAGCATCCCTCAAACAGACCCCATGGCCCACAAAGGAGTGGAAGACAAGCATCCTTTGCTCACAGTTCATGTCCCCTGGACTCCAGGGGATTTGCAAAATCTGGCCAAAGAAGTTCCCATTATATGAGGGTAACATACGCATTTTATTGAGGTATGTCAGACTGTGATTCAATGCTATAACCTGGCCTCGGCTGGCATGGGGCAGCTCATGAGGGTAATTATGTA
Organism: Ambystoma mexicanum; assembly: GCF_040938575.1. Taxonomy (NCBI): domain Eukaryota; kingdom Metazoa; phylum Chordata; class Amphibia; order Caudata; family Ambystomatidae; genus Ambystoma; species Ambystoma mexicanum. The sequence continues at coordinate 758,040,658 of NC_090927.1, read as the reverse complement.
TCAAAAGATGAGTGACTGGTGCAACACACCAATTGGCTGCTGGATGATCTGGGAACATATTAAAAGAAGTTTGAAATTGACTGAAAGCTTCAACTACTGAATCGTTTCCATGGAAAACTGATTGGGTTAAGATCAGGAATGGCACACAAAACAAAGGTGAATCCCAGGCAGATTATTTAGACCAATTGAAGTTCGTGTTTAGTTTACCCAACACACAGGTATCAATAAACCTGATTAGACTGCACAGGACAGCATTTCTACTTTTTTACATGCAGCATAATATAAATGCACAATTGAAAACAAGCTGCATAGGGTGGCAGAATGTATCTGAATAAATTGTGATAGCATATTATTGTGTCCTGTGTCAGGAACAAAATAAATAGGATATTGAGAATACGCTTATAATGCTTCGATTGAAAAACCTGAAAGGCGTGGTTCACCAGTCAGAAGGTGTGGATTCAGGGGATGATTTGGTGGCAGAGGAAGGGGCAGGGAAAGGGTGGCCCTAATGGAACTCAACAGGGACTGCAGGGATAGCAGAGAGAGCACATAGATCCTATCGAATGTAGCCATTGTAAGCAATTGGGACACTGGAAGAATTAACTTCCCTACAGGCCACAGAGAAATAGCCCACCTCCTCCCCAGGGACAGGATCATTTACCAAATGTTAATACTCAAGTAATTTCCTCCATCCCAATGCCCCAAAGTGTGTTTCAAACAAATCACCTCATCCGCAGAACAAAGATGAGCAATTGTAAGACACTCGGATGGATACCTATCCCCTAAAACCTGTAGATCAAGAGGGTCCTTATGTTCAATGTGTAGTTGGTGGACAATCTATTCCATACCTAGTAGATACTGGTGCAAGTAGATCAGCTATTCAAACAGAATGTTTTCCTGATGTCCCATTAGCTTCGGAATCCATGAAAGCAGTAGGGATAGCCAATGCACTCACATTACTGAAACCTGCCTAGTTACTTTGGGTGCTACTAATGATACACTTGTCTTTCTACTTAGCCCCTCTGCCCCAATCAATGTGCTGTGGTGGAGTATGTAAATTAGTGGGGTCCGCTTGCTGTGTTTTCGTACCAGACTCCTCCCCAACCATTTTCAAAGCAATTCAGAATCTGCACGTCCTTAGCTCAGAAGTGCATGTTCCCGAGGGGAACTGGAATCTTAGTGCTTTGTTTTGGAATTTCTTGCGATCTTGGGGTTGGAAGGTACTTTCAGTTTTGTTGATCATTTTGGGAGTTCTGCTATTTCTTTGTTTTTGTATCCAATGTCTGCCTAGTATATGTTCGATGCTAGGGGGATGTTGTGCTCAGGCGATAGGTATGATAGGACATAAAGTATATGCCCCGGATAAAACTTCCAAGGAGTATGTGTTAAAAGAGATCTTAGTGAATGACCTGATGGCCATAGATATCTCTGACAGCGATTCAGGGTGTATGGACGATGACGTATGGAGTTACTTGCAAGGAGATCAGAAGTAGTCTTAGCACTTGGCATAGGCCAAAAGGAGGGTATGTCAAACTGGATATTAAATTATGCCTCCTATTGTAAACGATTGTATGTATATTGGCCTACGCAAGTTGCTTAAAACTGTACGCGAATAACTCTCTACAGCAAGGTCGTGACCTTAGAAATTGATGTATCAAACCGCCATTTTAGGTTCTCTTGCTGTGTAAAAGTCACCCTGTACATCAAAATGGTGGACGATGCCATTCCGAACAGAATCTGGTCGACATGTCCTCCGTACAGCTAATGTATAACTTGCCTACAGGCCACTTGTTAGGGTCGTGAACTGAGACCTTGTCCTTCTGTTGACCTGTGTGTAAATGTATTACCTGTATCAACGGAACTGATATATGCACATACTGATGAATATATTAAAGTTGACCTGGCAGAGACCCTAGACTAGTAATACATTCATGGAATGGTTAACCCGCGAGGGGGTTGGATAACAGGCTGGAGAAATGTATAAAAGCCGGAATGTCCCAATGTACAGTCTCTCACTGAATACATCGAACCCCGTTGAAGTTCGTTGTGTAGTACTGAGGGCCGATAGCTATCCGATTTGTCATTGACTGTCATTTCTTGACTTTAAAATAAAGTACTTTGTATGTTCCTTTGTAACCGGTGTTTGGTGTGTTTCCTTTGGGTTTCCCGGCCTCATATTATTTTTCTCTTTTTTTCTCTTTTCACAGTTGGCGCCCGAATAGGGACCCTCAAGATTGATTCCGGACCATTGAAGGTTGACGCCGGACCATTGAAGGTTGACGCATGCTATCGGACCGGGATCCGACGGTGTGATACTACGGGCCCGACTGAACGAGACACGACACCTCTACAGCGCTGCACGATCCGATCCTTGGACGATAGCCGTGCGGTCTGAGACGGCATCTTGACGAGGGTCCACTTTTGAGGCGGGCAGATTTGCCGAAATCACCAAATACAAGGTAAAATTTGTTAGGTAAGTTCTTTGATAAACCGTACGGTCCTACTTAGGTTTGGTCAGGTGAGTCGTGACCCGACTCTCAATTTAACCCTGACAATTTGAATTTGGCGCATTGTATCTGCAGACAAAATTATTGACCAGGTAACACCAAGTTTTTGAGAAATGCCTGGGAAATTGTCTAGCTGCTTTAAGGTATTATTCCGCAGCGATCGACAATCTTTGGAATTTAGCCGCCCGGCACCACAGGAGGGGTCGCCGGCGTTTACTATGTATTGTAAACATGGCATTGGAAGTGTAGTATTTAATGATATTTGGCACAGACAAACCAGACATGCATCCGAACTTCAGTGGCCAATCAATGGTAGTTTTGAGATCCCTCGTATTGAATACTTAGAGTCGGTCTTGTTACAGAAAATGGCCAGACCCGCAGCATTTGATGTTCTACAGAATTGGAAAAAAGAAGCGTTGCAGCAGCTTAAGAGTAGGGAAAAACATGCGCGCCGTCATAAAACGAACGCCGAAAAGGCGTTGTTATATGATCAGGACAAACAGTCTGAGTCAGTTAGGAATATGGATAGGGCTTTCTCACTCGGTATTCAGAAAAACTATCCTTCTAAAGACCTTAATGTTTCTGACGAGTTTCTCGACAAATTGTTAAACGAGTGAAGGCCTGGTGCCTCTGCACCACCTCCGTATGATCCTCTTCCTGTTGCTTTGCCTCTCCTGCTGTTATTCCTGCTCTCCCTGCTCAACCTGTTGTTCCTATTCTTCCGGCTGTTGTTCCTCCGCCTGCTCTACTACCTCTTCCCATTGCACCAGTAATAACACCTCCATTGAATCTGCCTGCACCTCCACTCCCAAGTGGTTATGTACCGACTATAGTTGATCGGGGTACGGGGTAAAAGGTTGTTACTCGTAGTACTGTCCCTACAGATAAAAAGCGGGATTTGTTTGCATGGGCTAAGCATTGTACGGAGAGGGATGATCGAGCTAATGTTTTTGCCACACTGTCCTATATGGATAATTTTCCTGAGAAAAATGTTTTTATTGAAGGTTTAGGGATTCATTTAGGCGTAATATGAGGTAAATTAAATAATGTGGATCTCCCACAAGGGCTGAGGGACCTGAACATTTTAGCACTATCAAGAGATACTGTGGAGAAAGTACATGAGCATGTCGAGAGGTTGTTTGAGTATAGGAGAAATTTGGAGAAGTTACGGAATGAGGATGACGAAGAAGATAGTATGTATGTACAGAAACGATTTCTTCCGTGTCGTAAATGGGCATCTGAGGAAGCACAAATTTGTAGAAGAGATGCATTAGATGGATTTCGGATGTATCGATAACTCCGGTTGAGGTATATGACACATACAGCCAATATACGCTAGAAATGCAGAGGAAGGTGATTCAGGTAATGATAGAGTACCTGCAGGATGAATGTGTGAGGAAGAAGGTTAGTTGTCCCACAGAGTTACTGGGTATTTATAAGAGAGCTTTTTCACTTGACACTTCTTCGACTGCTTTAGCGCTCGACTTAGCTCTGTTGCTTAGTAAGCGTTCGGAGTTGCCTATATCTCAGTTGCCTGTGAGAGGGGTACCTCTGACATTTGTCCCAAAAGTTGAGATTGCAGCTAATGCTGCAGCACGTATAGCTGCTGTGGACATTCCTGCACATTATGTATCGCAGTTTGTTCACGTCCCGTTTTCACGACAGGAAGTGAACACTGTTAGGCAATCTATTCCCGACATTAGGAAAAATACGACAGGATTTTATAAAGAGATAGAGTCCGTCTTGCAGCCCTGAGTGTTCACCCTAGGCGATATTGACTTGCTATTCCCTGTACTCCTGCCCGTAGATTTGTGGAAGCAGGTTAGAACAATAGATGATGCATCTGGGTTGGGAGATATGTGGGCTAATATAATTAGGCTTGACGGGGAAAGGTCAGCTGGTGAAAGACCGCCTCAGGTGATACTCACTGTGCCTGATAGAATCATTGCGAAATTAAAAACTATAATTCCCGAGAAAAGAATTATTTGGGACAAGCTTACGGCCTGTGTCCAAGGAAAATCTGAGGGTGCCACCGAGTTCTTTAATCGGTTCGAACAAGTATTCTCGGACTTCAGTGGACAGGATTTAGGCACAGAGTCTGGGAAAAGGTTATTTGTTGACACATTCGTGCGTGGATTGCTGCCTGACATCCAGTCACAGATTATGTCTTCCGAGAGCCCTTGGCAGGCGAAATCCCAATCAGAAGTACTGCACATGGCTCAGTACTACGAGAACCGTGTCAATAATGAAAAAGATAGAGTAGAAAAGAGAAAAGGAGACTTAAAGACTAAAGCATTGTTACAACAAATTGTTAGAGGCCCCAGAGGGGGTAGTTCACAGATTAGAGGTCAGTATGTTCCACAAGGGAATGTGCCCTTGGGTCCTGTGAACATTAACCAGTGTGCCTATTGTCGCCAGGAGGGTCATTGGTGTGCACAATGCCCCGTCCTTCGACAGAGGTCGAATAAAACATTTGGGAGTATGGGTAGATGACCCAGAGGTCGCCACGGGGTGGGGGGCACTAGTAGAGGTCAGTTTTCACAGGATCCTCAGCAACCTTTTTCACAGGACAATCAGACTTTGAGTGTGGATACTAGAAACATATTCGATCACCCTTCTGCTGCTTACCTCTCTGAGGAGCTTCCTTCTGATGATATTCTGTTTCGTTAGGATTGCCCGAAGCAGGGTTTGGAACCAACACCTATTCCCGTTAGTCAGAAAGGTCCCTACGTTGAAATGGTAGTGGGAAATAGGAAACATCAGTTCTTGATAGACACTGGAGCACAGAAGTGCTCCATTGATCATTCTCGGGTTCCAAACATTCCACTGTCAGGGCAAACCAATGTCTCCGTGGGGTTTTCTGACACACCAGTCATTTGTCCGGTTTCTTCGCCGGTACCTATTTATTTGGGTCCCTTTACGGACCACTGTCCATTTCTTTTGACTTCGAATTGTGGAGAGAATTTGTTGGGGTTGAATCTGTTGAAGGAATTAAATGCGGTAATTCATTGCTCATCTGATGGAGTGCATTTGACGATTTCACCACAGCAGTTTTCTGTTTCACAATTTTTGACTAGACCTTTGCCACCAGAATTCAGTAATGTCCCGGAGTGTTTAGGGGCGGCTGACGACAATATATGTCGGTGTTCTACAGATTGAGCCTGTTAGAATAGTTTTGAAACATGGTATTAAGCTGCCACTTATCCCGCAGTATAAGATCTCGGTTGAAGGTGAGCGAGCTTTGAAGAGCATTGTTTCCGATTTTGTGCATCGTGGGGTGATTGAGGAGATTACAGGAAGTTTGTGCAATAGTCCGATCCTACCCGTGTACAAAAAAGGCGATAATGCTATTCCGTTTCGTTTTATAATTGATTTGCGTGCCATCAATAGAGTTGTCGCTCCACAATTTCCAATTGCGCCTGATGTGACGACGATATTAACTATGATTCCAGCTACGGCTACTTACTTCAGTGTTGTGGACCTGAAGAATGCTTTCTTCAGTATTCCTATACACAAGGACAGTAGATATTTGTTCGCGTTCACCTTAGGGGGACGCTCGTTCACATTTACTCGTGCACCTAAGGTTACACCGAGAGTCCTAGCATTTAGAGTAGGGCCTTGAAAGAACAGCTTGATACTCTTGAATTACCCCCTACTTGTACGCTGCTTCAGTACGTTGACGACTTGCTTTTAGCAGCAGATTCTGAGAGCTCTTGTAAAGAGGGCACTGTATTGTTGCTCATCCATCTAGCTAAGCATGGTCACAAACCTTCGCTTAAAAAGTTTCAATATTGTTGCCAGGAGGTCGCCTATTTAGGCTACCTCCTGTCAAAGGAGGGAAGAAGATTGACACCTGAAAGAATAAAACACATTTCTGGGATGTCTGTCCCAAATACACAGAAGGAAGTCAGAGCCTTAATAGGTATGGCTTCTTACTGTAGGTTATGGATCCCAAACTTTTCACTAGTGATAAAACCGATGTTGGCTTTGACAAAAAAGGGCATTTGTTCACCATTTCCCTGGAAATCAGAACATCAACAATCATTTGAGCTTCTCAAGACTGCATTATGCTCTGCACCGGTTTTGGGTACACCAAATTACAACAAGGCCTTTGTGTTGTTTGTGCATGAATGTGATGGATGTGCTTTGGCTGTATTAACGCAGGAACATGGAGGGAAGAATAGGCCGTGCGGTTACTACTCTCCCGCCCTTGATCCTGTCGCATGCGCTTTGCCAAGATGTTTGTGAGCTGTCGCTTCTGCTGCTGCGTCTGTAAAGCAGAGTGAAGGAATGGTCCTAGGCCATGATCTAACCCTGATGGTGCCTCACTCTGTAGATGTTCTATTGAACAAAACCCAAACGCAACACCTCACTTCCGCACGATTGACGAGATATGAATTGATTTTGTTTGCTCCCCACATACAAATGTGGCTGAACTCCTACCTTTTCTGCAAAATACTGTTTGCGGTGATGATGAGTCACATGACTGCCTGTATACTACTGAACAAGAAACAAAGGGCAGAATTGATCTTAAGGACATTCCTTTGGATAATGTGCAAGGGGAGCTATTTTGTGATGGCTCCTGTTTCAAACTTCCGGATGGTACATCCACAGCTGTTTATGCAGTCACTACATTAAGCACGGTTGTAGAGACCAAGCGAATTACACATAACTCCGCGCAGGCCGCAGAGATTATAGCATTAACCCGAGCTTGTGAGCTTTCCGAAGGGCTAACGGTGAATATATATGCTGACAGTCACTATGCTTTTGGGGTGGCTCACAACTTTGGGAGACTTTGGTCAGAGAGAGGGTTTCTAACTTCACATGGGACCAAGATTCAGCATGGCCCCCTGATAGTACAATTGCTCTTGGCGCTCGCGCTCCCTAGTCAGTTAGCAATCATGAAATGCGCAGCGCACCGCAAGATCACAGACGATGTAGGGAAAGGGAATGCTTTCAATGATCAGATAGCTAGACAAACTGCCACAGATCTTCGAACAGAAATGTATGCTCTAAGAGAAACTGGGGATGTCTATGTAATGGACGAGGATATTGGGTCTGTGCGGGATATCCAAGCTGATGCCACAATGGAAGAATCTAAGAAATGGGCTGAAGGCTTGGGGAAATTAGATGATGATGTGTGTTGGGTGGACACAGTTGAAGGGAAATGGTTACTTCCTAATGCCTACATAGTCATGATGGTTACTATGGCACACGGTCCCACACATGTGTGTGCTCAACAGATTACGAAAATGTTAGAGAAAGTCTGGGTAAATGATAAGATTTCGAAAATTGCTCAGCATTATGTCCAAAATTGCATGGTTTGCCTACAGCACAATGTGGGGAAGGGGACGGTAACTCCAAGGGGTAGCATTGGGCCTCCTTCTGTCACGTTTGAAGTGATTCATTTTGATTTTATTGAGATGGAGCGGTGCAATAGCTTAAAATATGTCCTTGTGGTCATTTGTGCCTTTAGTGAATGGGTTGAGGCTTTCCCTGTCAAAGATGCTACAGCCATGATCACTGCGAAAATTATGATAAAAGAGTACTTCCTGCGGTTTGGGTTGCCAAGAGTCATTTGGTCGGATATTTGGTCCACATTTTGTTGCTGCTGTAATTTTACAGATATGTACGGCACTACATATTGATAAGCGATTTCATTCGGCTAGACATCCTCAAAGTGCCGGGTTGGTAGAGAGACATAACGGTATCCTAAAAAACAAACTCGCTAAGACGTGTGCCGGTACCCAAACTAAAATGGCCGGACGCCTTACCGATCGTGTTACTAGCCATGCACACTACCCCTCAAACTAAGACTGGGCTCTCTCCATTTGAGGTGGTGATGGGGAGGCCTGCCAATATTTGGGGTTTTCTGAAACCTCAAGCACTGAGAAGTTTTGAGAATGTATTGCTTTCAGACTACTGTAACCAGTTGACTAAAAATCTGTATTTCATTTATCATCAGGTACGATCAGCTTTACCTGTACGCTACGAGGGCCCAGGTCACAACATCCGGCCTGGAAGCTGGGTCCTGGTGAGAGCATACGAGCGGTCCTGTCTTGTTGGTCACCCAAACGGCAGTGCAGGTGGCTGGAAAGAAGAACTGGATACATGCGACGCATGTCAAGAAACTTCCTCACCCAACGCTGCACGTTACAGAAGAAACAGAATCCCTCACTAATGCTGCAATCGATGATCCTGAAGCAGCAAATAGCACTGTGAGTGAGTTGGAGAATCTCTCTGAGCCCGTGGGGCTTGGGGAACCGTCCATTTTGTCTCCACACTCTTTGGAAAAGTCATTTCCAGAAACCATTGTTCCGAATTCTGCAACTTCCATTGCCTCTGATACGTTGCTTCCCTCAGGAAGTGACTTTACCTTATTTCCAGATCAAACAGTACCTGGAACCACCAGATATAATCTTCGGTGGAGAAAATAGACTTATGGCACGGTTCGACTGTAAATTCGAAAGAAGGAAAGGATCATCAAGGGCTTGCTTTTGCCCAAATTTGAGAAAGAGGGTTCCGTTGGCTAGGGTTGAGGAAGGACTAAGAAGCCGCACGACAGGGGGGTCGCCAGCAATGAACATTGGGGTTTCCATCCGAAGACTACGATGCCTGCCACCGTTACTGCCCGTATTGGACTTGTAAATAAGGGGGTGATCAACTTGAACAATGAACAATGTGCCTGGGCCCCGAAAACGTATTGCTGTGTTTTGATGATAATAATTGGGGTTTTTATGGTAACTGCTTTAGGATTCTGGTATGTTGAGGAGATTTATCCTCTAGAGCCTCTTTTGCCAACTGAAATTGTACCTACTGTTTTTACTCCTTTTGTACATTTGCATACTCTGTCACCTAGGGACTCTCGGCATAGACAGAAGTATCACAATAATACTATGATGTTGATTATGAATTCGACACATGCCATTTTTAACAAAACCAATTGTTGGGTCTGCTCGCATTTACCGCAACATGGGGATAAGGGGCTAGGTTGGTATATTCATCCCTTACCTTTGACGACTGCTTGTTATTCTTCTCTTAGAGCACTGTTCTTTGGCCGATGGAATGATGCATCTCGGGGAATTTTGATGGAACTAATTTGAATAATTTTGAAAAACATGTTCTGACTCCCCTGGGATGCTCGCTTTTCGCAAATGGGAGTAAACTCAACGTTGCTTCAATTAGGCCTTCTGATAGACTATCTCGTCCTTTCCAATCTTTGGTTTCCTTTAAAATGGCTCTGATAGGCAATAAGGATGCCATGCCTCCTTCTTACTCTGTTAACCATAGCCCCGATTCAGTTTCTTTCTGCATACAGAGGAATGGTACCCAGTCAATGGGAGATTTTAAAGGCTGTGCCAACGTTGCAAATTTGACTGGGGAAAACAGACCTTTGTATGTGGACGAACCTGTCTATTTCGTTTGGAGTAATGTAACATTTCCATGGTTGCCCAGGGATTGGCAGGGAACCTGTTATTTAGGGATCCTGTTACCTGGGGTATTCATAGCAAGCACTTTGGAAGTTTCAAAGGCTCGTCCACGGCGGGACGAGAATGGTGATACCCCCGCACAAGTGATGGGAGATATAGGAAAATCAGTTGTGCCAATTCCGAAGACATCAGGAGACTAGTGAGAGTACTGGAGAGAACCATCTACCGGACCACAGATATACTCTATAACATGACATTAGAGCAGAAAGCGATAAGATTAGTAGCACTCCAGAACCGGATGGCATTAGATGTCATTCTGGCTGAACGTGGTGGAGTATGTAAATTAGTGGGGTCCGTTTGCTGTGTTTTCGTACCAGACTCCTCCCCAACCATTTTCAAAGCAATTCAGAATCTGCACGTCCTTAGCTCAGAAGTGCATGTTCCCGAGGTGAACTGGAATCTTAGTGCTTGGTTTTGGGATTTCTTGCGATCTTTGGGTTGGAAGGTACTTTCAGTTTTGTTGATCATTTTGGGAGTTCTGCTATTTCTTTGTTGTTGTATCCAATGTCTGCCTAGTATATGTTCGATGCTAGGGGGATGTTGTGCTCAGGCGATAGGTACGATAGGACATAAAGTATATGCCCCGGATAAAACTTCCAAGGAGTATGTGTTAAAAGAGATCTTAGTGAACGACCTGATGGCCATAGATATCTCTGACAGCGATTCAGGGTGTATGGACGATGACGTATGAAGTTACTTGCAAGGAGATCAGAAGTAGTCTTAGCACTTGGCATAGGCCAAAAGGAGGGTATGTCAAACTGGATATTAAATTATGCCTCCTATTGTAAATGATTGTATGTATATTGGCCTACGCCAAGTTGCTTAAAACTGTACGCGAATAACTCTCTACGGCAAGGTCATGACCTTAGAAATTGATGTAGGCTGCCATCTTGAATCAAACCGCCATTTTAGGTTCTCTTGCTGTGTAAAAGTCACCCTGTACATCAAAATGGTGGACAATGCCATTCCGAACAGAATCTGGTCGACATGACCTCCGTACAGCTAATGTATAACTTGCCTACAGGCCACTTGTTAAGGTCGTGAACTGAGACCTTGTCCTTCTGTTGACCTGTGTGTAAATGTATTACCTGTATCAACGGAACTGATCTATGCACATACTGATGAATATATTAAAGTTGACCTGGCAGAGACCTTAGACCAGTAATACATTCATGGAATGGTTAACCCGCGAGGGGGTTGGACAACAAGCTGGAGAAATGTATAAAAGCCTGAATGTCCCAATGTACAGTCTCTCACTGAATACATCGAACCCCGTTGAAGTTCGTTGTGTAATACTGAGGGCCGATAGCTATCCAATTTGTCATTGACTTTGTCATTTCTTGACTTTAAAATAAAGTACTTTGTATGTTCCTCTGTAACCGGTGTTTGGTGTGTTTCCTTTGGGTTTCCCGGCCTCATATTATTTTTCTCTTTTCACAGGTAGAGGTTTCCTATGTAAACTGAATTGCACTATTTTATGTACACCTGATGGAATATTGCTGAGTTTTCCCAGTAAAAATACAGAAGCTGTCTCAGCCACTCTTCAAATTCTACTAGAAAGAACAGTGTTGTTTGTGACAGGAGATTGGTCACTGGATTTGCAAGGGTTGATTTATGTGGTCCCAGAATATTTTTGGTCCATGCAAGATAATGAAGTAAGTTATAATATCAGAAATGCAAAACCAGTTGCGATTAAGACTGACCCTGCCAATAAATTGCCTCAATCTAACAATATCCTCTGAAACCAGAAGCAAAGGTGATCAAATTACTTTTAAAGCAAGGCATTACTATGTTTAGTCCCTGCAATACCCTAATTTTACCTGTTAAGAAGCCTACTAGAAACACTTACAGATATATGAAGGATTTAAGAGCAGTACATTCTGTTGTTATGCCTTCATTTCCAGTAGTATCGAACCCCGCCACAATTTTGATCTGTGCTCCACATTCTACTCCATACACATACATGTAGACAGTCAATTCCTGTGCACATTTTTTAATGTGGATCTCAGTACATGTGGACTAGGATGCCGCAGTGGTAAACAAAGTCCACTACTTTGTCATTCGGATGACAGTAACTTTCCCTTGAATTAAGGGCTGGTGCAGTATTTTGAAAACCTACTGTTAAGTTCTGCTTCATATCAGACATGTAAGTTAGATACACTGTTTCATCTGACTGATCTAGCCAACAAAGGACAAAGAGCATCTAAACAGAAACTGTGACTTTGTAAAGAAAGATTACACAATCTGGGACACAGTATCATAATGGGACACAGGACCATAGCTCCTTTTAGGAAAGACAAAGAATACACAAGCAAGAAACTCCAGTGTGTTACACAGATGAGAGCATTTTTGGGTGTAGTGGGCTATTGTAGGCAATGTATGTTTTGATATGACCGACAGCAAAAACATTACAACACTATACAAAGGTCAACAGTGTAGACAGTCAATTCCTGTGTACATTGAATAAGGAGGATCTCAGTACATGTGGACTAGGATGCCCCAGGGGTAAACAGAGTCATCTACTTTATTTTCCCCAAAACATAAGAAGGATTTGGATGACATTAACTTTCCAGGGGAAATCAGCGCTGGTGCAGTATTTTGAAAAACTACTGTTAACTTCCCCTTCATATCATACATGTATATTTGATACTCAGGTTCATCTGCCAGGTCTAGCCAACTAAGGATGCAAAGCATCTAAACAGAAACTGTGACGATGTGCCCTATTGTGCAGGACCAAAACAGAATACACATCTTTTTGCCATATTAAAATATATTAAATGTTGTTGGATTTCTCTATTATCATTTTTACTTGATGTCCAGTGTTAAATCCTGCATCTCTGTTTCCCACTCCTATTGATGGTGAACCACAAAAAAGTGAACCCCATGACTTTGATTGGATTGATCTTGTTATTGAGATCTGACTGGTCAAATGGTGTCAGGGTATGTTGTTTGTGCACCAGGAGAGGTTGTAGAGGATGCTAAACTACTGAATGTTACATATGCAAAGGTAGCTGAGCAGGTATCATTAACGAGATTATGTAAGGTAGCAGAAAATCAGTCAATGAATATATACACCAATTCTAGGTACGCCGTTTGCATTGCACATGATTGCAGACAGTTGGTGAAGCAACATGGATTCCTGACCTCTTCTGTTTGTCTTTTAAAAAATCATCATAATGTAGGCACCCTGCAAGATGAAATTATACTTACAAAATAAATTGCTGTCATCAAATGTGCAGCACATCAACCATTAGACAGTGAGGTAAATTGCGGCAACAATTTGGCGGACTCTACCACAAAACTGGTGGCTGTTGCCTGCTCTCATTTTGAATACTATTGGCACACTAAAAAGGCACATGAGATGACACCTTTTACGATTCTTTCAGAGCTAGCACAGATACACGATAATGCTCTCTCAATAGATACAGACTTTTAGAAATGCAAAGGATGTTGTCAGGATTCATTATGATGGAAGAACTAGGATGGTTGGTTTTGCCAAAAATGTTACTCACTCACTTAGTCAGAGTACACCACGGATAGTATCATATGTGTAAAAATGGAATGATTTCAACATGAAACACGTATGTGTTAGAACCTGAATTTGCTGCAACAGGACAAGACTACTGTAGAAGGTAAACAATCTGTCTTCGGAATAGTGCGGGGAAAACAGTCACAATTGCACAAGTAGCACATCCACCACCTTACGGACCGTTTGTCATCATTCCAGTGAATTTCTTTCAATTATCCTGTTGTAATAATCTGCAATACACCCTTGTGATGGTTTTAGATATATTCTCTGGCTGGATTGAGGCATTTCTATGTCACAGGGCAGATGCTATTTCAGTGATAAAAGCATTAATTTGTACAAAGACTCGGGATGCCACTTAGTATTAACAGCATTCGAAGGACACATGTTTTCAATTGGGTAATAAAGGAACTTCTTGCTGCACTTAAAATCCAACATACTCTCCACTGACCATAATATTCCCAAACAGAAGGTGCAATGAAGCAGCAAAATGGGGTCAAAAATCTATCAGGAAACTGGCCATAAGTAACCAGGGGCACTTCGCTTGGCACTGTTCAGTATGAGGAAAACTCTGAATTGGAGGACAGGTCTAAGCCCCCATGGCATTTTGTATGTATTTCCTATGAGAGTGCCTTGATGTCCACCAATGAGGAATATTAATGCAAATCTTACTTAAATGATGATAATCTTCTTGACTATGTCCGAGCCCTCGGTTCTTCCATCGGTTCTCTTCATGGGCAGGTGAAAGAGACAATTGTAGCCTCCCATTCCCTGGCAGTGATTTCATATTGGTAATGAGATTATCAGCGAAATTCTGCATTGGCACTGAGATGATGGGGACCCTTCCAGGTAATATTGAACACTAATTCTGCTGTTGAAGTGAGAGAGTTGCCTTCCTGGTATCACGCTTTCATTGTAATTGTGCTGTGCCAACAGAACAATGAATAGTGGGACTGTTATGAATCTAGTGATTTTGAAACTTTGCTGCCTAATTCATTCCTCCAAATTACTTTTCCTCCTCCAATCCATGTAAGCCAATTCACTTCACAACAAATGTGGGCCTGGGAGATGTTGAAACGTTCCCATGTAGTGACCACCGGTGTGGTGGGCTCATGGTCTTGGTATAAGCATTGATACGTTGTTTCCTGGGAAGTTCAGACTATGGAGTGTATCTTCTCCTTTGATGTTCCTTATCTGTGTGAAGCACTTCCTAAAATAGTTCTCTGGTGAGAGTTACATGCAGGCACTCACCCCAGAATGGCAAGCCTTAATGCCCCTCCAGCCCCCCACAGTCCAGACAGCTCCAAATGATCTTATTTTGCCAGAACTGATAGACTTATTTGACTTGCCTTTTTGCTGTTTTTCTATTCTGTATTTTTTAGATGGAAGTTGGAAAATGGGGAGCGAGATTAGATGGATGAAACACGATTCTGTCTTCACCAAGGTGCTAAATACTACAGTTCACATTTCAGAAAAGTGGTAACTTACAGAGCAATAGATATTCCATAGGAATTTCACAGAGCAGCTGTCACAGGAAGGTGCAGGATGGGTGAACAGGAGATGGAACCACGAGTGGAGCTTTGTCAAACATCAGCATTATTACCTTTTCTTACAACTTCTTTAAAATGTCAGGACTACTAACATAATGGGTATGGTTTGCTTGAATATATTACAGGTAATTGGGCAATATAACAGGGCAAATGAGAATGGGTCATGTTCCTAATTCACCATATGGTGTCACAAGCATTTGAAATCTCTGAGTCTCAGAATACCACTAGCCAGGGTAACAAATTAAAGTTGCAAGCTGCTAGCCAGCAATGAAAATCCACTTGCCATTTCGATTCTACACATATACACAGTACAAAATGTCTTAGTTTCCAAGAGTCAATTATCACTAGCAAATGATTGGTGGTGAGTGCACATTTTATTCCCTGACACTAAAGTCGCTTCATAGTCACTACAGTTAGTGAAATAGATAGGTTGGGGTTTCCGAAGTCTTGTTGTAAGTGCATCCTTAGGAACCATTTTCTTCTCAATATCTCTATCTGCCTTTCAGGTTACTACTCAGTTCCAGAATTGCTCAGAAGTTGCAACCATAAGATTGCAGCAACAAAGAGAAGACATTTTCCATAGATAGTGTAAGAGAGATTTGATGGATTTGGTTTGGTATTATGCAAATACAGCCCTTGCAGTGTGTAGTGTTTATCAATGGCAATTTCTTAGAGATTGGTTAGGCTGATTGTAAAGGGCTGCATAGCTTATCACTGGAGCACAGCTCAACAACACAGATGCCAATATTGGTAAGCTTAATGTCATTGGAAATTTAAGTACAATCGCCAGAGAAGAGTTGACCCAGCTGATCCGGGATTCGGTGTCGACTGGAAGGACATAGACTGTGCTGAAGTGCAAGATGTCCTGAGCAATCAATTATTAATCAGCATCAGTGAAACTGTGCTCTATCACATTTGGCTGAGAATCATTGGAAACAATTCTGGAATTCTTGGAGATCTGTTGTCGTGGAGACTTGTGGAAATACATCAAATGGAGATGTGAACAGCAAGCATGCACCATCCAGATGAAGGGTCTAGTGGATGGAACATGGGCACCAACAAGCAACATTGTGATGGTACATAGGCACCAACAATCAAATTGTGCCAGGTCCTCGAGCAGGCTTCAATTAAGACTGAGTCCCTCATTGTGATATGTGAGAAGTGTGACCAGCCGGAGGTTCTACTCATTATTTGACTTCTTCCCCGGGGTAGTCGCTAGCCTGTGCTGACCTCCTCTGCCCCAATGTCTCAGCACATTAGTAAGTTGACAGGTAGTATTAGTGGGAAACCAGAGTTTGTTGGGATGGTTTTGTAACAGGTGTTACTTAACAGAGTAGACTGCTTTTTCAATAAAATGGGAGTTATGTTGAATTAGTGTCTTTGCCTTATCTGTATACCCATTTTATCTTACAGACAGAAGCAACAAGTCATAATGTTGGCCTCATTCCGAGTTGGGTGGTAAGGGAAAAATGATGCCGGTAAAGGAATACCGGCATCGTTTCCCGTTACGGCCCATTCTGACCCACCAGACCATTATTTACGGCGTCGTAAAGTACGATGCCGTAAATAGCGGTTTAGTGGCGCGCGCCCGACACGCCATGCCGTAATTAGCGGCATGGCGTAAACCGGAGCTGATCCCAAGTAAAGTGGACATGGAAAAAACGGGGGGGATGCATACCCCACCTGGGTGGGAAAGGGGGGGATGCACACTCATCCCAGTAATCATCTGCGGCCATGTAAGACTAGTACAATTCTCCACCATGAATGCACACACAATTACCTCCTTTCCACTTCCATGCAGGTGATGCTGGCTACCCTCTAAAGTCGTGGCTCATGACCCCGGTCCACAACCCACGGAACAGGCACGAGGAGGACTACAATAGATCCCTTACCCGTACACGGGTGGTGATAGAGCAGACCTTCGGCCTGTTGAAGGCCCGATTTCGTTGCCTCAGCCGGTCTGGTGGGGCACTCATCTACAGACACGAGAAGGTGTCCAAGATCACCATGGCATGTGTAATGCTACACAACATGTGCATCCGTCGGAACGTGCCACTGCCCCCTGACGTGGAACTGCTACCACCAGATGATGATGAGGGGGAGGAGGAAGGAATGGCAGGACAGCAGCATGGTGCCGATGCACAGGAGGGACGTTCGGTGCGTCAATCATTGATTGGACAATATTTCTGACTCACAAGTCAGCTGAGGGTGTGAGGGTGAGAGGACATTGGGCACTGGGTGTGGGGATACATGTACACCATGCAATGTGCGACATCAAAAGACACAAGCAAAATGAGCAATGTCCACTCTGTTTTTTGGGAATGAACAACCAGTGTATTCAACATTTATGTAGGAACGTGTACAACAAAACCACCACCCTCACCCCCCTCCCCCTACCCCCCAACTCCCACACACACCCTCACCCCCCTCCCCCCAACTCCCACACACACCCTCACCCCCCTCCCCTTCCCCCCCAACTCCCACACACACCCTCACCCCCCTCCCCCTCCCCACCAACTCCCACACACACCCTCACCCCCCTTTTTTCCCCCCACAACAACCCCACAATAGTCCCATCAGTGCAACATAGGCCACTTGTGTGTGGCAGTATGGTCATTGTATGCTTCCAGAGCCAAGGCGATCCATGTTCTGGCGGCGGAGTGTGCGCATTGACCGACGGACAGGGCTGGTCTGCGTGGAGGAGCACTGTGAGGGTGGGCACTCCCACTGGGGCTGTGGTCTAGGGGTGCTGCCTCCAGGGCATCAGCGATCCGGCCCAGCACCTCACAGAGCCGGTTTGTGTTGGCAGTGATGACTTCGCCCAGGGCCTGCAGGTCATTGTGCCACTCCGACCTGGATTCACAGTTGTCCCGGATGAAGTCCTCAATCAGGCCCGTGAGGCTCTGGGAGTGCAATCCATCCATGGTCGATGTGGCAGATGTGCTAGGCAGCTGTGGTGTTGAGCCTGCAGCCTTTTCGGGGCTTTCTGCAGGGGAGGTGGATCCAGGACTGGCAGGTGGTGCTCCTTGGCCTGTGAGGCCTGGGGTGTCACTCTCCCCGGAGTCGCTGTGTGCAACTTGACTGTAGGATGGGGTGTCTGGGCTGTGCACGATGTCATGGGGCTCCTCCACGTCGGATACGGGAACTGATGTCGGGCTATCTGGCTCCTCGGGGAGGCACATGGCAGCATTCTCCCCTGCCACACTGGACTCCTCTGAGTGCACCGTGGGGCATGTCTCCATCGGCAGTGCAGGCATGGGTAGGGGTGTGGGTGTGGGTTGTGCAGCCTCCATGGGGGTTGCTGGTGCAGGTGGTGTTGCCTGTGCCTTCTTCCTTCCTGCAGGTTTACGCTGTCCCCTGGCTGTGCCCCTGGAGGTACAGGGCTGTGTGGCTTCCTGGCCCTCACTTTCATGGCCGCTGCCTGTGGGGGGGAAGGGAGAGATGGCATGAGCTATGATTTGGGGGGTCAGCATTTCTTCAAGCCTATGGTATGACAATGGGATTGCAGCGTTTTGTTGACATTTGGGTTGGGAGTGGGACAGTGATCTGGGCTTGGACGGTATATGCATGCAGGTGTCTGGGTCACTCATGTTGGTAGAGTACTGTGCTGACTCACATTGACTGCCTATTTGTGTGCTCTGGCCAATATGCGTTGGAGCCTTGCACCTGGCATCAGCCTGGGTCTTACTTGTGACGGCATGATTTGATTGGGGGGGGGGGTTCCCATACGTGATGTGACTGCTTGCCCAGCCCTTGGCGGTGCCTTACATTGGGAATGCATTTACTATCTTCACTCATGACACTCACCTCCATCTGCGGATGACGGGGCGCCGCACTCCATCTCGCCGACCCCCTCTATGGCTTCAGTGCCCATCATGTCCGCACATGTTTGCTCCCAGGGCATCATCTTGATTGGAGAAGCTGGGCCTCCTCCTGTCTCCAGGGCCTGTGTTTGGTTGGCCGATAGGATGGCCCGCACCCTGAGACGGAGGTCATCCCACAGTTTCCTTCAGTCCCTCGTCGTACGGGGGGTGTTCCCAACGGCGCTCACCCTCTGTGCCACCAAGTCCCAGATCTCCTTCTTCCTGGCAATGGTCGGCCTACGCATGTCGCTGCTGAATACTGTCTCAGCATTTGCGTGCAGGGTGTCCACCAGGACCTGGAGCTCGTCCTGCGTGAAACGCTCCTTCCTGATGCGGGCGGCACCTTTCTTCAGTGCTTTCGGCATGATACTGGTCACTGATGGCTTTTTTGAGGGTTGAAATATACCTCCGGGTACTGTATTAAGAGGATGGCAGTAGATTGTGTTTTTAAAGATGGCCGCCGCTCTCCTTCCCGTTCCTGTGCGATGATGTAATTTCCGTATCCGTTAATTAGCGGTGACCGTAATTTACGGATACCGTAAATTACGGTCACCGCTAATAACGGACAGCGAAGCTTCGGTGGCGGTGTTGTAATGACCGTCTCGCTTCATGCCGCTAAGGGGTTTTACGGGCCCTTTAGCGGTATGCTGCTAGGGGATTTACCGGCATGGCGGAAAGCTTGTGCCCGCGAAGTCGGAATGGCCTGTTAATTGCGGCGTCGTACCAGACCGCACTCGGTCTTTCCGCCATGCCGGTAAAAACCCATACTTACCGCAAAACTCGGAATGAGGCCCATAATGTTTACTAGCCAGTGGAAGAGAAAATGGCAGTACGCTTGTATGATGAGTTTGAGAAGGAATGGACAGAAATGATGATTTTAGAACTTGTCAGGGTTGTTAAAGGAAGTGGAAAGAATAACAGATGAACAGTGCGATTTTCATGTTCTGGAATAGAGATTTGCATGTTCTGGAATAAGTATTTAACAAAGCGAAAAAGGCACTTGAGTCTGCCCAACACACTACCCCTCTGTGTATCCCCTACAATGCCATATGCCCTGTTACCAGAGACATCTGAGAAAGACCTTTCCTTATCACCTTTGTGTTCTTTATTCTCTTGGCAAGACTATTGCTCGTTATCATTGATGTCGCAGAAGAAGAGGCCAAATAGTGGCGAATGATGAACCCTCCAGATCACGGGAATGTTGTTTGAAGAACATGACTATTCATCAATAATGTTACAGGAAATCTGTGAAGAATGAAATGTATTGCAAGTAGAGCTAGATGCCTTGATCACGGAAATTTAGATTGTAAAGTAGGGGAGTGTTGAAGGCCTCTCCATGCTGGTTTGTTTCTATGAAAACTGAGTTGTTTTTGTAACAGGGCAAGGGACTAGGAGTTATTTGGAACAAAGTTTGCTTGATTTTAGGTTCCACTATAGTGCAGAAGGTGGGAATGGCAGGAGAGATTGGAAGGACATAAAATAAATACATATTTGAAAGAAGGGGAAGAGAAGGGAAATGTTTAATATGAACTGGATATGAATTAGTCTCCCTTATCTGGGACTGGTAGACCAGAAGGCGTATGTCATAAACTGAAGTTAACATAGCGTTCAAGCTTACGGGGAATGCATAGGTTCATTGTTTTGGCCGGAGGTGAAATAAAAGTGCCGGAAGGCCTTGAAGTGATGAGTACTCTATAAAAGTACGGGTGGATTGGTCAGTCAGGCGGGGTCCCGTTATGTGGAGGAGGGTGCTCTTCCTTGACTTGTCAGTCAATGTATAGAGGTGCATCCCGCAATTGATGTGTGAGCCTCATTTCTCTGACAGACCTCTTTAATATTTATTAAATGTGAAACCATGAATTGCCTTTGGAAAACACATGATGCATTAATGAGTTGCTCTGTGAATTTTGGAGTACATATCTACCTTTATGTGTACTTTGCATCTACAAAACAATTATACAAAATTAATACTATAAGAAAAAGTTAAGAAACTTACTTCAAACATTCAGTTATATACTCTGACTGAATTCATTATTCTTACAACATCTATAATTGCCTCGTTCTTCTCAAACCATCACAATATACCAAAATGCAGTTAGATAAAACACTACAGAGCCACCCAGCTTTCGGCAGTAAACAACCACCATTATTTGAATTTCCAATATCTCTATTGTGACATGATAACGTTATTGCGCACCAATCCAGTGATGACTAGAAAAAGTGGGGAAAAAAAGAATATTCTCTAACTCACCTATTAGAACTTTGAAAATAAATCTACTTCACAATAAGATAATAGAACATTACAATAGAGTTGTGTAGCTACAAAATGCGTAACATTTTGCTCCTACTTCAGAATGTATTTTGATCACCTCTAACATCTTTCGATATTTTGAACTCTCATAAATTTCATCGCATTTCAACGTTAATTCCATCAAGAAACAAAACAATGATCCATTTACTGATTTATGGATTCTAAGTGATCCGACCACGGCTGATTTTGCTGTGGCCGGAATGTTTGCATGAGAAAGGTGCTAGCTACCAAAAGTTTGCACCTTTCTCATGCGAACACACTTACATACTACGGGGGCTGCAGGGGTTTCTCCCGCAACCCCCGCTACTATACTGTAAAGTATAGTGAGCAGGGTGTTGTGGGGGATGGCTTTTTTTTTCATTTTTTTTTGTGGGTGTGCTGCGAGGTTGTCCCCGCAAAACCCGCTCACTATGCCACACAGTATAGTGAGCAGGGTTTTGCGGGGGACACCCCCGCAGTCTTTTTTAAACATTTTATTTTTACTTACCTGCAATGCTACCACCAAAGGTTTGAACTTTTGGTGTTCGAACCTTTGGTGGTAGCATTTTCTGGTCGTTTTGTACGGTCGGACCTTTCTTTTTGGTCCGATCGTACAAAACCAATTTATGTAGGTTGCCTTCTCTTTTGGGTAAAGACCACTTTCAAAATGTATAATCTCATCCGACCCACCGGATAAGATATGATAAGTCATTTATAATGCGTCTGTACACAAGTGTGACAAGGCGCAACAAGACAAGGGAGGGAAGAGAGAGGGAGGACTAAACAAACAATCTTACTTGGCCTTGTGTCATTCAGATCGTGTAAGTCATGGAAGGGGGGGGGAGAAAGGGGAAGTGCCAAGGAGAGGGAAAGGTAAGTGCAATCAGGGCAGCATTTCTCTGAGTAAGTGCAGCCAGGGCAGCACGGCTCTGGGTAAGTGCAAGGAGGCAGGGGACTGGAGGGTTAAAGTTACAGCTACTAAGTGTGCAGTGGGCCCGGAGGCAGTGCAGGGGTGACTGGTCGTGGAGGAGCTTGGTACCAGTGAGACTCTGAGGGTAGCCAGACCACCAATCTGCCCAGCAGACAGGTTGGTCAACAGGGGAGAGAGACAGAGAAAGCAGAGGCGAAAGGGAAGGTCTTAAGCTGCTTTCGGAACTTCAGGTGGTCCGGCTCAAGTTTGAGAGGGGCAGGGAGGCCGTTCCAGAGGGACGCACCTGCAGAGGAGAGAGATCAACCCACCACTCTCAGCTTGCAGAAACATCTGACCCTCAGAGAATTCGAGGTATCTGAGTGAAGGCTATAGAAGGAAGGTATTTCGGAAGAGAGAGTTGGATGTAGTGTGGGCCCCAGCCCCAGAACGTCTTGCAGACGCTGCAGAAGGTCTTGAACTTCATCATTGCAGCCACCTAGATCCAGTGGAGAGATTTCAGGGCAGGAGAGATACGGTCCCTGGGCTTGAGGTCAAGGACAAGTCTCGCAGTCCTGATCTGGATTAGTTGCAGGGGACAGAGAGAAGAGGAAGGCTGATTGAGAAAGAGGCTATTGCAATAGTCCAACCTGGAGAGAAACAGGGCTCTGGAGATGGTGAGCTTCTGGGGAAAGTCAGAAAAGGAAGAATACCTCTGAGGCGGTGCAGCTGGTAGTGAGCCTTCTTGGCAAGGTCCGTGATATGAGGAGAGAAGGAGAGAGTGGAGTCGAAGATGAGAACAAGTTATTTTGCCTCACAGGAAGGAGCAGGAAGAGGCCCAAGAAGGGCAGCCAGAGTGAGAGAGGGAAAGCGGGAGCAAGGGTCCCAATGAGAAGGATCTCAGTCTTACTGGCATTAAGGTATAGACTGTTAGAGGTGCACCAATCCTGAATCGCCGATAGACAGTTAGGAATGAGCTAGAGAGGAGGCTGAGGGGAGCCTGAAAGAGAGCTCAGTGTCATCGGTATAACACTGGAAGTTAGAGGAGATGGTAGAGTTAAGGTGGGCCAAAGGGGCCAAGTAGACATTGAAGAGCCATAGTGCGGGGTTAGAGCCCTGGGGAACACCACATGTGGAAAGAGAGGTGGTGGAGAGAAAGGACCCGAGTTGGATCTGGGAGGGTCGATCCAGGAAGAAAGAGGACAACCACTCCAGGGCCTGATCTGTGATGCCCAGGTTCTCATGGAGTCGATTGATCAGGATGATTGACTGTGTCAAAAGCTAAGGAAAGTTCAAGGAGTATGAGGATAGAAGGAACTCCATAAAATACTCCATAAAATACTTTACCAAAAGTGACTTAGAATTGTTCAATCTAATGTTTGACTACTGCTGAGTCTGTCATATTTTTGCTTTCTGTGTAGTTTTCCCCAATGTAATATTTCCCCACAAAGGCATCTAATGCTATACATTAAATTGCTTATATCACAATATTATTTTAATTAATATGTTTTCCTGACTTTGGGTGATAACCCACATCTTCATTCACTACATTCTTGCAGTTAACAGAATATAAACAAGGGAAAGTATTTATTTTTCATGGTAGGAAATCACAAATAATTAGTTTAATCTTTCTAACCTTAATTGAATATTTGGTAAGACAAACCGACACCAGTGAACATTTCTGTATTTGAGCTGCCAACAAATCCTGTTGTTTAAAATAAGCACCTTCTATATTGCTTGTACCAGTACACAGGGTGCGCTAGATGTCAACTAGGGTGTACCTTGCTTGACTGCAGTGGTTGTGACAGACAGAGGCCCTCTGGCTGTTCAGAGTGAAGAGGTCTGAGCCATCTGGGGTACTCTTAAATCCAGAGAGAAGAGTGTTCCTCGCCCATCATGCCAATCCCCAGTGGTGCCATCAACTGGTCTGTGTGATTCATGCAGACTTTCAACACTGCATCAATGAACATGCCTGGTGACAGGACAAACATGCAGCAGCTACACCAGAACTAACCTATGGGCTTATATGGGGATAAAAGGAACATACTTGTTTATTTGTGACTTTTGGCCCAGTCTTCTATTTAATTTGAATTCTCAGTGAAAATGCTGAATTAGAAAGGAGATACCCTGGTTCTTCACAGAGGAGGAATTATGCTGCAAGGCTCTATGAGGGCAGAGCAGAAATGGAAATGGCGGTAGACTCGGCAATAAGACTATAGAAGAAAGAGCACCGATATAGTTGGTATGTGCACTACCTTCAAACCAATCAGGAAGTGAGAAATGAAGACGGCTCTCCATCTAGTACTGAGGGGCATGGAACTGGCAAATCATGTCTTCTATAACAATGCCAGAATGAGGATAAACAAATATTGCTCTTTAAATAACTGTTAGAGTGTTGTTTAGAGGGTGCTGCGTTCTATCTTTTGGTAAGATATACAGGGACATACAGTGGTGGCTGGTTATGAGAGTAAAAAATAAAGATGGAAAACTGAGAAGTACCATTTTCTTTTAAAAAAAAGCATTTTGGTCACATGGAAGAAGTGAGGATAGGAAGAATGAGTTGTAGATGGACAATGAGAATACTATACATATCTCCGAAACCTGGGGAAGTGGGAAAATAAACTACACTTGGGAAGTAAATTAAAATTGTCCCGATTAAATTAACTATAGATATAAATGGCCCATCTCTTTGTAAGGAATATGTTCATTTTTCAGTCATATATTTCTGCAAAAAGGATATATAAAATATGTGTTTTTAGGGCATGAGTGGTTTTGGTTGACTTTGGCCTTTCTATATGCTTTTTCCAGAAATTAGCTATCCTTAGCTAGTTAGCTAGCCTTTAGTGAATTGTAGTAGATATATCAAGTTGATGTGATTAACCTGGTGACTTCAACGGTCAGGAGAAGGAGAAGGTCTTTTGCTAATGAGTGATAAAACACTGCTTGAGAAGTGAGGTTAAATGAAATTTGATCACCACCAAACCATAACTTGCTCACATATGTTTTTTTTTCAAGAAAATACAGTTTACACAAACCTATGCTCTCTAGATATGATGAATGTAGAATGTGTTTTAACCCTATTCTTACTGTTGTATATGCTTTATGAATACACTTTGCATGATTTGAATTTGTAGTCATTTCAATCGCCAGCCATTGACATGATTGACAGTGCAGAATCTTACCTGCTGGCAGAGCTGTCCAGATGTGATTCCCTCATCACCTCCACTGAACACTGATCCACTGCATTTGTGAATGGAGGGCAGTGTCTGGCAGAGGGCATGGGGATTAGGGAGGTGAAAGGGTGCTGAGTGCAGTCACTGGACTAGTCAGGATCTCTGCAACAACATGGGACATTGGATTTCACCAGCTATAGGAGTAAATCATGCAGAATGCACATATGAACACATATGAACAACAATGATTAGTATGATCTGTATCTGTATGTGTGATCCTGCTGAAGTCAAGTGAGCCATGACAGTTAACACCACTGCACATGGCTGTATGTCCAATTGTTCTCTCATAAATGCCTCGAGAGGGCAAAAACATATCTCTCAAGTTTCAAATGAAAAAAAGCCAAATCTGTCCATCCCGGACCAGTGTGAAAAAAAAATAAAATGTGTTCATACCAGACAGAGGTGCAAATAAATGTTCAAACTGTCCATCCCAAACAGGCCTAACAAAATGTCCATCTTGGACAGGGGGGAACACTCCTCAAGCTCTCCACCTCACAGCAATTGGAGTCTCTAGATGCCAACATCTCCTGCTTCAGGGCTTCTCTATGTGTCACTGCAGGGAGTCCTCCAGGGACGTCAGATCAACCTGTTGGCCCTTGTGGTTGGCCTCCATGTCCAGTTTGTGTGAGAGCCTTAAGGACCGCATTTTAGCATGCAGTATCTTTGCCAGGCTGGCCAACAGTCGCTGCTGATGTTCCTGAGAGGCCAGAGGCTGCAGATCCCGGGAAGCTGGTGAGAAGATGTTCTCAGCCAGGCGATGCATGTCCCTGGCCATCTCTTGCAATATGTGCCATGTCGGATGGTTGCAAACAGCATCTGCTGCTCCCACTCTGACTCTCTGGTCTACACACGTCCATCACGTGTGCGGCTCTGATGGCAGTGGGATGCGGGGGTCAGGCCCCTCACAGTGGGACCCTTGTCCTTGGCTGCAGGTCTGCAACCCTCCATTGGAGAACAGTCCCTGAACCTGATTCCAACTTATGTGAAGGCGATCTTGCAGCAGGAACCGCTGTGGACACAGGGGTTTCAACTGATAGGACCTGTGACTCCTGGTTCACCTGCGCTGACTTAACTGCCCCATCCAGACTGCCCATTGGGGGACCCTCCATATCGCTCACTGTGCCCTCCACACCTGATTCAGCATCCTCACTTGCAGAGTCAGAAGAGTTGTAAACCCGACTGAGGATTGTCTACACCACCTGTGGATTTTCATGGCATACGACACCCTGGCCTCCACTGATGGTCTGTCATATGATCGCCTCCTCTTTCTCCTCCACCTCTGCACCAGTTGCATCATCACCTGCTCATAGACAGACAACAACATTTCGAGGCATAAGTACGTTGCTGAAGATGCATATGTGCATTACAATGCATACAGACACAAAATGGCCAGACACACATGTTATGTTATGTGATTTGGCATTTATATAGCGCTCTACATATCATTGGTATGACCTCAAAGCGCTGTTGGGTTGAACGCCCTCAAGGACCGTAGTCCAGGTCAGTACAGAGAGTAGGGTATTGGAGGGTGCTTGGGTGCACTCAATATGTGAGCAGCTGATGTGATTGCTGGATGGTAGCTGCATCCTAACATTAGGTGTGGTGGTATTGAGAGATCAGTTGAATGTGTGCAGTCTGGTGGTTGGTCTCCGAGACTGCATTCTGGCGGTATTAGGCCTGTGTAGGACGCTTATGTGTGCAGCTAGGCCAATGTTTTTCGTGGGGTGTAGCTGCGTTCTAGCAGGATGTTGAGGTGTTCATGGAATATTGTTCGTATGTGAGCAGCGAGGCCGAAATTGATTGAGAGGTGTAGCTGCACTATATTGTGTGTTGGTGTAGAGTAGAGAGTGAGCATAGTGATAGGAGAGGTGAGTGTCTAGAGTGGATGTTTTATTCTTACCAGCCCACTGAGTCCACATACATCACACATTGTGACTGGGCACACTGTGAGCTGTACGTCACAGATGAATGGCATTTGCTGACATGCACAGTCATGGCTAGGCATTTCAGGTAGTGCAACTTGACATGGTCTGCAGGTGCAAGTGTACATACATACACCCAGACATGAGTGACAGTGATACACATCAGTGGAAGGATGGAGGTCTGTATATCATCAGTGACCGCATACCCAACTCAGACATTTTCTTGAGGCAACATGTGGAAGTGTGACCAAATATCATGCAGGCATATGTATTGCAATCATACCCACAGCCACCATTGCAACATTTCCCCCTGCAAGATATGTGGGGGATCACAGTCACATGCTTTGCAAATATGTGTGAGACTGCGACATGGAACTGACAAAGGCATACTTGCACGGCCAATGCTCCATTGACACTCCATATTTGGAATGTACCACAAAGAGACAACTATTGGCCATCCACTTGTTGTCCCGTCGGGAAGTCGCCCTCATGTGTCTATGCACAAACATTGTGGCTTATTCATGTCCACCGTCCACCAGGGCCAAGTAATGGGTGACTTTGAAAAACATGCACACAATTTAGTTATACTGTGTGAGTTATGATTGTCACACTCACCGGATGATACACATGCAAGACACTGTGAATATGTACAGTCACATGTGTGTTGCATGTCATTGCATGGTCAGTGCGGAGGTGGCAAATGACTGGGCAGCAGGGCACAAAGCACACAGGGGTTGACACAGGAAGGTTCAGACCCAGAGAGCTGTCTCTGAGAACACTGCCGGTAAACAATCATGCATCCTATGTATCAAATAAAGGAGTGCATATTGAGAAAACAGCCACTGAGATGCTCTTGATACACACCGTCCAGCATGCACCCCCCACCCCCTCTGGTATCCAGCTTATGCTCTTAGTGTTGACAGAGCTTATACATTGGGGACAATTCATGACTGATGGCTCATGTAAAAATCGTTTGCTTTTAAAACCCAGGAATAAGTACTGAACATGGGGCATTTTCATTTTGAAGTCCAGCACAAAGCATTAGTTAGCTGACCAAATCTAGACATTCTGACACGAAATTTAGCATGCCATATAGAAAAAGCTCCAAACAATGGACTTAATGTCCATGCCTTGTCATTTCAGGCACAACAACTGTTCATGAATGTCACTTCATAGCTACATATGGCACATGCCTGAGAAGGTTAACTGTGATATCATTAAAAAACTGATTAAGTGATAGCATTCGAATATGGATACATGCAACCCTTCGCCATCTATTTACTGTCCATTCCCTCAACTTGTCAACCACTGCCAGATGGCTCCTCAAAGTGACTGTATACCCTGATTAGGACAGCAGGGACCACTGTGGCCCTGCGCAGACCGTAGTCCATGTACAATCAATGCTGTGATATGTGTGCAGCAATGAATAGTGTGTTGCCCAAGTCAACACCCTGTTTGTCAATGCCTCCATGTGCTGCCCCTATATGTAATGGCACATATGACTGTTTATGTCTGATGTGTCAGATCAGTGCTGGCCCAAAGACTACCAGCATCCTGAGTGAGATTTCTCGGGGGCATGAGCTCCCTGCTGTTGGCCTGGTGTAATTCACGAATAGGAAGTGTAACTTTACATTGTGTGAGCTGGCAGCGTTCTTTACATGACAAGCATCAGTCAATGACTGTCTATAAGTGAGTGACTGACAGTCATTGATTGGTGCATTACATGACAGTGTCATGTAAAGGGCACTGGCAGCTCACACAATGTAAAGTGACATTGCTGGCTGCACCCTATATTTGCGGTGTCCCTGTATAACTGCACCACTTGATCATTCCTTGAGCCAGCTCTCTCTCACTTGTCCATACAATAGTGCACTGGAAATGTTGACATATATAGCTATAACAAGTGTACACACATATACAACGAAAGAGTGAGAGGAAAATTATTCAAGCGCCCCAGGATTCATCCCCCCTAACAAGGGCTTGTGTAAACTTCAATACTAAGGAATCCTGTTGCCTTTATGCTCCCCCCATAGGACCTGCGAGGAAAACTATACCCAAATTCATCTAGGTTTGGGTGTTAACAATATACCACAATACTCAACAAAATAGAATATCAAACCACATGACTTTATTGAGATAATAAATCTATTAAAAATGTATTAAACAATTCATAAAGACATTTCATATTACTAAAACATTTTAATATCAATGTTCTAACCTCTAAAACTCATGATGCGCTAACAAGCATACCCAAGGTGCAGATATACTTATTTAACACTCACAATCCTTTCATACTTGAATTAGGCCTCACTCTCACACAATACAAAGTTATATAGACTCTTGTCGAATATACAACATCAGAGAGCTCACATGTACTGAATTGCTCTCTCTTGCCAATTTGTGCCCTGATTGGATGAATCCTTTCACTGAAAAGTTCTCATTCACTAAATTACTTTTTAAAATAAGCAGTTGTCTGTTAATAGGACAACCATAAAAGCCAACATGTTTCGTTCTAATAACACTGAGATAAATAATAGAACTTCTTCAGGGGAAATTCGACAACCGGGTTTCTCTTGGTCTTCTTAAACTTTTTTTGGAAAAGTTCCTCTGTAATCCTATGAGGGACAGCATAAAAAACAGCTATAAGTAATGCTGTTATTTGGTTACATAATGTCATACCAAACCGGGTATCAAATTTCCCATGGTTGACTCACCGTGGTAACTGAAGTATTTTCTACCAGTGCCCGGTGATTTAGGCTCGTTTCAGAAAATCAAACATTCCACCGTTAAAATTGACCACCACGCATATAGGTGTTACTGTCTTGGTACAGACCTGAAAGAAACAAGATGACTCTCAATGTTTACTTATTAAAACTCCACTGCACATGCACTGCTCTTAGTTTATCACAGCTGGTCCCTTTCGGAAAACCTATTTTATCATAGTGGTTCTGAAAACTACCACCCTATGGGTTATTTAATCAGTCCATATTGTAGCAACAGACTGCATGGTTTTGTCATGCCTTATCTAAGAGATATGGAAGGTGATTTCTCTGGATGCTAAAATTGCATCTGGTCATCAACTCGCTTGCTCTCTTTAGTATGGAATAATTTAACCACTTCTTTTCAACTTTTATCCTCCTTTCACTGAAGTATTATTCACATGGCTAAACACACTCGCAAATCTATCGGCGAACTAACCACATTATTATAGGCTTGAGTGAGAACATGGTAAAGCAACGCCAGCAATTGCACATAAAACATTGCCTTAACTCTAAAGTAAACGACTAACAACAAGAAACGTGCAAAAGCTACATCTCTGGTATTTTCTTAAAAAAACGGACATCCTTCCTTCTCTTCTATGCTCCTTCAAGCATTGTTTTTATATATTTATGTGCACTTTAAACATGGTTCTAAATTTAGCGTCCCGACAAATACATGCGGAGCAACAAAATTATTTTAGGCGGAATAGCGTGGGCATTTACACTTCAAATGTCTGAATCACTTCACAACGAAGGTTGCTGCACCGTATCCGCTGGCTATGGCGACTGGGTCAGCCCCTTTTTTGTATTGATTTCCGGCGTTCGGCTCGTGCTTTGTGAGCAGCTGCTTAATTGCTCTTCTAATGGCGGCTGCATAAACAGAGTGAATTTATTATAAATAAAACTAGCGGCCATCCATCTCGGCCAAGTGTTTGTTTAACTACCAGTTTCACACTAACACAGCCGTAAAGCTTTCATCTCGTAAATGAAACTGTAAGCCTCGGATTGACATAGTGAGCGTTCCGTGGACCTAAACCTTCGTACTTACTTCAGCTGGCCTTAGAATCTAGCGTTGTGTCTCCTCTGCTCCCGTACGTGGTGCTCCAATTGTCGAGTACAAAGAGGAGCATTACCCCGTCTTTTTAAAAAGACGGGATGGGCGTGGCGCAGGTGACTTTGATTACCACTCCTTTTCTGGGCAATTAGGGAAGTGAAATGCACGGGAACTCTGCAGTGCGTGTTGTAAACGCAATCATTTTACAGCCCTCCAATAGGCTTTTTGCCAAAGACATTTTCTGAATAAAGACGTGCAAAAACGTCTCAAGTTCATGTGAGGTACTTACACAGTACGGGCAATTGATATGACTGTATTAGACAACAACAGCAGTCCAAGATATGTGTTTAAAATAATGACCGGTATTAAATTGGCAAATAATTCCTTGAAAACTACAGCGCAGCCCGAAAAGACGGACTTGCTGGTCCTGTGTCCCGCGTGTTTTTCAGATAGAACCTTATATAGTGGAGTTGTTTACTGATAACTCCATTACCAGGGAATCATCCCACTATTATTGCACACTATTCCACTCTGCCGTTTCATTAAGTCCAGTAACTACCGTGTTACACAAAAAAATGAGCCACTGTTCTTTTAACTGCAATTTCCTAGAAATATCTATTTCATTTCCCAAGGACATATGGAGTAGGACTGTCCACTTAAAGTCATTAGGACTATGGTCCATCATCAAAAAATGACTGACCATAGGTGCTGTAATGACCTTATTTTTAATACAGCTCCTATGCTCACAAATGCGAGTCTTGATTTTCCTTTTTGTCATGCCAATGTATAACTTGTCGCACGGGCACCATATCGCATATACGACATTACTCGTATTGCAATTACTGAATGACATTTGGGCCCAAGGTCTGTTCAGCCCTATGTCTACTTGAGTGGTCCTGCTAGTTTGAGGACAGTTGATACAATGGCCACATGGTGCATGACCTAACACTTTTGGGAGACCCCATGTTTCTGTGATGCTCATTTGTTTAACAGGTTTTTTTGAAATGTCATTCTTTGTCAGGAGGTCTTTCAAGTTAGGACCTCTCTTGAATGCGCATAACGGGGGATCAAGTGGACACTCTCCTCCTGTCAAAATCTTCCAGTTCTTCTTAATAATCTTGATGACCTGGTTTGACTGCGGGGTGTATGTACTCACAAACACTATCCCTTCCTGTTCTTTGGTTCTGGTGTTATATTCCAGCAGGCCTGAACGGTCATTGTTCTTTGACCTTTTCAACGCACGGTGTACCAACTTGGCCGGGTATTTTCTAGCAGTAAGTTTTTCGCTTAAAGAGTTAGCTTCCGTCAAAAAAATCTCTTTAGTCGAGCTGTTGCGCTTTAACCGCAATAATTGTCCCACTGGCAGATTCTCCCTTGTGTGTCGAGGGTGACAACTACCAAACTCTAAAAGTGAGTTACGGTCAGTTAATTTGTGAAATGGTCTGACTTGTAAGATGTTACGGTCAGTATCTACCCAGATTGTGATATCTAAGAAATTAATCTCAGAATCGCTGTATGTAGAGGTGAACTTCAAATACGGGTTCTGATCATTGATCCATGACATACATTTTCTGAATTCATCAGTAGTGCCATCCCACACTATTAGAATGTCGTCGATGTATCGACGCCATAAAGCCAACTTCCCAAAGTATGGGTTGGTAGAATTATAGATGGTCTTGCGTTCAAAGCTTTCGACAAATAGATTTGCTGCCGACGGGGCTACTGAAGAGCCCATTGCCATGCCATGGACTTGATGAAAAAGTTGTCCATCAAACATAAAGTAATTCTCTGTGAGAGACATTTCAGCACACCACAGAATAAAACTGTTTGGTGTGTTCCCTTCCGTTCTTTTGGTAAGAAGCACTTCTTCCAAAACCTGCAAAGTTTCCTGTTGTGGGATGCAGGTGTAAAGTGACACTATGTCTAAACTCACCAATAATTGTGTATTAGGATCAAACTGCATTTCTTCGATCATGTTAATGATTTCAGTAGTATCCTGTACGAAGGAGTACATGGTATGTACAAAAGGTTTCAAATACCTGTCTGCAAATTTTGAAAGCGGCTCGAGTATAGCACCAGTTCCAGACACTATAGGGTGGCCCGGTGGATTGACCATGGTCTTATGAGTTTTGGGCAAGATATACAATTTGGGTATGGTGGGATTTTTCACCATAAGATATTCGCTTTCCTGTGGGCAGATCCACCCTCTGGCGCAGGCTTTCTCAACCTTCTGATTAATCAAAGTCGCAAGTCTCTTTGTCAGATCAATCTCCAGAGGCTGATAAAAGTGTCTATCTTGCAATTGGCGTTGGCACTCAATAATATAGTCTTGTCGATTGAGCATAACTATTGCCCCACATTTATCTGCTTTCCGCAGAATAATATTGGTATTAGTAGCGAGGCTTTTCACAGCCGTTCTTTCGAACTTAGAGATATTCTGAAACAGGATCTTCAAACCTTGGCTCTCTAACTGCCGTAAGTCGTGCCATACTCTTTTAGCGAACACTACCGCTTCCGGGGTATAGCTGCTTGTTGGTGGGTTAAAGGAGGATTTATTACGGATTCGCTTTCATTTACCTCCATGTCAAACTTCTGATTAGCAAAAAATTGTCGTAGATGAACTTTATGCAATAACTGCTCTATTTCTGTGTGTGTTCGAAATGTGTCATAACTAACAGTGGGGACAAATCCAAACCCTCTATTAATCAATTTTACTTCATCCTCACTAGGAAGATATGAGGAGAGATTCACTAGTGGGGTCGGCCACTGCATAGTTGTTGTGGTTCTTCCCACATTTCTGGAGTTAGGCGAGAATCTAAAAAAGGTTGTGGTTGTGGTGGTTGGGGACCTCAACTTGTAAAGCCCTGGTTACCTGCATTATAATTCCTCCTGTTGCGTGTTGGTCTCCCTTGTCAGCCTCGATTCCTTCCACATTGTCTTTTGCCTTTATACCCTCTTTGATTAGAGGAATTACCACCATTAGAACTGTCTGAGCTAAAGGAAGTGTTCCTGAAACTGACATGCCTGCTTTGATTTTGTCCATTTGGTTGTTGTCGGTTCGCTAAGGGGTCATACCCATCTTTCGTGTAGCGGAAAGCATTCTCATGTGAGAATCGAAGTAGATCTTTCTTCATTCGACTGTTCCGATCTTGAGTACAAAACCCTTTAAACTCAGCAATCTCCTTAATGATTTCCTCTAACCGTTTCTTAAAAGTATCTAGGGGCACTAACTTTTTAATTTCTTCCTCCATCTTTTCTAAATCGCCAGATATTTTAATTGCCATTTCGCGGGCGGTATCTATAATGAGAATTGTCCAATCCCGCCCACACCTGTTAGCAATGTAACTCCACTGGATAATAAATTCTTTATTATCCAAAAAAAGACGTGGTTCATTACGGACTACTAATCCTTTGGGAATGCCATAGTGTCCCCACACCTAAACATATGAATAAATCACAGACATTCCCTCAAATTGAACCTCCACTGGGCTGCACACCCTTACTACACAGCTACACCATGATATTCACTGGCTGCAGGCCAGCACTAATAAGAGACGTTAATGCCTGCTTTTTCAGACTAAGCATGGTCCAGCTCTTTGCGCAGAAATAACCCCTCAGGCATATGTATTGGTGAGGATGCAGTGGCTGTGGAAATGTGTACCCTATACGGCGTGTCAGAAGCTAAAGTTCGTAAGTTGAACAATCCTTCCCTACATGTGTACCTCCTGTTTGGGTGTTTCCTGTGGTGCATCTGTTCCTGTCTATGAACATTATTCACAAAATATGTTTCTGTATAGGTGACAGGGCATGCTCAGATTGAGACCCAGCCCATCCTCCTCTGTAATTCACCTGAAACAAAGAGCAACAGAGCCCTCATAACCCATCTGGGTGGTAGATGTTGCTGCCATTTCATTCCATTATCCAATTAATGTAGATGTCTGGATAAGTATGTATGTTTCATGGTTACACACATTTCAATGTTAGGGTGAGCGCTGTAAACAGTGATCAGAGCACCAAGCCATGTGTCTGCCATGTATTCACTGATTCACACATGCTACCTTTTCATCAAGGACTGGTGAATGGAATATAAAGCTCTCTGATCATTGTTTCAATTCGAAAATGCACGTTGATTTGATGCAAAGCAGACAAGAACACTCATTGGTGCTATTCATCCCCTTACCCTTTCTCATGAGGTTATCTTCAAAGAGTACAATCAGTGTTTACCAGACTGTCCACCTTGGAATGATGACCCTCCATCAGCAAATCATTCCTATGGTTGGTCTATTGTCACCCCTTGCGATATTCAAGTGAGGTTGTTTTAACATTATGCCTGCAACACTAGGCAGTGTTCCGTGGGCACTCAGACCCTGGCAAGCTTGTCACATCACAGTGTGTCAGTACGGAAAGCTTGGAAATGCATTCTGGCAAGGTGTTCCCTAAGAGCAGGTGACAGAATATACCTGCACCTCAGCAGCAACAGCTGTGTTTCCACATCATATATCGTTTTTAAAGTACTTGATGTACAATGCAAAAAGACTGCCCAGTTTAGAAATGATGTATCGATATTGAGGATGATTTTTGCATGACACAGAGGTGTGGCTTGGGGGTGATATGTGCCAGTCAGGGGGTGGGGGGCACATTATAGGGTTTTGCACTAGAGAACCAAGTTGGCTAGAAACAGCCCTGCATACAATTACTGGCACAGCTGTGAAGGCCAGCAGGCAGTGATGTGTACTGTGACACCAACATGTACCACACATGGAAACCACACAACCACCTCTCACAACGCAGGTCATGTGACAGAAGTGTGCCTGGTAGCAAGCATGCATTGGCCATGGATGGCTGCCAACTCCAGCTAACTGTACTACAACACACACATGGGCATGTCATCCATTATTGTATACACATACGATACACACAAATGCCACTCACCAGATGTGTCCACATAGGCGTCCATGCCTCCCATGCCTTGCACCTGTGCACTGTTGAGGAGTCCACTTGCACCTTCTTCAATGGAGTCAGCTCCTCCTCCTCTGGTGGCCTCCCTGCAGTGGCCTGGGCAGAGTCCAGGTTGTCATTCAACTTTTGCGTGGCCCTTCGAACAAGGTTGTCCATCCGCTTGTGGGCCTCTTTAGCATTACGACTCTCCACACCACAAATGTTAATGAGGTCTGTGACTTGCTGCCACATCTCCATTCGTTGGGTGGGAGAACGGGTGCTGCCCGCCGAAGGGTACAGCTCAACACAGTGTTCCATCATATATGCTGTGAGGATTTCAAGGTCCTCATCTGTGAAGCGCTTCTTCCTCAGCGGACCCTTATCCTTCGCTTGTGCCTGATCTTGGGGTGGAGCCTCTTCCTGCTCTGCAGGGCATCCACTCTTGGCCCGGTGGCCGTTGATGGTGCTGGGCCACCTGTAGGCCTCCCACCATGTCCCAGTCCAGGTGCGGGGTCAGCAGAAGGCTAAGGCGCACCATGTCATCATGGGGATGGGGCATATGTGTCCTCACCATGTCCCCATCTTCTCCCTTTACCTTTTGCAGCCTTGCCACTCATGGTGCAGGCAAAATGAAAAACACCCATAAACATATCTCAAAACAAAGGAATAAAACAGTCTATGCGATGGACTACGTAGATGAGTGGGTGCTGCAAGGCTCCAAGGCATGCCAAAACCAAATACAAAAGCATTATGCGATATGCAGTGGCACCCCAAAAGTTCAAAAATGCATATACGATACTCAGAAAGCTTCAGAAAACGTTAAAAAGCAGCAACCGATACGCAGAGGCACCCCGGTAAGCCATAAACGGTGTACGGGATACTCATAAAGCTTTGTAAAAAGAAAAAAAGTAACACCCCAAAAGCAAAAAATGCATAAACGATACAGAGAAACAGAGAAAGCTTTTGAAAAAGAAAAAATGTGATATGTGATATGCAGAGACACCCCAAAAGCCCAAAAATGTATACACAATTCTCAGAAAGCTTCCAAAAAACATATAATGTGTCATACGATACGCAGAGGCACCGTAAAAACAAAAACTGCGTACACGATAGGCACCCCCAAAGGAACAAATGCAGTACACGTTACGTGAAGGCAACCGCTTGCGAAGCATCCCCAAATGCGTGTCATCAACACGCAATCGGCCATCTTTGTAACTTCTCACACACAAGCAGTGATGCACATCACACCTCTTAAATATCCCTGTCACTAGCACGTAGGCTTGCAGCGTGCAGTGTGTAACATGTAAGTTAAGCACTGAGGCCCTTTCCTCTCATCTCCACACTGCCTTGTCATTCAGATGCCACAGATCTCATTCCTACTGCCTCTGTGCCTTATATTGTGCCTCCTCCAGCCCTGTATTGCCTCCAGACCTCACCATCTGCTGAAGTCTGTTCGAGTGCAAGTGCCTGCTGCCCACGAGCACTGTTGTGGTGTGCCAGCTGTTTCTTCATTGCCTGTTCTGCTGTGTTGGCCCTGTGACCACCTCATTTTACTTCTTAGGACTTCCACTTCTACATACCACCTCCACCACAGTTCCCCAGCAAATTTCCAGGACCCAGCTAAAACACGTCGTCTGCCTCGAGGTTACCATGTCCACACCAACTTCTGAGTCTACATTGAAAGTCTTGCCAATGTCAGCGAGACAGAGGGCTGTCAACTTCACCAACACTGAAGTTGGCATCCTAGTGGATCGGGTCCTGGAGAATTATGACACCCTCTTCATCCCAGCAACACAGTAGTCACAAGATCTGGGTAAGGATCACGGCTGCCATCAATGCAGAAGGGGTGGCAGTCCGTTCACTCAAGATTGTCAAGAAGCACTGGGAGGACCTCAAGACCCAGAGCAATTCCAAGGTGGTGGCAGCCCTCGAAACGGAGTCCACCATGGAGGTGCGCTGTGCAGGCTTCCACCAGATGTCACCTAACCAGCTGCAGGTCTTCGAGAGGTTCTACCCAGCACTCCACACCCAGTTCCGTGAGTGACAAGGACATCTGGAAGCTGCGGGTGAGTACTCATGAACTACACTGCTCTACAGTGTATGTGTGTTGTGCATGGGCATGCATGATTGCATGTTCCCCCTTCTGTATACAGCATGTGTGTTGCAGTGATCTGCAGCAGCATGCAGCATCCTGCCGTATGTGATAGAAGACATATGCTGATTGGACATGTGTTGGTATGTGCACTGTTTGTCCTTGGTGACTTGGTGAACTCGTGCACACGGAATGTGAGTTTATGAGAACAAGTGATTAGACAGTCCGGATGCCGGATTTTTATGTTGTGGCCATGTGAGGGACATGGATGCAGGGCACCTCTATGTGTTGCACATCTGCAAGTGACGCCATCCACTCACATCCACTGAGAGTGGCACATGTGCATGGATGTCTGTTAATGTCATGTTGGTGTATTGACCTCTTAGGGACGAGGATTTGAAGTGTCATCCCACTGCATGTTGAGCCAGAGTTGCTGTGAATATGTTTGTGCTGGGGCCTACAGCATAATTGTTTGTTCCTCTCAATTCTTGCCTGTACATGTTGCATGCTTACAGGTTAAGCTGTCAGGGATGCATGTTGCTACATACAATACGGTGGACAGGTGCCCAAGTGCACTTCACATAGCCCAGACTGCATGTCCATGTTGCATGCTTACAGGTTAAGCTGTCAGGGATGCATGTTGCTACATACAATACGGTGGACAGGTGCCCAAGTGCACTTCACATAGCCCAGACTGCATGTCACACTTATGTCACATTGGTATTGTGCCATTGCATAATTTTTTGAAATGCGTTTGTGGCCAACAACCATTGTATTGGGTTAACATGGTCATGTGTCATGACTGTGAGTCATCAATGTCCCTATACTTGTTTGTCGGTAATCTTGCTGATTGCATGGGTGTGCACATGTGTGTGAGGGTGTGTGTGTGCGTCAGTTGCTGGTTCACCTGTGCTGACTGAATTTTACTGTTAATGTTGTGTATGCCACATATGCGTTGACACTGATGACTGATATCAATGTTCTTTGTCCCATTTCCCACAGTTGTTAAAGCTCGTGAAGGGGGCCGAAGCGTTGACGTGGAGTGGAGGAGCAGGGACCGGGCCACCAGACCCAGGCGAACACTCCAGGCAGTCCCCATTGCCACCACCTCCACTGAGAATGAATTGGCTCAGAGAGCACCAATACCCTTGGGCAATGCTGCAGGCACTAAATTCCAGGTGGTGATTGTGTTGGGGGACACCTCAGCAGCTGTGGGACAGGGTGCTGTGACACAGGGGCCATCAAGGGCAGACAACCCTCTTGAGTCATCTGGGTTGATAGAGGAGGGTGTTCAGGCTGAACCCCAGGCCCAGGGACATGATAATGTGCAGTCCACCGTGGAGGGTTCTGCACAAGCTCCTGTGCCTGTGCCATCTGCTGCGGCAGTGACCACCTTCGTGGATGCCTCCCGCCCAGACTGAGGCCCTCTTTGAGACTGAGCTGGCCATCTGAGATGTGGTGCAGCCCCTGCTGGCTGGTCTTGTGAGGCAGACTGCATTTATTTGTGATTCTGTTAAGGCTTCTTGTGATGATCTGGTTCAGCATCACGAGTAGATGAGCCGCTTCCTGGGCCAGCTGGCAACTGCAATGCTCTCGGGTGATCAGTGTCTGCTGGCGCATGCAATTGACCCCTCCTCCATTTCCTCCTATGTGGTCCAGTCATCCTCCAGGGAGCCTTCCGTACCACATACCACCACGGCCCCCTGTGCATCAGCCCCACCAACACTGCCTTGTCTGGTTGTCCCTACATCCCTGTCTGAGGTGGAAGTCCCAAGAATGCCACATGAGGTGACCTCTGTGCCTGCAGAGGCACAGACACAGGAACAGGCAGTGGAGGGACAACTGGCATTTCAGGGCAGTGCAAGTGCTGCGACCCCCGACAAGTGTCATCCAGTCAGAGGGGGTACCTGCACAGCTTACACTCTGCCAGGTAGCAACAGATGAGGTGTGTGAGGAGGCAGGTAATGCAGGGCCCTTCTACCCCTAGGAGGCAAATTAGGTGAAAAATTGAGAACATACGGCAGGAGGAAAAGAGGTGGCTAAGGGAGATGGTGTGCACATTATGAGAGGCAGCTGATGGTGGAGAGTCAGTGAGCTCGGTAGCCAACCATTGCCAGGACCAGAGCAGAGGTGGCAGAGAGGCAGACAATGTGGCGGTAAGCCATCTTGGAAGATGCTTGCAGGTATGCAGAGGTGGCGGAGAGGTGGATGGTTGAGGGCCTGCAAGCCCTCCAGGCAAGAACAGAGGCCCGCCTTCAGGCAGAGGATGAGGAGAGTGACTCTGCCCTGCTGTAAGCATTGCAAGACATTTGAGCCCCCTGCTTATGGGTTCAACAAACACAACAATTCACACCAACCGACATAGTAAGAAAGAATTTTACATGGGAGAAAAAAGGAAGGCAAATCTTCTTATGTAAATAACAATGTCTTAATCTTCTTCTTGCCATAGCATTAGTATCTCTAAGGTCTGGAGGGATTGCATTCCAGTGGGCACTTTTCTTAACCTGAGATTACACATTGAACTTTTTAGCTGGTTGGTGTTATTAGATCTCAGTGCCCTAACATTAGATTAAGGAGTCAGAGCCTCTTCTAGGTATGAAGGGCCAGTGCCCTTGACACATTTGTATGTTATGACAAGCAGGCTAAACTGAATGCTTGCTTCAATCGGTAACCAGTGCAGGTTAGGCCTGGCCTCTGATATATGATCTCTCTTCTTAAGACCAACAATATTCCTAACCATACTGTTCTGCAACGTTTGGAGCCGTGCAATATCAGCCTTAGCAATTCCTACCAAAAGGCTACTACAGTAGTCAATTTTTGACCCTACCAAGGCTCTAGCCACCGTTTCACAATTAACTTGCAAGTTATAAGCATGCAGTTGGGCTACACGTTTATAGGCTATTGAGGAAACTAGGCTATTTACTTGAGCCCTCATATCCAGATTTTGATCTAGAACAAAGCCCAAGGTATTCACTTTCTTCTGGGTTTTAATATTACAGCCAGCCACTCTGAACTGACTATACTCTTGGTCCAGCTTCTTGATTTTAGTACTCATGCCTGTCACCATCAACTCAGTCTTTTCTTTATTGAGCACCAAGCTGTTGTCCATCATCCAATTTCAGATGATCTCATATACCCTGTTGATGGTTTTTTCCTCCACCTCAGGCAGTCCTGACATTGAGTGTCATCTGCATAGTTCATAAAACCTATGTT
This sequence comes from Ambystoma mexicanum, assembly GCF_040938575.1. NCBI lineage: Eukaryota > Metazoa > Chordata > Amphibia > Caudata > Ambystomatidae > Ambystoma > Ambystoma mexicanum. The sequence continues at coordinate 757,999,314 of NC_090927.1, read as the reverse complement.
ATTTTCCTCCTTCCTTTTCTAGATAAAAAAATTGAACTGTAAAAAGTTTGTATAGCAAGGGAGATAGTGTTAAGTATTTCAATCAGGCGATACACCCTGATCTCAGCCTAGCATGCAGCACGCAGCTGAAATAAATATTTTATAATGTCTATAGCTTCAATATTCTGAGTGATGTACCACTCATATCACACCCCTTCTCAAAACACCCCAGGTCATAATGGACCAGGAACCAGGCTGGATGGTAAAGGTAATATTTATTTATTTATTTATTTAAAATTCAAATCAAACATTACTTTTTATAGGGGGCAGCAATAAGCAATGTGGCGACAATACAGATAAGAAGGTAGGTAAGGCAGTTAAATTTACTTTTAGCAACACAAAATCTAAAACATCAGAGAAAAGAACACTTTTGCTTCTTTGAAAAGATAGCACTTAAGTTAGGATTTCCCCCTGCAATATTCCTCAACTCACAAATAAGCAATTCTAAACAGATGCGAGGAAGCAGCAGGTATTAAGGAATAAAGAACAGGAAACAGAATTGGAATGCAACCTTCCCTCCCCGAAACTAGAGAAAAACGTGTTTGAAATTTTACACTTTTAAAATGACATTCGAAATGGCTTAGCAAAACAATGAAAAGTGTTTACAAATCCTTAAATCAATCCAAATTTATATGGGAGCAACATTGGAAAGATGCTAACAATCATGAGCTATAGTTTGAGCAAAAGTAATCACTTTGAATCCAAATGGAAGTTTGAAAATAATAAAAAACAAAAATCACACGTTTAAAACGTTGCAGAAATGCAGATTCCCACCTAAATTTAACCACACAATATTTAAGAAAAATGCGTCAAATACACTGATTTTGAGTTAGGTTGGGATGAAGCGATAGGTCTTAGGTATAATCCAGAGTTGAAATGAAGTATTTAGCTATTAAATTGAGTTGGTTATGCAATGCTGAATGAGAGGCGTTTTTGGAAAATAAAGGCACGAAAAATGAAAACAAAATTCATTTCTACAAGGATAGTTATGCTCTATACTAGGGCATTCAGGCTAGGTTACCAGATTGAAACACAGTAAGCTCTAGAGTTGATCCGCAGAACCAACACCAGCACCAGCACCTCCATGCCCGCACTGGTGGACCCAATCCGGTTACCCGAGGGAGGATTAAAGGTTTAGGATTTCACAAGACACAATTATTTAAAGAAGTTAGCACTAGCGCAAAGAATCAAAGGCAAGGTTTCAAGAATGGTTGTGACAATATTATAAGTTCTTAAGGTAAGCATAGGATGACTTAGAGAATGGGATGGAACAAAGCAAGACAAGGTATGCTATGAGTTTCTATGCTTCCTATTAATACTTACAGTCCACTTTAATTTAGGATTTTGGACCGTCAAGGGTTCTGATCATCACACGGATCAGGTCTAACTAAGGACAGCTGGGCTGCAGTGAGTACTCTGTTCCACCCCACCTGAAATGTGTGTTGGCGGGCATCACAGCCATTTTCTGTTTGTTGAAAAATACAGTTTAGGGATCTTGGCGCGCACAGGGGTCAGCGTGGCCATTTTGTGCTGTTTCTTGCACCAATGCAACAGCATGATGTAGTAAGCACAGATGAGTGGGTCAAAATACCCCACAGAATCCCCCCCGACTTCGTCTGGACTTCCAGTCATGGGGGAGTCGGGCAAGTGGGATTTTTCTTTCTTGAAAAAGTGGGTTCAGCTGGGTAGGCATCCTTCTTCCATCAGTGGATAATGTGACACGCTCTCCTCGCTGCGCTGGTTAGGATGTCGAACGATACTCCCAAGCCTTCCCTCATGTTTTCTTTTCTGGTGTGGAGCAACACTCCGGATTTCCTTGGGGTTCTCCTTCCGGGTCCCTGAGGAGGTCCTCCTTGGTTGTTAGGTGTAATCAGTGCAAATCTATAAAATATAACTACAAACCTAGTTATGACAATTTTCTCCCCTACTGTCCTCCAATTGGGATTTCAGCAGTGGGATATACATGCATTCAATGAACATTGAAATATTTCTATGCTTCAGAAGTATCCCCTACTGGGTTTTCTATGGACTCTGCTATTTGCCGCAAAGTGTGCCTGGGGTGGCAACTCTTTAGCTTATTGATGTGGACCCACCGCTTTTCTTCTGTCAAGTCGCCCTTGGGGCTGTGAATTCTGTAGGCGACTGGTGAGATTTTGTCCACAATTTCAAAAGGTCCCCGCCAGCTAGGCAAAAATTTGCACTCTTTGGTTTGGTTCCTTTGGAAATTTCACATGTAGACCCTGTCTCCTACTTGATATTCCTTTGTGGTTGTCTTTAGATCATAGTGGGTCTTCATGCTGTCTGCAGATCTTTCTAGATTCCGCTGGGCATATGTAAAAGCATGTTGAAAGTGTTTTCTCAGATTCTCAACATACTCATGAGTTGTGGAGGCATTTATCAATGTCTGCTCTTGGGTTCTATAGAGCAGATGCTGGGGTGGCACCATCCTTCATCCAGTCATCAGGTCAAATGGAGACATTTTAGTTGCAGAAGAAGGGGTAGATCTGATGGCCATCAGGACAAGGGGTAATCGAATATCCCAACTTGGCCCAGAGTCTGCCAGAAACTTTTTTAATATGCTCACAATGGTCTTATTGTACTTTTCAACTCCACCACTACAGGACAGAGGTATGCAATGTGTAGTTTCCTTTTTACCCCAAGTATCTCCCACATCTTTGTCATTACTTCGCTGGTGAAGTGACTACCTCGGTCTGACGCAATCCTTTGGGGTAGTCCAAAATGCGAGAAGATGTGATTGATCATCAGGGCAGCTGCTGTTTCTGCCTTGCAATTTGGGGCCGGGAGACATTTCACCTATTTAGTAAGCAAGCATGTTACGGTTAACATGTACATGTTCCCCCTAGAGGAGCGAATCACGGGCCGATGAAATCTACTTGTAAATCTGACCAAGGCAGTGTCATCCCCCTCTTTTGGAGGGGAGCTCGGTGTGTGAGTGATGTTGGCTGAAATTGTGCACACACAAGACAACCCTTCATGTATTGCTTGAGGTCCTGTCCCATGTGTGGCCAGTATGCAACCTCTCGCAAGATTTCTAAAGTAGTATGAAACCCCACGATGACCGGCTATGGCCGCATCATGGTCGTGACTTAGCATCAGGCTTCGGAATGAGGTAGCGGCCACCCACTGGTCACAGCCAGATATGGATCTCATCACCAACACACCGTCTTGGATTCAGAACATTTTTAGACATTTCATCAACATTTTGAGGTCTTCTTTCCCAATGCAATCAGTATCCAACAGGGGAAAGTCCTCAGGGTCCTCAATGTGTTGATAAAACTTACCAATGATTGGATCCCTTTTTGAGCCGTGATTAAATCAGCATCTGGGGTCTCTTTACTCCACTGGGCAGTTGAGAGTTCATTGTGAGCATTTGTCTGGGACCTAGTGATAGAAGTGACCTGGATTTCCCCCAACAGGGCCTCGATCTTAAGAAGATCGCCTTGGATGGCTCCGGTTTTGGCCAGTTGATCAGCTAGGTCATTTCCCATTTTGTCTGGTCCCTCCATTCTGGAATGACCCTTGATCTTTTTCCAGTAGATGGTTATCCCACTAGAGGTGACCAGATCATCAATATTTTGTATTAGCTTGCCATTTTTGAGTTGTTTTTGTTAGCACATAGCATGCCTCTCGTTTTCCAATTAACCAGGTGCTCCACGAACCCATTCCGGACATAATCTGAATCAGTGATTATGACCAGTTTGTGGAGTTGGACAGCAGTGAGGATGGCTTGATGAATTGCCATCAGCTCTGCCACTTGCCTACTACAGGGACCGATTTTGTACCCAGCGGAGGGTTCCGGGGTATCATTCACCCAGGCATTCCCAAAGCCGGCCACCAGTTCCTTTTGCCCTTTGTTGTCAACATGGCAGGAGCACCCATCCACATAAACAGTGGGCATTCCCTTACACGTGTCTTCTTCATAGACTTTGTGCGGGGAATTCAGGTACGGTGGATTTCAAGACTTTCGTCCTCGAGACAGTTTTATCTGGCACAATCATGCAAGTCAGCCAGACCTTGCGCGAAGGGACTCTTCTTGTTTTGGCCATATCTGACCTGCAGAGGAAAGCCTTGTATTGACAGAATCTAGGAAATAATTCACATTTCCGGCCTGTATTCTGTCACTTTGGAGATATTTCAGAGACTGGTGTGGAGTCTCCACTATGATGTGTTCCGCCTGGATGAACGGGGGTAATTCTTCAAAGCCCACACCGTTGCCAGGACTGCCTTCTCACAATCATTGAATTTTTCCTCCACCGAGGGTAAAGTCTTGCTTGCATAGGAGATGACTTTATTGACCTTGTCATGCTTTTGATATAATACTGCGGTCAAGCATCTATTTTAGAACCCTGTCTCCAAGAAGAACTCCTTGTTTTTGACAGGGTAAGCTAGACAAGGCGCTTGTGAGGGGCTTCTTTTGAGTTGCTTTACTGCCTCGGCTTGTTCTGGAACCCACTCTCAGTTGACCCCCCCCTTCAACTGAGGGATCAGGGGTCTTGTGATCTCTGCGCACTCCTCAATGAACTTTCTACTGTAATTAGTCAGTCCAAGGAGGCTCCTTAGCTCACGCAGAGTTGTGGGGTCTTTTAATTTCAAGACTGCTTCCACTTTCTTTTCCTGGGGACAGAGACCCTCAGGAGTTATCTCATGCCCCAAGAAGTTGACACGGGTCCTGCACCACTGTGCCATTTGGAAGGATCGTTTTGCTCCGGCAGCTCTCAACTGGATAAAAACATAACGGATTTCTGCTATGTGTTCCTCCAAAGTTGATCTTTTCATCAGAACATCATCTACATAGGCCAGGTTACCCCTTTCACCCAAGTCGGGCATGGCCTTGTGTAAGAATATGTTAAATTCATTGCTGGAGTTGATGTATCCGAAGGGAGTCCGGGTCCATGTGTACTGCTGTCCCCCAAAGGTAAGGGCCAGCTTGTATTGCCTACTACTGGCAGGTACGGTCCAGTACCCATTTGTCAGGTCAATGGCAGTGTATACCTTTGACCCCTGTATCTGGGCCAGCCCTTGGTCAATGTAGGGGAGAGGCCATCGGGACATGTGGTCCCGTTTGTTTAGCTCCCTTAGGTCAGCACAGAGTCTCCACCTGCCGTTGGGTATTAAAATCCCCAGCACCGGATTATTGAAGGTGCTGTGGACTGGACAAATTACCCCACGGGACTCATGGTTTTTGAATATTTCTCTGAGGGACTCCATGGATGCGAGAAGCAAGCAGTATTGCTTCACAAACACTGGAGTCACACCAGGGTCTGTGGGAATTATTTTTGTATGGATTTCGGTGCGACAACAGTCATATGAATCCACCGCAAAGAGATCTTGAAAATCTAAGAAAACCTGTTTCAACTTTTGCGTTTGCTCTAGAGTCTCACAGGCATCAGCTAGGTTGACTCTCTCTTCAACCATTTGCCTGAAGCCTGGAAAGACTTCTGGTTTGACTATCTCAGCGGCCTCCTCCAGCCGGGTGGAGAAGTCCCTGGTTAAAATATTGATCTGGACAGAGGGTTTCAGGCAGGGAAGGCAGTCCTTGTGGACTTGGAAGATCACCTCATCCCTGCTGAAGTCACAGGTCACCTCTTCCTTACCATAAGGGCAGGAAGAGTACACCAGGAAATTCCCCCTTTGCCAGTTAAAGATCCTGTCCGGTGTTATGTCATTGTCGCTATCACTGTCAAAACAGTCATTGGGGATTGGTCCTATCAGTTCATTACCTACATCTATGGAAAAATGTTGGTCATCAACCGCCATTCCAATAATGGTGCCTGCGCCCAGAGTGATACTCCTAAGGTCGCTGTTATCCATCAATATTGGAATGGTGTTGTGTTCTACATTGACTAATGGTGTTGGGTTTAACCCCAACCCTTGCTGTTGGAGATGGGCATTGAGGTGAACATATGCGTCAGGATTTTGCAGTTTCTGTCCTCTTTTAATTTTTAATTCAAGTGGGAATAGTCGTGTCCGTCCTGGGATGGTGACTTCCTCTCCAATTTGAACTTCAAATATATATGGCAGCAATTGGGCTGACAAAATTCTTTTTCTGCATCATCAAAGTGCATGGAATTTCCTCCTAGTCGGGACCAGGCTTTGGAATTGATCAGGTCCAAATTAATGGCAAACCGATTGAGAATGTCACTGCCTAAATAGAATGCAGCAGGGACATTTTGCACGACCCAACAATTATGCACTATGCTTTTGTTGCCTATAGAAATTTTGAGCATACACCTGCTAGGCAGGAGGTGTTTGGAATTGGGAGTTTCCAGGTCCATTTCCCATGTGTCAATCAATTTAAATATGGGAATGGCTGTATCTTTTGGGAGTTTTCGGAACATGGCTTAGCTGATGAAGCTCTTACCATTGTTCACGCACACTCGGGCGAGAATAGATTCCTTCCCCTCTTTTAACTGAATATGGATGAATAACTGTTCTCTAATTTTCTGAATGTCATCTAAGCTTTGAGCTGGTTTCTCCTCTCTTGACTATGGAATTGGGATTGTCTGATTGTTAATTAGTATAGAACTTCAGAGTATTTCCTTCCAGTGTGGAATCCCACTTGAAACTGGAAGGAAGGTTGATTTTCAGAAATAGAGAGGAATTCCCATATCCAGGTTGTTGCCCTACAGAAATTACTGTCACGCCAGGTGTTTGGTTATTTTGAAAATGGAACTCAATATGATCCTGTTTTTGTTCAACCATGTGGCATGTGCCATTTAAACTAACATGGTTGACACTATGTTTTAATTTTATTGGTTGATTAGTCTGGGTCCAGAGGACTTTGTTCACACAGTCTATTAGGGGGGACAACCTTTGCAAGATGTCATTCCCTAGTAGACAGGATGTGCCCTCCAGCGTCACGACTTTAACCGGGTGTTTCACCTTGTGTCACCCAATTTTAATTTCCAGATCTGCAGTCCCCTCGACAGGAATTTCATTCTCATCGAAGTTTTGAAGTTGTCCAGGAAGAGGGGTCAGAGGAATCTGGTATCTCTCCGCCCTTCCTGAATTCAGCAGATCAAAGGCTCCCTTTGACAGAAGAGTTGCTTGGGATCCAGCATCCACCAGTGTCGACACTGTACACTGCCCTTGTATTTGGACAGGGGCAGGGGCATAAAATATTCCCTCCTTCTCCTCAAGGAGGCAGAGATAATGTGCATTTTGGGCCAGTTGGTTGGTCAATTTCCTGATTTTTGACTCCGACACAGGTGTAGTTTGGGCATGATTCTGTGTGGGAGCTTAGGGATCTGCAAGAAAAATGTGGTAGTTGGATATTGGGGGAGTTTTGGGCTCCCATGGTTCCCCCCCCCTTTTTGGAGGAAGTCACCAGCACAGGTTTGGGCAGTGCGGTTTCCTGGATTATCATTCTGGGGTTCAATAATGGGCGATTCTGCCTCAGTCCCCACATTCACCCAGTCTTCATTAGGATCTCTTGGGACCCATTTTTCTTTGGGAGGAGTTCCCCGTCCCTGAAGGAGAAGATCTTTTTTTCAGAATCCTCTGAGGACCCCTCTCCTTCAAATTGGAAGACACTAACCTCCTCCACAAAATGGGCCTTTTTAGGTTCTTTATTTCTCCTACCCGCCCTCCTGTTCCCTGGGTTGCAGACTTTCAGGGGCAGGAGATTTTGATTCCGGTTCCTGGCTTTCCAGGGGCTTTTTACGGGTGGGGAAGGAAGCTTCCTCTAAGGCTTTGCACCTCCCTTCCCCCCGCACCTCCTCCTCTGGAACCGGTGAATTGTCAGGGTTCTCTCCCTGTCATTGTTCTGGAGTACCAGACCCTTGGTTTGTGGGGTTCTGAGCTGCCATGGTCATCTGAGGGTTCTGCTGAGCCCTCAACATTTGACCCAGATCCTGGGACAGGTTCTGGACCTGTCGCTCCAGTTGTGACACCCGTTCTGGCTGGTACGGGGGTCTCTGGTCCATCCTAGGTGACTCACGGGAAGGGTAACTGTCCCTTCTCCCATAGTAATCTGGGTTTGGATAATTTGGGTAACCCTCCACCCTTGGCCTCCCCTCTCCCGGATTGGGCTGTCTGGGCTCAGGAAAGTGGGGAAAGAAAGGAGGGATGTTCTGTAGGTTGCAGTTTTGAGGGTACTGGGGAAAGAAACTCAACCTGGCATTTGGGGGGTTACTGCCCTCCTGGGGAAAGTTAGGAGGGAAGTTTTCTGGGGTGGTACATACCTGGTGGGATCCACCCCCTTGGGCTGGGGAAGTCCACACATACCCCAGAATGGGTTTGTTACCCTTGTATCAGGGGCTAATGTAATCAGGGGAGTTAGGGGTCCCATTTGTGGGATTACCTCCCTGACTACCTGTCCGGGATTCGCCTGAGGGCCTCCTGTTTCTTTGGCAGGATGGATTTTGTACTGGTATATTTTTAGGCCCCCCCATCTCCAGATCTAAAATGGGGGCAACCTTCACCTCCGCCACCTTAGCAGAAGCAGGGGTGTTGGCTGGTTTGGGGTTTTTATTTGTGTTCTTGTTATCTACAGGTTTTTGTACCTCATAAATATGGGTCATCTGTTCTATGACCCAGTCCAGTGATCTTTTCTCATGAAAGTGCCTCACCAGCTGGGTCATTATGTATTTGGGGAGTGCATGGAAGAAGGTGTGTATGAACTGCCGGTGGTCTGCGCAAAGGCACATTTGATTTCCTGCACAAATTCTAGTGGGGCCTGATCTTTCCCGAACTGCAGATTGTAGGCCGCTTTGCAGGCCTCTTGGTGGTTTCTATGTGCAGAGAAGTGTTTTAAAATGGCCGCCCTGTAGGTGGACCATCTTGAGTGATTCTAATCCTCCAGTCCTGCAAAGAAACTGAAGTACTCCGGAGAGAATGTCCATTTCACATACTGGATGCAATTCTGGCTGTCTTTCAGATGAAAAGTGTCCATCATCTGTTCATATAATTCAAGGTGTTCCCAGACCGAATACTTTGCATTTTTATGATAGGGAGTTATAACACTCCTAATGGCCTTGATCTGTCGAAGGGGATCTTTTTGCATCGCTCTGTTAATTTTGTTTGCCTTTTTGGTTTTAGTCACCCGAGTCAACTCGTCCTCTGACTCAGAGGCACTGGTACTGCAGGCGGCTTCTTGATCCTCTAGGCACTCCCTGATTCTGAAAGCTTGAGAAGGGCTTGCAGAATGTTGGGGCCTAGTTTTCCTATTCCTGTGGTGCTCAGAAGAGTCTTCTGACTCTCCCCTGCTCCCAGGATTGGCAGAGTACACCCCCCTCCACTGCCCTAACTGGGTAGAGGTCTTCAGGATACTCTTTTTAGACTTTATTTCCTGGAGTTTCAAACCAAATTTCACAAACTGATCTTTTGGTAGTCGGTGTTTTTGTGGATCCAATTCCCTGACTCTCCCCTCATAGGAGATCAGAGATATTTGCCCTAACATTTGGGGATCTGTACAGAGACGATCGTCCATCAATTAATGGGGGGCGTTGATCTGTCAGTCCCATTTTACCAACTCTATTGAATTCTACCATCCCCATGGCCCCTGGTTCATATGAGGCAGTGGACATGAAGGTGGCAGAGTTCATGGTATTGAAGGGGTTAGAGACCCTGAGTTCAGGGGACCTGATGTTATATTCAGGGGTTGCTCTGTCCCTCTCTACGTTTTCTCTTTCAGCCCCTATTCCCTGGTGATAAGCAACAATCTGAGCCTTTTGTTCCTCTATCAAGGCCTTACTGGTCTTAATGATTCACTCTTGAATTGCTACTTGTTGGTGGAGCCCATCATTCTTTTCACAGAGAGCCTCATTGTCCCTCTGCGCTTCATGCATGGTCTGGGAATATTAGGCCAATTTCTGCTGCAGGAGACTCACCTCCTGACCTTTAACAACTTTGGTCCGGGTGTTCTCTTCCAGAGCCTCCTCCACCCGTCTGGTGTGCTCTAGTAGCTTCCCATACTCGGTCTTTAATTCATTGAGCTCCTGGAGGGCCAGTTCTCTTCCCTATAGCTCAGTTTTTAATTGGCTTAATTCCTGGCCTAATGCGTCCTTCTCCTGACTTAGGGTGCCCCTCTGTTCAGCCAGGTCATCCCTTTGTTTTTTTTAATGCATTGGATCTCTGGCGCTCCTCATCAAATTCTGTTTGAGAGTGTAGGTCTCTCACAATTAATTTATTATTTTCCTCTTTCAATTTGTCTATCTGGTCTTGTAGAATAACCATCTGGCCTGCGCAGCCTCTATTAAAATGTAATTGTTGCACCAGTTTCTGTTGACTCTGTTGCATAGAGTCAACCCTTTCCTGACGCTCCTCTTTTAGTGCCTGTAATTGGGTGTGTTGCTCTGCATTTTCTTTCTGTAGGAGAGCCAGGTCTTATTTTAATTTCTTGACATACTGTCTAGCTTCTGTCTCTAATTCTGGGCTCTTCAGTAGCCTTTGTTCTGCAGAGTCTAGATCATTCTGGATTCTCTCTAGTGATTGAATTTGATTTAGTGCCAGAGCTATGATTTCAGCGTGCTTTTCCTGCATCACTCCTATGTGGAGGTATAGGTAGTCCGCAATTCTGGCAATTTTGCTTTGCTCCTCTTTAACTTTTGGGGCCATGTACAATTCACTGAGAGCTTGGTGTAACGGGCCCTTGTCCTGCCATGTATCCAGGGTCATGGCAGTGACCTGTTCTGTGATTTCCTGCAGCCAGACATGTTCATTCTGCAGGGGGTGCTCCCTAGCTATACTAATTTCTACAGGAATCGCCATTTTGGAAATATCAATTTCTTTATTAATGATTTCGGGGTTGATTTACTTTTATTTTTACGAACAGGCCTGGTTTTCGAGTATTTCTTTTGGGAGGTGCTTGTACAGTTTAGCACGGTACACCAACCAAACAAGGTGTCTCTACCCTGCAGGTTTGTCTGCTGTGTTAGACTGTCACAGTTGGTAACTCAAAGTCAAAATCCCGGACGAGCCCCCAAATCTGTAAAGTATTTCAATCAGGTCATACACCCTGGTCTCAGCCTAGTGTGCAGTGCGCAGCTGAAATGCGTATTTTATTATGACTATAGGTTAAATATTCTGAGTGATGTACCACTCACATCACACCCCTTCTCAAAATACCCACGTCATAATGGACCAGGAATAGGGCTGGTTGGTAAAGGTAATATTTATTTCTTTATTTAAAATTCAAAGCAAACATATACTTTTAATAGGGAGCAGCAATCACCAATGTGGTGACAATACAGATAAGAAGGTAGGTAAGGCAGTTAAATTTACTTTAGCAACATAAAATATAAAACATCAGAGAAAAGAACACTTTTGCTTGTTTGAAAATATAGCACTTAAGTTAGGATTTCCCCCTGCAATATTCCTCAACCCACAAATAAGCAATTCTAAACAGATGTGAGGAAGCAGCAGGTATTCAGGAATAAAGAACAGGAAACAGAATTGAAATGCAACCTTCCCTCCCCCAAACTAGAGAGAAAAATTGGTTTGAAATCTTTCACTTTTAAAATGACATTCAAAAATGGCTTAGCAAAACAATGAAAAGTATGTAAAAATCCTTAAATCAATACAAATGTCTATGGGAGCAACATTGGAAAGATGCAAACAATCATGAGCTATAGTTTGAGCAAAGGTAAACACTTTGAATCCAAATCACAAGTGTAAAACTTTGAAGAAATGCGGATTCCCGCCTAAATTTAACCACACGATTTTTAAGAAAAACAGGTGAAATTCAATTTGGAATGTAGTTATAGGTCTTAGGTATAATCCAGACTTAAAATGAAGTCTCTAGCTTTAAAATTGAGTGGGTTATACAATGTTGAATTAGAGGTGTTTTTGGAAAATAAATGCGCGAAAAAGAAAACGTAAATCAATTTCTACAAGGATAGTTATGCTCTACACTAGGGCATTCAGGCTAGGTTACCAGATTGAAACACAGTTAGCTCTAGAGTTGATCCGCGGAACCAACACCAGCACCTCTTTGCCTGCCATGGCGGACCCAATCCGGTTACCCGAGGGAGGATTAAGCGTTTAGGATTTCACAATACACAATTATTTAAAGAAGTTAGCACTAGCGCAAAGAATCAAAGGCAAGGTTTCAAGAATGGTTGTGACAATATTACAAGTTCTTAAGGATAGGATGACTTAGAGATTGGGATGGAACAAAGCAAGACAAGGTATGCTATGAGTTTCTATGCTTCCTATTAATACTTACAGTCCACGTTAATTTGGGATTTTGGACCGTCAGGGGTTCTGGTCATCACACGGATCAGGTCTAACCAAGGGCAGCTGGGCTACTCGGGCGGAACATGATCAGGTGGCCGGTTCTGGTCACCAGACTGCTCTGGACTGGAGACTGCACTGGACTGCACTGGTGACTGGAGACTGGAGATCAGTGGGATGGCGAGTTTGTAGCAGGCATGAATTTAGTAGTAGCAAGCAAGCTGGATCAGAATGCTTCCCTTAAGTTTTTGGGATTTTTAGAGTTTGAGACCTAGCTGAAAAAGGAGTTCAGCAATGCTGAGGCCTTAGCTTTGTAAGGAAAATCAGGAATCAGGAACAAGAATGGAGAAATCAGGAACAAGGTGCCACGCAGAAAATCAGGAAGAAGTCAGGAATCAGTGTCTTGTGTGCTGTGATGTTCCCTTATTTATCATGCCAAATGACATCACTAAAGTATATGGCAGTGCCAGGCCTAATGTCCACAACCTTAAGGCTAGGATTGGACAGGAACACAGTTTCCGCCTTGCTTTTCGATGATTGGGTGACAGAAAACGATGTCATGTTTACAATGTCTAGAAACCTCCCCTAGCTATTGGGACCAAAATCTAACTTTCCCACAAATACATATTTATGTAGTTATGACCTTTAAGAAAAAACACAGGTTACGTATTTTGTGGGTCACAATTCAATCCAACTCCCAAGTCTGTGGGACCTGGTTAAGTCTTTCTGCTACATTTTGGCAATTTTAACCATGAAAGATTTGCCCTAACATTTCCCAATTTTGTACATAGATGCGCATTTACCCCTAGAATAGGTGTATAAAATGTTATATTCGGCACATTAATACTTTTTGCACAATCCATCGTTCTTTATAACTTCTGTTCCTTATGCAGTAGTAAGTCCTACCAAGTCTTCAAATGAATAGCATAAAATTAGATTTAGGCTTATGCACCTTTCACATTTTTTCTCATTCTTGCTGCCAAGTTAAATGTCTTTAAAGTTCAATTGTAAAATAGGCATTTTAAACCAAATGTAACTTGTCAGTTTTTTTTTCTTTTCCCAAGTGTAAGCACATGTCAATCCCTTTGAAGTAGAATGAGAGGCCTCTCCCTTGAGAGTAAAGCTTCCTGCCCCTCCCACTGGAAGGGTGAGTGTCTTAGCCTGCTATCGTTTCAGCCTGGGGCAAAGACAAATGTCTAATGGGACTTGAAAAGCCCCATTGTCCTGGGGATTCAAAGCCTCCAGCTAGTAATTAGTCTTTTCCTGTTCCAGCAGTTGAGGTGTCACCCTTTCTCAGGACTAGCACTGGCAGAGCAGTTTTTTTTTTATATATAGTTTACCAACTCAGACTGGGTTTAGCTTTGAGTTTTTACTTTAAACCTATGGAATTAAACAGTTTATACGTGGATTTTTAACAGTAGCAAATCCTTTTACATTCTTAAATAATCAAGCCTTCACACAATAATATACTTTAAAAATAGGCAATTTTGCTCTTCATTCAGGAAAAAACACATTAAACTTATTTCTTTAAATTTGGTTTTCATCTGCAGCAAATACACATTTTAGTCGGCTCTAGTCCATCCCTTGAGTGCTGGAATTGTTTGCAGAATGGATAATGTATCAAGCATTTGTTTAGAGTCTTTCTCTGGACAGCTGATTCTTTAGATTCTGTTCCAAAGAAATAGCAACGTTACCTGTGGAAAATGAAAAACCAAGTCCATGAGTTGCTTTTTCAAAGATACTTTTGGTATGAGCTGTCATTCAAAGGAGGCCCGTTTCCTCTGAGACACAGTGGTTCATAAGAAATGAATGGATTTAGCGCCAAAACAGCACTTTTAAGGTTGAAAAGATGACATTTTAAAGAGGCATTTTGGGTTTTCAGCCCACTGATGCTGCCTCTTTCACTTTGCTCCATGTAAAAGGTTGTAGAGCACACTGGCACATTCCTGCAGTGAGTACTCTTTTCCACCCCACCTGAAATGTGTGTTGGCAGGGCGGTGCAGCCATTTTCTGTTTGTTGAAAAACGCAGTTTAGAGATTTTGGCACACACATGGGTCAACACAGCCATTTTGTGCTGTTTCTTGCACCAATGCAGCAACATGATGTAGTAAGCACAGCTGGGTGGGTCAAAATATCCCACAATAGGCAGGCTCCTTGAGGCACACCATAATTCAAGCGGGCTGGTGGTGCTTCAGCCAGTTCACTCCAGACTCTACATGATCGATTGCTCAAGAAAGATGCAATCCAAAGGGCCTCATTATTAGAAAACAGAGCTACCCCTTTAGCCTGGTGACCAGTTTGCATTGGTCCACCAGGTGAAAAGCAGCAGACAGATCAAGTAACATCAGCATCACAGTCTGCCTTTTATCCATATATTCTAGTAGTCTGGACTTCAGATCAAGCAGGGCTGTTTATGGACCATGACCCAGCCTGAACCCAGACTTCCATTTGTTTAGGATGCCAGATTCATTCAAGAAATCTGAAATTTGCAAATACGTCACTCGATCCAAATTCTGCAAAAGGAACAGGGTGTTAGTGATCCGTCAGTAATTCGGTGTAGTAAACGGTCACAGAACCAGCTTTTTAAGCAAGGGTGTGATCCATGCCTTCTTAAGTTCACTCCGAACAAGGTTCTCCATGAATGAGGCATTCACAAATTTACAGAGAGTGCCCATTAATACAGAGGGGTATTCCTTAATTATCAGAGAGGGGCATGGATCTCCTTTACAACTAGTAGGTTTTAGATTTGAAATGATCAGGGATAGTTCACTTTCTATGAGAGATCTAAATTTAAATTGGTGGTCTAAACCCTCGGGAGGCCAATTACGATTCTCCAGAGATTCTCCACAGAGCTAGCTCCTCTTGCACACACTAATTCATTGCTCTCTATACTTTTTAAAATCTTATCCAAATGTCCCTAACATGGCATCCTGGATCATGGTGCACCAAGCCACATCCTTTACAATGGTATCAGATTGAGTCTTAAGGGGCTCCTCCAGTTATTTTAATATCTTAAAAAGTTCCTTAGAGTTAGATTGCACATTTCTGAGTCTTTCTTGGCTGCAATGACTGTCAAGTTAAAATGTTTCACTGCCAATTTATAAGCCTCTTTATCCTGAGCACATTGTGAAGATTTCCATGCATAAAAACATGTATTCTTGGTGGATTTCAACTTTTGTAGATCTGAAGAAAACCATAAATTATTTCTCCTTTCTATGGCCACCTTTGTTCTCAGAGGTGCTAGACATTCAACAGATTCCTGCAAGGATTGCCTATATGCTGCAGCAATATCACCCGCTGTTGCGAATTCTGTCACTTTCTGTGACAGGGGTGTTAACCAAGGAGTCGCAGATACTGGCGTCAATTTTCTAAAATTCCTGACCATAAGCTTTTTTTCCCACAACTTTGGGCAAAAGAGGTTATTTTTTTTTTTTTTTTAAACTTTATTTATTAATTATGGTGGTACACGTTGCCGCTTAAACGTAGGCCCACTAAGGACATCCTGAAAACCTCTGCCCAGTTAGGTCAGTGGGGGGGGGGGTACCCATCAAATCCTGGCAGCAGGGAGGGATCTGAAGACTCCTCTGAACATCACAGGACACAGGAGACCAGGTCCCCACATTGCGCCAGCCATTCCCGGGCTTGCAGAATTCGGGAAAACCTGGAAGATCAGACGGGCACCACTGGGAGCAGTGTTTCTGAGTAGGAGGGTGAATGGACTAGGTTTACCCGAACCAAAAAGGCCAATAAGGCAAAAAGAGCCTTGCTTAAGGACCCCTTAAAACAGATTAAAGCAATAAGGAGTGTCATCACCCCTTATCACAATAACGCCAAGTATTCTGTTTGGGAACACTTGGAGCTTTACGAGCAAATGATGGAGACTTTCCATTTGAAGGACAGCAGTAGTGGCAATCAGTATGTAAAATGGACATTCTCCCCAGAATACTCCAGTTTTTTTTTGGGGCTGGAGGACCAAAACCATTCAAGATGGTCCACATATAGGGAGGCCATTTTGAAACATTTTTCTGTTCACCGGAATCCCGAAGAGGCTCGCAAGGCAGCCTCCAATTTGCAATGTGGGGAGGATCAGGCCCCACAAGAATTTGTGCAGGAATTGAAGCGTGCCTTTGCGCAGACTACCAGAAGGGTACGCACGGACAGTGAAGAGTTTGTAAATAAGTTTTTCCATGCTTTGCCCAAATACATCATGACGCAGCTAGTGAGCGATTTTCACGAGAAAAGATCACTAGACTGGGTCATTGAACAGGCCACCCGAATCTATGAGGTGCAGAAGCCCATAGAAAATAAAAATAACGCCCAGAAAAGTCCTAAACTGACCAGCACCACTGCTCTGCCAGGGTGGCAGAGGTAAAGGTTGCCCCCATTTTAGATTTGGAGATGGGGGGGCCTAAAAACCTGCCTGCACCGAATAATTCTCAGCCCAGAAGGCCCTCAGGCCAGTCACAGACAGGGAGTCAAGGAGGTAGTCCCACAAATGGGGTCCCTCGCTTCCCTGACTATGTAAGTCCCTGCTACAAGGGAAACCGACCCATCCTGGGTTATGTGTGGACTCCTCCGGCCTAAGGGGGGGATCCAACCAGGCACCCAACCCAGGGAACTTCCCTACTAACTTCCCACAGGAGGGCAGAAATTCACCAAAACCTGGGCGGAACTTTTTTCCCAGGTATCCACCCAATTTCCAGCCCCTAATTCATCTATCCTTCTTTCCCCAATTCCCTGAGCCCAGACCACCTAATCCGGGAGAGGGGAGGCCAAGGGTTGAGGGGTAGCCAAATCTTCCCAACCCGGGGTACTACCAGAGAAGGGATAGCTACCCTTCCCGGGATCATCCCAGGGGAGAAAATAGAACCCCGTATCAGCCTGAGCGTGTTTCACAGTTAGAGCGCCAGGTCCAAAATATGGCACGGGATCTGGGTCACATGCTGAGGGCTCAACAGAACCCCCAGATGAGCATGCCGGTGCAGAATGCCCCAAACTCTGGGCCTGGTGCTCCAGAACAATGACGGGGGCAGCACCCAGATAACCCACCGGTTCCCAGGGAGGAGGCAAAAGGGGAAGGGGGGTGTAAAGCCTTGGAGGAAGCTTCCTTCCCCACTTGTAAACAGCCCCTGGAAACCCAGGAACTGGAAACAAAATCTCCTACCCCTGAAAGTCTGCCACCCAAGGAGCAGAGAGGAGGTAGGAGAAACAAAGGACCCAAACAGACCCAGTTTGTGGAGGAGGTACAGATCTTCCAATTTGAGGGAGAGGGATCTTCAGAGGATCCTGGGAAAAGGATATTCTCCTTCAGAGATGGGGGAACTCCTCCCAAAGAAAGATGGGTCCCAAGGGAAACACATCCCGACTGGGGAGATGTGGGGACTGAGCTAGCGCCGCCCATCATCTCATCCCAGAACCAACCGCATCAAAATCCCCTGGTTCAAACCCATCCTGGTGACTGCCCCCAAAAAGGGGGGAGGGGGGCGGCCCAGAACCGGAACCAGGGGAACCCACAATGGCTCTGATTTCCAGTTGCCAACTTTTTCTTGCAGATTCCCATGACTCTCCACAGAATTCTGCCCAAATCTCTTCTCTCGCAATGTCCAAAACTAAAAAATTAACCCACCAGTTGTCCAAAAATGTGCATTATCTGTGCCCCCTTGAGGAGAAGGAGGGAAGATACTATGCCCCGGTACAAGTGCAGGGGCAGGGTACAATTTTGGCACTGGTGGACACTGGATCCCAAGCTACTCTTCTGTCCAGAAGGGCCGTTGATGAACTAAATGCAGGAAGGGGGGAGAATTACCGTATTCCTCTCACCTCTCTTTCTGGACAACTTCAGAACTTTGATGGGAAGGAATTTCGGGACTGCAGATTTGGACATTAAAATTGGGCGACACAAGGTGAAACACCCGGTCATAGTAGTGACTCCAGAGGGCACCCCTTATTTACTAGGGAATGACCTCCTGGGAAGGTTGTCACCCCTAATAGATTGTGTAAACAAGGTCCTCTGGACCCAGACTAGCCGACCAATAAAATTAAAACAGAGCGTCAACCATGTTAGTTTAAACGGCACCTGCCACATGGTTGAACAAAAATCTGACCAAGTAGAATTTCACTTCCAGAACAACCAAATTTCAGACGTGACAGTAATAGCAGTAGGACAACAGACTGGTGACGGGGGGTCCTCTCTATTTCTGAAAATCAACCTTACTTCCAGTTTAAGGTGGTATTCCACACTGGAAGGAAACACTCTGAAATTCTTTACTAATCCACGATCAGACATTCCCACTCCAATAGTCCAGAAAGATGTGACATCAGCTCAGAGCCTGGCTGATATTCAGCAAATTGGAAAGCAGTTGTTCATCCCTGTTGAGTTAAATGATGGGAAGGACTCTGTTCTCGCCCGAGTGTGTGTGAACAATGGTAAGAGCTTCATCAGCGAAGCCATCTTCCGCCAACTCCCAAAAGATCCAGCCATTCCCACATTCAAACTGATAGACAAATGGGAAATGGATCTGGAAACACCCAATTCCAAACATCTCCTGCCAAGCAGGTGTATGCTGAAAATCTCCATTGGCAACAAGAGCATAGTCCATAATTGTTGGGTCGTGCGAGACGTCACTGCCGCCTTTTACTTAGGCAGTGACATTCTCAATCGCTTTGCCATTAGTTTGGACATAATAAACTTCAAAGCGTGGTCCCGATTAGTGGATAATCCCATGGGCTTTGACATAGCTCTCAACCATTTGTCTCGCAAAGGCGGGTGAAATCACCCGATTTTGTTTCTGGCGGGTGAGACACCCATTGGAATGAATGGGCGTGCAGGAGGCTTGGCGGGTGATTCAGCCCTTTGCAAGGCGGGTGACACCCGACAAAAGCGGGTGTGTTGAGAGCTATGGCTTTGATGATCCAGAAAAAGCATTTAGATCAGCTCAATTGCTACCTTATGCAGTTGAAATTCAGATTAAAGAGGAAGTCACCATCTCAGAAAATACTTGACAATTCTCCCTGGAAGTGAAAGTTAAAAGAGGACAAAAATTGAAAAACCCTGATGCTTATATTCCTCTAAATGCTTCTCTCCAACAGCAAGGGTTGGGGGTAAACCCAACGTCATTAGTCAACATAGAACATGACACCATTCCAATAGAGGTGGATAACAGCGACTTAAAGAGTATTACTCTAGCCGCAGGCACCATCATAGGAATGGCGGTTGATGACCGACATTTTTCCATTGATTTAGGAAATTAACTGTTAGGACCAATCCCCAAGGACTGTTTTGACAGTGCCAGTGATGGCAACACAACACCAGACAGGATCTTTACCCGGCATGGGGGGAACTTCCTGGTGTACGCTTCCTGCCCTTATGGTAAGGAAGATGTGACTTGTGACTTCAGGAGGGATGAGGTGAGTTTCCAGATCCATGAGGGCTGCCTTTCCCACCTGAAGCCTCCAGTCCAAATCAACACCCTGACCAGGGACTTTTCCACCCAGCTGGAGGAGGCCGCTGAGATAGCAAAACCAGAAGTCTTTGCAGGCTTCAGGCAGATGGGGGAAGAGAGAGTCAACCTAGTTGATGCCTGTGTGACATTGGAACAGAAGCAAAAGTTGAAACAAGTTTTCTTGGATTACCAAGATCTCTTTGCGGTAGACTCATATGACTGTGGTCGCACCGACATCCACACAACAACAATTCCCACGGACCCTGGCATGACTCCAGTGTTTGTGAAGCAATATCGCTTGCCTCTCGCATCCATTGGGTCCCTTACTGAAATAATTAAGAACCTTGATTCCCGGGGAATAATCCGTCCAGTACACAGCACCTTCAATAATCCGGTGCTGGGAATATTGAAGCCAAATGGCCAGTGGAGACTCTGCGCCGACCTTAGGGAGCTCAACAAACGGGTCCATACTTCCCGATGGCCTCTTCCCAACATTGACCAAGGGCTGGCCCAGATCCAGGGGTCACAGGTATTCACTGCAATAGACCTGACCAACGGATACTGGACCGTGCCTGTCAGTAGGGAGGACCAATACAAACTGGCTTTTACCTTTGGGGGCCAGCAGTACACATGGACCCGGACTCCCTTCGGATACCTCAACTCCGGCAATGAATTCAACATTTTCCTACATAAAGCCATGCCCGACCTGGGTGCGAGGGGTAACCAGGCTTATGTAGATGATGTCCTCATCAAAAGTTCATCCTGCAGTGAGTACTCTTTTCCACCCCACCTGAAATGTGTGTTGGCAGGGCGGTGCAGCCATTTTCTGTTTGTTGAAAAACGCAGTTTAGAGATTTTGGCACACACATGGGTCAACACAGCCATTTTGTGCTGTTTCTTGCACCAATGCAGCAACATGATGTAGTAAGCACAGCTGGGTGGGTCAAAATATCCCACAATAGGCAGGCTCCTTGAGGCACACCATAATTCAAGCGGGCTGGTGGTGCTTCAGCCAGTTCACTCCAGACTCTACATGATCGATTGCTCAAGAAAGATGCAATCCAAAGGGCCTCATTATTAGAAAACAGAGCTACCCCTTTAGCCTGGTGACCAGTTTGCATTGGTCCACCAGGTGAAAAGCAGCAGACAGATCAAGTAACATCAGCATCACAGTCTGCCTTTTATCCATATATTCTAGTAGTCTGGACTTCAGATCAAGCAGGGCTGTTTATGGACCATGACCCAGCCTGAACCCAGACTTCCATTTGTTTAGGATGCCAGATTCATTCAAGAAATCTGAAATTTGCAAATACGCCACTCGATCCAAATTCTGCAAAAGGAACAGGGTGTTAGTGATCCGTCAGTAATTCGGTGTAGTAAACGGTCACAGAACCAGCTTTTTAAGCAAGGGTGTGATCCATGCCTTCTTAAGTTCACTCCGAACAAGGTTCTCCATGAATGAGGCATTCACAAATTTACAGAGAGTGCCCATTAATACAGAGGGGTATTCCTTAATTATCAGAGAGGGGCATGGATCTCCTTTACAACTAGTAGGTTTTAGATTTGAAATGATCAGGGATAGTTCACTTTCTATGAGAGATCTAAATTTAAATTGGTGGTCTAAACCCTCGGGAGGCCAATTACGATTCTCCAGAGATTCTCCACAGAGCTAGCTCCTCTTGCACACACTAATTCATTGCTCTCTATACTTTTTAAAATCTTATCCAAATGTCCCTAACATGGCATCCTGGATCATGGTGCACCAAGCCACATCCTTTACAATGGTATCAGATTGAGTCTTAAGGGGCTCCTCCAGTTATTTTAATATCTTAAAAAGTTCCTTAGAGTTAGATTGCACATTTCTGAGTCTTTCTTGGCTGCAATGACTGTCAAGTTAAAATGTTTCACTGCCAATTTATAAGCCTCTTTATCCTGAGCACATTGTGAAGATTTCCATGCATAAAAACATGTATTCTTGGTGGATTTCAACTTTTGTAGATCTGAAGAAAACCATAAATTATTTCTCCTTTCTATGGCCACCTTTGTTCTCAGAGGTGCTAGACATTCAACAGATTCCTGCAAGGATTGCCTATATGCTGCAGCAATATCACCCGCTGTTGCGAATTCTGTCACTTTCTGTGACAGGGGTGTTAACCAAGGAGTCGCAGATACTGGCGTCAATTTTCTAAAATTCCTGACCATAAGCTTTTTTTCCCACAACTTTGGGCAAAAGAGGTTATTTTTTTTTTTTTAAACTTTATTTATTAATTATGGTGGTACACGTTGCCGCTTAAACGTAGGCCCACTAAGGACATCCTGAAAACCTCTGCCCAGTTAGGTCAGTGGGGGGGGGTACCCATCAAATCCTGGCAGCAGGGAGGGATCTGAAGACTCCTCTGAACATCACAGGACACAGGAGACCAGGTCCCCACATTGCGCCAGCCATTCCCGGGCTTGCAGAATTCGGGAAAACCTGGAAGATCAGACGGGCACCACTGGGAGCAGTGTTTCTGAGTCAGAGGGTGAATGGACTAGGGTTACCCGAACCAAAAAGGCCAATAAGGCAAAAAGAGCCTTGCTTAAGGACCCCTTAAAACAGATTAAGGCAATAAGGAGTGTCATCACCCCTTATCACAATAACGCCAAGTATTCTGTTTGGGAACACTTGGAGCTTTACGAGCAAATGATGGAGACTTTCCATTTGAAGGACAGCAGTAGTGGCAATCAGTATGTAAAATGGACATTCTCCCCAGAATACTCCAGTTTTTTTTTGGGGCTGGAGGACCAAAACCATTCAAGATGGTCCACATATAGGGCGGCCATTTTGAAACATTTTTCTGTTCACCGGAATCCCGAAGAGGCTCGCAAGGCAGCCTCCAATTTGCAATGTGGGAAGGATCAGGCCCCACAAGAATTTGTGCAGGAATTGAAGCGTGCCTTTGCGCAGACTACCAGAAGGGTACGCACGGACAGTGAAGAGTTTGTAAATAAGTTTTTCCATGCTTTGCCCAAATACATCATGACGCAGCTAGTGAGAGATTTTCACGAGAAAAGATCACTAGACTGGGTCATTGAACAGGCCACCCGAATCTATGAGGTGCAGAAGCCCATAGAAAATAAAAATAACGCCCAGAAAAGTCCTAAACTGACCAGCACCACTGCTCTGCCAGGGTGGCAGAGGTAAAGGTTGCCCCCATTTTAGATTTGGAGATGGGGGGGCCTAAAAACCTGCCTGCACCGAATAATTCTCAGCCCAGAAGGCCCTCAGGCCAGTCACAGACAGGGAGTCAAGGAGGTAGTCCCACAAATGGGGTCCCTCGCTTCCCTGACTATGTAAGTCCCCGCTACAAGGGAAACCGACCCATCCTGGGTTATGTGTGGACTCCTCCGGCCTAAGGGGGGGATCCAACCAGGCACCCAACCCAGGGAACTTCCCTACTAACTTCCCACAGGAGGGCAGAAATTCACCAAAACCTGGGCGGAACTTTTTTCCCAGGTATCCACCCAATTTCCAGCCCCAAATTCATCTATCCTTCTTTCCCCAATTCCCTGAGCCCAGACCACCTAATCCGGGAGAGGGGAGGCCGAGGGTTGAGGGGTAGCCAAATCTTCCCAACCCGGGGTACTACCAGAGAAGGGATAGCTACCCTTCCCGGGATCATCCCAGGGGAGAAAATAGAACCCCGTATCAGCCTGAGCGTGTTTCACAGTTAGAGCGCCAGGTCCAAAATATGGCACGGGATCTGGGTCACATGCTGAGGGCTCAACAGAACCCCCAGATGAGCATGCCGGTGCAGAATGCCCCAAACTCTGGGCCTGGTGCTCCAGAACAATGACGGGGGCAGCACCCAGATAACCCACCGGTTCCCAGGGAGGAGGCAAAAGGGGAAGGGGGGTGTAAAGCCTTGGAGGAAGCTTCCTTCCCCACTTGTAAACAGCCCCTGGAAACCCAGGAACTGGAAACAAAATCTCCTACCCCTGAAAGTCTGCCACCCAAGGAGCAGAGAGGAGGTAGGAGAAACAAAGGACCCAAACAGACCCAGTTTGTGGAGGAGGTACAGATCTTCCAATTTGAGGGAGAGGGATCTTCAGAGGATCCTGGGAAAAGGATATTCTCCTTCAGAGATGGGGGAACTCCTCCCAAAGAAAGATGGGTCCCAAGGGAAACACATCCCGACTGGGGAGATGTGGGGACTGAGCTAGCGCCGCCCATCATCTCATCCCAGAACCAACCGCATCAAAATCCCCTGGTTCAAACCCATCCTGGTGACTGCCCCCAAAAAGGGGGGAGGGGGGCGGCCCAGAACCGGAACCAGGGGAACCCACAATGGCTCTGATTTCCAGTTGCCAACTTTTTCTTGCAGATTCCCATGACTCTCCACAGAATTCTGCCCAAATCTCTTCTCTCGCAATGTCCAAAACTAAAAAATTAACCCACCAGTTGTCCAAAAATGTGCATTATCTGTGCCCCCTTGAGGAGAAGGAGGGAAGATACTATGCCCCGGTACAAGTGCAGGGGCAGGGTACAATTTTGGCACTGGTGGACACTGGATCCCAAGCTACTCTTCTGTCCAGAAGGGCCGTTGATGAACTAAATGCAGGAAGGGGGGAGAATTACCGTATTCCTCTCACCTCTCTTTCTGGACAACTTCAGAACTTTGATGGGAAGGAATTTCGGGACTGCAGATTTGGACATTAAAATTGGGCGACACAAGGTGAAACACCCGGTCATAGTAGTGACTCCAGAGGGCACCCCTTATTTACTAGGGAATGACCTCCTGGGAAGGTTGTCACCCCTAATAGATTGTGTAAACAAGGTCCTCTGGACCCAGACTAGCCGACCAATAAAATTAAAACAGAGCGTCAACCATGTTAGTTTAAACGGCACCTGCCACATGGTTGAACAAAAATCTGACCAAGTAGAATTTCACTTCCAGAACAACCAAATTTCAGACGTGACAGTAATAGCAGTAGGACAACAGACTGGTGACGGGGGGTCCTCTCTATTTCTGAAAATCAACCTTACTTCCAGTTTAAGGTGGTATTCCACACTGGAAGGAAACACTCTGAAATTCTTTACTAATCCACGATCAGACATTCCCACTCCAATAGTCCAGAAAGATGTGACATCAGCTCAGAGCCTGGCTGATATTCAGCAAATTGGAAAGCAGTTGTTCATCCCTGTTGAGTTAAATGATGGGAAGGACTCTGTTCTCGCCCGAGTGTGTGTGAACAATGGTAAGAGCTTCATCAGCGAAGCCATCTTCCGCCAACTCCCAAAAGATCCAGCCATTCCCACATTCAAACTGATAGACAAATGGGAAATGGATCTGGAAACACCCAATTCCAAACATCTCCTG
Source organism: Ambystoma mexicanum (assembly GCF_040938575.1). Lineage (NCBI taxonomy): Eukaryota > Metazoa > Chordata > Amphibia > Caudata > Ambystomatidae > Ambystoma > Ambystoma mexicanum. The sequence continues at coordinate 757,974,277 of NC_090927.1, read as the reverse complement.
CCAAGCAGGTGTATGCTGAAAATCTCCATTGGCAACAAGAGCATAGTCCATAATTGTTGGGTCGTGCGAGACGTCACTGCCGCCTTTTACTTAGGCAGTGACATTCTCAATCGCTTTGCCATTAGTTTGGACATAATAAACTTCAAAGCGTGGTCCCGATTAGTGGATAATCCCATGGGCTTTGACATAGCTCTCAACCATTTGTCTCGCAAAGGCGGGTGAAATCACCCGATTTTGTTTCTGGCGGGTGAGACACCCATTGGAATGAATGGGCGTGCAGGAGGCTTGGCGGGTGATTCAGCCCTTTGCAAGGCGGGTGACACCCGACAAAAGCGGGTGTGTTGAGAGCTATGGCTTTGATGATCCAGAAAAAGCATTTAGATCAGCTCAATTGCTACCTTATGCAGTTGAAATTCAGATTAAAGAGGAAGTCACCATCTCAGAAAATACCTGACAATTCTCCCTGGAAGTGAAAGTTAAAAGAGGACAAAAATTGAAAAACCCTGATGCTTATATTCCTCTAAATGCTTCTCTCCAACAGCAAGGGTTGGGGGTAAACCCAACGTCATTAGTCAACATAGAACATGACACCATTCCAATAGAGGTGGATAACAGCGACTTAAAGAGTATTACTCTAGCCGCAGGCACCATCATAGGAATGGCGGTTGATGACCGACATTTTTCCATTGATTTAGGAAATTAACTGTTAGGACCAATCCCCAAGGACTGTTTTGACAGTGCCAGTGATGGCAACACAACACCAGACAGGATCTTTACCCGGCATGGGGGGAACTTCCTGGTGTACGCTTCCTGCCCTTATGGTAAGGAAGATGTGACTTGTGACTTCAGGAGGGATGAGGTGAGTTTCCAGATCCATGAGGGCTGCCTTTCCCACCTGAAGCCTCCAGTCCAAATCAACACCCTGACCAGGGACTTTTCCACCCAGCTGGAGGAGGCCGCTGAGATAGCAAAACCAGAAGTCTTTGCAGGCTTCAGGCAGATGGGGGAAGAGAGAGTCAACCTAGTTGATGCCTGTGTGACATTGGAACAGAAGCAAAAGTTGAAACAAGTTTTCTTGGATTACCAAGATCTCTTTGCGGTAGACTCATATGACTGTGGTCGCACCGACATCCACACAACAACAATTCCCACGGACCCTGGCATGACTCCAGTGTTTGTGAAGCAATATCGCTTGCCTCTCGCATCCATTGGGTCCCTTACTGAAATAATTAAGAACCTTGATTCCCGGGGAATAATCCGTCCAGTACACAGCACCTTCAATAATCCGGTGCTGGGAATATTGAAGCCAAATGGCCAGTGGAGACTCTGCGCCGACCTTAGGGAGCTCAACAAACGGGTCCATACTTCCCGATGGCCTCTTCCCAACATTGACCAAGGGCTGGCCCAGATCCAGGGGTCACAGGTATTCACTGCAATAGACCTGACCAACGGATACTGGACCGTGCCTGTCAGTAGGGAGGACCAATACAAACTGGCTTTTACCTTTGGGGGCCAGCAGTACACATGGACCCGGACTCCCTTCGGATACCTCAACTCCGGCAATGAATTCAACATTTTCCTACATAAAGCCATGCCCGACCTGGGTGCGAGGGGTACCCAGGCTTATGTAGATGATGTCCTCATCAAAAGTTCATCCTGCAGTGAGTACTCTTTTCCACCCCACCTGAAATGTGTGTTGGCAGGGCGGTGCAGCCATTTTCTGTTTGTTGAAAAACGCAGTTTAGAGATTTTGGCACACACATGGGTCAACACAGCCATTTTGTGCTGTTTCTTGCACCAATGCAGCAACATGATGTAGTAAGCACAGCTGGGTGGGTCAAAATATCCCACAATAGGCAGGCTCCTTGAGGCACACCATAATTCAAGCGGGCTGGTGGTGCTTCAGCCAGTTCACTCCAGACTCTACATGATCGATTGCTCAAGAAAGATGCAATCCAAAGGGCCTCATTATTAAAAAACAGAGCTACCCCTTTAGCCTGGTGACCAGTTTGCATTGGTCCACCAGGTGAAAAGCAGCAGACAGATCAAGTAACATCAGCATCACAGTCTGCCTTTTATCCATATATTCTAGTAGTCTGGACTTCAGATCAAGCAGGGCTGTTTATGGACCATGACCCAGCCTGAACCCAGACTTCCATTTGTTTAGGATGCCAGATTCATTCAAGAAATCTGAAATTTGCAAATACGCCACTCGATCCAAATTCTGCAAAAGGAACAGGGTGTTAGTGATCCGTCAGTAATTCGGTGTAGTAAACGGTCACAGAACCAGCTTTTTAAGCAAGGGTGTGATCCATGCCTTCTTAAGTTCACTCCGAACAAGGTTCTCCATGAATGAGGCATTCACAAATTTACAGAGAGTGCCCATTAATACAGAGGGGTATTCCTTAATTATCAGAGAGGGGCATGGATCTCCTTTACAACTAGTAGGTTTTAGATTTGAAATGATCAGGGATAGTTCACTTTTTATGAGAGATCTAAATTTAAATTGGTGGTCTAAACCCTCGGGAGGCCAATTACGATTCTCCAGAGATTCTCCACAGAGCTAGCTCCTCTTGCACACACTAATTCATTGCTCTCTATACTTTTTAAAATCTTATCCAAATGTCCCTAACATGGCATCCTGGATCATGGTGCACCAAGCCACATCCTTTACAATGGTATCAGATTGAGTCTTAAGGGGCTCCTCCAGTTATTTTAATATCTTAAAAAGTTCCTTAGAGTTAGATTGCACATTTCTGAGTCTTTCTTGGCTGCAATGACTGTCAAGTTAAAATGTTTCACTGCCAATTTATAAGCCTCTTTATCCTGAGCACATTGTGAAGATTTCCATGCATAAAAACATGTATTCTTGGTGGATTTCAACTTTTGTAGATCTGAAGAAAACCATAAATTATTTCTCCTTTCTATGGCCACCTTTGTTCTCAGAGGTGCTAGACATTCAACAGATTCCTGCAAGGATTGCCTATATGCTGCAGCAATATCACCCACTGTTGCGAATTCTGTCACTTTCTGTGACAGGGGTGTTAACCAAGGAGTCGCAGATACTGGCGTCAATTTTCTAAAATTCCTGACCATAAGCTTTTTTTCCCACAACTTTGGGCAAAAGAGGTTATTTTTTTTTTTTTTAAACTTTATTTATTAATTATGGTGGTACACGTTGCCGCTTAAACGTAGGCCCACTAAGGACATCCTGAAAACCTCTGCCCAGTTAGGTCAGTGGGGGGGGGTACCCATCAAATCCTGGCAGCAGGGAGGGATCTGAAGACTCCTCTGAACATCACAGGACACAGGAGACCAGGTCCCCACATTGCGCCAGCCATTCCCGGTCTTGCAGAATTCGGGAAAACCTGGAAGATCAGACGGGCACCACTGGGAGCAGTGTTTCTGAGTCAGAGGGTGAATGGACTAGGGTTACCCGAACCAAAAAGGCCAATAAGGCAAAAAGAGCCTTGCTTAAGGACCCCTTAAAACAGATTAAGGCAATAAGGAGTGTCATCACCCCTTATCACAATAACGCCAAGTATTCTGTTTGGGAACACTTGGAGCTTTACGAGCAAATGATGGAGACTTTCCATTTGAAGGACAGCAGTAGTGGCAATCAGTATGTAAAATGGACATTCTCCCCAGAATACTCCAGTTTTTTTTTGGGGCTGGAGGACCAAAACCATTCAAGATGGTCCACATATAGGGCGGCCATTTTGAAACATTTTTCTGTTCACCGGAATCCCGAAGAGGCTCGCAAGGCAGCCTCCAATTTGCAATGTGGGGAGGATCAGGCCCCACAAGAATTTGTGCAGGAATTGAAGCGTGCCTTTGCGCAGACTACCAGAAGGGTACGCACGGACAGTGAAGAGTTTGTAAATAAGTTTTTCCATGCTTTGCCCAAATACATCATGACGCAGCTAGTGAGAGATTTTCACGAGAAAAGATCACTAGACTGGGTCATTGAACAGGCCACCCGAATCTATGAGGTGCAGAAGCCCATAGAAAATAAAAATAACGCCCAGAAAAGTCCTAAACTGACCAGCACCACTGCTCTGCCAGGGTGGCAGAGGTAAAGGTTGCCCCCATTTTAGATTTGGAGATGGGGGGGCCTAAAAACCTGCCTGCACCGAATAATTCTCAGCCCAGAAGGCCCTCAGGCCAGTCACAGACAGGGAGTCAAGGAGGTAGTCCCACAAATGGGGTCCCTCGCTTCCCTGACTATGTAAATCCCCGCTACAAGGGAAACCGACCCATCCTGGGTTATGTGTGGACTCCTCCGGCCTAAGGGGGGGATCCAACCAGGCACCCAACCCAGGGAACTTCCCTACTAACTTCCCACAGGAGGGCAGAAATTCACCAAAACCTGGGCGGAACTTTTTTCCCAGGTATCCACCCAATTTCCAGCCCCAAATTCATCTATCCTTCTTTCCCCAATTCCCTGAGCCCAGACCACCTAATCCGGGAGAGGGGAGGCCAAGGGTTGAGGGGTAGCCAAATCTTCCCAACCCGGGGTACTACCAGAGAAGGGATAGCTACCCTTCCCGGGATCATCCCAGGGGAGAAAATAGAACCCCGTATCAGCCTGAGCGTGTTTCACAGTTAGAGCGCCAGGTCCAAAATATGGCACGGGATCTGGGTCACATGCTGAGGGCTCAACAGAACCCCCAGATGAGCATGCCGGTGCAGAATGCCCCAAACTCTGGGCCTGGTGCTCCAGAACAATGACGGGGGCAGCACCCAGATAACCCACCGGTTCCCAGGGAGGAGGCAAAAGGGGAAGGGGGGTGTAAAGCCTTGGAGGAAGCTTCCTTCCCCACTTGTAAACAGCCCCTGGAAACCCAGGAACTGGAAACAAAATCTCCTACCCCTGAAAGTCTGCCACCCAAGGAGCAGAGAGGAGGTAGGAGAAACAAAGGACCCAAACAGACCCAGTTTGTGGAGGAGGTACAGATCTTCCAATTTGAGGGAGAGGGATCTTCAGAGGATCCTGGGAAAAGGATATTCTCCTTCAGAGATGGGGGAACTCCTCCCAAAGAAAGATGGGTCCCAAGGGAAACACATCCCGACTGGGGAGATGTGGGGACTGAGCTAGCGCCGCCCATCATCTCATCCCAGAACCAACCGCATCAAAATCCCCTGGTTCAAACCCATCCTGGTGACTGCCCCCAAAAAGGGGAGAGGGGGGCGGCCCAGAACCGGAACCAGGGGAACCCACAATGGCTCTGATTTCCAGTTGCCAACTTTTTCTTGCAGATTCCCATGACTCTCCACAGAATTCTGCCCAAATCTCTTCTCTCGCAATGTCCAAAACTAAAAAATTAACCCACCAGTTGTCCAAAAATGTGCATTATCTGTGCCCCCTTGAGGAGAAGGAGGGAAGATACTATGCCCCGGTACAAGTGCAGGGGCAGGGTACAATTTTGGCACTGGTGGACACTGGATCCCAAGCTACTCTTCTGTCCAGAAGGGCCGTTGATGAACTAAATGCAGGAAGGGGGGAGAATTACCGTATTCCTCTCACCTCTCTTTCTGGACAACTTCAGAACTTTGATGGGAAGGAATTTCGGGACTGCAGATTTGGACATTAAAATTGGGCGACACAAGGTGAAACACCCGGTCATAGTAGTGACTCCAGAGGGCACCCCTTATTTACTAGGGAATGACCTCCTGGGAAGGTTGTCACCCCTAATAGATTGTGTAAACAAGGTCCTCTGGACCCAGACTAGCCGACCAATAAAATTAAAACAGAGCGTCAACCATGTTAGTTTAAACGGCACCTGCCACATGGTTGAACAAAAATCTGACCAAGTAGAATTTCACTTCCAGAACAACCAAATTTCAGACGTGACAGTAATAGCAGTAGGACAACAGACTGGTGACGGGGGGTCCTCTCTATTTCTGAAAATCAACCTTACTTCCAGTTTAAGGTGGTATTCCACACTGGAAGGAAACACTCTGAAATTCTTTACTAATCCACGATCAGACATTCCCACTCCAATAGTCCAGAAAGATGTGACATCAGCTCAGAGCCTGGCTGATATTCAGCAAATTGGAAAGCAGTTGTTCATCCCTGTTGAGTTAAATGATGGGAAGGACTCTGTTCTCGCCCGAGTGTGTGTGAACAATGGTAAGAGCTTCATCAGCGAAGCCATCTTCCGCCAACTCCCAAAAGATCCAGCCATTCCCACATTCAAACTGATAGACAAATGGGAAATGGATCTGGAAACACCCAATTCCAAACATCTCCTGCCAAGCAGGTGTATGCTGAAAATCTCCATTGGCAACAAGAGCATAGTCCATAATTGTTGGGTCGTGCGAGACGTCACTGCCGCCTTTTACTTAGGCAGTGACATTCTCAATCGCTTTGCCATTAGTTTGGACATAATAAACTTCAAAGCGTGGTCCCGATTAGTGGATAATCCCATGGGCTTTGACATAGCTCTCAACCATTTGTCTCGCAAAGGCGGGTGAAATCACCCGATTTTGTTTCTGGCGGGTGAGACACCCATTGGAATGAATGGGCGTGCAGGAGGCTTGGCGGGTGATTCAGCCCTTTGCAAGGCGGGTGACACCCGACAAAAGCGGGTGTGTTGAGAGCTATGGCTTTGATGATCCAGAAAAAGCATTTAGATCAGCTCAATTGCTACCTTATGCAGTTGAAATTCAGATTAAAGAGGAAGTCACCATCTCAGAAAATACCTGACAATTCTCCCTGGAAGTGAAAGTTAAAAGAGGACAAAAATTGAAAAACCCTGATGCTTATATTCCTCTAAATGCTTCTCTCCAACAGCAAGGGTTGGGGGTAAACCCAACGTCATTAGTCAACATAGAACATGACACCATTCCAATAGAGGTGGATAACAGCGACTTAAAGAGTATTACTCTAGCCGCAGGCACCATCATAGGAATGGCGGTTGATGACCGACATTTTTCCATTGATTTAGGAAATTAACTGTTAGGACCAATCCCCAAGGACTGTTTTGACAGTGCCAGTGATGGCAACACAACACCAGACAGGATCTTTACCCGGCATGGGGGGAACTTCCTGGTGTACGCTTCCTGCCCTTATGGTAAGGAAGATGTGACTTGTGACTTCAGGAGGGATGAGGTGAGTTTCCAGATCCATGAGGGCTGCCTTTCCCACCTGAAGCCTCCAGTCCAAATCAACACCCTGACCAGGGACTTTTCCACCCAGCTGGAGGAGGCCGCTGAGATAGCAAAACCAGAAGTCTTTGCAGGCTTCAGGCAGATGGGGGAAGAGAGAGTCAACCTAGTTGATGCCTGTGTGACATTGGAACAGAAGCAAAAGTTGAAACAAGTTTTCTTGGATTACCAAGATCTCTTTGCGGTAGACTCATATGACTGTGGTCGCACCGACATCCACACAACAACAATTCCCACGGACCCTGGCATGACTCCAGTGTTTGTGAAGCAATATCGCTTGCCTCTCGCATCCATTGGGTCCCTTACTGAAATAATTAAGAACCTTGATTCCCGGGGAATAATCCGTCCAGTACACAGCACCTTCAATAATCCGGTGCTGGGAATATTGAAGCCAAATGGCCAGTGGAGACTCTGCGCCGACCTTAGGGAGCTCAACAAACGGGTCCATACTTCCCGATGGCCTCTTCCCAACATTGACCAAGGGCTGGCCCAGATCCAGGGGTCACAGGTATTCACTGCAATAGACCTGACCAACGGATACTGGACCGTGCCTGTCAGTAGGGAGGACCAATACAAACTGGCTTTTACCTTTGGGGGCCAGCAGTACACATGGACCCGGACTCCCTTCGGATACCTCAACTCCGGCAATGAATTCAACATTTTCCTACATAAAGCCATGCCCGACCTGGGTGCGAGGGGTAACCAGGCTTATGTAGATGATGTCCTCATCAAAAGTTCATCTGTGGAGGAACACATAGCGGAGATCCGTTATGTTCTGACACAGTTGAGGGCCGCCAGAGCAAAACTTTCCTTTCAGAAAGCACAGTGGTGTAGAACCCGTGTTAATTTCTTGGGGCATGAGATTACTCCTCAGGGTCTCTGTCCCCAGGAAAAGAAAGTGGAAGCACTTCAGAAACTGAAAGACCTCACAACTCTGCGGGAACTAAGGAGCTTCCTTGGACTGACAAATTACAGCAGAAAGTTCATTGAGGGCTATGCAGAGATCACCAGACCCCTGATTCATCTCTTGAAGGGGGGGGTCAAGTGGGAATGGGGTCCAGAACAATCCGAAGCAGTAAGACAGCTCAAAAGAAGCCTCTCACAAGCGCCCTGCCTAGCTTACTCTGTCAGAAACAAGGAGTTTTTCTTGGAGACAGGGTTCTCTAATACATGCTTGACTGCAGTATTATATCAAAAGCATGACAAGGTCAATAAGGTAATCTCCTATGCGAGCAAAACTTTATCCTCGGTGGAGGAAAAATTCAACGATTGTGAGAAGGCACTCCTGGAAACGGTGTGGGCATTGAAGAATTACCGCCCGTTTATCCAGGGGGAACACACCATAGTGGAGACTCCACACCATCCTCTGCAATATCTCCAAAGTGGCAGAATCCGGGCCGGAAATGTGAGTAATTCCTGAATTACTTTCTGGATTCTGTCAATGCAAGGCTTTCCTGTGGTGGTCAGATATGGCCAAAACAAGAAGAGTCCCCTCGCGCAAGGTCTGGCTGACTTGCATGATTGTGCCAGAGAAAACTGTCTCAAGGACGAAAGTCTAAAAATCAAGGACAACATGGAGGCATACTTTAATTCCCCCCATAAAGTCTTTGAAGAAGACAAGTGTGAGGGAATGCCCACTGTCTATGTGGATGGATGCTCTTACCATGTTGACAACAACGGGGAGAAAGAACTGGTGGCCGGCGTAGGGAATGCATGGGTGAATGAGTCCCCAGAACCCTCCGCTGGATACAAAATTGGTCCCCGAAGTAGTCAGGTGGCAGAGTTGATGGCTGTGCATCAAGCCATCCTACCTGCTGTCCAACATCAACTCCACAAACTGGTCATAATCACAGATTCGGATTATGTACGGAACGGGTTCGTGGAACACCTGGTTAATTGGAAAACCAGAGGCATGTTATGTGCTAATAACAAACCCTTGAAACATGGGAAGTTAATCCAAAACATTGATGATCTGGTCACCTCGAACGGGATGACCATCTACTGGAAAAAAAACAAGGTTCATTCCAAAGTAGAGGGACCAGACAAAACTGGAAATGACTTAACTGATCAGCTGGCCAAAACCGGGGCCATCCAAGGGGATCTAATAGAGATTGAGTCCCTGTTGGGGGAAATCCAGGTCACTGCTATCACTAGGTCCCAGACAAATGCTCACAATGATCTTTCAACTGCACAATGGAGTAAGGAGACCCCAGATGCTAATTTGATTACGGCTCAGAAAGGGGATCCAATAATTGGTAAATTTTACCAACACATTGAGGACCCTGAGAACTTTTCCCTGACGGATACCGATTACATTGGGAAAGAGGACCTTAGAGTGTTGATGAAATGCCCAAAAATGTTCCGAATCCAAGACGGTTTGCTGGTAAGGAAATCCCAAGCTGGCCATGATGGTTCCTACCTCATTCCGAAGCCTGATGTTAAGTCACGCCCATGATGCGGCCACAGCCGGTCATAGGGGGTTTCATACAACACTTGAGATCTTAAGAGAGGTTGCATACTGGCCACACATGGGGCAGGACCTCAACCAATACTTGAAGGGGTGTCTCGTGTGTGCACAATTTCAGCCAATATCCCTCACACACCGTGCGCCTCTCCAAAAGAGGAGGATGATACTGCCATGGTCAGATTTGCAAGTCGACTACATAGGGCCCATGATTCGCTCCTCTAGGGGGAATAAGTACATGTTGATGGTGACATGTTTATTTACTAAATGTGTGGAGTGTCTCCCGGTCCCAAAATGCAAGGCAGAAACAGCAGCTGCCCTGATGATCAACCACATCTTTTCGCGTTTTGGTCTACCCCAAAGGATTGAGTCAGACAGAGGTAGCCATTTTACCAGCGAAGTAATGACTAAGATGTGGGCGATACTGGGGGTTAAAAGGAAGCTATACATTGCTTACCGACCAGCTTCTTCTGGGGCAGTAGCACGTTACAACCGAACCACTGTGAGCATATTAAAAAAGTTTGTGGCAGATTCTGGGCCAAGTTGGGATATCCGATTACCTCTGGTCCTAATGGCCATCAGATCTACCCCTTCATCTGCAACTAAAATGTCACCGTTTGAGCTAATGACTGGACGCAGGATGGTGCTTCCCCAGCATTTGCTCTACAGGACCCAAGAGCAAACCGTGATCAATGCCTCCGCAACGCATGAGTATGTTGAAAATTTAAGGAAACACCTCCAACATGCTTTTGCCTATGCTCAGCGAAACCTAGAAAGATCAGCCGATAGTATGAAGACTCATTATGATTTGAAGACTACTATGAAAGAATACAAAGTAGGAGACCGGTCTATCTATACAATTTCCAAAGGAACCAGGCCAAGCAGCGGAGATTCTTGCCTACATGGAAGGGACCTTTTGAAATTGTAGACAAGATCTCCCCAGTCGCCTACAAGATCCGCAACCCCAAAGGTAGTTCAGTGGAAGGGGAAGACAAGTGGGTCCATATAAATCAGCTAAAGTGTTGCCATCCCAGGCACACTTTGCAGCAACTGGAGGAGTCCTCTGCAATCCCAGAGGGGGCCGCTCCAGATTAATACAAGTCCAACCCTAAAATATTCCACATATAGCCTATAAAATTCTATGAATCTTGAATGCAAATGTCTCCGGATGTATAAAATGTATATGTTCGCCCCACCATTAATAGTGGTGGGGAAGTGTCTACGAATACGTTTCTGCCGCTTTTTCTTCGTCATCCTAGGAGAGATGAAACCATGGAGACTGACCAAGGAGGACGAGCCGGGGACTGGGAGCAAAGATCTGAGGGGCCCGAGGTACCGCCCGAAACTCCCATCAGGACCGGCGAGGAGAACCGATCGATCCACCCTGATGGAGGAAAAGATGCTGAACTGTGCCATCTACGGAATCGGAAGAAGATGATGCGGACATCCCAGTGCGTGGATCAAAACATCCTTTGCACCCGACTCCCCCTCGACTCGAAATCAAAGTGCAGCCGGGCAGGGGGGCTTGTCAGGTGTCTTGACCCACGTTTGAATTATTATGCTACAACATTTGGTGCTGTGGGCTTAGAAAATCCAAGATGGCCGAAAGGCCCATATTTGCGCCAGAATCCAGGAAAACCGTGCAGTTTTGCGCACACCAAAATGGTCACCTGACCTGCCACCCACCACTGCGAGCGTGATGGGCCAGAAGCGCCATGAGTAAAACGTGGTGCCAAAAGAAAAACAGCAGTGCCTGTTCGCTCAAAAAGCGCTTTGCAATCACCTTTGTTTCTCTGAATGCAAGCTCAAAATGCCTATTTCAAACATTGCAAGATATTCAAATATCTCACTGAACACCAGCAGACATTTGGCAGAATGTAGTATTGTGTGCATACAAAATCTGGAAAGATGAAGAGCCTAAAACAATGTTTATAACAAAACTGGCTGAGCTGTGGATGTCAGCAGCTTAAGTGAAATTGGATTTAAAACCACTAAAATCGAAATGTTTAAAATAAATGAGTGACCTACTTTTGAGTGTCACATAGGTTGCAACTGTTTAAATGCCATTGTTTTGAATTTAGAATCAGCGTTCTAGCTGCATGTGTAAAAATTGTAAGTTTGATTTGAATGAAGAAAACTGGAACAAAAGTGACATTGCTGAAGCCTGGCTTGAAGAGATTGAATTCTGCCCGGCAACTACCCCCGACAGGAGTTGAAACTTGCTCAGCAACTGCATTCCCAGGCCTGGCCTGTCTTCTCCTGCCCCCACCAAAAGGAGATTACACCTCTCGGATTGAATTAGGGGAGGGGTACCTGGGGCTGCAGGAAAACAGAACAATGAACTTTCCTTGGCTCAGGCAAATGCTAAATCAGGGCTCGTAAATGGCTTCCTCTTGGAAGGAAATGGGAGGGGCACTGCCTCTGGGAGCCACCTGAGCTGGAGGCGGGGACAGACAGAAATTCCCCCATGTGCTTTGGAACCTAAACCACACCCATCTGGGCCAGAGCATAATTTTAAAAAAGATGGATAATTCATAGTACGGAAGTGTCAAAATTATGTAAATAATATCATTATTTCTGTGATTTTTCTGTGCACATTTTAAGAGGTGTTAGGACTCTGTGGTATATTCTGGGGAGTAGTAGCGGAAAATAGGGTGTTACTCCAAGTGTCTGTATGTTAAAAATCTGACACTTCATCATCTGATGCCCATATTCCTTGCGCACATTTGTGTAAATTCTGGAAAAGTTTAGAGGTTGTGTTCTTGATGAAAAGGGCAGAATTCTGTCAGAAGTGGACACAACATCTTACAAAGACAGGGATCGGATGGTTTGGTGCTACAGAAAATATGTTAACTGGACATATAATATTAGAAAAATTGTACATAGACAAATACGCATTTGGATCAAAAATAGATTTGTGTGCAAAGTGACAAGGGAGTGTTCTTTCTGTATGCCATAAAAATGACACCGGATGACTCACAACTCTGTTCTGCAGTGAGAGCACAGAAAATCTGCTAACCTATCAGGATCTTCAGAGGGTTGGGCATAGAAAGTCAGCCTTCCCACCCACTTTCAAAAGACATAAAAAGGACCACTGAAACCCAGCTAGGGACATTCACTTTCCACTCCAAACTGATTTCTTGTGAAGCACTTTGCCGGACCAGACAATATCCAGAAGACTCCAGAACCAGAACTTAGAAAACCAGACTCCAGATTCCAGAACTTAGTAGCAGAGAGGCCGGATCCACAAGCTGAATCCTTTTCAGCAGGCCTCAAAATCTTTTGCAAACTGTTCAACAGCCAGGCGAGCTGTTTGATGCTGGCTAGAACCGTGTGCCAGAACCATCTCCGGACCCAGAAAGCAGAGCTGTATCCAGAACCGCAGTTCCAGAAGACCCAGACCAGACTGCCGTGCAGTGCCGAGTGCCAGACCCAGACCAGATAGCGGTGACTTCAGAACCACCCGCCAGGAGTCCAGTCCAAACCTGACCAGACCTTGACGGCCTATTTCAAATTTATAGTGTGAGTACTCAGCCAGAACTGTGCAAAACCAATCTCTTAGTTTAAAATAATCTAATTCAAACCATTTCCACCTATTTAGAACTGCATCATAGAAATTGTGTGTTCATTCTGTGATTTTAAAGCTGGGAAAGTGTCATTTGCCATTCTGAATCATTATTTCATTTCTGAAAATCTACCTCCACAAAATTGTCTGTTTCTTTGGTAGGAACGAGATTTATTCATTTTAAAGCTAAGATCCTCGGCTTTCCAACAAGCCCTAAACCGACTTTCTACGCCTTATAGTTGTTCTGTAATCGTGCTCGACGCACTCGGAAAAAGTGCAGCGAATTGCAATTTGAATCAAATTTCTCCACCTGTCAAAATCGCTGTCTTTTGCTTGCAACTGCTGAAATCCGTTTTCAACCTGATAATCCCTCATTAATCACTAATAGTGTTGACCTGAACCATATTCAAAGTAGCTGTCACCTACCCTGAATCTCCTATAGGGAATTAAAATCATTTTTAGCATATTTTCACTTCATTACAAATCACATTAAAAGTATTTCTGCATGTTTTAAAAGCATACCGGTTGCTCTAAGCTTGCTAGGGGGGGGACTAGAATTTGTATTGCATTTGATTGTATTCCTGAAAATTGTGTGCTCCCCCTCCATCTCCTTATATTGCATACGGGGGAGTGAATTGTTAAAAGAAAAAGTGATGTCTTGTGGAAACCATCTCAGTTATTTCTGTGCTGCATTCTTTTCCATCATTGCATTTACTTGAACCCATAAAACATTCTCAGCTACTTTATCCTCTCTACACCAACTCATAAGTAATTAAAAAAGTGTGATAGTGTAATATCATCCATTGTTGATCACTGTCATATTCATAAGTGTGATATCAAATATTAATTTATTTATAAAAGTGTTATATATATTGTTTAAAGTGTAAAATAAATCTTTTAATTTGCAAAACAAACCTACTTCTTGGCTTAGTGAGGTCAGGGGGATTCAAAGAGAGGGGCGTTATACAAGGGTTTATCATCCAGATCTATGAACTTGTCATAAAAATATATAAATAAGGGCTTCCCTTGGGCATCCCAGACTAGGCACTGACTTAGTTGGAGTACTGAATTGAAGTCACTTAACAATGTATCCCTACCAGAACCTCACAATACAAATCACACAATTGTCGCTCAAAGATGTTCCCTGTCTGTCCTCTTTGAACATTTCAGGACTTGTTACTTTGGGGTTGGTTGTCAATGGGCACCTGGTGCCATGGAATTCAGGGATCTTAAGGTTTACTCAGTTATATGGGCTATAACTCGTGGTCGCCTGGGGATGGGCCGGGTCATGCTTTGGCCAGTGTGAGATAACATGGACACCAAGCGCTGGTCTGTGATCACAGCCTTGTAGGGCACATTCCTCTTGAGTAAAAAACACATATTTGCATCACTGTTAGAACAATGAATAGGCGTTGTGGTGGTTGGGGTTGTGGGCTGTCCTCATGGCAGCTTGGGCATGGCTGGAGATTTCATTTTTCTCGTAATTTGGGCCTAGCGCATGCAATGTTGCATTCGCCACGCAGGCCTTCCCTTCTACCCATGATTGATAATATCTATGCAAAATATCTAAAGCAATGCTGCTTGCGCCCTGTGCTACACTATGTGGGTTGATTATATTGAAGTGGGGTCCTTTGTATTGGGAGATGGTCCTCTCACCGTCCCCCCTCCCGCTGGCCCATCATAGTGCTTTGAATGCATCTTCCCTCACTCTAAAGTGCATAGGGGAGTTGGATGGGGCTGCCACCTTCCCAACACCCTCTTTCCCTGCTTGGGTTGAAGAGGCATATGTGATATCAACATCTGCAGGGCCCAAAACCCTAGTGGGGCGAGTGGTTCATGCTATCCCTGTGCAGGGCATTGTGGAGTCGCACCAGAAGTGCAAGCCCACGTATTTACATCGCCAGGGTAGCACAACCTGGAAGTAACATGGAGCACATAGTTAAAGTCCTACAGGACCTCCAAGCTGAGTTGGCGGCTACCTGGCAAGATTACGTTGTGTTTGCCAATCAGGCGCGGCACTGACAGCACAAGCGACCCCTTTGCCCATTCTACTGCTTGTGCCAGCATCTGTACCCATGCAAGTGCAGGTGTCTCCAGGGCCAGTGGGACCCCTGGCACCACCAGAAAAATACACAGATGAACCCCAAAAATATCAGAGGTTCATCACACAGTGCCAGCTACACTTCCTCACTAATCCAGCCACTTTCCATTCCACACATTGGCCTTGCGTCCTTTGGTATCATATTATTGATAAAAAGTGATACCAAAGGACTTAACAAGGCCATGGAATGGCATACAATCAAAGGATGAGCTAGACATTACATACCGCTCACCACAGCAAAACGCAGGACCCACACTATTGGAGAATCCTACCCACTAAAGGGTACTATAGCTACCTTTTGACTCAAAGGTCGCCAGAGAAAAGTGAACACCTAAAGGTAAGTTACTAGTCACAATTAGGACTCCAAGACTAATAGACATTAATAGTGGCCAACTAAGACCAAGACAAACTACCTTCAAATACACCGACGTCACTCTGTAAAGCAGTGATTCTTTAAAACGATATGCCTAATTTACCCCAAGTTAAATGTTATCTTTACAAAAACCTTTTGATAAAAGGGTTATGTTCCATTGACAAGGGGAACAGTGCAAAGACACGACATATTATCGAGCCTTAATCCATTTGGACTGAGGTAGGAGTACAGAGGACTACACTCATAAAAAATGGTTGCCCACGCTACGTGCCACCAGAAGCATCTATTTAAATGGCCACCGACGTTACAGTGGCAACTGTTCGGCAAACAGAGATGAACACGGCGTCCCAGACATGGACATTCTGTGCCCGCTAAGAAGGCGAATTACCAGCTTTAAGCCATATTTATTTTCGAGGAAATCCGCTTCTCACTATCTAGAGCACTCAGTAGCTTCTATGGATGTAACTGTGACAACATTGAGCTGGTATAGTACTACTTTGGGGAAGAAGCTACCTAGAGGAATACTAGTGAACCTTCCTTTGGATCATTTTTAGTATGTTACGCAAAGTAGTCTTATCCGAAGAACAAGATTTTGAAGTGGAATTGTTGTCATTCTAAGACACCAGTGTACAGAGAGATACACCACACCAAGTTAGTCTTGATCAACAATCCTAGAGGTTATCCACTACACCAATATGATGCTATACTGTGATATACATATTGAGAGACTGACCCCTTATTTATTACTTTGGGTTCCAGTTTTTCCAATTAAGGATGAAGACAAATGGAGTACAGCGCACACAGATCTACGTCAACTTCAGATTCAAACACAGTCAGTATTTTCACTTCCTGGGTTCCTTCCGCTATCCTGAGGGAAGGTCAAAGGGAGGAGAGAGCAATGATGGCAAGTAGCAATTGAACATCTATATGTATTTCCCACAAAACATGCACAGACACAGTCCTAACTATAAGGAAACCTCTGTGAGATCTGGCTACCTCTACTAATCACTTGATGTAATTATACACCCTCAGATGGTCTAAGGATTTATGTATTAATCCTTTATCCAATTGCACTAATACCTATTTTTTATTTTTGTTGACAGTCTATAATATGGAGGCAATAAAGTGTATGGAAGAATCACTAATTCGGAAGCTGATTCTAACAGGATAAGAAGGGTTCTAATCCAGAGAGCCACAACACTATTAGTGACTTTAACTGAATAGCTCCGATGAATTTTCGACATTAATTGTATCCTGAACAGAAACATGTAGAGAAAAGCCTAAGCTGAAGAGCGGAGGCAACTGTATATTAGATGTTAATTGCACTGAGTTACTAGGTATTCCTAGAGTTTGTAAATAATATGCTCCCTACTATCTGAACAGGCTTTACATAGTCAACAACACCTAGTAAGGTAATTAGTCACTACATTGCAACTAACACTAGATAAGAGTATTGTAAGTTTGTAGTGTATTGTTTCTCTCTCAAGGTGAGGTCTTAACATTGAAATCGTCATTTGAGTTTTGGAATATTTTTTATGTATTTTAAATAGTTTATAATAAATATTATTTTTATTCATTTTGAATTACAATGTATTGCACAACATTGTGGACTGTCTCAAAACTCTCGACCTCCTTGTTTGATGTTATGGTTCTACTCCGGGAAGAGGAAGAGGCCGCACATCTGGATCAACATACAGGTGCATCCCAGTTTTCCCCCCTTATCCTAAGCGTCCCTAAAACAAGGCAATAAGGAATTAGTGACCTATGTCACCCAGTTGAATCGTCTGGTAGCAGATGCGAATTGGTCCATGGACAAAAGGCTAGTCCAATTTTATCAAGGATATCGGGATGACCTTAAGAATCTGATAACGCAGATGGACTCACAACCCACTGAGTGTTCTGCTATGATAGACCTAGCATTACGCTTAGATCATCGACAAGCAGAAACGCGGAGTGACAAATGGCTGTGGTAGAGTACAACGTTGGTAGCTCGACTTGATCAGGTACATCCAAGAACAACATCAGAAATGTCTATTGGGATAGTGAACCAATGCAAATCGGAACAGTGAGAGGGCTCCTATCTAAGGAGGAAAAGGAAAAAAGGCAGAAAAATGGGCTCTGTAGGTGTTCTGGTAAAATTTGGCATTTCATGCAGGACCACAAAACTGAAAACACAGGGAAGGAAATGTGTCAGCTCAGTGGTTGTTGGGGTCACACAGTCAGGTGCTTCTTGAGGTAAAGCCCCAACATTAGGATTGGTCAGATTTGTGCTCCATATTATCCTTGCAGGATGCCTGTGTTTTGGGGGGCAAACAGTCCCTGTATTTCTTTTGTGATCAGTCAGAAATGAGAGCAGGACACAAGGAGGTCATGTTCTAGCAAGAAGAGATTTATTGAAAAAAAAATGGGTTGGAAAAGGACCTCTCTCACCCTCTGTTAAGGAGGGTTTCCATGACTATGAACTAAAACTAAGGATCTGTCTGCATTATGAAATCAATTACTAAAACTGTCCTTGTGCCCAAAATGTCCTAACCTGACCCTCACACTATATACAAAACACAAAGTGTTCAAGGAAATGTCTGTGACTTGATATTCGCAAAAAAGTGTTCAAACCCAAAAGTATCAAAATTGATTCCAATGAAAGTGTTCTCCAAGGTAAAAAAGCCTTGGGCACAGAAATTGGTCCCCCCTTGCCCTGGTTTCTTGACAGGATGGCAAAAAGTTTCTCTTTTAAATAACAGTTCCTTTGTTAGACTCAGAAAGTTCTTGTTTAAACAATAGCTTATGTAGCAGTCTTTATGCAGTGTTTCTTGTTGCTTAATAGATCAGCTGGTGTACTCTCCATCCAAGAATCGTCGTACAATTTTAGCTGCCTGGTGTACTCACCTACCAGGACTTCTTTTGTGGTTTTCTGAATCACATGGTATACTCCCCTGCCAGGTATCCTTATTCAACTTCACAGTTGTATGCCTTGAGGACTTGGTATCTTTTGTACAATGCATACTTCTTCCTCACATTGGCCTTTCATTTATCTGTACTTGATTGTAATTCATCTTTATGCTCTGCTTTGTCTACATTCAAATATTCTTCTTATCATTAGGATGTGCCTTTATACTTTGCATTATCTGCATATGAATATTCTTCTTATTGGATAATACTTCCCCCACACTGACATCTCATGCATCTATAATTGTTTGTGGTTTGTTTTTGTACTTTGTCTTGATTGCATTTAAATAGGCTTTGGGTATTTCCTATACCAACAATATCATATTGTTCAAATACTTGGAAGCGCGCTTGTAAGAACGCCCCAGGCCCCCAACTGTTTTGTGCAGACTCGCTGGTGGTGTCCAGGGTCTCCAACTGTGCTCAAGCCTTGGCTGTGTGGCTCCGGCAGCCGCTTTCCACTTTGGAGAACACTGCTTTTGTGAATGCCTCACACGCCAAGAGCTCCTACTCTGCTCCTCGCATATCCATGGCTCTCCTTGTTCTCATGCAGCTTCTCTCCCCTTGTTCCGGGGGCTTTCCAGTATTCCATGTTTGTGAGCCTCAGCATGAGGTTTGATGTCCTCTCCTGCATTTCTTCTTCCAAAAATGTGGTTGCCTTTACTAAATATCCTGTGCACTGAGGGATTGGAAAAACAACTAGTCTGCATGCTGTACATCAAGCTCCTGTTATTTTGCAGAAACTCCCTCCTCATCCTCCTCTCAGTACCTGAGTGGTTTTAAGAATTGGAGTCCATGGATATCATGGGTCTTTTAGTTCTTAGATGTTTTTTCTCAGAGATCTCACCTGAAGACATAGTAGAAACAAAGGGGTTTGCATATAAGAGGTGAGTGGCTGACTCAAAAGTGGGGGCCTGACCGGAAGAGTGTAAAGAAGAGGTTTCTTGGCTTCCTCTACAGTGGGGAATCTTTAGTTGACAATAGGCCATTAAGGTCTTGCAGGTCAGAGAGTTTTCCTCATGGGAAGGGGGAAATACTATGCATCATCCAATGAGGTAATGACATCTCCCTGGTGGTTGTCTCCTCCCACGTGATCCGTCCTCATATAACCACCCACAGGTAGCATGGGAGGAGGTTTGGACCGGGGATTCCATAATGAATCCATTTGATTCAGCACACTCTGCTGTTGGATTCTGGGGTGACTGGTAATTTCATTGATGAGACGTACACCTCCAAAATAGGTATACCTTTCCAACGTAAAACAAGAGCAGAGGTGATGAGAGCCGTAGACGGGACGCCCCTAACGTCAGGACCCATCACTCGACACACTCAGGAAATCATGCTTTGGTGCGGTGACAACCATTGCGAACACCTATCGTTCAATCTTATAGCAGTCCCCAAATTCTACCTGATTTTGGGCTTTCCATGGCACAAGATAGATAATCCAGTGGTAGATTGGTTTTAGGCATGGATGCACAGCCAAGTGCGGCAGGGCATGTTGTTTGATCCGGCCTTGGTTGGATAAGCACTTTCGTATTGGAGGATGGCCTTCAAGCAGCAATGGCTGCCTTTGATTACGAAAGTCTTTGTTTCCCTGCACACTCACCTCAAAATGCACCATGGCGAAAAAAAAAGTAAACAGAGAAGGGATTACAGCTGGCCAGAAGTTTGCGGTATGGTGATCCCCCACCCCTGTGAGTCTGCGCGTGTTTGTTGAGTCTCGGGCGGGTTGGCCGGTAATTATTTCATCAGATTATTACATTAGAAGAAAAATTCACTTATTTTGCATTGCTGTTTTTATAAGAAAAATGCTCAAAATAAATGTATTGCATTATTGATTTTTGGCTTGACCGTGAGACATCCGATATTTATATTCAATTATTATAATTATTTACAACTCTATCATTCCTTTGAAATCTCAGCTTGTTTCCTTAGTTATATTATTTGACAATAGTTTCTTTACCGTAAGCCCCAAAATCGCCATTCTCAGAGCAGCTTTGAGAAAAAAGTCAAAAGCCTTGGGGAGCAGTAAGTAAGAAGGAACATATCATTATGCATTGTAAAGTGGGCTTCTGGTGTTGGCTAATGGGCTGCGGCAAACGACTGCTGTCCATATTTTCAAAAAGGAGTGCTTATTTTCATCTCTTCTAGAAATGGATTTAAATAAATACAAGTGGATATATAGCATATATATAGGATATAACAAACAATACCAATATAGCAGAAAAGGAGGCCTTCTGGGGCATATAGACTTTCTAGGCTTAGTTACTGCCACTAGTCCCAAGTAGGGCTTCTCCTCGGGGGGCCACTCAAGAGTTCACCAAGCAGCAAGGACCGTGTCTAGGACAAAGTATTTCAGGAAAGAAGTAGGGGGCTTGGACCTGGGAGAGGGGCATACAGAAATGAGTAATATGAAATGGGACCCATCATTTCAAGGTGTGCAGTTAGACACCTCTCTGAGCTGTGCCTCCCAAACTCGGGTGAAGACAGGTGTTTAATGAGTGTGGCGCTTCCATTAAAGTCTATGGCGGCAGACTACTTTTCTGAAAATGATCAAAGGAATGCTGATTCAAGCTGATGGAGACCTTTCTTTTGTGAGTTGAAAGTCAGACCCACCTACCAAAAGCAGGGTGAGTTCAGAAATGCACTGTTTTTGTTCACAGCAAATAAAAACTGTGTGGCCAATTTGGAAGGAATATGTGGGGTGCTCATGGTGATGCTGTTTTTTGGTGGGTTATGCATATGGCCTTTTGTTTGGGGGCATATTTCGATCTTCAAATCTTCCACGGATATTGGTTGTTTTCAGTATACTTTGCATAGTGTTAGTTCTGGAGGTCATGGGGCATAGTGTTTGGTTGCGGGTGGGGGTCATGGGGGATAATGTTTGCTGTTGGGCTCATTGGGCATAGTGTTTGCTTTGGGGTGGGAGTCATAGGGCATAGTGTTTGCCTGAGAGGTGGGGGTCTTGGAGCATAGTGTTTGCTTGGGGCTGAGGGTCATGGGGGCATAGTGTTTGTTTGAGGGGTGGGAGTCTTGGGGCATAGTGTTTGCTTGGGGGTGAGGGTCATGGGACATAGTCTTTGCTTGTGGTGTGGGGGTCTTAGGGCACAGTGTTTGATTGGGGTGAGGGTCATGGGGCATAGTGTTTGCTTGTGGGGTGTGTGTCATTGTGTTTGCTTGCGGCGTGGGTGCTATGGGGCATAGTGTTTGGTTGTGGATTGGGAGTCATGGGGCATAGTGTTTGCATGAGGGGTGGGGATCATGGAGCATAGTGTTTGGTTGCAGGGTGGGAGTCACGGGCATATTGTCTGCTTGGGGGTGGGGGTCATGTGGCATAGTGTTTGCTTGGGGATGGGGGTCATGGGGCATAGTGTTTGCTTGGGTTGTGGGGGTCATGGGGCATAGTGGTTGCTTGGGGTGGGGGTCATGGGCCATAGTGTAGCAGTCCAAAATAACGAAATGTCCAGTCAAGGGTCAATAAAATATATATACTTTAATTAAACAGACCATTTGTAATAACTAAATAGAAAATACTCAACCTCCTCCCCCCTGTCAAAAGAACACAGAATATGCAGGATAGCAAGATGCAGCCTTCTGGGTGATGATACTGGGGAGAACAGGCTATAAAACCCCCAATGTTAATGTGAAACACAAAGACCAGTACACCTCAAAAAGGTATTCTTTTCCATGTGTTTAATAAAAATTGGAGGTTGAAAAAGCCTCCTGCCACACCTCTGCTTACCACCCCACCTACTGCCCCACCTACCGCCCCTCCTCTATTTACATTTTGGCCCACTATAGGCAGCATGTAAGGTGAATTCTGCCCTCGGGCAATATCTGTTGTGAACCGCTGGAAGGGAATCATTACGTTCACTTCGGCCTACTGCCTAAACCACTGCATGCATAAGTCTCAAGATATCACCCTCCTGAACAAGGGTCTTTACGTGCTTATGGTGCATAGTACAGAAGAAACCCTACCTCCAGAGTTCCAGGAATACCGAGGCGTAATTAACAGACAAGCCCAGACTCTACCCCTGCATCCACCCTTGATTGGCGCTTTGGCTTAAAGCTAGGCACAGTACTACGCTGTAGCCATGTTTATGCCCTGGCCGAGGATGAGACAGAGCCCTTGTGGCAAGATATCGAAGATAACCTGCAAACCGGTTTATCCGACCTTACAATTCCCAAGTGTTCTCACCACTGTTCTTTGTCCCTAATAAAACCGGGGACCTCAGGACATGCATCCATTACTGTGGTGTCAACCGCATCACAGTAAAGAATCCATACACCTTACCGCTTATCCCGGTCTTATTAGGTCAGGTACACCATGCTTCTGTGTACATGAAGTTTGACCTCCAATGTGCTTACCATCTGGTGCGGGTGTGTGAATGAGAAGAGTGGAAGATGGCCTTTTGGAGAAAGTTTGGTCTTTACGAATAACAAGTCATGCCATTCGGTCTCTGCGACGTACCCGCCACCTTACAGCACTTCCTGGATGAGGTCCTATGGGATTTCCTAGACATGTTTGTTGTCCTCTATATTGACAACATTCTCATCTATTCACAGAACATGCAAGACCACATACAACATATCAAAGCTGTGTTAAAACAGCTACAGGAGCACAAACTGTACGCAAAACTAATAAAATCTGAATTCCATCGCACAACGGTAGAAGTCTTGGGATTCTTTCTGATCCCCAACTGGGGTACAAATAAACCAGTGAAAAGTCCAAGCTACCCTTGATTGGCCCCCGCCGTCTATGGTAAAAGATGTCTAGTCTTTCTTAGGCTTCGCCAATTTTTATCAGTGGTTCGTAAACAGTTTCTCTGAGTTGCTTACTCCGCTAACCAGGCTACTTCGAAAAGGGCAGTCCTTTTGCTGGGATACTGATGAAGATACCAGCTTCTGTCATCTGAAGGCAGCATTCACTGCAGATCCTGTTTTGTGGCCTCCTGATCTAACACAACCATTTCTGGTAGCAACCAATGCTTTCAGTCTCACCTCTGGGGATATATGATCACCAAGGGATCCACAAACAGGACTCCTTCATCTGGTTGCATAGTATTCCTGAAAACTGTTACCAGAAGAAGTAAATTATACAATCTCTGACTGTAAACTCCTAGCCATAAAGGCTGACTTTGAATAATGGTGCCATTATCTTCCTGGACCCCGCTATATCATAACACTCAGGACGGATCATAAAACGTGCAATTCAAGAAAGCCAAAACTCTCAGCCCAATGCAACTATGCTGGGTGCTTTATTTTGCTACATTTTGTGTATTTTGTTTTTACCGGCCTGGCACGGAAAACCAAAAAGCGAACTTTCTTTCTCGATATCCACAACCTTGATGCACCATCACAGTCTGATGATCTACTAGCCCAGGACCCATTGTTCCACCGGCACAAATAATCGGAAGTACTGCACTCAGAGATTACTTCTTTAGTCTAGTACAGAAGGCCCATCCAAGACGGGCTACCCTTCTCAGGCATGCGCTGTATTTGCCAACCACACAGCTACAACAAAAGGCTCTAGGGTGATTTCATGACTCACCATTGGTGGGGCATCCCGTTATAGCAAAAACTTTTGGTGGCCTAAAGTGTGTGTAACACTCACCTGACTCCCACGGAGGCGCTGGCCTGGTTTGGATTGCTGTGGCCTCTTCTAGGGTGATGCACAGGACTCGGAAGATGGAATGGACCGGACCCCCAAATCTGGCTTGTCTGGCTCGTAGAAATATCCTTCTGTGTGTGAAAAGGGAGTATTAACAATCTGCGGGATAATGCGTAGGCCTCCCACTCCCCTTCTCAACCTCCACGAAAACCTTCTGCGATTCCCCGTGAAGTCTCACCTTAGGGTCTGAAAGGACGAGCTCTCCATCCTGCTTCTGATGCAGGGGCGCGTTGTTATCCAGTTACTTCACTGGATCTCGGATTGGTGAGAGTTCAAGTTCGCTTGACTTTTCCGGTAAGGTATCGTAAGAATTCTGTTGCAAGTTCAAGCTTTAAATAACCATTGTCTGTTTTCTCTATTTCAGGTGCTGAATGAAGATTCCGAGTTAGGGAATGGAACCGTCAAAGGAAACTTCTGGTGAGTTTTTGATGAGTGGTTCCTGTAGTGTTCTTGCATTAATGCACTAATGCTTGTGTCTTTTTCCCCTTAGGGGCCGGGGTTCGGAAATGCCGAAGATACGGCGCCGACCCGAAGTGAGAAGAGATGTCCCAGTAAATATCAGGTAAGTCTTTGATGAGCGTTCCGCTAATGTCCTTGCATTCGCTCACTAATGCTAATGTCTTTTTCCCCTTAGGGGCCGGGGTTCGGAAATGCCGAAGAAACGGCGCCGACCTGAAGTGAAGAGGGATTGACCCAACAGGTAAGTTTTATGGTGGGAATTAAGCCTTTCTTATTCTCTTCCCTAGCTCACCTTTGTTCTTGTCTTTTTCTCCTTTAGGCGCTGAAATGCGGCGGAAGATCCAGATGGTCGCTGATGGGCAAGAAGGCGCCTAGTAAAGGTGAGTGGAATGCTGCGCTGCAGCGAGCTATGCGATGTGCTTTTAAAAATGAATGTCTTTCCTTTAGGATCGTCGGCGAGATGACTCTGGAATGCGGATTAAGCAGGTAATGTCTCTTCTTTCTCCTGTTCTCCTCTCTTCTCCCTTTACAGGTGTTCCAGGATGCTGTCGGGCGTGGCTGGAGTCCGGATGCAGGAGCAGACACGGTGAGCGTCCAGCTGCTAGGTGCAGAAAAACGCGAAGCGTGAGTTGCTGCTTGGGCGTGGCTTAAATAGCCTTCAAAGTAGTTCCAGGTATGTATTCTTCCTCTGGCCACACCCGTGTGGTAAAGTAGTCCCATAGGTAAAATAGTCCCATTCAGGCCTCTAGGTGGCCTGGATGTTGCAGCACGGTCTGCATCAGGTAAATTCACACCAAGCACTTCTTAACACAAAGTCATCCTTTATGAGCCTGGCGCCTATGGCACCTGGACTGTTGTCCAACATGAGCCTGGCGCCAAAGGCGCCAGGTCTGAGTCCAAGGGGCCCCTACCTGGGCCGCTGGGACTTCCCTCGGGAACATGATGTCTGCCTCCGGGGTTGCTGGGCCTGGTCTGGCTCCTTGGGGGTAGGCATCATGACAGTACCCCCTCCCAAGGCCCTCTCAAGGTTGTTCTCTCCGGAGGTTTCGGCTTGTTTGGGAATTTCCGGTGGAATTTCTGTATTAACCGAGGTGCATGTACCTGGTCGCTTGGTTCCCAAGACCTTTCCTGAGGCCCATATCCTTTCCAATCAATTAAATAGAAGAGTTTTGACTTTGACACCTTGGAATCAAATATGTCTTTAACTTCGAATTCCAGCTCCCCATCTACTTGAATTGGTTCTGGTAGTTTAATTAGTCTGGTTCCAGGTTGTACTGGTTTCAACAGTGATACGTGAAAAACGGGATGGATTTGCATGTTAGCTGGTAGATCGAGTTTGAAGGCCATCGGGTTGATAATAGCTTTGATTGGGTAGGGCCCTACATATCTTGGATTGAAAGTTCGCGGTCCTTTGAGTGGTAAATGTCTAGTCGCTAGCCACACTTGGTCCCCTATTTGGTACGGAGGTGCTTCACTACGATGTAAATCAGCATTTTCTTTGTACTTTTTCTTGGCTTGCTGTAAATGAGTCGTTGCTTCTTTGAAGGCTTGAGTTATCGTGGAATGCAAATGATCTACAGCGGGCATTTCAAGGCTTTGAGGGGAGTCAAGGTCAGAGGTTCGGGGGTGATGGCCATATAAGGTATAAAAAGGGGTTTGTCCCGTTCCAGAATGTACAGAATTATTATATGCATATTCTGCGATCCAAAGAATGTCTTTCCAATTACATTCAGATTGGTGCAACATACACCGAAGATACTGTTCAAGGGTCTGGTTTGTTCTCTCGGTTTGACCATCGGTCTGGGGGTGGTGACTAGTGGATAGTCGTACATCGATTTGTGCCAGTTGACAACACTTTCTCCAAAAATGGGAAATAAATTGGCTTCCTCGATCAGAGACCAGTATGGATGGAAAACCATGTAAACGAACGACATTCTCAAGAAATTCCTTGGCCAGGATGGAGGCTGAAGGTAACCCCTTTAATGGGATAAAATGGGCCATTTTGGAGAAGAGGTCCACAATCACCAGGATAGTGTTGTATCCATAGCAAGGAGGCAGGTCTGTAATAAAGTCCAGCGACAAGGTGTGCCAAGGTGCCGGTGGGATGTCCAAGGGTTGTAAAAGGCCGGCTGGTCTTTTCTTTCGACCTTTATTTTGGGCGCAAACTCCGCAGGACATCACAAAGGATTTTATATCCTTTCGCCAGGAGGGCCACCAGAATTGCCTTTTGATCTTTTCTTCAGTTCTAGCAATACCAGGATGTCCTTCCATTAATGTATCATGATAATTGGCAATAACGAGTTCTTGCAATTCCTTATGAGGCAGAAATAATCGTCCCTGGAAGTAGGGTAGATCATTATTGACGGAAAAGTGTGAACCCTTTTGACTCCATTCTTGCAAGGCTGTAGGGTCTAAAAGTTGTTTAACTCTAGTTTGAATGTCCTCAATAGTTTGTAAAGAGGTCAACCTCAAAATTCTCTGTTCAGGTATAATCGGTACTGGTTCTAAGCTTGAATTTGTTTCTCCCATCCCAATCCGGGATAAAGCATCCACTTTGCCATTCTTGCAGCCAGGGCGGTATGTGATTACAAAATCAAACTCCGCAAAGAATAAATCCCATCGGAGTTGACGTGATGATTGAGCTTTGGCCGTTTTTAAATATTGCAAATTTCTGTGATCTGTAATCACTGTGATGGTGTGTCTTGCGCCGAGAAGGTAATGACGCCAAGCCTTGAAGGCGGACTTAATAGCTAATAACTCCTTGTCGGTGATTGCATAATTAACTTCAGGAGCCGAGAATTTTCTGGACCAAAAGGCTACAGGGTGCAATTGGTTAGTTACAGGATCTCTTTGAGACAGGACAGCTCCCATGGCTAACCTGGATGCGTCGGTTTCAACAATGTAAGGGAGATCTGGGCGCGGATGTTTCAGTACAGGTGCGGAGGTGAATTTAGTTTTTAGTTCTTGAAAGGCCTGTTCTGCCTCATTAGTCCATTCAAAGCGTTTATTTTTCCGTAAGAGTGCAGTGATGGGTTGAACCACCCGAGAAAATTCCGGGATAAATCTTCGATAAAAATTGGCAAAACCAAGCATGCTCTGAACACCCTTCACAGAGCTAGGAGATGGCCATTTGAGGATGGCGTCCACTTTTCGTGAGTCCATTCGGACTCCCTTTGGTGTCAGGATGAATCCAAGAAACTCGACTTCTGTGGCATGAAAAACACATTTTTCGAGTTTTGCAAACAGTTTGTGCTGGCGCAATTTCTCAAGAACTGCCTTGACATGTTTTCTGTGATCGGATTCCGAAGAGGAGTACACCAGAATGTCGTCGATATATACGATGACACAAACATTGATAAGTTCCCGAAGAACATCATTCATAAAGTATTGAAAGGCAGCAGGTGCGTTGCACAATCCGAAAGGCATCACCTGGTATTCGCAAAGTCCATATTTGGTGCGGAAAGCAGTCTTCCATTTGTCGCCTTCTTTTACACACACCAGGTGATAAGCTCCCCGAAGATCTAACTTGGTGTATATACAAGCATCTTTTACCTGGTCGAGAAGTTCAGGGATCAGGGGCAGAGGATAACGATTCTTAATCGTTATTTGATTTAGGGCGCGGTAGTCAATACAAGTTCTAAGGTCGCTTTCTTTTTTCGGCACGAAGAACAGAGCTGAGGAAACAGGAGACTTTGACGGGCGAATAAAACCATTGGCAAGGTACTGATCTAAATACTGTCGCAAATGAAGATTCTCAGGTTCAGTAAGGGCATAGATCCTACTACAAGGCAGTTGAGCATTGGGTACCAGATCGATTTGACAATCGTACGACCGGTGGGGAGGTAACGTGTTGGCCTGTTCTTTTTGGAAAACGTCTTGGAATTCTTGGTACTCAGGCGGTAGTTGTATTGTGGCGGAGGTTACTGTGGCCAGGCCCTTGTTTGGATTTCTTGGATAGCAAGTTTGTGTACAATCAGGAAAGGTTATTCTCTTTGCTCACCAGTCAATTCGAGGATTATGTGTTTCTAACCAAGGAATTCCTAGAATTACTTGAAACTGTGGGGCCCTGATTACGCCAAACACAATAGCTTCCCGATGTCCAACCTGACCCAGTAGTGTCATTTCTGTAGTAGAATGTGTTACCGGCCCTGAGGCAATTTCGGTTCCATCAACTGTGGCAATGACATCCTTGTTGGTTTTCGGACGGAGCGGGAGATTAATCCTGGAGGCCAATTCACGATCAACATAGTTTCCGATAGCTCCACTGTCGATGTGTGCCTTTATAGCATGCAACCGCCAAGGCTGTCTCGGATCCACGAGGACCATTGGCATGATGAAATGCGAGGTCAAAGAGTTTGTTTTCAAGCTCAGCAAGCGGACCTCTACGCTTGTCGGGCTTGGTCGTTTCCATAATCAGGTTCCGTTAGATTGTTGTCAGTGGCTCCAACCACCTTCTTGGGTGGTTTTACCGGACAATCTTGTAAAAAGTGGCCAGAAGCCCCGCAATAAAGACATAATTGCTTCTGCCGCCTTCTTTCTCCTTCCTTCTGAGTTAACGGTCCTTTAACTCCACCGATTTGCATAGGTTCTGAAACGTTGGTACCCTTGGGGTTAGCGTGAGTTTTGATCAACACTCGGGTTTCAAACTTAGACCGATCTGCTTTTCTATTCTAAAGTCTGTGATCAAGTTGGACCACTAAGTCTATGTATTCCGCGCAGGCTTGGGGCAGATTTACAATTTGAGCTAGAACGTCTTTAAGATCTCCGCGCAGGCCTCGATGAAATAATGTGATCCTTTTATTTTCTGGCCACCCTGTTTCCACAATCAACCTATTAAAGGTGGCGATGTAGGATAAGAGATCCTGGTTACCTTGTCGTAAGGATAGCAGTTTGTTGTCCAGGGCCTGTCCCTGGGGAGTGTCGAGCGAATAATCTTTCCATGCTTGCCTGGAAGCCTTGAAAATCCTGGAGAATTGGGTCATCTTGACTTACCAAAGGAACTGACCAATCGGCAGCACAGCCGCTGAGATAAGATAACACAAAAGCTACCTTGGTTTGGTCATTAGGGAAGGCCCTAGGTCTGCATAGAAAGTGTAAGCGACATTGGTTCATGAAAACGGCATATTTCTTGGGGTCCCCAGCAAAACGTTCAGGCGGGGCCAGTGGCCTATTTCCAGGTAGATTGATTTGTACCGGGTTATTTGAAACCACAGGAGTGGGATTACCCCCGGAACCAGGTAACAGAGTTTGTCCTGCCTGACCTTGCAACAGCTGTTTGGCCAGGTCATCAGTTTGTTCCTTGGATAGGATCAGTTCTCTCCTGTGAGCGTTAGTCTCCTGGCGGGTGGAATGTACTTCTGCCCGTAATTCCCCCAAAAGTTGGGCCAGCTGGTCTGTCTCTGAAGTATCCATAGCGCCCTGGTAGGAAATTGTAGGTAGGCTTCACGTTCTGTAACGCTCACCTGACTCCCACGGAGGCGCTGGCCTGGTTTGGATTGCTGTGGCCTCTTCTAGGGTGATGCGCAGGACTCGGAAGATGGAATGGACCGGACCCCCAAATATGGCTTGTCTGGCTCGTAGAAATATCCTTCTGTGTGTGAAAAGGGAGTATTAATTAACAATCTGCGGGATAATGCGTAGGCCTCCCACTCCCCTTCTCACCCTCCACGAAACCCTTCTGCGATTCCCCGTGAAGTCTCACCTTAGGGTCTGAAAGGACGAGCTCTCCATCCTGCTTCTGATGCAGGGGCGCGTTGTTATCCAGTTACTTCACTGGATCTCGCATTGGTGAGAGTTCAAGTTCGCTTGACTTTTCCGGTAAGGTATCGTAAGAATTCTGTTGCAAGTTCAAGCTTTAAATAAGCATTGTCTGTTTTCTCTATTTCAGGTGCTGAATGAAGATTCCGAGTTAGGGAATGGAACCGTCGAAGGAAACTTCTGGTGAGTTTTTGATGAGTGGTTCCTCTAGTGTTCTTGCATTAATGCACTAATGCTTGTGTCTTTTTCCCCTTAGGGGCCGGGGTTCGGAAATGCCGAAGATACGGCGCCGACCCGAAGTGAGAAGAGATGTCCCAGTAAATATCAGGTAAGTCTTTGATGAGCGTTCCGCTAATGTCCTTGCATTCGCTCACTAATGCTAATGTCTTTTTCCCCTTAGGGGCCGGGGTTCGGAAATGCCGAAGAAACGGCGCCGACCTGAAGTGAAGAGGGATTGACCCAACAGGTAAGTTTTATGGTGGGAATTAAGCCTTTCTTATTCTCTTCCCTAGCTCACCTTTGTTCTTGTCTTTTTCTCCTTTAGGCGCTGAAATGCGGCGGAAGATCCAGATGGTCGCTGATGGGCAAGAAGGCGCCTAGTAAAGGTGAGTGGAATGCTGCGCTGCAGCGAGCTATGCGATGTGCTTTTAAAAATGAATGTCTTTCCTTTAGGATCGTCGGCGAGATGACTCTGGAATGCGGATTAAGCAGGTAATGTCTCTTCTTTCTCCTGTTCTCCTCTCTTCTCCCTTTACAGGTGTTCCAGGATGCTGTCGGGCGTGGCTGGAGTCCGGATGCAGGAGCAGACACGGTGAGCGTCCAGCTGCTAGGTGCAGAAAAACGCGAAGCGTGAGTTGCTGCTTGGGCGTGGCTTAAATAGCCTTCAAAGTAGTTCCAGGTATGTATTCTTCCTCTGGCCACACCCGTGTGGTAAAGTAGTCCCATAGGTAAAATAGTCCCATTCAGGCCTCTAGGTGGCCTGGATGTTGCAGCACGGTCTGCATCAGGTAAATTCACACCAAGCACTTCTTAACACAAAGTCATCCTTTATGAGCCTGGCGCCTATGGCACCTGGACTGTTGTCCAACATGAGCCTGGCGCCAAAGGCGCCAGGTCTGAGTCCAAGGGGCCCCTACCTGGGCCGCTGGGACTTCCCTCGGGAACATGATGTCTGCCTCCGGGGTTGCTGGGCCTGGTCTGGCTCCTTGGGGGTAGGCATCATGACAGTACCCCCTCCCAAGGCCCTCTCAAGGTTGTTCTCTCCGGAGGTTTCGGCTTGTTTGGGAATTTCCGGTGGAATTTCTGTATTAACCGAGGTGCATGTACCTGGTCGCTTGGTTCCCAAGACCTTTCCTGAGGCCCATATCCTTTCCAATCAATTAAATAGAAGAGTTTTGACTTTGACACCTTGGAATCAAATATGTCTTTAACTTCGAATTCCAGCTCCCCATCTACTTGAATTGGTTCTGGTAGTTTAATTAGTCTGGTTCCAGGTTGTACTGGTTTCAACAGTGATACGTGAAAAACGGGATGGATTTGCATGTTAGCTGGTAGATCGAGTTTGAAGGCCATCGGGTTGATAATAGCTTTGATTGGGTAGGGCCCTACATATCTTGGATTGAAAGTTTTCGGTCCTTTGAGTGGTAAATGTCTAGTCGCTAGCCACACTTGGTCCCCTATTTGGTACGGAGGTGCTTCACTACGATGTAAATCAGCATTTTCTTTGTACTTTTTCTTGGCTTGCTGTAAATGAGTCGTTGCTTCTTTGAAGGCTTGAGTTATCGTGGAATGCAAATGATCTACAGCGGGCATTTCAAGGCTTTGAGGGGAGTCAAGGTCAGAGGTTCGGGGGTGATGGCCATATAAGGTATAAAAAGGGGTTTGTCCCGTTCCAGAATGTACAGAATTATTATATGCATATTCTGCGATCCAAAGAATGTCTTTCCAATTACATTCAGATTGGTGCAACATACACCGAAGATACTGTTCAAGGGTCTGGTTTGTTCTCTCGGTTTGACCATCGGTCTGGGGGTGGTGACTAGTGGATAGTCGTACATCGATTTGTGCCAGTTGACAACACTTTCTCCAAAAATGGGAAATAAATTGGCTTCCTCGATCAGAGACCAGTATGGATGGAAAACCATGAAAACCAGCGAACGACATTCTCAAGAAATTCCTTGGCCAGGATGGAGGCTGAAGGTAACCCCTTTAATGGGATAAAATGGGCCATTTTGGAGAAGAGGTCCACAATCACCAGGATAGTGTTGTATCCATAGCAAGGAGGCAGGTCTGTAATAAAGTCCAGCGACAAGGTGTGCCAAGGTGCCGGTGGGATGTCCAAGGGTTGTAAAAGGCCGGCTGGTCTTTTCTTTCGACCTTTATTTTGGGCGCAAACTCCGCAGGACATCACAAAGGATTTTATATCCTTTCGCCAGGAGGGCCACCAGAATTGCCTTTTGATCTTTTCTTCAGTTCTAGCAATACCAGGATGTCCTTCCATTAATGTATCATGATAATTGGCAATAACGAGTTCTTGCAATTCCTTATGAGGCAGAAATAATCGTCCCTGGAAGTAGGGTAGATCATTATTGACGGAAAAGTGTGAACCCTTTTGACTCCATTCTTGCAAGGCTGTAGGGTCTAAAAGTTGTTTAACTCTAGTTTGAATGTCCTCAATAGTTTGTAAAGAGGTCAACCTCAAAATTCTCTGTTCAGGTATAATCGGTACTGGTTCTAAGCTTGAATTTGTTTCTCCCATCCCAATCCGGGATAAAGCATCCACTTTGCCATTCTTGCAGCCAGGGCGGTATGTGATTACAAAATCAAACTCCGCAAAGAATAAATCCCATCGGAGTTGACGTGATGATTGAGCTTTGGCCGTTTTTAAATATTGCAAATTTCTGTGATCTGTAATCACTGTGATGGTGTGTCTTGCGCCGAGAAGGTAATGACGCCAAGCCTTGAAGGCGGACTTAATAGCTAATAACTCCTTGTCGGTGATTGCATAATTAACTTCAGGAGCCGAGAATTTTCTGGACCAAAAGGCTACAGGGTGCAATTGGTTAGTTACAGGATCTCTTTGAGACAGGACAGCTCCCATGGCTAACCTGGATGCGTCGGTTTCAACAATGTAAGGGAGATCTGGGCGCGGATGTTTCAGTACAGGTGCGGAGGTGAATTTAGTTTTTAGTTCTTGAAAGGCCTGTTCTGCCTCATTAGTCCATTCAAAGCGTTTATTTTTCCGTAAGAGTGCAGTGATGGGTTGAACCACCCGAGAAAATTCCGGGATAAATCTTCGATAAAAATTGGCAAAACCAAGCATGCTCTGAACACCCTTCACAGAGCTAGGAGATGGCCATTTGAGGATGGCGTCCACTTTTCGTGAGTCCATTCGGACTCCCTTTGGTGTCAGGATGAATCCAAGAAACTCGACTTCTGTGGCATGAAAAACACATTTTTCGAGTTTTGCAAACAGTTTGTGCTGGCGCAATTTCTCAAGAACTGCCTTGACATGTTTTCTGTGATCGGATTCCGAAGAGGAGTACACCAGAATGTCGTCGATATATACGATGACACAAACATTGATAAGTTCCCGAAGAACATCATTCATAAAGTATTGAAAGGCAGCAGGTGCGTTGCACAATCCGAAAGGCATCACCTGGTATTCGCAAAGTCCATATTTGGTGCGGAAAGCAGTCTTCCATTTGTCGCCTTCTTTTACACACACCAGGTGATAAGCTCCCCGAAGATCTAACTTGGTGTATATACAAGCATCTTTTACCTGGTCGAGAAGTTCAGGGATCAGGGGCAGAGGATAACGATTCTTAATCGTTATTTGATTTAGGGCGCGGTAGTCAATACAAGTTCTAAGGTCGCTTTCTTTTTTCGGCACGAAGAACAGAGCTGAGGAAACAGGAGACTTTGACGGGCGAATAAAACCATTGGCAAGGTACTGATCTAAATACTGTCGCAAATGAAGATTCTCAGGTTCAGTAAGGGCATAGATCCTACTACAAGGCAGTTGAGCATTGGGTACCAGATCGATTTGACAATCGTACGACCGGTGGGGAGGTAACGTGTTGGCCTGTTCTTTTTGGAAAACGTCTTGGAATTCTTGGTACTCAGGCGGTAGTTGTATTGTGGCGGAGGTTACTGTGGCCAGGCCCTTGTTTGGATTTCTTGGATAGCAAGTTTGTGTACAATCAGGAAAGGTTATTCTCTTTGCTCACCAGTCAATTCGAGGATTATGTGTTTCTAACCAAGGAATTCCTAGAATTACTTGAAACTGTGGGGCCCTGATTACGCCAAACACAATAGCTTCCCGATGTCCATCCTGACCCAGTAGTGTCATTTCTGTAGTAGAATGTGTTACCGGCCCTGAGGCAATTTCGGTTCCATCAACTGTGGCAATGACATCCTTGTTGGTTTTCGGACGGAGAGGGAGATTAATCCTGGAGGCCAATTCACGATCAACATAGTTTCCGATAGCTCCACTGTCGATGTGTGCCTTTATAGCATGCAACCGCCAAGGCTGTCTCGGATCCACGAGGACCATTGGCATGATGAAATGCGAGGTCAAAGAGTTTGTTTTCAAGCTCAGCAAGCGGACCTCTACGCTTGTCGGGCTTGGTCGTTTCCATAATCAGGTTCCGTTAGATTGTTGTCAGTGGCTCCAACCACCTTCTTGGGTGGTTTTACCGGACAATCTTGTAAAAAGTGGCCAGAAGCCCCGCAATAAAGACATAATTGCTTCTGCCGCCTTCTTTCTCCTTCCTTCTGAGTTAACGGTCCTTTAACTCCACCGATTTGCATAGGTTCTGAAACGTTGGTACCCTTGGGGTTAGCGTGAGTTTTGATCAACACTCGGGTTTCAAACTTAGACCGATCTGCTTTTCTATTCTGAAGTCTGTAATCAAGTTGGACCACTAAGTCTATGTATTCCGCGCAGGCTTGGGGCAGATTTACAATTTGAGCTAGAACGTCTTTAAGATCTCCGCGCAGGCCTCGATGAAATAATGTGATCCTTTTATTTTCTGGCCACCCTGTTTCCACAATCAACCTATTAAAGGTGGCGATGTAGGATAAGAGATCCTGGTTACCTTGTCGTAAGGATAGCAGTTCGTTGTCCAGGGCCTGTCCCTGGGGAGTGTCGAGCGAATAATCTTTCCATGCTTGCCTGGAAGCCTTGAAAATCCTGGAGAATTGGGTCATCTTGACTTACCAAAGGAACTGACCAATCGGCAGCACAGCCGCTGAGATAAGATAATACAAAAGCTACCTTGGTTTGGTCATTAGGGAAGGCCCTAGGTCTGCATAGAAAGTGTAAGCGACATTGGTTCATGAAAACGGCATATTTCTTGGGGTCCCCAGCAAAACGTTCAGGCGGGGCCAGTGGCCTATTTCCAGGTAGATTGATTTGTACCGGGTTATTTGAAACCACAGGAGTGGGATTACCCCCGGAACCAGGTAACAGAGTTTGTCCTGCCTGACCTTGCAACAGCTGTTTGGCCAGGTCATCAGTTTGTTCCTTGGATAGGATCAGTTCTCTCCTGTGAGCGTTAGTCTCCTGGCGGGTGGAATGTACTTCTGCCCGTAATTCCCCCAAAAGTTGGGCCAGCTGGTCTGTCTCTGAAGTATCCATAGCGCCCTGGTAGGAAATTGTAGGTAGGCTTCACGTTCTGTAACGCTCACCTGACTCCCACGGAGGCGCTGGCCTGGTTTGGATTGCTGTGGCCTCTTCTAGGGTGATGCGCAGGACTCGGAAGATGGAATGGACCGGACCCCCAAATATGGCTTGTCTGGCTCGTAGAAATATCCTTCTGTGTGTGAAAAGGGAGTATTAATTAACAATCTGCGGGATAATGCATAGGCCTCCCACTCCCCTTCTCACCCTCCACGAAACCCTTCTGCGATTCCCCGTGAAGTCTCACCTTAGGGTCTGAAAGGACGAGCTCTCCATCCTGCTTCTGATGCAGGGGCGCGTTGTTATCCAGTTACTTCACTGGATCTCGCATTGGTGAGAGTTCAAGTTCGCTTGACTTTTCCGGTAAGGTATCGTAAGAATTCTGTTGCAAGTTCAAGCTTTAAATAAGCATTGTCTGTTTTCTCTATTTCAGGTGCTGAATGAAGATTCCGAGTTAGGGAATGGAACCGTTGAAGGAAACTTCTGGTGAGTTTTTGATGAGTGGTTCCTCTAGTGTTCTTGCATTAATGAACTAATGCTTGTGTCTTTTTCCCCTTAGGGGCCGGGGTTCGGAAATGCCGAAGATACGGCGCCGACCCGAAGTGAGAAGAGATGTCCCAGTAAATATCAGGTAAGTCTTTGATGAGCGTTCCGCTAATGTCCTTGCATTCGCTCACTAATGCTAATGTCTTTTTCCCCTTAGGGGCCGGGGTTCGGAAATGCCGAAGAAACGGCGCCGACCTGAAGTGAAGAGGGATTGACCCAACAGGTAAGTTTTATGGTGGGAATTAAGCCTTTCTTATTCTCTTCCCTAGCTCACCTTTGTTCTTGTCTTTTTCTCCTTTAGGCGCTGAAATGCGGCGGAAGATCCAGATGGTTGCTGATGGGCAAGAAGGCGCCTAGTAAAGGTGAGTGGAATGCTGCGCTGCAGCGAGCTATGCGATGTGCTTTTAAAAATGAATGTCTTTCCTTTAGGATCGTCGGCGAGATGACTCTGGAATGCGGATTAAGCAGGTAATGTCTCTTCTTTCTCCTGTTCTCCTCTCTTCTCCCTTTACAGGTGTTCCAGGATGCTGTCGGGCGTGGCTGGAGTCCGGATGCAGGAGCAGACACGGTGAGCGTTCAGCTGCTAGGTGCAGAAAAACGCGAAGCGTGAGTTGCTGCTTGGGCGTGGCTTAAATAGCCTTCAAAGTAGTTCCAGGTATGTATTCTTCCTCTGGCCACACCCGTGTGGTAAAGTAGTCCCATAGGTAAAATAGTCCCATTCAGGCCTCTAGGTGGCCTGGATGTTGCAGCACGGTCTGCATCAGGTAAATTCACACCAAGCACTTCTTAACACAAAGTCATCCTTTATGAGCCTGGCGCCTATGGCACCTGGACTGTTGTCCAACATGAGCCTGGCGCCAAAGGCGCCAGGTCTGAGTCCAAGGGGCCCCTACCTGGGCCGCTGGGACTTCCCTCGGGAACATGATGTCTGCCTCCGGGGTTGCTGGGCCTGGTCTGGCTCCTTGGGGGTAGGCATCATGACAGTACCCCCTCCCAAGGCCCTCTCAAGGTTGTTCTCTCCGGAGGTTTCGGCTTGTTTGGGAATTTCCGGTGGAATTTCTGTATTAACCGAGGTGCATGTACCTGGTCGCTTGGTTCCCAAGACCTTTCCTGAGGCCCATATCCTTTCCAATCAATTAAATAGAAGAGTTTTGACTTTGACACCTTGGAATCAAATATGTCTTTAACTTCGAATTCCAGCTCCCCATCTACTTGAATTGGTTCTGGTAGTTTAATTAGTCTGGTTCCAGGTTGTACTGGTTTCAACAGTGATACGTGAAAAACGGGATGGATTTGCATGTTAGCTGGTAGATCGAGTTTGAAGGCCATCGGGTTGATAATAGCTTTGATTGGGTAGGGCCCTACATATCTTGGATTGAAAGTTCGCGGTCCTTTGAGTGGTAAATGTCTAGTCGCTAGCCACACTTGGTCCCCTATTTGGTACGGAGGTGCTTCACTACGATGTAAATCAGCATTTTCTTTGTACTTTTTCTTGGCTTGCTGTAAATGAGTCGTTGCTTCTTTGAAGGCTTGAGTTATCGTGGAATGCAAATGATCTACAGCGGGCATTTCAAGGCTTTGAGGGGAGTCAAGGTCAGAGGTTCGGGGGTGATGGCCATATAAGGTATAAAAAGGGGTTTGTCCCGTTCCAGAATGTACAGAATTATTATATGCATATTCTGCGATCCAAAGAATGTCTTTCCAATTACATTCAGATTGGTGCAACATACACCGAAGATACTGTTCAAGGGTCTGGTTTGTTCTCTCGGTTTGACCATCGGTCTGGGGGTGGTGACTAGTGGATAGTCGTACATCGATTTGTGCCAGTTGACAACACTTTCTCCAAAAATGGGAAATAAATTGGCTTCCTCGATCAGAGACCAGTATGGATGGAAAACCATGTAAACGAACGACATTCTCAAGAAATTCCTTGGCCAGGATGGAGGCTGAAGGTAACCCCTTTAATGGGATAAAATGGGCCATTTTGGAGAAGAGGTCCACAATCACCAGGATAGTGTTGTATCCATAGCAAGGAGGCAGGTCTGTAATAAAGTCCAGCGACAAGGTGTGCCAAGGTGCCGGTGGGATGTCCAAGGGTTGTAAAAGGCCGGCTGGTCTTTTCTTTCGACCTTTATTTTGGGCGCAAACTCCGCAGGACATCACAAAGGATTTTATATCCTTTCGCCAGGAGGGCCACCAGAATTGCCTTTTGATCTTTTCTTCAGTTCTAGCAATACCAGGATGTCCTTCCATTAATGTATCATGATAATTGGCAATAACGAGTTCTTGCAATTCCTTATGAGGCAGAAATAATCGTCCCTGGAAGTAGGGTAGATCATTATTGACGGAAAAGTGTGAACCCTTTTGACTCCATTCTTGCAAGGCTGTAGGGTCTAAAAGTTGTTTAACTCTAGTTTGAATGTCCTCAATAGTTTGTAAAGAGGTCAACCTCAAAATTCTCTGTTCAGGTATAATCGGTACTGGTTCTAAGCTTGAATTTGTTTCTCCCATCCCAATCCGGGATAAAGCATCCACTTTGCCATTCTTGCAGCCAGGGCGGTATGTGATTACAAAATCAAACTCCGCAAAGAATAAATCCCATCGGAGTTGACGTGATGATTGAGCTTTGGCCGTTTTTAAATATTGCAAATTTCTGTGATCTGTAATCACTGTGATGGTGTGTCTTGCGCCGAGAAGGTAATGACGCCAAGCCTTGAAGGCGGACTTAATAGCTAATAACTCCTTGTCGGTGATTGCATAATTAACTTCAGGAGCCGAGAATTTTCTGGACCAAAAGGCTACAGGGTGCAATTGGTTAGTTACAGGATCTCTTTGAGACAGGACAGCTCCCATGGCTAACCTGGATGCGTCGGTTTCAACAATGTAAGGGAGATCTGGGCGCGGATGTTTCAGTACAGGTGCGGAGGTGAATTTAGTTTTTAGTTCTTGAAAGGCCTGTTCTGCCTCATTAGTCCATTCAAAGCGTTTATTTTTCCGTAAGAGTGCAGTGATGGGTTGAACCACCCGAGAAAATTCCGGGATAAATCTTCGATAAAAATTGGCAAAACCAAGCATGCTCTGAACACCCTTCACAGAGCTAGGAGATGGCCATTTGAGGATGGCGTCCACTTTTCGTGAGTCCATTCGGACTCCCTTTGGTGTCAGGATGAATCCAAGAAACTCGACTTCTGTGGCATGAAAAACACATTTTTCGAGTTTTGCAAACAGTTTGTGCTGGCGCAATTTCTCAAGAACTGCCTTGACATGTTTTCTGTGATCGGATTCCGAAGAGGAGTACACCAGAATGTCGTCGATATATACGATGACACAAACATTGATAAGTTCCCGAAGAACATCATTCATAAAGTATTGAAAGGCAGCAGGTGCGTTGCACAATCCGAAAGGCATCACCTGGTATTCGCAAAGTCCATATTTGGTGCGGAAAGCAGTCTTCCATTTGTCGCCTTCTTTTACACACACCAGGTGATAAGCTCCCCGAAGATCTAACTTGGTGTATATACAAGCATCTTTTACCTGGTCGAGAAGTTCAGGGATCAGGGGCAGAGGATAACGATTCTTAATCGTTATTTGATTTAGGGCGCGGTAGTCAATACAAGTTCTAAGGTCGCTTTCTTTTTTCGGCACGAAGAACAGAGCTGAGGAAACAGGAGACTTTGACGGGCGAATAAAACCATTGGCAAGGTACTGATCTAAATACTGTCGCAAATGAAGATTCTCAGGTTCAGTAAGGGCATAGATCCTACTACAAGGCAGTTGAGCATTGGGTACCAGATCGATTTGACAATCGTACGACCGGTGGGGAGGTAACGTGTTGGCCTGTTCTTTTTGGAAAACGTCTTGGAATTCTTGGTACTCAGGCGGTAGTTGTATTGTGGCGGAGGTTACTGTGGCCAGGCCCTTGTTTGGATTTCTTGGATAGCAAGTTTGTGTACAATCAGGAAAGGTTATTCTCTTTGCTCACCAGTCAATTCGAGGATTATGTGTTTCTAACCAAGGAATTCCTAGAATTACTTGAAACTGTGGGGCCCTGATTACGCCAAACACAATAGCTTCCCGATGTCCATCCTGACCCAGTAGTGTCATTTCTGTAGTAGAATGTGTTACCGGCCCTGAGGCAATTTCGGTTCCATCAACTGTGGCAATGACATCCTTGTTGGTTTTCGGACGGAGAGGGAGATTAATCCTGGAGGCCAATTCACGATCAACATAGTTTCCGATAGCTCCACTGTCGATGTGTGCCTTTATAGCATGCAACCGCCAAGGCTGTCTCGGATCCACGAGGACCATTGGCATGATGAAATGCGAGGTCAAAGAGTTTGTTTTCAAGCTCAGCAAGCGGACCTCTACGCTTGTCGGGCTTGGTCGTTTCCATAATCAGGTTCCGTTAGATTGTTGTCAGTGGCTCCAACCACCTTCTTGGGTGGTTTTACCGGACAATCTTGTAAAAAGTGGCCAGAAGCCCCGCAATAAAGACATAATTGCTTCTGCCGCCTTCTTTCTCCTTCCTTCTGAGTTAACGGTCCTTTAACTCCACCGATTTGCATAGGTTCTGAAACGTTGGTACCCTTGGGGTTAGCGTGAGTTTTGATCAACACTCGGGTTTCAAACTTAGACCGATCTGCTTTTCTATTCTGAAGTCTGTAATCAAGTTGGACCACTAAGTCTATGTATTCCGCGCAGGCTTGGGGCAGATTTACAATTTGAGCTAGAACGTCTTTAAGATCTCCGCGCAGGCCTCGATGAAATAATGTGATCCTTTTATTTTCTGGCCACCCTGTTTCCACAATCAACCTATTAAAGGTGGCGATGTAGGATAAGAGATCCTGGTTACCTTGTCGTAAGGATAGCAGTTCGTTGTCCAGGGCCTGTCCCTGGGGAGTGTCGAGCGAATAATCTTTCCATGCTTGCCTGGAAGCCTTGAAAATCCTGGAGAATTGGGTCATCTTGACTTACCAAAGGAACTGACCAATCGGCAGCACAGCCGCTGAGATAAGATAATACAAAAGCTACCTTGGTTTGGTCATTAGGGAAGGCCCTAGGTCTGCATAGAAAGTGTAAGCGACATTGGTTCATGAAAACGGCATATTTCTTGGGGTCCCCAGCAAAACGTTCAGGCGGGGCCAGTGGCCTATTTCCAGGTAGATTGATTTGTACCGGGTTATTTGAAACCACAGGAGTGGGATTACCCCCGGAACCAGGTAACAGAGTTTGTCCTGCCTGACCTTGCAACAGCTGTTTGGCCAGGTCATCAGTTTGTTCCTTGGATAGGATCAGTTCTCTCCTGTGAGCGTTAGTCTCCTGGCGGGTGGAATGTACTTCTGCCCGTAATTCCCCCAAAAGTTGGGCCAGCTGGTCTGTCTCTGAAGTATCCATAGCGCCCTGGTAGGAAATTGTAGGTAGGCTTCACGTTCTGTAACGCTCACCTGACTCCCACGGAGGCGCTGGCCTGGTTTGGATTGCTGTGGCCTCTTCTAGGGTGATGCGCAGGACTCGGAAGATGGAATGGACCGGACCCCCAAATATGGCTTGTCTGGCTCGTAGAAATATCCTTCTGTGTGTGAAAAGGGAGTATTAATTAACAATCTGCGGGATAATGCATAGGCCTCCCACTCCCCTTCTCACCCTCCACGAAACCCTTCTGCGATTCCCCGTGAAGTCTCACCTTAGGGTCTGAAAGGACGAGCTCTCCATCCTGCTTCTGATGCAGGGGCGCGTTGTTATCCAGTTACTTCACTGGATCTCGCATTGGTGAGAGTTCAAGTTCGCTTGACTTTTCCGGTAAGGTATCGTAAGAATTCTGTTGCAAGTTCAAGCTTTAAATAAGCATTGTCTGTTTTCTCTATTTCAGGTGCTGAATGAAGATTCCGAGTTAGGGAATGGAACCGTTGAAGGAAACTTCTGGTGAGTTTTTGATGAGTGGTTCCTCTAGTGTTCTTGCATTAATGAACTAATGCTTGTGTCTTTTTCCCCTTAGGGGCCGGGGTTCGGAAATGCCGAAGATACGGCGCCGACCCGAAGTGAGAAGAGATGTCCCAGTAAATATCAGGTAAGTCTTTGATGAGCGTTCCGCTAATGTCCTTGCATTCGCTCACTAATGCTAATGTCTTTTTCCCCTTAGGGGCCGGGGTTCGGAAATGCCGAAGAAACGGCGCCGACCTGAAGTGAAGAGGGATTGACCCAACAGGTAAGTTTTATGGTGGGAATTAAGCCTTTCTTATTCTCTTCCCTAGCTCACCTTTGTTCTTGTCTTTTTCTCCTTTAGGCGCTGAAATGCGGCGGAAGATCCAGATGGTTGCTGATGGGCAAGAAGGCGCCTAGTAAAGGTGAGTGGAATGCTGCGCTGCAGCGAGCTATGCGATGTGCTTTTAAAAATGAATGTCTTTCCTTTAGGATCGTCGGCGAGATGACTCTGGAATGCGGATTAAGCAGGTAATGTCTCTTCTTTCTCCTGTTCTCCTCTCTTCTCCCTTTACAGGTGTTCCAGGATGCTGTCGGGCGTGGCTGGAGTCCGGATGCAGGAGCAGACACGGTGAGCGTTCAGCTGCTAGGTGCAGAAAAAGGCGAAGCGTGAGTTGCTGCTTGGGCGTGGCTTAAATAGCCTTCAAAGTAGTTCCAGGTATGTATTCTTCCTCTGGCCACACCCGTGTGGTAAAGTAGT
The DNA here is from genome assembly GCF_040938575.1 of Ambystoma mexicanum. Taxonomy (NCBI): domain Eukaryota; kingdom Metazoa; phylum Chordata; class Amphibia; order Caudata; family Ambystomatidae; genus Ambystoma; species Ambystoma mexicanum. The sequence goes on along the minus strand of NC_090927.1, from coordinate 757,930,866 downwards.
CCCATAGGTAAAATAGTCCCATTCAGGCCTCTAGGTGGCCTGGATGTTGCAGCACGGTCTGCATCAGGTAAATTCACACCAAGCACTTCTTAACACAAAGTCATCCTTTATGAGCCTGGCGCCTATGGCACCTGGACTGTTGTCCAACATGAGCCTGGCGCCAAAGGCGCCAGGTCTGAGTCCAAGGGGCCCCTACCTGGGCCGCTGGGACTTCCCTCGGGAACATGATGTCTGCCTCCGGGGTTGCTGGGCCTGGTCTGGCTCCTTGGGGGTAGGCATCATGACAGTACCCCCTCCCAAGGCCCTCTCAAGGTTGTTCTCTCCGGAGGTTTCGGCTTGTTTGGGAATTTCCGGTGGAATTTCTGTATTAACCGAGGTGCATGTACCTGGTCGCTTGGTTCCCAAGACCTTTCCTGAGGCCCATATCCTTTCCAATCAATTAAATAGAAGAGTTTTGACTTTGACACCTTGGAATCAAATATGTCTTTAACTTCGAATTCCAGCTCCCCATCTACTTGAATTGGTTCTGGTAGTTTAATTAGTCTGGTTCCAGGTTGTACTGGTTTCAACAGTGATACGTGAAAAACGGGATGGATTTGCATGTTAGCTGGTAGATCGAGTTTGAAGGCCATCGGGTTGATAATAGCTTTGATTGGGTAGGGCCCTACATATCTTGGATTGAAAGTTCGCGGTCCTTTGAGTGGTAAATGTCTAGTCGCTAGCCACACTTGGTCCCCTATTTGGTACGGAGGTGCTTCACTACGATGTAAATCAGCATTTTCTTTGTACTTTTTCTTGGCTTGCTGTAAATGAGTCGTTGCTTCTTTGAAGGCTTGAGTTATCGTGGAATGCAAATGATCTACAGCGGGCATTTCAAGGCTTTGAGGGGAGTCAAGGTCAGAGGTTCGGGGGTGATGGCCATATAAGGTATAAAAAGGGGTTTGTCCCGTTCCAGAATGTACAGAATTATTATATGCATATTCTGCGATCCAAAGAATGTCTTTCCAATTACATTCAGATTGGTGCAACATACACCGAAGATACTGTTCAAGGGTCTGGTTTGTTCTCTCGGTTTGACCATCGGTCTGGGGGTGGTGACTAGTGGATAGTCGTACATCGATTTGTGCCAGTTGACAACACTTTCTCCAAAAATGGGAAATAAATTGGCTTCCTCGATCAGAGACCAGTATGGATGGAAAACCATGTAAACGAACGACATTCTCAAGAAATTCCTTGGCCAGGATGGAGGCTGAAGGTAACCCCTTTAATGGGATAAAATGGGCCATTTTGGAGAAGAGGTCCACAATCACCAGGATAGTGTTGTATCCATAGCAAGGAGGCAGGTCTGTAATAAAGTCCAGCGACAAGGTGTGCCAAGGTGCCGGTGGGATGTCCAAGGGTTGTAAAAGGCCGGCTGGTCTTTTCTTTCGACCTTTATTTTGGGCGCAAACTCCGCAGGACATCACAAAGGATTTTATATCCTTTCGCCAGGAGGGCCACCAGAATTGCCTTTTGATCTTTTCTTCAGTTCTAGCAATACCAGGATGTCCTTCCATTAATGTATCATGATAATTGGCAATAACGAGTTCTTGCAATTCCTTATGAGGCAGAAATAATCGTCCCTGGAAGTAGGGTAGATCATTATTGACGGAAAAGTGTGAACCCTTTTGACTCCATTCTTGCAAGGCTGTAGGGTCTAAAAGTTGTTTAACTCTAGTTTGAATGTCCTCAATAGTTTGTAAAGAGGTCAACCTCAAAATTCTCTGTTCAGGTATAATCGGTACTGGTTCTAAGCTTGAATTTGTTTCTCCCATCCCAATCCGGGATAAAGCATCCACTTTGCCATTCTTGCAGCCAGGGCGGTATGTGATTACAAAATCAAACTCCGCAAAGAATAAATCCCATCGGAGTTGACGTGATGATTGAGCTTTGGCCGTTTTTAAATATTGCAAATTTCTGTGATCTGTAATCACTGTGATGGTGTGTCTTGCGCCGAGAAGGTAATGACGCCAAGCCTTGAAGGCGGACTTAATAGCTAATAACTCCTTGTCGGTGATTGCATAATTAACTTCAGGAGCCGAGAATTTTCTGGACCAAAAGGCTACAGGGTGCAATTGGTTAGTTACAGGATCTCTTTGAGACAGGACAGCTCCCATGGCTAACCTGGATGCGTCGGTTTCAACAATGTAAGGGAGATCTGGGCGCGGATGTTTCAGTACAGGTGCGGAGGTGAATTTAGTTTTTAGTTCTTGAAAGGCCTGTTCTGCCTCATTAGTCCATTCAAAGCGTTTATTTTTCCGTAAGAGTGCAGTGATGGGTTGAACCACCCGAGAAAATTCCGGGATAAATCTTCGATAAAAATTGGCAAAACCAAGCATGCTCTGAACACCCTTCACAGAGCTAGGAGATGGCCATTTGAGGATGGCGTCCACTTTTCGTGAGTCCATTCGGACTCCCTTTGGTGTCAGGATGAATCCAAGAAACTCGACTTCTGTGGCATGAAAAACACATTTTTCGAGTTTTGCAAACAGTTTGTGCTGGCTTGACATGTTTTCTGTGATCGGATTCCGAAGAGGAGTACACCAGAATGTCGTCGATATATACGATGACACAAACATTGATAAGTTCCCGAAGAACATCATTCATAAAGTATTGAAAGGCAGCAGGTGCGTTGCACAATCCGAAAGGCATCACCTGGTATTCGCAAAGTCCATATTTGGTGCGGAAAGCAGTCTTCCATTTGTCGCCTTCTTTTACACACACCAGGTGATAAGCTCCCCGAAGATCTAACTTGGTGTATATACAAGCATCTTTTACCTGGTCGAGAAGTTCAGGGATCAGGGGCAGAGGATAACGATTCTTAATCGTTATTTGATTTAGGGCGCGGTAGTCAATACAAGTTCTAAGGTCGCTTTCTTTTTTCGGCACGAAGAACAGAGCTGAGGAAACAGGAGACTTTGACGGGCGAATAAAACCATTGGCAAGGTACTGATCTAAATACTGTCGCAAATGAAGATTCTCAGGTTCAGTAAGGGCATAGATCCTACTACAAGGCAGTTGAGCATTGGGTACCAGATCGATTTGACAATCGTACGACCGGTGGGGAGGTAACGTGTTGGCCTGTTCTTTTTGGAAAACGTCTTGGAATTCTTGGTACTCAGGCGGTAGTTGTATTGTGGCGGAGGTTACTGTGGCCAGGCCCTTGTTTGGATTTCTTGGATAGCAAGTTTGTGTACAATCAGGAAAGGTTATTCTCTTTGCTCACCAGTCAATTCGAGGATTATGTGTTTCTAACCAAGGAATTCCTAGAATTACTTGAAACTGTGGGGCCCTGATTACGCCAAACACAATAGCTTCCCGATGTCCATCCTGACCCAGTAGTGTCATTTCTGTAGTAGAATGTGTTACCGGCCCTGAGGCAATTTCGGTTCCATCAACTGTGGCAATGACATCCTTGTTGGTTTTCGGACGGAGAGGGAGATTAATCCTGGAGGCCAATTCACGATCAACATAGTTTCCGATAGCTCCACTGTCGATGTGTGCCTTTATAGCATGCAACCGCCAAGGCTGTCTCGGATCCACGAGGACCATTGGCATGATGAAATGCGAGGTCAAAGAGTTTGTTTTCAAGCTCAGCAAGCGGACCTCTACGCTTGTCGGGCTTGGTCGTTTCCATAATCAGGTTCCGTTAGATTGTTGTCAGTGGCTCCAACCACCTTCTTGGGTGGTTTTACCGGACAATCTTGTAAAAAGTGGCCAGAAGCCCCGCAATAAAGACATAATTGCTTCTGCCGCCTTCTTTCTCCTTCCTTCTGAGTTAACGGTCCTTTAACTCCACCGATTTGCATAGGTTCTGAAACGTTGGTACCCTTGGGGTTAGCGTGAGTTTTGATCAACACTCGGGTTTCAAACTTAGACCGATCTGCTTTTCTATTCTGAAGTCTGTGATCAAGTTGGACCACTAAGTCTATGTATTCCGCGCAGGCTTGGGGCAGATTTACAATTTGAGCTAGAACGTCTTTAAGATCTCTGCGCAGGCCTCGATGAAATAATGTGATCCTTTTATTTTCTGGCCACCCTGTTTCCACAATCAACCTATTAAAGGTGGCGATGTAGGATAAGAGATCCTGGTTACCTTGTCGTAAGGATAGCAGTTCGTTGTCCAGGGCCTGTCCCTGGGGAGTGTCGAGCGAATAATCTTTCCATGCTTGCCTGGAAGCCTTGAAAATCCTGGAGAATTGGGTCATCTTGACTTACCAAAGGAACTGACCAATCGGCAGCACAGCCGCTGAGATAAGATAATACAAAAGCTACCTTGGTTTGGTCATTAGGGAAGGCCCTAGGTCTGCATAGAAAGTGTAAGCGACATTGGTTCATGAAAACGGCATATTTCTTGGGGTCCCCAGCAAAACGTTCAGGCGGGGCCAGTGGCCTATTTCCAGGTAGATTGATTTGTACCGGGTTATTTGAAACCACAGGAGTGGGATTACCCCCGGAACCAGGTAACAGAGTTTGTCCTGCCTGACCTTGCAACAGCTGTTTGGCCAGGTCATCAGTTTGTTCCTTGGATAGGATCAGTTCTCTCCTGTGAGCGTTAGTCTCCTGGCGGGTGGAATGTACTTCTGCCCGTAATTCCCCCAAAAGTTGGGCCAGCTGGTCTGTCTCTGAAGTATCCATAGCGCCCTGGTAGGAAATTGTAGGTAGGCTTCACGTTCTGTAACGCTCACCTGACTCCCACGGAGGCGCTGGCCTGGTTTGGATTGCTGTGGCCTCTTCTAGGGTGATGCGCAGGACTCGGAAGATGGAATGGACCGGACCCCCAAATATGGCTTGTCTGGCTCGTAGAAATATCCTTCTGTGTGTGAAAAGGGAGTATTATTTAACAATCTGCGGGATAATGCGTAGGCCTCCCACTCCCCTTCTCACCCTCCACGAAACCCTTCTGCGATTCCCCGTGAAGTCTCACCTTAGGGTCTGAAAGGACGAGCTCTCCATCCTGCTTCTGATGCAGGGGCGCGTTGTTATCCAGTTACTTCACTGGATCTCGCATTGGTGAGAGTTCAAGTTCGCTTGACTTTTCCGGTAAGGTATCGTAAGAATTCTGTTGCAAGTTCAAGCTTTAAATAAGCATTGTCTGTTTTCTCTATTTCAGGTGCTGAATGAAGATTCCGAGTTAGGGAATGGAACCGTCGAAGGAAACTTCTGGTGAGTTTTTGATGAGTGGTTCCTCTAGTGTTCTTGCATTAATGCACTAATGCTTGTGTCTTTTTCCCCTTAGGGGCCGGGGTTCGGAAATGCCGAAGATACGGCGCCGACCCGAAGTGAGAAGAGATGTCCCAGTAAATATCAGGTAAGTCTTTGATGAGCGTCCCGCTAATGTCCTTGCATTCGCTCACTAATGCTAATGTCTTTTTCCCCTTAGGGGCCGGGGTTCGGAAATGCCGAAGAAACGGCACCGACCCGAAGTGAAGAGGGATTGACCCAACAGGTAAGTCTTATGGTGGGAATAAAGCCTTTCTTATTCTCTTCCCTAGCTCACCTTTGTTCTTGTCTTTTTCTCCTTTAGGCGCTGAAATGCGGCGGAAGATCCAGATGGTCGCTGATGGGCAAGAAGGCGCCTAGTAAAGGTGAGTGGAATGCTGCGCTGCAGCGAGCTATGCGATGTGCTTTTAAAAATGAATGTCTTCCCTTTAGGATCGTCGGCGAGATGACTCTGGAATGCGGATTAAGCAGGTAATGTCTCTTCTTTCTCCTGTTCTCCTCTCTTCTCCCTTTACAGGTGTTCCAGGATGCTGTCGGGCGTGGCTGGAGTCCGGATGCAGGAGCAGACACGGTGAGCGTCCAGCTGCTAGGTGCAGAACAACGCGAAGTGTGAGTTGCTGCTTGGGCGTGGCTTAAATAGCCTTCAAAGTAGTTCCAGGTATGTATTCTTCCTCTGGCCACACCCGTGTGGTAAAGTAGTCCCATAGGTAAAATAGTCCCATTCAGGCCTCTAGGTGGCCTGGATGTTGCAGCACGGTCTGCATCAGGTAAATTCACACCAAGCACTTCTTAACACAAAGTCATCCTTTATGAGCCTGGCGCCTATGGCGCCTGCACTGTTGTCCAACATGAGCCTGGCGCCCAAGGCGCCAGGACTGAGTCCAAAGGGCCCCTACCTGGGGCCGCTGGGACTTCCCTCAGGAACATGATGTCTGCCTCTGGGGTTGCTGGGCCCGGTCTGGCTCCTTGGGGGTAGGCATCATGACAGTGTGTCACGACATACAACAGTATGTCTCAGACTGTGAGACCTGTTGTCACCAGAAGGCAGAGCATCAAAAGCCTGTGGGCCTAATGCGGCCAATTGTTACTCCAATTCCATTGCACACTCTCAGCATGGACCTAATTGTGGAGCTAACCCCAGTACAGGGCTTTACATCCATAGCCGTTATGGTAGATTCCCTAACTAAGATGGGTCACTTTGTGCTCTGTAAGGGAATGCCTACTGTCAGAGAAGTTGCAAACTTGTTCCTATAGAATGTAATGTGTCTACATGGACTACCAACACGTGTGATACCAGACATGGGGCCTACAATTGACATCACATTTTTGGGAAGCCTTCTGCTCTCTGATTGGCATGGATGTTTGTCTGTCTACTAGTTACCAGCCTGAATCCTATGGACAAACTGAAAGAATAAACCAGGGATTGAAATAGTATCTGCTTTGTTTCACCACAAGTGCTGAATCATCCTGGGTACAATATGTTTGGCTGGCTGAGGTAGCATACAACAACGCCATACATATGTCCACTAAACACACACCCTTCTATAGAATATACAGGTTCTACCCATGCATCATACCAAGTATTCATGACAGGACCAGATCAACATAGACCCAGCCCAGGGTGGGTGAAAAGAATGCTGATGTCAGAGACCATCTGGTGCATGATAAGAATCTCCTCAGCCCATCAACCCTCAAGAGAAGAAAGGCTGATGGGTGTATTGCAGGCTGAACCAACAAGAGGCAGTAGAGCTTGTGGTAGCATTTCAAGCGAAATGAAACCTATATGGGTAAATGGGAGTTAAGATTGGAATGCATGTTGAAGATTTCCCATTAGTTTAAATGGACTATCATAAGTGGTGATTTTCAAAGCAATGGTAAATTACGCCAAGTCCATTCCAGTGTCATTTTTAAGCTGCTTTCAAGGCAATAGTATGAATATAATTGTCATTCATGTGCGATTTAGGGAATTTCAGTTACCATCTAAAATGTGTTTCTAGCTTCTCCGAAAATGTCCTGAATCTAAACATTGGCAAGCAGATGGCTTGTTAAATTAAGTATCTGGGTATTCAATTTCATATTCATACCTAGTATACTTTTTGTGTAAGTGGGGGAAACCATAGCACGCCCGTGCCATAGCATGCCAAAATAAAAATAACCTCTATTAACCCGCCATGAGGGAAATATTCATATCTATATATCATGGCATTTATTGGTAAATTACAAATGTTTTGCCATGTAGGACATTTTTGGGTAAAAAATGACAGCTAAAAACAAATGTAAATGACAATGGGATGTACCGCTTCACTTCAAATCAATCCCAGAACTCCCCTAGTCTTTCCGCAGGAAGGGGTAGGCTCCTGGGAGGATGAAGAGAGAATGATTTTCCAATGAGAAAGGTAGCACCAAGGAACGCACCTTCTAATTGTAAAATTTGCAGGTGGGACTGGAACATTAAAAAGCACTTGCTCTATGGAGAGGAGGGAGAACCGCAGACTTTGACCATGTGGGGAGCTGCATAAAAAAAAACATCAGAAGACAGGAGCTCCAATCGTCCAGGGACACTTGCCTTAAATCATCTGGTGTAAAAGCTGAAGGAAGGTGGCTGAATTTAACCTTGTCAGGATTGATTCTAAAAACTATCTGGGTATCACTATTGAAAGCTGAATGGAGATTTAGCCTTGCCCTGAAGGACAGCCATTGGGGAAGCCTAAAGCTGAGGGGAGCCAAAAAGAAAGGGGAAGCTTGTGCCTGCCTTTGACCGAAGTATCAGGACCAGATCCTGGTGTTCCCAGATCCAGAGAAATCCCATGTAAGTAATGTACCCTAAACAAAAACATATATGTGGGAAATCTGTCTTCCTTAATATCTTCCCTTCATAGTAGGTGGGTGTGGGGGGGCAATTGTGTAGACCCTTAGCATATTTGACTGTATATTCATTTAATTAACTCCCAAATAGATTGATGCAGGGTGGAGCTTGGAAGAATTCAAAACTTTCACTCTCTCTCCTAGCGGTAATAATGTTATAGTCACATAAGGCAATTGAGGTGTCCTGGCCACAAACACAAAATTTGTAATTGTCACCATTCCCAAACCTTCCCTTTAAAACAAATAGATCCTTGTCCCTAAAATGAAATTCCCAACTGATACCTCTTCCCAAAACTTGCTTTTAAATAAATGGTATAATCAACCTAAAACAAAAATCCCAATTGTCACTACTCCTTAAACATTATATTTAAACAAAGGGGTGCCCTTGGCTCCCAAAACAATTTCTAAACTGTCCCCACTCTAGACCTGGCCTTTAAACAGAGGGTTGCTACATATCACTGATTTCCACGTCTTTGTTGATGGGAGGAGAAGTGCTTTGCAAAGAGAAATTAGGGTATTTTCCATTGAACAATATACGCTCTCTCCTGAGAGTGAGTCTGTGACCATGATGGCAGAACTATCTTTGCATTGCATTTGGGTGAAAAGGAAACAGGGTGCTATTTGTATATTCATCTGTATATTTGTCCTTTTTTTTCAACTCCTTGACAGTCTCGGCATAGACTACACTAGATACGCAGATCGCACTCAGGTTGTCATCAAACATTCCTGCAATAATGAGAATGACCTCCTGAATATTAACCACATCTACGGTCTGATTGAAAACTGGATGATAAGCAACTCTTTGGCTCCTAATGTTTATAAAAATGAGTTTATACTTGTTGGCTTTACTCAGCGTTTGCAAAATTGTGATCCTAGATACTCTGCCTTTGATATTGCAGGATCCTCCATTAACACCAGCCCCTGGTTTAAGACCCTGGCAGTCTATCTTGACTCTTCACTAAATATGAAGAAACATGCTAGTCAGGTGAAAGCCTCATGTGCCCACACTGCTCGTCTCACTAGGCAGATTAAACCTTTCCTTTCTGGCACCAACACGGCCTCCCTTGCAGTTGCCCATGTCAATTCTAAACTTGACTATGGGAACTGTCTTTTGGTCGGCACCTCTAAATCCAACTTGAAAATGCTTCAGGTTGCTCAGAACAATGCAGTGCATGCTGTTAGCGGCCTTTCCAGAAAACAGCATGTGACCAAAGCCTGTATCACTTTGCACTGGCTTCCTGTCAAACACAGTATAACATACAAGGTCCTACTGCTTACCCACAAATGTCCTCATGACAAAGCGCCAGTATACCATACGAATTGGATTAGACATGCTGGTCCTGTTCATTCACTTTGGTCTAAAGTTTCTTCAAATCTGGTTTCACCTAGATTTAAACGTGAACGTTTTGGTTGCATCAGTTTTGACTCCATGTCACCGTGCCTTTGGAATATAGTCCCTGCTCCTATTCGCCACTGTGATGAACTATCGTCCTTTTAAAAAAGGCCCTTAAAATGTTTCTCTTTGACTCTGTTAGTTAGTTGTATTTATTTCTTCTATGCTTCTCTGGTTTGACCTTCTCCGCTTTGTTTTACTCTGACTTGCTGCGCACTGAGGCCTTTGGGCGAGTTATGCTTTATAAAGGTATGTAACAATAACAATTTGCCAGATGCATTTTTACAGATCTGTGTTTTCAAAACTGAAAGCATTTTGCAGGTGTGCAGGGAAACCCCAGTATCACGCATTGTATATGTAATGTGTGGCCTGTTTTAAAAAATGAAACAGTCCTTTTGTTTTTAATATACATTTTATCAATGACTATTTACTTGTTTATTGTTGGAGTTGTGTTTGGTGCCACTGAGAAGTTGGTGTGCGTAATCCAGTAAAGTAATTACTTATTGAGCTTATAATTTAAATAAATATATATTCTTTCTATACCCCGGCCTGGTTCTTGGCTCAATATTGGGTGAGGGGGGAGAATTATGTGGCACTATCTGAGTCGTCAATAGGGTATGACTTTCCACTCAGCAGAAGCACATACAAGGGCCCCGTAAACTACAACCCTGCGTTCTAGGTGTACTCACAGTCCTGGATGTCATTAACCCTGTAGCAGTTTGGTTACAACTACCATCACAGATGAAAATTTGTCCCGCGATTCACCTGGCCCAGATGAAGCCATCATGTTTCACCATCCTCACTAAAAAGCCACCATCCATCAAGGTACATGGCCACCCTGAGTATGAAGTTAAGGCCATACTGAATGTCCGATGTCTTAGAAATGGCAATTAATGTATCTGGTAGAATGGATAGGGTGCAAGCCCGAAGAGAGGCCTTGGGAACAGGCACAGCATATCCATACTCCACGGCGGTTGTGCACTTTCCATCAAAACCACCCCTACAACCCCAGGCCACGGCCCTTCGGTGGGAGGGGGAAGTGCTGTCAGGGGCAGAATTGGTAAGGGTCACAAACACCAAGTAACAGCATTTGTAGCATTGGCGGAGCAGCAACAACCAGCCATAACAACACTCAAGCCCTACAGAATCCTGATTTGCCCTTATTGCCAACACAGACATCAAATGGAGCACAAAACTACAAACCCCAGGCACACCAGAAGAAGAACTACAATTTTTGGCCATTTTGGACCTGTGAGGTCACCAAGCTCTCTGTGCATTCCCAGCATGAGGTTTGCGCTCGGGTTGCCAACCTAAACAGATGTGTGTTCAAGGAGCTCTGCTCACTGAAGCCAAAGCGATGGGACATGCCCCAACAGACAGCCGTATCGGCCCCTTGCCTAAGACATGCTAAGTACCAGATGGTTCATACCAAACCATTACACTGCGGTTTCAGCACGCTTGGGGATATAGTGGGTTGCAGAGGGAGCCACGCACCAACAGATTCAACTGGACCCTGCCCTGGGCAAGCTAAGTACCGAATGGGGAAAATAAGTTATGCTCAGCGAACTTGCTAGCATAACCTTATGACGCATCTGACCCACTAACGCCATGCCAAACTACTAATACCAGTCTGCCACTAATGCCATGACACAAAGACACAGAAGATATGCATAGTGCATGTGCTAGGCCGTAGCTCACTAACTCAGTTCTGCCTGCCTAAGAACGTCAGTGAGATGTTAGTTAGTGTTTATCACATACTGAAACAGTTCCTGTTTTGCAGCTCATTGTTGGAGGCACAGCAGCTACAGCATGTTTAACAAGGCACCTTTTGAGACAACAAGGGACACTCCACGGCAAGACAAGTGCCTTTATGGTTCAGGGTTTAATGTAATGTGAAATGCTAATGTTCTTCTAGGATAGCTATGCAGTCAGTCTTATGGGGGAAACCCAAATCATGAAAATGCCAATACTGTGAGACACGTATGTGTGATTGCAAATGACAAGCACCAAGGAAACATGTGCAAGAGCTGGGGAGCAATGCTTTTCCCTTCATGCCCTCTACCTATCCACTACCTCTCCCTAACACTCATTTTGGTTACCCTTATACCCCGTACGCATCCAATCAACGTATCCTAACCCGCTTTCCCTGCTTGGGTTGCGAAGGCCTATGTGACATCAACACCACCAGGCCCCAAAACCCTAGTGAGGGTAAGTAGCTTGTGCTAACCCTGCGCAGGGCATCATGGAGCTGTGTCAACGTCTGATGTTTTGGTAAGGAGACACTCGCAAGAGTAGTGCCTGCTGGGGCTTGTTCTGAGCACGGTCAGACACTCATGACAATAATAAGATTCATAAGGAGCAGTTATAAGCTGCAGAGTGGGGTGCAACCCCTCGCAACAGGTGTTTACTCTGACGTTTTGGTAAGGGAACGGCCACCAGGTCCGTGTCAGCAGACTTCATCCGGAGCACAGTCAGAGCCTCATGATAGTATGGACATGCTGGTGGAGCATATGTACATGGCGTTTCCGCAATATAAAGAGAAGATTTGAAAGTATCATAAGGAATGGGTTCAGGGAACTGCGGATAGAATATTTACATCATGGCCAGAGGAGGGCACGCACGATAAGAGACTATTAGAACACCTGCATATATACCTGCTATCAACCTATAAGGGGAAACAGCTCAAAAATATGAAGGGGACTCTAGATCTATGCAAAATGCTTGTAGAGGAAGATAGCATCTCTGATAATGGTGGGGAGGGATCCACTCTGGTGGGCACAAAAGCTAACGCCCCACCAACCAAATATGAGTCCTATCATTTACAGACTGCTGTAGGGTACACCAACCCCAGGTTTTTACCTCCACCAGAAGATGGGAAGGTGACACCAAAAAAGCTGGAGGATGCCACCAGAGACCCTTCGATTTAAGACATTTTAGATAAGGATTACTGACAATTAGAGGCAGCATTGCAAAAGGAAGAGCAGAAGCTGGCACAAGCATTGCAGGGCTAAAATCGACACCAGGGCAAGGGGAGGAGAAGTGCACACCTATAGGTACAGACCAATAGAGGGTGGGACAGAATCTTTTCAAGATCAATAATAAAGTTTTCAAAGATCCCCAAGTCCCTGCAGTTCAGATGACACCAAATAAGACAACCCACAACTTAGTGTCTGCTTTTGGGGGTCTGTAATGTATGAATGAACACAGCAGTTTTGCAGACAATGGTTCACTATATACAGAGAAAGACTTAGAGGAAGACGAGGATGAGTGGGAGTAAGATGCCTCAGAGGAGGGACTATAATGGAGGCACAGGCTTCAAACACAGATTGGCCAAATGGCTTTAACCAAAGAATTAAAAGACAGTTTGGGTACCCCAGTTTGGTTAAGGAACACAGAAAAGTGTAGTCAAAGAGCAAGGAACACAGTTCCTGTTGTTACAGAAGGGACGGGGGGACCTCATTATGTGTCCTGGCCTCACATAGATCGGGACAATCTAACATGCGCCTTGCCCTCCCTTACAGCAGGAGCTGGCAAGTCGATGTACGCCCTCAAGAAACACATCACATGGATTACTCTAGCTGTGGAGGACATGAAAAATGTATTTGCTTCCCTGTTAGGGGAGCAGGCAGAAGAGATATGGAGAAATGGGGGGTACAAGGGAATAACGTTAAGAAACACATGAGGGTGCTTGTTTAATAACTGCCAAGCCCATGTATGGAAAGTGGTGAGGGACATGTACCCAGACAGAGCTGACATGAATTCTATCATGGCCCACACAATGAGAGCAGATGAGGGACCCGCCTTTTACATACCGCAGGTTCTGGCGATGTGGCGATTAGAGACAGTGGAGGCTTGGGACAAAAACATCATCATTTTTTACCAACTGTTACATAAGGGGCTCCCTTTAGAAGTACAAGCACAATTAAATAAGGTGGTTGGAATAGATGCAAAATCATGGCCAGAAATGCAGGTGTACGTAACACATTATTGTCAAAAGGAAAGGAAAATGATAAAGATCAGGCACAACAAACACAAAAGGAAAAAGCAAAGTTGGTGCAGAAAAAGCTAGCAGAGCTGAGTGTGGAGGCAGCGGTAATAACTAATACCAAGGGCAGCCTGAACAAAGCCCCGGACAGGGGTGGGTAGAGGGGCACATAGATTTTAGAAGGGAAACAGGAGATTTTCAGAGAGAAACAGGACGCTTCTTATGGGGCACAGGGGGAGGTATGGGAAGCATGGGACCCGGACTGGGGCAGCATTGTTGGTCCTGTGGAAAGATGGATCATTTTGCATGACAATGTAGGAGCAGGCCAGTCATGCCCTTTAACTACAACATATCAGCCTACCGCCCGCCTTTTCGCCCACAGCGCTAAATCGACCCATATGTCCTAAGCATCATACAAAACAACCCATGCAACCTCAGGCTTGAAATTTTACCCAGCCACCTGCTCAACTGCGGGATAAGAACTCCCTGCCACAGGGTACCGTCACTCACTACAAGGGAGCAAGTCGTGTTAGGGGGTAATCCTTTCATGCTACCATGATCAAACTTTCCCCATCAATGGGACAGCCCACAGGTAGCTCTGGTGGGCCCGGTACTATCAGCAACGGCTGACCCACAACAGGAACCCCAAGTCAGAGCGAAGCTAGGGGATCAAACAGGGGATAGTGTGTTCTACACCTGCCATGTATCCTACTAGGGCTGCTGCAATAAGACCAGCATTCTATGGCCACAGCACCCTAATAAGTGCACCACTCCATCCAGATTTTTTCCTTTATGGGGTTACTGTGCTGTTGGGTCTGGTGCCAGTGATCAGAGACAAGATTCTGTGCATACCTGCTCAATTCTTGTTGAGGCCAGTGGTCTAGCAGAACTGGGCGCCATGCACCACTATCACACTACATTGTGAATCAGTTATCACCAAGGCACACATTGTACTCCTGTCTGGTTTGAACGAGGGTGATCTCGAATGGTGCACAGTTTTATGCATTGCCCCCACACGGCGATTGACAGATGTGTCTGTCAAGCAGCTTTCAGAGGACACCAAATACAAGGGGGAGCTATCATTTAAAATCTGTTCCTTGCCAACAATGTACCGTCAAACTTTCAGGAAGATTTAGACAGGGTGCCCAGTTAGTTTTTGACCAATGGCTCACACGATGTGGGCTGCTAAAAGGCACAGTGGCAGTTCACACCACACTGAAACCAGGCACAGTTTTGCCTTGAGTGAAACAGTATCCCATGTCTAAGGAGGCAGAGGAGAGAATGCATTCTACCATTGTGACCTTATGGCAGCAGGCCATAACACAGTCATCAGAATCACCATGCAACATGGCTATTTATCCTGTCAAAAAACTGAAAGGGTCAACAGAGGGGATGGTGCAGGACTTACAACCGTTGAACAATATTGTAGAAGCAGCATTCCCAGTAGTGCCCAACCATGCCACCATCCTCTGCAATTACCCCATGGAAGCAACCAATTGTACTGTACCAGACCTCAGAAATACATTTTTCTCTATCCCAGTACACCCTGAGTCCCAATCCCTCAGAGCGTTCACTTATAGGGGACAAAGGTTCTAACACACTTGTTTGCCACAAGGGTACTGCGAGTGGCCGAGCATTTTTAACAGGGTGCTGCAAATGGATTTAGGAACCTTAAGTACAGAGCATGGTCATCCAATCTGTGGACGACCTTCTGGTTTGTAGTACAACAGAAGAGCAATGGCACAATGATTCAGTAGAACTCTTTACAATACTGGCAGAAAAGGGTTAACATGTGGACAAGGCTAAATGCAGTATAGTAATGTCAGAAAAATGTTGTATACTATAATATCACCAACAGGGAGAAGAATAACACCAGATAGAGCAACAGCAGTGCAAAACATACCACAGCCAACCACAGTCAAGCAGATGCATCAGTTCAGTTTCTGGGGTTGTGTAACTATTGTTGAGCATGGATAATTGCCTATTCCTCATACACTTAACCCCTACTAGTAGGGCTAACGAAAGCACAAAAAGCTAAAAAACCTATTGTTTGGACAGCTCAGATGATTTAATTGTTTCAGGCACTTATAAACACTATCAGCATTGCCCCTGTTATAGCGACAGCAGATTATGAAAAACGTATTTTTATTACTCACACCAAGTGATGACAGTTGTCCTCACACAAACGACCTCACTGGGACATATATTTCAGTGGTCTCCTAGAACCTGTGATGCAGGGACCCTTCCCATGCAAGCAGGCTTTGGCAGTCGCTGCATTTGCCATAAAAACATCATGGACCATTACCATCGGGTGCCCTGTCACACTTTACATATATAATGTGGTTTTTGCCATTTTAGAAAAATCAAAATCCACTCTCACCACCCATCGAGCATCAGGGTATGAGTTGTTGCTCCATGCATATCGTGAGGTGTCACACTGTAAATTCAGCAGCTTTTGCGAGCAGATGACACATAATATAATTACACCACATATGAGGACACTACTGATGATACTACCTGCATTAGGGAGGATCAACTCGAAGAAGGGAAAGTTCTCTTTGTTGATTGTTCATCTACAATCGACCATAGCACAGGTCAGGTGCACAGGTGCAGCAGTAATCAGCCTTGAAGCCAGGGAATACCATGTGTTCGCAAAGGTGCCCCTCCCCTCATACTATTCCATGCAAGTAGCAGAACTCATGGTCCTAATAACAGCATTCAAATTATTTCAAGGTGTTCCACCACAATTTATTCGGACTGAGTTTATATCACATCCACGGTACATTCAGGCCTGTCCATATGATACATGCAAGGGTTAAGAAAATAAGATGGCACGCACCTGCAGCATGCCACGTCAGTCTCCAGGCTAATAGAAATGTTGCCCCACCCTACAGCAGTAGCAGTGGTAAAATGCACAGCTCACACAGCAAATACAGATCCCATTGCTAATGGCAAGCACACAGAACACTTGGTAGCCAAGGAAGCAGCTTACTTAGAAAACCCCAATCACATGGTGTCCTCTGAATAATCCTTACAGCAAGCAGCCACTACAGTCCCTTACACCATTCCACGGCCTAGCTTAATGAGTTACAAGAACTAGCTCCTCAGCAGGAAAAGGTTATGGGCGAAGATCGGGTGTTCTCTTTCTCCTACTGACCTCATATGGAGGCAAAATGTTTCTGGGAAACCAGTTATGCCCTTAGTATTGTTTACCATCACCCTCGATCAGTTGTTATTTCCAGCATGCACATACAAAGAGTACCTCGCTGTAGACTTGGAGGAGGAGTAATTTATTCCATACCTGCAAGAGCTAGTTACTGACTACATAGCAAATGGCACTTCTTGTCAAAGATACACAACTGGTCGCACTCTTAGAAAGCTTAAATTGCCATTGCTTGCCCTTCTGGACCTTTCAGGCACTTCCATATCGACTATGTGGACGTGGTTAACAGGTGTAGTAACTTTTGTTATCTTATTGTTGTGGTTTGCCCCTTCTTACATTAGATTGAAGTAGGTCTGTGTGTTCACCCTGATAGTAAATCTGCAGCAAAGTTTCTGGTACGTGAGGTGTTCCCCCAAGGGAACTTTATGACGTTATCAGGTCTAACAAGGAACTCATTATTTCAATTAACTGTTCAAGGAAGCATGTTATTTACAGGGTATAAAGCACAAACTATGCACTGTGCATCACCCACAGGCCAACAGAATTGTTGACTACATGAATGGTTTACTGAAGCAGGGACTTGCAAATGTATGTGAGACACTGCATAAGAGTTGACTGCACGGTTTGCCCTTGCTTTATTTGCTCTAAGGAATCAGCCAGGGTCTGACCATCACATTACTCCGCACAAAATAATCACAGGCAGGTGCATGCACAGCCTCAGATGCACACACCTTTGTGCAGATTTTAGGGGAAGAATTCCAGGGGTACTTCAGGGAACCACATCTATCAGGTTCATATCTCGCCTGGTTGGGCCCCAAAAACATGATCCTGATCCATTAGTAGAAGAGTCATCGCCTGCACAACAGGAGTCATCACAGTATCTGCAACCACAGTTCTTCCTAGGCAATCCATTTTTATCAGGAATTTTGTGCAGAAGTGGAAAGCCACAACCATGGCTTTCCCCCTCCCCCCATCAAGGGGAAGATTTGTGCTAAGGAGGGAGTTGTTTCCAGTCACCTGCCCGCAAAATCCAGTGCGAAAAATACAAGTACCAGAATCCTCAGAGCTAATTAACTTGTCACACCTGAAACAGAAATGCAGACCCGCCTGAAAAAACAAAGAAACTCAGCCTCCCTGAAGATTGATGAAGTCATGAAAACGTGCGTTAGGAGGAGAAGCTAAAGACTGGTAACAGAGCGCCTGCCTTCACATCTTTAAACAGAAGTGGAAGGACCCTAAATTTGACAGACCATTTGAGGTGATCTACGCTACTCCCACCGCCGTCAAGATTTCAGGAAGAAAGCACTGGAGTCACCTCACTGATGTTCGGAAAGACAAATCTTCCCATGCCCCCCAGCAGCGGGATGGAGAATGGCGGAATATCAAGAGAAATTGGATTCTTATGACTATATATCTGTTTGGGCGGCAGGAGACTATCGCCTCATTGCAATCTTAAAAGAAAACTGATAGTGTAGCGGTTTACTATATGGTCAAACAGTCAGGGATCTCCTTACCCACCAATGAATGGGACACACAATAAAAACGTTCTTATTTCTACAATTCAGGTCCTTTTTGAGAAGGCCTCCACCCGTCTCGCACACATCCCAATGAATGCCCAGTGCACCAATGGACTAGGAACCAAGCCAGTGTGTATTAAGAATATATTCATGAATTTATTGTTTATGTCAAATTAGAATAAACATTTTACATCAGCCACCAATATTGTGGCAACACAAAACGAAAATAACCTTTTGCAAGTAGCACACTGATATAACTCAAGAATAGAACGTGACAAGTAGCGACCCAGAAGTACCGCGTGGAGCATTGCTTGGCTCATTTGTTGGCATTTGCAAAAAGCTCTTTAAGCGTGGGTCACGCCTCACGCAATAAGCCCCGCCCCTCTGGACACTGCTTCAGCCATAACACTGCGATCCTCGCGCACCCACGTGCGTGCACCCTAAGTGTGGACCGAAAGTGTGCTGGCTGTTTGGCTGAGCAGGCTGCTCGAACACTGCTCGCACGCCTTATCTTGAAGCTGTTCTCAATCTGGTTACTTTCTGCTGTGGACTGCTGTGGACTGCCTGTATGCACATGAGGAAGTGTTAATGAAGTAAGGGGTCGGAACCAAGTCATAGAGACACTTTTTGGACTTGGAAATAATCCTAAACTATATTACTAGCAGCTAGGTGTTTTGCTTCTCTGCTGTTAGTTTCATTGACTTTGTTTGTTCCTCAGAGTTTCCTACCTGTAGTGACTGCTTCCTTTCTCTTTCAGCTCTTTCAGTGTGGGTCACGTCTCACGCAATAAGCCCCGCCACCCTGGATGCCGCTAAAGCCATAACACTGTGATCCTGGTGCACCGACGCGCGCACACCGGAAGTGTGGACCACTAGTGTGCCGGCTGTTTGGCTATTCGGTTGTCAGGAGTGAGGGAGTGAGGGTGTATATCTCTCACTTACATTTATTTTGTGTCTTGAGTTGGCTTTTCTACTGTTACTGAGCAATTTGCCTAATACGTGGGTGGATACTGTGATACAAAACGTGCTTTAAGGAAACAAAAAATGGCTGCAGTTAGGAAGGATCATGGGGCTGTTTTTTTCAATGCGTTCAGCACGCATAGAGCTAGCCTGGTGCGTGCGGCGGCGCTTCCTCTTCCCACGCCTTTTGTGGAAGAGGAAGAATTGCTTCATTGTGCCCAGGACTGCTCCGTGGTCTTGAAAAATACAGATATTAACATGGATTCATCACAACCCCTATTTGGAGATGATTTGAATAGTGGTGTCCCCAGAGAAGATTCATTAGTGGGGAAAGGTAGGGTCTTTGATGACCGTGGTGTAAACACCCCGGCAATCTTTATTTCAGATTACTTTTTTGAAGATCCGGTATATGACATTCAGTTGGGATGTAGGAATGAGTCCCCATTGGGAGATGAGACATTAACCATGATAGGCATCTTTAATCGTGCCATTCTGTCGGGACTCAGGAAACAAACTGAGGCTCTGTCCAGGTCTGTTAAGGTAACAGATGAACTGCCTAATAGAATGTCTGACTTATTTGCTCCTATACTCAAGGAGGGTTTTTTGGGTTTGGGTTTGGAGTTGAAAATTGCGCTCTCAACCGAAGGGAGTGGATTAGAGAGGGCACAATCTCTGCCTTCAGATCTCCCAACTGAAAAAGTATCTAATGGAACAACTCCTGCTCACTTTCGATCTAATTCTCCTTCAGGAAATGTGATTAACCTCTACTGTGGGCTGGGAGGGTTTTTCGGTTGATGAACTATGTGCGGTAAGGGGATTGAGGGGCAGACCCAAGGGTGTCCTGATTACGGCCTCAAAAGATTCTCCCGGTTTCATTAAAACAGGGTGCTGGAACAATGGACAATCGTTTTTATTAACATCTTTTAAGGTAGGAGGTGGTGTTGATGCTTTTCCTCTGCTGTTGATAAATGTCTATTGGACCTCGAATAAACTATCAGATTTGCAGTTGGAAAACGAGTTAATATGCTTAGGAAAAATTATTGATTCATGGTGCTGCGATAATATAGGGGGTCAAATAATTATTGCAGGTGATTTAAACGCTGTTTGTTCAGTTGATAGGTTGGTTGGTGATGATCTATATCTTAATAGGGCCAATGTTTCATCTAGAAATCAGAAGCTAAGAGGTGCTCTATGGTTATTGTTTGGGGACCTCCGGGGTCTTGAATTGATTGCAAACGACCATTTAACCTGGAAGGCTAGGGGCTGCTCCTCTATAATTGATTATATATTTTTTCAGCTAAATCGAGTAATTCCCTGGTGATCATTGTATGTTAAAGGTTGAGTTTGTGTCTAAGGTCTTGCAGAGGGACAAAAAGGTTTATAACAAGGGACTTCTACTAAATTCATCTAAGATTAGGATCAAATGGTCCTACAACTTAACTCAAATATTTACAGAAACAATGATCCGTGAATACGAAGAAACCCCGTTAGAACAGCGCATGCTTATGTTTTCAGTGAATAGTTTTGAATCCACCATAGGTAATAGAATTCAGAGGTTGTATGATCTGTCCTCTTGTAGGGGTCGCATAAAGTGAAACCATAAACACTATATGGACCATGAGGTCCATGAGAAAAAAGTGGGCGTAGAATTCGTAAATTGTGGTCCTTTGACCGTGGAGCCATGGGTTTAATAAAAAACTGAAACAATCATATAATAATTGGTTGATCAACCATCGCTGTTTTGCTGCCCAACGAGATGGTGAAAAGATGCTAGAAGCAATGAGGGGTGTTTCGTCATCCAATTTCTGGCAATTGATAAATAATGTAGATTGTTCTCAGGAAGTCTCTATGCTGAACCCAATTCCGGAAGAGGTATGGGCGGGCCATTTCTCAAATTTATATAGGACAAGTAATCAGATCTATCAACAGTCGGGGTCGATTGGTTCATCTTGGCCCTTGTTATGTTTGGTTGAAGATGTAAAGGTCTGATAATCAAATCGAAGAACACTAGTGTTCCAGGTTTAAATAATCTCACCAATAAATCCCTAAAATCTAATCCTTTGTACTGGGCAAAGATGTTATGTCTTCTTTTTAAAGACGTGTTCTTAACTAAAACCATTTCCCAGTCATGGAGGGTTTCAATAGTTATTCCAGTGTTTAAAAAGGATTCACGAATGTTGCCAGCTTGTTATCGTCCGATAGCAATAGCAGACTCAGAATATAAAATCTTTGCATCTCTGGTGTTGGTCGATATTCACAAATGGATAGATGCCGACCAAATTTTGAGTCTGAATCAAATGGGTTTAAAAGAAATGTGGCACGGATTGCGGAGGCCTGGTACTTAGATGCTTACAGAGAAAAGCCTTGATGCTACAAAGGTGCAATATTGACCTTTGTAGCATCGATGGACCTCAGTATGGCCTTTGATTTAGTTGATAGGCCCACTTTATGGAACAAACTAAAATCTTTGGGTATTCCGAATCATTTGTTGGAAATTGTGATTGCCTTATACACCGACACCAGGCTGGTGATAAGAATGAACTCTGAAGGTGGGCTATCCTCGCAGATGGAAACTAGTAATGCTCTGCGCCAAGGCTGTATGCTGGCACCCACTATATTCAATTTATATGCCAGTGGAGCTCAAACAGTGTTCTCTAATAAGGGTCTGGTTTCTCATAAATTGAATGGGATGTCCATTTCGTGGCTTGCGTACGCGGATGACTTTCTTTTGATAGACAACACTAAAGTGGGTCTGCGGCACCTTATTAATGAGTTTGAACTATATATAAGCCAACTTCACTTACCAATAAATCTAACAAAAACTATCATTATCTGCTTGGGTACATCTAACAGGAAACAGGAGTCTTATGCCTGGTTTTGCGAAGGTAAACACATTAAGCCGCAAAAAGCCTTCAAGTATTTTGGGTACTGCTTTTCAGGAACTGACTCGGCTCCTTTGATTAAAAATCAACTCAAGGCCAAAGCAGAAGTGGCGTTAAAGCAAATGAAATTGTTAGAGAAATAATTCGGGAGATTCTCCATGAAACCTATTTTGGAGTTCTATTTGAGGAAAGTAGTACCAAGGTTAATCTATGGACTGGAATTTTTCGCTACTAACTTTATGGACCTTCGGAAGGTCCTGGAAGGTATCATTTGGAAGGGCATCTTGTTTTTCTTACCCAAAAGCATTCCAATTGAGATTATACGTTATGAATTTGGCTTGCAATCTATCCACTCTTTGGTAATGGGTAAGAGGCTGGAGTCAGTAACCTGTACACTCAAGCGGGAAGGGATTTATCCTGTCCTTTTATGATTAGACTAAATAAGGAGGTTGAAAGGATGTTGGAGGAAATGGGTATAGCTAAGAGTACTCTGCTGAATAGGCCTAACAAATGCAAACTCATCATACGTGGGACCGACTGGTCATACACAATGAGTAAAGTGGTTGACTCTAAACTCTAAAATCAAGCCCACTCCTTTTGGAAATTTTTCCCTAGTATGGAAAACTACTTGATGAAATACCCATCCAGGTCTATCAGAAATTCTTTCATGAGATTTAGGTTGAACGTTATGCACACCAACTATATTTTAAATGTAAGAAACACAACAGTGGTTAAGAAATGTTGTCGATTTTGCAATCAGGTGGGGTTGGAAGAGACTCTATTCGATATCCTGCTAATATGCCCAATGATGATTAAGCAGAGAATTGAATATTTTGCTGAAATGTTCTCCATAAATGCATGTTTTGACCATGACTATATTTGGTATAAAATGAGGCATGGATACTCCCCTATTTTGATTATGCGTATAATAACATTTTTAAAATCGGTCTGTGAGTTAAGTTAATACTGATGTTCTGGGGATTTGTCTTTGTGTCTCTTTTAGGGTCTGTCCTTATGTTCATTTATCCTGTGATTTTGGATTTTGGATTTAGAGATTTTTTTGGATGAAATTTGAGTGATAATCGTGTTTTTTCTTTCTGTATTTATGAGTTTATCGTTTGGATTTTATTGCAATGGATTGTTCAAGCATTGGTTTCCTTTTTAAGATGTATATGTTTTAATATCTGCTCTTTTGCTCTATTTTGTAAAGGTTTATAACAAACCATAAACAAATAAACAAACAAAAAAAGAATTTCCTTATACATCACGCATCACCCACCAATACAGGTAAAGAACAGTTCAAAACGCAAAATGAAAATGAATGCACACAAAGTTACACTTTTACCCCAGCAGCCCTCACCCTCCAAACATCGATTTTGACTTGATTCCTTTGAATAGAAGGCAGTGGCAGGGAGTGGGGAACACAAGGGAAAATCGGTTTTGGTGTGATTCTCAAAGAAACAATATGGGAGACAGAAAAGAAAGGGGAACATTTGTTTGCAAAACACAATGGTGAAATGGATTTTTAAATTATTTATCACAACTGTGATGGAAAAGAATAGAAATAAAGGGAATTTGTTTTTCTTACACTAAAAGGACAGGCAGGGCTGTGGGGAATCTTACTCAGCACAAAATGTGAAAATCAGACTTTGGGTGACTTGATCACAAAAGCAGAAAGAGGAGAGAGAGATGCAATGGGAAAAATGTGTTGTGCCACACCTGACAATAACACACAGGGCTTTAAATTTATTATCAGAACAGGATGGGAACATCGATTTTGGGATGTTTAACACAAGGGCAATGGGTGAAAGAAAATGCAAATGGGAATTCGATTTTTAGAACACAAAGGACACAGGGACAATTTTGTGTTCACGCCCTGTGCACACACGTGGAAGCAGGGCTGGGGGTTTAATTCTTTTGGAAATGTTTATGACTATACTAGCTCAAAGAATACTGGGAAAAGATTATTGGTTTCAATCCCTCCAATACAGATCCTGTGGATTCAATGGGAGAATTAATTGATTTACTTGGATAAATATGCTAAGAATCTACACAGGCAATGGGGGATTTATCAAGGGGACAATGGCTAAAATACACAGGCAAGCAGGGGATGGGATTTTTCAATGGGGAAATATCTAAGGCAATACTGAAAGAATATTAAACTGATACAATGTATGGCTTGGGGTATTTCTACTTACAGGAGAGGTCTGGGCTGGGCACCAGAGTGTCAGGGCACACCGCTGGGACAGCAAAAGGGAGTTAGTCAAGGTCTCTGCTGAGTCCTCCAAGGGGTCCCATGTCAGCTTCTAATTCTCCTGGCTCTTGTCTCCTCTCCCAGATTAGGCCTCCCTCTGCTGGAATGTTTCTGCAGATTTTGGCAGTAGGTCACCTAATAGACATAGTGGGAAAAGTCCAGCTCTCAGGCAAGTGAGCTTAGTTATAGGGCAGATGACATCAGTCATGGGTCAAGATTCCCGCAGAAGGGATTGGCTAATACTCACTACCCAACTCCCACCACCCCCGAGTACTGATAGGACACAGGGATGTGGGAGTGCTTTGGGAATCTAAGGGACGAGAGACCTTCTTCTTCTCCCTGTGGCAGGTGGGTTCAGTCATGATTTTGCACTTGAAATCTCACAATCTTGCAAGTACCCTTAACTTACACGTTTTGACAGATATGAATGCATTTTTGAAATCTACATTTTGTTGCGAGTCCAATGACACTAATCAGAAGTCTGTATTTAATTCCTGTGCAAAGCTACAGTTTTTCTTCGTTTACTCTGGAGCCATATCATTGAAAAACATGACATTTTACGTGCGTCATGTGAATTATGATTGCCATGATCAATCACATTTTTGCATTCCTGGCAATCACAGAAAGGCCCAAATCACCTTTTCATTTATAACTTCGGATATGTTTATCCCACCAAAATCGTTTTTTGATGGTTAGAAGGGGTTATCTTTCACCTTTCCAAAATTCCTACGACGAATGCGGTGCAATGAATATTGTCACTTTTACAAGATAAAAAAAATGTCCCCCTTTTACACAATGGGCTGCCAAACCACTCATTGGCACTGGACCCCAACCTTGCTCTCCCAGTTTCATTTCTCTTCAAGTATGTGATGTCAAGAGATGGATCTGTGTTTAGATTAGCCTACCCATTCCAAGAGCTAATGTCCACTAATGCACTTTATGGGTTTGTGTGACCTTGAGGTCATAAAGGTTGGGGAACAGACTTGCTTTATGTGGTCAACCCCGTGAATTTGATCTCAAAGCATCTTATTTCTTTTATCTATAAGGGAAGGCACTGATGTTTGTAGTTACAGGCCAGGACTAGGTCTCCAGGACACTCAAGGGAAAGCATGCAGTTTCACATCTTGAAAAACAAATGGCAAGCAGCACAAGGCCTTTCAAACTGAGACACAAATGGCTTTTTAACATTTTACTTTTAATTAAGCTCATTAGAATGCATTCAGTTTCAGTATATGTAACTGTCCTGCAAAATTGTCCCTTGCATACAGTTGTTAATGTTAAAGGTATTTATATAGCGCACCATCACCAACGGAGTTGGTCTGCAGGCGCTCAAGCAAATCTGTAAACAAAAGGTGGACGGGGTGGGTTAGTGGGTGAAGAGGGTGTAGGAAAGTAAGAGGTGGTGTACTGCTGGCAGCTTCAGTTCGGTTTGCACTGTGGCTTGAGCTTGGGTGTGCAAATAGGATCATAGCGGGTCCTTGCATGCTGTTGTTGCGATCTATGTGTTGGTTGCTTGTTGTTGCGGTGTGGTGAAGTCCCTGTGGTTTTCTTTGAGAAAGGTGGTTGTGTGGGCTTTGTGTGCATTAAGTAAGCAGAAATTAGAGGTTTTGGTTAGTGGGGTTATAATCCCCTTAGTTTATGTATCAGGTAGTCATATTTGGTTGGTATATTCTCTCTCTAGGTTTACTGATTGTCTAGTTTCTATGGTGATACTGTGGCTAGTTCAAAAGATTAATTGGCATAGTACCCCTGGTTTGGTGAGCATTGTCCCTTGATCGATTGTGGAGTTTTATTATCATTAACCAGTTTCTTCTATCTATTTACTGTCAGTAGTCCATTGGGTGGTATAACTTCTCTTCCCTTTCCTGACTGTCTAGTATCAGGGCTGGGGAATGAGGCCTCCAGCTAGGTTATTGAGCTTAGTACACCCAGGGGTGGGCACAATCCTGTTTAGGTATGGCAATATATTATCTATCCCTGTTCTTTCCTATGTATTACTGTTTATGGTCCAAGGCAGTGTAATTCCCCTTTTCTCTAGGGGAGCTCTGTGTGTGAGAGAACTTGGCTGAAACTGAGCACACACAAGACACCCCTTCAAGTATTGGTCGAGGTCCTGACCCATGCGTGGCCAGTATGTGACCTCTCGCAAGACTTCCAAAGTTGTATGAAACTCCTATGACCGGCAGTTGCCGCATCATGGGCGTGACTTCACATCGGGCTATGGAATAAGGTAGGTAACACTCACTGGTCACATCCAGAGATGGATCTCCATACTGGCAAACCGTCTTGAACCGTCAGAACATTCTGGAGAACTTCATCAACACCCGGAGATCCTCTTTACGAACATAATCGGATTTGGTCAGAGGAAAATTCACAGGGTCTTCAATGTGTTGATAACAATAATAATAATCGGATCCCCCTTTTATGCCGTAATCAAATCAGCATCTGGAGTTTCCTTACTCTACTTCGCAGTTGAGAGTTCATTTTGGGCATGTGTTTGGGACCTGGTAACAGCAGTGACCTGGATTTCCCCGAACAGGGACTCAATCTCTATGAGATCCCTGTAGATGGCTCTGGTTTTGGCCAACTGGTCAGCCAAGTAATGTCCAGTTTTGTCTGTTCCCTCTATTTTGGAGTAACCTTTGATTTTTTTTCAAGTAAATAGTCATCTCCTTAGAGGTGACCAGATCATTAATGGATTGTATTAATTTCCCATGATTGAGAGGTTTGTTATTTGCCCACAGCATGCCTCGATTTTTCCAGTTAATCAGATGCTTCATAAATCCATTCCTAACATAATCTGAATCAGTGATTATGGCCAGTTCTTTGAGTTGGTGTTGCACGGCAGTGAGGATGGCTTGATGTACTGCCATCAACTCTGCCGCCTGACTACTTCGGGGACTGATCTTGTACCCAGCAGAGGGCTCCAGGGCATCATCCACCCAGTCATTCCCAATGCCAGCCACTAGTTCCTTTTCCCTGTGATTATCAACATGGCAGGAGCTCCCATCCACATAAACTGTGGGTATCCCCTGGCATGTGTCTTCATCATAGACTTTGTGCAGGAAAGCAAGGTACATCTCCATGTTGTCTTGGGTTTTTTGACTTTCGTCCTCGAGGCAGTTTTCTTAAGCACAGTCATGCAAGTCAGTCAAACCTTGTGCGAGGGGACTCTTCTTTTTTTGGCCATATCTGACCTCCACAGGAAAGCCTTGCATGGACAGAATCCAGGAAGTAATTCTAGAATGACTCACATTCCCTATTCGGATTTGGTCACTTTGGAGATATTGCAAGGGCTGGTGAGGAGTCTCGACTATGATGTGCTCTCCCTGTGTGAACGGGTGATAATCTTTCAATGTCCACACCGTTGCCAGGAGTGCCTTTTCACAATCGTTGAATTTTTCCTCCACATAGGACAAAGTCTTACTCTCATATGAGATGACTTTGTCGACCTTGTCGTGCTTTTGGTATATTACTGATGTTAAGCAAGTATTTGAGAACCCTGTCTCCAAGAAGAACTCCTTGTTTTTCATGCGGTAAGTCAAACAAGGTTCTTGGGAAAGGCTTCTCTTCAGTTGTTGTACTGCCTCAGCTTGCTCTGGACTCCACTTTCACTTGACCCTGGCATTTAGTAAATGGAACAAGGATCTTGTGACCTCTGCGTAGTTCTCTATGAACTTTCTACTATAATGAGTAAGTCCAAGAAGGCTTTTTAGTTCACGCAGAGTTGTAGGGTCTTTTAAATTCAATAAGGCTTCCACCTTTTTTAAATGGGGACTGAGCCCCTCAGAGGTGATTTCATGCCCTAGAAAGTTCACGCGGGTCTTACACTACTGTGCCTTCTGAAAGGACAGTTTTGCTCCGGCTTTCTGCAACTGGGTCAGAACATAACGTATTTCAGTTATGTGTTCCTCCACATTTGAGCTTTTGATTAGAACATCATCTAGATAGGCCAGGTTTCACCTTTTGCCCAAGTCGGGCATGGCCTTATGCAGAAAGATGTTACATTTGTTGCCAGAGTTTATGTATCAAAAAGGGTTTTGGGTCCACGTTTATTGCTGCCCGCCAAAGGTAAAGGCAACCTTGTACTGGTCTTCCCTACTCACGGGTACTGTCCAGTAAACATTGGTCAGGTCAATGGCGGTATACACCTTTGACCCTTGAATCTGGGCCAGTCCCTAATCGATGTGGGGAAGGGGCTATTGGGATATGTGATCCCATTTATTTAACTCCGTAAGGTATGCGCAAAGTCTCCATTGGCCATTGAGTTTGAGTATCCGCAGTACTGGGTTATTTAAGGTACTGTGGACTGGACAAATTATCCCACAGGATTCTACATTTTTTATAATCTCTGTGAGTGACTCCATAGGCGCGAGAGGCAGCCGGTATTGCTTTACAAATACCGGGGCCATTCCACGGTCTGTTGGTATGGAGGTTGAATGCATCTCGGTGCGACCACAGTCGTACAAGTCCATGGCAAAGATCTCCTGAAAATTCAAAAACACCTGTTTCATCTTCTGCTTTTGCTCCTCAGTCTAACAGGCATCAGCGAGGTTGATTTGTTCCTCCATCTGCCTGAAGCCTGGAAATACCTCGGGTTTTGCAATTTCTGCTGTATCCTCCAGTTGAGTTGTTATGGTGTTGACCTGGACAGGAGGTGTCAAGGAGGGAAGGTAGTCACTGTTGACATGAAATACTACTTTATCCTTCCTGATGTCACAGGTTACCTATTCCCTACCATAATGGCAGGAAGAGTGCACCAAGGAATTCCCCCCTTGTCAAGTGAAAATCTTTTCTGGAGGTATATCGTCGTCACACTGGTAATAGTCATTTGGAATTGGTCCCAGGATCTCATTCCCTAAGTCAATGGAAAAATATTGGGCATAAACCGCCATTCCAATAAAGGTGTCTGCGCCCAAAGTGATACTTCTAGGGTCGCTGTTATCCACCAATATTCGAATGGTGTCGTGTTCCAGGTCAACTAGTGGTGACGGGTTCAGATAAAACCCCTGCTGTTGGAGGTGATAATTCAAATTTATATAAGCGTCCTGGTTTCTGAGGTTCTGTCCTTGCTTAATTTTTAGGGGAATTGTCGTACCAGTCCTGGGATGGTGACCCCTTCTCCCGTTTGAATATCAACTGCATACGGCAGCAATTGGGCTGACCGAAATGCTTTCTCAGAGTTGTCAAAGCCCATGGGCTTACCCCCCAGTCAGGACCAGGCTTTGTAATTAATTAGGTCCAAATTAATTGCGGATCGATTGAGAATGTCACTGCCTAAGTAAAATGCAGAGGGGACATCTCTCACAACCCAACAATAATTTTCTATGCTTTTGCCGCCAATGGACATTTTTAGCATGCACCTGCTTGGAAGGAGATGTTAGGAATTGGCAGTTTCTAGGTCCATTTCCCACTTATCAATCAACTTAAATGTGGGACTGGTCTGATCTCTTGGGAGTTTCCTGAATAACGCTTCACTGATTAAGCTTTTTCCATTATTTAGGCATACTCTGGTGAGAACAGGCTCCCCTCCTCGTTTACCTGAATGGGGAGGAACAGCTGTTCACCCCTTTTCTGGATGTCAGTCACACTCTGAGCTGGTTTTTCATCATCTTTAATCATGGGATTTGGGTTTTTTTCAGATTGTGGATCGGTATAAATGTCAGGGTTCCTTCCAGTGTGGAATGCCACTTAAAACTGGGAGGAAGGTTGATTTACAAAAATGGAGAAGGGTTCCCATCACCAGATTGCTCTCCTACAGAGATGACAATGATGTCTTGTTCCTAAAGTGAAATTCGATTTGGTCGGACCGTTGTTCAATCATGTGGCATGTGCCATTTAAACTCACTTAATTTGTGCTTTGTTTAGGTTTGATTGGCCTGTTAGTCTGTTTCCAGAGGACCTTGTTCACATAGTCAATCAGGGGTGATAACCTCCGTAGGAAGTCATTCCCCAGTAGATAAGGTGTTCCCTCTGGAGTGACGACCATTACTGGGTGTTTCACCCTATGTTGCCCAATTTGAATCTCCAGATCTGCTGTCTCCTCGACGGAAATGTAATTTCCATCTAATCTTTGGAGTTGTCCAGGAAGAGGTGTGAGGGGAATTTGGTGACTCTCCCCCCTTCCTGAATTCGTTTGGTCAAAGGCTTTTTTGGACAGAAGGGTGGCTTGGGATCCCGTATCCACCACTGCTGAAAATGCACATTGGCCCTGTACCTTAACGGAGGCATCCAATCTGCCTTTTCTCTCTTCAAGGCAAAGAAAATGTGCATTATGAGCCAGTTTGGCAGTTAATTTCTTTATTTTGAACTCCAACACTGTGTGATCTTGGGCAGTTTTCTCGGTCGGAGTCCGGGAATCTGTAAAGAAAATTTGGCACCCAGAGATCTGGGGGATCTGGAAATCCTCTTTTTCCCCCCGATTCTTTGCTGCCCCCATTTGCCTGGAAACAGTTGCTTGAATCGGTTTGGAGGAGGATCCCTCATTGATTTCAAGAGTCATCTGGGTGACCTGGTTGGGGTTCTGGAATTGGTGGTTCCGGGTCTGTTTCCATACTTACCCAGTCTAAGTTAGGGCCTTTCTTCCCTGAATCCTCCAGGGATTCTCCCTCTTCAAATGGGATGAGGCAGACTTCCTCCACGAAATGGGTTTTCTCTGTCCCTTGGTTGCCCCTACTTACCCTCTGTTGCCTAGGTTGCAGCTTTTTGGGAGTAGGAGATTTGGGTTCAGGTTCAGAGATATTGAGAGGTTTTTCATGGGTGAGAAAGGAAGTTTCCTCTAGGGCTTTGCATCTCCCTTCCCCCTGGGCCTGTTGGTTGTCAGGGTTTTCTCCCTGTCATTGCTCCGGGGCACCAGACCCGGGTGTTGAGCTGTTCTGGGCAGCCATGTTCATCTAAGGGCTCTGCTGAGCCAGCAACATCTGATCCAGGTCTTGGGTTAAGCTTTGGACCTGGCGCTCCAGTTGCAATATCCTTTCTGGTTGGTATGGGGGTCTCGTGTCATACCTTTGCTGCTCTCGGGAAGGGTAGCTGTTCCTTTTCCCAGTGTAGCTCGGGTATTGAGAGTTTCCCTGATAACCCTCCATCCTTGGTCTCCCTTCTCCCTGATTTGGCGCTCTATTGTCCTGAAAGCAGGCAGAGAGAGGATTGTTCTCGAAGTTGGGGTTTGGAAGGTATCGGGGAAAGAAGCTTAAGTGGAGGGTGGAGCATTACTTCCCTCCTGAGGGACATTTTGAAAGACGTTTTGAGTGATGTTTTGAGGGAGGTTTTCTGGGGATTGGGATGGATAGGAGGGTGTCCTCTACCTCTCATTTTGCTTATTCGAGGGAGGAGTATTTTTAAGCCACCCAATCTCTTAGTCCAAAATGGGGGTAGTCTTCACCTCCGCAACCTTTGCAGCAGCAGGTGTGTTAGAAGTTTGGGGGTTTTTGGGGTTATTTTTGTTCTCGGGTGGCTTTTGAACTTCATAAATGCGGGTTTCCTGTTCTATTACCCAATCCAGGGTCCTACGCTCATGAAAGTCCCTTAACAATTGGGTCATGATATACTTAGGGAATGTATGGAAATAAGTATTAATGAATTCACAGCTATCTGTGTGCACCTGTCTAGAGGTCTTGGCAAATTCCTGCTTCAGTTCTTGCACAAACTCTATAGGTGCCTGACCTTCTCCACAGTGCAGGTTGTAGGCTGCCTTGCGGGCCTCCTGAGGGTTCCTGTGCACAAAGAAGTGCTTCAAGATGGCAGTCTTATAGGTGGACCACCTTTGATGATCTTGATCCTCCAGCCCAGCAAAGAAGCTGGAGTATTCCGGGGAGAATGTCCATTTGACAAACGCCATGGAATTGTGATAATTTTTATGCCAAATGAGTATTTTGCATTTTTGTGATAGGGTGTCATAAAGCTTCTGGTGGCTTTTATTTGCCGAATTGGATCTTTTACAAGAGTCCACTTGCCCTCTGACTCAGAGCTGCTGCTATTGGTGGTCCACTCCCTGTCCTTTGGGTGCTCCCTTCCTCCCTGAGAGTGTGAATCCTTCCCAGAATGACGGGGTCTGGACTCTTCTCCCCTGCGGCGCTGTGGGCTCTCTGGGTCACTTCCCCTGGGCTCCCCTTTTTGCACAGGGGAGTACTCATCTCCCTCCTCCCTTCTTCCAGGCTTGGTAGAGAACTCCCCCCACCTGACTGAATGGGTGAAGGTTTTCAAAGTAATTTTTTGAGGCCTGAACTCTGATTCCTCTCTGTCTGTAAAGCAGACCAAGTGGTCGCTCTGTAATATATGATTCTGCCAGTCTAACTCCTTGATCCTCTCATCATAGGAGCCCTCCTGGGCAGAAGTATCTGCTAGGGTGTTTTTAAATCTGGATAACGATAAATGTCGGTCAATATCGGATAGGGACTGGCCTTCCGGCTCAGTTATACTAGGCCTGATTGAGTTCAGCTCTCTCATGTTTCCTTGTTCTTGCAAACTGGTAGGCATGACATTAGCAGCGCCCTGCTCATATAATGTGGTGAGTTGGCTTGAGGCCCCTGGTAAAGAGGACATCACACTGTAGGCAGGGGGTGTCCTTCCATACCCTAACTGTTTAGAGTGCCTCAAAGCATGTTTGTATCTAGCCATTTCCTTCTCTAATCTCTCAGATTTATCTTTCTCAGCCCCAATCTCTTTGTGATATATAGAGGCCTAAGCTTTACGATCTGCTATCAGGGCTTGAGTAGCTTCTATTACCTTGTTTTGGGCCACTACTTGGTCACTGTGTACATTGTTCTCCTCACAAAGGGACACATGTTTCTTCTGTGAGGCCTGTATTATCTGGGAATACCCAGACCTCTTGTTTTGCGGGAGACTTTGTGCATCTTTGGCCTGGGTTGCTTGCTCTAGATTCTACTTGCATCACATGTCCCATTAATTTTGCATTTTCTATCCTCATGTCAGTCAGTCCCTGAAAACATGACTCACTTTTTTCCATATCTGTCTTTAACTGGCACACTTCCTGACACAGGGCACTTTCCTCCTGATACAATGTGCTATTCTGTTCGCTGAGGTGATCACTCTGTCGTTTCATAGCGCTCAGACTCTGGCTCTCCTGATCGAATTCCGCCTGGGAATCGACCTCCTTTATGATCAACTGGCTATTCTCACCTTTCAATTGCTTAATCTGTATTTGAAATGCACACATGTCCTCTAAGCAGGCTCTATTGTGCAACACCTGTTGACTCAATTTTAGTTGACTCTCTCTCAGGTTCTCAACCCCTACTTGACATTCCTCTCTCAGTGCAGAAAATCAGGACTCTCGCTCTAGATTCGTTTGCTGCTGGTCCGCTAACTCATTTTTCAGCTGCTGAATAATGTTTTCTAATTTGAAGTCAGAATTTTGACTCTTGCACTTTCTCCTCTACTTACTTCAACTCTCTCTGTACTATATCCAAAAGCACAGATTGATTTTGCACCGAGGCTACACTCTCCTGGTATCTTTCATCCATGATCATCATATGGAAGTACATATATGCTGTGAGCTAAGCCATTTTAATTTGCTCATCTCTGGTGGTCTGTGTCATATAAAAGTCTGCCAGTGACCCATGTAACAGGCCATTATCTTGCCACATATGCACATTCATAGAGGTAACCTCCTGTATCATTCTAGATTGCCAAGCTTCATGCTGCTGTTCTATCCATTCACCCTTAATAAACAATTCACAACATGCCTCCTGGCCAGATTAATCTCTATGGTGCTCATTATGAAATGTTTTCTGTACCTATAATACTCTCTATGCAAGGGCAAAATCTTCACACTGCCCCTGTTTCGTTTGTATTCACAATAATCAATAATTTTATTTATACACACCGCCCTGAAACCCAGAGTACAGGTTTGGATGGTGCCTTCACAATGCAACACAGCTTTCCATCCACTAAATGTAACGAGTGAAAACACTTAATCAGAGCACGAGCCCCCATTTCTGAAGCGGTTTATTATACCATCACAAACAAGTCAGGGATCTCATTCCCCTACAATGAATGGGGCACACAATAAAAATGATTTTATTTCTACAATTCAGGTCCTTTTTTAGAAGGCCTCCACCCGTCTCGCACACACCCCAACAAATATACAGTGCCCCAACGGACTAGGAACCAGGCCGGTGTGTATTAAGAAGATATTTATTAATGTATTGTTTTTGTCAAGTTAGAATAAACAGCTTACATCAGCCACCAATATTGTGGCAACACAAAAACGAGACAGCCTTTTTGTAAGTAGAACACTGATATAACTCAAGAATGTGACAAGAATGTACTTTTACATCACCCACCAATACAGGCAAAGAACAGTTCAAAACTCACAATGAAAATTAATGCACCCAAAGTTACACTTTTCCCCCAGCAACACTATCCCTCCAAACATAGATTTTGACTTAATTCCATTGAATGGAAGGCAGTGGCAGAGAGTGGGGAACACAAGGGAAAATTTGGTGTTGGTGTGATGCTACCAGAAACAATATGGGAGACAGAAAGGAAAGGGGAACATATGTCTGCAAAACACAATGGTGAAATGGCTTATTAAATTATTAATCACAACTGCTATGGGAAAGAATAGAAAGAAAGGGAATCTGTTTTTCTTACACTAAAAGGACAGGTAGGGCTTTGGGGAATCTTAGTCAGCACACAATGTGAACATCAGATTTTGGGTGGCTTGATCGCAAAACCACAAAGAGAAGACAGAGGTGCAATGGGAAAAATGTGTTTTGCTACACCTGACAATAACACAAAGGGCTTTAAATGTATCATCAGAACAGGATGGGAAAATCGATTTTGAGATGTTTAACACAAGTGCAATGTGAGAGAAAAATGCAAACGGGAATTCGTTTTTCAGAACACAATGGACAAAGAAACAATTTTGTTTTCACACCCTGCGCACACACGTGGAAGCAGCGATGGGGGTTTAATTCATTTGGCAAATCTTTATGACTATACCGCTCAAAAAACACTGGGAAAAGATTGTTGGTTGTGAATTCCACAAATACAGATCCCGTGGATTCAATGGGGGAATTAATTGATTTGCTTGGATAAATATGCTAAGGATCCACAGGCAATGGGGGATTTTTCAAGGGGACAATAACTAAAATACACAGGCAAGCAGGGGATGGGAGTTTTCAACGGGGAAATATCTACGGCAATGCTGAAAGAATATAGGGCTTTTACAAACTACGGCTTGGGGTATTTCTACTTACAGGAGAGGTCTGGGCTGGGTGTCAGAGAGTCAGGGCACAACGGTGGAACAGAAAAAGGGTGTCACTCAAGGTCTCTGCTGGGTCCTCCAGGGGGTCCCAAGTCAGCTTCTAAATCTCCTGGCTCCTGTCTCCACTGCCAGATTAGGCCTTTCTGTGCTGGGATGTTTCTCCAGATTTTGGTGGGCGGTCATCTTATGAAATTAGCAGGAAAGGTCCTGCTCTGAAGCAAGTTTGATTAGTAATAGGGCAGATGACATCAGTCATGGGTCATGATTCACCCAAAAGGGATTGGCTAATGCTCACTACCCGACTCCTCCCTGATTGCTGATAGGACACAGGGATGTGGGACTGTTTTGGGACTCTAAGGGACGAGAGATCTTCATGATCTCCTTGTGACAGAGGGGCTCGATCATGTTTTGCACTTGAAATCTCACTATCTTGCAAGTACCCTAAACTTCCATGTTTTGATAGATATGAATGCATTTTTGAAAACTGTGAAGGCGCAGGCTCACCTGTTTTCGAGGAGCTAACTTTCCCAGAGAGCTTTGTTTGTGTTTGTGCTGTAGCCGGGATTCCTGCAGGAAGGGGCGGTCGTCTCGGGACGCCACACTGTCCGGCGGAGCGCAACAGAGGAGTGGCACCCAAAGCGAACACCCAAAAAGAGGGAAAAAAACAATAGGGGAAACAACCTCAGAAGTTATCCAAGATGAATCTGTGCCAGATTTCTGTTTGGAAGCAGGAAGCGAGATCCGGTAAGATGACATGAAGATTTCCAGATCGGAGAATTCTCAAGAAGGTAGGTACGGAGGAATTCCAGCTGATAGGAAGGAGTAGGAATGAAGGAGCAGCGGGAAACAGCAAGGAGCAGGAGGCAGCAATAAGGCAGCAAGGAAGAAGAGGACTTCAGGCGACTTGCCTTTCATCTGCCTTTGAAGATGCCAGTAACCCTTGGGCGGAAGCTGTCAGGAACGCGTTGTTCAAAGTCGCCAAAATAAACAAAGGACTAAGGCGCCCAGGAATAGCGGCGGCCATTTTGGTAGTTCCCGCATCCATGTGGAAGTCTCCACCGCTGCCAAAAGGACCAGCGAGGGATACAGCGAGCCGTGACAAAACTTCATTTTGCGGCAAGTCCAATGACACTAATCAGAAGTCTGTATGTCGTTCCTCTGCAGAGCTACAGTTTTGTTTACTCCAGAGCCGTATAATTGAAAAACATGCCATTTTACAGGCGTCATGTGAATTATGATTGCCATGATCTATCATATTTTCGCATTCCTGGCAATCACAGGAAGGCCCAAATCACTTCGTTATTAATAACTTCAGTTATTTTTTTCCGACAAAATCGTTTTTAGATGGTTAGAAGGGGTTAACCTTCACCTTTCCAAAAATCCTACAACTGTGGTGCGATGAATATTGTCCATTTTACATGATAAAATAAATGTCTCCCCTTTTACACAATGGGCAGCCAAACCACTCCTTGGCTCTGGGCCCCACCCTTGCTCACCCAGTTTCGTTTCTCTTCAAGTATCTGACATCAAGAGAGGGATCTGTGTTTAGATTAACCTGCCCATTCCAAGAGCTAATGACCACTAATGCACTTTTTTATGAGTTTGTGTAACCCGGAGGTCATAAAGGCTGGGGAACTGACCTGTCTTTATCTGGTCCACCCTGTGAATTTGAACTCAAAAGCATCTTATTTCTTGTATTTATAAGGGAAGGCACTGATGTTTGAAGTTACAGGACAGGGCTAGGTCTCCAGGACAATTAAGGGAAAGAATACTGTTTCACATCTTGAAAAAACATGGCAAGCAGCACAAGGCCTTTCAAACTCAGCCGCAAATGACCTTTTAACTCACATTTTACTTTTAAATAAGCTCTCTGGAATGCACTCAGTAGTGTCCTGCAAAGTTGTCCCTTGCTTGCATACAGTTGCTAAAGAAGAACATCATAATTACACTTTTAGTGGCTTTGGTGAACATTTCTCTTTGCAGAGTGTCATTCTTTTTAGTTCACACACGAAAGAAACTCCATTTTGAAAGCCTTGTGAACATTTTGCTGAACATATTATTAGTTTAATGGAAAACATGAAATTACAGGTATTTCTTTATTTCACAGTAAAAAAAAAAAAGCTTTGTTTCCTTGCGTCGGCTTGAAACCCAATCTTGGCATTTTAATTTGAGATTCAGGGCACTGCTGTTTCTGAGAATGTTATTTCAGCTCTCCATGAATTTCTCAAACATTGTCATGTTTCTTTCCTTTATGCAAGACAGTTTGCATCTTTAGGCATCTTGCGGTTTTGAGGCCCAATTCCACTCCTTTTTGCTTGGATTTCATAGGCCGCATGTTGGACATCATCTCTGTACAAAGAATTTCCACTGGACGCAACACAATGTTTAGTCCACCTGGCTTTATGCAGAGTGCGAGGCACTGTTCAGGCAAATTAATGTCTAAATTCAGTGGAGGGCAGTTAATACAACAATATATGATAACTATTTTGTGGAACAAAAAATTCTAATAGAATTCTAATAGAAGAAAATGGGTTGAGCGATCTTATGGAAATGTATTGAAGGAGAGGGCAGGTACACACAAATGAAGAATGGGAGAGGTTTGTCAGGAAGAGTGGGTATTTTTAATAACATCCCCTGAATCCAAATGTTTTAATGACACTGGGTTGAAACAGTCTCATTGCCGAAGTAGACCTAGTGTGCAGGTCAAAGGCACCATCTATTACAAGGGCAAATGGGTCCCAGGAACAACTGGATGCAGGGCAGGAGGGATGCTCGGGCTATGCAATGATTTGATTCTAGAAATGAACACAACTATTTTTCTACATGGGGGGGGGGTGTGTGGCAACAGAGCCATGAGCTAAGGTGTAGTTCCTGAGAGCTCCCGTGATCCGGCATCGATCCGCACATAATATGGGCGTTAAATGCACACTGTAGTAGAAGATTGATAAGCCACTGCTGTGGGAAGAAGAGGAGCGCCTGCAGGAATTTTTCCCCAGAAAACAGAGCTTGTCAAGATACATAATGCTAACAGAGAAGTGCTGCGATCTCCGTGAATGCAATAAGAAGATGGTGCCCGCCCAAATAGAACAATGGGACTGTGCATGATGAGTGAGCTGCGGTAGAGGAGCCAGCACAGGCTCCTGAAAAAAACGCTAGCCTCTGCTCACCATGTCCAAACACCACAGGTCGCGCCCGCACCATTCCTTACCTCCATTCTGCAAGCTCCACTTCTCGTGTACTCCCTGCTCAGGGCACAGGCCTTCTGCAACTTGCCTAAATCAACTTGGATGCCAAGGTGTCCCCATCCGGCCTCCAGTATTATTCCATACTTATTGAGACGTCCTGGATGACTCCCGCCCCCAGTAGGTGTTCTCTTCTACACCAGGCGCTGCCTATATCTCAGCTTAGAGTATGCATTTGGACTTCCACTTCACACCCCGCTGCGCCACAACCCAGTTTGAGCCAGCAGCAAGTGGGGCTCCCAGTTTTAGAGTGACCTGACTTTCATGGCCCTAGAAAAAGGCTTCCACCATCTCAGCCGAAACATCCGCAGCACCCGTGCCCACCACCCTGGGTACCTACCTATGTCTGCAACCACATCTCTAACATAAGACCTAGGCGCAGACCCACCATGAGGTCATACTTCTGCCGGGCATAAGAGAACCTCAACTGAGGTCTCCCTATCAGAGAACTCACTCAGACTCTATGACCATTGCATTTGTTTATATGGTTTACACACCACTTGTCAGGCTACTTATGTATACCTATAGATTAGTTTTACAGTTGTATGTTCATTCACAATGCCTTTGAACCTTTTTTGTTTGAGTATTAAACTGTCTGTACAACTGCTCATATTATAAATTGCTTTCAAATAAGCCAAATAATAAAAAGCTGGGTAAATTCCATCATGTTCATGTGTCTTCACAAGTAGCTTTCTCATGGGACAAATGTATAAATGCCCTATTTTCTTGTGTGTCTTCACAAAGGTTTGAACAAACTTGCATTTAATTATTGCTAAGATTTGAATTCTAGAGGGTAGGACAACCCCCCTGTCATTGTGGTAGAATGTGTCACAGCACAGACCGGCAGATAAAACGGAGCGGTGCGTTATACTGAAACCCAGTGGAAGTAATCAGCACATCTGCAGCGGAGGTGCTGAGGGGTGTATTGCCATGGATACAAAGGATTAGCCGGAGATACATTGTATCAGGCAGTGAATATCCTGCGCGTTCAGATCAGCTTTGGAACTCGCAGCGCCGACTGACAGGGAGTACGCTTTACGAGATGCAGCATGAGCAGACAAGTGAAGCACACAATTGATACCAGACTTGTCCGTGGTTATTGAACTATAAGGGATCTCGAGGAAGAGCATAGTGTCACAAACCAAATTCCAAGATGGTGGTCGCCATTTAAGGAACAAGGGAAAGCCTGTGATACAAGGGTAACCATGGAGCTGCTTGGCTGCCATGATGAGCCTGCTTGGGGAAGTGCGGATTAGGCAGATTCCAGCAAGATACAAAGTGGCACCTGGAGCAGGCCCTGAAGCTGTCTGATGGGCAAGCTACAGAACGGACAGCAGAGCACTTCACATGCACTTTCGTGCAGGGCACGCACTCGGCTGGCGACGGCAGGTGAAAAAAAGGGAAACAAAAAGAAAGAATAAAAGGAACTACGACTGCTGCTATGTAGGATGACTCAGTGGATGGGAAGGCCTATCGTGATATGCAGATGGGCTTGGCCTGGTACCACAGCACACCTGTTACACACTGAGGCCAGTGTAGAGTGCCTCCTGAAGACAGAAATCATTAAGACAGCAGCTCTTTCTCGGATGTATGAGCAGTTCTAGGAAGGCAGCTGGAACAACAGAAATTGTCAACTCCATAGCTATGTCGAATTAAGCAGGGATACAAACACAATGGATAGTGTCACCCGGATGCACTGAAATATGCTCTGCTAAGAGGGGACTGCTGAGCCCACGACATGTGGATGTGGAGTCCTCGAGAGATGGGGTGCTAGTAAAAAGTGTGGTCAATGGAGAAGTGAATGAGCTGGACATAAGAGTAAGGATTAAACTAGCAAGAAGACTCCTAAGGTGCTCCTCCCCATCAGTCACAAGACAATAAAAGTTTGAAGAAGGGCGACCCTGAGGTAACTAACTATGCAGCCAGATGAGCCAGGACAGCCCGGACACATGGACTAGAGCACACGTGCGACCGCAGGCAGGAGAGGCAAGGCGCTAAGCGACAACTCGTTCTGCGGTGCCGAGTGAACTGAGAGACCAAACACTGAAGACAGGGTCCGTATGCTCTTGGCAGCGCAAATGGCGGCCATAGGTGGCAAACCCAAAGGCAACCAACCAATGATGAAGGATTTCACCAAGTCGTCTCCAGCCGGGGATGTGGCAAAACCTTAGAAACCGGATGCACAGGGGGAGATGACCCACACGCGAAGTGATCAACAGATCCTGGATGCCATTGCAGAACTGAAGACGCCGTGGGAATGCAAAATTGACACGGCCATACTGGACTTGAGAACCTCACTAAAATTGAAAATTGATGCTGTGAGCGTGGACTTCACCTTGCTGCTGCAAGATTTTAGGAAGCTGGCAAAGCGTACAGGTGACCTGGAGAAGGCTGTGAAAACCAACACAACCTCGTGCAAGTGCGCAACCTGGAGAACAGGGCAGAGGAAGCGGAGGGGCGAGCGTGCAGAAATAATATATGTGTCGTAGGGCGCCTGGAGGGAGAAGAAGGCTCGGGCCCGACCAACTATGTCGAGAACATATTGTTAAAGGAGATAAGTGGAGGAGCACTCACCCAAGGATTTACAGTGGAGAGGGCGGATAGAGCCCCAACCAGGTGACCGCATCCAGGAGCATCCCTCCTGACCGCTCCTAGCGAAAATATTAAACTATAAAGACAGAGAAAAGATTCTGGAACACTTCTGCAAGGGGGGGACCATAAGCAGAGGATCATCGACCGTCACAGCATTAAAAGGGGCATTGGGGAGTGTTAAAGGAGATAAGTGGAGGAGCACTCACCCAAGGATTTACAGTGGAGAGGGCGGATAGAGCCCCAACCAGGTGACCGCATCCAGGAGCATCCCTCCTGACCGCTCATAGCCAAAATATTAAACTATAAAGACAGAGAAAAGATTCTGGAACACTTCTGCAAGGGGGGGACCATAAGCAGAGGATCATCGACCATCACAGCATTAAAAGGGGCATTGGGGAGTGTGGAGTGTTAAGGGGGAGGAGCCTACAATCACAAGCCACTGAATAAAAAGAGGAGAGCACGGGAGTAGTCAGGCAGAGTGGGGAATGGATAAGATGGGGGACCTAAAGACAGTGACTTGGAATGTGAGAGGGTTGAACAATTATATCAAACGGAATAAGGTCATGATGTATCTGAGGAGACAGAAAATGGATATTGCATTGCTACAGGAAACACATTTGACCAGGGATAAGCAAGAGGTTGTGGGGAGGAAATGGAAGGGGACCACTATAGGAGCAACATACTCCACCTACGCAAGAGGGGTTATAACATGGATAGGACCACATGTCCCGTTCAAACTGTTACAGTCCAATATAGAGACAGAAGATAGGTGGTGTTGGTAAAAGGGCTGGTGTAAAACAGAGAAGTGATCATCAACATCTATGCTCCGAATCATGATACCACTGTTTGCTTCAAGAACCTGTATGTTAAGATTACCCCATATATGGAAGGTGCAGTTATATTGGAGGGGGGACTTCAACTGCGTATTCGACCCAAATCTCGATAGATCGGATGAGAAGGTCGTCAGGCCTACCCCAGTGGCGAAGGCCTTGGGGAATTTATTAAGTGATTTTCGGTTAGTGGATGTATGGAGAACACATCATCCACAAGACAGAGAATACTCGCACTATTCTGACCCGCAAAACGTACACACCCGATTAGATTATATATTTGTTACAACTGAGTTAATGGGAGAAATAGAGAGAACAGAATACAAAGCCGCAGTCGTCTCAGGTTTGGGTCACACACAATACATTTCCTGTATAAACTGATGAACCACTTTTAGGACTGTTTTATTGAAGTTCTACCCAACTTCATCAAAACCATTCAACTGAGGCAGTACAAGACTCCACTCTTAGTATAAGGCTTTACCACCTGAGTACATGGTAGCGTAGACAGAGCATCCAGGCTTATCTTAGGAGGGTGAGAGGGCTTTAGAATCAGTACAAATGAAATTGTGATACAAATGGTCCAATGAAACACTGAAACACTATGTATGTAAAAAATACATTCTTGATTTAAATACAGGTAGGCCCAGATAAATCTAGGGGTGGATAACTACTAACACATGATATGAAATCAAAATTTATAAAAACACAACTCTACACTTGAAGGTACACAGACCAAAGTATAAACCTTATTTGGACTGCCTAACAGTAGTTCTAGGGAAGTCAAAAACTTTTCATACACATTCAGTATAGGCCATACCTCTTCTTGAGGAGTAGAAACCAACAATTACTTTCACAATTACATTCAGTAATGCAAGGGCAGTAGACATTACCAGTTGTACAGTGACTCTCAGTACAAATCACATAATCAGTCAAATAGACAATATACTTTTGGTGAATATTGGGACACTTATTCTAGGTACAGTAAAAACCTAGAACTACTTTTGTGATAACACAGTTATACTAGGTGAGTAGAACCTAAGATGTAACATCAATTACAGGTGCTTTTGAGATCAGTGAAACACAGATTGAGATAAGCAGTAACTCTTGTAACGTATTTTTGGCATGGCACACAGCTAACTCAAGGTAAGTTAAACCCATATACTTTTTTACCTCAAACTGAAATCCAGGTTAGATCTGTCCCAGCTATACAAGTACCTTATGTCTGACTTATGAGGGACAGTTAGAACCAAAGACTCTCTGTGATGCTGTCTACAACAGCACAGGGAAAGTAAAACCCAATGTTACACTTTACTACTCAACTTTATTCTAGGTAGGCAACAACCTAATACAGACTTATTCTGGAGAGGCTAACAGCAAGTCAGGGGAAGCAAGACCCAGTTGGAGGAAACTCATACAATTATCCTGCAGGAATAATCTGGTCAAACCAACACATTACTTTTGGGAAGAGGCACAACCTAATCACAGGTGAGTAATATACCTTCACGTCTACTTTCTGTTGGAATGGCAAAACAGTTTCTACGGAAAGAAAAGATGTTAACCATACTTTTAAGAATGGTGCATCACACATCCAAGGTATGTAAGAACTTCTGTAACTGTCCACTCTTAGAGTTGCAGTTACCAACCATCTCTTTACAAGTAAGTAACTTTTAAACACATATTTCCTTTTCTAGGCAAAAGGCCCAATCCCTTAAAAGTCTTTCCCTTATTCTTGGAGCATGAGTGTTCTCAGTGCCAGAACTGGGGTCACTAGGATCTAGTGTCCAACAGGCAGCGTTAGGGTAGGTTCTTAAGTAGCAAAAGTCAGAGTTCCTTAGGAAGACTGGACACACAGGTGAGTATTTTACTTTAGAGTTAGAAGAGGGTCCAGGGGCTTCGCAGAAGACACCCTAGCAGGATTCTAGCAGTGGGTCTGGTTGCACTGGACAGGAGACCACCCAATCACAGAAAACATCCCCCCACAGCTACACAGACATCCCAAGGGACTTAAGGTAAGTATATACCAAAGCCAACACAGTACCTCAGCATTGAAGAAGATTTTGCAGCAGGACTAATTCAGGATCTACAGCCAAAAATCCGGTGAGAGGATTTCTTGTTGTGGTGACTGAAAACAAGACCTCAGAAGGAACTTTGCTGCAAGGATAAATGAACAAGGCTCTAGGCAAGGTTTTCCTCGCGACTGAATGCGATTCTGCAGATTTGGCGACTTTTCAAGGAGCACAGACAATTGCGGATGAATTCTCGTTGTTACAAACATCCAGCACTCTGTTGAGGGGAATTTTCAGACTCGATTTGTGTCTCTGGAGCTCCAGCAGAATGCCTGCAAAGTTTCAGCAAGATTTGTAATTCGGAAGACTGTGCACAAAACAGTGGTTCGAGGTCCCAGGGTATTGCAGCAACTCAAGTTTGCAGCAACGTGTGGGATGGCTTAAACTGCAAGTCTTCTTGAATCTAGTGGCTCTCACCAGGCTCAGGGTCAGGGTCGTTTCTGGTTTCCCCAGGTTGATTGGAAGGAAGGGCTACAGCAGGCTCAGGTTACACAGCAAGCTCTCCGGTCGCTGGAATTCGTCTCTGCCACTTTTCCTTCATC
The DNA here is from genome assembly GCF_040938575.1 of Ambystoma mexicanum. Taxonomy (NCBI): domain Eukaryota; kingdom Metazoa; phylum Chordata; class Amphibia; order Caudata; family Ambystomatidae; genus Ambystoma; species Ambystoma mexicanum. The sequence continues at coordinate 757,886,087 of NC_090927.1, read as the reverse complement.
ATCCTCTTCGGTTTCGGTTCCATTGGTCAACTTGTCTTCAGCTTCCAGGTTCACAGTATTTAACAGGAACTACAGCTGAACTTCTGCATTCTTTCCCTGCATTTTACATCAAGGGTGGTCTGATTGTCCAATCAGGACAGCCAGCCCCCCACTGGGATGTGTCCCCATTCAGGCAAGGAGGAAGATAAAGGGCTGTGGAGTTTTGAACTCCTCCCTCACTTCCTACCCTTACAGATAAACTGGAGCCTGGGCGGGGAGTCCAGGGGACTCCTGTCAAAGATAAAAATCGCACAAAGGAATTTCCCACCCTGGATGTCAGGGGAAGGAACAGGAAAGGACATGAAATGCTAATGTGGCAAAAAAAGAAGACAGCCATTTTGGTAAAATGAGCACCCTTCGGTGCCTTTACTGCAGCTGTTAACACCGTCTCCGGTAAAGGTGCACCAAATTAATACAAGGTATCACTGCCACCAGCTATTGAAGGCCAGCTTGTCCCTTTAACAGAATTGTTACCGTTTTATTGTGAAAGGGGATACATTGCATCTCCCCAACACTCCACAAAAGGTGGGATGTGCTGGTTTCACCTAACAAAATGTAAAAGGGATCCAAAGATCCTTTCTACCCTTGGGAACAGAAGTTCTCACAAGGTTAGCCAGAGAACGTTTTAAAAGGGGAGCCGCTAGGGCAGCCCAGCAACAACAGGCACTTATTGCCAAAACGTTGTTAAAGAGAATAACTTTAAAAAGTGACTCTAGAGAGTCTTAAAAATGACAAAAATAAAAAGAGTAAAGGATTCTGTGAGTGTGGAAAAAGGTTCCCACTCACAGAGGTATTAAGGAGAAATATCCCACTAGTAAAGCAAACATTTCTGGGGTTGAACCAGGTCAGGAAGATTTACCAGTTCTGTGAAAATCTTACCTAACAGCCGCCATTTATATATTATATCAAGGGACAGCAGACCCAGCTCAAACCGTATTATTTGTACTGGAAAACAATTGGGGAGAGTCAACACTTTCCTCCAAATAAATTGCATTATTTGCTCAAAACAAATTGCATTGCATTAAAGCTGTGTTTTTACAACTCGTGTCTCTCTTCATTATTTCAGGTAGACATCAGGGGTCTACAACAGTTATTGATATGGCTTAAAATGAGGACTACTAGAACTTCATGTTTTGTGGCCTGCCAGATATACTTCTGAATTCTCTTCAATGCTGCTTAATTCTGATAGTGGCTTATTTATCGGATGCTCCTTTGCATCATGTTCAGTTGAATGTGGATATTCGCTGGGGTCCCTTGCGCCCTCATGCTTACTTGTCAAGCGTTCCTTGAAGCGTCATGCTTTCTTGCAGTATGTATCTTGTACCACTCCTTTAGTTGTTAAGTATTTCAGTCTGGCGATACACCTTGGTCTCAGCCTAGTATGCAGCGCACAGATGAAATACTTATTTTATTATGTCTATAGGTTCAATATTTTGAGTGATATACCACTCATATCACACCCCTTCTCAAATACCCCAGGTCACAATGGACCAGGAATCAGGCTGGTTGGGAAAGGTAATATTTATTTATTTATTTAAAATTCAAATCAAACATATACTTTTAATAGGGAGCAGCAATCACCAATGTGGTGACAATAACTGATAGGAAGGCATGTAAGGCACTTAAATTCACTCTTTAGCAACACAAAATATAAAACACCAGAGAAAAGAACACTTTTGGCTTGTTTGGAAAGCTAGCACTTACGTTAGGATTTCCCCCTGCAATATTCCTCAACCCACATATACACAATACTAAATAGATATAAGGAAGCAGCGGTATTCAGCAATAAGGAATAATAAACAGAATTCAAATACAACCTTCCCTCCGCAAGAGAGAGAAACGGATTTGAAATCTTACACTTTAAAATGACATTTCGGAAATGGCTGGGCAAAACAATGAATGTGTGCAAAAATCCTTAAATTAGTACACATTTCTATGGGAGCAACATTGGAAAGATATTAACAATCATGAGCTATAGTTTGAGCAAAAAGAAACACTTTGAATCTGAATGGAAGGTTGAAAATAATTTAGAATAAAAATCGCACATGTAATTGCGGATTCCTACCTAAAATTAACCAAACTGTTTTTAAGAAAAATGGGTGAAATACAAATTTGGAGTGCGGTTTTTGGGTTGGGATGTAGCTACAGGTCTTAGGTGTAATCCATACTTGAAATGAAGTCTCTAGCTATTAAATTGATGAAGATATGCAATGTTGAATGAGAGGCGTTTTTAGAAATATCGGGTAGTGAAAACAGAAAAGAAACTCAATCTTGACAAGAAAATATTGACTATAGTTTTACTGTAGACTACAGCATTCTGGCTAGAATACCAAGGAGGGACACAGTAAGCTCTGGAGTTGATTCATGACTTCAACACCAAATCCCCAGTGCCCGCCCCGGCAGAACCAGTTGGATCACTCGAAGTAAGATGGATAGTTTAAGATTTCCACAAGATAAAAATGACTAAAGAAATGGCGCTTAGCAAGATAAATCAAAAGCAGGATTGCAATAAGGATTCGGACAAGGTTACAAGTTCGTAAGGTAAGGTAAGGATGGTTTAGAGATTGGGATAAGACAAGGCAAGTCAAGGTATGCTATGATTTTCTATGCTTCCTATTAATACTTACAGTGCACTTTAATTTAGGATTTTGGACCGTCAAGGGTTCTGGTCTTCACACGGATTGGGTCTAACCAAGGACAGCTGGGCAACTCAGGTGGGACAGGATCATCTGAACTGTTCTGGTCACTGGACTGCACTTTACAGGAGACTGGAGATCAGTGGGATGGTGAGTTTGCAGTGGGCATGCATCTAGTAGTAGCAAGCCAGCTGGATCAGGATGCTTCTCTTGGGTTTTTGGGATTTTTTGAATTTGAGGCCTAGCTGAAAAGGGATTCAGCAATGCAGAGGCCTTAGATTTGCAATGCAATTAGGAATCAGGATCAAGTAGGATGAAGAAATCAGGAACAGTATGCCACACAGGAATTCAGGAAGAAAGTCAGGAATCAGAGTGTGTCTGTGTGTTGTCAGGTTACCTTATTTATCATGCCAAATTACATCACTAAAGTATATGGTAGGGGCAGGCTTACTGTCCACACTTATAATGCTAGGATTGGGCAAGAGCATAGTTTCCGCCTTGCTCTTCGCTGATTGGATCACGGAAAAGGTTGTCATGTTTATTGTGTTACTTTTACAATGTCTAGAAACCTCCCCTAGCTACTAGAACCAAAATCTAATTTTCACACAAATATATATTTATACAGTTATAACCTATGAGAAAATCAGATGCACAGGTTACATATTTTGTGGGTCACATTTGAATCGAAACCCCAAGTCTGTGGGACCTGGTTTTGCCTTTCTGCTACATTTTGGCAATTTTAACCATGAAAGATTTGGCCTAAAATTTCCCAGCTTGGTACACAGTTGCGCATTTACCCCTGCGATGTGTGTACAAAATATTATGTTTGCAATATCAATACTTTCCCCACAATCTGTCCTTCTTTACAACTTCTGTTCCTTATGCAGTAATGAGTTCTACCAAGTCTTCACAGAACAAGCATAAAATTAGATTTAAAACTACCAACTATCATATTTTTCCTCGTTATTGCTGCAAAGTTAAATGTCTTGAAAGTTCAGTTAGAAAATAGGCTTTTTAAAACCAAAAGGAAGTCTATTGTCACTTATCAGTTTTTTTTTTCTTTTCCCCAACTGTAAGCAAATGTCAATTCCTTTGAAGCAGGATGAGGGGCCCCTCTCTTGACTGATGTTTACTGCCGCTCCCACTTGAAAGGTGAGAGTTTTAGCCTGCTATTGTCTCAGTCTAGGGCAAAGACAAATGTCTGATGCGACTTGGGAAGTCCCATTGTCCTGGGTATTCAAAGCATCCAAGATAGCAATTAGCCTTTCCTATGCAAGCAGTTTATGAGGTGTCACCCTTTCTCAGGGCTAGCCGTTTTTTTAATATATAGTTTACCAACTTATCCTGGGTTTATTTTTTATTTTCTCATTTTAAATCTTGCCTGAAACCTATGGAATCAAAACAGTTTATTAGAGTACTTTTACCAGCAAGAAATATTTTCATATTTCTAAATGAGCATGCCTTTACACAACAATGTACTTTTAAATAGGTGATTTTGCTCTTCATTCAGGAAAAACCACCTTTAACTTATTTCTTTTAATTCGGTTTTCATCTGCAGCAAATACACACTTCGTGCAGCTCTAGTCCTTTTCTTGAGTGATGGATTTGTTTACAGCATGGATGCATGTATCAGGCATCTGTTTAGAGATTTTCTTTTACAGCTGATTCTTTAGATACACTTGCAAAGTTTTAGCTGCGTTTCCCGTGTAAAGTAAAACACAGTCCCTGGTTGCTTTTCCAAAGATATAGCTGTCATTCAAATGAGGCCCGGTTCCTCTGAGAGACAATGAATGATCCTGGGCATTGCAGGGCCTTTTTAATCATAGTGGTTCATGAGAAATTATGTCTTTAGCGCCAAACAGCATTTTTAAGGTTGAAAAAGTGACATTTTAAAACAGCATTTTGGGTTTTCAGAAATGTAATGCTGCCTCTTTCCTTTCACTCCATGTTACATGTTGCAGAGCCCACTGGCACATTCCTGCAGTGAGTTCTCTGTTTCGCCCCACCTGAAATGGGGCTGGCAGGGTGGTGCATTCATTTTCTGGTTGTGACAAAACAGAGTTTAGAGATCTTGGCATGCACAGGAGTCAGAGCAGCCATTTTGTTCTGTTTCTTGCACCAATGCAGCCGAGTGATGTAACATAGCACAACTGAGTGGGTCAAAATATCTCACAGATTCCCCTGACTTTGTCTGGACTTCCGGTCATGGGGGAGTCGGGCAAGTGGGATTTGTTATTTTCTTGAAAAAGCAGGTTCAGTCGGGTATAAGTCCTTCTTCCATCAGCGAATAATATGACACGCTCTCCTCACTGCCTCTGTTTGGAATGTGGACGATACCCCAGCCTTCTCCCAGGTTTTCTTTTCTGGTGTGGAGCTACACTCTGGATGTCCTTTGGTTTCTCCTTTCCTGGTCCCCGAGGAGGTCCTCCTTGGCAATGACAGTGCAATTAGTGCAAATCTATAAAAGAGAACACAAACCGGTTCTGACAATTTTCCCACTTACTGTCCTCCAATCGGGATTTCAGCAGTGGGATATACATGCATTCAGTGAACATTGAAATATTTCTATGCTTCAAAAGTATCCCCCACTGGGTTTTCTATGGAATCGACTATTTGCTGCAAAGTGTGCCTCGGGTGGCAACTCTTTATCTGACTGATGTGGACCCACTTTTTCTCTGTCAAGTCACCTTTGGGGATGCAAATTCTGTTGGTGAGGCCTGGGATGGTGACCTCTTCTCCATTTCTGAGTTTCCATTTCCTACCATAGCACTGGGGCTTACTCAAAGGCTTTCTTTAGGATTGCCAGAACCCTGAGATTTACTCTCCAGTTGGGACTGGGCTTGGCAATAACTGGGATCCAAATTAATCTCGAGTCGGTTGAGGATGTGACTGCCCATGTAGAAGGCGGAAGGAACACCTCACATGACCCAACAATTGTGTTCTATGCTTTTAATACCTCTAGAAATTTTGATCATACAACTGCTAAGCAGAAGATGTTAACGGGGGATTTCCAGGCCCCATACCTATTGATACACTGACTCTACAGCGGGTAGGGTCTGGTCTTTTGGGAGTTTCTTGAATAATACTTCGCTGATGACGCTTTCTTCGCTCTTCAGATCCACTCGGGCGATGGCAGACTCCTTCCCGTCAATTAAGTGAATCGGAAAGAAGAGCTGTTCGGCTTTCTTCTGAACACCAGCTACACTTTGTGCTGGTTGGTTATCAATTTTGGCTATAGAATTAGGATTTTCAGAATGTGAATTGGTATAGAATTTCAGGGTATTTCCTTCAAGTGTGCCACTTGAAACTGAAAGGAAGGTTGATTTTCAGAAATGGAGAGGAATTCCCATCACCAGTTTGTTGTCCCACAGCAACTATGGTAACATCGGGTATTTCATTAGTTTGAAGATGAAACTTAATTTGATCTGGTTTTGGTTCAACCATGTGGCATGTGCCATTTAGACTAACATGGTTGACACTCTGTTTTAATTTGATTTGCCTGTGAGTCTGGGTCCAGAGGACCTTGTTCACGCAGTCTATAAGGGGAACAACCTTCGTAGGATGTCATTCCCCAGTAGACAGGGTGTGCCATCCGGAGTCACGACTATGACCGGGTGTTTCACTGTGTGTCGCCCAATTTTAATTTCCAGATCAGCAGTCCCCGCGACAGGAATTTCCTTCCCATCGAAGTTCTGAAGTTGTCCGGGAAGAGGGGTGAGAGGGATCTGGTATCTCTCCCCCTTCCTGAATTCAGCTGATCAAAGGCCCTCTTTGACAGAAGAGTTGCTTGTGATCCAGTGTCCACCAGTGCCGACACTGTACAGTGCCCTTGTATTTGGACCGGGGCATAGAATCTTCCCTCCTTTTCCTCAAGGGGGCAAAGATAATGTACTTTTTGGGCAAGTTGGTTGGTCAGTTTCTTGATTCTTGATTCCGACACAGGGGTAGTTTGGGCATGATTCTTTGTGGGAGCTTTGGGATCTGCAAGAAAATGTGGCAGTTGGATATGTGGGGAGTTTTGGGCTCCCCTTTTTCTGATTCTGGGCTATCCCCTTCCCCTTTTTGGAGGCAGTCGCCAGAATAGGTTTGGGCAGTGTGGTTTCCTAGATTATCATTCTGGGGTTCAATGATGGGCGATTCTAACTCAGTACCCACAATCACTCAGTCTTCATTAGGATCTCCTGGGACCCATTTTTCTTTGGGAGGAGTTCCCCCGTCCCTGAAGGAGAAGATCTCTTTCCCAGAATCCTCTGAGGACCCCTCTCCTTCCAATTGGAGGACACTAACCTCCTCCACAAAATGCCTCTTTTTGGGTTCTTTATTTCTACTACCCGCCCTCTGTTCCTTGGGTTGCAGACTTTCGAGGGCAGGAGATTTTGGTTCCGGTTCCTGGGTTTCCAGGGGCTTTTGACGGGTGGTGAAGGAAGCTACCTCTAAGGCTTTTCACCTCCCTTCCCCTCGTGCCTCCTCTTCTGGAACCGGCGAGTTATCGGGGTTCTCTCCCGGTCATTGTTCTGGAGTACCAGACCCTTGGTTTGTGGGGTTCTGAGCCGCCATGTTCATCTGAGGGTTCTGCTGAGCCCTCAACATACGACCCATATCCTGGGACAGGTTCTGGACCTAGCTCTCCAGTTGAGACACCCGTTCCGACTGTACGGGGGTCTCTAGTCCATCCTAGGTGAATCACGGGAAGGGTAACTATCACTTCTCCCATAGTACCCTGGGTTTGGAAAATTGGGGTAACCCTCCCCCGTTGGCCTACCCTCTCCCGGATTGGGCTGTCTGGGCTCTGGAAATGGGGAAAGAAAGGAGGGTTGTTCTGTAGGTTGCAGTTTTGAGGGTACTGGTGAAAGAAACTCAACCCGATGTTTGGGGGATTACTGCCCTCCTGGGGAAAGTTAGCTACCTGGCTGGATCCCCCCCTTGGGCTGGGGGAGTCCATACATACCCCAGAATGGGTTTGTTACCCTTGTATCGGCGGCTAATATAATCAGGGTAGTTAGGGGTCCCATTTTTGGGATTATCTTCCTGACTACCACCTGTCTAGGATTGGCCCGAGGGCCTTCTGGTTCTTTGGCTAGATGGATGTTGTACAGGTATATTTTTAGGCACCCCATCTCCAGATCTAAAATGGGGTCAACCTTCACCTCCGCCACCTTAGCATCAGCAGGGGTCTTGGCTGGTTAGAGTTTTTATTTGTGTTCTTGTTATCTACAGGTTTTTGTACCTCATAAATATGGGTCACCTGTTCTATGACCCAGTCGTTTGATCTCTTCTCGTGAAAGTCCCTCACCGCTGGGTCATTATATATTTGGGGAGTGCATGGAAGAAGGTGTTGATGAACTCCCGACTATCTGTGCGCACCCTCCTGGTGGTCTGCACAAAGGCACGTTTGAGCTCCTGGACAAATTCTTGTGGGGCCTGGTCTTCCCCACACTGCAGATTGTAGGCCGCCTTGCAGGCCTCTTGGGGGTTTCTTTGTGCAGAGAAATGTTTTAAGATGGCCACCCTGTAGGTGGACCATCTTGAATGGTTATGATACTCCAGTCCCGCAAAGAAACAGGAGTATTCAGGAGAGAATGTCCATTTCACATACTGTATGCAATTCTTACTGTCCTTCAGATGGAAAGTGTCCATCATCTGTTCATATAATTCTAGGTGTTTCCAGACAGAATACCTTGGGATCATTTTGCATAGCTCTCTTAATTTTCTTTGCCTTTTTGGTTTTAGTCAACCAAGTCCACTTGTCCTCTCACTCTGAGGCACAGCTAATGGGGGTGGCTTCTTGATCCTCTAGGCATTCCCCGATTCTGCAAGCTTGAAAAGGGCTTGCAGAATGTGGGGGCCTAGTTTTCCTATTTCTGTGATGCTCAGAAGAGTCTTCTGACTCTCCCCTGCTCCCAGGGTTGGCAGAGTACACCCCCGCCCCCCCCACCACTGCCCTAACTGGTTAGAAGTCCTCAGGATCTCTTTTTGGGCTTTGTTTCCTGGAGGTCCCCACCACATTTCACCAACTGATATTTTGGAAGGTGGTATTTTTGTGGATCCACTTCCCTGGCTCTCCCCTCATAGGAGTCTTCCTGATCAGAGATATTAGCCCTACAATGTGGGGATCTGTACAGGGACGCCCGTCCATCAATTTCTGGGGGCTCTGATCTGTCAGTTCCATTTTACCAATTCTATTGAATTCTACCATCCCCATGGCCCCTTGCTCATATGAGCCAGTGGACGTGAAGCTGGCAGAGTTCATGGTATTGAAGGGGTTTGAGTCCCTGAGTACAGGGGTCCCTATGTGGTGATCAGGGGCTGCTCTGTCTCTCTCTGCCTTTTTTTCCGCCCCTATTTCCTGCTGATAAGCCAAAATCTGAGCCTTTTGTTTCTCTATCAAGGCCTTACAATGATTCGCTCTTGCATTGCTACTTGTTGGTGAAGCCCATCATTCTTTTCACAGAGAACCACATAATCAGGCTGGTTGGTAAAGATGTTTACTTATTTATTTAAAATTCAAATAAAACATATACTTTTAATAGGGAGCAGCAATCACCAATGTGGTGACAATAACTGATAGGAAGGTATGTAAGGCACTTCAATTCACTCTTTAGCAACACAAAATATAAAACACCAGAGAAAAGAACACTTTTGGCTTGTTTGGAAAGATAGCACTTATGTTAGGATTTCCCCCTGCAATATTCCTCAACCCACATATACACAATACTAAACAGATATAAGGAAGCAGCAGGTAATCAGGAATAAGGAATAACAGAATTCGAATACAACCTTCCCTCCCCAAACGCGAGAGAAAAACAGATTTGAAATCTTACACTTTAAAATGACATTTCGGAAATGGGTGGGTAAAACAATGAATGTGTGTTAAAATCCTTAAATCAGTACAAGTTTCTCTGGGAGCAAAATTGGAAAGATACTAACAATCGTGAGCTATAGTTTGAGCAAAAGGAAACACTTTGAATCTGAATGAAGCTTGAAAATAATTTAGAATAAAAATTACACAGCTTTGAAAAATTGTGGATTCCCGCTTAAAATTAACCAAACGGTTTTTAAGATTGGGGTGTAGCTACAGGTCTTAGGTATAATCCAGAGTTGAAATGAAGTCTCCAGCTATTAAATTGATGAAGATATGCAATGTTGAATGAGAGGCGTTTTTAGAAAAATCGGGTAGTGAAAACAGAAAAGAAACTCAATCTTGACAAGAAAATATTTACTATAGTTTTACTTTAGACTAGAGCATACCAGCTTGAATACCAAGGAGGGACAAAGTAAGCTCTGGAGTTGATTCATGACTTCCACACCAAATCCCCAGTGCCCGCCCCGGCAGAACCAGTCGGATCACTTGAAGTAGGATGGATAGATTAAGATTTACACAAGATAAAAATGACTAAAGAAATGGCGCTTAGCAAAATAAATCAAAAGCAGGATTGCAATAAGGATTCGGACAAGGTTACAAGTTCTTAAGGTAAGGATAGGATGGTTTAGAGATTGGGATGAGACAAGGCAGGGCAAGGTATGCTATGATTTTCTATGCTTCCTATTAATACTTACAGTCCACTTTAATTTAGGATTTTGGACCGTCAAGGGTTCTGGTCATCACACGGATCATGCCTAACCAAGGACAGCTGGGCAACTCGGGCAGGACTAAACTTTTCTGGTCATTGGACCGCACTGGTTACTGGACTGGAGATCAGTAGGATGGCGAGATTGTAGCAGGCATGCATCTAGTAGTATCAGCCAGCTGGATCAGGATGCTTCCCTTGTGTTTTGGGGATTTTTAGAGTTTGAGGCCTAGCTGAAAAGGGGTTCAGCAATGCAGAGGCCTTGGCTTTGCAATGAAATCAGGAATCAGGATCAAGTAGGATGAAGAAATCAGGAACATGACACCACACAGGAATTCAGGAAGAAAGTCAGGAATCAGAGTGTGTCTGTGTGTTGTCAGATTCCCTTATTTATCATGCCAAATGACATCACTAAAGTATATGGTAGGGCCAAGCTTACTGTCCACGCTCATAATGCTAGGATTGGGCAAGAGCATAATTTCCACCTTGCTCTTCGCTGATTGGATCACAGAAAAGGATGTCATGTTTATGGTGTTACTTTTACAATGTCTAGAAACCTCCCCTAGATCCTAGAACCAAAATCTAATGTTCGCACGAATACATATTTATACAGTTATAACCTCTGAGAAAATCAGATGCACAGGTTACATATTTTGTGGGTCACATTTCAATCCAAACCCCAAGTCTGTGGGAACTGGTTTTGCCTTTCTGCTACCTTTTGGAAATTTTAACCATGAAAGATTTGGCCTAACCTTTCCCAACTTGGTACACAGTTGCGCATTTGCCCCTGGGATGTGTGTACAAAATGTTATGTTTGCAATATCAATACTTTCCCCATAATCTGTCATTCTTCACAACTTCTGTTCCATATGCAGTACTGAGTTCTACCAAGTCTTCACAGAACAAGCATAAAATTAGATTTAAAACTACCAACTTTCATATGTTTCCTCATTCTTGCTGCAAAGTTACATTTCTTGAAAGGTCAGTTACAAAATAGGCTTTTTAAAACCAAAAGGAAGTCTATTGTGACTTATCAGTTTTTTTCTTTTCCCCAACTGTAAGCAAATGTCAATTCCTTTGAAGCAGGATGCCTCTCTCTTGACTGAAGTTTACTGCCCCTCCCACTTGAAAGGTGAGAGTCTTAGCCTGCTATTGTCTCAGCCTGGGGCAAAGACGAATGTCCCGGGTATTCAAAGCCTCCAAGCTAGCAATTAGCCTTTCCTGTACCAGCAGTTTATGAGGTGTCACCCTTTCTCATGGCTAGCACTGGCAAAGCAGTTTTTTTTTTATATGTAGTTTACCAACTTATTCTGGGTTTAGCTTTTATTTTCTCATTTTAAAACTTGCCTGAAACCTATGGAATCAAAACAGTTTATAAGAGTACTGTTACCAGCAAGAAATATTTTTACATTTCTAAATGAGCATGCCTTTACACAACAATGTACTTTTAAATAGGCGATTTTGCTCTTCATTCAGGAAAACGCACCTTTAACTTATTTCTTTAAATTCGGTTTTCATCTGCAGCAAATACACACTTTGTGCAGCTCTAGTCCTTTTCTTGAGTGCTGGAGTTGTTTGCAGAATGGATACATGTATCAGGCATCTGTTTAGAGTCTTTCTCTTACAGCTGATTCTTTAGATACACTTGCAAAGTTTTAGTCGCGTTTCCCGTGTAAATGAAAACACAGTCCCTGGTTGCTGTTCCAAAGATACTTTCGACAGGAGCTGTCATTCAAATGAGGCCCGGTTCCTCTGAGAGATAATGAATGAGCATTGCAGGGCTTTTTTAATCACGGTGGTTCATGAGAAATGATGGATTTAGCACCTAACAGCACTTTTAAGGTTGAAAAAGTGACATTTTAAAACAGCATTTTGGGTTTTCAGAAATGTAATGCTGCCTCTTTCGTTGCACTCCATGTTTCATGTTGCAGAGCCCATTGGCACATTCCTGCAGTGAGTACTCTGTTTCACCCCACCTGAAATGGTGTTGGCAGGGTGCTGCATTCATTTTCTGGTTGTGATAAAATGCAGGTTAGAGATCTTGGCATGCACAGGAGTCAGCAAAGTCATTTTGTCCTGTTTTTTGCACCAATGCAGCAAAGTGATGTAACATAGCAGCTGAGTGGGTCAAAATATCCCACATAGTGAGTAATATTATTGAGTGTAGTGGGTGAACTGTGTCAACTAGAAAATGTCTGTTTCATGGCGAGCTGCATGATATAATGGGCTTGATGGGGAACATATTTCCTATGGGCTGGTGTCTTTGGTATAGTATGGTATTATTTATTTATAAAGCGCCTATAAACAGGCAATTGTTTCAAATCGCTCAAGGAGGATGGGAACATGGGTGAAAGACAACAGTCGCTTAGAGCCCTTGAAATTTGGAGACGATAATAGTCTGCACAGGCAGAGTAAGTGTATATAATACAACAGTTGAAAACACAGCAAATAGGCCTGATGGTGATTCTGCAGTTTTACCAGTGCAAGTAGGGGGTGAAGACAGGGAGAACAGACAGACGATCTTCAGGCACTGTGCATTCAGATCGTGCAAGTGCACAGACGGTCACAGGGAGTGGGAGGTAGGTCCAAGTGCACCGGTCGGTGGAGACTGGGGTAAGTGCAGAGAGAGCCACTCTCATTGGGTTATTTCTAAGTGCAGTGAAGGTGGGTGGGGTGTAGGGGTCTGTGGCAAGTGCAACAAAGGACTGACGGGGGTGCCCGGGACCGGTGAGACTCTGAGGTACACCAAGCAGCCAGTCAGCAAGCTGTAAGGAAGAGCAGGGAGAGAAAGGAAACGGCAGAGAGCTAATTTACCAGGGTAGAGGGAGAGAGAAGGAAGAGGAGAAGAGGAAGGTCTTGAGGAGTTTCCAGAACTTAAGAGATCAGGCTCAATATGGAGGGCGGCATGGTGGCTATTCCAGAGGGAGACACCAGCTAAAGATAAAGATCTCCCACCAAATCTCTGCTTAGAGAACCGGCTTACTCGCAGATGGTTGGAGGTAGATGAGCCGAGGGCTCGTGAGGGACAGTATTTAGGTAGGCACTGTTGCCGGTAGGTAGGTCCTAGGCCGCAGAATGCCTTGTGGACAATGCAGAGAGTCTTAAACTTGATCCTTTTAGCCAAGGGGAGCCAGTGAAGGGATTTCAGCGCCGGAGAGATGCAGTACCTGGGCTTGAGGCCAAGGATAAGTCTTGCGGTTCTGTTCTGGATGAGTTGCAGAGGGCACAGGGCACAAGAAGGGAGGTTGAGGAAGAGGCTGTTGCGATAATCCAGGCTAGACAGAACCAGGACTCTGGAGACATTGAGCCGCTCGGGGAAAGTAAGAAAGGGTAGAGTTCCTCTGAGGAGGTGTAGCTGATAGATTTTATAGAGATGTCGAAATGTGAGAGGAGAAGGAGAGAGTGGAGTTGAAGGTGAGCCCAAGATTTTTAGCCTTACACGTGGGTGCAGACGCAGGGCCAGGGGAGGCCGGCCAGAGTGAAAGTTGGAAAGCGAGAGCAGGAGTCCCAATGCAAACAATCTCAGTCTTACTGGCGTTGAGGCAGAGGTTGTTTGCAGCTCACCATGACTGAATAGCGGGCAGTCAGATATGTGTGAGGAAGAGGAGGAGGAGGCTGAGGGTAGCCTGAAGGATAGTTGCGTGTCATCCACGTAACACTGGAAGGTAGAGGTGAAAGTGGCAATCATAAGTGCCATAGCAGCCATATAGACGTTGAATAACCAGAGGGACAGGTTAGATCCCTGGGGAACACCACAGGTTGAGAGAGCTATAGTCGAGAGAAAGGCACAGAGTTCCAACTGGGATGGGCCGTGGGAGAGAAAGGAGGTTAACCATGCCAATGCCTGACCTGTGAATCCACGGGTGCCACAAAGATGTGTGATCAGAATGTTGTGGTTGACCGTGCCAAAAGCAAAGGAGAGGTCAAGGAGAATGAGGATAGAGGGAGTGTTGGTGTCAAGATTTGAGAGTAGGTCTGAGTATTTTCTGTGCCTCTCAATGCTCTAAAGCCAGACTGATAGCCATGGAAGCAACCAATAGATTCAGGGTGGAGGGTCAGCTCAGAGATAGCCAACTTCTCCAGGAGATTGCCCAGGAAAGGAGTGATAGAGATAGTGCGGCTCAGAAGAGCAGTTTCCGTGCCTCTGGATGTTCTAAATTCTTCTCTTTTTGGCGAACTGCATGATTTAAACCCAGGAATACATCTCCCAAAGTGTTCTGTTAAAACCAGGGCTGCACTAGTATTTCCTGAATGGAATTGTGCATGTCTGCATGTATGAATTTGATTCATTGCAATGTTCAAGAGGAAGAGGCTAAATAGACAATGGTGTAGTACCCCACTCAGGGCTTTAATTGGGCTATAGCAGAGCCGGCGCAAAGCTTCATCAGGTTCAGAAAGAGAGTTCTGAAACAGGGCCCTATTCGGCCCCCTAATGTCCCCTGACAGCCCCTGACACTAGAGGGCAAGGCTTTTGTTCTAAAGCCTGAAGCTCTCGCTCATGTGCGAGAGCATCAGGGTTCAGAAAAAAACCTTTTCTCTATAATGATGGTGCTAGGACCTGTGAGGCATCCCTTTAATCAAGAGATGCCTATGTGTCGGTGCTACCATTATAGAAGAAAAGATGAGGCCACCGGAAGCAGACGCCTTTTTTCTAAAGCCTGAAGCTCCCACTCGTCTTCTTGAGCTTTGGGCTTTAAAAAAAAAGGTGTCAGCTTCCAGCGACCTCACCTTTTCATCCTTAATGGTGCTGCTGCCCAGAGGCGTATACAGGATAGGGCCTGAGCGGGCAAGGCCCACCCAAAATCTGTAAATGCCCACTGAGCGATGCTGTGATTGCATTTACAGATGTTAATATCACTGCGGTGGACCCAACTACATTAGCTTCTGTTAGGCAAGTTTGTGTGTAGTACCCTTTGGGACCACTACACACAACTAGGACTACAGGTGTAAGCAAACCCAGCCTTTGGTATACGTCTGTACTACACAGTTTTGTGGTAGCGTTGCTGAGCAGCCAGGCTTATCTCAAGAGGGAAATGTGAGATGTAAGGATGTTACACAGAGGTCTAGAAATCCAAGTATTCAGACAAACTCTTACATTCAAGTTTTCTTGGTAAAACACTTATTCATTTATTTCACAGTCAGTTATAAAGCATTTACTAGAAGGAGGCAATCTATATCACACACAAATATACTTCAGTACTTCACACTATCAGCTTCTGAGGCATTTAAACTACTTTGAAGGAGGAGCAAAATGGCATTCAGAGTGTTTGAAGTAGGAGAAAAAATGCATAGGTTAATAAAAACAATATTACAGTTACTCTTAGACAGTGCAAATAGTTTGAGTTAACCAGAGGCGTCAATTCAATGCGATAGGTTAGGCCAAATTCAATGGGCTAAAGTCTTGTATAGGATAGGCAGTTCTGGTAGTTAAACTGAAAAGTCTTTGCCAAAGTTCTCAGAAGTAGTTTGTAAAAGAAAGATTCATATGTTGGGTCACAAGCTGACTAGGCCTGCAAGTTGCCAAAGTTTCAAGCACTTTCGCAGTGAGAGGTAAGTTCTCTCGGTCGGGTTTTCAGAGTACCTTACAATGAAGAAAAAGATGCAGCTGAAGCCGTCTGTTCCTCGCTGTTCCTGCAGATCTCGCTATTCCTAAGCCTCAGTTGTGGGGACAAGAGGGAGGACATTGGGGGACTCCTGCACTGCACTGGGACTGGTCACAAACTGGTGTCCCTGTCCCTGGCTATTCGGTTTCCTGCAGCACTCTTAGGAAAATACAACCAGCTCTGAGAATGGTATCCAGGTGGCTTACGAGTTGATTGGTCCCACCAACTCAAAGGGAGAAGTCGTCCTTGAAGGGCTTCTATGTCAAGATGAACTTGGTGATTCGGTACTGCAGCAGGGCTTCACTGGGCGAACCAACGGTCCAGGAGTTGCAGCAGCCGTCCTTTTCTAGCTCGTCTTCGGTTCTTTCATTCCAGTGGTCGACTCTGCTTTCCATTCCAAGAGACTCGCCTTTTAAACAGTTTTCTCCCATTCATTCCAGCCTAGCTGCCACTCACCCAGAAGGTTGTCTGTCCTTGCCGAACAGTCAGCCGGCCAATCACGCCAGAGTGCATTTGGGTCTCCTAGGAGACTAAGCACAGGGAGTTTCGAGCACCTCCTTCACTTTTGCCCCCCCAGACACTCGGGCGCCAGAGGCGGTCTTCAATCCTGAAGCCCGCCAAAGGCGTAGGAACAAAGGGACCAAACCAGGTTTGACGCGCAGAGACAAACTCTAGAAGGACCTTTCCAAAAAGAAATGGCAAAAAAAGAAGACTGGGACCTGTTTAAACAAATGTTTCCCCACTTGAATTACAGTGGTTCTCTAGGAGGTAAAGTAAAATATTCAGACCGCTGAAAAAAATAAAATTATATTGCATTGTGAACAAGAACAGCAAAATATGCTTTTGGTTGGTTAATGTTATCGATTAACAATTATGCAGTTTGCAATGTTGTGAGTTCCATACTTTTCGTATTAATTACGCTGCAAGTTCTAATTTGTGCATAATTATTGACATATATTGCAACTGTAGCTGTGTTCAAAAAATGGAAATTCTACTGCATTGTGATTCGTTATTGAGTTGAGTTTATCAAGAAAAAAGATAAGAAGATTCATAGATGGATTTAGACCCCACATATCCCAATCTATACATGGGTTCTTTTGAATTACACCATGCGTGGCAACACCAATCATTCAGCAACCTCAACCAGGTTATCTATTGGAGTCGATATATTGACGATATACTTATCATATGGAAAGGAGACAGAAAATCACTCAGTGAATACCACCATTATCTAAATAACAACCAGTATAATCTTAAACTGACCATGGATGAGAGCATTTGCAAAATCCATTTTTTGGATCTTGAACTTTATATTCACAACAATAAAATCTATACCACATTATATACAAAACCTACAGCAGGCAATAGTATCGTGCATGCAGCAAGCCATAATCCACCACACATTAAAAATAACATCCCTTATGGGAATTTTTTGAGGATCAAACGGAACTGTACGGACAAAGATGAATTGCAAAAACACCTACAATTAGCCAAAGAAAAATTCTTGAACAGAGGGTACAAAACGGATTTACTTACTTCGGCCAGAAATAAAAGTAAAGAATGAAAAGGACCAGATCTACTTTCCTCCAAATCGTGCACACTACATAAGGCAGCCAACCAAAGCCCTCAAACCATCAGATGTATAACAACTTATAATACAGAAGTAATAACTTTGAAAAAAATCCTAAAAAGACATTGGAACATACTATGCACAGATCAGGATTTGAGACCTTACCTATCAGAGACCCTCTGTATAACCGGTATTACTCAAATTGTTTGAACACAATTGTTCAAATTACCTAATTGAACGAAAGTCGAGGGTCCGAATTGACCTTTGCACAATTGACCGTATGTATATATATATATATATATATATATATATATATATTTGGTTATATATATGTACATATATATATATATATATATTTATATATATAATGGGGGTTTCGCCCCGCATATATGTAACAATTGACCTTCACAATTCGGTCAATTTTGCAAAGGTCAATTGTAATTTGAACAATTGTAGTTCGAACAATTCGTATACAACCCAACCGTATAACCTACATAAAGGCACCCAATTTGAAAAATATCTTGTGCCCCTCTCACTTTGTGGAAAACAAGACCAACCATGCGGCACTGCCGCCCGGCAGGCATCCCTTTAGGTAATAGATGCTCTACAAAGGGCTGACTGGCGGGGATACCAGTAGTCCATTAAGCTGGGGCTCGTGATGAGGGTCCCAGTTCATTTTTGTGTTCCACTTAAGGCAATGACAACACTCAAAGGCAGTTCACTGAAATTTGGTTGGTCTACAGTTCCACTAGGTTCGTCCTTTAAAATGCGGAATAATCTTGGCTCGGCTCCCAAAATCGGTTCGAGTGCTTCCTCGACTGGTTGTGACTTCTCGAGCTCAGTTACTCTCGGGTTTTCGGCTTCCCTCGGCTGATCGGTTTCACTCGGACGTTTGCATACACTTGAATCCCGCAGGGGGCGCTGTTAACCTATCCTTCATTGCCAGAGCAAAGCTCGCCCGAAATCTGGCTGATTAGCAGGTTGGCGTTCGGCCCATGTCCTGCTGCTCGTTCTCCGAGTCCAGGAGCAGAGTGAATTCTTCCAGCAAATAGCTCGGGAGAGAAAAGTTTACGGCATAGAGAGGACACACTCCAGCTCTAAACTCTTTATTTTGCTAGTGACATTAGGCAACCTCATGTGGAATCCCGTGTGCAATTCTGAACCCAGGTGCTTCTAAGTGACAGCTCAAGCATAGTACGCTACCAGAGGTGCTTACAATATTATATAGGTTTATCGTTTCATTCCGTTATCGGGGTGAAGTGGGTGGGTAAGTAAGCATTTAATTTACAGAGATGTATATATTCACTGTAGCGTTTTGTCGCCAGGCACCGATTCCATGTAGGGCTTGGATATATGCCCATGTACCTCCAGCAAGTGCTGTTGGTGACCTGGTACACACGCAGCCGTACGTAAATGTATCCGTCACCGTCACCCTGAGGCATGTCCATTGCTAAGAGCCTTTCACCATTTCCCATTTCGTTTTACTTGGAAACAAGAGTGCGCACTTTCATTTCTGTGTGACGACTATTGTTAATCGTTCTGTGTGCCGGGATCATGGCAAATACTGAACCGCGCGTTACACGACAAAAGACCTATATTTATAGCGGTGTTTGGGCGACCTGGGGGGATTATGAGGTCCTCGAGCCGTTAACAAGAAATCTGGAGACCCCAGCGGCAGGTAGTAGCCGGGGATATGTGGGCACACGGTCGGGGCAGCCTGACACTCCTGTAGCCACGGGCGCTGAGGCGAGCAGCGGGGCGGGGACAGCTGTCCAGCAGCCGTGACTCACAGCCCCGCGTGCGTCTTATTGGCAGGTGACGCACGGGAGACGTCACGCGCGCGGCCAGGCGCAGCTGCAGCCGGGCAGAGACGAGTTCCGGGGGAGCGTCGCGTGGACCCCGCGGCGGCCCCGGCCCTGCGCAACTGCGTGGGCGACCCCACTTATCCGCCGCCTTTGCACTATGTCGCACCACTTTACTGTTTTTTTTTTCGGAGATAACGCGCTGAAATCCGGAGGAAGTCCTGATGGGCAAAAACACCTCGCACCTAAACATTTCCCCCTTAACTATGTTGGCATTCCAACCCACGGAGCTTTAAGAACAGGCAGTAGCGTCTCCCGGGCAGCACCCACTACTTGTCCGCAATATAGGAAGCGCGCGGCTTGAGTTGCCAATGCAAGCTAATGGTGAAAACCTGGGAGCAAACTGCCCTAGGTGAGCGGCAGTATGTGCTAAGCTGTAGAGACAGCAGTGAGCCATGTTCGCCCTGTGCCACCGATAGGAAACCCCCCAATAGAGCCCAGGAGAGCGGCGGCGCTGGGAGCTCGCGGGGTGCCCTTGGGGTTAATTCCAGGAGTGGGCCGGGCGTATTCACCCGGACGGCCAGGGGCACAGGGCTCCAGGTTGCTGGAGTAGGCGTGTTCATGCAGTTAGAGGGCGGTGTGACATAGAGCACGGTTCTCTTGATTGGCAGGAGGTGGGTGTCTCTTTAGACGAAAGGGTGGGGTTTGTATTGACAGATGGTGAGATTGGTAGATTGGGTGCGGTCTCAAGATGAAGGGGCGTTCCGGGGTGTGGTGACGCCCGACCCGGGCGAGCAGTGGAAACCTCATATATAAAGTAGAGAGGGGCGGCAACTCCAGCAGATCCTGGTCTCTGGGAAGGCAGAGAGTAGCTTGCTGCTGCAGCGCCAGGTGAGGGGTGGGCGCCCGTCTTGGGTCTACCAGCATATGGTGTACGGAGCGGGTCGGCACTCTGTGCAATTCTACTGCGCGCACCCTTTCAAGTGTGTGCGTATGTCCCCGTGTTGCTTCTTCAAATGCTTCTATGTAGTCAGAAGCAACGCACTTGCATTTCAGCCATACTGTATGCAACAGGCATTGCAGACTAGCAGCGAACGGCCCGCCGATATACATAGAGTGGCGGCGTGGTTTTCCATTTGTTTCGGAGTGGGGAGTGCAATGTATAGGGTTGGTATTTCCATGCCTATAAAGTCACCTTATTTGGGGGGTGCGACCCTCTTAAGTCAGTGAATGGCAAACTGCCTGCTTTTTAACACTCCTCAAGTATTGATACAATTCCCTAACTTGAACGAGAATTTTAAAGAGGGGTTGTGGGGGCGGTGCTCGATTGTTAATAGTTTATGCCAGTGCGTCTGGTGATCCCTATTATAGGTGTTCACAGTGTATGGAGAGAGGTGCAGCACACCGCTTCTTTCAGCTGTTTGTGGCGATTCCGCTTTTGATGACTGACTTCTATTTTCAGGAACAGGAGGAACAGGCACAAGAGGAGCAGGGCGCGGATTCTGGATTCTTGGAGGAGCGCCCGAGCTGTGAATCGTAGCGGTTTTGGCTCCGCGCCATGGCTGATGGCGAACAGAGCAGCAGCAGCGCCGCCCCGGATGGCGGCCAGACCCAGGAGTGCGAGGATGGTGGAGGCGGGCAGTGCAACGTGCTGAGCTGGGAGCAGGTGCAGCGGCTGGACCAGATCCTGGCCGAGACCATCCCCATCCACGGCCGCGGAAACTTCCCCACCCTGGAGCTGCAGCCGAGGCAGATCGTGCGGGCAGTCAGGCAGCGGCTGGAGGAGCGCTGCATCCATGTGCGGGACGTGCGGCTCAACGGCTCCGCAGCCAGCCACGTCCTGCACCAGCACAGCGGCCTGGGCTACAAGGATCTAGACCTCATCTTCTGCGCGCAGCTCCGCGGACAGGCCGAGTTCCAGACCGTCAAGGACGTGGTCCTGGACTGCCTACTGGACTTCCTACCCGAGGGGGTCAACAAGGAGAAGATCACCCCGCTGACCCTCAAGGTAAGGCTTGGGGGCGTTGTTTGGCTCTTAAACAATCGTTTTTGCCCACCTCGATAGATGGAGCCTGCCATCCATCACAGCCTGCCCCGGTGCAGTTCTGTGACTTGTAGGTGACCGGAAATAGTGCTGAGTCCCCTGAGCCCCCACTGAACCCAGGTACTTCCCGTTGCTGGTGATGCGTGCACTCATAGCCACTAAGAGGTATGCTGCTAACTGCTGAGTTCATAACTCTCTCGCCCCTAATCTATTTTTGCAAATGCTGCCGAGCGTTAGTCAGCAGTACTAGCTCCCACCAAAGTACCACGCACGAGAGAGCCGAGTTTGCACTCCCATTGCGAGGGCCACTGAGTTTTGCCCTTAACACATGTACAGAACACAGTAAAAAACGTACTTTAGACAGCAGGGATAACCCTCCACCCAGTTCCAGATTACATATCGCCGGGAAACCACGTCCATGGATTCCAGTGCTTGGATCTTGCCGGCAGGTCTGGGCATGCATGACAGGGCATGATGATACTGTGTGTGAGTCCCTCAAGCCAGAGAGCCTAAACACCGACCCAATGATCCGATTCCGGCCTGGCTCAGCACAATTTACTGAACGCTCTTACTATGAGGCTCTGGTCGTCTTCACAATTAAACTACCTATGGCGTGTTTTCACAATGACGGAGAGAGTTGTACGGTGAGGGGAGGAGAGGGGCGCTGCTTGCTTGCTTTCAACATCCGAGGAGGAAAACTTCACATGCTTTCTTTACCTCGCATTATTTAGTTTGTTTAATGATCTTCCACCACAATCCCCCGTACCCACGTTTCCATACTCGGCGCACGTTCTGCGTAGTTTGGTATAGACGTTATTTTCCTCCGCCCCGCGCTTATAATATATTTCACTTCTAATCTCCTGAAAGCAGATAATGCGCTCATTGTAAGGAGCTTTCGACACTTTGTTGAAACGTCATAACTTTTCTTTCCTGAAATAGGATGCCCCTCTCGAGTTTATTGCAGGGCGGCAGAAGTGACTCGGTGCTCTGCCCTCTGCATGCACGCTCTGCCCTCTGCATGCACGCTCTGCTGTCTGGAGAGAACCGGCAGGCACGTTCCATGTGTCAGCTAGAGCAACAGCAGGCATTATTTTACGAGATGGATTGTCTGCGTGGCTGGGGGTGCTGCTCTAAATGGTACCCTTTGATTGGACACTGTGGCTGCTCTATAGTTCGCTCAGCCCTGACCCCCCTCCTTTACAGTACAGATCATTGGCGCAACGCCATTGAGCTAATCGGGCTTCATTGCCCTCCCATCTCTGCTTAACAAAAAGCAAGTGCTCACATTAGTCCCCCCTCTCCTTGGATGTGAAAGAACACATAACGTTATGTGTTTGCTGGCATTCCTGGACACTTGCTTTTTGTTAAGCAGAGAGGGAAGGGAAGTCTTTCCTGAAACTGGTGGCGTTACTGTGTTAGTGCAGAAAAATCTATTTGCACAAACTTAACAAAGTTTTAAAGCTGCTAGTTTCAGGAAAGGCTTCCCCCATCTCTCTGCCTGACAAAAATCTAATGCACACATAAGCTCCCAACCCACGGATGCGAGCCAACATATAACAATATGTGTGCTCTTTCACATCCGAGGGGAGGGGGCTGGCGTGCGCACTTGCTTTTTGTAAGGCAGATAGGGGAGGGAAGCATTGTTGCATGTTATCTCAATATGTATGTATGCATGTGAGCAAGGAGTTTGCATATGCATTATGTTGTGTGTGTGTGTGTGTGTGTGAAGGAGTGCAAGAAGAAGGGAGGGCTGGGTGCGCGTGTGAATGAATGAGTGTACAGTGAATAGGGGCGAGAGCGAATGGTATGTTTAAATGAGCGAGTGAATGTTGTGTACGTGTGTGTGTGTGTGAGTTTGTGTAATGCTGGCCGAGTACGGTGCAGGAGTAGGGAGTTGTGGGGATGGGTGGGAGAAGGAAGGGTGGTGGCACACTGTACTAACCGCCTGGTCCAATGGTGGCCTCTTTTGCTTAAAGGGAAATGCCTGATTGGATACCTGAGCTTTAGATATACAAATTAACTAAATGTGTATGTTACCTTTTGAATCCAATAACTTGCTTATTCTCATTGGCATATCGCGCTTACCTGGGCCCTGCGCAGGACAACCCTTGCGATTGAATCGAGGAGGCGGAGTGTCCACGTTTGCCATGCCCAGTTTCTGAAGTGGCCCCTCCCATCAGCAGTGAGCCCCCGCCCCTGAAATTTAGGTTGCATTGCTCCCCTGGTACAGATTTGATATTGCTGCCACTTTGCCGTGGCTGCTGATTAAGTACATTCTTCAGTGTGATGCAGTCTTTGGGTTAATGTGATGTAGTAGTTTCATCTAATGGTTATTTTTCTGTTTCTATGATTGCAGGAGGCCTATGTTCAGAAGATGGTGAAGGTTTGCAACGACTCAGATCGCTGGAGTCTCATTTCCTTGTCCAACAACCATGGGAAAAACGTGGAACTTAAGTTTGTGGACTCTTTGAGGAGGCAGTTTGAGTTTAGTGTTGACTCTTTTCAGATCAAGCTCGACTCACTCCTCCTTTTCTACGAGTGCTCTGAGAACCCAATGACTGAGCCCTTTCACCCCACAATCATTGGCGAGAGTGTATATGGGGATTTCCAGCAGGCCTTTGACCACCTTTGCAACAAGACCATTGACACCAGGAACCCTGAGGAGATAAGGGGAGGGGGCCTCCTCAAGTACTGCAATCTGTTAGTGCGGGGATTCACAGCGGCTTCAGAGTCTGAGATGAAGTCCCTCCAGCGGTACATGTGCTCCAGGTTTTTCATTGACTTCTCAGACATTGGGGAACAGCAGAGGAAGCTGGAGGCCTACCTGCAGAACCACTTTTTAGGGCTGGAGGACCGCAAGTATGACTATCTCATGACCCTGCATAGTGTTGTGAACGAGAGCACTGTGTGCCTGATGGGCCACGAGAGGAGACAAACTCTAAATCTTATCACTATGTTGGCCATCCGCGTCTTGGCAGAGCAAAACATCATCCCCAATGTGGCCAATGTGACTTGCTACTACCAGCCCGCACCATATGTAGCCGATGTCAACTTTAGCAATTACTACATTGCCCAGGTCCAACCTGTGTATGCATGCCAGCCGCACACCTACTCTACTTGGTTGCCCTGCAATTAAGAATGGCCACAAGGCACTGTTGTGAGGCGATCTGAAGAAAAGAGTAGAGGAAGAGGGTGGCCATGTCCCTAGCGTGGGGATGTGTTTTCTGTGAGTGGTTGTCTTCTCAGGCTGTTTGAGCCTAATGAGGTGCTGGTTATCCTTGCAAACGCATATGGGAGATCAGTCTGGAAAAGAAGCCAATTAATTGGATTCTGACCCAGAGCACCAGAGGCATGTCATGAAAAGCACAGAGCGCCCCCAGCAGGAAATGAGGAAGTCCTACGTGATGAATACACAGTGCTGGGTGTATTTGCTCAGATGGGCTTCGCTTAGGAAAAGATTGGAGAGTCCAGGGAAGTCGACTAAACGCACCCTTCTGTGTGTTAGGTGCCCAGAGGAAGAGATATTGCAATACAGAGCATCGCCAATAGAGGTCGCGACCGACCAGTGTGACAGTCCCATAATGTACTGCTTGAGGTGAAAGGAGGCATGCATTTTGTGCAGTTATAATTTATAAGTGAATCCTATAAGGATCCTTGTCTAGCCTCTCTTTCTGAAAATACGCGTTCGCTGTTACAAGAGTGAGTGTGTAATGGGAAACAGCTACACACTTGTATGCTCAAGGACCAAAGATTTGTCCCCGGAATCCCTGCGTTGAGAACTTCGTATGGAACGGTATGTTTGCACACTGAAATGCTATTCCAAGTGCCTCTTAGATTCTGAATCAATTTGTAGCGAGGACATTTTGTTGTAAAGACCACATTATCAGGGAGAGGGGGCAACTGTGAGTAAAAGGTGGAGGATGCCTTATTTTTCTGGGCACATGTTTGTGTTAACTTGATGTAGTTTAGTAATAGGGTGGGTACGGTTTTCTTTGTATATGTGAAGCATATATGTATATACTTTTAAAAATATATGTGTCTGCCAACATATACATAGAAATGGGATTAACCTGGAACATTTATCACTTGGACGCATCCAGGCACGGTTCTGATTTAGGTTACTACAGAATGTCATAGGACCACAACTGCTTTGCAGTAATTGCTTAAGACCTCGGTAGAATGCAAGAACCCCATACTAGGCAGGTGGTTGTAAACTAGATGTGTTCTTACATTTTGGTGTTCTGCCATTTGTATCCCATCGCCCACTACTCGGACCCCCACTAATTGTGCCCCTCTATATCATCTCACTTGGGTCCTGGGCTAGACACAATTTGTTGCTATTTACCCTGCCACTGAGTGATCTGGTTTGAATGGGTAAGCACACCTCTGCTTTTCTACCGACTACCATGGCACAGCCTCAGACTGCACCCAGAGAAACTCGCATTGCATTTGCTCGGTTCATTCTTAAAACGCTGTCCTGTTTCTTTTTAAAGGCAGGGTGGAGAGCAACAAGGGACATGCACTAGCCATGACGCCCCACCCTCCTTACTTTGATATGGCTACAGTCTGTTCCTTTAGTGGGCAACTGAACTGAGAACATCGGAGGACGGGGTTCTCCTTTCCCAAAGGCCATTTTCTTAAATTGCAGATATGGCTTGAGAAGTACATGCTCAATCGTAGGGGACAGGCCTATTCTTGATGAGTGTTTACATTTTTTTTATGCCGCAGGCAGGACTGGAGAAATGGGTTCAGCTGGTGCTGTTGTATGGATTTTCTCCCTACATCAGCTACGCCTACTGCAGCAAGGATGGGTCATCATCACTCAGAAGGCTTGCAACTCCAAGTTCCTCGAAAGTAGGAACCCCTGGGCGCCACTGCGAGGTGCGTTTCGGCGAGTTTTCTCTTCATAGTCTATAAGCTTAGCATTGCTCTTAGTAGTAATCACCCCCACAAAATGAGAAGTGTAAAATTTCTCGTCTTCGCCTGTTTTTTTTATTCTGATATATATATATATATATATGTGTTTTTGTCAACCTGGGAAGCCAGAGATCTCTTAACCCCCTGCCCTCCCTCGTCCTCCCACCACCTTAAACATCAAGCTGAGGTCGGTAGCTGTGTGTGGGCGTGTAATGTGAACACCCTACAAACCAAACAAAAACGGCCTGGAAGGGTAGTCAATTAAAAGAGAAGAGTTCTTTTAAATGTGTTGCTGTTTCCCAAAAGTCGTGCTGTAAACTGTTTGAGCTTTGTGGGGTTTGGGGAGACCTTATATCGACAAAATTGGATGTGTCCAGGTTGTCCCGAATATTTGCCAAAATGTTCATGGTGTTCTAATTTGATTAATGTGATGCACATATAACTGTATCCATTAGTTAAGCGCACTGTGTTTTTTTTTGTTTTGTTAGCACACCCACCTGCATTTACATTTCTTCTATAGATTTTTTTTCTTCTCAAAGTTGTGTAGTGTACCGTTTCTGACCATCAGTAACAGCACACCTGTAGACGGCAGCTGTCGTGCTTTTCTTATTGATGTGTGCTGTCGTGAGTGCTCTTGCCAGTGCAGATTTGAAAAATGAACGCGGTGTCTCCTCCCTCCACCATGGACATTATAGGACCTAATTCACAGAAGCGTTTTATAATGGCAAATCCCCATAGGAAAACGCTTTGTGAATCAGGCTCTTATAGAGCCTTATTCACAGAGCTTTTCCCAATGGGGGTTTGCCATTATAAAACGCACCTGTGAGTCTGCAAAGGTACAAGAGGCAGAAATGGAAGCACGAGATTCGATTCAGCCCCCAGGCACACGTCACATTTGTTTTCCATTTGCTGCCCTTTTCTACTGCTATTTTTATTTTTTTGTTGTAACAGTTAACTCTTGTAATCCTGGCTTGCTGGCAAAGTGAATATTGTGTGCAGGGGAAAAAAAAGTAAAAAAAAAGAAAGGAGAGCAGCTTGACTTGGTTTGCGCAAAGCCCAGCAGTAGGAAGGAGGCTTCGCCCTAGACTAAATGGCCTTCTCTCTGAGTCTGCATCCCGCTGAAGCAGAAGCAGCCGCGTCCCCGCATTGCTCATCTGGGAACGTTGACTACAGGCTCTGTCTGGGCCAGACAGGAAAGTGTGACGGAACACAGATTCCAGAGACCTCGAGCACTCGCAGCAGTGCTTGAGCCAACAGATTGTGAATTTTGTTTACAGTGTCCAATATTTGGATTTTTTTGTAAATAAAGTTATTTTTTCTACTAATGTTGCCTTTCTTTTGATGTCTGTAATAGTTTGGGCATGTTTTAGTGGTAACCGTTTAGGTCTCCGTGTAGGGTTCAGGGTGGGGGCAGGGGAACGTCCACACAGCGTCCGTGCTCAATTTTCAGAAGTTTTCTGGTTGAATACCAACAGTGTAGTTGTGTGTCCTCCTTGCCCATTTTAAACACTTCGCTGACAACTGGCCGAACACTACCGACGACAGCACACGGATCAGCACTTGCAATGCAATGACCCGCTCATTCGAGCAAAGTTGTTTTGGCGGGTGAATGGTATTAAGAACAAGGTAAGTTTTCAGTTTGCAGAACACTTTTCATTGAGGTTCTTGTTGGAGAAGGAAGGAGCACATCAAAACAGATGCAGACTGTTTTAGGCCCATGTTAAAGGTTGAGTTCAGTTTTAAAGTCGTATATTGACAACCATCGAGTAACCTCACCCATCCATCCACCCTTCCTGAGGTGGAATTGTGCACAGTCAAGCAACAGACGTTCTAGGTCTATTGGAGCAAAGCAGGAGAGGCCGACGGACAAACATCTCACGATTTTCTCCAATACTACTCTTTGTGAATCGGATGTCAGGTAGCAGGAGTGCACATCTGTCATGCTCCCAGGCATGTAGGCAGATTTGTTCCAATTGACAAACTTTTTAGACCTGGCATGCCATATTTAAATTCTATTTCTTGGAATGCTCTTAAGCCTGGTGTCAGGATGCAAATTCGGTCTTGTCTGAGCAAGGGGGTCACGCTGCCTTTCTTTACCCGTGGGGTGGCCTCTCATGTGAACGCATGCATTTTCTAGGAACTGCGTACTCCTCATAACGCAGCCCTAGACCCATGTAATAAGGTAGAAAGACATTATACATGTGGCATATATTGATGTTCGTTATCTTTTGATTCATTTTTGGAAGCAGAGTTCATGTTTTTAATTAATAATGAGCAAATACCCAGTTTGTATTGATGTGAATTTTTCACTTTAGTGCAAGGCCCTTAAATATACTGCATTTATAGAACGAGGGAGAAATAGCGAGCAACACTTTGGCGATTCCCAGCAGAGGCAAAAAACAGTGGTAAAAACACCTGGCAGAAGTTAGCAGTCAACTTTTACTAAACATGTTGGCAATGAGGCGGGTTTCTTAGGAAAGGGCCGCCTTCCTCAAACAAATCGGATACGTCATTACCATTCGCTTCTTCCCCTGAGCCCTTTGCCTGCAAGTTCTTCTGCGATACCCACTTTCTCCACCTATTTAATTATTTGTTTTTATTTTTCTTACTATTTCATAGTTTTCTCTAGGCTAGACTACTGCAACAGACTTTCTGAATCTGCCCTCCTCTACTCTCCACCTAATCCAGAAGAGGACTGCGAGACTTCGTCCAGGGAACGTTTCGCTCCTGTCCTGAAATCTTTCCACTGCCTCTCAGTTGCTGCAAGGATCAAATTCAAGACCTCTGCATCGCCCACAAGGCTTTCTGGGGCTGGACTCTCACTTCCTAAACACCTTCCTTCTTGAGCCCTTTGCTCAGCCACCTCCTAATCTCTGATGGTCAGACGCTTCTCCAGGCAGAGAGTGGGGGAAGATCTCTCAGCAGGTGCCTCCCTCTGCAATAGTCTCCCTGCCCTTCTCAAACTCGTGCCACACCATCTGAGGTTCCGGAAGCGGCTCAAGACCATCCTTTTCGCTTCTGCTTTCTGTCCCCTGCTGACCTACCTGTCTGCTGTGCTGAGTAGTTGCCTGGCTACCCTCAGATTCTCAATGGGCACCAGGCTCCCCCATGACCATTAGCCCCTGCACTGCCTCTGGGCCGTCGCTCACTTAGGTGCTGTAAATGTAATCCCACAGTTCCCTGCCTCCTTGCACTTACCCAGAGCTGCACTGCTCTGGCTGCACTTATTTAGAGCAATGCTGCCCTAAATGTACTCTCCTCTTCCCTCCCCCCGGCACTTCTCTACCTCTCCTCCCTGCACTTGCACAACTTGAATGACAAACCCTAGTAAGATCATTTGTTTTGTCCTCCCTCTTGTCTTCCCTGTCTTGTCGCGCCTAGAAACACTTGTGTACAGGCGCACCATAAATGACTCATCGTATCATAGCACTATAAGTCAGTTATTACCCTTTTACAACACAATTGTACACCTCAGCCTTGTAAGCACGAAAATCGGAACCAGCCCTGCTTAAATTACTTGCTGTAAATTCAGTCACACATAGATCACCTCATCCCAAGGACTCTATGTTCCAGCGTCCATACAAAAAGAAATAACTGACTGCTCAGGAGTAACTTCCTAGAGAATCAAACTGACCGTGCCAGATATATGTCAAGTGCAAGTTAGTTTCTTTTTTCAGAATCTGCCCCAATAGTGTGCAGGGACGTCATTTCACTAAAATGCCAGGGGCAGCGAAAGTGACATCACATGACCCTTGACCCCTATATGACATCACAGGAAGTGATGTAATTTGATCCATCCCCAGGTGACATCAAAGAAAGTGATGGCAAACGACCTTCAGATTTTTTTTAGATTCATCTAGCACCTGTTTTCCAGGTGCTCTCATTTCATCCAGATTTAAGAACCGAGGCACAGAGGGAGGAATGATTTGTCCACGATTACACATTTGGAGAATGCCATTTTCCAGATTCGACATGGGGTCTATATGTAAAACATACATAATGCAGTATTTCTAACCGGGTAACCGAAATCTGTAATGCAGGCTACAGCTAGTGTATGAAACGTCTATAGATCAATGGACACAGAAGTGCGTGTTATCTGTGGCGTTGCTGTGTTAAACAAACCAAAAAAAGCACTAACCTGGGCAGGTGTGCGCTGCTGTTTAACCATGAGAAAAATGCTGCACGAGCAAGGCCTGAAAATGAAATCGCTGACCAGGATTTAGTATCAACAAAATTCTTTGGTTATAAATGTATATACGATTCAACTACCACTATGATAGAAGAAACATATATATAGGAGTGCACCCGATAATGTTATCTTTGCTGGAGTACAATACCTGGGAAAGGTTCTTTCAATACATCAAAGTTTTATTATCTAAGCGTAATACTGTGGGCCAGAGGACTTAAAAAGATAAAATAAAAAACACCATTTAATGTTTTATCATTGCTGCACACATAAATTCATAGCACTGCACAGTTATTTAAAATTGGAAACACCCACAAGTTGCTTCTCACCCGGGGACTCACTGGCAGACTTCAAGGCGCGCACTGCACACTACCCCTTTGTCAGACCGATTGGTGCACAATGATGTAGCACATAATTTGGCAGCACCCCTACAAGCCGTGCTGTGAGGGCCCCCCTCCAACCAAGCTCTTTAACAAAGCACAGGGCACACCACACCCCGGGCCGGACCACCATGTGTGCTCAATGTCCATGCCACTGCAGGGGCATGCACTACTGCAAGATAAAACGTAGAGAGAGGGGGGCTGTTTCTGGTCCACAAATATACCAGCCACCAATGTTTTGAATAATGGGTTACACAGCACACTTTCTGGGAATATTTCGGTAAAAGGCCAACAATCAGTTTTGTAGGGTAAATCAAGAAAAAATGTACAATAGATGCAAGTCACCAAAAGTGCACAGGGCATTTCCCAATGCATTATCATGCCGGTCCCTGCAATATATGCCAGTATGAAAAACATTTGTATGCTGGTTGTGCCCATACATTGCCATGCTGTCTCCACCAACATATGCCAGTATTCCCATATAAGACCATACTATGGTATCATTACTGGCACTGGGCACAAAACTGGCTCAATATATGCCAGCACTCCTATGTAAGTACATACTCACGTTGGTTTGCCCATTAAAAGTGACATGTCACAATAGGAAAGCCTGTCCAAACTGGTTCCAATGTAAGCGAGTCTAGACCCATTAAACACTATCTTGCTTGATCATAGATGTTCAGTTAATAAAAAGTCATGCTACAGTGAAGAATGTACAGGCCGCTACACAATCAGTCTAGCGAGGTAACACTACTCATCATGCTTGCTTTTTTAAAAGATGCAGTGTAATTAATGTCATGCCACAGTAATGGCTGGACTGACTGCACCAAAATGCCATTCTAGCCAGGGAATGGCACACATGAACTTGTCTTTGCCCAACAATACCAGTAAAACATGGAAAGTCAATAAAGGATGTGACAAAAATGCTCCAGTGATTACCCAGTCTCCCAGGGTCTTACACTCACATGCATCCCCTTTCACCCATCGGTCACTCACCCATATATCTCCTCTCACACAGACTTGCTTCACCACACATGCACACACCAATCCCCACTCAGAACATTCAAATGCATACTACCACATTTATGTTCATTCAACCACCAGTCACTCACACCTTCTTTTACATGCCCCATTGCATTCTCTACACAGGCACACACCCACCCACCAAGAACATTCACAAACACACCATCACATTCATACTCATTCATCCACCAGTCATCCAATCATACACCCTTTCTTACCTCCACCCATTGCATTTTCTACACAGGCACATGGACACCAACCCACCCACAACATTCAAAAACACACCCTCACATTCATACTCATTCACCCACCAGTCACTCACATCTTATATTGCATCCACTCATTGCATTCTCTACACAGACGCCCACCCACCCACAACATGCAAAAACACACATCACATCACTTCTCATTCACCCACCAGTCACTCACACCTTATATTACATCCACTCATTGCATTCTCTACACAGGCACACACCCCCATCCACCCACCCAGAACATTTAAAAGCACACATCACTTCTCATTCACCCACCAGTCACTCACACCTTCTCTATCCACTCATTGCATTGTCTATAAAGGCACACACCCAGCCAGAACATTCAAAAACAAAACCACATCACTTCTCATTCACCCACCAGTCACTCACACCTCTTACATAAACTAATTGTATTCTCTACACAGACACACATACAGCCACCCACCCAGAACATTCAAAAACTCACATCACGTCTCATTCACCCACCTGCCACTCACACCTTCTCTTACATCCACTCGTTGCATTCTCTACACAGGCACACACCCACCCACCCAGAACACCCGAAAACACACATCATATCTCATTCACCCACCAGTACTCGCACCTTCTCCTACATCCACTCATTGCATTATCTACACAGGCACACACCCACCGGCCCAGACATTCACACACCACTTCTCATTCACCCACCATTCACATACATACATCTGACACGCACTTCACCCATGCAAAACCAACATAATGTTACAAAAAACGGCCTTCTTACCCTTTTCTTGCAGCTTCAGTACGTTCTTCCAGGCTGCTTCAGCTCCTCCGTGTTGCTCACAAACAGGAACCAGGAAGCTGATAAAGCTTCCTGGTTCCTGTATGTGAGCTGCAAGCAAGCCAAGGGAGAACGGGTTGGAGCTGAACGTGGCATGTGACATGTGCCAAATGTCACGGTCAGATTCAACCCCTACTGAATGCCTCCCCGGCTCAACCATCACCCTGATGTGTGAGGACTGGGGAGGGGACCCACCAGACCTGGTGTGGCGGGGCCCAACGCGCTGCAGGAGGACCCGATACACCAGGAGCACCTGTTTTTTTGGGCAAAAATATTATTTTCTTAAATAGTTTGTGTCCCTGATAGTGTGTATCCATGGCCGTGGGAGGAACCCACTTATTGGCCGTAGTAATAGCAACCTGAATGCTGTGTAAGGAAACTCTCTCCCAGGCACAGGGACTACAAAAACTGCAGAATATTTGAAATGCTTATGCAGAGACCCCCAGGTTAAGGACCATTGTAAAAAGAAAAAAAAGGTGGTAGGCATAGGCAAACGCAAGAAAGAGCAAGTGGTTCCTGGCTCCCTCTCCAGTAAAAAGAGTATTTGAATGTAAGTATATAGGCCTGTTCCTTTCCACCAACTATCCTTTGGGCAAACCTACACAAGTGCAATAGTCTCAATGTTCTACCAGTAGCATGGACGAACACCCATGGCTCCATTACCAAGAGTCTACGAAACAAAAATCTGCTAATAGCCTTGTAAGAGTCTCCGGTTTAGAGATTGTCAGTACATGAAGGACAACTCTGGAAGGCAACTTCCCGAGGAACATTTTTGGCTTAGTCCCGTTAATTTCGAATTGATCTTGGCCTGTGGTTTCTACTTTCTGGTGCAATGTATCATTGGCTAATTTACAGATTGAAGTGGGCCATTGATGACCAAAGGGGTATCACTACTCTGTCCTCTTAAAACTATTTGGAACCAGACAATCTGCATATACATCATCTGTTTGACCCAATTTCCCCAACACTGGGTAGGAATTTCTTGGGTTTATAGAAGGGACTACAAGTCCCAGAATGCAAATATAAAACCAGGACTAGACTCTCCTGACTAGAATGGATAATGTTGGCATGTATTTCCTGTCTAGTGATCTGTGCAATGAAATGCAATATTACATGCAATGACTGACTGGCTTCCGGATTTGACGAACTTTCTTTCAATTTAGTTTAGGAGAAATGTATTTATCAGACATGATTGAAAAGTGGTGTACGGTGACTGGCCTGACTCAGCGTGCATCTGTGATATCCAACACACTTAAACAATCATGCACATTTGATTTAATTCTCACTTAAACAATCATGCACATTTGATTTAATTCTCTTGGATATTCATCGAGTGTCAACATTATGTAGAAATACGTACACAATTGTTTTTAGCATTCTAATTCCTAAGACATCACAGCGCAGCATTACACTAACATTTTTTTTTTACTAAGCAGAAATGTCACATGATACGTATGCATCACTGTTCCTTTTAATCCTAACAGTGTGGGTACCCACCAAATGGGAAGACTCCCAATTCAACATTCAAATGTCATGGTTTTATGTGCCCACTGCACAACAAGAATGAGGGCAAAGGCTGGTGTAAAAGAGGGACTTTGGGGGAGGGAGACACCCTCAATATAAAACAACGCTCAGTGTATCCTTATTCTCAGAGCTTCAGATAAAGCATCTAGTTCCTCTATGAACCGAGGCGATAGTTTTCACATACTTGCTAACATATTCCATTCCGGTGCTGCTCGTCAAGTCCTGGTTTTAATTAGGTACTCTGGGATTTGGAATCCCGGATTTCTCTATTCTAAACCAAGCACTACAAATCCCAGACCACAAAGTGAATATGCTTACAGATCCTTGGATAGAAATTAGGTTCTGTTTAATTTTGCAAGTGAGCAATGCAGCCTTGGGGGGGGGGGGGGGGGGGGGGGGAGAGAGAGAGAGAGAGAGAGAGAGATAGAGAGACTGAGTAGACGAGGTCCATGACTAGCCTGTTAATTGGGCTTTCTCTTTAGTGAGTGGCAAGATGCTCTCTCTGTGCTAGGGCAGATATCCCCCACCAACATCTAGCCCTCAACCCAACGAATAGTGCTAGGCCTTCTGACAGTTTCCAAGAGAGCGATGGCAGTGGGCTATCCCTACCAAGCCTCTAGAGGGCTTCAGGCTTTTCCATGGTAAGAGAACCTGACGGGGAACTGACCAAGTTTGGTACTATTTCCCTGTGTGCTAGTTCCCTGGCCAGTCTGCTAATGATCCTCGAAACGGGATACAGAGGCAGCAGTGCAGTACATTATCGTTAAATGATAAGGGTCCACTCTTTTCAAGAGATAAAAATGCAGTGGTGTTCATTTCTCTCTAAATCTTTTCTGGAGGCCATTTGACCTGCCCCGCTCAAATTGGGATCTAAGTGCTGCATAGAATATCCCAACCTGTAAATTGGTCTAGCGTTTTTCCTCCCCTCCAGGTCAGTGCCACCTCTGGTGCTTTCCTGTCATACCATGAATGATACCTCACTTTGAAGTAGGAACTGGTCCTAATTGCTGGATGACTATCTGCAAAGCAGTACCATGCCTGTCTCTGGCAGCTGCCAGGAAGCTGACTCAGGGCTGAGTGCCACCCTGAGCTAGTGGACGTTGGGCCCGAGGGTGGTCTAGGGTTAGAGGCCATGATCAAAACCTGTCCCTGACATACTGCAGGAGACAGTCACATTGCTTCACCACAGGCCAGTTCCAGGAGTCCAGTCCCTCCTCCCCCACCTCTGACTCTACTGACCAACCCTTGGAAGCTTAAACCTTGTTGATAGGCTGCACCCTAATGGAAAGGCTACCCCATCCTAAATTAGAAGAGCCTAAAGCTCGCCCTACCCAAACCCAAATCCCTAACATTCAAAAGAATAGCTTCCACTTTAAGGGAAATCATTTCCGTCCAATCAAAGATAGCGCACCCGTGTTACTGTTACCGGTTCACCCAGCACATCAAAGGAGCATTTTTTAGAGGACATGGGACCTGCAGTGAGCACTGTGGTCCCAGCGATGGTGTTTCCAGCCTGCTGCCTCCTAAACATGGTTAAAACTGACACAGGACGCACAGTGACAATGAAATATCTTCTTACACAGTCTTGATTGATGTAAAAAGGTTTATTCAAGTATTAGGAATAAAACCCACCGGTCCTCACAACTTACATAACACAACTGATCTTTCTTGTGCATCATTCCTTCAAGCAGTACATTCTAACATTCTAGTATTCTAACTTCCTACTCCATTCTACATTCCATACCTATAGCCCTACACAATGATGAGATACTACAGACAACTACTGAATTCCCTGGCCAAAAAAAAAAAATCATGCGCTTTAGAAAAAAAGTATCACGCTCGCCGCTCGCCCACTGCTATCATTGACCCTGAAATTATGGAATGATTACCCACTGTGTTTCCAAATGATTGTTCACATGCTGGAGACACCATAGGCACCAGCTCCTTACAGTCAGCCTTAGGGAGCGACACTGGAACAGATTTCAAATCCAAGATTTTGGACAGGCCAGCTACAGACTTCGTCCAAACCCGTGGGTACAAATTAGCCCCTGCTGCATGCAGGAAAGCTAACTAATCCCAACATCACACAATTACCACTCAAGGATGCAGAACGTCAGATAAATGCCCACATGGCGGTGGCATGGGGGGACCTCTCTGCTAATCGTGTGTGTTGTGAGTAGACTAACCATCCCATAGAGTTTCCCAGGGAGAAGGAAAGTGCATATGAATTGTTCAACAACTTTGTACAATAGATCTCTGTGAAGGGTTGCCATTTGTCAAGAGTTTGGAAACCATGGCTTTAAAAAAAAATGATACTGCTAATTGCCAATCAGATTCCCCTTTCATAAACTCCATGCCTCCTCCTGATCTGTAGCGCCTGCTCTTCAGTGGTACACAGAAGGATCAGAGGTCACAGGTGCCCATTTGACAGCTGCAGTGACAGCCAAGTCTCTTCAGCACAGGGGCGGCATTTAAGATATGCACCGCCCAAAAACAACATAACTTTGGGTATGTTGTCTTGGTGACATGTACAAATTTAAATATAAGCCATATCTGAGTTTCAGGAATGCTGGTCAACATATCTCATAGTTATCCAAGTCCCATCAATTTGATATCACACATGCAATGGCCTTATGAGGCCAGTTGAACTGTGTACGGGGTTTGTGCATTCTTCCCCAGACAGGTAGCCTTTGCTGCTGCTAGGAAGACTGTAGCCTTGAGGGTTGGCTCTTTTTGTTGCTGTGTGGGGACAGGTGACACCCTTCCCAGAGACACAGCCACTCCACAGGAAGCTATCCTGGGAAGAGGAATCAAAGCGCACACCCATTCACAAAAGGCTTAGATTCCCACCAGGGTGCTGCACACAAAAAGGGCCTTTAGTCCTAATTGAGATGGGATGAGCGGGACGGGGCTAGGGCAGACAGGAATAGCACTTTACAGCCAGAGGAAGGTTTCACTCTCTTGTTTCTCTCTGCCTCTATCTTTCTTTCCTGTCCCCTCTGCTTCTTCAGCCCAAAGAACTTTGAGTATGATTTCAAAAAGCAAAGACCACTTGTTCTAAGAACAGGGGTTGGACCCCTAAAGCAGGCTAGCTTTAGTCCAATCGCATGTGGGCTTTTGCCTTTAAGAGAAGGGGCCTTCCACTCCTTCTGGAATTCACTTTTGAACAAATACCGAGAAATAATTAATTGTACCTTATGATGAATTCTGTGGAGTTATCATTGATTCCCCAGCAAGGATCTCCTCCCAGGTGGCCAGGGGATGGCAGCCGCTACCTGATCCTGACCCTGTGGTTGGTACTAGTAGGGAGGAGATGGCTGTTGGGCGAAGGTAGTACCCCCGTCTGCATTTAACAGAAAAAAGGGAGAGAAAAATGATTATTGTACATGTAACCATTAGGTTAGGTGCAAGAAGTCCTAAATTGGGCCCTTCTAGTTAAAAAGAATTCCTGATGTCATTTAAAAAATGTATTGAAGTGAGAGGTGTGAAAAGACATAATTGGGCGGAGTGTGAGGGAGTATTCCTTGTGTTCGTTTCACTGTGTCTGGACTCTGTGACAGCAAGTATTTTTTTCATAGCTGCTAGCAAGGAGGAGCTAATTGCACAAGAACCCACTCCCAGCCGCGCAGCATCGCGGATTGTGACAGTGTGTTCCTTGTGTTTGTTTCGCTGTGTCTAGACTCTGTGACAGCAAGTATTTTTTTCATTGCTACCAGCAAGGAGGAGCTAATTGCACAAGAACCCACTCCCGGACACGGAGTGTGAGGGAGTGTTCCTTCTGTTTGCTGGGTGCGTGGCGGGTCTGGGTTTTGTTCGGAGGCAAGACCTGGCAATGGACGTTCCATGTTACCCACAGCTCGCCACCCGGCTGGTAAAGCCGAAAACGATGCCGCTCCAAACATTGGCTCAACTACGTTGATGTTGCTCCGCACCAGCTGCTGAAGACGAGAACACGGTGCACAAACAAGTAAGTGCAAAAATTGCATGTGTAAAGGAGGGGGCAACAGAGAAAGTCTCTGTAAATCACACCGTTACTATTCAAAAGAACTCACTGCTCGAGATTGCGGTTCGTTGTGTTCCCCTTTGCCCCGCTGAAATATCAATAAACACAGAAGCGGGAGGGAACTGTCCAGGCATACCACAAGAGTGGGAGGCGAGCGTGGCACTGGGATAGAAAAGTCAACTATTCAAGAACCAATAAACAACAAGCTGGAAACTAATAAGGCCCCCTCCAGCGTCAAAAGCGTGTAGTTCCTCTGGCATACCGCTCATTAGATCAGAGGACCAAAGCGGCGACAAAAAATGCAACTACAGAGGCTGACAACTCAGAAAATGAATCATGGCAAAAGTGGTCCACTGAATGTGGTACGGCCATGTTGCATGAACATTTTGAAAGAGAAAAAGGCACACACGAAGGCAGTCAAGAAGGAACCAGCCTGGAGTTGTACCTTCACATAGGGAACCCGAAGAATAAAGCCCTGTGTAACATATCTCAAGAAGTGCCGTCTAGCCCGAAGCAACTCTGCCTAGAGAAAAGGAATGGAGTTGGGCTTGAGACATGCAGGGAAGGGAGGGGCACCTCTAGTGTTTGACCAAATCAACCTGACACAGACACCTATCCTGAAATAACCCAAGATAATGTGTTTCGACCAGCAATGGCACTGGAGTCGGAACTGGACATTATGCAGGAAGTAGAGAGCCAGGAATCTGTGGCAGCGAGTACACGTGACATACCGAACTCTATAGCAATGGCATATCAATTAAATAAAATCAACGCAAATCTTGCTGTCAATGACCCAACCACAGAACTACAGAGTAGATTAGAAATGGGGTATTCAGAATACAAGGCTCTAGAAAATAATCCTAATTGCCCTGCAATTACCATGGACACTCAGCAAATGCAACCTGCACAGCCGGTGCAAAATCATCTGAGGCTGCCTTACAAACACAGACGAATGGATTCAAGCCAACTACAAGGACCAAACTACCTTCATTGAGCTTTTGAACTCAAAGATGATAACCATGGAAATAGTGCTGCACAAGATGAAGCTGCAAGCCGCTTACAACATCAATAAAATTAAATTGTAAACAATTTATTCAAGGAGCAACTAAAAAATAACAAAGACGACAAACGACTTCTTGCAGAAGTAGCAAGAGAAGCCCTAATGATTTTAAAGAGGCAACATCTTACCCGAGAAGATCCAGAGGATTCAGCCATGGAAAGAAGAGGGGAAAGAAAAGACACTAAAGAAGCCAGGCCCAGTGAGACAGCCACAACATCTGACTATGCAGGTAAAAAAAAAATCTGTCATGTTGTCGGCCAAGACAACAGATAGCAAAAGTGTGTCCGGTGTCTGTGCACCCCGGAACAAGGAAGGCTCTACTATTGGGGCTGATTCAAAAGCTCAAGAGGACGCACGGAAACCAATGCAATTTCAGAATCTGTAAAACCCATGACCGAGTTGAACTTCCGACTCAACAGCAGTAACTCCAACAAATGTATCTACCACGGATGGGCGCAGTCGATCCCTTGAGGTAACAAGTCGAACTTGGCCATACCGATAGCCATTCCGTCCTCCTCTTCTAATGCAGAAGTATTTACTATAATGCCCCCAATGGTGAGTAAAGTTGGGATGAAAAACAACACAAAAGAGAATGGAAGTTTTTCTATCTTTGATAAAACAAATAGAATAACAGTGGGGAAAACTGAGTAATAATAGTATACCGGTGAAACAGAAAAAGAAGCCAAAAAATATGCCCAGCCGCAAGAACGTGAATGCTAAAAATTCCTGTAAATTTTTAAGGAATATTATATCTTTAAATGTTACGATTCAAACCGCAGCGATGGCAAAAGCTGTGACGCTGCGGGAAGAAAGCAAATCTTCCACCCACAAAGAAAATTCAAAAAAGGAAGAAGAGGGAAAGAGCCTCACGTTGGAAGGGGCTGAAATCGAAGAAGAGAAACTGATTGAGGAACTGGCAAACCTATCTACATATGAATCAGATAGAGAAGAGGTTGAGGAAGAAGTGGATGGTCCTGCCGAAGATCACATCATCCTCGACGCAGATTCTGAAGACTAGCAGATGAGGGGTCCGCCAGTGAAAACTAAAGAGATGCCGGGTAAAAGTGCAAAAAGAACATGCACTATATTTATTACACTGACTAAAGATACCAAGTTGAATTCAAACTGGAATGTCCAAGTCCCAGGGCTAAACAGATTTCTCACTATTGAAGAGAGGAGATCATTGGAGGAAACCAAAATGGCTACAACACGTAAACCGTTGATAGCGAAACAGAGAGAACTCCTGCCTATTTACGCAACCAATCATGAATTAACGGCCTACAGTGCTAAAACTCCTATGGGAGCTAATAGGCATACAGGGGACCCAAAGATTGACCACAAAGCTGATTGGAGAGAGGATAGACGACCGACTGCAATGGCCACACAGGGGAACGTTAACAAAAGGCAAAAGATAGACTGAAATTACTGCCTTTTGCTGGAAGGAATCTTCCCTTCAGATGATGGGCTATGTTCCAGGTCTTGCCTGTTCTCTTGATCTAATTGAAATGTAGTCCTGATCAAAGATTATGCTAGGTTTCTCAGTTGCTTGAATGCAATTAGGGGAGCTTCTATGAAGATGTCGCTGAGTCCAACATCCCTGCTGAAAATTGGTTGTAGGTCCTTATCAATCCTATTCAGTTGGGTTAGTGCCCTGTGGTAGGTTACAACCAAAGATATTTGTTCTGTTTCACTTATGTCTCTCTACCATAGCAGGTTGTCTCTGGGTATTTTCAATGCATGGTCAAATTCCCTATCAATTTGTCTTGCAGAGTGAACTTTTTGCACAAAGAATGTGCAGAGTGTGGCAAGTCGTCCTGTTGGAGCATATGCACTGGTATTGTATGCCCTGGTTGTAGATAATGGACAGTTTTGTGCGGCTTGGGCGGAAACTTGTTCTGTGTAGGTATTTATTCCTGTCAGTGGGTTTCTTGTACACAGCTGTTGCTAGATGGCTATTTCTGCCAACCAAGCTAGTTGTATCCAGGACGTGTATGCTCTTCTTGGAGTATTCCATGGTGAACGTAATGCATCGGTTAAAGCCATTTAGTTATTCATGGAATTGTTTAAGAGAGTCTTCACCTTCTGTCCAAATTAGGAAGATGTCATTAATGTAGCACATGCATGTTAGTGGTTTCAGGGAATGTTGTTGTAAGAACTCATGTTCGAGATGTGCCATGAAATGGTTTGCATACTATGGTGCCATTTCTGTTCCCATGGCCATTCCGGACTTTTGTAGGAAGTGTGGTGGACCAAAAGAAGGAGTCGGACTCAGGGAGAACATTTCAAGTGTGTTTATTAAACTAAAATGAAAAATCCCAAACTATCACTATTGCTAAGAGAGAGTTCCCTGCCTACAAAACTGAGCTGAGGGTGCTCTTCTATTGTCAAAATAAAAAGTCGTCCTCAATCCAAAAACCTAATTGCTTTCTAGCCCTACCACTGTGGGAATAAACCATAAATTAAACCTGAGCACTATGCTTCTGGCTCAGGATTTGTCTGTCCCAGGTCTCAGTAATATCTCTCGGATATTATTCTTAGTTCCAAATAAAATGTTAAGTGTTAGTTCACCAAAGAAGACACTTCAACTCCCCCTTCCCCAGCAAAAGTTGCAAATCTTTGCATACATCCAAAGTCTTATATCCTTTTAACGGACGGATGTTTCCTTCATCCGTTTTCCACTGGTGTGGTTGTTCCTTCCTGTCTTTTGTTGTGATGTTTTGATCCCTCCAGGCTCTTTTCTACTCAGATAATGTACAATGTCACTTGTTTCAACAGAGTTCTCCTGACCCCGCTGATTCTCTAGCTTGGGAGATCTATTTGGCCATGGCCATTGTTCAGGACTTTCTAGGGCTCTTAGAATCAATTCTGGCTTCCGGTTCTCTTCCTTCCAAATGCCTCCATATGCCCTGGGCAACCATGGTACCTCTGTTACAGTCGGGTCTGCTCAAGCGGGATAGCGTCTCAAAGTAGTGATTTTCATTTGTTCTCCTCTCCGGCTTCTCGGGTATTTCAGCGCATGCTCTCTGGACTCTGCTAGTCTCATCAGTCTGCTTCCTTATATTTGGATAGGAGGATTCTTTCCTCCATTTGACCCTGGTTTTGGCATCGTTCTGCGGTACCCAAAACCACCACGCCTGCAACGTGATCACACCACCAGTCTTGACTGTGGCTGGCTTGCCACTCTTGGTGCTGGCCTTCTGGTTTCATTCCGTGCTCCCTATATTCCTCTACACTATAGCTGGCTCCACAGGGCAGCGTGGCAGTGCCCCTTCAGGATGTTCCCATATCAGAGGTTCGCCTTTGCGTAGGATTCTTTCTCCTTCATTCAAGGTTCCTCATCTCGTTATTTCTGCTGCTGCATTTGAAAAGGTTGTGTCGTTCCTATTTGACTGTTGATTTCACGGGGAATCCAGCATCACATGAAGCTAACGCGGTGGAAGCAATGTCACTATTTGTTGGATTCAAAACAAAAAGAGTCTTTTCTAGTACCAGATATGCAGACAGTGTATTCTTTAAGAACTTCTGTATAGGAATGGGAGCCCTTCTGCCCTAGATGGGAATTGGGATTTCATTCCATGGTGCCCATGGCCGTACACACTCTGGTTTTAGACCCCAGCAA
This sequence comes from Ambystoma mexicanum, assembly GCF_040938575.1. Taxonomy (NCBI): domain Eukaryota; kingdom Metazoa; phylum Chordata; class Amphibia; order Caudata; family Ambystomatidae; genus Ambystoma; species Ambystoma mexicanum. Next base: position 757,843,036 of record NC_090927.1, on the reverse strand, counting down.
GACATAACTCACATGTTAGAAGAATAAGCAGCTGTTTATACATTTAGGGAAACTATTGACAAATGGAGATTTTGAAAAGTTCTCCCACTTCAGGCTGCCTAAAGGAACGGCAAAGACCTTTTTCCAATAGTACTCAGAAGAAGATCTATTTGAGCAGGCATTGGAAGACTTTGCCCTGTGGAAACATGTTCCATAGCCCACGAGTTACTGCTGAGGCATATTCTGCTCTGAGATTACACCACGGCTGCATTTACGGCATCACAGAATAGACAACTTTCATGACTTGTAATGAAATATTCTCAACAAATGATATTGTCGTCCATTGAGTACAATCTCAAGCTGTGAAATTCCCTCTTTTGGGTGCCAGACGTGGCTCCTGAACCATGTTTATCCTTATTTGACTGACTAATGTGCTAGCAAGAATGTGGAAACTGTATCTAATAGTAAGGAATTCCGGCATTGAACGTACACAACCAATGCTATCGTGATTACTGGGCTGCCTTTGTCAAGTGAAAATCAGAGAGAACAAATGGACTGGACAAACATGGAAACTGTGAGAGAAACGGTGCCCTAGGATGACATAGACAGGAAGCTGAGATGACCAACCATTCGTTGCTGATCCGAAATGAGCAAATCTTCACCAGCACGGATGTATTGCAGCGAACGTCTTTCTCTGCTTCAAGGAGCACCTCTCATTAGATATCTAATGTGTTTGGAATGAACATCCCTATGTAAACAATATACCAGACTCTATTGAAAACAATCATGACAAAACCACCAACTGAACCACTTAATTTTCTTTTCACCCACTCTCTAATGGTTTCCCCTTAATGCCAACTGTGAAGAAACTAGCTAGCTAGAAGATGTTTATGAAAAATATTGTTTCCCCCTTTTTCCCTTCAGACAACAATGTTTTATTTTTGTATATAACCCATTCCTATTTCCTTTTCCCTCTCTCTTGTATGCCTGTTTTTCTTACCAAGTTACACATGTACTCTTTCCTTTTTCCTTTTCTCTCGTATGCCTCTTTTTCTTTTCAAAGTTGCACATGTACTCATTCCTTTTTACCCGTGTATTCAAGAAAAACACAGAGGCTGGAAGTGTATGTAAATACAGTTAAGAGTAAAGATAAAATACAAGAAAATGTCAACACATTTTTTGATAAAGAAGAAAGAGACCACTGCAAATTGAATGCTAAACTCTGGGCGCTGGTGAGTTACTGTCTTTTTTTTTAACTGCCTATACATACAGACACGTTATTAACTACCTTATTAAACAGATGTGGCCACAGGTTTTATGTGCATCAACATCTTCGGTGTCTCTGTATCCACCTGGGAAGAATGAATAGTCGAGTTGAGCCAGCAGGATTCCAGTGTGTGGCCTCGGGAAACTCATAGATTGCTGCAGTGGACGCACCAGCCCGCTGAGCTATCTTCCTGGCAATGCATATGTACGCGATGATGTCATGATGTCATTTCTGAAGTTCATGTGTGCGATGGCGTTTTCAGTGAATGCAACGCGATTTGTCTTCCAATGAATCATTATCTTTATTTTTGGCAGGAAATATTTTTAGATGCATCACAAAATATCACAAAAGCAACAGAAACAACGGCCTTTGACTCCTCCTCGGTGTCCGGTCAAAGGCTCGAATGCAATAGGGTCGACGCAATAGGACCAAAAACAAAAGGATCACATTTTTTTTTAATTATATATATTTATTGGGTTTTCATATAGGTAAAAAAAGCGGTTTTTACCACAAAAACGGGGGTTGGAGGTGACCCCTACCAAACCCCCCCAAAAAAAAATGTATTTTTTTTTTCTTTTCGATCCTTTTGTTTTCGGTCCTTTTCTTTCGACCCTTTTGTCATTCAATCCTTTTTAATCGATCCTTTGACCTATAACCCTCCTCCTCTCTAAAGAACACGCCCTTTGCATCTGAATGGCATGTACTAATGCAGGTCACGTCTTACATTTGCTATTAAAACAGTTCCATAACTTCATTTCTTCGCGACAATGCCCTCTTTGTGTTGTGATATTAAGTTACTGTAAGAAACACCTCTGTTTTATTCATTTCTGCGCAATACCGGTTCTCAGAAAACCCTAGAGGCCAAAATGTCATTGTGTGTTGACATTCTGGCCTCTTTTCCAAGGAGTCGCACCTTTGGGAGATAAACCCTGAGACGATTATGATTTCCTTTCTTTTGCCAGCACGCAAACAAGTGCGCATTTCCAGATAGAAACCTTGTGAAAGACGCAAAGATGGTATCTCCTGGCAGCCACAGAACACATTTATCAGGTTACACCAACATCCGGGCCAGCGATGGATCAAACTATGCACCTTGATTTGCACGAATGCAGGGGCTTTGGCGTCCAAGCGGAGGTGTTCTTGAAATGACAGGAGGCGTTCACAGAGGCTCGTGTGGGGTTTACACTTCACAGAATAAAAAAGAAAAAAACAGGGAGCCAAGTGCCTTTTTTTTGTCATCTTAGGGCCTAAATAGTGTATGCTACCCTTAACGATGGGTATTGTGTCTCCATAAAGCTCAGGCATTCATAAAACAAGGCTTCTCCTCAGAAACGGTGAACGGAAGCAAGTCTTTGGCACTATTGGCAATTCTAGAGGAACTTTCAAAAGCGTTCCCCTGCAAATTAACAACAACAGGAAATCCAAAAGCTGTAAAAAATACATGTAACCTAATTTCTTCAAAACTCATTCATAATAGGTATCAAAAGAGATCCATACGTTATTTAATTACCCTGAATAACAGAATACATAATGTAGCGAGGTAAGTAAGAGAAAAAAAAGGAAAAAGAAGGTTTTTACATAGAAATAAATCATGCACTTTATTAAATAAATAAAACACACAAATTTTGCAAGATGATGAAAAAAAGATTTTAAGATTGAAAATGTGAAGAACAATACATGAACAAGGAATACCCTATAAATAGACAATCTGGATGGTGAATTATATATCAATGAACAGATCACCATAACAGAAAAAGTGAATGTAAAACAACAATCAAATACAGAATAATGAATACATGTATTTGCACAATACAATAATTTATCAGGCCTGCAAATTAACATCAGAGTTTCAGGCGCACCTATTCGTGTTCATGGAAGCGCTGCTGCCAGAGGCTTATCTAGTTAGACTGAGTTATATGTTTAGCTCATTGCCAATGTTCTAAAGTATGTCCACTCACAGACAAATAAGGATTCTGTAGGTTTATTTTGGAAATACCAGGTGATGGTAGCCCCTGCGCAATAGCTTCTAGGGAACCACTCCTCACCAATTGCCTTCTCTAGAACCTTCCGCAGCTGAGCATTCCAGGTGACAGAGCAATATACCTGAAAGGTACTGTGGTACAGGGGCCCTTAACATTTAGATGATATGCTCCTATTAAATAAAAAAATTGCAAAAGCTCTGCTTTTGGGCTTACTGCACAAAAAACCCAGACTCTCTTAAAAGTGGAAAAGATCACTTTAATATGACAGGCCAAAGCTCACAAATAAACGCTAACCTGGCCCCTGGCCTTACAGACTAAATTAAACTCTTTAACATTTTGCCAAACATTAAATAAATAATTAACTCTTAAAGCCCCCAACAATTGAATGAATAACCCCAATTTCCTACCTACCTACCTCCAGGGTCGGATTGGGACAAGAAATAGGCCCAGACACCCAAAAAAAAGTGGCCCTACCCTCGCCTCAAAAAAGTGGCCCTCCCCTTGCCTAACGACCCTTGACCTCTGCTGACATCACCGGAAGTGGTCATTTGACCCCACCCCAAAGTGACATCCTGGGAAGCAATGAAACACAACGTTCACCCCTTGACAAAACAGGAAGTGGCATCAAATAGCATTGCTCCTAAGTACACTATGAAAAATATGGTTATGTTTTCACTAATGTGATATACATTTCATACAAGAATGGACCACCATATGTATCATTAATATATGTGTGTATAGATTCATATTGTCAAATTACTGTGAATGCAAGCAGACGTCCAAGGCCAAATGGTAATGTTATTGTATAGCACTTTCTTTTTTATAGAACAAATATGCATATAATGCCACCCAACCGGTGTTGGTACTCATTTATCGACCTCGGAAGGATGAAAAGGCTGAGATGGCCTTGCTGGGATACGAATCTGCAGATCACACACACACATCACAGCAGCGAGTGCTCAACCCACTGATCTATCTTATCGGCTATAGTAAAATGAGCAATTATTCTGTAGTGGATACCATTAAACTGGTAACTGAGATTTAAAGCAGAACAGTTAAATTCATCTGCAGGTTTGGTGCAAAGTTGGCCGCATGTCAAGCCTGCATGCATCTACTTTCAGGCTTCAGAGGTTGTCAAAATAGGGAAAGCTGCGCAATCACAGGACATCCCCTACTCAGAGCACTGGTTACCTCATACATGCAAACAAACATCCTGAACAGCATGCCAGGGAGATGGGAAAGAAAAACACATTACAACAAAGCATTCATTGTGGCACAATGCAGTCAATGGCCACTTGATGTGTTATGGTCAAATATTTCTACACTGTACAGAAGCTTTAAGGCACAAGGATTTTGTCAAATGACCGAGGACACAGAGATGGAATGTCTTGTGATGATCGTAATAGAGACAACAGCAGAAAAAAAACATGCTATTACTGCAACTTGCCAAAGGCAAAATACATAGTCCGAAATGGATGCTCATTCTACTTTAAAGTTGGTCGTTTATCACTAATACATATTTATCACTAATACAGCAGCACAGCCACTTCAATGGGCACCGTGCCCCCTGGAGTGGGCACGGTGCCCATTGAAGTGGGCATGCTGCCTCAACTTTGCATGCTGGCAGCAGCATGTGAATGATGCATGCATCACAATTTATGATGCACACATCATGCATGCAAATCAATCATCAAAGCAAGGTAACGTGTTACCTTGCTTTGATGAATTATGCAGTTTCAGGTATTTTTTTTCTTTTCAAAGAAGGATTTTTTTCAACACATTTAAAAAAAAAATCAAAAACACGTTCTCTCCCAAACTGCCCCAGGAGTGGCCACAAACATGCCCCCACTCCCCAGGAGGCCGAGGGGCCAATCCAACCCTGCCTCTGTCCTTCATACCCCGTTTACTTGTGTGTTCTGTGCATTTGATCTTCTTTCTCTCTTTGTTTACTCCCTCATCTTTTTTTTCAGCTCCCCGCCTTGCCCTCCCTTTTCTCTCTCACGGTTTCCCTTTCCCCTTCCCCTCCTTTGCCCAGCCTTGCATCTCTCTTTCCTCTCCCTTCGACAGTCTCCTTCATGAAGCCTGTTCTTAACACCCCCGATCGCCCTTCTCAGGGGCTCACCGCCTCCCCTTACGTCCTCCTGGGCAGTGGCTGCACTCCCACGTCCCATCTTCCAGACCCCCCCTGCTGCCCACCGGATCATCCACCTTCTACGATCCCCTCACCCCGCTCACCAATGCCAGGGTCCCGTGCGCCGCGCCCCGATTCTGGGCGCTGTCCTCCCGGGCGGGTCCATGGCATGGCACCTGGTCCTGAAGTGGGCCACTCACCTGCTGCAGGCGAGGCTGGGGCCGGTCGATCGGATCCGCCAGTGGCGCTCCCCCCTTGCCCCCAGGTGTGCGTGATGAGGCTCAGGGTAGACCTTGCTGCTGCTCCAGAGTAGTAGATCTCTATCTGAAGAAATTGCAAGACTTTGTGGCCCCCATAGAAGAGTTTGATGCTCTGTAGTAGAGTCTGTGTCCGTGGAGTAGAGCGCGCTGGTAGGGAGTAGAGTCCGTGCCCGTGGAGTAGAGCGCGCTGCTAGGGAGTAGTGTTTGCGTCTCTGAAGGAAGAGGAACTCAGTGGCCCGGAGGTCGGACGTGCTGCTCTGGGCTGTGTTTCATAGGCTGGATTCGAGTTTGCAGCTCTGGAGTAGTTGCTTCTGGGAATAATGTGCAGTAATTGGGAGGTGTTGTGGCCCTGGAGCAGAGTGTGCTACTTCTGTGCGAATTGTGCTGCTCTGGAGTGTTGGGCTTTAAGAACAATACTTATTGACACCGGAGTAGAGTTTGTGGTGCTGAATACATTGGAATACTAAGTGCATATGTTGTTTCAGCTCCGAAGTAAACTTAAGTTTTCAGGGGCAGAGTTTTCATAAGGTTTGAGGCTCCGGGTTAGCCTTTCAGTGAGTCACGTGTGCAGCGCCTAGAAGGACACAGCTAGCTCTGCAGTGAAGTTCCTAGTTCAGTGGTACAGCTGACAACTCCATGGCAGCACTTGAGTCGCTTGTGTTAAAAGTTTGCCGATGGCGTATTGCACCTGCAGCGTTGGGTAATGTTCACCGCTGCTGGGTAGATCTCTAGGCGCTAGGGTAGCGCCTGCGCTCCAGGGATGGTGTTTGTATTTCCACTACTGTCAGTGTGGGGCGGAGTTTCCCGTTTGAAAGAGTGAAGAGCTTGGTGCCTTCTCACCTTCCCTCCTTAGCCCAGGACACTCCCCCTACCACGTTCCAGGGTGTTCCTATCCCTTGCAGCAACAGAGGCCCATATTCACGTGACAATGACACTACTCCCACGAGTCACGGAATTGACCTCTTTGGCGCCTCCAAGTCTCTGTGTGCGGGCGCTGATGCCTACATTAATTGGTTTTTAACTTCCCTTCCCCCTCGGCCCCAGCCCCAGGACCAGGCACAAGTTGCTGCTTGCAACTTAAAGTACTTGTAATGGCCTCAGCCCATGAGCCCAGCCCCCGCGCACCATGCTACAATTAGTCACAGTCACCGGGCCACAGATTCTTCACGGCACATTCGTAACACTTTTTGTCAATTGTCTCGACACTCGAGACAATTGACAAAAGTGCTACCATAGTGTCTCTTCACGGCCTGGCCTACTGGGCCGTTGATGGATTCATGCAAATAAACAATATGCAAAAAAAAGCATCAAAGCAAGGTAACAATGTGTAAACACACACACGTTGTTACCTTGCTTTGATGCTGCAGTGCCCAAGGCCAGCCCAGTTCCCCACGCACCTGCACACACTCAAAAAACACCTGCTAAAAACCGGCCCGGGGGTAGCTGATGGAAAACTGGCCCCCCAGGTGCTCAAGGGCCATCGGCCAGTGGCTGATCGGCCGATGAGGCCAGTCCGACGCTGCCTATCTCCAGGTCCTTACCATCCCCTGACCATCTTCTCCAGCCTTCATCCCCGCTTTCTGCCACCCTCTCCCTGGGGCCATGCCCCTCCATCTTCCAGACCTGCTCACCTCTCTGTACCCCCGGGGTAGCCCGTTCGTGCAAACAGCACCACCCCCATCCTTACTCGCGCTATCCCCCCCATTGCTTGCCTCCCCCCCATCCAGAGGGGCCATGCCCCCGCCACCTACTTCCTGCTCCCCACAACTCCCCTCAACACCAATCTCCTCCTACCTCAGACCCGCAGCCGGGCTGACCTGTCACATCAGCAACAAAACCTCTTAACATTCCACCAACTAACGCCCTGACCTGTCACACCAAAACTACCAACAACCCCCTTTACCTTATGCCCTAAACACTTTAACAACATGAAAAAATTCAAAACCTGGGGGAAAAACCCAAAAAAGAAGAACTGACTTCCCACTACAAATCAACCACCCCTACCTCACCCCAATGGACCTCGCCAAAAAATGGGGGGTGGGGACAAAGACTCGCCCTTAACGGTCGCCTGCTCTCGAACCTTCCCTGCCCCTTAAATACCCCTCCGAGCGGCGCGCTATGCGCAGGCCAGCTCGCTGGCCTGTGCAGCGCCCAAAACCACCCCGGGGGGAAACGCTGTGCATTCCCCTCTGGGCCCCCCTTTGGGCTTACTGCACAAAAAACACAGACTCGCTTAAAAGTAGAAAAGGTTGCTTTAATGTGACAGGCCAAAGCTCACAAATAAACGCTAACCTGGCCCCTGGCCTTACAGACTAAATTAAACTCTTTAACATTTTGCCAAACATTAAATAAATAATTAACTCTTAAAGCCCCCAACAATTGAATGAATAACCCCAATTTCCTACCTACCTATCTCCAGGTCCTTACCATCCCCTGACCATCTTCTCCAGCCTTCATCCCCGCTTTCTGCCAACCTCTCCCCGGGGCCATGCCCCTCCATCTTCCAGACCTGCTCCCCTCTCTGCACCCCTGGGGTAGCCCGTTTGTGCAAACAGCACCACCTCCATCCTTACCCGCGCTATCCCCCCATTGCTTGCCTCCCCCCTCATCCAAAGGGGACATGCCCCCACAACCAGAAAAAACCCTCCCCTGAGGTGTTCTTTTCTGCCCCACCACTGAGTTGCTCAACACTTCCAGCTCTTCACCATATCCTCCACCAACAACCTTAAATCCAGTAGATAGTAGCTATTATCGTAAAGCGACAAATGATCCTCCCTAAAAACCTCAAAGTTCTCATATATAATCTTCTTGTGCTCAAGAACTTGCACCGCTGCCAGGCCACAAAACTTTGTCATCTCCCGGTTTATCTTCTTCCTTGTACGCTCTACCGCGCCTTCACTCAATGCACCCCTCCACACTCTTCTCGGTAATAACTTAGTCCATGCCAAACTTACCTTAGGCCAAATTTCCTTAAGCCATGCCAAGTCCCTCTTCATTTTCTTCAACAAAGCCTCTCCCTTATCCCGCACCAGATCATTTTCCCCAGCATGTATCATTAACCCATCCGGGGCCCCAAACCGCTCCTTCATCCCCGCTAGCATAGGTAGCAGTTGATCCCAGCGCAGCCCCCCAACCCCGACCACCTCACCATCCCTATTTCATAGCTGCAGCCCAATTGCATGCCGGAAACCATCTTTTCTGCTTCTTTGCCCGCCCACTTCACAATCGAGTGCCCGACAATCCAAATCTGCCGAGTCTGCCCCGGCCTCCTCGCCGTCTCTGCAAAAGAAATCACAGTGTCACTTATGTACCTGCACCCCCCACAAAGAGCCCCCCCACACCACGACCCCACTGCCCCTTCTCAACCAGACTCTTTTCCCAGCTCCCTGATATAACCCTTATACTTCCTAGACCTCCACCTACCCAAACTCTTGACCTTATCCTCCGACAACCCCAAACGGTTACCCTCAGATGCCGCACCCATCCTAAATGAATGCGTACCAAAATCCTCAGGCTTTTCCCCCACCACCCCTAATGCTTTCCTCAGAACCCCCAGCACCTGCGCTGCCGACACCCCTGACCCCTCAGCATGTCTAAAAACCAACCCTGACCTTCCCCTTGATAACTCCTTCCATGCCAAGCCCACCCTCACCGGGCACAGCTCATTACTTCCCCACCCTAGCGACACCCAGCAGCCCCTCCCCTTCTGGTCAGTTTTTGACCTTTCAATCCAAATATCCACTCCCAAATCCGAAAAATTGACATTCTCCCACTGTAACCCAGCCGCATCCCCTTTCGCTCCCACAAGCTCCGACACCCTAAATGCCCCAAAAAACAACCATGTAAAGCAAGCCTGAAACATAACCCCTTCCCACCCCGACCAGCAAACTACTTCCAGGGCCCGGCATAATCTGACCAACAGGGTTGCTGAGATCGGTCTTCTGCTATCCTTCACCCCACCTCTTTCCCTCACCCAGCCCTCTAACATCCTACTCGCCAACTCCCCACCATTAGGTGAAAACCCCCAAAACCATTTGCAGTAGAAGGCTATTCCCGCCAATTTCCCCGCTATGGTGGCCTTCGACCAACCGTTATCCTTACACCACAAAAGAAAATTAACCACACCATCCCTTCTGCGCTCTTCAGCATCCTCCCAGCCCTTCCAGCTACGAGCCCCATTCCTTAGAAATTCTCCCCACACTCTCCTGTACGCTGCCCTAGACGACGGTGCCAGAGAGCCCTCCACTAGCGACAAAGCTCTCAGTTTCCTAGCTTCCATAGCTCCTCCTTGATCCGCTGCCCGATCTGGTCTGCTCCAGGTGCCAATCCACGGAATCTCTGCCACTGAAAACGAGATAATGCATCAGCGATGCCATTATCTTTACCCGGTAAGTGCGTAGCCCTGAACAGCACATTCCATTCAAGGCATCGCAATACAAACTCCCTCAATAACCTCACCACCCTCTGGTCCTTTGCTGACTGCCTGTTGACTACATTGACCACGCTCTCATTGTCCACATTGAAATTCACCTTCTTATTTGACAACTCCCTGCCCCACAAATCCAATGCCACCAACAATGGAAAGAACTCAAGGAATGCAATACTCCTCACCTCTTCCAGCCACCTCTCTGCACACCATTTACCTTGCCAGAAGACTCCGAAACCCCCCGCACCTGCTGCATCCGAAAATATCTGCACCTCCCAAACTACTGGATCCCCTTGTAGCCAAATGGAAACCCCATTAAACCCTTCCTGAAACGTAACCAGATCCTGCAATCCTCCCGCACCGCCCCAGAAACTCTCACCCGATGATATGGGCATTTAGCTCCTGCCATGGCCCTCGACATGTTCCTGCAGAAGGTACGCCCCGGGGCCACCACCTTACATGCGAAATTCAAATGACCTACTAGCTGCTGCATCTCAAGCAAAGTCACCTTCCGCGCCCCCACCACCTTCTCCAGCAAACCCACCAAACGACTCACCTTGCCGTGTGGCAAGCATGATGTCATTGCCCTGGAATCCAGCTCAATCCCCAAAAATGTCAAAACCACTGCCGGCCCTTCCGTTTTATCCTCGGCCAAGGGCACCCCCATCTCCTGCATCAATGCCTGAAAAGTCTGAGGCATGTTCCTGCACTCAGATTCATCATCCGCCCCGCCGATAAACAAAAAGTCATCCAGGTTGTGTAAAACCCCCTCCGCACCTGAACTGTAAGTAAAAACACACTGCAAGAATGAACTAAAACGTTCAAACAAAGCGCAACAAATCGCGCATCCCATCGGTAGAGCTTTGTCTACATAGATGCAATCCTCAAATTGCATTCCGAGCAACCAAAAATCTTCCGGGTGCACCGGCAGAAACCTGAACGCTGCCTTGATATCACACTTGGCCAAAAATGCTCCACGCCCCACCTTCCTTATCAACTCCACTGCCTGGTCCACGCTCACATAGGGCACCTCACAATCCTCTGGGGCAATGGAATCATTGACTGACCATCCCTCCGGCCATGATAAATGATGTATCAGTCTGAATTCTCCCGGCACCTTCTCATGCACCACCCCCAACGGGGATATCACCAAATTGCCCGGTAGATCCAGAAATGGACCAACCACCCGCCCGGCTGCCACTTCCTTGTGCAACTTCTCCTTAACCACATCCCCCTTTTCTCTGGGCGATTTCAGATTCTCCGCCCATCTACGCACCCTCGGACCTTGGTACCCCAACCTGAAACCATCCCTAAAACCATCCCCCAGGATCTTCGCCCCTTCCCTATCCGCATAAAAACTGAGCCACCTCTCCAGAACCTCTGCCTTAACTGGAGTAGAAGCCTTTCCCAACAATCCCTCATCCCGCTCCCCTGCCTCGCCCATGGTCTACGTGCTGGAAGCACTGTGTAACCGGGTGCCGCCCTGCACATCTGGTGCACTCGTGCCTGAACCTGCACGCCGTCCGTGTGCATCCATCCCTATTGAAACCCCTGCCTCTTCCCCCCACCCCCTCGGGAGCGGGGCGACCAAGAAAGGGCTGGTAAGGCACAGGTAGTGAGCAGTGTGTACCGTCGGCGCGGGCCTCGTCGGCGCCATCCATTGCAGCCAAAGGTCCATATCAATCTCCGCCCAAACCGCCTGGCTATCCTCAGCCAATCTCGCCCTAAATTCCTCTTCATATCGAACCCAAGCAAAACCACCAAAGCTCGTGAAAGCCTTCCTAATGACATCCATATACTTCCACAGTGCTACACACCTCTCCGGGAATTGCTCGCAGTAAACACTATATGATAAACGCTGATGTCCAATTCTCTATTGTCACCGGAACCTTCAGACGCAAAGCTAACTCCCTCTCCTCCTCCTTCGAACTCTCTTTTGCTCTGACCTCCCTGTGTAACAGCTTGAAAACATCCACAAATTCGCCGGCCCAAATCTTATCCTTTGTCGAAGCCATCAAATGTGCTCCCAATGGTTTAGTGATGCCCATATACAGCAGCTTCTTATCCTTCACTATACTCTCTGTCTCCTTATCTTTCGCTGCCTGCACCTCCGTTGCCCCGGGCACCATAGCTCCGTCCGTCTGGACCTCCACAGATGACACCTTTCCCTCTCCGCAAGAAACCCCCACAGCCTGCGTGCCCACATCTCTCCCCACCCCTTGCACCCTCACCCCTCCCCCACTGACCCCGGACCGTATGTCACCCCTTTGCCATGCAGCTGACCACTCCCTACCCTGCCCAGCTCGTTCTGCCATGCCGCCGCCAGGCTGTAGCCTTGCCTCCACTCCAACGCTCCTCATTTCCCTCCTCAATGGGCTCCTGCTGCGGGAAGAAAACAAGTCAGCACCCTCGCCTAACCAAATGCTACCCCGGCCGTTCAGCTGCTGCCCACCAAACCTTCCCACCTCCCCTTCCCTTCTTAACCCTTCACTCCCTCTCCCCCTCCTGGCCACCCTGTAACTCTCATCACCCCATTGCCCTGCATACTCTTCCACCCCATCATCATCCCCAATGCCATACCAGGGCCGTTGCGAGCACATGCTCGTTCCGGGTAGTTCCTCTTCAGGTGAACTCAGGGTGTCTGCCCCACCGCTCCTTCTTCTTCTAGGCGGGGCCGTAGAAACCCCTGCCTGTTCTCCTCTTCCTGGGCGAGGGGTCCTCACCTCCACCTGATGTTCCTCCTCGCTAGGGGCCATGCTGCGCCCTCTAGGCTGCACCCGAATATCCTGTAGGGGGTCGTTCTTAAACCCTCCCTTGGCTGCTCCTGATGAACTGTGGGGGCATCCCAAGCCCTCCACCCGCCGCCCTCTTACATGGGGAGGTCGTTCCGCACCTCTCCCTTTCTTCCCTCCTCTCTGGTGACCGCACCGTCCTTCTCCCCCTCACACTCTTCTGTAGATACAAAGACTCGCCCTTAACTGTCGCCTGCTCTCGAACCTTCCCTGCCCCTTAAATACCCCCCAGTGGCGCGCTATGCGCAGGCCAGCTCGCGGGCCTGTGCAGCGCCCAAAACCACCCCGGGGGGGGAAACGCTGCACGTTCCCCCCAGGGCCCCTCTTGTGGAGGGAGACAATAAGAGGGGATGACTCCATATGTGGGACTCCCGGACAAGTTGTGGAGTTGGTTCTGCTCTTTTGGAACGCCAGGAAAAGGTTTAGTGTGACTTTGGTCTGCTGGTGAACCTGAAATATTGGGGGAACTGCTCCACTATGTGAGAAACCATTAAAAAAGGAGGAGTTGTTCTGCACTGTGGAAGACAGAACGGTAAGACTATTGTTCTACTTTCATGGAGAGCCTTAACTATTCTAGGAGTAGCTTTGGTCTGTGGGAGAGTCTGAAAGATTGAGAAAATGGCTCCTCTGTGTGGGAGGTCCTGAAAAACTGCAGCAGTTACTTTGCTCTGTAGGAGAGCTACAAGAAGTGAGCAAATGAGGAAACTGCCCAGTGTGTGCTTGGAGTTCTACTTGAGTAATATTACAAGGCGTTAGCTCCCCCAAAAAGCATTATTATGAGTTCTGTTCTGTTGTCCTCTGACTTTCCACCAATGCAATCGGTGTCAATCTCACTATCATCTCTCATTTCAAGTCTATCTATGTATGCCCGATAGGTACTGGCCGAAATATAATCACCCCCTGGAAGTGCAGTTGCTGGGATATGAATAGAGGTTTCTTCGAGTAGTCTACATGGACATGGGGCAGGTCCTTTTTAATACATTTCAGTTGATTGACATGGGGCAGAGAGCGGCCTACTAGTGTTCACAGATACATCGGAGTGTATGTTTGTCCTTGATGCTCCTGATCCTGATGTTAGCTGATCTTCTAAGTGCCTTATCAGTGTATCTTTGTACATATTCAGCAGATCTTACTCTGAGTGAATTTCTCCTCACCCATCTCACCCACATGTAGCTGAAATGTGCCCCTATTATATTTAAAGCATAAATCCAGGCGTTATGCTAACTGGTGTTCAGTTTTACCCTCACTTTAAAACATGTGTGACTACACATGCAACGTTAAGAACAGTTCTCCCGACAGCTGCACTGTGTCTAAACATCGGCAGCAGCACATCAGTGAGTGATCATTAATGTATGCAAACATTCATGCTAACATGCCGGTTGGCTGTAGCAGAGAACAGTCATGGCGGGTTTGCAGGTATAACAGACTTGTTATTAGGTATAATCCTTCCATTGCAATGAGGTGTTGCAGTAGCCAGTCACTGCATTTCTCTGCTCAAAGTGGTGCTCCAGTATGTGTTGTGTGGAATTCCAGTGGGTTGCCGTATCTGTCTGTGGCTGTGTGCATTGCATTCTGTGGAACATCTGCAGTATGTGCAACGTAGTCCTACGACTACTTCATGAGTGAATGAAATAGTAGCAGATCCTCTGTGCCACACCAGTAGTGACATCTAAAGCTATCAAAGGTTGAAGAAATGGCGTGCATGTTTTTTCTTTTATTACCCACATCTTGATTTGCCAGATACATGATTTGCAGGCAGAGCCCTTAAATGTGTACCATTTGAGGGCTCTGTCTGCAAATCATGTATCTCTGGGCCTACAACACCCATGACCATGCCTGTAAGTCTGGGTTCCACCTGGACCATTGTGACTGGCTCCCAAAGGGTCATGTGACAAACTATCTCCCTTATTAAGTCTCCCCTGGGCGTCCAGCCTGAGCATCTGCAGCCAAGGGCCAAAAGCAGCAAAGGGCAACTCCATGTTTGGGTCAGTGAGAACTGGAAAGGGAGGGGATAGGGCCAGAAGCCCTGCTGATTCCAGGAATTCGCTGAGCTTACCCTTTACATGACTCCAGCTTCCACACATAGGGATCCTTCCACCCATTGACTATCTGCCCCATTCTAGCCCAACTCAGAACTTACACATGCTGCTTCTCAGACAACCACCCATCCATTCCCTTTACGCTTACACAGCTGACTTCTCTCTCCCTTGGGATATCCCCTTTCTTCATTGTATTCATGTGCCTATTTCTTCTACACTTCATCATGCAGCTTGACTTAAATTCTTTCCTCCTGCTACTCACTCTTTACCTTGCCTTCTATTGTAGCCTTCAACTTCCACTCAGTCTACCTTCTGCATCAGTTCTTGGCCTCCCCATCTCCTTCCCCGTGCACCTACACCCCTCAAATAAGAGGTTCCCATTCTCCCAGGATATCTACCCTCATCTATCCCCCTCAACTATCATACAACACCTGCCTCTCTCCCCTACCTCCTATCACGGGTTCAACAGGCCTCTTGAATGCACAATCCCTTTGCAACAGGCCTTCCTACATCAATGACCACTTTGGCTCTTTTTACTCATATTTTTTACTTCTTGCAATCACAGAAACCTGGATCCCACCTTCATGAGTCTGCTACACTAGCAGATCTCCATTGACTCTGTGCCCTTCTCTCACTCTCTGCAACATATTGGGAAGGGTGGCAGTGTAGTCTTCATTATTAATAAGGCCCTCAACACTGCCCCTCTACCTCTGCCTGACATCACATCTTCCTTGAAATATGCCACCATGCAACTCCTCCCCATTTCTCCTCTCACTGTTCTGGCTCTCTATACACCCCCTGGTCCTCTCAACTCTTTCTTCTCTGATCTGAACTTTCTCCTTGAGTTACTTTCTACCAACATACTCTTTAATATTCCCCAGCACTCTGCAGCCAGCTGCCTTAAACTAACTGTCTCCTGTCAGAGCATTCCCTCAACTCCCCCAACATTTGACCTAACCGCTCTGATGGGAACTCTCTAGACCTTGTCTTTCTCTCTAATTCACTCTCCTCCTCTGACCTCTCCATTGACACCTCTCCCACTGATCACTCCAATTTTCACTTGAACATTTAAGTCCATCTACCTTTTACTCCTCCTCCCTCCATTTCTGTGACTAAAAGGAAATTCAAGCAGTACCCTCTTTCCCCTTACTTTGATGATGTAAGGACCTCTCTCCTGTCTCTCTCTCTTATTTAGTACCCCTTCCATTGACCATGCTTATTCTGCACTTTCACTGTGCATGTATGATTCCATTTGACCAACACTATCCTGCTGGCACATTCACACATTCCTGTCCCCGTCCTCAAACTTAGATCACCTTCGAAATTCAGACTCTCAAAACAAACATGCATTCTGACCTACAATGCTGGTGCAAATGAAGGATTCCTACCTAACTCCTAGCATACAAAAATTCTGTTGCAGCCCTAACCTCTGCACTAGAATCCTCCTGCATCACAATCCTGATCTCCTCTCTTTGCAATCACCCCCACACACTTTCATCTAACCTCCCAAGTGAATATCCATCACCTCATCCCTTTCCACTAATCGCTTTGCTCACTACTTTTCCTCTACTATCCATACTTCATGACACTCTCATAGTCCTCCTTTCTCCCTCATCAACTCTTGTTCGGTCCACAACCTCTCCCCCACCTCTCTACTCTAAATTATTTCTCCCCTACCTTTCCTATTGAACTATCACCAATCCTTTGCAGTGCCAAATTATCTTGCGCTCCTATTAACCCGTTTGCTCCCCAAATGGTCAAAGAAATAGCCTCAATCACCTGCCCATATCTCTCTGATCTTTTTAACCTTCCTCTATGCTGGACTCTTCCCTGCCTTCTTCAAATCGGCAACTGTCCTACCCCTATAGAAGAAACGCTCTGCTGACCCAAACACCCCAGAAAACTCCCCTGAATCTCCTATTGAATTAGCACCCATCCTTTGCAGTGTCAGTCCATCTTGCACTCCTATCAACCCTCTTTCTTCCCAAAGGTTTAAATATATAGCCTCATTCATGTGCCCTTATTTCTCTGATCCTTTTAATCTCTCTCTCTCCACTGTATTCTTCCCTGCAACCCTCAAATCTGCAACTGTCCTACCCCTATTGAAGAAACCCTCGGCTGACCCAACCATTCCAGCAAACTAGGACCCAGTAGTTGTACTTCCTCATTATTCAAAAGTCTTTGAGTGGGTGGTATTCAACCGGATCACTAAATATCTTGATGATAATGGCCTCGGAGATCCACTTACATCTGGCCCCTGTAGTAAACTCTCCACCAAGACTGCACTCATCCATGTCTCCATCGTTCTCTCTGATGCTCACTACTCCAGGACCTCTTCGCTATTCATTGTTTTGGACATCTCTGTCACTTTTGACATTGTTGACCAGTCCTCTCTCCTTCTCATGCTCCAGGACCATGGGTTTCACAAATCTGCTCTTGCCTGAATTGCCTCCTACCTGGAAGGTCGATCCTTTAAAACCTCTTGGAACTCAAAAACCTTGTACCTTCTTCCCCCCCTATTGGTGTACCCCAGGGGACATTCCTTGGACCTCTGCTATTCACCATGTATAGGTCTGCACTAGAAAGATTGATCTCATCCTATGGCGTTCACTGTTGCTGATGACACTCAAAGATGTTTTCCTTTCCCTCATTTGCCCAGCCATTTCCGAACAGAATACAAACTGCCTCACTGCAATTTGTCAATAGGTGGCACTTCTCTGCCTCATGCTGAACTCTTCAAAAATGAAAGTAATTTTTCTCCCAGCTTCCAATGACATCCCTTTCTTCCCCTCTCGTACCTCATTCCCACCTGACCTTTCCACTCTCTCATCCAGCTATCGCAATCTTGGGTTTGTCTTTGATTGGGACCTCTGACTGCAACAATTCATTACTATCATTGTCTCTGCTGCTCATATGAACCATCTCAACATTAAGAAAATCTGTCCTTTTCTTACTAACCACTTTAGAAAAACTCTAATCTCTACCCTCATGCTCAACAAACTTGACTACTGCTCAAGCCTGCTCCTTGATCTTTTTCTCTATTGCTCCCACCCTCTAGTGGAAGTCATCAACTTTGCTTCCCACACACTCTACAATCTATTCAGATCCTAACCTACTTCTCCCTACAAACAACATGCTGGTTGGCTCTCCATGCACAACTGCTCCCTTTTTAAGTTCCTTTTCACAGTCTACAAAGATATCAATGGTCTGGCTTTTAGTACTTGTCTAATTGTATCTAATGTACTCACTAACTTGTTCCTTCCAATCGTCCTCTGTACTCAACATCACTTCCCCATACTCTCCCTGTCCCTCCTCCCACTTCGACTCTTTCTCCTACTCACTCCTCACCACTGCAACCCACTGCCCATGACAACCAAAGAGAGCCCAACTGTGGATCTCTTCAAAGTTGGCTTAAACTTCACTTACTTGTAATGGCTGAGCTCCTCCAGCTCTCTCCTCCTTCCTCCATACCTGTCCCTACCACTGCCTCCAATGACGCTTGTTAATGTAATTTTGTATATTTAGTTTGAAGCATTTTCCCCCTTAGATTAATGTAATGTATATCACCTGGTTTCCTATCTGTATATTTTTCTGTTTGTTTTGTTTTCTCCCTGATATCAGGGACGTCATTTGGGGGCCGCCAGAGGTCACAAGTGCGACCTCTGAGGTCTCCCTTGCGACCTCTGTGGTCTGCCTTGCGACCTCTAAAAAAAAATATATTTTTATATATATTTTATTTTTTGCAATGCAAGCTCCTGGGCTGTGGCCAGCATTATGTGGATCTTTAATTATGGAGTGGCTAGCTTTCTTGTTCAGTTCAGGCCCCTTAAAAAAAGAAGAAAAATAAGAACATGAGGGCCACAAGTCTAACACTTTCAGCACTGACCCTAAATAAGAAAGAATAGGAATGCCAAAAAACGTGTCTTTCTGGAATTCTATAAATAATTGCTAGACTCATTAAAGGTTTATTTCAGGCACACTTCAGGGGGTGAGTCACTGATTTAGTCTGTTCTTAAATGCCTCAACTCAACCTTTCATCCTTCTGGGGTTGATAAATGGGTACCAACACAGGTAGGGTGATATTGGGTGTATATTTCTTCTATGTAAAGCGCTTAAGCATAAGTGCTATATAATAACACATCATTATCATTTGGTCATGGACGTCTGCTTGCATTCACAGTAATTTGGTAACATGAGCCTACACACACTGATCTTAACGATACATATGGCGATCCATTCTTGCATGAAATGTACATCACATTATAGTGATTCATAACCATATTTTTCGTAGTGTACAATGCTATGTGATGCCACTTCCTGTTTTGTCAACGGGTGAAAGGTCGCGTTCCATCGCTTCCTGTGATATCACTGTGAGGTGGGGTCAAATGACATCACTTCCTGTGATGTCATCAGTGGGTCAAGGGTCGTGTGATGTCATTTCCGCTACCCCTGGCATTTTGGTGAAATGACGTCCCTGCCTGATATATGCCCACTTTTTTACACCCTTATAAACTGGCTCCCCATTTGTACTCATCTTTGTGCTATTGAACAGGCACCCATCATTTCAGATCGAAATTGACATCCCTGTTCCTCTAATAAACCAAAATACAAAAATACAGCCATTAGTGCAGTAATTTTGCTGGACCCATTGCCTGCTTCTTCAAATCCTGTTGTAACCATGACAATGTAACCCATTGGGTCACTGTCTCATCAGACTTACCACCGAGGTCAACTTCCCAAAGGGATTTGCCATAAAACCCTTTCATACACATACTTGCCTGTTTTTTATTAGCATACCTCTGCTGCTTCCCTAGGGAACCCTGTTGAGGGTTATGAGGGAAGGTGCTCAGTATGCTGAGATGATGTTGACATCAATCCTCTGTCTACAGTCTGCTGTTTCTAGATAGCGGTTTCTGCCAACCAAGATGGTTGTATCCAGAAAGGGTTTGCTCTTCTTGGAGTGTTCCATGGTGAACTTAATTAATTGATGAAAGCCATTTAGTTTTTCATGGAATTGTTCAAAGGAGTCTTCACCTTCTGTACAAATTAAGATAATGCCATCAATGTAACACAGTTATGTTAGTGGTTTCAGGAATTGTTGTTGTAAGAACTCCTGTTCGAGGTCTACCTTGAAAAGGTTTACATACTTAGGAGCCTTTTTTGTACACATTGCCATTCTGGTTATTTTTAGCAAGTGTCTTCAAATCAAGCAGAAATTGCTGTGTGTGAGTGTGAATCTCATGAGAATTGTGATAGCTGTGGTTGGGGGTCTATCTTGGTGTTCACATTTTGCAGGATTTTTTGTCATGCCATAATTCCATTTTCATGTGGAATGTTTGAACCAAGTGCAGTGATATCCACTGTGGCCAGGAGTGCATATGGTGGTACATGATCTTTCTCTTAAATCTTTCCGAGCAAGTGTGTTGTGTCCTGTACAACGGGTTCTGTGTCCATCATCAGAGAATCGCAATGCACATCAAAAAATTCAGAAGACTCCCCTCTTGCCTCATTTCTCAACAACAGCTGTCTGACACTACTGTTCAGGATCCCTAGTGCATGAGGGGCACAGGACACTGACAGCAGAAATCTTGTGCATGTAAGCTGAAATGTATGGCACCCATTACCGAGCATGAGACAAGCTGTTGAGGGGGGATAGCTCCGGGACAACATGTTTGTCTTGGAAGCAAGACAACGCAATGCAACACTGGTTTGAATTCCGATCCCGCGCTTACCTCTGGTATTAAGTATATTATTTAAAAAAAACTGACATAACAGCGGACACTCCACTGCCCAAAAATGGGTAACATTTATTTCATTTGCCAAACTGTATACAAGCCGGAAAACCATTCTGAAGTTTCAGGTGTAGTGATATAACTATGGAGCCTGCACCCGTTAAACCTTGAGAGCACATTTATGCAATGCCAATTGTATACCAGCTAGGACACCTTAGCTGCTGCATTGGAGTGACCAAAATGCCCTGACTCTATTTAGAGGCTGGAAAAGACTCTTTTAGACTCTATGAGTAAAATGCAATACTGACCCTGTTTCTCAATTATGTGTTTTCAAACCTCTCATTTCAATACGCCTTTTAGTAATCCTAGGAAACTAGCAGGGCTCACCTTAATACTGCTTGCCTTGCATCTAACTTAATCATGATATGTGAAAAAAATTCGATTTTGCTCCTTTTTTATGTTAAATTCAACTCTCAGAATGTGTGCTGTTTCCAAACCCTTGTGCCCCCTACTTACAGGAGTTTTTAATTGCCTTTTCGATAAGAAAGCAATTCCAGGCCCACATTCCATTTATTCTATTCTTGGAGCCAATTCAGTTTTAAAATGTTCCTTTTTTTCGTTTTGAATGATCTGTGCTATGGCTTTCCTTTACAAATCATTTCATTGTGCAACATTTGATGTAGAGGTCTATGGGACATCGTAAGATAATGCTTTCTCCCATCTTTGTGTCGAATTTTCAATGAGTCCAATAAAAGGGTATCCCAGTCTGCAACATTTGCTATTTTAATACTGGGCTAACACTGCATCAACGTTTCGTGAACGCTCACAAAAGTCAATTGCCCCTCAGTGTGATATTGATCTCAACTGCCACAAAAATCAGTTGTCTCCCTTAGTTATGTTTTATTTTGACACTTCAAAAAAAAGTCACTCTGTGATTTTATGTGGTGCGACAGGGACACACGTAGGGGACAGTGGAGAAGAAAACAGGGCACTTGGGGCAGAGGAAGCCACCCACTAGGTGACGTGACCTATGGAGGTGGTGCATGAGTTCCCACAGATTCTGCCTAGCTTTCACACTCATCACCAACAGGGAAACCTGAAACACCCACTTATGGGAAGCTGTCCCCTTATCAAACACTGGGCTATGTGTTATATTGGTGACAAGACAGAATATCCCACACTGGAGCCCCACTACTTGAATGTTACCAGGGATAAGAGACACATAAATCAATAGCATGAGGGTGATTTTTCAGAAGACACTACATGCATTAAGTACACATTTCTTGTGGGCTGCAGCGCACAAGAGCGTTCACAAAGTGGGAGAGTTTCTAACTGTGTCACCCAAAGGCTTAGGAGTTCCTAGTATTGACGCTCACTGGCAGCCAGGTAGGAGTGAGCACTGGAGATTGGGCGGGCTACAAGCTCTGAATGTGCCAGACACAATAGCGAGAGAGAGAGTATTTACTGACAACGGAGGAAGTCTGACTGCCATGACTGTCGCGCGTGATTCTAAGGTAGTGGCAGCCCCCAGAGCTCCAATCAATCACAATATTAGGCGACACTGCTAGTCAGAAGAAGCACAACACTTTAGACTTGTTAAACGGAAAGAGGAAACACATAGAGAGGGTATCCGGTAATATTGTCCCCATATTTAAGGTCACCATACATAATGTCAAAAGGTTATGGCAACATTATATAGGGTGGTCATATATATTGGGTCAAGGGGAGCAGGGGTTGCGTGGGTGTCCCCTGCTTCCTTTGAACAAAAAAACGTTTTGGCAGTTGCAAGGGTGTCCCCTGCATGCTCATTTCGATAATAATGCCCCTGTCATTATCTCATGGAACCGTCACAGGCACTTGAGCTTACTCATATGTACAACAAAATGTTCCTATAGAGAAAGGCATCACCTAATTTAAGATGTTATTTCCAAATGTATACAAGGGCGTTTTTGGTTTTTTTAATGGAAACATTGATATATTCATAAGGGTTTTAGGGCAATCTAAACCAACCTATGTTAATGTGTTTCATTTTTGAGATGAAGAAATATATTAATAAAGGGAAGACATTTAAATATTTATAATGAGAAATACAAAAAGAATTACTATAACATATTAAGGATGATACTTCACAAAGAGGATGTACATACGATTTAGCAAAACGTTTTTTTTACTAAAAAGCTCAAAAATGTACCCTGTGGTAAGATCACATACGCACATGATATTATGCAGAAAGTAATATTTATGAAAATCATGAAAAAACAATATATCCATACTTTACAAATTGCAGTTAAATCCTTGATACTTTTGAATTTTCGATCCTACTATTTAATAATAAAAAGGAGGAGGAGCAAGCTGTTGATGTAAACCTTTTGGAATCTAATTAGTACTGCTCTTCATCACTCCCATAAATGAGCCAATGTTGGAACCTTCATAGACAATACGTTAAATTCTATGTTCATGTTAAGGTACAGATTGCAGCTGGCTGGGATATCATGCTGGTCCCACTATCCATTCATGCGTCAGGTACTATGGAATTTTCTGAAGTGAGGTGGCGTTGAGCTGTGACATCTGTTAGGTGATCGGTGAAAGTGGATTGGCTACGCGGGGTGGTAGATAAGGGGGATGTAGATACAGTCATGGTTGAGGAAACATTGGGCCACATTGCAAGTTGGCCGGTGCGGAATTAACGTACTGCTATTAACGTAACTTTTCAAAATAAAGTATTTTTTTGGTCAACAATCAGAATCTTCGTCTACTGTATTTAAACCACTCATTCATTTTCTTGTAGTGCTTGTTAAAAAAAATGTGGGCGAGGCAGTTCCTCTATAATGAGTTTTCCGGGTGTTCTGTTCATACTTTGGCTCATCCAGTGGTAACAGGATTCACCTATCAATGTTACTATGGCTTAGACAATATCCCCCTTTGCACATAAGAGTCTAGATTTAGGAGTGTATTATGTAATTAACGATGATGCTCTCCGGCTTCTGCGGCTCCTCCCCACGAACAGCAAATTCTCACAGAGGATCCACACACATAGTGAAGCGTATGCTGCATTCCATGCCACTTTGTTATGATTCCCTTCGGAGTACAGACCTTTTAACATCACTCTAATGACAGCAATGCTGGTAGGTTCACCCATAACCTTTATACCGGCCTGAGAAGCTGCATTCGTTTTCTTGGTATCCGATATCTTGGGAATCTGATATCTTAGTACCCACTGTTCTTTCAGCTGAAGCAGAACGTTTTGCTTTCAGCAAAGCAAACTTCTTGATAAAGTTTTCATTGTTCCACAAGCCACTTGTCTGTACCAGCAGTGCTGCACAAGTGTATATTAATAGGAGCATAGGTTTATCCCCTTATTGTTCAACAGGTGTTGTGTCTTCAACAAACGTAGGAGTAATTTCTCACATTTGTCTTTTGGAGTCTGCAAGACCTAAAGCCCTCCCCCCTGCAGTCGGATAGAAATGTCCCTGCACTTTTCACTCTTTCTCTTCCTGACTGTGTATTTTTTAACATTGTCTTCCATGAGCTCCACGAGTAGACAACACCTTATATATGTGCCTGGGGGCACTAGGGTCACGAGGCCTGGGGGTTACACAATGTATGTTTGCAATGTAACGGTTTAACATGCAATGTTCGACAAATATGGATGTGATGTAAAGTGCTATCCAGGATGTGGTTGTCAAACAAGCAACATTACCTAACTTCGCAACAGATCTGATCTACTTAGCCTGTTTGTGCTTAGTAGGTCTACACAATTTCCTAGGCTCTGATGGGATTAAGGGCCTCATTACGACCCAGGCGGAAAGTTACCGCCTGGGTCGTACCTTTACCACCATGGCGTAAACTACGTTTACGCCATGGTGGTTGGTGGACTTACCGCCCCATTCCGAGGTTGGCAGGGCGGTAAGTCCCCAATCCCCATTTACCCCTCCCCATTCCCATTTGTGCCCCATAGGGCATAATGGGACTGGGGAAGGCGTTAATTGCGCCACCGTAAATTACGGTGGCGTAATTAACAACAAGGTCCCTTAGCGCCATGGATTTTAACACCTGCTAGAAGCAGGTGTTAAATCCTCCATGGCGCTAAGGGACCTCGGAATCAGGCGGTAAGGGTCGGCGCTGTTTACGCCGCCGTAAACCCCTTACCGCCTGGGTCCTAATGAGGCCCTAAGTAACATTTATTTTTGCCTCGCATACTAGAATCTTTCCTGCAAATTCACTTAGAACATTTATTACTACTTCCCGCTTCATGTGCAGCCTACAGCTGTGTAATAAATACATCAACTTAATTAAAGTGTGACAGTTCTTCAAATACCCATTGTAAAATGCAGGCTTTGCACTAGTATTCATGCACACTTAGGTCTTCCCCTGGAGCTTCCTAGACGTTGCTGCCATGTGGAAATCTCAAGCATTTCGGGGTGGATTCGATCCAGACCTCTGGATTCCTGTGGGCCTCTGCTGGGTCGAACCCCATCTCAGATACTGAAGGAAAGATCACGTCCTGCCTTTCAATCGGCAGGCTTGGGACTTGGAATGAGGGTGGGAACAGCCAATGAGAGTTCCCAGAGGTCTGGAAAAAAGGCTCAGCTTACTTCCTTTGTGGCTTTTCTTAAGTGTTGAGACAGGAGTACACCAGACAAGCTTAGAAATTGGTGATTTTGCCACAGTGTCAGAGAGTTTAGAAGATTTTCTGAAGAGAATGAACGTTGTTTGTGGTGTTTGTTGTTCCCTGTTCGAACCCATTTTGTCTATTTGTTTGTGGTGTTTCTGGTGTTAGTTGACTCTTTTTTAAATATACTTTTGTCTGTTGATGTATTAACTATCCTACTCCATTATACTAATTTTTAGAAAACTCCAAAATTGCATCTTCTACCTTCCCGGGCTCCTTTTTCCATTTGTGTCACCCAAAAAACTAAAACAAAACCCCTCCCCTTTTCCATTTCCCATTGTACCATCGAAAAAATGTTACACCTTTACGTTTCTGTATTTGTAGAAACCTTTGTCTGAATCTGATAAGTGTTCCTGTGCTATTTATTAGTCAGCCATTTTCCCTTCTCTATGTTTTGAAAACCATTTTCCATTGTGTGAGTCTTGCACTTCTTTGTAATGTTTGACAACAAAATGTCTTTTTACCGAATTACATACCGGAGAGGGGCTGAGGGGGCTGCTGGGCTACAATTCAACCTATGTTAGAGGTTGAAGTTGTCATCCAGGAGGAGGAAACAGAGCTTAAGGAAGAAGAGACTGAGCCTGTGCTTGAGAAGGGGGAGGCAGTGATTGAAGTGTGACAGACGGACAATGTGCCTGGGCAGATGGTGCTTGAGGTGTGTCGGATGGAGCATGAGATGAGGCCGGTGGAGCATGTGGAAGAGGCTTGCTTTTGAAGGTGGCCATGTCGGGGGCAGGAAGACTTTGGACCATGCTTGGTGGTTGAATGAGTGGAATGGGGAGTATGTGGCTACCATTCAGGATAATTTAGCTGCAAAGTGACTCCAGAAGTTGCTGCAGCTCAGACCTATTCAATAGGCTTGGATTTGGCAGAGAAGTGGTGGTAACCCAGAAGTAGCAGGGAGAAGTAGTTACAATGGTGCAGTGGGTCACACAAACGGGGGGGATACGAGGTGGTGATGCTGCACACGGCAGAAGAGCATCTGGTGATGGAGTCATAGATGGGCCCTCTGAGATGCGTAAGAGCGATGAGATTGGGACCACTGCACAATTGCCTGTCTCTACAGGGGTAGAAAGAGGGGTCAAGCCTGGATCAGGCATTCCTTGTGTAGGTGAAGGCAGGTCATATGTCATCCCCACAAATGACGCCACCCATCTGGTTATAGATATGGGATTATTTAAGATTGCCAAGGGTAAAACTGTCAAGGAGAAGGAATGCACTGTAATATGCAACCTTTGCTACAAGAGCACCTCATTGATGGATATGCATTGTAACGTGTGGGAAAGTAATGTGCACAGGGAGTGCACCCCAGGTTCCACAGACACCACTACTGCAGGATTGTCCTTCAGATTAGAGTGCAGTTGACCACTTGTCATGTTGCTTCAATTGACCCAGTTTAGGCAAGATAAAGCACCTTCAAGAGCTTGAGTGGCCAACACAGCATGACCCACTAAGACCATTAACTTGCAGGGCTGCTTCTCCACCACTATCACCAACACATCTAGTTGATGGTGGTGGAGAATAGGGTGTAGCTGGGGTAGTACAGAGCGATGAGGAATGCAGGAACTCACTTACTGCATTGCCTGTCTTCTGCCAGTCAGAGCTAGCTGGACCTAATGGTAATGGTGGTTGCCACAGAAAAGCACACGCTCGCGAACCAGCATATGCACTTCTATGTGACTTGGCAAGAATCTAGTATAAGGAGAGGCATGACAGCGGAGACAGTCCAGAAAAATTAGAGGAGTGTCTCCCCTGTTTGTTAGACCCAAATTCATTAAGGAGGAATGCCAAGCTAAGCTTTTAATTTTGCAATGCTCTCAAGTGCTGCAAAGTGGCTGGCAAGACTCAATGTTAAGTGATCATGGACAGTTGCCTATCCACAGTCCCTGTCATAGCCAGAGCCACCACCACCTTACCCCTACCCTTCTATCCACCTGGCTGGAGCTACTTTGCACACAAATCGTCATCATCTGAAGACAAGTGATGTGCCTGATGTTTCCTCCCACCACAGTCATCAGAGACAAGATGGCTGACCCTTTTATTAAACTAATCTTCGCCATGTGCCCTGTGTCTGTCATTGAGGCATCTGCTGTAGTTAATAGCCCCAGCAATAGTAAAAACCTGTGGTATCTGGGGGACAGCTTAGGGTTTCACAGATAATTGAACAAGAACAGATGACCCCACTAACCGTTTGTCAAGCCGAGATTGCAGTGGATCATCATCACTACCTAGTTGGCATATATGGATTGCACAGGCATTAACCATCTGGTCTGCAGTGGGCCCGCTAAATGCATGTGGGACACCAATGCACGTAGAACGCGAGGGAGCGTAGTATGCCCTACAATGTCTTGATTTTTCTGCTGTGTAAAGGCTCACCAAGGTTTTCCCTAAACTAGTGACAGAAACTGAGGAAAATGGATGTGCACTTTCACTAAAGTTTATTGCAGCGTTGGTGTCTCACACTGCGTTTTTGTTCTCTGACATTTGGCTCCATATTTTTGTTTGATCTGGGCTTATTAGCATCTCTTTAGTGGATCCTTGCACATGGATAACATGTCCTCTTGCAAATGCCCACCCCTTGTCCAGTGCAAACTTTGTAAAATTGTAAGCGCTTGGACTAATTTTTCTTTAGTAGCCAGCAGCACTTCAAACTGCCCTACTGGAAAGAGGTCAAGAAGGGGTTGAATACTTTTTTAGCTTGGACTCTTGTGAGTTTGGTAGGGCAGCACAGCAAGATTCCCTGACACACACAGAACAGGCCCATTGTGGACAGCAGCACTGCAACTTTCATTGACACAACAACCCGGCAAAGCATGTACCACAGCAACGTAAACTGTGCATATGCTGAACAACTACGCTTCTCAGTTTATCACACACACAAACACATAACAGGTCAACTTGAGCTTCCTTAATCGCGTAGGTCACAGTGGGCATCAGTAGAACAATACTTTCTGAAACAGATCAGGTACAAATTGGATACAGTAGTGCAGGTTTGTACAACTAGAGCAGATCAACATGGGCAGTACAAGTGAATGTTTCCCTCACAATTATGTCACCATATACTGCAATATTGCAAGTTTCCCTCGCACAGAACAAGTCACTGTCGTCTTCAGCATTAAGACATTCCCTCAAGTAGAAAAGGCCCTGTGGAATGAACTAGTGGAAGGTAACTTTCCCTTAATACAGATTCTGTAAGCATGTGCCACAGAAGTGCAAGCCCCTATAATACAGATTAGATTGAATCAGCAGTGCAAGCGTCCATCAAATGGAACGGTTGCAGCATGGGCCTCAGCAGTGTACACTGGTCGCATACAATGTATATAACATTGGCTCTAGGAGTTACATCTCCACTCACAAAGAACATAGGAATGGCCTCAGTAGTGCAAGCTCCCCTTATGTAAAATAGACATAGCATCGGTTTCCCAAGTGCAAATCCCCCCGAGAATAACAGGCACAGTATGGACCTCGGCAGTGCAATTGCACCCCACATCTAACAGTCACAGGATGGGCCTTGACAGTTCCTGCTCCAGTCGCCTAATTTAGACATAGCAGGGGCCTTTGCAGTCCATCCTCCACTCACATAGAACATACAAAGTGCTGCAAACAGTGGCCGTGCAAGCCCTGCTCATGTAGGAACGTCATAGCATGTGCCTCCACAGTGCAGGTTTTCCTCTAATATAATGGGCACAGCATGTGTCTCAGCAGTACATTTTCTCTGCATGTCGAAAAGGCTCAGCTTACTTCCTTTGTGGCTTTTCTTAAGTGTGGAGATAGGAGTACACCGGACAAGCTTAGAAATTGGTGATTTTGCCACAGTGTCAGAGAGTTTAGAAGATTTTCTGAAGAGAATGAACGTTGTACCCCATCATTCAATATGCACAGCATGGGCCTCTGCAGTGCTCCCTTCATACGGGCAGGCCCTTTGCAAACCTCCACCAAGAATCATGTTCCGTGTCCAGACTGCTAACTTATATCATTGAGTTAGCCAGTCAAGGATGCACAATTAAGAAAGATTCGCCTATTTGTACTACAGAGCACACGTGGGCACATGGAGTATGTGTCCAAAATATTACTGTAAAACTACCTATACAAACCACTTAATTTACCTTAAACTCATTCTCTTAATTAATGCACTATTCTCAAAATAACAACCATATGTAAGCCTGGGCAAATTCATTTCTGTTACCATTTCAATGTATAGGGCTGTGCAAAAACAGAAACTACTCATGACATGTATTTATATATATAAATGTGGCACATCTTTGTAAAAATATACATGGGGGAGACTGTCGTTATTGTTACATATATAAGGCAACAACGGCGCGGTAGCGCTACCGGCACCGTTGTTACCATGCCGCCACATTATGAGTTTTGCTCGCGGGTGCCGCTCTGCACGCCTTGTCAGACCTAGCATGCAGAGTGGCACCCACGAGCAGATCTGGATGGTAGCAACGGTACCGTTATGAACGGTACCGCTGATATCATCCTCCCCATTCCCATTGAGCCCTACGGGGGCTCAATGGGAATGCAAGGTACCGGCACCGGGTCCCGCGCATGGGGAATTACCGGACCAGCCGAGGTCGGAATGGCCTGGCAATTCCCCTTTTGCGGGACCCAGAGCCGGACTCGAGTTTGGGGGTAGCCATGCCGGTAAAAACGGCATGGCTACCTCCAACCTCATAATGATGCCCATTGCCTTTGCAATCATTGCTCACGATGAGCACACACGGAAGGCCCATGATGAGCTCCACAGACATTTCAAATTGATATCATAACCCCAAAACAGGATTGCAGACCCTTTTTTGTCAGTGTTCACAGGAAGGCCTCATAAATACATTCCCAGATACTAAAATAGGAAAGGGGCATTGGGTTGCGTAAGCGGGATACAGGCCCAATCTCTGAGAAGTGGCAGATAACAAAGCAAGTACTTCAGACCTCACACCATGCAAAATTCAGAAGTGTCAGGAAGTGTCAGGAGTGCCGGTGCCCTGCCCAGCCTATGAGTTAAGTGCTAGGGCTGGACACCAAGAAACACGGACACAAGTTAAGCATTGCCCTTTTCTGATATCTAGGCAAATGCTGTTTAAAGGTTAACACCTTGACTTTAAACGATGGGTTAAGACAGATATGGCATGCCGGTTTTTATGTTGCAGACTTCTGATTCCAAAAGGTAGAGTTCATAAGGGTTCAAAAAAGAAAGAAAAACACAGATGAAGCATTTATGAGGCACCTATTGGAGGAGTGCCCAGGAAATATTCAGATTAGGTGGTTTGCAAAATGGAAATTAGGTGCAAAGTAAACTAAGGATGAACATACCTTGAGCGGCACTGGATTATGCCTCTAGAGCGGTGCATGATTATGAATACAAATTGTGAACCTGGTTCCTGGTGTACCTGGTTGCACTGAAGGACATATGATAAGATGTAAGACACGTGAAGTGGTGTTTACTTTCAGTAAATGTAAGACACGTGAGGTAGTGCCTACATGCTGTCAAATACACTGTGAGAGGGAGCACGGAGATTCATCGCAGGGTTAAGTGCCATGAGCATGGTATGGAAGGGTGGCACATGGTGCACACCCGTGCATATAAATGCACTGGAGCGGCAGCACACAAATGCATCCGAAGCGTATGTGCGAGGAGCAGGATAAGAAGGGTGGCAAACGTTGCCCATATGTGCAGAATACTGCCCTGTGGTGGGGAGCAGTTAGAGGCATCCCAGGACGATGTGCCTTCAGCACAGCAAGAACGGGTGGCACGGGATGCACACCCATGCATAGTAATGCACTCTGACTTACTTTGTGTGGGTAACTGCAGAACTCACATTCAGGCATGTGCACCCATTCCATTTGCCCTATCTGGGAATTTTCAGGGAGGACTGGTGTCTCAACATATAGGATTACATTTCCACTAGGTCATAGGAGTCCTAGTCAGGTCATATTGATATGAGTGTGAAGGATGTGTCACATTGTGGTATCACTGTGTTGTGCTGTTTCTCTAAATTTGCACTTCTCGGCCTGAGCAAGCTGGCTGATGACATCACAGAGCTTCCATCTGATGACTAGATGAGTGTTCCATGGGAGTTTTTGAGAGAGGGACCTGACAAAGGAAGAGGTCGATGACCTGTGGCTACTGTTATACACCTAGGTGACCACTGATGTTTGTTGAAACCCATAAACAGCCCTACATTGCAGAGAATGTCTGAGAGTCATCACTATGTGCGCATCATTGAATACAACAGAAAACCTCTCTGCTGGCCGTGTCGGGAAGATCACCCAGTGTGCCGTCACAGCCATGTATTTAATACTGTCCACTACCCTATATGTCCATGGTGAAGTGGATTTTCTATCTCTCTGACTGACGTAGTGCCATCCCCAAAGCAAAATATATCCCGTCATACAAATCTGTTGCAGTCTTATGAGAAAAGTAAGCTAATATGCACATTTCTCACCAGTGATTCGCTTTACAAAAAGACTGTTGCAAGATGTTTTTAGGCAAACTTACTTCTAGTTTAGCAGTGAGAGGTGTTAGGCAGAATTGAATGCAGTACCCTCTGAGACCACCACAGACAATAAGGACTACAGGTGTAATCAAGACTAACCTTTGCTATAAGTCTGTACCACACAGTTTGTTGGTAGAGAGCTGAGCAGCCAGGCTTATCTCAAGAGTGAATGTGAGCAGTACCAGTAGTTGCACAAAGGACTTTCAATCACAGTGGTTCAAGCAGACACTTATACTCAAGGTTTCTTGGTAAAACACTTATTGATTTATTTACACAATCATTTATAAAACATTTCACTAGAAGAAGTCAACTTAATATTATAGACCAATACACTTCAATACAAAACTCTAACCTTTTCAGACGGTTTGAGCTCCCTTGAAAAAGGAGCCAAATGGCAGTTCAGTTACTTAGCAGTGAGCAAAAAGGGCAAAAATAAGTAAACTAGATTATATATACTTTTCAGGCAGTTCAAATAGTTTCAGTTCACCAGAATAGTTCAATTTAAGTCAATAGGTCAGGCCAAAGTCAATGAGCTAGTGTTCTGGATAGGAAAGAGCAGTTCTGGTATCAAACGGTAAAGTCTTTGCAAAAGTTCTCAGAAGTAGTTTAGGTGAAAAAGAAACATTTGTGGGGTCACAAGCAGATTAGGCCTGCAAGTTGGGAAAGTTTTACAAACTTTCTCCGCGAGAGTGGTGTTCTCTCAATCAGGTTGGCATAGTACCTTTGGGTGAAGAAAACAAATGTTGCTGAAG
The DNA here is from genome assembly GCF_040938575.1 of Ambystoma mexicanum. Classification (NCBI taxonomy): domain Eukaryota; kingdom Metazoa; phylum Chordata; class Amphibia; order Caudata; family Ambystomatidae; genus Ambystoma; species Ambystoma mexicanum. The sequence continues at coordinate 757,810,504 of NC_090927.1, read as the reverse complement.
TCGTGGTTCCTGACAGTTCCTGCAGATCTCGCTGTTCCTGAGCCTCAGTCGTGGGGACAAGAGGGAGGAAGTCAGCGGCCTCCTGCACGTCATGGGATCATTGAAGAAAGCAAACAAAATGGAGTCACTTCAGTTCCATAAGCTGAAGATTCAAGGACAAAAACTGGTGTCCCTCTCCCTGGTTAAACCTAACCAGCCTTGAGAATGATATCCAGGTGTCTTATGAGTTGATTGGTCCCATCAACTCAAAGGAAGAAGCCGTCCTTGAAGGAGTTTCTATGTTGAATCGAATTTGGCAATTCGGACCTGCAGCAGGGCTTCACCGGGCAAACCAACGGTCCAGTGGTTGCAGCAGCCGTCCTCTTCCAGCTGGTCTTTGGTTCTTTCGTTCCAGTGGTCGACTCTGCTTTCCAGTCCTGGAGACTCGCCTTTTAAACAGTTTTCTCCCTTTCGTTCCAGCCTAGCTCTCACTCACACAGCAGGGTGGCTGTCCTTGCCAGACAGTCAGCCATCAAATCACGCCAGAGTGCATTTGGGTCTCTTAGGAGACTAAGCACAGGGAGCTTCGGGCACCTCCCTCACTTCCACCCACACGCCAAGGGCGGACTTCAGTCCTGAATCCCGTCAAAGGTACACGAACAAAGGGACCAAACCTAGTTTGGCACGCACAGACAAACACTAGAAGGACCTTTCCAAAAAGAAATGGCAAATAAAAAAGATTGGGACTTGTTTAAACAAAGCGGCGTAAGGAGCCATCTTGAAAAACATGGCTCTGTTGATTTTTAGCTACCAGCGTTCGCGGTCGGGAAACATCATTGTAATTTGATGTAAAACCACAGCCTCCAGCCTTTTCAATAGGAAAGGTTAGCATTTGACTGCTACCTGAGTGTTTAGACATAGGGGATACTATGTAACCCCTCCAGTACTCCATTGTAAAATGGTGTATGCTGGGTCCATGAATTTGGAAAAGACTAGTAAAGTCAATTTCACTTTACATTCTCTAGAAAACAGTAGTTTATACCAGAGAAGGTATTTAAACCTTTGGGAAGTCTAAAAGACATCCCTGTGTCACTGCACTGAGGGTGCTGTGTAACACACATGAAAAGATGATGCCTTTGGAGTTATCTAAAACTCCATAATCAGAGTACACAAAATGTGAAACACACACCAAAACACATGAAAGAGTGGGAAAAAGGCTCACACTGTTTCCAGGTAAATAAATCAAGTCCTCAAAATCCAACAAAGTTGCTGGGGGTCTCTAAGGTGAAGGGAATTAGCACATTCCTGAGAATTCCCCCTAACAAGAATGTGCACCCTTGTCATGTGTCAGTGCTCAACTGTCACCACTCAAACAGATCACTAAGTTATTCTGTATTCTTCATATAGCAGATCATCACTACTTGTTATTACAAAAAATATATCATTTTATTTGTCATCATACACTGTTAAAAAAAGCCTGTTCTCAGGCTCTCAATTGTAACACACACACACACACATATTTTTGTACAATCAATTTTTTGGGCACCTAAAAAACACTATATTCACATTCATATAGTGCTATTATATGGTGCTTGAACACACAGTGAAAAGGGTTAGTATATAGTGACTGGGTGTGTTACTCAGTGTATTGCTCTTATTCCAACACACATATGAAGTCTTGACTACACTGAGTCACCATATACTAAACCTTTTCACTGCGTGTTACCAGTTGGGTAATGCCCCCAGGGCTGCGTTAAAGCCCTCACTTTGCTTCACTCGGGCTTGTAACTATTGCCCCGGGGGCATTACCAGACCACTAATGCACAGCCTCCTATTACTTTAATACGATGGTTGTCGGGGAAATTTAAGGGCAAATAAAGAGATGCAGTACAAGGATAGGAGACATAACGTTCATACAATTATGGGTGTGTGCATCACCCGTAAATAAAGTCTCCATGAAGAGTTTGAATACTTCATGGTCCAGGTACCCTAACTTTGTAAACCATTCTGTGGTATCCAGGTGTATTATGGTGTTCTCATTGGCACTCCTTCTCCCTCCTTTCCACTCTCACTCTGGTCGGCCTCCCTTGGCCCTGCGCCCACACCCACCTGCGAGGCAAAAAACCTTGGGGTCATCTTCGACTCCACTCTCTCCTTCACCACTCACATTTCAGACATTTCTAAAAAGTCCAACTACCGGCTGCACCTCCTCAGAGGTACTCTTCCTTCCCCCAGTGGCTTACTGTCTCCAGAGACCTGGTTCTCTCAAGGCTGGACTACTGAAACAGCCTCTTTCTTAACCTCCCCACCTCTGCTTTGCGCCCTCTGCAACTCATCCAGAACAGAACCGCAAGACTTATCCTTGGCCTCAAGCCCAGGGACTGCATCTCTTTGGTGCTGAAATCCCTCCACCGGCTCCCCGTGACTGCAAGGATCAAGTTCAAGACCCTTTGCATTGTCCACAAGGCTTTCTGGGGCCTGCGACCTACCTATCTGCAACATTGCCTACCTAAACACTGTCCTTCCCGAGCCCTCTGCTCATCTACCTCCAACCTTCTGCGAGTGAGACGGTTCTCCAAGCAGAGATTTGGAGGGAGATCTTTATACTCAACAGGGGCCTCCCTCTGGAATACCCTCCATGCCACCCTCCATCTTGAGCCTGATCTCCTTAAGTTTCAGAAACGCCTTAAGACCTTCCTCTTCTCATCTTCCTTCTCTCTCCCTCTACCCTGCTAATCTCTCTCTCTCTGCACTATCCCTCTCTCCCTCCTTTTCCACACAGCTTGCTGACTGGCCGTCGGGTGTACCTCAGAGTCTCACAGGTCCCTGGCACTCTCGTCAGTCCTCTCGCACTTGCCTCCATGTCTCCAGTTGCCTCATCGCTACTGCACTTGGTCAATGACCCATGAGAGTGGCATCCCGCAGCACTTACCCCAGCTTCTGACTGACTGGGTGCACTTGTACCCCCCTCTACACATATTCCCCACCCTGCCCTCTCCTGTACCGTCTGTGCACTTGCACGATCTGAACGTACCATGCCTTGAAGGTAGTCCATCTATCTTCCCTGTCTCCCCTCCTTGCATGGTGGCGCCTCAATGCACTTGGAAAAACGGCAGAATCGTCGTCAGACCTATTTGCTGTTATCTACACTGTTGATTGTATTATATGTACGTGCTCTGCCTGTGCAGACTTGTATCATTCAGAAATTCAAGGGCTCTGAATGTTTTTTCCCCTTGTTCCCTCCCTCCTTGAGTGCTTTGAAACACTTGCCTTCTGTATAGGCGCTTTACAAATAAACATTAGCATACCATTTACTGCTGCTAAAATCTGTAGTATTTCCAAAATAAACCATGTCTTGTTCAACAAAAATATAAAAAAATGCATTTCCCTTTTTCAAATAGCCTGAACATCTGAGATGCCCATATTATCAAGCCAGGTCCATGGATGGAGTTCAAAATAGAGGGTATTTTGAGGCTGTGTGCAATCTTTTAATCATGGGGTATTTCCTGCACATGGGTGCACTGGCCTATAGGAAGCTCTGGCGATTTCCCTGGTACGCCTATACACCTTGGGCCTCTTGTGTGTGATGACCTGTTCTATTTCCAAGTTTTCTCATAGGAAAAGGTTTGGACTTGCTGAAAACGTGTAATATGGGGCCACTTTGAAAATTATTTCCAGGGCCTCTTTTGGTTCCCAGTCCACCTCTGCTCCTACACACAGTATTGCTGGAATGCTGCATGATCTAAATACCTCATGCCCGCATTAACAGGGGGATTGGAAAAACAGTGCCTGCTTTTCTCTTTATGCCTAATTCATGAGGCGTTTCCAAACGCTGGGGTCTGAGCGTGTCAGGGATCATTCCCGCTTTAATCGCATGGACAATGACACACTAGGACCCGTTCGCTGGAAATCATGCTGCGCTTCGTGTGTCAATTGCAGGGCATACAAAAAGTGGTGCAAAAGAAAGGCTTAAGACTACTTTTTGCACTGCGGGCATTTACATGATTTTGGAGGCGGAGTGAGTGTGAGAAATGGGTGTCTCAATTCTGCCCTTCATTCCAGCTCTGCCTTCGAAAACCACCTGATTTTACGCCAGGATGTTATTTCCTGGCTGGCGTGAAACCAAGGACCCCTTTGGAATCTGCCTGTTTTAGCAGGCGGATTCCAATGGATTCCACTGTAAGTGACGTCTGCTCTGGGTAAATAGAGGCATCATTTCTTTGCCCGTTTTAGCACTTTAAAAAAAATCCCTGTAGGGCAAATGACAACAATTGAACGGATGGGAGTTTTTTGCAAGACAGATATGTTTTTAGTGTTATAATCTGATTATGCTTTTTCTCACTATTTCGAGTAATCGTCAACATCCAAATTGCTCAATCACTGAACCTACTGTACTAGGCTTTAATGTAGATTAGGATATATGTCGTTTTTTTTTAAATTCACACTGCAGGCAGAAGACGCATAGGCACACATCTGCTTTGGAGTTTTTGAATTCCAGAACGTACATTTTTTTTCTCCAGCAATAGAATTTTACTTGCGTGTGCTATTGCCAGTTGGATCACCACCTTCTCGTGTGGAAAAGTCGTTCCTAGTAAATCGTGAAAGCTGAAACTCATTGAAATGTTTTGAAGTTATAAACTGCAACTTTTTACGTTAAACGCAGCATTATGGTTAATTTAGGTGCACGCGCACAATGAAAGATTTACAAAACAAAATCACATATGGATTCTGGATTTGTTGGTTTTCTTTTTTTCTGCTGTCATTGTAAAGCAGCATGTAGAATGACTTCCCATACAGGCTGGGTTACCTAAGGTGAAGTATTAGTGCCGGGTCCGGCGCTGGAGTGCAGTGGTCTAGCCAAGGCCAGCACTTGACTTATGTGAGTGGAATGTCCCGAGACGCAAGCCCGTAACTTGCCATCTGCTCCATATAAGCGGTTTCATGAGGTGAGAGCCGGCCCCCTTGCTCATTCTCAACAGACACATGTGTTTTATGAATAGGACTCGCTTTGATATTCAGGGAGCTTTGCGGCGCTCCTGCTCAGTGTTCTTTCCACACACCCTTTCCGATTGGGCTGCATTTCATGGTATAAAAAAGCCACACACCTCGAGGTCATGGAGAACAACATATGCATTCTAGGTTTTAAAATAAGTCATGACCATGAGGGTTTATGCTAGTGACAAATCAGTAAACATCCAATCGCCAATTCTGCTAGAAAATAAGTGCTTTCTAGAAGCATCCGGAGGTTGATGAAACGCTGCCCCATGCGCCAAACCCACTGGATCAAGATGACTATAGCGTTTTGTGTGAGTGATGATAGGGAGAAAGGTTTTTTTTTTGGTAGCGGTTTTGCTTTCTCAGCAAATGTCTAATTTCTTTGTGAGTCAGTGGAATCTGAGACATCACTCTAGCATGTGTCTCTTAATCACAGCTAGCAAGCTATAGATAGAGCAGATGTCTTGATCTTTTTGGTAGCCGCATCAATCAGACGTATGACATATGAAATGACTACGGCCTTGCGACACCCTGCCAGGGTCACAATAGGCCACCTTTCGGTCAAGCCTAGGCACTGTAAAACCACTACAGCAGTGATGGACGCAGTATAAATACTGGATAACATACAAGCTCAAAGGGATAAGTTCCAGAAATACCCCTGGCGAGGCGAGCACCTCTCCACAGCTGTGTCTCTAGTAGGTGCTGAGCTCCTTAGAAGACAGTTGAGTCCCATCGTCCAACTGTACACACCACTATGCCAACTTTTCCTTCTCATGGATACAGATGGAAGATATCATCACATTGCATTTGCATAGTGCTAATGGTTCTAAAACATCAGTATCTTACAAAACGAGTTGTTGTCAAAAAGTTATGACATCATAATGCAAGGTTACCTAGATAGACCGTTGATGTGCCACTAAGCCAAAGCAACACACAGCTGCACTTACTATGAATTTACTACACTGTACCTTGTCTTAGAGCATACTTGCTGCAAAGATCATAGTTCCTGTATTGGCGGCTGCGGGTGTTGCTTGACTAATACCAAATAAGGTCAAGATACATGTGTTGCTTGCATTGCACTTTATGCACAGTAAGGCCACCTCACAGCACTCAGCGTGAGGAGAATGGAGGGAGGCCTTGAGACTGCAGCCCACCAATGGACAATGACATCCTTAAACCCAACACCAAACGTATGCTTCGTCTTGCCCCTAGTACTACTCTTCAAGAGATTAACTTTACTCAAGCTATCACCGCCCACACTCACACAAAAGGTTGAATCCTTGACTGAATCCTGAATATCAACACGCCCATCAAGGTCTCTTCCATTGACTCCTTGCCCTGGACAGACCATTCCCTGATCCTCTTCACTATGTCCCTCAAATCAACGGCAACCCATAAAGCCGGAAACCGCCCCCATCACTGTGAGACACACTCGAAAACTCACCAAGGAAATGTTTGAACCTACTATCTGTGTTTCCTTTGCATTGATGTCTGACAGTAACGAACCAAAAACCATCCTCAACATCTACAACTCCACACTCCTAAACACACTTGACCTGCATGCTCCCTTCAAAACCACAACACAAAAAAAAGTAACTACAACAACAGGTTCACAGAGGAACTAACCATCCCCAGCAAACAGAAACGTGCCCAGGAACACCTATGGTGAAAACACTAACCCCAACCCACAAAGAGGCCCTTCGCACTACTGCCAAGTCCTACAAAACTGAGATTACTACCACCAAAGCAAGTATTTATAATACGAGGATCAATGAAGCCAGCTCAAATACTAGAGAGCTTTTTTAAAATCCTCAAGGAGCTTGAATCCCCAGTATCTCCTATCGCTAGCTTCCCGAAAGACAAAGCTTGGTGTTCGTTTGTCCAATCTGCCCTTGCCAACAAAACCCACAACCTCAGAGATAAAACTATCCTTAGAAAATCCCTGCTGCCAACCAAAGAGGTGGCCCTCCCTGACATTAGTGCCCACCCAGCGCTCACTGCGCCCCCTTTCCACTTCATCCCTGACTCTCCTGCAGAAGTGCTCACCCACATCCAGCTCCTCAAAATGTCCAACTGCAAAGGAGACATCTGCCCGGCCCATCTTATCAAGATGAATGCGGACACCCTCGCACCTATCATTACTAAATTTATAAATGCCTCCTTCGACTCCGGTACAGTGACAAATTCCATTAAAGAAGATGGGGTCTCACTGCTCCTCAGAAAACCCTCTCTGTATTCCACCCTCCCCACCAACTACCCCCCCACCATGACAGTACCCTAACTCCTGAAAATTCTTGACCACTCTGCCTGCACCCAACTCCAAACCCACCTGGAAGCCCACAATCTTCTTGGCACCCGCCAATATGGATTTAGACTTAGACATAGGGCCTGATCACGACTTTGGCGGTTAACCTTAAATCCGGTGGTAGCGCTATTACCGCCGGATTTAAGGGCTCCCCAAATCAGGACTTCGGCGGATTTCACCCCAGCTCTGAGCTGGGGAGAAATCTGCAGAAAATTCGTGCTATTACTGCTGGTGGGAAATCCGCCGGCGGTAAGAGCGCAAATTTTCCTCATTGAGCCCAATGGGGAATGGGGCATTCCCGAATGGGCTCAATGGGGAATGGGGATGTACTACCGCCAAAGCCGTGATCAAGCCCATAGTATGGAGTCTGCCCTCTTTGACCTTAAGATTCAGCTCATCAAAATTCATGCTGCAGGGGATCTCGCCATCCTCCTCTTACTTGACCTTTCTGCGGCATTTGATCTTGTGGAACACAATATCCTATGTTTCCACTTGATTGCCACTTTCAACCTCTCCAGAAAAGCTTCCAATTGGATCAATTCCTTCCTGAGTGAGCGCTCCTCCAGGATATTTGCTGCGGCGGAAGCAGCTGACCCCATTCCCCCTCTCTTATGGGGTGCCACAAGGGTCTTGCCTCTCACCCACACTGTACAACATGTATACCAAGCCACACTTTCATCATCTGTACCACCTTGAAATCCCCTACACTAAATTTGACGATGACAAGCATTTACTCCCTAAACTCACCAGAGACCATTGCCTACATTCTGCTAAAATCAACCGGATCTATAATATCAATCAGGCCTAGATAGCTAACCACCACCTATCCCTGAATGATGATAAGAATGAGCTCCTTATCACAGGCTCCTCACACTGAGTCAAAAACACCTAGACCCAGCTTTCAACACCTTCTGCATTGATGGGAACATCACCCCTGTATATGGCCATGTAAAAAACCCTGGGATTCTATATTGACTCAAAACTAAACATGCACACACATGGCTGTTGCATCCTCCGCAGTCTACTCCAACAAACTCATTAACTTGTGCAGAAAATTCCTGTCCCGAGACAACTGACTCATGTTGGCAGGAACCTCTTTCAAAAATCGTACTAAATTACAACTGATCCAAAACAGCGCCCTTCAGGCTCTGTCGGGCATGAAACGATCAGACCATGGGCTTCATTACAAGTCAGGCGGTAACCGCAGCGGTAAAACCACCTGGTTACCGCTGGACTGGTATTACCATTCCGTCTCCGTGATTCCCGGAATTACCGGGGCATTACAACCCCGGTTTCCCGGGAATCACGGAGGCGGAATGGTGTTAATCCCCATTCCCATTGAGTCCTATTGGACTCAATGGGAATGGGGATCATGGAAACACCGGCAGCATCTCGTAATGCTGCCGGTGTTTCCTCGTCCGCCTGCAGGTGGGCGGTGTGAAACCCGCCAGGTCAGACCTGGCGGGAACATCACCTCCCGCCTGCAGGAGTTGTGATTACCCGGCATGGAAACAAAAGTGGCGGTGGATTTACCGCCACCGTTGTTTACATACCGGGCGATTTGTAATGAGGCCCCATATCTCTATTGTGAGACGCAAAGCTCACTGGCTTCCAAAGGCATGCATTGAGTTTTAAATCCTCTCAATTACAGACTGTTGTATTCACAACACTGCTCCCTCCTACCTCACTCATGGTATTTCTAAAAAGCCCAAAATATGCAACCTACGATCTTTCACGTCCACCTCACTAGCAAAACAGAGATTCAATAGACAGAGAGCAGGAGGAGCAAGTTTCATGGGTAAATACCAGGGTGCAAACAGGTTTCATGCCCCGGCTGGGGGGCAGACATGGGGCCTCATTACGAGTATGGAGGTAGCCATGACACTTTTAGTGGCATGGCTACCCCCATACCGGGTACCGGGGCCGGGTTCCTGGAATGGGGAAATACCGGGCCATTCCTAACTTGGAGGGGCCGGTAATTCCCTTTCCCAGGACCCGGACCCGCTAAATCCCCATTCCCATTTGAGCCCACATAGAGCTCAATGGGAATGGGGAGGATGCTAACAATGGGCCCGTTTTATGCCCTATATAACACTCCAGGGTATTTTAATTTTTCATGCTGCTGATGCTGAGGCACGGAATGGAATCACCATTCCTGCGTATTCATGAAAATGCAAATGGAAGCAGGCAGATTACATAGGAATCCATTGAAAATTCCATCTACCGTTTGTAAATTGCAAGTGATATTTAAAGTATTTGCAATACAAAGTGCAAAAATAAGGTGCAAAACAGATGTTGCATGTTTCTAAAGCGTTTTCTATACTTTCTGGTGCAAATGGTGAAAACTGCATACAGAGGGTTAATTTTGCATATAAGTGGTCCTCTACGTTCAATTTACTTATTTGTTTAAAATTAGATCCAATATAACAAATGGATGTACAAGATTGTTGAAAAACAGGTTGGCAAAAGGCTCAAATAGAATCTTTTGCAAAGAGAACTGAATCCTCTTGGACAGTTTTCTGAGTACATGCTCAAAATCGGGGTGTCCAGTCAAATGGTCGACAGACAAATTGTCGACAGACAAATGGTCGACACAATTTGGTCGACAGGTCAAATGGTCGATTTCTTTTTATTTATATATATATTTTTTAGGTTTTCGTTTAGGGAAAAAAAGGGGTTTTAGCACACAAAAAAATGTGAAAAAACAAACAAAAAAAAAATTCGACCATTTGACCTGTTGACCTTTTGGTGTCGACCATTTGTCCTGTCGACCATTTATTTTCGACCAAATGACCTAGAACCCAAAATAGGAACACCCTCCAGAATTTATTACGGTCTGTTTCAGAGAAGTAACACACCGAATATTTTTTTTAAGTTTTAAAAAGATTTTTATTATGAGAGATCAACATAGAATGTATTAAATAACTACTAATAATATGTAAGAAACAAGTGCCAGTACACAAATATGAGATATTAACAGAATTATTTAAAGAAGAGTAGATGATTAACACCAATATCTGGTATGTGTAAATAGGGTTTAATATAAAGAAAGAGGGGGGTAACAAAACAGTAATATAATAACATACTCTACATATAACAGACAAGACAGACAGGACGGAACACATACAAAAGGATAAAAAGGGGATGGAATAAAGATAAATGTAATGATGGGATTAGTGGTAATCTGTATTAGATAAAAAATCAAGAAATGGTTGCCATTTCAAATTGTGTTTGCATAGTTGAACAGGAGAGGAAGCTATACAATTTTCTAGCCTATGAATGTACAAATATTATTCCCCAACACTTGTAGTGAATGTGTTGCAGATTGTTTCCAATTAGTAGTGATAGTTTGCAGTGCAACTATGAGGCATAGATCAAAACTTTTTTTTGTATGTTTGTTGGCAATTACAGTTTGTAAGAGGGAGCTTCCAAAGATAAGAACATCAAAACACAAGTTGTGCTGTGTTTGGAAAATCAGTTTGATTGTTTTCCATACATAAATCCAAAAGGGTTTAACATGTTGACATTCAACAAACATATGCTTGAAAGAGCCAGAATGTATAGAGCAACTCCAACAAAGGTCATTTGGTATCAGACCACATTTGAAAAGGGAAGCAGGGGTAGCAAAGGCCCTATGAAGGAAGAAAAATAGGGTTTAGGTTAGACTAGCTGATGGAGTAATTTTGCCCATCGTGGAGGCCAGCCGTATTGAAGGTCAGTCAGTGTACAGTCGTCACTCCAATCATTATGTAGCGGACCAGCCGCTGGAGTTACCATCAGAGATTTATAGAAGAAAGATGCAGTACAATTGTGTCTTTGGGCCTCATTACACGGATGGCGGTAAGGATTTACCGGTACCGGTAAAATACCGTTACCTGTAAATCCTTACCGCCTTACTACGAGGTCCCTTTGCGGGTTGGGGAATTTAACGCCTGCTTTTTGCAGGCGTTAAAAACCAACCCGCAAAGGGACTTTGGTGCTAATTACGGTACCGCAATTTGCGGTACCGTAATTAGCACCTTCCCCATTCCCATAGAGCCCTATGGGGCAAAAATGGGGAAGGGCAATGGTGGAAGGGGGAATTACCGCCCCGCCAACCTTGGAATAGGGCAGTAATTCCCCTTTCCACCAAGGCGGTGCCGGTATTTTACCGGCATGAACCATGGCGCTAATAGCGCCATGGTTCACCGCCATCCGTGTAATGAGGCCCTTAGTATGTGAAACAATCTTAGTACATCGGGTGTGTTGGAGTTATGAATAAGTTGATTATAATTTTCAAACATAGCAACAATAATAGTCAGGTATTGTTTCATGGCAGATGCAGGCAAATGATCTTTGATAGCAAAGTCTTCAAAGACAATAGGAACATTACGTGAGAAGAATTGATTACAGTATTTAATGTTTCTAGATAGCCATGCCTTCCACAATATCGACCTACCTTTCCCTTTAAATTAGGGGATTGAGCCAAACTAGGGGAGAGGTAAAGGTAGACATTTTGTTCAGAGATGGGAACACATACAGTTTAAGATATAGTGCAGATTGACGGATACAGGAACATTTCATAGGTTTCTTCTTATTTTTGAGAAGGTAAATATCTGATAGGGGAATTGGGGAAGCCACAGCCTTTTCTAGCAGCACCCAGTTGGGAGCGTTTTCCAATTCTTCTTGAACAAACCATGTTTGTACCTGTTTAATAACAAAGGCTATGTGGTATTTTCTAAAGTCTGGAAAATTAACACAACCCATAGAGCAAGGTTTTTTAAATTTACGTCTTCCCTTACCCCATAGAAATTTACGTATGCAAGAGTCTAAAGACTTGAAAAAAGAAAGGGGAAAGGGAATAGGCAACATATATAGAAGGTAAAGGATTACGGGAGAGATCATCATCTTTATGGTCTCTAACCGACCCCACCAGGATAGATATAGAGACGACCATGACGTTATAAGTTCATTGACTCTGGCTAGTATGATTTCTATATTTCTTTTTCACATATCACAAATAGAATTGGTCAAATGGACTCCAAGATATTTGAGACCTTGGGGACACCATTTAATTCCTAAGGATAGTGTATGGTGTGGCAAGCAGTATTTGTTTAGGGGAAGGATTTCCGATTTATCAATGTTAAGCTTTTATCCAGATACTTTAGAGAAGTTAGAGATCGTCTTTAAAAAGTGTGGTCCACTTTTTTCTGGATTTTTCAGGAATATAAGAACATCATCCGCGCATGCAGCTGTTTTAATATGAAGGTTTTGAAGTTGGATTCCTGATATCTTGTCATTTTGTCTGATAGTCTCTAAAATTGGTTTGAGAGCTTAAATGATAAGGATTGGAGAAAGGGGGCAGCCTTGACGCGTTCCTCTGGACAGAGGGAAAAAGGTAGAGAGGTGGCCATTCAAAAATGTTATAGATTTAGGCATTGAGTAAAGCACGTTAATCAGGGGAAAAAAAGGAAGGGCCAAAACCATGCCATTTGAGGGTTTTAAATAAAAAGTCCCATTCAACTCTATCGAAAGCCTTTTTGGCATCTAAGGCTACTGCAGCATGAGGATACTTGGATTGATGTATTAGGTTAATAATATTCAAGAAAAGTCTAATGTTAGAGGAAGATATTCTACCTTTAACATATCCAGTTTCATCTTGTTTAAGGAGTTTGGGAAGATAGGGGAGGAGTCTATTGGCTAAAATGTTTACAATCTGTATTGATGAGGGAAATTGGGCAATAACTTTGAGGGAGTTCTGGGTTTTTATTGGGTTTAGGGAAAACAGTAATCACGGCTTCAAGAAAAGTCCCATGGGCCTTTCCTTCTGATATAAAATAAGAGTACAGATTACTAAATTTAGGAACTAATAGGTTAGAAAAATGAGAATAGAAGTCTATAGGAAAGCCATCAGGGCCAGGGGCTTTGCCTTTTTTAAGATTTTTAATGGCTTGGAAAATTTCAACAGGGGTAATAGGAGCATTAAGAGAGTTAAGATCTATCTGGGGGTAAGTATTCCTAGGTATGTTATGTAGAAAATCGTCAATGGAGGTATTATTGGAAGAAGCTTCTGAGGTGTACAATTTAGAGTAGAAATTTGTGAAAATTTGAAGAATATCTCTATCAGAGAATTTTCTGTTTCCTAAGTGGTCTTGCAGGGTGACAATTCTAGACTTTTCTTTTTTGAATTTAAGATAGGAGGCTAAAGATTTGCTAGCTGTATTGGAAAGTTGGTAGATTTTTGATTTGTATTTAAGCATATTTGCACAAGAAAATTGAGTGATTATTTTATTATATTGAAGTCTTCATTTTAATACTTCTCTAAGAACTGTGGGTGAGTTAGTACCTCACAGCACTCAGCGTGAGGAGGATGGAGGGAGGCCTTGAGACTGCAGCCCACCAATGGACAATGACATCCTTAAACCCAACACCAAACGTATGCTTCTTCTTACCCCTAGTACTACTCTTCAAGAGATTAACTTTACTCAAGCTATCACCGCCCACACTCACACAAAAGGTTGAATCCTTGACTGAATCCTGAATATCAACAAGCCCATCAAGGTCTCTTCCATTGACTCCTTGCCCTGGACAGACCATTCCCTGATCCTCTTCACTATGTCCCTCAAATCAACGGCAACCCATAAAGCCGGAAACCGCCCCCCATCACTGTGAGACACACCCGAAAACTCACCAAGGAAATGTTTGAACCTACTATCTGTGTTTCCTTTGCATTGATGTCTGACAGTACCGACCCAGAAAACATCCTCACCACCTACAACTCCACACTCCTAAACACACTTGACCTGCATGCTCCCTTCAAAACCACAACACAAAAAAAGTAACTACAACAACAGGTTCACAGAGGAACTAACCATCCCCAGCAAACAGAAACGTGCCCAGGAACACCTATGGTGAAAACACTAACCCCAACCCACAAAGAGGCCCTTCGCACTACTGCCAAGTCCTACAAAACTGAGATTACTACCACCAAAGCAAGTATTTATAATACGTGGATCAATGAAGCCAGCTCAAATACTAGACAGCTTTTTAAAATCCTCAAGGAGCTTGAATCCCCAGTATCCCCTATCGCTAGCTTCTCGAAAGACAAAGCTTGGTGTTCGTTTGTCCAATCTGCGCTTGCCAACAAAACCCACAACCTCAGAGATAAAACTATCCTTAGAAAATCCCTGCTGCCAACCAAAGGAGTGGCCCTCCCTGACATTAGTGCCCACCCAGCGCTCACTGCGCCCCCTTTCCACTTCATCCCTGACTCTCCTGCAGAAGTGCTCACCCACATCCAGCTCCTCAAAATGTCCAACTGCAAAGGAGACATCTGCCCAGCCCACCTTATCAAGATGTCTGCGGACACCCTTGCACCTATCATTACTAAATTCATAAATGCCTCCTTCGACTCCGGTACAGTGCTAAATTCCATTAAAGAAGATGGGGTCTCACTGCTCCTCAAAAAACCCTCTCTCAATTCCACCCTCCCCACCAACTACCCCCCCACCATGACAGTACCCTAACTCCTGAAAATTCTTGACCACACTGCCTGCACCCAACTCCAAACCCACCTGGAAGCCCACAATCTTCTTGGCACCCGCCAATATGGATTTAGAGACATAGGGCCTGATCACGACTTTGGCGGCAACCCTTAAATCCGGCGGTAGCGCTATTACCGCCGGATTTAAGGGCTCGCCAAATCAGGACTTCGGCGGATTTCGCCCCAGCTCTGAGCTGGGGGGAAATCTGCAGAAAATTCGCGCTATTACCGCCGGCGGGAAATCCGCCGGCGGTAAGAGCGCAAATATTCCCCATTGAGCCCAATGGGGAATGGGGCATTCCCGAATGGGCTCAATTTGGAATGGGGATGTACTACCGCCAAAGTCGTGATAAGGCCCATAGTATGGAGTCTGCCCTCTTTGACCTTAAGATTCAGCTCATCAAAATTCATGCTGCAGGGGATCTCGCCATCCTCCTCTTACTTGACCTTTCTGCGGCATTTGATCTTGTGGAACACAATATCCTATGTTTCCACTTGATTGCCACTTTCAACCTCTCCAGAAAAGCTTCCAATTGGATCAATTCCTTCCTGAGTGAGCGCTCCTCCAGGATATTTGCTGCGGCGGAAGCAGCTGACCCCATTCCCCCTCTCTTATGGGGTGCCACAAGGGTCTTGCCTCTCACCCACGCTGTACAACATGTATACCAAGCCACACTTTCATCATCTGTACCACCTTGAAATCCCCTACACTAAATTTGACGATGACAAGCATGTACTCCCTAAACTCACCAGAGACCATTGCCTACATTCTGCTAAAATCAACTGGATCTATAATATCAATCAGGCCTAGATAGCTAACCACCACCTATCCCTGAATGATGATAAGAATGAGCTCCTTATCACAGGCTCCTCACACTGAGTCAAAAACACCTAGACCCAGCTTTCAACACCTTCTGCATTGATGGGAACATCACCCCTGTATATGGCCATGTAAAAAACCCTGGGATTCTATCTTGACTCAGAACTAAACATGCACACACATGGCTGTTGCATCCTCCGCAGTCTACTCCAACAAACTCATTAACTTGTGCAGAAAATTCCTGTCCCGAGACAACTGACTCATGTTGGCAGGAACCTCTTGCAAAAATCGTACTAAATTACAACTGATCCAAAACAGCGCCCTTCAGGCTCTGTCGGGCATGAAACGATCAGACCATGGGCTTCATTACGAGTCAGGCGGTAACCGCAGCGGTAAAACCACCTGGTTACCGCTGGACTCGTATTACCATTCCGTCTCCGTGATTCCCGGAATTACCGGGGCATTACAACCCCGGTTTCCCGGGAATCACGGAGGCGGAATGGTGTTAATCCCCATTCCCATTGAGTCCTATGGGACTCAATGGGAATGGGGATCATGGAAACACCGGCAGCATCTCGTAATGCTGCCGGTGTTTCCTCGTCCGCCTGCAGGTGGGCGGTGTGAAACCCGCCAGGTCAGACCTGGCGGGAACATCACCTCCCGCCTGCAGGAGTTGTGTTTACCCGGCATGGAAACAAAGGTGGCGGTGGATTTACCGCCACCGTTGTTTACATACCGGGCGATTTGTAAAGAGGCCCCATATCTCTATTGTGAGATGCAAAGCTCACTGGCTTCCAAAGGCATGCATTGAGTTTTAAATCCTCTCAATTACAGACTGTTGCATTCACAACACTGCTCCCTCCTACCTCACTCATGGTATTTCTAAAAAGCCCAAAATATGCAACCTACGATCTTTCACGTCCACCTCACTAGCAAAACAGAGATTCAATAGACAGAGAGCAGGAGGAGCAAGTTTCATGGGTAAATACCAGGGTGCAAACAGGTTTCATGCCCCGGCTCGGGGGCAGACATGGGGCCTCATTACGAGTATGGAGGTAGCCATGACACTTTTAGTGGCATGGCTACCCCCAATCCGGGTACCGGGACCGGGTTCCTGGAATGGGGAAATACCGGGCCATTCCTACCTTGGAGGGGCCGGTAATTCCCTTTCCCAGGACCGGGACCTGCTAAATCCCCATTCCCATTTGAGCCCACATAGAACTCAATGGGAATGGGAAGGATGCTAACAATGGGCCCGTTTTATGCCCTATATAACACTCCAGGGTATTTTAATTTTTCATGCTGCTGATGCTGAGGCACGGAATGGAATCACCATTCCTGCGTATTCATGAAAATGCAAATGGAAGCAGGCAGATTACATAGGAATCCATTGTAAATTCCATCTACCGTTTGTAAATTGCAAGTGATATTTAAAGTATTTGCAATACAAAGTGCAAAAATAAGGTGCAAAACAGATGTTGCATGTTTCTAAAGCGTTTTCTATACTTTCTGGTGCAAATGGTGAAAACTGCATACAGAGGGCACAATTTTGCATATAAGTGGTCCTCTACGTTCAATTTACTCATTTGTTTAAAATTAGATCCAATATAACAAATGGATGTTTTTTTAGGTTTTCGTTTAGGGAAAAAAAGGGGTTTTAGCACACAAAAAAATGTGAAAAAACAAACAAAAAAAAAATTCGACCATTTGACCTGTTGACCTTTTGGTGTCGACCATTTGTCCTGTCGACCATTTATTTTCGACCAAATGACCTAGAACCCAAAATAGGAACATCCTCCAGAATTTATTACGGTCTGTTTCAGAGAAGTAACACACCGAATATTTTTTTTAAGTTTTAAAAAGATTTTTATTATGAGAGATCAACATAGAATGTATTAAATAACTACTAATAATATGCAAGAAACAAGTGCCAGTACACAAATATGAGATATTAACAGAATTATTTAAAGAAGAGTAGATGATTAACACCAATATCTGGTATGTGTAAATAGGGTTTAATATAAAGAAAGAGGGGGGTAACAAAACAGTAATATAATAACATACTCTACATATAACAGACAAGACAGACAGGACGGAACACATACAAAAGGATAAAAAGGGGATGGAATAAAGATAAATGTAATGATGGGATTAGTGGTAATCTGTATTAGATAAAAAATCAAGAAATGGTTGCCATTTCAAATTGTGTTTGCATAGTTGAACAGGAGATTAAGCTATACAATTTTCTAGCCTATGAATGTACAAATATTATTCCCCAACACTTGTAGTGAATGTGTTGCAGATTGTTTCCAATTAGTAGTGATAGTTTGCAGTGCAACTATGAGGCATAGATCAAAACTTTTTTTTGTATGTTTGTTGGCAATTACAGTTTGTAAGAGGGAGCTTCCAAAGATAAGAACATCAAAACACAAGTTGTGCTGTGTTTGGAAATCAGTTTGATTGTTTTCCATACATAAATCCAAAAGGGTTTAACATGTTGACATTCAACAAACATATGCTTGAAAGAGCCAGAATGTATAGAGCAACTCCAACAAAGGTCATTTGGTGTCAGACCACATTTGAAAAGGGAAGCAGGGTTAGCAAAGGCCCTATGAAGGAAGAAAAATAGGGTTTAGGTTAGACTAGCTGATGGAGTAATTTTGCCCATCGTGGAGGCCAGCCGTATTGAAGGTCAGTCAGTGTACAGTCGTCACTCCAATCATTATGTAGCGGACCAGCCGCTGGAGTTACCATCAGAGATTTATAGAAGAAAGATGCAGTACAATTGTGTCTTTGGGCCTCATTACACGGATGGTGGTAAGGATTTACCGGTACCGGTAAAATACCGTTACCTGTAAATCCTTACCGCCTTACTACGAGGTCCCTTTGCGGGTTGGGGAATTTAACGCCTGCTTTTTGCAGGCGTTAAAAACCAACCCGCAAAGGGACTTTGGTGCTAATTACCATACCACAATTTGCGGTACCATAATTAGCGCCTTCCCCATTCCCATAGAGCCCTATGGGGCAAAAATGGGAATGGGGAAGGGCAATGCTGGAAGGGGGAATTACCGCCCCGCCAACCTTGGAATAGGGCGGTAATTCCCCTTTCCACCAAGGCGGTGCCAGTATTTTACCGGCATGAACCATGGCGCTAATAGCGCCATGGTTCACCGCCATCCGTGTAATGAGGCCCTTAGTATGTGAAACAATCTTAGTACATCGGGTGTGTTGGAGTTATGAATAAGTTGATTATAATTTTCAAACATAGCAACAATAATAGTCAGGTATTGTTTCATGGCAGAAGCAGGCAAATGATATTTGATAGCAAAGTCTTCAAAGATAATAGGAACATTACGTGAGAAGAATTGATTACAGTATTTAATGTTTCTAGATAGCCATGCCTTCCCCAATATCGATCTACTTTTCCCTTTAAATTAGGGGATTGAGCCAAACTAGGGGAGAGGTGAAGGTAGACATTTTGTTCAGAGATGGGAACACATAGGCCCTCATTACGACCCTGGCGGAAAGTGACTGACCGGACCGCCACAGCGTAAATAGCGTTTCCGCCATTGCACGAAGGAGCAAAGTGCGGCCCATTCCGACCCATCGGGCACGAGCACCACGGCATGGCCGTACGGCGCCCTAGGTGCAATACCGCCACCCATCACAGCGGACACCGCAGTGTGCGCCTACCGGAAAGTACGGTGACCGGAAATATACGGAAACGGAAGTTAAAACATGGGCCCGGAACGGGAAACATCCCGCCGTACACCTATAAAACCACTAAAACCACACAACCACTAAAATCACTACCCTGAAACACACCCCAACCCGTCATCCACCCTAGCGAAACCAAGAAAAATGGGAAAAGTAGCGAAGAAAGCGTGCGACCGCAAGCGGCAGGTCCACTTCTCCCGTGAGGAACTCACCGTGCTAACAGAGACCCTCCAGGAGAATGCTGCCGTCGTCTTCTCCACGCAAATGACCAGGACGGCACTTGCAAACAAGAAGGCCATATGGGCTCTGGTGGCACAGCGGGTAAGTGCGGTGGGGACCGCACCCCGCACCCCACAGCAATGCCGTAAGCGATGGGACGACCTGCGGATACGCGTCCGCAGCATACTCTCTGCCAACCGCAACATTGCCACAGCCACCGGGGGAGGTCCTGAATCACCCATCAAGTTGACCCCCTGGGAAGAAATCTGTGCCTCCACCATCGGAATGGAGAGCATAGAGGGAGTCGGAGGGATGGAGAAAGGAGTGCAGACATCCGAAGATTCAGGTAGGTGGGCCAAATAAAACAATGCCAAATCCACAAAGGCCATCCATGTGAAGTACCATGCGTCCACATAGTGCAACAGAAACACATGTCCAGGAGAACGTCCACACACATCGGCCTGATAGCGCACGTTAAAACCCACAATAAATACATAAATAATTAAAAACCCCTAAAACACGCACTACACGTGCAGCAGGCACACCCTAACTGCAGGCTGCCAAACAACTGCACCCTCACTCCACACACAAATGAAAACACCTCCAAGGCCCCGACCCAAATCACCCTCAGGTACCACCCCAATGCATGTGATACAATGCCATTCCAATTCCCACAGACCCATCAATAACCCTCGCCCTCCTTTACTCCACCACAGGGTCCGATCCAAACGACGAGCTTCAGGACACCCCTACCAGCACACCTGCAAAGAGGGCCAAGACCAAAGGCCAAAGACCCTCCACCTCAGCTGCACGCATCAAGACACGGCAGCAGCACAAATCAGGTGGCAGCACAGAGGAGGGAACATCAACAGGCACCCCAGCAGCCAGCATGCCCACAACACCACCACCACAGGTCCCCCCAACGGATGCCACAGAAGGCACTGCCTCTGGTGGCAGCAGCACCATAGGTGACACCCCATTGATGGCAGCATGCTCCGACACAGAAGACGGGGATGTCGAAGTCAGATCCATCCATGACCTGTCCCAATCCCCCTGTCTGTCCCATCCCGTACAACATGAGGATACCACGCAGGGGCACCCACAAGACGACGACTGGCCACCCCCCACAAGCCCTGTGGCAAGGCAACATGAGGACAACAGCCCCTCTGTGACACCCCCGCAAATGGCCATGGCCCAGCAGAGGCAACAGTCCCTCGACCAGTTAATCGTGCAACAGCAGCAACTGGCCACGCTCCTCAAGGACCATGCCGATGAATGTGGGGGCACTAAGGCAGACATAGAAACATCAACTGAGACACTTAGGGCAGAAATGGAGAGAGGTACAGAGACACTAAGGGCACAAATGGAGAGTAGCACCGAGAGCCTGGGAGTCCAAATGGAGAGATGCACCGAGAGCCTGAGGGGGGAACTGCATGCGACGTCCAAGGACGTATGTGCCGAACTTGCCGCAGTGCGCCGTGTGCTCACTGAGCTCTCGCAAACCCTTAGGGACATGCATGGACGTGAGCAGGCAGAGACATCATCCGTTGCAAGTTCCGTCCAGGGCAGCCCCCAACGTAGATCTGGGAGGAACCTGCGCTCCACAGGCAGGGGTGCCCCTGATACCCGCAGAGGGGGCTTGCAATAGCGACTGCCCACTGACAATGAGCATCTTTGGACACTGGTGTTCGGGGGGGAGGTAGGAGGGTGGAGGGGGTGTGTTGGGCTCACTTGGGTGGCGGGTCGATAGGGTGTACAACATGATATCACATATGCCATAAACAGTGCACGATCAACCAATGAGATGTGTGGACATTGATCTTTGTGTACTAGGCCATCATAGGCGTACAGTCCATATTGTGCATGTACCAGACACACACAGTGCCACGAGTCCCGTGTCCATGTATCAGCCACAAGGCGTGAGTGCTAGAAGCATGCATCAATGAGATGCTGACGAATGTCACGGGCCTCCGGTGCCTCGCAGACTCCTTGAGGTGCTGCCACATCCCCACCCTCATCATGACCATCATCAGGTGCTTGCAGTTCTGCGTCAGGGGGCATGGGCACATTTCTACGTACGCACATGTTGTGGAGCATGACACATGCCATCACCATCTTTGCAACCTTCTCATGGCGGTACAGGAGTGCCCCGCCAGACCTGCTGAGGCAGCGGAAACGACCCTTCAGTAGGCCGAATGCCTGTTCAATGACTACACGGGTACGTGAGTGGGCATGGTTGTAGTCCTCCTCATGCTGGTCCCGTGGGTTCCGGACTGGTGTGAGGAGCCATCTCTTCAGTGGATATCCAGCAACACCTGTATGTGGACGAGAAACGTATGATGTGGAATGCCATTGCTACGTACGCACACCCCCCCCCCTTCCTGCCAGGTCATTGCCGAATCACATAGCCCACATTATCATGCATGTAATGAGACTCACCGAGTAGCCAGGATCTGTTCCCTGCTTGTCGCTCCATGTAGCGTGGTATTGTAGAGTTCCTCAAGACCATAGAATCATGGGTTGATCCAGGGAATCGGGCACAACAATGTGTAATGATCCTGTTGGAGTCACACACCATTTGTACATTCAGGGAATGAAATTGTTTTCGGTTGCGGTACTGGGCCTCCATGGCATGTGGGACGACCAATTCCACATGGGTGCAGTCGATGGCACCAATGCAACCCGGTATGCCGGCAAGTGCATGGAATCCCACTTTTGTGTTCGTAATTTCCTGCTCCGAGCGTGGTAGGGAGATGTAGTCGTCTGCGTGCTGCAGGAGGGCATCGAGCACTTGCAATAGTGTCCGTGAGAACAGTGGCTGAGAAATGCCATGCAACTGTCCGACTGTGTGCTGGTAGGTGCCTGTGGCCAGGAAGTGGAGTACAGACACCACCTTCAGTAGGGGTGGGATGGCGGTTGGGCTATCTATCATGCTGACAAGGTCAGCCTGTGTCATGTCCACAATGGCGGCTATGGTGTCCCGGTCCAGACGGTAGAGGGTGTGGATCTGCTCATCAGTGAGGTTGAACGGATGTGCTCGGAGGCGTGGGATTGCGGGCTGCCTGCGTGGTGGTAGTGGCTGTGCTGGCGGCCCTTGCTGGCCCTGCCTTGGCCTCCTCCTCCTCCTGCGTCTCCTCCGTGCGGCCGGTTGTAGTTGGTGTTCGTCTTCTTCTTGGAGTTGGAGTACTTGCAGTGCTATCAGGTCCCCCAGGGCCAACATCGCGAGTCCTGCCGGTAGCATTTCGGTGTGGTTGTGGGAGGAGACTGGCTGTGCAATTTATGTGTTTTCAGGCTGTATGGCCTCCACCTGTGGTGATTCATTCCACCTGTGCAAACTGCTCTCCCCTTTGGCTGAGCACGTCCCGCGCACAACGCTGCAATTCGGGGAATGGCATCTTGCTATTGCAATCATGTATTTGTACCCGATGGCCGTGTAACATTGGTTGACATGTTCATTCTGCTGTGGTCCCATTGTTTCACATACTATCTGTGCAGTCGCGAACAGACTTGTGAAGGGTCAGTGGAACGTAGTACTCGAGTGACGGTGGGCCCTCATGCATCACTGTACCGAGTTGCAACGACGGGCGGGGCGTCCCATTTGTGGGTGAAGGCAGTTGCCATTTTCACACACAGCCGCACTCGATGGATTAATTAGTGATTTCAAACGGCCACAGATGCCTTTTCGACGTGATGTTGCAAATGAGGAATTCGAAGGGCGGCGCTTTCGGTTTTCAGCTAGCGGCGAGGAAATGCCCACAGGTCTGACTGCAAATATAACGTACTATTGTTCAATGTCCTTGAGACAGGGGCCATGGCGAGGATGCAATGATTGATATGAATGGTTTGGAATGCGCAATGGCGACGTGGGCGATGAGGCCGGACGTTCCCAAATACATGTTACTTCACTACACTGGAATTACGGGCTGGGGCACTGTGGATTTTGCAGGCTGCATAACGCACAGACTCAATGGATATTTCTAATGTTATGTGAGTAAATATTCAGGCGTTTTTATACCGGGATGAGGGAATGATGAATGGATGCATGGGCAGATGATTTGATACAGAGTTTGCCATGTACAGGGCTTCTTGGGATCTATCCGCCTCCCCTACGCTATGTGATGCAGGGCTGCCATAGTGGGACCATCGTCTATCTGGCCTTGTTGAGCCCTCCCTGTCTCGACGCGCCCTCAGACACTTGTGTCCATGCACGTTAACATTCCCATCTGATGGATTCTGTTTTCACAGACGCATGCACAGGTACACTCGTTTGTGATGGTGTTTGCACCTTGATATAGATGGTTATGAGTCGCAAGTGGTTTTGGGGTGGTGATGATCCTTTGGAGTGGGCTAGCATGCATATGGCTGTGGATTTAGTGTGATCATTGAAGTGAGTTGTTCGAATGTAGTTCTGATGGCCATTCTGTTCTTTTTCTTTTCTTTTGGTTGACAGGTATCTCCTCCCCTTTTGCCACTGCCATCTGTATGCCACTCCTGCAGATGGGTTTTACTCCCGACACCTGCTGCTTCGTGTTAATCAGTGGAGCAGCATTACGATCTTATGGGACGATCGCCAATGGCCCACATGCCCTTACGCAGTACTGGTGGCTCGGAGCAACATTTCGGCCTTTCAGCTGGACTAGTGCCTCCCCATTGGGACGGCCCTGCGGTTCTGTGCGCTTCCATGTTGCCTTTTCGTACGTGAATGTGGCTCTGTGTACCATGAGGGAACAGGGCGTCACACAAGTAGTGGCTGGTCATTTCTTGCGGATGCAGCCCACAATGGTGAAAAGTGTTTTGGAGTTCATGGCCTGATGGCTGTATGGGCTTGGTGATTTTGATGTGCATTAAATTTCTATTCTGATTTGGCCCGTGTAGCGTTCTTCTTTGCAAGTGATGTGGCATATGCCTATTTGGGGGGCGATGTATTGTGAGGAGATCTGCATTGGGTTCCAGCTTCGGAGTTTAGTTGCGTGGTACTGTACTGGGCGCGTTTGCCTACGAAGCCCGTGAGGTCAGGGATGGGGGCTGCCAATATGACAGTTTGAATGTTGTCATGCTCAGGGGCGGGGGATTGGGTTTTGTGTAACAGATGCCGGTCAGCCAGGTGGACTGGTGGAATGATGTGATTCTCGGAATATTGCTGGTCACAGGTGCCTGTGTTTGCGTGCGTTTCTTGGTGGGGGACTGTGGTCATGTCCATTGGGATGGCTTCTGTATTCGTGCCATCTGTGCCCTGCAGCTCCCATTGGCCCCTGTTGTGTTTCTTTTGTTCGTTGGCATGCATGGGTGACTTGTACATTTCAATGGTTGCATTGTGACTTCATTGCACCTACGGGGAGTTGGACTTTGTGGGCAGGGAGCGGTGTACAGGCACTCAGTGGGGCCGTTTACGGTTGATTCGCGATGCCGTACTTCTCACCATGGCGGTATGGTACATTCCGCCATGCTTGATGGCATTAGGTACATGTCCGCTAGGGTCGGAATTGGCGTACCCTTGCGCCATGGTGGTGTTTGCGGTTTGGCATGGCGCGCGCGCGCGTGCTTGGTGCAGTTAGCGTTGGCGTTCACTACGGTGTCGCTAATGGCTTCGTACTTTGCGGTGACGGGTCATAGTCGCACCGAGCGCTATTCGATGGCGGTATTGCATTTCCGCCATCATTTTCCGAATTCCGCCAGGGTCGTAATGAGGGCCATACAGTTTAAGATATAGTGCAGATTGACGGATACTCGAATATTTCATAGGTTTCTTCTTATTTTTGAGAAGGTAAATATCTGATAGGGGAATTGGGGAAGCCACAGCCTTTTCTAGCAGCACCCAGTTGGGAGCGTTTTCCAATTCTTCTTGAACAAACCATGTTTGTACCTGTTTAATAACAAAGGCTATGTGGTATTTTCTAAAGTCTGGAAAATTAACACAACCCATAGAGCAAGGTTTTTTAAATTTACGTCTTGCCTTACCCCATAGAAATTTAAGTATGCAAGAGTCTAAAGACTTGAAAAAAGAAAGGGGAAATGGAATAGGCAACATATATAGAAGGTAAAGGATTATGGGAGAGATCATCATCTTTATGGTCTCTAACCGACCCCACCAGGATAGATATAGAGAAGACCATGACGTTATAAGTTCATTGACTCTGGCTAGTATGATTTCTATATTTCTTTTTCACATATCACAAATAGAATTGGTCATATGGACTCCAAGATATTTGAGACCTTGGGGACACCATTTAATTCCTAAGGATAGTGTATGGTGTGGCAAGCAGTATTTGTTTAGGGGAAGGATTTCCGATTTATCAATGTTAAGCTTTTATCCAGATACTTTAGAGGAGTTAGAGATCGTCTTTAAAAGGTGTGGTCCACTTTTTTCTGGATTTTTCAGGAATATAAGAACATCATCCGCACATGCAGCTGTTTTAATATGAAGGTTTTGAAGTTGGATTCCTGATATCTTGTCATTTTATCTGATAGTCTCTAAAAATGGTTTGAGAGCTAAAATGATAAGGACTGGAGAAAGGGGGCAGCCTTGACGCGTTCCTCTGGACAGAGGGAAAAAGGTAGAGAGGTGGCCATTCAAAAAAATTATAGATTTAGGCATTGAGTAAAGCACGTTAATCAGGGAAAAAAAGGGAAGGGCCAAAACCATGCCATTTGAGGGTTTTAAATAAAAAGTCCCATTCAACTCTATCGAAAGCCTTTTTGGCATCTAAGGCTACTGCAGCATGAGGATACTTGGATTGATGTATTAGGTTAATAATATTCAAGAAAAGTCTAATGTTAGAGGAAGATATTCTACCTTTAACATATCCAGTTTCATCTTGTTTAAGGAGTTTGGGAAGATAGGGGAGGAGTCTATTGGCTAAAATGTTTACAATCTGTATTGATGAGAGAAATTGGGCAATAACTTTGAGGGAGTTCTGGGTTTTAACTGGGATTAGGGAAAACAGTAATCATGGCTTCAAGAAAAGTCCCATGGGCCTTTCCTTCTGATATAAAATAAGAGTACAGATTACTAAATTTAGAAACTAATAGGTTAGAAAAATGAGAATAGAAGTCTATAGGAAAGCCATCAGGGCCAGGGGCTTTGCCTTTTTTAAGATTTTTAATGGCTTGGAAAATTTCAACAGGGGTAATAGGAGCATTAAGAGAGTTAATATCTATCTGCGGGTAAGTATTCCTAGGTATGTTATGTAGAAAATCGTCAATGGAGGTATTATTGGAAGAAGCTTCTGAGGCGTACAATTTAGAGTAGAATTTTGTGAAAATTTGAAGAATATCTCTATCAGAGAATTTTCTGTTTCCTAAGTGTTCTGGCAGGGTGACAATTCTAGACTTTTCTTTTTTTAATTTAAGATAGGAGGCTAAAGATTTGCTAGCTGTATTGGAAAGTTGGTAGATTTTTTATTTGTATTTAAGCATATTTGCAAAAGAAAATTGAGTGATTATTTTATTATATTGAAGTCTTAATTTTAATACTTCTCTAGGAACTGTGGGTGAGTTAGTACCTCACAGCACTCAGCGTGAGGAGAATGGAGGGAGGCCTTGAGACTGCAGCCCACCAATGGACAATGACATCCTTAAACCCAACAGCAAACGTATGCTTCTTCTTGCCCCTAGTACTACTCTTCAAGAGATTAACTTTACTCAAGCTCTCACCGCCCACACTCACACAAAAGGTTGAATCCTTGACTGAATCCTGAATATCAACACGCCCATCAAGGTCTCTTCCATTGACTCCTTGCCCCGGACAGACCATTCCCTGATCCTCTTCACTATGTCCCTCAAATCAACGGCAACCCATAAAGCCGGAAACCGCCCCCCATCACTGTGAGACACACCCAAAAACTCACCAAGCAAATGTTTGAACCTACTATCTGTGTTTCCTTTGCATTGATGTCTGACAGTACCGGCCCAGAAACCATCCTCACCACCTACAACTCCACACTCCTAAACACACTTGACCTGCATGCTCCCTTCAAAACCACAACACAAAAAAAGTAACTACAACAACAGGTTCACAGAGGAACTAACCATCCCCAGCAAACAGAAACGTGCCCAGGAACACCTATGGTGAAAACACTAACCCCAACCCACAAAGAGGCCCTTCGCACTACTGCCAAGTCCTACAAAACTGAGATTACTACCACCAAAGCAAGTATTTATAATACGAGGATCAATGAAGCCAGCTCAAATACTAGAGAGCTTTTTAAAATCCTCAAGGAGCTTGAATCCCCAGTATCTCCTATCGCTAGCTTCCCGAAAGACAAAGCTTGGTGTTCGTTTGTCCAATCTGCGCTTGCCAACAAAACCCACAACCTCAGAGATAAAACTATCCTTAGAAAATTCCTGCTGCCAACCAAAGAGGTGGCCCTCACTGACATTAGTGCCCACCCAGCGCTCACTGTGCCCCCTTTCCACTTCATCCCTGACTCTCCTGCAGAAGTGCTCACCCACATCCAGCTCCTCAAAATGTCCAACTGCAAAGGAGACATCTGCCCGGCCCACCTTATCAAGATGTCTGCGGACACCCTCGCACCTATCATTACTAAATTCATAAATGCCTCCTTCGACTCCGGTACAGTGCCAAATTCCATTAAAGAAGATGGGGTCTCACTGCTCCTCAAAAAACCCTCTCTCAATTCCACGCTCCCCACCAACTATCCCCCCACCATGACAGTACCCTAACTCCTGAAAATTCTTGACCACACTGCCTGCACCCAACTCCAAACCCACCTGGAAGCCCACAATCTTCTTGGCACCCGCCAATATGGATTTAGACTTAGACATAGGGCCTGATCACGACTTTGGCGGTAACCCTTAAATCCGGAGGTAGCGCTATTACTGCCGGATTTAAGGGCTTGCCAAATAAGGACTTCAGCGGATTTCGCCCCAGCTCTGAGCTGGGGAGAAATCTGCAGAAAATTCGCGCTATTACCGCCGGCGGGAAATACGCCGCGGTAGGAGCGCAAATTTTCCCCATTGAGCCCAATGGGGAATGGGGCATTCCCGAATGGGCTCAATTTGGAATGGGGATGTACTACCGCCAAAGTCGTGATCAGGCCCATAGTATGGAGTCTGCCCTCTTTGACCTTAAGATTCAGCTCATCAAAATTCATGCTGCAGGGGATTTCGCCATCCTCCTCTTACTTGACCTTTCTGCGGCATTTGATCTTGTGGAACACAATATCCTATGTTTCCACCTGATTGCCACTTTCAACCTCTCCAGAAAAGCTTCCAATTGGATCAATTCCTTCCTGAGTGAGCGCTCCTCCAGGATATTTGCTGCAGCAGAAGCAGCTGACCCCATTCCCCCTCTCTTATGGGGTGCCACAAGGGTCTTGACTCTCACCCACGCTGTACAACATGTATACCAAGCCACACTTTCATCATCTGTACCACCTTGAAATCCCCTACACTAAATTTGACGATGACAAGCATGTACTCCCTAAACTCACCAGAGACCATTGCCTACATTCTGCTAAAATCAACCCGATCTATAATATCAATCAGGCCTAGATGGCTAACCACCACCTATCCCTGAATGATGATAAGAATGAGCTCCTTATCACAGGCTCCTCACACTGAGTCAAAAACACCTAGACCCAGCTTTCAACACCTTCTGCATTGATGGGAACATCACCCCTGTATATGGCCATGTAAAAAACCCTGGGATTCTATCTTGACTCAGAACTAAACATGCACACACATGGCTGTTGCATCCTCCGCAGTCTACTCCAGCAAACTCATTAACTTGTGCAGAAAATTCCTGTCCCGAGACAACTGCCTCATGTTGGCAGGAACCTCTATCAAAAGTCGTACTAAATTACAACTGATCCAAAACAGCGCCCTTCAGGCTCTTTCGGGCATGAAACGATCAGACCATGGGCCTCATTACGAGTCAGGCGGTAACCGCAGCGGTAAAACCACCTGGTTACCGCTGGACTCGTATTACCATTCCGTCTCCGTGATTCCCGGAATTACCGGGGCATTACAACCCCGGTTTCCCGGGAATCACGGAGGCGGAATGGTGTTAATCCCCATTCCCATTGAGTCCTGTGGTCCTGTGGGACTCAATGGGAATGGGGATCATGGAAACACCGGCAGCCTCTCGTAATGCTGCCGGTGTTTCCTCGTCCGCCTGCAGGTGGGCGGTGTGAAACCCGCCAGGTCAGACCTGGCGGGAACATCACCTCCCGCCTGCAGGAGTTGTGATTACCCGGCATGGAAACAACGGTGGCGGTGGGTTTACCGCCACCGTTGTTTCCATACCGGGCGATTTGTAATGAGGCCCCATATCTCTATTGTGAGACGCAAAGCTCACTGGCTTCCAAAGGCATGCATTGAGTTTTAAATCCTCTCAATTACAGACTGTTGCATTCACAACACGGCTCCCTCCTACCTCACTTATGGTATTTCTAAAAAGCCCAAAATATGCAACCTACGATCTTTCACGTCCACCTCACTAGCAAAACAGAGATTCAATAGACAGAGAGCAGGAGGAGCAAGTTTCACGGGTAAATACCAGGGTGCAAACAGGTTTCATGCCCCGGCTGGGGGGCAGACATGGGGCCTCATTACGAGTATGGAGGTAGCCATGACACTTTTAGTGGCATGGCTACCCCCATACCGGGTACCGGGTCCAGGTTCCTGGAATGGGGAAATACCGGGCCATTCCTACCTTGGAGGGGCCGGTAATTCCCTTTCCCAGGACCCGGACCCGGTAAATCCCCATTCCCATTTGAGCCCACATAGAGCTCAATGGGAATGGGGAGGATGCTAACAATGGGCCCGTTTTATGCCCTATATACCACTCCAGGGTATTTTAATTTTTCATGCTGCTGATGCTGAGGCACGGAATGGAATCACCATTCCTGCGTATTCATGAAAATCCAAATGGAAGCAGGCGGATTACATAGGAATCCATTGTAAATTCCATCTACCGTTTGTAAATTGCAAGTGATATTTAAAGTATTTGCAATACAAAGTGCAAAAATAAGGTGCAAAACAGATGTTGCATGTTTCTACAGCGTTTTCTATACTTTCTGGTGCAAATGGTGAAAACTGCATACAGAGGGCACAATTTTGCATGTAAGTGGTCCTCTACGTTCAATTTACTCATTTGTTTAAAATTAGATCCAATATAACAAATGGATGTACAAGATTGTTGAAAAACAGGTTGGCAAAAGGCTCAAATAGAATCTTTTGCAAAGAGAACTGAATCCTCTTGGACAGTTTTCTGAGTACATGCTCAAAATAGGGGTGTCCAGTCAAATGGTCGACAGACAAATTGTCGACAGACAAATGGTCGACACAATTTGGTCGACAGGTCAAATGGTCGATTTTTTTTATTCATATATATATTTTTTAGGTTTTCGTTTAGGGAAAAAAAGGGGTTTTAGCACACAAAAAAATGTGAAAAAACAAAAAAAATAAAAATCGACCATTTGACCTGTTGACCTTTTGGTGTCGACCATTTGTCCTGTCGACCATTTATTTTCGACCAAATGACCTAGAACCCAAAATAGGAACATCCTCCAGAATTTATTACGGTCTGCTTCAGAGAAGTAACACATCGAATATTTATTTTTTTAAGTTTTAAAAAGATTTTTATTATGAGAGATCAACATGCAATATATTAAATAACTACTAATAATATGTAAGCAACAAGTGCCAGTACACAAATATGAGATATTAACAGAATTATTTAAAGAAGAGTAGATGATTAACACCAATATCTGGTATGTGTAAATAGGGTTTAACATAAAGAAAGAGGGGGGTAACAAAACAGTAATATAATAACATACTCTACATATAACAGACAAGACAGACAGGACGGAACACATACAAAAGGATAAAAAGGGGATGGAATAAAGATAAATGTAATGATGGGATTAGTGGTAATCTGTATTAGATAAAAAATCAAGAAATGGTTGCCATTTCAAATTGTGTTTGCATAGTTGAACAGGAGAGGAAGCTATACAATTTTCTAGCATATGAATGTACAAATATTATTCCACCAACACTTGTAGTGAATGTGTTGCAGATTGTTTCCAATTAGTAGTGATAGTTTGCAGTGCAACTATGAGGCATAGATCAAAACTTTTTTTTGTATGTTTGTTGGCAATTACAGTTTGTAAGAGGGAGCTTCCAAAGATAAGAACATCAAAACACAAATTGTGCTCTGTTTGGAAAATCAGTTTGATTGTTTTCCATACATAAATCCAAAAGGGTTTAACATGTTGACATTCAACAAACATATGCTTGAAAGAGCCAGAATGTATAGAGCAACTCCAACAAAGGTCATTTGGTATCAGACCACATTTGAAAAGGGAAGCAGCGGTAGCAAAGGCCCTATGAAGGAAGAAAAATAGGGTTTAGGTTAGACTAGCTGATGGAGTAATTTTGCCCACCGTGGAGGCCAGCCGTATTGAAGGTCAGTCAGTGTACAGTCGTCACTCCAATCATTATGTAGCGGACCAGCCGCTGGAGTTACCATCAGAGATTTATAGAAGAAAGATGCAGTACAATTGTGTCTTTGGGCCTCATTACACGGATGGCGGTAAGGATTTACCGGTACCGGTAAAATACCGTTACCGGTAAATCCTTCCCGCCTTACTACGAGGTCCCTTTGCGGGTTGGGGAATTTAACGCCTGCTTTTTGCAGGCGTTAAAAACCAACCCGCAAAGGGACTTTGGTGCTAATTACGGTACCGCAATTTGCGGTACCGTAATTAGCGCCTTCCCCATTCCCATAGAGTCCTACGGGGCAAAAATGGGAATGGGGAAGGGCAATGGTGGAAGGGGGAATTACCGCCCCGCCAACCTTGGAATAGGGCAGTAATTCCCCTTTCCACCAAGGCGGTGCTGGTATTTTACCGGCATGAACCATGGCGCTAATAGCGCCATGGTTCACCGCCATCCGTGTAATGAGGCCCTTAGTATATGAAACAATCTTAGTACATCGGGTGTGTTGGAGTTATGAATAAGTTGATTATAATTTTCAAACATAGCAACAATAATAGTCAGGTATTGTTTCACGGCAGATGCAGGCAAATGATATTTGATAGGAAAGTCTTCAAAGATAATAGGAACATTACGTGAGAAGAATTGATTACAGTATTTAATGTTTCTAGATAGCCATGCCTTCCACAATATCGATCTACCTTTCCCTTTAAATTAGGGGATTAAGCCAAACTAGGGGAGAGGTGAAGGTAGACATTTTGTTCAGAGACTGGAACACATACAGTTTAAGATATAGTGCAGATTGACGGATACAGGAACATTTCATAGGTTTCTTCTTATTTTTGAGAAGGTAAATATCTGATAGGGGAATTGGGGAAGCCACAGCCTTTTCTAGCAGCACCCAGTTGGGAGCGTTTTCCAATTCTTCTTGAACAAACCATGTTTGTACCTGTTTAATAACAAAGGCTATGTGGTATTTTCTAAAGTCTGGAATATTAACACTTTAGAAAGGTTTTTTAAATTACGTCTTCCCTTACTCCATAGAAATTTAAGTATGCAAGAGTCTAAAGACTTGAAAAAATAAAGGGGAAATGGAATAGGCAACATATATAGAAGGTAAAGGATTACGGGAGAGATCATCATCTTTATGGTCTCTAACCGACCCCACCAGGATAGATATAGAGAAGACCATAACGTTATAAGTTCATTGACTCTGGCTAGAATGATTTCTATATTTCTTTTTCACATATCACAAATAGAATTGGTCATATGGACTCCAAGATATTTGAGACCTTGGGGACACCGTTTAATTCCTAAGGATAGTGTATGGTGTGGTAAGCAGTATTTGTTTAGGGGAAGGATTTCCGATTTATCAATGTTAAGCTTTTATCCAGATACTTTAGAGAAGTTAGAGATCGTCTTTAAAAGGTGTGGTCCACTTTTTTCTGGATTTTTCAGGAATATAAGAACATCATCCGCATATGCAGCTGTTTTAATATGAAGGTTTTGAAGTTGGATTCCTGATATCTTGTCATTTAGTCTGATAGTCTCTAAAAATAGTTTGAGAGCTAAAATGATAAGGATTGGAGAAAGGGGGCAGCCTTGACGCGTTCCTCTGGACAGAGGGAAAAAGGTAGAGAGGTGTCCATTCAAAAAAATTATAGATTTAGGCATTGAGTAAAGCACGTTAATCAGGGAAAAAAAGGAAGGGCCAACCCATGCCATTTGAGGGTTTTAAATAAAAAGTCCCATTCAACTCTATCGAAAGCCTTTTTGGCATCTAAGGCTACTGCAGCATGAGGATACTTGGATTGATGTATTAGGTTAATAATATTCAAGAAAAGTCTAATGTTAGAGGAAGATATTCTACCTTTAACATATCCAGTTTCATCTTGTTTAAGGAGTTTGGGAATATAGGGGAGGAGTCTATTGGCTAAAATGTTTACAATCTGTATTGATGAGGGAAATTGGGCAATAACTTTGAGGGAGTTCTGGGTTTTTATTGGGTTTAGGGAAAACAGTAATCATGGCTTCAAGAAAAGTCCCATGGGCCTTTCCTTCTGATATAAAATAAGAGTACAGATTACTAAATTTAGGAACTAATAGGTTAGAAAAATGAGAATAGAAGTCTATAGGAAAGCCATCAGGGCCAGGGTCTTTGCCTTTTTTAAGATTTTTAATGGCTTGGAAAATTTCAACAGGGGTAATAGGAGCATTAAGAGAGTTAAGATCTATCTGGGGGTAAGTATTCCTAGGTATGTTATGTAGAAAATCGTCAATGGAGGTATTATTGGAAGAAGCTTCTGAGGCGTACAATTTAGAGTAGAATTTTGTGAAAATTTGAAGAATATCTCTATCAGAGAATTTTCTGTTTCCTAAGTGGTCTTGCAGGGTGACAATTCTAGACTTTTCTTTTTTAATTTAAGATAGGAGGCTAAAGATTTGCTAGCTGTATTGGAAAGTTGGTAGATTTTTGATTTGTATTTAAGCATATTTGCACAAGAAAATTGAGTGATTATTTTATTATATTGAAGTCTTCATTTTAATACTTCTCTAAGAACTGTGGGTGAGTTAGTACCTCACAGCACTCAGCGTGAGGAGAATGGAGGGAGGCCTTGAGACTGCAGCCCACCAATGGACAATGACATCCTTAAACCCAACACCAAACGTATGCTTCTTCTTACCCCTAGTACTACTCTTCAAGAGATTAACTTTACTCAAGCTATCACCGTCCACACTCACACAAAAGGTTGAATCCTTGACTGAATCCTGAATATCAACAAGCCCATGAAGGTCTCTTCCATTGACTCCTTGCCCCGGACAGACCATTCCCTGATCCTCTTCACTATGTCCCTCAAATCAACGGCAACCCATAAAGCCGGAAACCGCCCCCCATCACTGTGAGACACACCCGAAAACTCACCAAGGAAATGTTTGAACCTACTATCTGTGTTTCCTTTGCATTGATGTCTGACAGTACCGACCTAGAAACCATCCTCACCACCTACAACTCCACACTCCTAAACACACTTGACCTGCATGCTCCCTTCAAAACCACAACACAAAAAAAGTAACTACAACAACAGGTTCACAGAGGAACTAACCATCCCCAGCAAACAGAAACGTGCCCAGGAACACCTATGGTGAAAACACTAACCTCAACCCACAAAGAGGCCCTTCGCACTACTGCCAAGTCCTACAAAACTGAGATTACTACCACCAAAGCAAGTATTTATAATACGTGGATCAATGAAGCCAGCTCAAATACTAGACAGCTTTTTAAAATCCTCAAGGAGCTTGAATCCCCAGTATCCCCTATCGATAGCTTCCCGAAAGACAAAGCTTGGTGTTCGTTTGTCCAAACTGCGCTTGCCAACAAAACCCACAACCTCAGAGATAAAACTATCCTTAGAAAATCCCTGCTGCCAACCAAAGAGGTGGCCCTCCCTGACATTAGTGCCCACCCAGCGCTCACTGCGCCGCCTTTCCACTTCATCCCTGACTCTCCTGCAGAAGTGCTCACCCACATCCAGCTCCTCAAAATGTCCAACTGCAAAGGAGACATCTGCCCAGCCCACCTTATCAAGATGTCTGCGGACACCCTCGCACCTATCATTACTAAATTCATAAATGCCTCCTTCGACTCCGGTACAGTGCTAAATTCCATTAAAGAAGATGGGGTCTCACTGCTCCTCAAAAAACCCTCTCTCAATTCCACCCTCCCCACCAACTACCCCCCCACCATGACAGTACCCTAACTCCTGAAAATTCTTGACCACACTGCCTGCACCCAACTCCAAACCCACCTGGAAGCCCACAATCTTCTTGGCACCTGCCAATATGGATTTAGAGACATAGGGCCTGATCACGACTTTGGCGGTAACCCTTAAATCCGGCGGTAGCGCTATTACCGCCGGATTTAAGGGCTCGCCAAATCAGGACTTCGGCGGATTTCGCCCCAGCTCTGAGCTGGGGGGAAATCTGCAGAAAATTCGCGCTATTACTGCCGGCGGGAAATCCGCCGGCGGTAAGGGCGCAAATTTTCCCCATTGAGCCCAATGGGGAATGGGGCATTCCCGAATGGGCTCAATTTGGAATGGGGATGTACTACCGCCAAAGTCGTGATAAGGCCCATAGTATGGAGTCTGCCCTCTTTGACCTTAAGATTCAGCTCATCAAAATTCATGCTGCAGGGGATCTCGCCATCCTCCTCTTACTTGACCTTTCTGCGGCATTTGATCTTGTGGAACACAATATCCTATGTTTCCACCTGATTGCCACTTTCAACCTCTCCAGAAAAGCTTCCAATTGGATCAATTCCTTCCTGAGTGAGCGCTCCTCCAGGATATTTGCTGCGGCGGAAGCAGCTGACCCCATTCCCCCTCTCTTATGGGGTGCCACAAGGGTCTTGCCTCTCACCCACGCTGTACAACATGTATACCAAGCCACACTTTCATCATCTGTACCACCTTGAAATCCCCTACACTAAATTTGACGATGACAAGCATGTACTCCCTAAACTCACCAGAGACCATTGCCTACATTCTGCTAAAATCAACCGGATCTATAATATCAATCAGGCCTAGATAGCTAACCACCACCTATCCCTGAATGATGATAAGAATGAGCTCCTTATCACAGGCTCCTCACACTGAGTCAAAAACACCTAGACCCAGCTTTCAACACCTTCTGCATTGATGGGAACATCACCCCTGTATATGGCCATGTAAAAAACCCTGGGATTCTATCTTGACTCAGAACTAAACATGCACACACATGGCTGTTGCATCCTCCGCAGTCTACTCCAACAAACTCATTAACTTGTGCAGAAAATTCCTGTCCCGAGACAACTGACTCATGTTGGCAGGAACCTCTTTCAAAAATCGTACTAAATTACAACTGATCCAAAACAGCGCCCTTCAGGCTCTGTCAGGCATGAAACGATCAGACCATGGGCTTCATTACGAGTCAGGCGGTAACCGCAGCGGTAAAACCACCTGGTTACCGCTGGACTCGTATTACCATTCCGTCTCTGTGATTCCCGGAATTACCGGGGCATTACAACCCCGGTTTCCCGGGAATCACGGAGGCGGAATGGTGTTAATCCCCATTCCCATTGAGTCCTGTGGTCCTGTGGGACTCAATGGGAATGGGGATCATGGAAACACCGGCAGCCTCTCGTAATGCTGCCGGTGTTTCCTCGTCCGCCTGCAGGTGGGCGGTGTGAAACCCGCCAGGTCAGACCTGGCGGGAACATCACCTCCCGCCTGCAGGAGTTGTGATTACCCGGCATGGAAACAACGGTGGTGGTGGGTTTACCGCCACCGTTGTTTCCATACCGGGCGATTTGTAATGAGGCCCCATATCTCTATTGTGAGACGCAAAGCTAACTGGCTTCCAAAGGCATGCATTGAGTTTTAAATCCTCTCAATTACAGACTGTTGCATTCACAACACTGCTCCCTCCTACCTCACTTATGGTATTTCTAAAAAGCCCAAAATATGCAACCTACGATCTTTCACGTCCACCTCACTAGCAAAACAGAGATTCAATAGACAGAGAGCAGGAGGAGCAAGTTTCACGGGTAAATACCAGGGTGCAAACAGGTTTCATGCCCCGGCTGGGGGGCAGACATGGGGCCTCATTACGAGTATGGAGGTAGCCATGACACTTTTAGTGTCATGGCTACCCCCATACCGGGTACCGGGTCCGGGTTCCTGGAATGGGGAAATACCGGGCCATTCCTACCTTGGAGGGGCCGGTAATTCCCTTTCCCAGGACCCGGACCCGGTAAATCCCCATTCCCATTTGAGCCCACATAGAGCTCAATGGGAATGGGGAGGATGCTAACAATGGGCCCGTTTTATGCCCTATATACCACTCCAGGGTATTTTAATTTTTCATGCTGCTGATGCTGAGGCACGGAATGGAATCACCATTCCTGCGTATTCATGAAAATGCAAATGGAAGCAGGCGGATTACATAGGAATCGATTGTAAATTCCATCTACCGTTTGTAAATTGCAAGTGATATTTAAAGTATTTGCAATACAAAGTGCAAAAATAAGGTGCAAAACAGATGTTGCATGTTTCTACAGCGTTTTCTATACTTTCTGGTGCAAATGGTGAAAACTGCATACAGAGGGCACAATTTTGCATGTAAGTGGTCCTCTACGTTCAATTTACTCATTTGTTTAAAATTAGATCCAATATAACAAATGGATGTACAAGATTGTTGAAAAACAGGTTGGCAAAAGGCTCAAATAGAATATTTTGCAAGGAGAACTGAATCCTCTTGGACAGTTTTCTGAGTACATGCTCAAAATAGGGGTGTCCAGTCAAATGGTCGACAGACAAATTGTCGACAGACAAATGGTCGACACAATTTGGTCGACAGGTCAAATGGTTGATTTTTTTTATTCATATATATATTTTTTAGGTTTTCGTTTAGGGAAAAAAAGGGGTTTTAGCACACAAAAAAATGTGAAAAAAAAAAAAAAATTCGACCATTTGACATGTTGACCTTTTGGTGTCGACCATTTGTCCTGTCGACCATTTATTTTCGACCAAATGACCTAGAACCCAAAATAGGAACATCTTCCAGAATGTATTACGGTCTGCTTCAGAGAAGTAACACATCGAATATTTATTTTTTTAAGTTTTAAAAAGATTTTTATTATGAGAGATCAACATGCAATATATTAAATAACTACTAATAATATGTAAGCAACAAGTGCCAGTACACAAATATGAGATATTAACAGAATTATTTAAAGAAGAGTAGATGATTAACACCAATATCTGGTATGTGTAAATAGGGTTTAACATAAAGAAAGAGGGGGGTAACAAAACAGTAATATAATAACATGCTCTACATATAACAGACAAGACAGACAGGACGGAACACATACAAAAGGATAAAAAGGGGATGGAATAAAGATAAATGTAATGATGGGATTAGTGGTAATCTGTATTAGATAAAAAATCAAGAAATGGTTGCCATTTCAAATTGTGTTTGCATAGTTGAACAGGAGAGGAAGCTATACAATTTTCTAGCATATGAATGTACAAATATTATTCCACCAACACTTGTAGTGAATGTGTTGCAGATTGTTTCCAATTAGTAGTGATAGTTTGCAGTGCAACTATGAGGCATAGATCAAAACTTTTTTTTGTATGTTTGTTGGCAATTACAGTTTGTAAGAGGGAGCTTCCAAAGATAAGAACATCAAAACACAAGTTGTGCTGTGTTTGGAAAATCAGTTTGATTGTTTTCCATACATAAATCCAAAAGGGTTTAACATGTTGACATTCAACAAACATATGCTTGAAAGAGCCAGAATGTATAGAGCAACTCCAACAAAGGTCATTTGGTATCAGACCACATTTGAAAAGGGAAGCAGCGGTAGCAAAGGCCCTATGAAGGAAGAAAAATAGGGTTTAGGTTAGACTAGCTGATGGAGTAATTTTGCCCACCGTGGAGGCCAGCCGTATTGAAGGTCAGTCAGTGTACAGTCGTCACTCCAATCATTATGTAGCGGACCAGCCGCTGGAGTTACCATCAGAGATTCATAGAAGAAAGATGCAGTACAATTGTGTCTTTGGGCCTCATTACACGGATGGCGGTAAGGATTTACCGGTACCGGTAAAATACCGTTACCGGTAAATCCTTCCCGCCTTACTACGAGGTCCCTTTGCGGGTTGGGGAATTTAACGCCTGCTTTTTGCAGGCGTTAAAAACCAACCCGCAAAGGGACTTTGGTGCTAATTACGGTACCGCAATTTGCGGTACCGTAATTAGCGCCTTCCCCATTCCCATAGAGCCCTACGGGGCAAAAATGGGAATGGGGAAGGGCAATGGTGGAAGGGGGAATTACCGCCCCGCCAACCTTGGAATAGGGCAGTAATTCCCCTTTCCACCAAGGCGGTGCTGGTATTTTACCGGCATGAACCATGGCGCTAATAGCGCCATGGTTCACCGCCATCCGTGTAATGAGGCCCTTAGTATATGAAACAATCTTAGTACATCGGGTGTGTTGGAGTTATGAATAAGTTGATTATAATTTTCAAACATAGCAACAATAATAGTCAGGTATTGTTTCATGGCAGATGCAGGCAAATGATATTTGATAGGAAAGTCTTCAAAGATAATAGGAACATTACGTGAGAAGAATTGATTACAGTATTTAATGTTTCTAGATAGCCATGCCTTCCACAATATCGATCTACCTTTCCCTTTAAATTAGGGGATTAAGCCAAACTAGGGGAGAGGTGAAGGCAGACATTTTGTTCAGAGACTGGAACATATACAGTTTAAGATATAGTGCAGATTGACGGATACAGGAACATTTCATAGGTTTCTTCTTATTTTTTAGAAGGTAAATATCTGATAGGGGAATTGGGGAAGCCACAGCCTTTTCTAGCAGCACCCAGTTGGGAGCGTTTTCCAATTCTTCTTGAACAAACCATGTTTGTACCTGTTTAATAACAAATGCTATGTGGTATTTTCTAAAGTCTGGAATATTAACACTTTAGAAAGGTTTTTTAAATTACGTCTTCCCTTACCCCATAGAAATTTAAGTATGTAAGAGTCTAAAGACTTGAAAAAATAAAGGGGAAATGGAATAGGCAACATATATAGAAGGTAAAGGATTACGG
This sequence comes from Ambystoma mexicanum, assembly GCF_040938575.1. Taxonomy (NCBI): domain Eukaryota; kingdom Metazoa; phylum Chordata; class Amphibia; order Caudata; family Ambystomatidae; genus Ambystoma; species Ambystoma mexicanum. The sequence goes on along the minus strand of NC_090927.1, from coordinate 757,769,831 downwards.
GAGAGATCATCATCTTTATGGTCTCTAACCGACCCCACCAGGATAGATATAGAGAAGACCATAACGTTATAAGTTCATTGACTCTGGCTTGTATGATTTCTATATTTCTTTTTCACATATCACAAATAGAATTGGTCATATGGACTCCAAGATATTTGAGACCTTGGGGACACCATTTAATTCCTAAGGATAGTGTATGGTGTGGTAAGCAGTATTTGTTTAGGGGAAGGATTTCCGATTTATCAATGTTAAGCTTTTATCCAGATACTTTAGAGAAGTTAGAGATCGTCTTTAAAAGGTGTGGTCCACTTTTTTCTGGATTTTTCAGGAATATAAGAACATCATCCGCATATGCAGCTGTTTTAATATGAAGGTTTTGAAGTTGGATTCCTGATATCTTGTCATTTTGTCTGATAGTCTCTAAAAATGGTTTGAGAGCTAAAATGATAAGGATTGGAGAAAGGGGGCAGCCTTGACGCGTTCCTCTGGACAGAGGGAAAAAGGTAGAGAGAAAAGGTATATAGAAGGTAAAGGATTACGGGAGAGATCATCATCTTTATGGTCTCTAACCGACCCCACCAGGATAGATATAGAGAAGACCATAACATTATAAGTTCATTGACTCTGGCTAGTATGATTTCTATATTTCTTTTTCACATATCACAAATAGAATTGGTCATATGGACTCCAAGATATTTGAGACCTTGGGGACACCATTTAATTCCTAAGGATAGTGTATGGTGTGGTAAGCAGTATTTGTTTAGGGGAAGGATTTCCGATTTATCAATGTTAAGCTTTTATCCAGATACTTTAGAGAAGTTAGAGATCGTCTTTAAAAGGTGTGGTCCACTTTTTTCTGGATTTTTCAGGAATATAAGAACATCATCTGCATATGCAGCTGTTTTAATATGAAGGTTTTGAAGTTGGATTCCTGATATCTTGTCATTTTGTCTGATAGTCTCTAAAAATGGTTTGAGAGCTAAAATGATAAGGGATTGGAGAAAGGGGGCAGCCTTGACGCGTTCCTCTGGACAGAGGGAAAAAGGTAGAGAGGTGGCCATTCAAAAAAATTATATATTTAGGCATTGAGTAAAGCACGTTAATCAGGGAAAAAAAAGGAAGGGCCAAAACCATGCCATTTGAGGGTTTTAAATAAAAAGTCCCATTCAACTCTATCGAAAGCCTTTTTGGCATCTAAGGCTACTGCAGCATGAGGATACTTGGATTGATGTATTAGGTTAATAATATTCAAGAAAAGTCTAATGTTAGAGGAAGATATTCTACCTTTAACATATCCAGCTTAATCTTGTTTAAGGAGTTTGGGAAGATAGGGGAGGAGTCTATTGGCTAAAATGTTTACAATCTGTATTGATGAGGGAAATTGGGCAATACCTTTGAGGGAGTTCTGGGTTTTTATTGGGTTTAGGGAAAACAGTAATCATGGCTTCAAGAAAAGTCCCATGGGCCTTTCCTTCTGATATAAAATAAGAGTACAGATTACTAAATTTAGGAACTAATAGGTTAGAAAAATGAGAATAGAAGTCTATAGGAAAGCCATCAGGGCCAGGGGCTTTGCCTTTTTTAAGATTTTTAATGGCTTGGAAAATTTTAACAGAGGTAATAGGAGCATTAAGAGAGTTAAGATCTATCTGGGGGTAAGTATTCCTAGGTATGTTATGTAGAAAATCGTCAATGGAGGTACTATTGGAAGAAGCTTCTGAGGCGTACAATTTAGAGTAGAATTTTGTGAAAATTTGAAGAATATCTCTATCAGAGAATTTTCTGTTTCCTAAGTGGTCTTGCAGGGTGACAATTCTAGACTTTTCTTTTTTGAATTTAAGATAGGAGGCTAAAGATTTGCTAGCTGTATTGGAAAGTTGGTAGATTTTTGATTTGTATTCAAGCATATTTGCACAAGAAAATTGAGTGATTATTTTATTATATTGAAGTCTTAATTTTAATACTTCTCTAAGAACTGTGGGTGAGTTAGTACTAGCGAATTGTATTTCTAATGGTTTTAGTAGTTTAAGAATAGATTCCGACTCTTGCTTTAGTTTTTTCTTTTTATTGGCTGCAAATGAGATAATATTACATCTAAGAACGGCCTTGTAACAATCCCAGTTGTTATTAATGGATGTATCTTGATCTTTGTTTTCAGTTGTTAGGTTGCTGGGTAATAAAGGGTGTAAGTAAGACATCGTTGAGTATGCTAGTATTAAATCACCATCTAATTGAGGGTTTATAATTACTCAGGGATTGTAGTTGGATATGAACTGGAGCATGATATTTGGGCTTTTAGATGAAGGTTTGACATGGAGTTGCGTATGAAGATGTAATCCAGTCTTGAAAAGGATTTATGAGATGTGGAATAAAAGGTAAAGCCATAATCAGTAGGGTGGAGTAGGCACCATGCATCACTAAGGCCTAAATCCAATACAAAATTATTGAATTGTTTATGAGACGTACAATTGGTAAAGCGGATGCTAGATTTCCTATCTAAAAAGGGGTCTATAATCTGATTACAATCACCACAAACAATTAAATTATGGGGGTTAACTTGTATCATATGATCTCTGAGCTGCCTCCAGAAATTAGGATCAGGCGATGTTGGGCCATAGATGTTAAGTATATAGTTTCCATAGCATTAATCGATAGTTTGAGTAAAATCCATCTACCCATATCATCAGATTCATTAGAGAGTATGGTGCATTTAAGAGATTTACTAACTAAAGTGATGACTCTATTTCTTTTTCCATTAGCGGCGCTAGAAAACACCTGACCAACCCAATGTCTCTTAAATTTGGCGGCTTCTTCATTGGAGAGATGAGATTCTTGAATGCAGGTGATTGAGGGTTTCGATCTGTTTAGATGAGATAATACTTTGTGTCTTTTGATTGTATTATGTAATCCTTTGATGTTCCAAGAGACTATGTTGAGAGATATGTAAATGCAATGTCAAATCTATAAACTATATGATATATAATAACAAAAGTGATATAAGAATAGTTACAAACATTTCGGTACCAATATATTGGAATGATATGGCATTTTAATACGTGTAATAGTAATACATCTAGTGAAAAAGATGAGAATATAAAGGGAGAGAGACACAAGGACGGGGACACAACAAAAAGGTGTAACATGGACTTAAGTAACAGTAAGTCATCATAAAAGATTATGAATAAAAAGGTGGCTAAAGAAAAAAAGCCACACCAGTCCATGTTAATGTAAAAGAAAAATATGATGGGGGGGAGCCAAAAAAAGAACTAGACCCGCCAAAACCCTGCTCCGGTGGGAAGCACATACAGGTGGGTATCCACGTCTTCACGTGGTAGACGGTGACATATCCATGTCATTCCTTTTCTGAGATTGGAAATATCTACGTAGATCTGCTGAATTTTGAAAAGTGGAGGTCTGTCCATTTAGAGTAACTTTAAGGGTGGCAGGATGAATGATGCCATGTCTAGCATGCAATTGCCTAAGTGCTGGTCTAAATGTGAGGAGCTCTTTTCTTCTTGCTGCCGTTGCTTTGGCTACATCTTGTGTTATGAAAACATGTTTTTCTTCCCATGTCAAATTTTTGATTTGCCTTACTTTTTCCATATTAATAAGAGTGACATGTGTGAAATCAAGAAGAGCTAGTATCATGGTCCTGGGCAGGTTATTGGAATTTTGTGAGGATCTAGGAGGGCTACGTCGGTGTGCTCTTTGAATATTAACTTGCACTGAGGCCGAGAGGTTCTGAATTCGAGGTAAGAACAAATATAGAAAGGCTGTGGGATTGTCTTTTTCAATTCCTTCAGGAAGACCGATAACGCAAAGATTATTTCTGCTATTGCGATTTTCAAGATTTCTGGTCTGCTACTGTAGAGTTAATAGTGTGTCTTCCAGTGATGTGACTTTGTTGGAGATATCCTCTGCACTCCCGACCTGCCTCTCAACTTCATTCATCCTGGCTGCAAAAACAGACCATTTACTATCAAGTTGCTGTAACTTGGCATTGGTGTCCTCTTTAAAAGGTTTGAGAGCTCTGATTTCTAGCAATATCATTTGCATGACTGGGTCATTTAAGTTCCCCATAGTTGGAGGAGATTCCCTTTTTTGTCTTTTGAGCGCAGCTGGTGTTGAATGTGGCCCGTCTTTGGATTGCCCTTTCTTTGTTGTCATAGTGCAACTTAATAAAGTATTTTTCTCCTCCCTTCTTCTCCTCTCTTCCTCACCTCTCTCCTTAACTTCTTATCTGCTCATCTTTTACACAGGTTTCCTCTTTCTCCTACTTGGTTTTATTGTTTTAACCTTTTAATTTACTGTTTGTCTAGTTAAGCTTGTGTCTTCCTTGTTTCTTCTTTTTTCCTTCTCTTTCCCTGCTTCCCTTTTCCTTTTCCCTTTCTTTCTCCCTCCTGTCCTTTCTTTCTTTTTATTCTCTCTCCTCTCTTCTCTGTTGCTTTCTCTTTCTCTTCTCTCTCTTCCTCCTCTTCTCCTTCCTCCCTTCCCTTATCTATTTCCCCCTTTCTTTTCCTCTTTCTCCCCTTCTCTCCTCTCCTCACTCCTCTTCTTCCTCCTTCTTCTCTTCTCTTCCTCTTCTCTTCTCTTCCCTTCCCTATCTCCTTTCCTTTTTTCCCCTCCTCTTCCTCTTCTCCTCTTCATTCCTTTCTCATTCTCTTATTTTTCGATCCTTTTCCTTTTTAAATAATTTTATTACATGTGGGCAGGGAATGAGTAAAAATTGGTGGTATGATAGAGTTAAAAACAGAAGAAAAGAGAAAAAAAAGGGAAAAAAAGTTCTCCTTCCCTTTCTTCTTTGACCGTGTCATGTGAGCTGAAGGCTTCAGCTGCAGGAAGCGAGCCGTGCCCCTCACTGCCGCTGAACAGCTGACAGGGAGAATCAGCTATGTAGCACACGGGACGACACGGATCGAAAGGCCCAGCCACCCGGAAGAGGACTTCAATAGAAGACGCCCGCCAGGTCTCCTGGAGCCTCCTCCGACGTCCAGAATGCAGGCGGGATCCAGGGATGCCGATAATAAGGTAAGTTAGCTATTTATTGATATAAATCTGTCCCACTGGAGCGGAGCCCTAAAGCTAGGCTGCCATCCTGCACGGCGCCAAGCCATGCCCCCACACATTGAATATTTGACATAATAAAACAAGCTAGTTTAATGTGTCTTATCTTGTGGACAGCTTTTATTGCGTTTAGAGGTTGGCTTCTTCTTGTGCTAAATGGCCTCAATTAGCAAGGACGTGCTAAGTAATATATTCAAATATTCCTCAGGCAGTGGAGCTTGCATGTTCACTTTCACAAAATAAACTAGCATTGTACAACCTATTCCAGTAGTCTAAAACTAGTAATTGCATTAGGGCATACATTAAGTTCCTAACTAGTACTGCAATTCTCATTTCCTTTGAACGTTCTAGATAATATAAATAATGACACCGTGCCCGCCTGGCTCATGGGTAAACCCGACCCAAGGACTTCCTGCTGACACAGGGCAGTTGAAACAGAGATATGTTACAGTAGCAAGTCAGGACCTATCACAGGATAACTACCTTCCTTGCATGGTTTTACCTATACTGAGTTGCTAATAGGGCCCTTACTGCGAGCGTCGGACCACCTTCTTCAGCCCTCTCTGTCAGGTAGCATATCATCCAAGCACTCATGCTCTTACATTGGGAGGGAGTATTAGCACCGTCCATCTGCCATTTTTGAGAAACAAACAGAGCTCTGGGTATCTCTGCCAATGGAGTGTATGCAGAGTTAAATTTCTTTTTCACATCCTTATTGTGCGTGCACCAATGTAAAACATGCAGTGTACGAACACAAAACCGGTCCTTGGTGCAGAGGAACACCAGGAATTCTATAGACTTTGGAGGCCACTCCACCATTGGTTGTCAGTAGACATTTAGGTGGAAATTTCACATTAAATGAAACTCGATCAGGTAATGACAATTATAAAATTATGAGAGTGTGGAAATCGCGTAAGAAACCACATACTGATAGTTGGATGGTGGACATGCGCCCGCTTTCAAAGTATGAGCGGTCTCAAGCGTTTCGGCTTCATCGAGAGGGTGAATACTTTGATAATTGGGATTCCTTTCATGATTTGTTTGAGTAATGGATATCTATATCGCAGGGATTTACCCAAAACCGGGGGATTTTAGAAATGAAACAGAAGCCATCTTGTTTTTCTCTCGATGCAAGAGATAACCGTGGTTATAGCCGAGAATAACGGGAAAAGAAAAGAAGTTAAAAAGATACTTGCTTGTTCAAATAATTGCAAATGACTTTAGTCTAGAGGTGGGGGGGGGTTGCTGGAGCACACAAACTGAAATGTGGGAAGTATAGGACATCCAGGGACTCAATTTGTAACACAAAGCTTTCTGTAGCGGCGGCTATAGCCTTGAATAGCCAACATCTCAAAGCAGACTGCATCACAGAAACAGCATGTGCTGGGGAAAAGGGAGAAGGCAGGGGAGGTGAGATGGCCATTTAGGGAGTGTGGGGAGCTGGCACTGATGTGGGGGCCACTTGGTGAGGGTTTGGGGGGCAGGAAAGTATTTTTTCGGGCAGTTTTTCTGATAATCGTGGCTATATCCAAGGTTAAAAAGGACTACATATAGCCACGGGTAAGAGTAGTTTCGTGCCTGTGGCTATACATTTTAGGGTGTCTGTGTTTTCTTTTCTTTTTAAAAGATATTTTAATAGGTATAGTGACATCAGGGGTAAACAAATCACTGGCCATGGCTAAAGGGCATAGTCAGTGTCCCAGTAGGCATTTGGGAGTCTTATCTATTTTGACTCTGTGTTTTCAGACTTTCTTACATGTGAGACTGTGGGGAAGAAGAAGAACATTGTTTAAAAAGAAATCAGTATAAAAAGGAGCCACCCTACTCTACTTTGAGATGCCCCATACACTGTATGTTAGCTTGTGTAGTCTTACCCATGCTATTATATCTTGTGTACTTGTACCTATTAAATGTATCCCCACCAAGTTTACTGTCATGGATTATGCTCTGCTTTCTTTATCTTCATCTACCTTACATAACTAGATGAGCAGTCTTTTACTGTATTGATCTTTTAACTTCTATTGTATTATAAAACCTGAAGTGAGCCCCCCCTTAACTAACCATTTGTAACTGCAGTTATAAAAAAAGTCAATTAACTCTAACCGTGGTTATATTAAAAACATGTTTTTGGGTATTATTTTATTGTATATGTGTAATTATATGTGATAAGGAGTCCTTAACATGACAGTTTTGGGGTACACTGAGTGTAGTATTTTAGCATATTTGGAGTACTGTTTTGATGTTTTGAAGGAACACCGTATTTCCTTCATCGATTCGGTGTACTCCATCCTCTCTATAGAAATTGGCCATGTAGTACTGTATGTTGTTGTTTGAAATCCATGATTGGTTGTGGTCTCTCATGAATGCTAAAACCACTTTATTAACATTCCTCTGTGATTTTTCAAATTTACCATTAAATTTGGCAGTCCATCTTCATTTTTCCTTGCAGTCAGATTGGAAAAGATAAAGATGATGTGAGGAAAAGTTCCTTTATTTTTTCAAGTATTGTTTCATCATTAAAGTAAGGCATGCACCTCGTACATTCCCCAAATAATTGCCTCAACAATGAATTAGTATGATGTCTGGGTGCCCATGTACTTTGTAGACTAAACAATTTTAGAAACACCTGGAACCAATACATTCTCCACAATCCAAACCATTTTATTGTAAAATCTCTCAAACCAAGGTCCATGTTAATATTTAGTTTCTCACAAAAAGCCAATAACCAAAATAGCCAACTGTATCTGATCAGTTTTCAAACCAGCCATGATACCTGCAGCCAGTCTCACATGAAGGGTCATGTGAAACATAAGGTCAAAGCACATGGAGCAAGCACAACCGTATTTGTCATCTGTGCCACAGAATTTGAATTCTATTAATAGATATTTTCCACCAACTAACACCCAACCTCAGTACATCCTGCCTGCACACGATCTTTCTAACTTTATTGTGATGTGCAAAGCCTATCACAGCTTGATCGAGATGGCAGGTGGCACCCTAGACACTTGGGGCAAGGCTCTTTCAGAACATATGGCTAATTGCCGATGCTATGTATATTTTTAGGTTTCCATTTTTTTTACCCCATTGTTTAGAAAATAAAACACAGAGAAATGTACAAAATATAAAATTGCAAAAAAAATAAATGTTCTTTGTTTTACCTTATGTTATATGTATCAATCTCAGTGTTTTTCCCTTTCCAGTTCCTACCTCTTTTTTCCTTATTCCTTAAAACGGTCCTTTTCTGGGCCAACTTTTCAGTTATAAAAAATGACAATAAAAACGCATAGTGCAAATATAGATGAAAGACATTTCATTGATCCTTTCAATACAGTGGGCCTGATCACGAGTTAGACAGTATCCTGCGGTAATACCGCTGGGATACCGCCCAACATTAAATGCGTTAGCACCACCTGGTCTGCCGCTATTAGCGCCGGATCACATGTTGGACAATAAGGAGAACTCCCCATTCCCCATTGGGTCCATTGCACAGCATAACTAGCTAAATTAAAGAAGAAAATACTGAACATAAATCCAACGTTCACACAAAAAATGAAAAATCTCCAGTAGCGAGACACTTGGCAACTATGAGACATACAATAGCACAACTGAAATTTGTAATCTTAGAAACAATCAAAACACTGCCCTGGTGGGTTAATTTGGTAAATATGACATTGAAAAGAGAAATGTTCTGGATGCATAAATTAGATATGATTGACCCAAAGGGGATGAATGAAGAATTCTCCTTAACATTTCTATAAGAGGAATTGACTACATAGTCGAGATTTGAATAACTTGGCAATATTGTTGGCATATCCAATATTGTAGACATTCCCAATGAATCACAGAACATACCAAGTAAGATAAGAAGACTACATTACACAGATTACATCAAGGGATTAATCTAGGTGTGAAAGTTTGTTTTTTAATTTTCTTGAATTTCTTTATAATCATCAACATGGTGTTCATAGATCTTATATTGATGGGATGTATACCTGCTCTAATAGGGTGGAATTGGATTTGAGAAAAATTTAAAAACGTCCAACTTTGGTTGATGATAATTCAAGGAGGAGTTCCATTTGAATAGATAAGCATCTAAATGAAACCTAATGATTTAGAACCACAGACAGTGAATCAAAAATGGACTACTATCATAAGCCGTTTTATAATTTCTTCATAGGCTATGATGATTAATATACCCTGACCACGAACACTGAATTCAAATTGAAGGACGACCCATGGTACAGTCTAGTCAGGATATGGATATTGCTTGAAACTTGAGAATAAGGATTGATAATCAGCTCCCGAAGAAGGGATTCTCCCAAAATGCGTCCAGCAAAATTAATTTTATGTGTGAATTATTTTGAAAATTGAATATCATTTTATCTTTTCCTATAAAGAATTAAATGAGACTTTATCTTGTTGAACATTGTGTTTTGAGATATTTTGATTAAGAATGAACACTAGCTATTCCAATTAAGAATTAGAATTTTGACTGCCATTATAGACAGTACCAGAGGTGTGCATGGGACGGCAGTGTGCATCCAATTAGGACACTGCTCAAATTTGCATTGTAAAACGGTTTACTTGACTGTGCATGCGTGAGCGGCGTATGTGGACGTGAAAGGAGTAGCTCCTGGTGGATGTGAAAGGAGTAGCTCCCGGTGGCCGCCGACAATATCCTTAAGTATCCTGACCCACTGAACAGATTTGGGGAGAAAAAAGCAACTACGTGCACGCCGGACCACCCCGGCCATGAACAATTCGAACCCTGGTGTAAATAGGAGGTGGGAGGCGGACAAAAGCGCCGTCGGCCCTCTGAAGTGCCAGAGGTGCCATCTTGGTGATGGGGCCATCCGGCAGCCAGCCTTGTTACCCGCCCTCCATGGAACCCTGAAAACTGCCACAAAGAACGCTGTAGCAGGCCTGGACACGGGTGGACAAGAGGACAGGGTCCATCCACACCCGGCAACCAGGTGTGCCGCCAGTCGCTCACTCTCCTACCATTCAGCATGGACACACCATCAGCCGTGCAGTAATTCTGGTGTGGAGCATCACCCTACTGCTGCCTGGCCGACTCGTGTCTCCCGGCCGATCACAGAACGACTCCACTGCCAGAATTCTAAAGCAGCAGGACCAGCCGATCGGCCCGCGCACAGGACCCACATCCTTGGGCTGTAAAGAGGCAGCACTTCCCCATGGCAACAGGCCTCCATCACCCCCACACCACCACGTGGCCCTGAACCTGCGGCCCACAGACACTGTCTGCCCACACAGCACCCACGTCCCTGGGAGATGCCTAGAGCACGACACGAGGTCCATGTTCCTTGAACCATCCTGGTACATCGCAGGCCCGCTGTACGTCACGCCGGACACAAGGTAGGCGCCACCTGCCGCTCATAACCCCCTGCTCCATGTGCAACTGGCAAACGGTCCTTGAGCCCCATCCTGGGTCCGCATTAAAGGCTAGGCGCCCATGCCCACCCACAACCCCTGAACTTAAAGAAGCTGGGCGGAGGCAGTCTGCACCCCCCCAACCACAGGTACAGACCTGGGAGAACCCGGATAGATATTGCCCACTAGAGGCAGAGGACCCATTGAGTGCACCCACACACTGCCCCTATGCGAGGGCCGACTCCAGCTCGCATCTCGCCCCCACACTATGCAGGATGCCGGAGGGTTGGCAGCGCGGTCCGCTTTTGGCGGGGGGACCTGGGGCGGTCCCTGGAACTGAAAGGAGACTTGCTTCTCACTACAGGGCCTGATCCCTGTTACCAACAACTCTACCTGTGCAAAAAGGGGCAGGACCTGGGCGGTACTAGGCCCCTCCGCCGCGGGCCCCGATCCATCCGTACAGAAATGCCTCCCGCACTCTGCATGGCTGAAAGGGTGTGGGGATCACTATACGATGAGGGCCTGACCCCAGAACGCACCTAGCTGCTTAAGACACCACCTCATTATCCAGCCCCCGGCCCAAGTACGTCAGAAGTGGGGGACTACTGACAAGAGAGTGCCACACGGGAACCAAGACAACTGCCGCGGCCATGGCCTACAGACACATAGGTGCCCACTGGATATACCAACCCTTTGTAACTACCCTGGGACATTGCTCGGACACTGGCTTCTGCATGACAAGGGCCCGCCAGTGACCTAGTGGGGCACTGCGGACAGCCCACGACCTACCCAGCAACAACTTGAGGGGGGCTTGCGAACCCCGGAGCCCCCACAGTGCAATCCCAGGGACCTTGTGTCCCACGAGATACCCTCCCCTTCCTCTGACACCTCCACTCAGACATCCATGCAGGCCTCCTTTGCTGGATACTGGGTACTCCCGGGACACCCAGGATTGCCCGTCATATGAGAGGCCGGTCCATTACTGGTATTTCGGACAACTCCTCCACGACTTTGGCCACACTACCACAACCATTACCCATTGGCAAGCAGGCAACCACCGGATATGCGACTACCCCTGCACCCACCCTCTGACACAGCGCACTGTATCCAAACAAACTGCGTGCAACAACCAGCGCTGTTGGTGCTGGCAGACCGGGAGAGAGCGACATACCCTGGTGCAAAACCGGACTGATGGAAAGGGCCAGCTTCACACCCTAACAATGGCCCGCACATATTAAAGAACACCACCGGCACTGAACCAGAGACTGAAGTGGTCACACTAGCTGATATCTGGCCAGACTTCAACAAGAGCACGCTGGGGAAGGATAAGAGCAAACAACAGACCCTACAGATTAAAATTGACCTATTCATGGTTGGCATCCCCCTTGCTCTACACCGCAGTCCTGGGACGGTGACGACCCAGAAGTAGGGGTTCAGGATGCTACTATCTCCCTCACAGATGTCATGGGGGCGATTGGCGACTCAAGAATATCCTTAGAACAGAAAATAGGGGGCTTAGTCACAGATGTCTCCTTTCTCCACCAGGACCTCCACAAACTAACATCTAGAGTGGGGGAGTCGGAGCAAAGGATATCTGACACAGAAGATGCACTCAAACAAATGGAAATAAACAACTTGCTACGGTCTCCAAAAAGGTGGATCAACTCGAATATCGTGCTGAAGATATCGAAGGAAGGGTGCGACGGAACAACCTGAGGATCCTCGGGATCCCCAAAAAAGAAGAAGGCCCTAGTGTGGAAATCTTGCTCGAGGACTGGGTCACCCATATCTTTGCTCCCAAAAAGCTCTCAAAGTTTTTCTCGATTGAACGAGCACAGAGTCCCCATCGGACGCCCGGTGCCGGGGGCCCCACCAAGGACAATCATTGCACGCCTCCTAAACTTTAGAGATAGAGACGCCATCCTTCAGATGGTCCGTACCATGGTGCCTATTACTTACAACGGATACCTCATCAGGTTCTACCCAGACTATACCAAGGAAGTCCAGAATGCCCGCCAGTCCTTTGACCCGGTAAAGAAAAAACTGCATTCACTGTTCATCAAATATGCACTCTTTTTCCCGGCATTACTGAAAGTCCACCACAAGTGCACCACCCACTTGTTTTACACACCGAAGGAAGCATAGGAATGGTTAGAAACTCAAGTCCTTAATAACAACAGCCCCTGCAGATCGCCATGAGGAATGGCTGGGCGGCCCTCAGGGTCGGAGCAAACTTCGTCCCGCCCACCCTCCTTGGACCGGGACTCTACAACCTTGCCCCAATGGGCCGAGGATACCGCAAAATCGGATGAACACTGATGCGCCCTGACTTCCGGAATGTCCCCGAAGGTATCAATGGGAAACAAAACCAGCGGCCGCCGTCTTTTGAAAGGTACTCCCCACTGACGCGGCTTGGGCTGCCGCCCACAATTTCACTAACGTTCAGTGGTATTCCAAGCCACAAGAGTTTGGGTAGGTGGGTCCTCCTGACTCCCTCTCCCCCGCCCCAAGTTGGGTTTTTCCTTTTGATGGTTCGATTGGTTAGGGGAACAGGTGCTTCTGGTTGGAAGTGCAGAGTGTTTTTTTTTGGGGGGTTTCAGTTGTTAAGGGGAAAGGCTTAATAGCATCAAAGGCCAACAGAACAAAAGACCGGAGAAATCCTGGTGCTAGACACAAGGGGGACCGAAACATCTCCCCCAGTGGCCCACAGATTCACAGTTATATAGACACAGCCTATGTTTCACAGTTTGGTGTTCTAGGGTTTGCTCATGTTGTACACAAAAACGATCCTGCACCAAGATGGACAGGTAGACACCGGGGCCCGGAGCACCTCATGACAATAGACACGAGGGGGACACAGGAGGTACATCACATCCTCCCAAACAACTCCAAAATAGGAGACACGGAGACGCAAAACAGTTGAGACAAATTTCCCTGCTGACCTAGAATGTGAATGGCTTGGGGTGAGGTATAAAGCGGAAACTGGTACTTCAATACCTCAACTGACACTCCCCAGATGTCACATTTATCACAGAAACTCACCTGATATGTACTAACAGTGGACTCTTCAAGAAAACTAATTACCCGCACACATACCTTGCGGGTTTTCTAGAGGTTCCAGGGGAGTCATGTGTCTTTTGCATAAAAGAGTTCCATTTAAAACCAGAAAGGTGAGGGCGGACCCTCGGGGCAGGTTTATGATGGTACTCGGGGAAATGTGGGGAGAGACCTGGGGCCTCATAGCAGTGTATGCGCCTCCCACGCTGACGGCTAAACTCCTTACCGAGTTCCAAGTCATGTTGTTGGAAGAGCGAGCGAACTCGTGGGCAATAGGGGGGGGGGGCTTTAATGAAGTCATGGAGGTAGCCCGGGGTAGAACACAGATGGACAACAGGCCGCAGATACCCCGACCACGCTGTGCACCTTCGTCGAGCGATGGGGCTATCTGACACATGGAGGGCAATCCACACATCAGACAGGGGCTACTCGTTCTATTCCAACGCACACAGGTCTCTCTCCAGACTCGATTATATCTTCACTCTAAAGAACATGGCCCACTGACTATTATCTGCAGAATTCCTGGCAAGAGGGATTTCTGACCATTCCCCCCTGCTGATTAAACTCAAGGGGTTAGTACACAAACAGGAACCCACCTGGTGCTTGAACGCTTATTATTTGAGGATACTGGAAATACTGGAAGGGCTCTCGAACACAAAATCGGAATACTTCGCCTTAAATGAAGGAGCAGTGGACTGCCCAATAATAAGGTGGGAAGCATATAAGACAGTCATAAGGGGAGAAGCAATATCCTTGGTGGCTGCACACCGCAGGTGGCATAACAAGGCGATCACCGAAGCAGAGACCCAAGTAACCAGGTGAGAAGAACAACTGCTAGAGGAGGGGACTCATGAGGCGCAGGACGCTCTAATGGCAGCACAAGCAATTTTAAAAGACAGGGCCCTATATAATGCTTGGACCGCCCACTGGCTGGTGCGTAGCCAGATATACGAGCAGGGGACAAAGCAACCAAGACCCTAGCCTGGTTGGAAAGACGGGAACAGAGTAAAGGACAAGGGCCGGATATCCAAACCCAGAATGGGGAAATGCTAACGGGCGACTCCGAGATCGCGGAGGCCTTTGCAAAATACTACAAGGAACTATTCTCCCCACCAGTACAGGAACCCATAACAAATACCCCATGCTTTCTAGACCGGATCACAATTACCCCACCTCTCAAGGCTACAGTCAGAACAGCTAGATGCAGTCATTACTGAAGACGAGGCAGGGAAACCCCTCTCACAATTACAGACCGGGAAGACCCCTGGCCCCAATGGTTTCCCGGTAGAGATGTGGAAAAGACTGGGCGAAACGGCAATGAAGCACATGCACAGCATGTTCCTCCACAGTAGGGAACGAGGCTGCCTTCCCCCGGAACTCTGGAATACAATCACTGTGGTGATCCACAAAGCAGGGAAACCCCCCAGAACACTGTGCCTCGTACAGACCCATATCTTTAATAAATGGAGAGGCTAAAATATTAGCTAGAGTCCTCGCAAACAGATTGCTTGGAGTGATCGGGTCCCTGATTCACCCAGACCAGTGCAGATTTATGCCGGGTAAATCCACACGAATTAACCTCCGTAAGGTCCAGGTCGCCCTCGACAGGGCAGCTGAGATTCCATCTCTGTTGACCCTCCTCACGGGTGACTTTGAGAAGGCCTTCGATTCGGTGGGAGGCTCTGTGGGCCTTTAATGGAACTTATGGGCTTCGGACAACAATTTATGTCATGGGTCAAGCTCCTCTATACCCTCCCAGTAGCATCCGTAAGAGTCAATGGGAAGATGTCCAGGTCATTCCCGCTGGGCTGGGGGACCAGGCAGGGATGCCCCTTTTCACCCCTGCTATTTCTCGTGGCCATCAAACCTCTTGCGATCAAGCTACGAACAGACACAAGTTGGACGGGGTTCCCCTGGCCAAAGGGGGGAGGAACGTGTCTTGCTATACGCAGATGGTCTCCTGTTATACCTCACAATCCCAAAACCTCCTGCCCGATTGTGACCAGAACCTTGGAGGAATACCAACACTTCAGGGGACTCTGGGTAAACATACAAAAAATTACTCCAGTTCAAGGGGGGGGGGTGAAGCAATTCCAGAACCCTGCCCATACACTGTTTCAGTACTGAACTTCACCTACCTTGATATACGGGTTACCGTAACATGAGAAGACTTCCTCACACTGAATTTGCACCCGATAATCCAAAAGTTTGAGAATGATGTCACCCATTGGCACTCTCTCCCAGTTTCACTGCTCGGGAGGGTGGCACTGTTTAAGATGCTAGCGCTCCCGAGATTCCTGTATGTCCTCCAGAATGCCCCACTTCCCATCCTGGCCGGAAAATGTGCAGACATCGATAGGACTCTTCGTACGTTGCTTTGGGGAGAGAAACAGCTGCATATTGCTTTAAAAACGATTCACCTCTCGGTGTGGGATGGGGGGTATCAGTTTGCCCAACATCCGCACATATTATTGGGCTGCACAGGCAGGAGTGGCAAATGAAAGGCTACATGGGGAACCACTGCTCCCACATATCCGGGTCGAAACAAGGAATACCGATTCCCCCTCCCTCTTACACCTACTATATGATGACAAAAAGAACCTAGGAGGGGTACCGAGTGGGTCCATCCACATCCATCGAGTCTGGAGGGAAATACACAAACACATCGGCTGGAGAGGCAAACCAACCCTGATCCAAACACTGTGGCATAACACATACCTCCCCGAAATCCAGAGAATGGGAAATTTTGAAACATGGGAGAGGAAAGGGATATCCACTCTGGCAGACATCATTCATGAAGGGCGATTGATAGACTTCAAAACCCTACAAACAACGGATTGCTGCCTATTGACTGCTTCAGATACCTCCAACTTACCCATGCTATCAAAACCCAATTCCTGAACCTCACCGAAATACCCACCTTTTCCCCCCTACAAACAAATGTCCTCGCACACCGTTTTCCTTCACAGGTAACCTCTACCCTCTACCAGGCAATCAACTCCTTTGGCTCGGGGGAACTTGCCCACCTCAGAGGAAAATGGGAACAGGACCTGGGTGCATTGGAGGCGGAAGACTGGGTGGTGGCCCTGATGTCCCCAAGGTCAATCGGCATTCATATAAACTCAGACTGATACAACTGCGAATCCTACACAGGTCTTACTATTCTAGAACGCAAATTGCCAGTTGGGGTGGAGAGGCAGATGCAGAATGTCTCCGATGCAAAAGAGCGGAAGGCATGTTCTACCACATGGTTTGGGAATGAGGGGTGCTGCAGGATCACATTTTGCAGCCTGCAGAATAAATATGGCAGAAGTGATTCACAAAGTGACTCCCAAAGTGATTCCATCTACTTCTCGCCAGTATATCTCCAATGACCTGAGTGGTGGGTCCACCTGACAAGTGCTGTTACAGGGCCCGCTGGACAGATGGATGCGCCCGTCTGGCTTAGGGACCATAAAAATTGATTTTATGATAACCCAGACTGAATCCAGTCTTCTGCTTGATGGTACAGCTTTGCATCTGCCAAAGAATTATTTACACAACAGGATGACCGTGTTTCATATAGTCGCACCTCTACAGCTCCCATCTCCCTGGTTCAAACTGACTCAGCTCCTTTCAATGACAATTTGAATAATTATGGGCCACCATACGTGACATATCAAAATATTGCAGATAATGGAAACTCAGTGCCTAGTGCTGTTTTGGGCCAATTAAGTGAAGCACAAATCACACCAGCTGAAGCGGCTGCTGCTAATAGACAACCAAATTGTCCTGCTAATATTCCATCTACATTTCCCTTGAGGGAGGAGGTGGGGACACATGGTTAGCACTGGAAGATTCTTTGCATGTTGCTGTGCCTCTTAATCCCTTTCCATCTTCAGACACTTTTTTACAAATTGGTCCTAAACATGTCAAAATAATAGAGATCAATCCTACAGCAGCCAGCCCTTTTTAAAATCGAACCTGTACACTTCATACCTGATTTGCGCATTATTACCTGAGAGGACATTGAAAGACTTGAGCTTCCAACTGTGTATAGCCCTAGTAATTGGGCCCTTTTGCCATTTGTTTCTCCCATAGTGGTAGAACGCATTTGTGAACACTGTACTACATAAGATGTGGGGCTACTCCTGTAGTGGTCAAAGAGCACTCGTTAATGATTACATATATTTCTTAAGTGACGTATTATAAAAGTTAGTACTGGATAGCTGCTGTCACTGGTACAGTGAGGCATTTCCCCTGCCTCATAAAAAGTGAAGATAATTATGCCCATACCCTGTTGATTGCGCTTATCCTTCTACTAGTCTGAAAAATGGATTAGCACAAAATATTCTATGAGTAAGCCCCTTAATCAGATATCCATTAATTGATTTCCCAGACAAATTAGAGCCTTGGGTTCACACTGAATTTAATTGAACATAATGATGTTACACAAAGCCCTCAGCAAATTGATATTGACAATATTTTCACTGCCGGTTCATAGCCTCAGCCAAAACGTGTTTCGACCACTGGTCCTTGTCAAGGCTTACAAATGGCACAAAACCCAAATCTGTTACATGCACCATAGTGATAAAAATGAATGGTACATACCATAATCACATCATTAGGTTTGTAGAAGAATGGGGAGCATACGAATAGGAACAGAATAAACATTATTAAATCTGAAGCAGCATAATTATTAAAACACAAAAAGATTGTATATACAAACCCAAACAAATTAGATCTAAATGAACTCTTTATGTGCAAGTTATATCTACATTTGTGTGTCTCATGCATCCCATTAGATGGGCCTTAATCACCATGCACAAAGGGAAGAATCCATGTTACCTCTGTGGTATTTGAAAGAAAATCTGTGCATCTGCACTGTTCAACAATGTACTGTGGTTTACCGCTAATGCAGGTATCTATTTCTGTATAAGCCCTTCATAAATATATGCACAATCCTAATTGAGCTCAATGCACCTTGTCAGTTAGGTAATTCCATAGGTAACATGCTTAAGTGAGACGGATACTGAATAATAGTTATATATCTAATATACAATATATGTCAATTTTAGACATTTAAATTAGCATAACTCACCCATTGTCATTACTGTTAGGTGCTTGCATATGACTGGTAGAATGATCCCGATTATCTCTCTTAAGTCTGTAAAAATCATCACGTCATGGGATTACTATACAATCAAATAGCTGGTTTAAACTATATAAAATGTATGTATTGTTTTCACGTCTACCATGTTTGTTGGGACACCAGTAAATAACTCACTCCTTGAGGTCTGTGTGTATCACAGTATGCTTTTGGCAGTTCTGGTTATCCCAAAATATTTCTGATAATAACGATTCTTTCTGAAAAGATGAATGATTTGCTTAGCCCCATATCTTCAGGTCCCCAAAAAACCATAATGTTATTTTCGAATTAGCCAAAATAATGATTTGTTTCCCTTTAGGATTACCTGAATTAGAATGGATGTTTCCCTTGAAATCTCTATGGGTGTCCTGTAAGGAATTAACCACAATGTGGCCAGCTTTCCGCGTGCAACATGGCCCGCCATGTTTTCTGTCCCGCCACATTGCAGATTAAGCGAAATGACCCAGTGTTTCTCAATAGAGCCAAATTCAAATGATGATACGTTGTGTAAGGTGTTTCTGCCTTTTGTATGTAAGGCCCTGAATAAAGGACAGTGGGTGTTTAGGGAGGAATGAAGAGCAACCTGTGAATAAATTAGTGATATGGCATACAGCTTACTGCGCGCATGCGAAAGTTGTGAATAAGGTGATCATAACCAAGCCGCTTCATCAACCCTATACCCGTCCAATGAACATAAGTGCCTCCGCGGGGCAAAACTGTAAGGATAGCACCTGGACACCCTTGTACCAGTGGAAGAAAATCCTCATTAAGCCTGTGTTTAACAAATGTCCTACACCAATGAGGCTGTCAGCCCATGAATTGGCAACTTTTATATGAGTGACATGAATAATACTGAGTACAGTGGAACAAATACATATTACTCTATGCAAGTACCTTTATACCAAAATGTCATCTGAACTCATACATGGCTTATTACAATGATATAGGGGTGCTTGAGGATCACCATAGAAATAAATCTAGCGCCTACATATATAATCAGACAGGTCCTGGTAACAGATGCCATAGGGAGGAAGAACAGATTTGTAAATTCATGCATAAAATCCTAATTCAAACCCAGAGTGGACCAGGGGAAGGGTAAACCTGGCCTCACAACCTACGAGGCTTCCCCTTATCCTGTAGACCAATAACAATGCAACACCTTTGACAGCACGGAAAACCTGTGTCTACACAAAACGATTGGGTGTGCTAAGATGTGCCTTCTAGGCTAACATCCCCATTATTACATTGGAAAGATCTTGTCTCGAGGCCAAAACCTACGCTTAAAACAAGCCTAGTGGCATCCGCAGTTGCCACACCAAATAAAAACAATGACCCACCAACACAGACAAAACAACCCGCTGGCCAGCCAAAGGAAAGAACAATGGTTGTCTATTCACAAATGTTAAATATCTTAAATGGCAAAGGGGAGATATGGAACTCACTGCTATACACGATAGAAAATATGTCCTGGTAATGCAACTTGGTAACCCGACACCCACTTTACCAGTTGCCTGATGTAAGGCCAAAACAGTATAGCAACAGGAGATGCTAGGGTTGTTTTTCTCCCTTTTCTTCCCAACCCTCCCAACCCTCCTGCGATTTCTAGCTGAGGTACAAGAAGAGAATGATATGTAGTAAATACATGCATAAGGGAGAACCAACACACAGGAAGCTGTCCACATATGAAGCTAGGAAACACTTTGCCAGAACAGCGCATGGCCTGCCCAGAAGACACTACCACCAGAAAAGTGCAGAACTGTAGTCGGACAAAGTGTCTAATTAGCAAAAAGGGGTAAACATAAAATAAAATGAACACACTTCTCTTGAAATATTGATATAAGGTGCCCCGGCAAAAGTGTAATGGCTCCTACTTTCCCTCAACCCTCGACAAACCATCCTCTACTGAAATAAACCAGACCCGCTCATAAAAGGGTAGGAGCCCTTGCAGATACTAGCTTTATGTAAAACCTATATATATATTTTTTCTTTCGTCTATGAAGCTAGGTCCGTCGGCATTCGATGGGAATGTTATACATCCAGGTTCTTTATTATAGGTGCAAACACATAGTAAAACCAGCCACAGAATGAGAATTAAAATGCAACTGAACATCAGCTGTCCCTCCTCCCACACAGACCTCTCCGCTCCAACTTCATGGATGCATGATGGGACCTGGGACAAGTGATTCTGACTGGCGCTATCACCAGAATGTTTAGCACTCGACCTCTGCGGCCCCTGGTGGGAGGACCAGCCACCACACGTGGTGAGGCTGGGTCGGTAACACACTTTCGGTAGACAACCTGCCACATTCACACACAATCTCTTTTTGGTGCAGACACCTTCCTCTCTCTGGAAATGAGACGACACACAGGCCCTGGCAGGCCCTGTTTTTAGAAGGACAAGAGCATGCATAAGGTCCTGCGCCCCCCACCTACCATTCTCTCACTCCTTCTCCCTTCACTTCAGAAAGCGCAGGTCTTTTCTCACCTCCAGGCCATACCAAAGGTCCTGTTCCCCAAGGGGAAACGGCTACCTGAACATTCCAAGTCCCCTCAGAAATGCAAAAAGTCCCCCTTCTCGCACCACTGCCCGCCATTACATGGATAATCAAACTCCGGCATCCCAAAATGGCAGATCTGTGGGATACATTGACCCACTCAGCAGAATTTCAATTCAAAACCAAGCTGCACTTCAGCAGTTAACAGCAAAATGGCTGCGCTGGCTCCGTGGAGCACCATTGCCCCGCAGCAAAACTGTGTTTTGCAGCTACAAAATGATGGCTGCACTGTTTTGCCAAGTACCATTGGGCAAGTTGGAACAGGGAGCACCCCGAAAAAGTTTGCCAGTGTATTTTCTTGTGTGCACTAAAGAAGCGAGTTGAAAAACAGCGCTGCTCTGCTGCTTCCTAAAAAGTCCCATTGAAAAGGGAATATTTGACATTAAAAAGGATGCTACCCTAACGCTCTTTTCATCTGTTCAACATCACACTGCTTTTATCAGAGAGGGCCTGCCATGCCTATCCATATTCAGATTGTGCTCCAGCAGAAAAGAGCATTATGCCTGAATGGCAGGCTGTGTCAGGCCAAGTCTGGGAAATCAACAGAAGCCTTACTTTCAGCCGTACAGGAAAACGCTTGACTTTGGGGTTACAAAATGTCAAAAATCCATGCTTCTAAAGAAACCCTAGCTCTAAGGGCTTGCGTCAATTTCAGTGGACCTATGTCTTAAACAGATTGCTGTATAAGTGAAACTGACTGGGGCAAAACAATGTTGGAAAGTCAGAAGGAAGCGAAAACCTTTTGAAATGGTCAGCCCATCAGTCTTCACCATGTGTTAAAATGCGCTTTTGCAAATAAGGAAAACTGCATGTTTAAAAAGTGTAATGTTGAAAGTAGGCCCTGTCGTGGCCTAGCAATGTAAAGGGGGTTTTGCTGGGAAACACATATGGGAGGTTTTATTTCAACAGGCTTGCCGCTGCTCCAGAACAAAATAAAATAAAGAAATAAAGGCATTGGCTATACTGGGAAATTTGCCAAGCAGAGTTCTACTATGGCTCAAGGGACAATTGGGGGCTGGGGACTTCCCCCCATTAGCCACAAGGGATTTCTGGGACACATACATGTTAACTGCCGCCCTTGAAAATTGTGAATGGACCAAGAGAAAGAAATATCACACGCTCATCAGACTTCTGTCTGGGCTTCAGCTTGAGACAATAGATCTGTAGGTAGGTGCCAATAAATACACCCCAGATAAAATTCAAAGGTTACAAAATAATGCCCTAAGAGCAGCCCTGAGCATCCACAACAGAGAGCACATTTCTAAATTCAGAAGAGATTTCCACTGGTTAAAAATAAAAGATAGGATTCTTCTCAAAACAGTATCACTCACCTCCAAGTGTCTGAATAACATAGCACCCCCATATATCACAGAAAGAATAAACAGGAGAACCTCAACACGTCCAACCAGATCAGCCAATGCCCATGTTCTAGAGATTCCCAGATTCAAACGAACCAAAGCAGGTGGCGCCAGCTTCCCGGTCAAAGCTTCACTATCTTGGAATGCACTGCCCCTGCCCTGAGAACCGAACAACCCTACCTACAATTCAGATGCAATATGCTAAACTGGCTATGAATAAATGACCACGAACACCGGACTCTAGCCCAGCCCTGACCATTCCCGGACTTGGATACCTTATCCCTGTTTTTCTCTGTTTTATCTCTGCTTATCTCTATTTTAATTGTACATTTGTTGTTATACGGTAATGCAGGCCTATGGCTCTACTGTAACCACTGCATCTATTGTAACCGAGTTATCAAACCCCACTGCACTTTGTGACCATGTTATGAGACCCATAGCACCACTGCATCACTGTAACCTGCAAGTGGTAACTAAGGTTGTCTTTCATTGGTGTACTCATTGTTCTTATTGTAACTAAGCTTTAAATATACTTGTATGTGCTGCGCCCAGCTACCTAAGGGTTCGGTGCGCATTACCAAATAAATAAACAAACAAAAAACAAACCTACGTGCGACCTTTGGAAGTGACAACCACCAGTCACTCAAGCTGGGGAAACTCGTGGGCAGCCCTGGGCTAAACTGACATTTGGTGGTAGCCTGAAGAACTGAAGAAAAAAATGGTCCCCATTGTGGGACAAAGGCCAGCCCATTTTGGCTTTAAAGACTAGTTTATTAATAAAACTTTTAGACTTTTATCTCCGTAATTGGACAACGCAGAAATGCAAAAGTATCACAATCTGGATGCAATTTTGATGGCTGTAATTGAAGACGTGGTAGCTTTCATTGGCATATAAGGGACAGAAATGGCAGAAAATTGGATATTCTGAGGAAAGAGTATATGGTGCCACTTTGAAATTCAAGATTAACATGCCTTATGATAATATGTACACATGTATAAAGCTATAGAATTTTAGGTATGACATTTCTCACTGAAAAGGATGAAAAATGATTAGACGGATGAAACAAAGTCCTACAAACTTGGAAGTTGGACTGCCATGCTCTGTGCCTAAGTAATTGGCAAAAGTGCCACAACTGTACAAATGTGTGATTTATGTTAAGATTGATTTTTGGCAAAAAGGACTGTGGGATGGCTTTTAACCTCATAAAACATAACCCCCTAAACTGAGTCCCCTCCTTCAGGAGGCAACCAAAATGGGCTAGCCTATCTGGTTCTTGGGGGTAGGTCTAGCTTAGTTCTGCCCAACAATAAATTCTATGATGCCACCCATCTTATAATAAGAGAGGCTGACACACACTAGAGGAACTCTCTCCTGAATTTCCAGCGCCTGCATATCCAGGCATTCCAGATCCACCTTTGCAAGATTCCAGACACTACTGCCAGGCCAAAGCATTGCTGACCCTATCCCAGCAAGGCCATTGATCCAGAAACCCCACTAAAACTCCCAATAACAAAGGGGAAAAGCTGTGGTACCCTTTTGGGGAGCATCCTGTAACCAGACCGGCTTCTTGCCCACTACCTCCATGCCCTCTGTACCTTTGCTCTCCAGTGACCAGACTTGCCCAGCTGTTTGCTGTAAGGGGCGCCCGCCGTGCGGTGACCAGAACCCGGTTGACTGTCCTAAATCCCAACCTCAAGAGCGGATTGTGAGTATTTCCCCATCCCATATCAACACATAGCCAATCCCATTGGGACCCTTTTTCTTTGTCCTACTCTCTAAGTAATTCTATTCATACCGTGATAACTCTGTCATTCTATTTATTGTACTGTATCATCCTCTCCTGTTTTCTGTATGTGCAACCTGTGCAACTTTCTGTAACCCATGTTGTTCCTTAACGATAAAGCGCCCAGTTACCCTAGGGTTCGGCTGCGCTATACAAATAAACAAACTAAACAAAACTAAACTAAAGTTGTCTTAAACTGTTCTGATTCTCTGTGCATCTTGTCCTTGATTTCCCAGTGTTAGCGCCATTCTTTCATTCACCCCATCTTGTAAATCCTTAGCAATATTTTGATTAAATAAATGAATTTTCCATAAAGAGAAGTGCTACACTGTATGAAGGTTTACAACTGCAGAGTAACTTTTTTATTCATTGGTGGCGTTTCCCTTTTCTAGCCATTAAATCTAGTGTAAGGGAAATTGGTCTTTTCATTAAAACCGATGTTCTCTCCTTATTTGCTTTATTTTACCAAAACAGAACCTCCTTTCACCTTGAAAATCTCATCCAATTATCCAGCTATAGTCACTCTTTCACTTGTATATTGTCCTTGTGATGTGCATGTATCTCCCAGCCTAAAAACCGCATTCCGATTCTGTGTTTTTCACCCGTTTTAAAAAAAAGTTTTGAGATTTAAAACTGCAAATGTGTAAATTGCAACTTTTCAACGTATGAATTTTGCTGCACTGGGTTTTCATTTGAAGTTGCTTTTTGAACTTATGCCTTTTGTAGTACTTTACCTTATAGTTGCTACTGATATATCATCCCTGACACTGTGATCAAACATATGTACGTCATTATTTAAACACACATATAATACATTCTTTGTCAAAATCCGAGTGTCATTTTAGGCCATTGCAAAGGGTTTAAAATTTTGATTCTGTTTGCTGCCTCATATTCCTGATTCCCTGTTCAACTCGAGTGCTATCTATCCTAATTGAAAAAGTGCTCCTATGCATGTGTGCCTTGGATATGTTCTTGTAGAAGTTTACCCAAGTGTATTTCAGTAGTTTTCATTGTAATTATCACCCCATTGGTGATTGCTGCCCAACCTAAACATTTTGTGATTTCCTTTGAAATTAAAATAAATAAATATTGTATTCCCACCAAACGACCTGGTTCATGGTCCATTGTGACACAGGGTATTTGTAAAAAGGGTGTGTGAGACGGGTTGGGTGCCAGCTCAATTCGAATTCATAGAAAATAAAGAGAAAGTATTCTAATTGAGCGCTACATCCTAGGCTAAGGGCAAGAGTCCTAATCCGGGGTGTGGCGCCCAGCTAGAATCCTTTACAGATCACATGGACATAAAGCAAACATGTATTTGATAAACAACAGTGATGGACAATAACACTTACATATATATATCCCCTGTGTCCTGTCTGCACAGCAAAATATTACATATATGCATATCACACTTATATTTCCATTTACCTTCTTGTTTTGTTCTGACATGTACAATGACAGGTTTTGCACAAAACCCCACATTAGATGAAGGGTTACACTCACCCCTTGTTCATTCAGAACACTTGCCACTGAGGTTTTAAGGGAGAACCAACTAAGCTATCCTGGAGGTGCAGGCAACAACAAAGTCTAGCGCCTAGCTGCCTTTGCGCTTTACATGCTCTACGAATAAATAAATAAATAAATCTCACTCCATATCGCCCGAATATTCCACCATGGCTCAGTAGTGGTAACTTGCCTGGGAGTGTTTGATTTTGTACATAAGGAAACCTGTAGAGGTATCCCCTTCTGATAGTCTCAGATTGTTCACCATGAGCATCATAATTCAGCATTCTGACTGGTTTGACTTCCTGATGAGATCTCCTGGGTTCACAGTCTGTCTCTGCATGAGGTTTGGGTCCTGACTCCGGACGTTTGCAAGGCGCTGATAGACTGTCCTTCATTAAAGGGCCTGAGCTCTGCATGTGCTCTTCTTGCGGTGGCCAGAGATGTTTTGGATATGACGTGAGGTCCCTGGAATTGGGTTTCCACTTTCGTGCAAAAATGCTATGTTTAAGCTCTCAGGATCATCCTAGCTCTTTTCCTCTTCTTCTCCATGGCGTGTCTGAACATCTGAGAGACTCATAGTCACTTCTGGTTTATTTGGTTATCCATTCCCTTCATTTTCTTTCCTCTTTGCGCTAGAGACTACAGACAGTCCAGTACTCTGCCTTGTGAGTTTAGAGTTGTTCTCCCGGATAAACTCATCTGCATGACTTCTAGTAACCATCTTGCTGGAGAAAGAGGACATTCAGTACCATCCGGATCCAGTTCTACATCATCCCCTATGTGCAGGAGGTGATTATGGTGAAGAGTTTTCACATAACAGGGATTTCTCTCTTCTCTTAACCTAAACACAGGCAGTCATGGCAACTGATGGTCAATGATGTAGGGCTGTGACTCTCAACGATCTCCTAACTTGCTCAACCCTCTTTTACCCAAACTCCAAATGAGCACTGTGTCCCCAGGTTGCAGGTTTTGGAACATCACTTTGGCATCATATCTTTTCTTGTTTGCATCGCCATGGTGTTCAGCTGCGACTTGCGCCAATTGAAAATCCTGGTCTAGCTGGTCCGGGAGGTCTCTGACATATTTACAGTAATATTCCTCACCAGTGCCATCTGAAGAGACCCTAAAACACAAGTCTATAGCAAGTCTGGCATCCCTCCGATACATAAGCTGATATGGCATGAAACCTGTACTTTTTGTACAGTTATAGGCATGGACTAATGTTGACACATGCTGACTCCAGCAAGGTTTTTCCTTTTCCGTCAGAATGCCCAGCATGCTCAGCAGGGTATGATTGAAATATTCCACTTGCGCATCACCTTCAGAGTGATAGGGAGAAGTCCTGGTCTTTTGCACCCCAATCAGTTGCAAACGCTCTTTTATCAGCTTAGATTCATCTTATGCGCCCAGATGCCTGTGGGCCCGGCGCACTATACAAATAAACAAAATACAAATACAAATTCGAAGTCAGGCCCTTGGTCTGAATGTAGCCATGCTGGCCAACCATAGTTCACAAAGAATTTGCCCCACAGTACTTTGGCTAACGTGGTGGCCTTCTGGTCTTTCATTGGGTATGCTAAGGCATACCAGGTAAAGTGATCAGTGACCATTAGTATGTTTTGGGTCCCAGTGCTGTCCAATTCAAGTCTCAGGAAGTCAACACACACGAGATGCATTGGTTCAGAACTCTGGAGGTGTTGCAGTGCTGCAGCCAGACAGATGACCGTTTTCCTGGTGATGCACAAGGTACATGTTCAGCAGTATTCATCTACCTCAGATCCAAATTGAGGCCAGTAGAAATGTCTTCGGATAAGAGCCAGTGTGCTTTCAATCCCCAAATGTCCATGTTGATCATGCATGGTTCGAAGCACCACCAGATGGAGAGTGAGAGGCAGCACAAGTCAGTGGATAAGTCTCCTTGAATCTGGCTCTCTTTGAACAACAAACCACCCTTTAAGACTAGAGTCTTCCATTCTTTGTTTTAACTCTGTTGCTTTGTCATACTGGGATTGTCTAGTGGCCCCTCGGCCCTATTGTCTTTGGTTTTCAGCACCTCACGTAGTTTGGAGTGATTCAATTGTTCTAGTCTCAATTTGGCCCTGGTCATATGGGGTAACCTTGGTGCCATCAGGTGGGTGGCATCACAATAACCCACAGGAACTCCTGTAGCTGCCCCTCAAAGGCAGTTGGTAAGATGTGCTGGTTCAGCCGGTCAGAATGTTTCCTGCAGGCACAAAGCTTTTACAGTAGCCACTGATGCCATTTCTTAATGTACAGAGCGCTCTCTCTCTCTGGAAGATGGTATCCAGGGTAGGACGTCAGCGTCAATATTGTTAATTCCCGGTTGATACTCTAGCTGGAAATGGTAAGCGGACAAGGCCGCCGGTCAGCAGTGACATGTGGCATTCAATTTGGCAGATTTGAGGATATATGTTAACGGATTGTTATCGGTTCTTACAGTGAACTCAGCCCCATAGAGGTGATCATGCAGTTTCTCAGTCACTGCCCACTTGAGGACCAGGAATTCCAGCTTATGAGTTTGATAGTGAATCTCAGATGTGTTCAATCGTCGGCTGGTGAACGACACAGGTCTGACCACACCCTGCCTTTTCCTGATAGAATACGGCACCCAACCTATCATAACTGGAAACTATGGGCCTCATTACAACCCAGGCGTTAAGGGGTTAATGGCGCTGTAAAAGGTGTCGGCGCCGTTAAACCCTTAACGCCTGATTACGAGGTCCCTTTGCGGGTTGCACTTTAACGCCTGCTTTTAGCAGGCGTTAAAAAACCAACCTGCAAAGGGACCTAGGAGCTAATTACGGCACCGTAATTTACGGTGCCGTAATTAGCGCCTTCCCCATTCCCATTGAGCCCTATGGGCCAAAAATGGGAATGGGGAAGGGGCCACGGTGAATGGGGAATTACCGCCCCGCCAACCTTGGAATGGGGCGGTAATTTCGCCATTCACCATGGCGGATTCAGGCATGGACCATGGTGCTAATACCACCATGGTCCACTGCCTGGGTTGTAATGAGGCCCAATGTGTAGAATTGATGGCAGTTGAGGATCTGCATAAGTGAGAACAGGTGCTTCTGACAGGGTCTTCTTCAACAGAGCAAATGCTCGGTCACACTCCTCACTCAACCGCAACCCAACATTTTCTTTTGGATGATATAGGACTTTGCCATTGTTTCCCCCACTAGTCGCTGTCTTCTTTGGAGCAGGATAGCCTATGGTCAGGACGATGAGTGGCCGGGCTATGTTGGCAAAACCTGGCACGAATCTTCTGTAATAGTTGCGAAACCCAAGAAAACTCCTTATCTCCCGCAGTTTCTGTGGTATAGGCCAGTCCCTGAGGGTGCCCATCTTGGCAGAATCCACACTAACACCATCTGCTGATACCACGTGGCTGATGTAATTCACGCTGGTTCTGTAGAACTGACACTTCTCTAAGGACACCTTCAGGCCTTGCTGCTGGAGTTGATCTAAGACCTTTAGGAGTCGATTATGCTCTTCCAAAGTCTTTCCAAACACAATGACATCATCAAGGTAGACCAGTACCTCCAACAAATTCATATAACCCACAGTTGGTTCCATCAGTTGCTGAAAAGTGGCTGGAGCTCTGTGTCAAGACCGGTGGGGGGGTCTGTACTTCCGCTCTCTATATGGTAGAGGAGAGGCACAGAAGACCCCAGCCAAGATTCTCGATTACGGTAGCAATGGACGAGCAATCAAGGCCTAGCTTCTCAGGAGGTGATGCAGGCTGGTTCTTAAGTACAGTGTATCCCCCAAGCCCCCACAAAGGAATGTCCACACACTGTATTACTGAAAACACAGTCTTTATATAATTAATATTCAAAGGTTATGTACACTTATCACAATAACGCACTTTGTGCTCAGGAAAATCAATAATGGTAAATATCTACAATTCTAAAGTGGTACCACTAATATTAGACCTCATTAAAGTGCACCCACAATACTGTCAAAATGTCACACAGGTCAATAGGAAGGAAACCAGCAATAGAGAGAGGAGAGATAACAGAGGGTTGAAACAATAGGCAGAATACTGGCCCCTACCACTGGACACAGTTCTGTGTGGAGATCCCCCCACCTGGGCAACCTGTAAAATAAAGAGATATAACACAAGCCCAGTCCATATATTGTTCAATAGTCTTATTCTCTCCTACAATGTTTTTACCCCCCAATGTACCTGGTGGAGTCGAGTTCTTCGAAGAGGCGTCGACAGATCCTTCTTGAATGACCCCCTTTAAAGCAGGAGTCACGGATCGTCGAGAGGTGTCGAGAAACTCGGTGTTCGGTGTCGGGGAATCGACGGCCCTTCTTGAATGCCTTCCCTTTCAAGCGGGAGACACGGGGCGTCGAACGTCCGACAACAAACAGGGTAGAACGGCGTCGATGAGGCGGCAGGCTTCGATCCGAGCGGTGCTCGTCGGCGTCGAGACGTCGGCGTCCTGCGAGGAAGAGGCGTGCGGGGCACCTCGGCGACAATAGTTCTGGACCGCAAAGATTGTGATTGATGGTAGCCCAACAAGGGCGTCGAGTCGCTCGAGTCTTTGGGGTCGTGAGGTGGCGGGAAACCCACCGGCGGATTCTCCTCGGAGCGTTGGTCGTCCTCGACTTTCTCCGGCAGGACAAAAGCGGTCGACGGTGCGGACGAGGGAGTCCTTCGAGTCAAATGTTCTTAGGCAAGGAGCGGACGGCTCCGGTCGTCGGCGGCTCGGCGTCAAGTGGTTCCCACGGCTGGGCAACACAACTTCGACGGGCCTCCAGCGGTTGCACAGACCTGCGAACCCTGGTCGACGGCAATGGACTTCGACAGCGTCGATGTCCGGGTGCTTTACTTCGGTCTCCTTGGCAGTCCCCTTCTCCGGTCGGCAGCCTTTCGATGGTCTGGCGTCCAGGGAGCTTCGGCGAAGATTCAGCGGTGCTCGATGGTCCCTCGGAGCACGGGAAGAGGGCGCCTAGCCAGGTCCTCTCTCGGGTCAGTCCTCGACGATTTCGACAACCTTCAGTTCCGTCGAAGCAAATGCCACAGCAAGTCTTCTTCTTCCAGCTGGACGTCGAGGATCAGCAAATCCAGTTACTCTTGAGTGGAGACTCAGCTTCTGAATGCTTCTGAACAATTTCCAGTGGTGAGAGGTCCCCAGATATACTATTCTGTCTCTCATCCACACTGCTGGCACACACACAGCAGCCAATCACACAGAAGGGCATTCATGCAGTCAGTCAGCCAATCAGGCACACAGTGCATTCAGGCCACACTCCTCCCTTTCAGACACTCACAACAAGGAATGTGGATTGGGACAAGTACCCAGCCATTCAACACTACACACTGCATTCAGGCCAGTTTCGGGCAGGGCTGTCTCAGTCTTTGTCTCTCATGCCAGAAACCAGACAACCACAACAAGGAGTGTATATTGGTCACACACTCCATTCACCCAGGTCCCACCCACAGGAGGTACCCATAACATACAGTCACTGGGAAGGCTCCAGTCAGTCTAGCTGGGCCTTCACAACAACACCATATATGGAACTTCCACCCAACAGCCAGCCAGGGGGAAGGGACAGAGCCAGGGCTTCCCAGGACTTTGGGAAAAACAAGACAACAGGCAATAGAAAGCAAGAGGCCACAGGGGCCATCTTGTTTCTATCAGGAATCAACTGATCCCAATGGCAGGGCCTGGGTATCCCAAAATGGAGGACACCCAGAGCACCTGTCAAGTTTAGCATGGAGCTGCCACCAGCCCATACCCTGCTCTGTGGGCTACCCACAGGTGCCCAAAAACATACACTAGGGGCACAGGGTTGTACCCCTACCCATGGGTGCCATAAGGGTATCCCATGGGTCTGTTCACCAAACCAAAAGAGAGCTGCACTGCCAGGAGTCCCTCATGGACTCCTGGGCAGAAAACATGACAGAACACACGGTAAAAACAGAAAAAGGACAATGATTCAGAGGCCCTGTCCCTCAGATGCATTTCCGGCATCACAGTCGCCCCCCCCAGACTGAGGTGGAGGGTGCCTAATCTCCCACGGGATAGACACCCTCATCCAGACGGTCAACATACCTTCTGGAAAGGCCATCTGCATTATCGTGACTCTTCCCTGGTCTGTGCTCTATGGTGAAGTCTAGCCCTTGTAGGCTAATCGACCACCTGAGCAATTTCGGATTCTCACCCTTCATCTGCATAAGCCACTTCAGGGGCTTATGATCTGTTTGGACCTTGAAGGTGGACCCCGTAAGGTAGGGCCTAAAACGCCTAAGGCTCCAAACTATACTAAAACATTCCTTTTCAACAGTAGCCCACCTAAGTTCTCTACCCTTGAGTTGTCTACTGATGAATATGATAGGATGTTCTCTCCCTTTGTCATCTAACTGGGACAAGACAGCTCCAATTCCGGTGTCGCAGGCATCCGTCTGGACGATAAAGGGTCGGCTGTAGTCAGGCGCACTCAACACAGGTGCCCTACACAGACTTTCTTTCAAGCCATCAAAGGCCCTCTGACAGTCTTCAGTCCAATTAACCTTCCTAGGCTGTTTGGGTGAAGTTAGAGCTGTCAGGGGTGCAGCTATGGTTCCATAGTCTGCCATGAAATTGCGATAGTACCCAGTGAGGCCCAAAAAGGCTCTCACCTGGGTTTGAGTAGTGGGAGTCTCCCAGTTCTGTACGTCCTGTACTTTACTGGAGAGAGGTTGGATTTGACCCCCTCTTACCTCATGACCAAGATAGGTAACTTTCCCCTGAGCTATCTGGCACTTGGTGGCCTTGATAGTGAGGTTAGCCCTTTTCAAGGCCTGCAACACCTTATCCAGATGTGTCAAATGCTCTTCCCAGGTGGAACTGTAGACGGCAATGTCGTCTAAGTAAGCCACACAAAAGGCTTCCAGCCCACTGAGCGCATGGTTGACCAATCTCTGGAAGGTGGCAGGGGCATTCTTCAACCCAAAGGGCATGACCCTAAACTGGTAGAGTCCCTCAGGTGTGGAGAAGGCCGTCTTTTCCTTGGCATGGTCCGTCAGAGCTATTTGCCAATAGCCTGAGGTAAGGTCAAAGGTGCTCACAAATTTGGCAGCACCTATAGTGTCCACGAGCTCATCAGCCCTGGGCAATGGGTGCGCGTCAGTTTTGGTGACGGCATTGACTCCTCGGTAGTCCACACAGAACCTCCAATCCTTGGTACCCGCCGGGGAACTTGCCTTGGGGACAAGGACCACTGGACTGGACCAGGGACTGGTGGAGGGTTCAATAACACCCAGATCCAACATCTTGGCGACCTCAGCCTGGATGTGGTTTTTGACGGTATCTGACATACGATAGCTCCTGCTTTTGACAGGCACACTGTCACCAGTGTCAATTTCGTGCTTACACCACGGTGTAAGGCCCGGTGTCAGTGAAAACAGAGGGGCATACTGCTGGAGCAAAGCCCGGCAGGCCCTCTGCTGCTCTGTTGTCAAATCTGGAGAGAGTTGTACTCCCTCCACTGAGCCATCCTGAGGGTTGCTATGCAGCAAATCAGCAAGGGGCTCACTCTCATCCTCTTCTTGCCCTGAAGCTAGCAAGAGACATGAGACCTCTGCTCGCCTGTGGAAAGGCTTGAGCCTGTTGACATGGAATACCTGGGGGGCTACCCCAGAGGCTCCCATGTCCACCAGATAATTGACTTCGCCCATCTTGGAGATGATCCTGAAGGGTCCAGTCCACTTGTCTGCCAAAGCTCTAGGCTTGGTAGGCTCCATCACAAGGATTTCCTGTCCCGGAGTCCAATCCACTTGCGAAGCTTTCAGGTCATGCCAGTACTTATTCAATTCCTGGCTGGCCTTGAGATTTGCTGTTGCCTGACCCATCATTTGTGTCATCCTCCGCCTGAGGCCTAACACATAGTCCCCCACTTGCTTGGCGGGACCTGGAGGGGTGGCTTCCAAGCCTTCTCGGATCAAGGCGAGGGGCCCCCTCACGGGATGTCCAAAGAGTAACTCAAAGGGGCTGAAACCAACACCCTCTTGAGGTACCTCTCTGTAAGCAAACAGCAGGCATGGCAGGAGGAGATCCCATTTCCTCCTTAGGGGCTCTTCCAAAGCACCTAGCATGCCCTTGAGAGTTTTGTTAAATCTCTCAACCAGACCATTGGTCTGGGGGTGGTAAGAGGTGGAGAACTTGTAGGTTACCCCGCACTCTTTCCACATGGTTTTCATGTAACTAGACATGAAGTTGGATCCTCGGTCAGAGACAACCTCCTTGGGGAATCCAACACGGGTGAAAATGCCCAGGAGAGCCCTGGCAACCACCTTGGCAGTAACAGTCCGAAGGGGTATTGCCTCAGGGTACCTGGTGGCATGATCTACCAAGACCAGGATGAACCGATGTCCACCTGAAGTGGGAGGGTCAAGGGGACCGACGATGTCGATGCCCACCCTCTCAAATGGTGTGCCAACCACTGGTAATGGCTGCAGTGGGGCAATGACCCTGCCTCCAGTCTTGCCAGACAACTGACAAGTTGGGCAGGTCCTGCAGTGGGACTCCACCTCTACTCCCATCCGTGGCCAGTAGAAATGGGCAGAGAGCCTCTGCTTAGTCTTCTTGGTCCCAAGATGACCAGCCAAGGGCACCTCATGCGCCAACTGCAGTAGGAAGGGCCTGTAAACCTGGGGTACCACCAACCTCTTGCGGGCACCAGGTTCGGGCTTAGTGGGCTCACTAACAAGGAGCTCACCCTCCCAATAAATCTTGAATGTCCTAGGCACTTCACCTTGTGCCTGGGACAGGGCCTGTTTCCTCAGGCCCTCGAGAGAGTGGCACTCTCTCTGTCCCTTACAGAAGTCTGCCCGGGAGGGTCCCCCTTCAGCTAACAAGCATTGAAGGTCGGGATGATCCTCCGGGTTGAGAACCTCTCCCACAGGAGAGTCTTCTGTCTCTTCTCCCACAGGAGTTGAGTTTGGGTTTTCCACTGGACCCAGCCCGTCCGGAGCATGGATCCCAATGGGTGCTGTCGGAACAGCAGGAAGAGAAGGTGTTCCCTCCACAGAGGTGGCCTTCTTGGTCTTCCTTCTTCTTGCCTTAGGCCTCGCCTTTGGCTCGGGTACCTGACTCACAGCCAGACCCGGTGTCACCTGTGACCTAGTGACTGCAGCAGCAGTCATGGGAAGACCATCCGAGATCAACCCCAACTCTACTAGATCATTTCCTAACAGAATGTTAGCAGGGACATTGTCCTGAACCAGGACAGGAAGCTTTGCTGTCTTGTCTCCAATCATGAGCGTGACTAGGGCTACAGGCGATAATTTGGGAGGCCCACCAGCTAACCTGGTGGTTCTCAGAGGAGCACCTACATAGTCCTCTGGCTTGAGCAGGGTCCTGTCCACCACTGTCATGCTTGCCCCAGTGTCTCTCAAACCAGTAGAAGGCTGGCCATTCAAGAGGACACTTCTCAAAAACCTACGGGTGTTCTGCGGGATAGTTGCCAGTACTTCTGCGTACTGGTCCCAGGCCCCAAGGGACACTAAGGAAATCTCTACCGGAGCACCAAATGTGATTCCTGTAGAGGAGGGGAGGACAGTGGCCTCCACCTCAGCCACGGGGTAAGGGTAGGTCAGGCTGACAGCCTGTACTCCAAGTGCCTTACCTTTACACTTGGGGTCACCCCTTTTGTGATCCAGAGCCCCACAATCCCAACAAGTGCCAGGAGTGCGGGGTACGGTACTGGAACCACTGGGAACCTGCTTTGCAGCAGGTGGACCACTACTCTTATTCCCACCCACAGAGGACTTATCCCCACTAGATTTTTGGGTCTTAGGAGAGGAAGGTTTTGGTTTACCCGACTGTGATTGCTTTTGGGACTCCTCAGCTTTCTGAGAGGTCCCCTTTTCTTTGTCCTTGTCCTTCCCACTGGAGTCCTTAGGGGACACCCGGTGGGAGACCCACTTGTCAGCCAACCTAGCCAGCAAAATGTTCTGGTCAGCCACATACTGACGCAGCTCTGGTGAACAGGCTTCAGAAAAATGCTCAAAAAACAAGAGGTGGGACAACTCAACAAAAGTTTTCACCTTGTAACCGTCAATCCACCCCATCATGTTCATGTGCGCAGTACTCACCCAGTCAACCCAAGACACATTCTCTCTTTTCTTAAAATCCCTGAACCTTTTAAGGTATTGGGTAGGTGTCTTGCCAAACTTGGCAATCAAAGCAGACTTCATACACTCATACTGACCCCTTTCTTCCACACTCAGCTTCAGAATACAGTCATATCCAGTTTGAGGCACTCTGCTTAACAAACACTTAGCCCAATCTCTTTTATCTACATCATGAATTGCACAAGCCATTTCAAACGCTTCAATCCATTGGAGGATATCTGAACCCTCCACAAACACACCAACCAAATCTTTCATAAACTTGGTGGCTGGGGACCTGCCACTCTCAATTGGTCTAGCTGAAGTCTCCACTCTAGCTCTCTCTAGCTGGATTCTCTGACATTCAGTGTCCTTGTCTTTGAGCGCAAGATCCCTATTCTTGAGTTCCACTTGCTGTGCCAGCTCCTCTTTCTTAAGCTCAGCTTCTATTTCCAACTTGCGATATTCAAAGGCCAATTTCATCCTTAATAACTCAAGTTCCATGGAATTGCTGGGGTTTGGAACAGAGGCAGCAGGAATGGTGGCATTCCCAGAAACAGATTCAGCGACAACCCCAGGGGCAGAGTCCTCACTGGTTGCATCCCCCCCTTCATCAAGGGTTTCACCATCAGTCTGGTAGTCCACCAGGGCAGCTATCAGCTCAGCCCTAGACTTATCCACAAAGTCTAACTCCCTGGCTTCACAAGCACTCTGGAGAGCCTCTAAGCTCATCCGAGTCAATTTACCATTTGCAATGGGCTCCATTGCCTGTAATGCAGTTATTGGGTACACACCCAAACCTTAATCTAATAAAGTGCGGATATTTTGTAAGTGGCACGGTTATACACTGAGTCTTAAAACCATAAGCATCCCACCGCTGCCACCAGCTTGTCAAGACCGGTGGGGGGGTCTGTACTTCCGCTCTCTATATGGTAGAGGAGAGGCACAGAAGACCCCAGCCAAGATTCTCGATTACGGTAGCAATGGACGAGCAATCAAGGCCTAGCTTCTCAGGAGGTGATGCAGGCTGGTTCTTAAGTACAGTGTATCCCCCAAGCCCCCACAAAGGAATGTCCACACACTGTATTACTGAAAACACAGTCTTTATATAATTAATATTCAAAGGTTATGTACACTTATCACAATAACGCACTTTGTGCTCAGGAAAATCAATAATGGTAAATATCTACAATTCTAAAGTGGTACCACTAATATTAGACCTCATTAAAGTGCACCCACAATACTGTCAAAATGTCACACAGGTCAATAGGAAGGAAACCAGCAATAGAGAGAGGAGAGATAACAGAGGGTTGAAACAATAGGCAGAATACTGGCCCCTACCACTGGACACAGTTCTGTGTGGAGATCCCCCCACCTGGGCAACCTGTAAAATAAAGAGATATAACACAAGCCCAGTCCATATATTGTTCAATAGTCTTATTCTCTCCTACAATGTTTTTACCCCCCAATGTACCTGGTGGAGTCGAGTTCTTCGAAGAGGCGTCGACAGATCCTTCTTGAATGACCCCCTTTAAAGCAGGAGTCACGGATCGTCGAGAGGCGTCGAGAAACTCGGTGTTCGGTGTCGGGGAATCGACGGCCCTTCTTGAATGCCTTCCCTTTCAAGCGGGAGACACGGGGCGTCGAACGTCCGACAACAAACAGGGTAGAACGGCGTCTATGAGGCGGCAGGCTTCGATCCGAGCGGTGCTCGTCGGCGTCGAGACGTCGGCGTCCTGCGAGGAAGAGGCGTGCGGGGCACCTCGGCGACAATAGTTCTGGACCGCAAAGATTGTGAATGACGGTAGCCCAACAAGGGCGTCGAGTCGCTCGAGTCTTTGGGGTCGTGAGGTGGCGGGAAACCCACCGGCGGATTCTCCTCGGCGCGTTGGTCGTCCTCGACTTTCTCCGGCAGGACAAAAGCGGTCGACGGTGCGGACGAGGGAGTCCTTCGAGTCAAATGTTCTTAGGCAAGGAGCGGACGGCTCCGGTCGTCGGCGGCTCGGCGTCAAGTGGTTCCCACGGCTGGGCAACACAACTTCGACGGGCCTCCAGCGGTTGCACAGACCTGCGAACCCTGGTCGACGGCAATGGACTTCGACAGCGTCGATGTCCGGGTGCTTTACTTCGGTCTCCTCGGCAGTCCCCTTCTCCGGTCGGCAGCCTTTCGATGGTCTGGCGTCCAGGGAGCTTCGGCGAAGATTCAGCGGTGCTCGATGGTCCCTCGGAGCACGGGAAGAGGGCGCCTAGCCAGGTCCTCTCTCGGGTCAGTCCTCGACGATTTCGACAACCTTCAGTTCCGTCGAAGCAAATGCCACAGCAAGTCTTCTTCTTCCAGCTGGACGTCGAGGATCAGCAAATCCAGTTACTCTTGAGTGGAGACTCAGCTTCTGAATGCTTCTGAACAATTTCCAGTGGTGAGAGGTCCCCAGATATACTATTCTGTCTCTCATCCACACTGCTGGCACACACACAGCAGCCAATCACACAGAAGGGCATTCATGCAGTCAGTCAGCCAATCAGGCACACAGTGCATTCAGGCCCCACTCCTCCCTTTCAGACACTCACAACAAGGAATGTGGATTGGGACAAGTACCCAGCCATTCAACACTACACACTGCATTCAGGCCAGTTTCGGGCAGGGCTGTCTCAGTCTTTGTCTCTCATGCCAGAAACCAGACAACCACAACAAGGAGTGTATATTGGTCACACACTCCATTCACCCAGGTCCCACCCACAGGAGGTACCCATAACATACAGTCACTGGGAAGGCTCCAGTCAGTCTAGCTGGGCCTTCACAACAACACCATATATGGAACTTCCACCCAACAGCCAGCCAGGGGGAAGGGACAGAGCCAGGGCTTCCCAGGACTTTGGGAAAAACAAGACAACAGGCAATAGAAAGCAAGAGGCCACAGGGGCCATCTTGTTTCTATCAGGAATCAACTGATCCCAATGGCAGGGCCTGGGTATCCCAAAATGGAGGACACCCAGAGCACCTGTCAAGTTTAGCATGGAGCTGCCACCAGCCCATACCCTGCTCTGTGGGCTACCCACAGGTGCCCAAAAACATACACTAGTGGCACAGGGTTGTACCCCTACCCATGGGTGCCATAAGGGTATCCCATGGGTCTGTTCACCAAACCAAAAGAGAGCTGCACTGCCAGGAGTCCCTCATGGACTCCTGGGCAGAAAACATGACAGAACACACGGTAAAAACAGAAAAAGGACAAGGATTCAGAGGCCCTGTCCCTCAGATGCATTTCCGGCATCACACTCTGCATATCCCTTGAGGCATATGGGTGAATTGGTAAAATCCCAGCGGGCAGATAAAAGCAGTGTTTTTGTTGTCTTCGGATACCATTGGAATCTGATAGTATCCGCCCCTCAAATCAAGGACTGAGAACCACTTGCTTTTGACCAGACAATCTAGGGCCTCGTCTACTCGTGGTGTTGTATACTGAAAAGGAACTGTTCTACTGTTCAGCCGCCTATAATCGATGCAGAGCCGCACATTGTTATTCATCTTCTGGGCCACCACTATTGGCGAGGCGTAGGAACTTCTGGACTCTTGAATGATCCCAGCATTTAACAGTTCCTCAAGAATCCATCGAATGTCCTCTACATCGGCAGGTGCTTATCTCTGTGACCTCTCTCAAAATGGAGTGTCATTAAGCCGAATGTGGTGCTCCACTCCTCAAGCCTCACCCAGATCCTAGTCACTCATGGAAAATGCATCGGCTCGCAGCAACAACTGATTTCGGAGATGTTCTTTTTCTCGTTCTGACAAAGGTGAGTCTTCAAAGTTGATTTTCTGGGCATCAAAGGGAGGATAGACGCTCTGGGTTATTTTAGCCTGGTCCACTGAGTCGATGAGATAGAACTGTGCAATCTTCAAGCCCCCTGGGAGATGTATGATCCTGTCAGTAATGTTGGTAATAGGTACTCATATGTTCTTCAGACCTTGGCCATTGTCGATTAGTATAGTTTCTTGCACCAGCTCACCTACAGGCATGTCTTCTCACTCAGGAGCTTCCATCAACAACCTTCTGTAACTGTCATGTTCTCAGAGGCGTACGCAGCCAGGCACCATAACAGTCTTGCCAGGTGGTATTTCAGCTTGACCATGATTGGCAGTGGTCACATCTCCCAAGGGACCTTTAGGTTGATCATGCTCCTTCATACCTCTCTTAGGGCAGAGCTGTTGGCAGGCTGGAGGCATCTTCAGTGTTCTGGCAAACTGTGGGCCGGCCATCTCTGTACACATCTTGGCTAACATACCAAAGATTTCTGTGTCGGTGCCCATGACCAGCGGCACCTCAGGGTTCTGGTTCTTTGTGGTGCATACCAACGCCAAGGTGTTCAATGTGGTGTTCACTGCAGCCACATCCTGATTCAGATGAATTCTCACACAGACATATCCATAGTATCCACAGGCAGAATCTCCTACACCCATTAAATTTAGCCCTTTCAGAGGTTCCAATGGTAAAAGGCTTGTACACAATGGTGACCGGAGAGTTGCTGTCCAATAATGCTGTGGTTGTTTTGTCCTTCAAGGCCGACTGGGATGCTCATGGTGGGCCCAATGAGCCCAGCTGGGATGCCACGGTGTGTAGGTGCTTGAGTTCTTAGCCAGGAACTGTTCGCTGGCAGCTCTGTCTTGGTATTACAGAGCTCATGAACCTGACAGAGATGGTCCTTCGTTGGAGCTACCTGAGCCTTAGTTTGATGCTCGCTGGTCTTAAGTCCAGGATTCGACATCCTTGCCGAGTTGTCTGTGTTAGCTTTAGTGGAGATCACTCCTGCTGACAAGGTTCTAGCTGCTCCTCCTCTAGAGCCTCCTGAGCGTTTCCCATCAATGCCCTTGCACGAATGGTTTAAGAGCATCAACGCGAGCAGATACTCGTGCATAATTTGCGTCTCTGTCGCACAGACGAGTTGAATGACTGTCAGCCCCACACAGATGGCAAAATCTGCATGGTGGTAAAGGTGCAGAAGATTGTGAGGAAAATTCTCTGGGCTCTTGTGCCCGTTGGTATGCCTGATTCTCCCATTCCCGCGATGGTGGATAGGCATCTCTCCCCCTGTCCTGGGTAGGCCTTGGCTGCCAGCTGAGTTTGATGCTTCCAGAACAGCTTCTGTAGCTCTTCAATCTGTCTCTGCTGAGAGGTTGTAGTGCATGGTGTAGGGTTCAGGCCTTGTACTGGATGACTCTGCACAACGATATCGCCGTTTTCTTCTTCTAGAGCCCTAATGGACAGTAGCAGCTCTTCAAAGGAGTGGGGTTTATCATGCTTCTCACGTAGTCTCAGCTGCAATAGCAGTATAGACGCTTCCTTAGCCCCTCTGAGCAGTTGCTTCAATCAACAACGGTTCAATCTGGAAGTCCCCACCCCTCCTCTTTGATGGGCCAATCGTAAAATATGTTCAATCTTTACCAGCTAGTAAGATAGCTTCTCTCCCGGCTTCAAGGTGGTGGCATGGAACCTCATCATTAGATCTTCTAATGGCTCAGTAGTTCCAAAAGCTCAATCCAAAGCTGTCAAAAATCAAAACCTGCTGTGAAGTAGTGTTGGGGCACAAAGCTCAAAGTGACTGTACCATCTGCAATGTGGGTCCCCTTAGAGCCTCTACTACTCGTCTTCTCTTCTCCTATTTGGACACCTTGCAGTCTTGCAACATCAACTCAGTGAGGTTCGCCCATAACTGGCCTTATTTATTGATTTTCTTTATTTATTTACTTATTTGTAGTGTGCCAGAGCCCGCAGGCGTCAGGTCGCATAAGAGGGAAAGGGGCAAAACCAGTGTCAAGGGAGGAAGCCTGACATGAATTAATATAAACAAACAAAACTGTCTTCAATCGCTTCCTAAAAGTAGTAAGATTGCTATCACTATGCAAATCCTTCAGGAGATTATTCCATATCAGAGCTGCCTCCGTCACGAAGGACCTGGCCATACCTCTAACCCATTTGCTATTAGGGACAATCGCATATATCATCGGTAGACCTAGTGGTTTTATCGAGTTTGGACACATTAATAAAGTCTTTCATTTATCCAGGAACATGCCCATACAGACATTTGTGCACACTAGTGCTAACTTAGCAGCGAATTCTAGCTTCAACAGGGAGCTAATGTAGATTTCTCCTGTGGATCGATATAGGCTTGTGCCTGGGTACATATTTCACCATGCGTACAGTATAATTTTGTACAATCTGAAGTTTCCCCAGACTACCCTTACTTGCACCAGCTAACAACGTGCTACAATAATCAATCCTGGCATGATTAAAGCACAGACTAGCATAGTAAAGTCAGCTTCAGATGTGATATGATATGATCGTTTATTTATATAGCGTCTATACACAATGTGGTTCAAAGCTCTTCAAGGCAAGGGAGGGAACAAGGGAAAAGACAACCACATTCTTACAGGCCATGAACACTAAGGATGTGAAATTAACTATCATACTCGTCCTGACGACATTTCAGATAGTGCAAGAGCAAAGACATAGATAAGGAAGGGATCGGGAGAGTAGGAAGGAAATGGAAACAGATAGGCGACTACCGTACTAGGCCTGACGACAATTCTGGTAGAGCCGGAGAAAAACAAAAGGTGAGGGAGATGGGTGCAGAAAGGGAGGGGAGGAACAAAACAAGGGACTATCATACTAGGCCTGACGACATTTCATAAGGTTTAACCAATCAAAGTAATCTCTTATGTGATATTGAGTTTTGCTGGTTACATTTTGAACATGAAAATCTGAGCTCAGAAATACTTTAAGTACTACCTACCCCCAAGGTTTACACTTTGGCAATTGTGCTAATACGATGGTCATCAATAAGACATGCAGAGTATTTGCTGTCTAATTTTGTACATGCTTGTGATGATCCAAATATCAAACGTTCTGTCTTTGCAGCATTCAAGCCTCCTCTCTTTTTTGGAACAGGCTTCTCTCCTGAAAAAGGCCATCGTCAGCTTTATGTTCCATGTTCAAGCATGCAAGAGGATAGTTTGCTGCTCTATTGCCACTCTAATGGCCTCTGTCACAGCTGCAGCAACGACTACGGCATCTTTGTTTGGCGTAGTAGGTTCCGGACGGGGAGGTTTTTTGGGCCATGTATCTAAAATCCAGAAAGTGTAAATAATCAATGACTCGCCACCTCAAATCTCAGAGGGCATGGTTTTACCTGTAAAAGAATTACAACCATACCACAGCATATAACATTTGATGTCCTGACCAGGAATGCACCTCACACTTTTCATCTTCCCAGTGAGTGGTCATGGGCAGGATTTCATCAGTATTGATCTTTAGGGGAACCTTTCCCACTAAGAAACAAACCTCAGGACTGAGCCCTTCAGCGTGCACCCAATGCAATACATATTCATACACCATGTTGAGTAAGTGTAACATACCGCCAATATATTGTGAAGTGTCCTGTCTGGTAAACAGGAGACTCTTCTCAGCCTAGTGAATGTCCCCAGATCTCAGCAGTGCCTCCAAAGTGTTATCCGTTTCTGCCTTTTATATGTAGGGCCCCGAATAAAGGACAATGGGTGTTTAGGGAAGAATGAAGAGCAACCTGTGAATAAATTAGTGATATGGCATTCACCTTACTGCACGCATGCGCAAGTTTTGAATCTGGGGATCATAACCAAGTCGGATCATCAGCCCTATAACCGTCCTATGAACATAAGTGCCTCTGCAGGGCTAAACTGTTGGAATAGCCCCTGGACACCCTTGTACCTGTGGAGAAAAAGTAACATTAAGCCTGTGTTTATTAAATGGCCTACACCAATGAGGTTTGTCAGCCCATGAATGGGCAACTTTTATATGAGGGATATAAATAATGAAATAATGCAGCACTAACAATACAG
Organism: Ambystoma mexicanum; assembly: GCF_040938575.1. Lineage (NCBI taxonomy): Eukaryota > Metazoa > Chordata > Amphibia > Caudata > Ambystomatidae > Ambystoma > Ambystoma mexicanum. The sequence goes on along the minus strand of NC_090927.1, from coordinate 757,725,989 downwards.
TACTGAGTACAGTGGAGCAAATATCTATTACTCAATGCAAGTATCTTTCTAACTAAATTTCATCTGAACTCATACCCAGCATATTACAATGGTATAGGTGTGCATGAGGACCACCATAGAAATAAAAATAGAAGCTACTTACATAATCTGCCAGGCCCTGGTAACGGATGCCATGGGGATGAAGAACAGATTAGTAAATTCACGCATAAAATCCTAATTTAAACCCAGAGTGGACCAGTGAAAGGGTAAACCTGGCCTCACAACCTACGAGGCTTCCCCTTATCCTGTAGACCAATAACAATGCAACACCTCCTTTGACAGCACGGAAAACCTGTGTCTACACATAACAATTGGGTGTGCTGAGATGTGCCTTGTAGGCTAATATTCCCATTACTAATTTGGAAAGATCGTGTATCGAGGGCCGGACTTGAGCTTAACACAGGCCTAGTGGCATCCCCAGCCTTCAACACAAAAAAAAAAAAACAATGACCCACAAACACAGACAACATAAAACACTGGCCAGCCAAAGAAAAGAACAATGGTTGTCTAGTCACAAATGTTAAATGTCTTAAATGGCAAAGGGGAGATACCGAACCCTCTGCTATATGTGATAGAAAATATGTCCTGTTAATGCAACTTGGTAACCCGACACCCACTTTACCAGTTGCCTGATGTAAGGCCAAAACAGTATAGCAACAGGAGGTGCTCGGGTTGTTTTTCTCGCTTCTCTTCTGAACCCTCCTGCTATTTCTAGCTGAGGTACCAGAGGAGAGTGACATGCAGTAAATGAATGCATATGGGAGAACCAACACACCGGAAACTGGCCACTTATGAAGCTAGGCGTAAAACGCCGCTCCCATGGCAGGTTTTGCGTACATGGCGAGAAACACAACTTTGCTTTTCCTTAATATATATGCTGTAACTGCTGTTCTTTTTGGCCTACTTGCACTTGTGTTTGCCCTTTTGGTTGAATGTCCTTACTAATGTCCTTATCAATTTTTTATTGATTTTTTTCACAATGGACGACTTTCATTCAAACTGTTTATGTTGTGCTGTACTATTTTTGTTCATCATTATGTTGTGCATTATGTTTAGCCTCAGATGAAGAGTCGGTGATGACTCGAAACACGTGTCAGGCTACTTTGTTATTAAACTCATTGGACTCATGAGAAATCCCTCCTTCTTTGAATTACTTGGAACACCTGTCACTATTGCACTGTTCAGCGCAGTGAGACTGAGAACTGTCTGTGTTCATTTAGGTTCTTAACTGTGGGTGGCATCTGGCAGTGCTCCCACACCCCTCAGCCACCTGCAGCTTTAGTGCTTCCCTAATTTCTTCAGTGTACAAGCGCTGTGGACTTTGACTTGTTCTGACAAACCTGTGTGTTTCCTTTCTTTCTTTGTAGGCCAGATGTCTGTCATAATCAGGCTCAAAGAAACATTGGGCTGGACCTGCGCATGGCCTGCCCAGAAGACACTGCCACCAGAAAAGTGCAGAACTGTAATTGGACAAAGTGTCCAATTAGCAAAAAGGGGTGAACATAAAAAAAAATTAACACCCTTCTCTTAAAATGTGGATGTAAGGTCACCACCAAAAGTGTAATGGCTCCTATTTTCTGTCTACCCTCGACAAACCATGCTCTACTGAATTAAACCGGGCCCGCTCATAAAAGGGTAAGAGCAGCCGTCTGAGATGGCTGTGTAGTCCGTGAGCTCTGTGTGGCAAAGCTATCGTTTCATAAGTAGTGACAGCAGCTGATGGAAATTCAGCCAACGACTGTGACCTGAAATCCCCCCAGACCCGATCTATGGCCCGGGGGGCTGATTTTGTGAAGACCTAGGAGGGCATTGATATCGGAGCATCCCAGCCCACATGTGAGCGGGAGAGGCCTGCTGTCCACTACCGGGCCACCCTGGCTCTAATGCCTGCGGGACTCAGCGGTCGCCGGCCCTGCCATCTTAACTCTGTGGCAGCTGGGCGGTGGGGCTAGACCACACGTTGAACCTGCTGGGGTGAGCGCCCACATATAGGTTAGGTTCCAACATACAGCAGGGAGTCAGCACAAAGGCATGGAGGATCTGGCCTGTGGCAACAGAGTAGCTGAGAGGTGGGGCTCTGACTGCAAGCCCAGTCGATGCATGCACGGTTCAAGGAGCCAGAGTGATAGCCATACAGGAGGAGCAGCCGTGGCCTTTGGTGATGCGGCAATGTAGCATCTGTGAGGTTGAGGCCTCTGTATGATCCGAGCTGCAGCGGTGAGTGACTGAGGGACAGAGGCTCCATCTGAACAACAAGCCCTTGGGGGATGACCGGTCAACATTTTCACCGGCCTTGTGGTGACTTTCGTCTGCCGCTTGCTCCCCTCCTACTGCTCTCAGGCATGTTATGTTGATGGACAGCACTGTGCTGTACACCAAGTAGGTGCAGTGGGGATGGGTGGCAGACACTAGACCTTGCTGCTGAGGGGGAAATAACAGCTTTGAATACCCCTGGACATCCCAGTATCAGGCCATTATATCGGAATTAGTGAGGGTTACAGCTGCAGCTGTATATATTTTTGTGGACTTGATCTGCTGGAACCTGCCATCCTATTTGTGTGGTGAAGGTACAGAAGAGTGTGGCGGTGGTCCCTGATAACTTGTGACTCCTTCCTTCCTGGCTGCACTGCTCGCTGCCACTGGGCCCTCTGTGCTGCTCTTGCTGTGGTGTGGGGCTCGTTAGTACAGGACACAACCGGCATCTGGTGTGCATCTCCTAATTGCACCTTATAAATCCGCTGGGATGCTATGGAGGAGGGACTGGAAATCTCTCCCCTCGTCCTTACTTTTAGACGTGTAATAGGTGAGCCCACATTCCTGTAGACCTCCATTTGGTGGCCTTTGGGTTACCCTGCTTCTGTGGAAACGGTTACTCATTTGGGCCCTAAATTGTCCCCATCATGACAAAGGGGACCAATGCAGCGAAGAAAACGGCGAAGAAAGCTGGCCAATGGATACATTTGCCAAATCCGCCCCCTGTGGGGAATGGGAAACATCACCACAGACCCACCCTATGCCTCAGCCCGGTGGTTCTACAGTTCACCCCGACCTACAACAGATGATGGAAACTATGACTAGATGGTTTGCAACATTGCATGAAAAACTTGATGACATTACTGCAAATGTTACATCCATACGTGCACAGTTAGCAAAGGAGGTACTTTGCGTAAATGAGGCGGAGCACTAGGATTGGGACCACAGAGGACAAAGTGTAAGAAATGCAGGTACTTGTGAAAACGAAGACGAAAGATATACAAGCCGTCAAAAACAAGTGTGAGCACCTTGAATCTCGGTCCTGAAGGAATAACATCTGCATTGTCGGGGTTCCCAGAGGATGCACTGTCTGGCAGCATGGAGAAGGCAGTTGAGTGGCTGTTAGGAGACCTCCTTCATGATCCGCAGTTGTCCCCTGTTTTTGCAGTGGACAGAGCGCATCGGGCATTGGCCCCAGACCCAAACCAGGGGATTTTCCACATCCTATTATTGCAAAGATTTTAAGCTACCGTGACAGGAACCTACTCCTGAAACTTGCTTGAAATAAAAGAGAACTGTGGCTGTGATCCAAAGTTATTCAGATCTTTCTGGATTTTTCTGTAGCAGTGCAACAGGAACAACTTCAGTTCATTGGAGTCAAGAAACTGCTCCAGGAATGCAATATCCTTAATGCTATGTTGTTTTCGGCATGCCTCCCTTTTCAGTTCCAAGGGAAGTTTTACTTTTTCACGGTCCCTGAGGAAGCCATGAAATTCATTGAGGCCCAGATCCCCATGCCAGATCAGCGGAATGTGGAGGCCGTGGATCAGCCGCTCGGTTGACAATTCTTTCTTCATTTGGTCATGTGTAACCATGCCATGAATACGAGCACATTGTAATTGTTGTTTGAATTTAAGTCACTACATTATATCCGCCTTAGTAACAGTTCAAGCCTAGCCACAACGGCAACAGAAAGCCCCATTGCGATTGCTTGTCATTTGTTGGTATGGTTTTGTTGATGGATGGTTACAGAGATCTCTGAGGGGAAAAGGGAGAGCAAGGGAGAGAGGCACTACACTGCTGGTTGGGGGTGGCAGTGAAGGTGGGTGGGGGATACTGTATAGTTGGGGGGTTATTCAGGGTCACACATGTTATGGTGGGAAGTGGGTGCCTTTGGTTGGTTTAGCAGTAAATAATCAGAAAAGAAAAAGCTCATGGGATCTGGCAGACTGGGATGATAACGACACATTGGGCCTCATTACGAGTCCGGTGGTAACCGTGCCGGAACAACCGGCAGGTTACCACCAGACTCTTATTACCATTCTGCCTCTGTGATTCCCGGAATTACCAGGGCATTACAACCCTGGTGACCCGGGATTTCCAGAGGCAGAATTGTGGAAGTCCCCATTCCCATGGAGCCCCATAGGACTCCATGGGGATGGGGACCATGGAAACACTGGTTCCGTCTATGATGGAGCCGGTGTTTCCATGTCCACCTGCAGGCGGGTGGTGTTAAACCCGCCAGGTCAGACTTGGCGGGAGTGACACCTCCCGCCTGCAGGACTCTCAATCAGCCGGTCTGGAAAGAACAGTGGTGGCGCATTTACCACCACCGTTCTTTCCGGACCGGCAGGGTCGTAATGAGGCCCATTGTTTTGCATTGCAATAGCACTACTGTAATGCAAATCAAGGTGATGAGTTGAAATGTTAGGGGGTTGGGGAATTTTACCAAGTCGCGAAAGATCATAGCATATGTGAACAGACACCAGGTTAAGGTACTGCTAATGCAGGAAACACATGCTAATTCGGGTACATGTCAGGGTATTGCAGCCAACTGGGGGAATAATAGACACTTTACCTCTTACTCCATGCAGTCCGGGGAGTCATAACACTTATCCATAAATCAGTGAAGGTGTATGTGGACACCGGATGGTCGCCACGTATTTGTCCTGTGCATTATAGAGTCCATTGAGCTACTACTAGTGAACACGTATGCCCCGGAATACTTTGGTGAAGAGGCTGGGATTTTAGCAGCTCATGTCGGGGTTCCTATTCTCTGGGCAGGGGACCTAAACTTAATATTGGACCAAACACTTGATCGCACTGGTACTGCCCCAAGACCTCACTCCAAGGTGGCTTGTGCCTTAATTGTCCATATGGCCTCTCTATCTTTGAGGGATATCTGGCGGTTGTTGCATCCCGGCGACCAGGAGTATACTTTCTTCTCGTTGGTGCACAATATGTCCTCACGTATTGATATTTTCTTATTCTCCTCCTCCTCCCTGGTTGGCAAGATCACGGCTGCAGGCATTTTCCAAACTCTCTCGGACCACTCCCCGGTGGTACTGGCCCTAGCCTTGAATGCAGCGTATGCTCCGGGAAGGTCATGAAAGTTCAAATCAGGGGCCCTGGGTGACATAGTTTTGAAGACAGATATTAGTTCTGACATTGAAACTTTATTTTCCTGTAATATAGCGGATGCTACTTCAAAGGGCACTAGATGGCAGGTGTTTAAGGTTTACAAGAGGGGGATGGTGATTTCCAGGGAAGCCGGAGTCCTAAAATTGATTAGGAGGGACCTAAAGGAATGTGAGGACCGTCTGAAGTCTCTGTAGACCGAATACGCTCGATCTCTGGACCCTTTCCTGTTGGCATCTATACGGACAGGGTGGAACAATTTAGGTCCCATGCTGCACGTGAGGTTAGATATTTCTCACACCCAGTGGCGGCCCGGAGATATGGTTAAGGGGAGAGGCCGGGGAAAACACTCCCCAGGGGTGTGCAGGCGGAGAGGGGTCCTGCCCATGTTGACTGTATTCTTGTTAGCAAAATGGAAGTATGATGACATCTTGAAGGTCTGCCAAGGTTTCTATGAGGCCTTGCATACGGCGGTAATTATACATGGGGACCAGGCCATCCACGCTATGCTCAAGGTTATACCATTGTCCCAGTTGAATGCTGGGGCCATGGAGTCTGTAAATAACCCCCTAACGAAAGAGGAATTGATAGCATTGATCAGGGAGTTACCTAAGGGGAAGGCTCTGGGTCCTGATGGGCTAATCTCTGAATTATGCAGCACTCTACTGGTTTCACATCTCCTTAAGGTACGGGAAGAATCTCTTGGAAACTCAATACTCCCCAGATCTCTGCAGGAAGCCACTATAACTGTCCTTCTCAAGCCACACAAACCAGCAAATCAATGGGGTTCCTATCGCCCCCTCTCATTGATGAACATGGATGTGAAAATCTATGCTAAAGAATTGGCGAACCGTCTGCTCCCTTTACCGCCCCATATGATCCATCGGGACCAGACGGTCTTCATACTGGGTAGGTCCACCTCACTTAATATTCACTGTTTTTTTAATGTGCTGGCCAGGATCAACACAGCAGCTGAGGCAGTGGCTGTGACAATTGATACCCAGAAGGCATTTGATGTGCTCTCATGGGAGTAGTTGTTTTTGGTACTCAGGAAAATGGGTTTGGGAACTGAGATTTTCTGATACATTAAACTTCTGTATATCCTCCCATTGGCCAGGGTCTGTGTGAACTCCGGCCTTTCAGAATTAATTGCATTGGGTAGGAGCACCCGCCAGAGCTGCCCCCTGCCTCCCATATTGTTTGCTCTGGCTATTCAGCCCATGGCAGACTTTCTCCAGAACCGCCATATACATCCCGGCATACGACTAAAGGGTCCCCCCCAGAATTAATATCTCTATATGAAGACGATGTCCTGTTGTACAGTAGAGACCCTCAGTCTAACCTGGACCCGGTCATTCGAGACATCACACGAATGGGTGAATTCTCTGGCTTTGTGATAAATTACACAAAGTCTGAGGTTTTCCCCCTAACTGGGAAGATGGGAGAACCCAAGGGTGAATATTCTCTACACTAGGCTATGGACAAAATAACATATTTGGGGGTGATGATGACCAGGGACAAGACTTCTCTATTACAAGAAAATGATCTGGCACAAGCACAGCAGGTAGATACTAAACTGGTGAGGTGGAGATCACTTCCCATGTCGCTGGCTGGTAGACTGGCATTGGTTAAAATTATTCTATTATACATATTTGTTAACGTACCTATATGGCCTGATAAATGCTTTTTTGTTAAACTACATGCCTCGCTGGGCAATTCCTTTGGCATTCAGGGGCTGTCTGAAAAAAATGGACAGACATGGCGTTTCCATATGATAAGGTGGGATTTAATGGCGCTGCATTTTGAGGCTTATCGGCTGGCAGTCCAGGCCCAGTTTGCCACCTACTGGTAAAGGGGAGACTCTCAAACACCTCATGTTAAACTCAAGGGATTGGCAGCTGGGAGGGCGGGTCGTACAACCTGATTTTAGATCCCAAGTACAATGACGACTGCCCATATGCTTCAGTGCTGGTTACGGTCAGCACCTGGCAGATGATCTTGGTCACAACCAGCATTACCCACCCATACTCTAAATGGCTTCCATTGTGGAGGTTCCCTAGTCTGGACCCCACGTGGTGTGGATCCCTGGCAGCTCGGTGGAAGGAGTTGGGATTCCGAGCATTGGCGGACATATTCCCAGGTGGAAAATTTCGTACACTTTCAGACTGGTCCCAGATAGCAGGGAACACAGCATTGAGTCTGATGCAATTCTGCAGAGTCCGGGGGTCTGGGCGGCATGGTGGGAGGATTATTCTTCTGAACCCCTCGAATACGGGGTACTGGCACTTATCGCCAACTCTGCAGGCTGTCGTAAATTACTTTCTACATTGTATAAAATGGGGTTGAATGGGGTACAGCACCCTGCTCCCACGGCCAGAACCCAGTGGATGGACAATTTGGGTATATTGCTACCAGATAGCCAATGGAAGAAAATGTGTCTCCACACCAAAAAGTTATTGCTCAAAGTGAGATTTAAATGTATGTAATTTAAACTACTGAACTGATTGTATTACACTCCGGACAGACTACGCTCATGTTTGTCCACCGTGTCGTTCCCCAAATGCTGATAATTTGCATATGTTTTGGTGCTTCGTCAAATTGGTGAGTTTTTGGGTAGAGGTTCTTAAAATCATGTCTGAAGTGGTGGAATCCCAGATAGAATATTCACCATCTGAGGCGCTGTTCGGGTTATGGACAGCAGAACCAAGTAAACACTTGACATCCTTTATCAATATGGGCTAAATGATAGCCAAGCATTGTATACTCCTGAGATGGAAAAATAGGAACCCACTCACACCCAGGGGGTGGCTATGCAGTTTTACCTGGGCTCAGAACTGCAAGGAAACATACGTGGGTATGTTACCTGGGGTGGCCAGACCCCAGGACATGTGGATGGAATTCAGAATGTATTTGGCAACGCAACCCCCAATTTGACGCACTATAGTGATATGTGGGGTATTATAACTGAAATGTATGTTGCTTACACTCTAGTGGTTCTCCCCACTCCCCCTCCTAAGTCATAATGTGGCTTCTGGAACCGCTTGCCCCCAGGATTGTGTAATGATGGTCCGCAATGACTGTAACATTGTATATGGCTTGTTGACCTCATGGTGTCTTGCTTGCTGAGTTTAAATAAAGGTTTAAAATAACATTTTTAAAAAGGGTAAGAGCCCTTGGAGATACTAGCTTTATGTACAACCTATATATATTTTTTTCTTTCGCCTACAAAGTTAGGCCCGTCAGCGTTCGATAAGAATGTTATAAATCCGGTTTCTTTCTTATAGGTGAAAAATACACAGTAAAACCAGCCGTAGAATGAGAATTAAAACGAGACTGCACGTCAGCTGTCCCTCCTTCCACTCAGACCTCTCCCCTCCTACCTCATGGATGCATGATTGACCCGGGACAAACGCAATTCTGACCGGGGCTGTCATCGAGGAGTTTAACACTTGACCTCAGCGGCCCCTGGTGAGAGGACCAGCCACCAAACACAGTGAGACAGCCTACCACCCGCACATGCAATCTCTCGATCGCACTGGTGCAGACACCTTCCTCGATGGGGAAATGAGACGACACACATGCCCCGGCAGGCCCTGCTTTTAACTGGACAGGAGCACACACCGGGTCCTGCGCCCCCACCTCACGTTCTCTGACTCCTTCTCCTCTTACTTCAGAAAGCGCAGGCTTTTTATCGCCTCCGGGCCATACCACAGGTCCTGTTCCTCGAGGAGAAATGGCTATCTGAACATCCCAAGTCTCCTCAGAAACACAAAAAGTGCCCCTTCTGGTGACCGGACCACCGCCCGCCATTACGTGGATAATCAAACCCCGGCATCCCAAAATGGCGGATCCCATGGACAGAAAGAAAAAGTTTATTTGATTAGCAACAGTGATGTACAATAACACTTATATATCCCCCGTGTCCTATCCCCAAAGCAAAATATTACATATATGCACATCACACACTTATATTTCCATTTACCTTTTTGTTTTGTTCTGACACGTACAATGCCAGATTTTGCACAAATCCCCACATTAGATGAAGGGTTACAATTGAAATACTTTGATTTTAACATATGTTCTCATTCATAGTTGAGGAATACAATAAAGATCCTTAACGAATTACTTGATTTACCAGTGTCTAAATTAATTAAGTCCTTATCTCACAGAATCGATTTGTTACGATCTAAAATTCTGTGCACTTTATCTGATTAATTGTCATCTTCCCATATTGATGAGACCAATTATCTCCAGATTTGGTGAACTGCAAACCACATGGCCATGCCATGTTTATAGTCCAAATGCACAGCTTTAAGAGGGCTAATCAGGATCATTCTATCAGACATATGGAAGCACCTAACAATAATAGATATATAAATATTATTCAGTATCCGTCTCACTTAAGCATGTTACCTATGGAATTACTTAACTACTTAATTACTTAACTGACAAGGTGCATTGATCTCAATTAGGATTGTGCATATATGGACTTCATTTGGACCATGAAATGTATGTTTCTTTGTAAATGTATGATATTTGATATCTAGAATGAGCCTTTGCTTATACATTTGGGACCCTGTGTCCTTTGCAGCCACCTGCCCCTCTTGGGACCCCAGAGTGTCTTTTACAATAACATTAGGATCTGGTACATCTACTAGTTAGATCCCTGCAATGCAGTGGGGACATCTAACACTATCACTTATCACTTAGATTTGTAACCTCTCGGATTTACAATAAACTCTACAATAATTAGTATCTTCTTTGGCATATAAGATGAGGGTCATTATCATAAGTCAAATGCAAATGCACATTGTAATCTACGTACATTTTTTTAAAAAGTGCGTTTGTATCATGAAGCAACACATGCATTTTAATTCTTAGATCTAAATTGACCATATTAGGAACCGTTGTGTACAGACAGCAATTGGCTCATTAGAGAGCACGTGCAAAGTAAGTAATACCAATGACGTATTGTGTTTACATTGTGACGTCACGCACATCATTGCGCGTGAAGTCATCGCACAATAGGTCATCGCCATCTTGTTTTGCCGCGATTTAGTTAAACGCGACAAGACAGAACAGGCGTTTGATCGCAAGGACGAGGATGACGGATTTACCCTTCTTTAATCGGTAAGAAGAACAGTAAACTTTGAGTTATTTCTGTAGTTCAGTAATTGGTGACATCACTGAATTCAGCTTTCTGATTTATTGAAGATTACAGGGATTTAACCGAAAACTCTATGGCCACAATAGAAGATGTATCAAACCACAGATGCTAGTTCAAGCAGAATATGAGTGGGCCAAAACACTGCACATTTTATAATACTTGGTACAGATATGTACCAACTCAATTAATTGATTATTGGCAATATACTTTGAATTATAGATATTGACGAACGAACACAGGACAAGGGTAAGCACACCCTAACCACTTTGGAGATAATTTGTGGAGCAAATTTGTGTGTTACATGGATATGGGCTTAGGCCACACTCATTGTAGGTAACTAACATATAGGTGGCACGATGGATATAAATGTGGGCTTTTCTGAGGGGGTGGATGGCTGCACTGAACTAATTTATATTTTAAATAACACCACAATATTATATTGAATAAGGAAAAGATTCACAGAAATTCTGTGCAACAGATTTTTTGAAATCCAATCTAATTGTGAATGTTTCATTTCTTCTTATTCTCTACTTCGATTACCATGGACGCTTACACTTCCCAACCCACATCAACCTGGGTGGTGTGTCTTTACAAACTATTTTCTTTTTATGTTGTTAATTATGATTGGTTTTATTTGACACTATTGCATATATTATTTTACAATTGACAACCATAATGCACCTATTTGTGTCTTAATATGGTTTACATGGATGTACATAGCCTTGAGAACAACCACATCGGTCGAAACACATGTCGGCTATATTATTACTGCACTGCATGACCAGAATATAAAGACGTTACTGGATCTAATGTGTGGACTATATAATTTGAGCAAACAACATGATGAATTGTGAACACAACTACTAACTACAGACGAGGAATACTAGTATCAAGCGCGGAGACAGTCTTGCAATAGTTTTTGAATTAGATATTGACTTGACATGGGGGGAGTTGGTAGGGGGTGGTCCGCAGGGAATTGAATTTAGGGGCTCTTATAATCTTGCTTTCTGGATTCTGCCTAAAGCTTCTGAAGCCAACAAGGTTCTTGAAGAATGGTGCAACTTAGCGGCTGGAGACTGGATTGCTAGCACATTTACTGTTGAATCTTTTAATCCGTTTGTCAACAGTGTTCTATCCAAAGTGTTTAGACTCAGGCGTGAAAAATCATCAAGCCCAAACCTCCACCCCCTTCATAAGGCTGAACATGACGTGGCTGCCCATAAAAAGTGAATTTGTGCTGAAATCAAAGCTGTACGGGATAAGTACGGGAAGAGCCATGTATGATGGCCCTGGCAATTAAGAAACTGAATTTAAAGTGTCGTAACTGGGTCAGAGGGAGAAGATTTGATCATCTTCAGCGAGACAGTGATAACATGCTGGAATTCTTAATGAGTAAAAGTTCCTCAATGTTTTGGTGTATTATTAATGGTAAATCATACTGCAAGCCCATAAGCAATTAAATGCAGTTGCAGAACCAGAATGGGTCTCATATTTTGAAAGGGATTTCTCCTGTGACACCTTAAATAATAGTTCAGTGACTATTGATTGCTCTGGTAATTGGCAATCGGAAGTGGATGAAGAGAGTATTCTTAATATTTTGTCCAAGTTAAGCTCATTGCGGGGTCCTGGACCGAACAATCTCTCAAATGTATTATTTCGTGGTGACCCCATTATGACCCCATAATGTGGGCTAGTATTTGGATCGATTTATTTCAAAATAACATTGATTCAAATTGTTTGCCTGATTCTTGGCAGATTGCTTATGTTTTTCCATTTTATAAACGGGGCCCTGAATCTGATCCAAAAATTACTGCCCAATTTTGATTCTCGACGCAGACAGTAAGGTGTTTGCTGCCCTACTGCTTTGTTATGTTGAGGCAAAGTAGACAGGCAGACAACAACAATGGCAAATTGGCTTTAGGAAATCCATGGGCACCACTCTAAATGGTTTCCTACTGAAATCCCCTCAGCCATCTTCTATGGACCAAAAGGTATATATATATATATATATATATATATATATATATATATATATATATATATATATATATATATATATATATATATATATATATAGCGACAATTAACCTTAATGCCGCTTTTGATAGCATAAATTGAGAATGATTGTGGAAGAAATTACAGGGTTGGGGAATGCCAGATGGTTTGCTGAGGCTATTGATTGGCTTGCATGAGAATTCAGTGATGCAAGTTCGATTGAATCAGGAGGAGGCCTTGTCCCATTGGATTCAATTTCATCAGGGAGTTAGAAAAGACTGCATTCTTGCCCCATATCTTTTCAATTTATATACATCTGACATTGGTAAGTATTTGCAAAATGCAGCCTTTACTTCTCGTAAACTGGCCCAAGGTTTCGTGGTTCAGCAATGCCGATGATTTTTTGTTATTAGATTGCACTGTGAGGACTTCAATATTTGCTTAATGCTTTTAATAGTCATGCTAATAAGAATTACCTGGTTATTAATTCGCAAAAATGTAAGATTATGCAGTGTACCTTAAAAACTCAAGCATACATGGAGAGTGGGTGGAGCACCTCTGGAACGGTGGAGAGTTTTGTGTATCTGGCTTTCCCGATCTACGCCAAACCTATTGTGACGAAAATTAAGAACTGGGCCAAAGCTCGTGCCCACACCATGCTGAATGAAATGAAGAGGATAGACTCTAAATGTGTAACGCTTTCTGCAAAAACCCTTAATTATTATGAGGAAAAACCCTTTATTAAGTATTTTGAGGAAAAGTTGAAACGTAGGCTTATAAGGCATTGAGACCTTGTTTTTATAGATTTTAAAAAATTTGAAAAGTCTGGAAGGTTTTATTTGGAAAAAAAGTATTGTCCATTCAAGAATCTGTTTCCATTTCTGTAACTAGATATGAGTTGGGTTTGAATTCCCTGGAAGGCAAGGCACAATGGAGACTTCTATCTTTTTACAGAAAGATTCTTGACCCTCCAAAGGACTCGTTATTTTGTGATTTGAGACACATTTGGACTACAAGGAACATCCCATATCTTAAGGATTTAGAGAATTTATGTTCAGAAGTCCTGTATAAAATAGATTTGTCTGAGAAGTTTCTGATTCAGAACCCAGGGCTTGTCAAAAAATATTGTATAGACATGATTGGTCTGACACTATTGATGAATTTCTTTCCTATCATTCCTTCTTGCACTTAATTGAGCACCACAAAAAAGTAGGTGAAGTTGCTCCTTACTTTTTGAGACATCCAAATCTCCACTACAGGAGATCTTTTCTGAAGTTTAAATTAAACCTGTTTTCAACAAAAGAGGTACTTCATCGGTGGCAAACATTTCTAGTGACAATTAGTTCTGTAATTTTTGCGGCCCAAGTGGCCCTTTGGAAAATCTTACACATTTGATTTTTTGTCCATCGTTAGAAAGGGAAAGGTCCTGTTCTTTCAGAAATATTTGATGGCCCGACATCATTATGACGACTGGGGACTTTATTTGTGGAAGAACTGTTTCGTTGGACGTACAACTTCAGTTGTTGGTTTCTTGCACAATCTGGACCTTGATGCCTTTTATTTTAATGCAAAATCTATGAGCATATTTTAATTGTATTTTAATTGAACTTCTCCTCTGTACTGATTACTTCTACAGATGTATTGGTTGAATTGATAAATAATGATGATTTTGTCATGGGTGAATTCTAAGGTTTTCATGTATTTTACGGAGAGTTCCATTTTGATGTACTTGATTTATTTTATGTATGAGGATTTGCATAGCTGTTCACGCTTTTTTTTATAGCTATAAGACCAACAAAAAAAAGTCTCCAATGGAGTGAAGAACGTGGAGATAGTAACAGCAGTGCTAAAAGTTGTGAAGAAGTAGAGGCCAGGGATAATGGTGCAACAGGGTTGAGGTAGGTGGTGGCAGTGACAATAGGGGGCGTGAGACTTGGATTTAGACTGGGAATATACACATCCAGAGATAGTTAAGGAAGCAAAGAGCTTTGGAGAGGACAGACAAGAAGTGCACCATTGAGGTGTATGAACAAGAGTATGAGAGACGAGTGAAAAGGAACAGAGAGGTAGTGGAGGAGCCACCAGAGAAGGAAACACTGATAGAAGCCAGAAGAAGAAAAGAGCAAGCCTAAAAAAGTGTGGCTTAAAGAAGTTGAAGAGACCAAGAGGGAGGCCTTGTCCCTTTCGATAAAGGTAGGCACTGCTAGTGACTGGGGTGACTGTTGGATATTTGGTCACCCTTTGACCCTGCTAAGCTCCCCTGGACCACACTCCGTACTTTGGGAGTTGCCATGCTCCCCAACTAAATCCATCACCTCCGGGACACAGGACACATACGTTTCTGTTTTGGCAGATCATGTCCAGGATCAACTGGAGGGAAACCAAGGGAAGGACAATGGTCCCGCCAACAACATGTCTACTTATATCCTTAGTTTTAGTGTTATAATTTAAAAGTCTATGAACATTTTTGATTAGCTCTAGGCTAGCACAGACCGTGTAGTTGAATGGCAGGCACAGTGGGTAAGATGGTCGCCAATAGGGTGTTGCACATAAATCCTGCACAAGGAAACTTGGGATTTTGTGGGTGCTAGAATCGCAGGCATGTGGTGGCGATAGGCCTGCAGGATTGTCAGCTGGTGACAGCCAGATGGGGTCTGTGCTTTGCTGGTGAAGGGGTACTCTCTGTATCTGGTTCTTAAAACATAAACCTCAGCTGTCCTGAGCACTGTGTGCCTGGTCTTCAACTTTGAAACAGGTGTCATGAATATCATGTCAGTTCAAACAGTGGTGGGGCAGGTTAAAGGAAAAAGGATCGTGTTTGTGATAGCTTAGGTGCATGTCGATACTGCCGAAGTAGATATTTTTTTCAGGATTGTAGAAAATTTGGTGGGTAAAATCAAAGGTGAATGACAGGGAAGGGAATATTATTTGCATGAGGCTAGTTTCATAGATATAAATAATAGGTAGTAATAAAAGTAGTATTTGACTGACTGATGCACTCGATATGTGTTTAAGTAGGCCAATGAAGTATGTCAACTTTAATTGCATGGAGTAGGTTTCGTTTTTTGCTCAAGACAAACTCCAGTGCAGTAATTCTTAGACTGCAAGACAAGTGGCCATGGGAAGAATAAACTGTCTGAAAGGTGAATGTGTAGAGGGACAAACCGTTTGAAGTTACAGTCTGGTTCCCGTTCGTGTCAGATCTTGTAGCGATGTGGGTATTTCTTAGGCTCGGAATGGTCAGGTTGTGAGGCCTTCCTTCTGCAAAGCCGGGGGGTCATTTGTAGCCTGAGTGTAGAAACAATGCACATGAGAACAGGAGAGGAAACGCCTTATTAACTTACCCTTAATGTTCTAACATAATGAACAAGGGGGCATGAGAGCAAACCCCCTTTTAAATGAGTGTTCGTTTTAATCTGTGACTCCTCTGGGAGCAATATTCTGGTTTGGGCTGGCTTTGAAGCTATGCTCACCTGCTGATGGTTATATTGTTACTGGAGGCATCATTCCTCTTAGGCTGAAGCCGGGTGTAGTAAACGCTTGCACAGATGACAGGAGGCGTGATGACTGGCTGGATGTCTTTTAT
The DNA here is from genome assembly GCF_040938575.1 of Ambystoma mexicanum. NCBI lineage: Eukaryota > Metazoa > Chordata > Amphibia > Caudata > Ambystomatidae > Ambystoma > Ambystoma mexicanum. The sequence goes on along the minus strand of NC_090927.1, from coordinate 757,709,811 downwards.
TGCACAGTGGACATCTGCCAGGAACATGTAAGTAATACAGAACCTGAAGGCTAGGCAAACGTGCCTAATAACTGTTGCAGGGCTGTGGGACTAAAATGTCTCGTGGTGCGAGCCCCGTTTGCAGATGGAGCACTCCTTGTCTCTAGCTGTGCACTCCCTATCGAACGCCAGGTGTTTCGTGCTGGTGCACCTGTGGCATTTCAGAGGTTCTTTCTTACCTCCTCTCCCCTCTCTTGTGTCGGGTGTCTGTCTTTCTTTCTTTGAGTGAAATGTGACTGCTTGGATTTCAGCAGAACTGTGGGTTCCCGTGAGTTCTTTTCGTCTTCCCGCCGTTTCTTCAACCGCTCTGGCAATTTCGATCGCCTTCTCCAGTTGTAATTCTTTCTCCATAATGAATTTATCTTGAACTTTTCTGCTGTTAGTGTGGACTGTCAACATGTCTCAGATGAGGCTCTCAGCATTGTTGCTGAAACTGCACAGCGCCGCCAGTTCTCGCAGCTTGGTGACGTAATCGTCAACAGGTTCAGATATTTCTTGTCTGCGGGTGTAAAAGCGTATTCTGTGCAACACTGTGTTCTCTTTACTGGCAAATCTCTTCACTATTCTCCTAACTGCCTCCTTAAAGACGTCATTGTTGTCCCCTGCCACCGGGATCGGGGTGAGACTCTCAAACACCCGCTGTCCTTCCACTTCTAGGGCATTAAGTAACATAGCCCCATGCCGTGCCGCTGAAAATCCTGCCCCTCCTAGCGCCTCTACATACGTCGTGAAAAGGGGTTGCCATTGCGGCCACGGGATGGCGGGTTTACCTGGAGTTTGCAGGAAGGGGGGTGGCGGCGTCGCTCCTTGCATGTTCCCACGTGGGTTGCAGTGGTGATCCTCGTCGCCAATTTATGTAGTAAACGCTTGCACAGATGACAGGAGGCGTGATGACTGGCTGGATGTTTTTTATTGCACAGTGGACATCTGCCAGGAACATGTAAGTAATACAGAACCTGAAGGCTAGGCAAACGTGCCTAATAACTGTTGCAGGGCTGTGGGACTAAAAAGTCTCGTGGTGCGAGCCCCCAGGCCCTAATCTCGGAGGAGCCGGCAGGACGCGTCTTGCCGCGTCCTCTGGTGCTCCCGTAATGAGCGCGAAGCGCGCGGGGGCGGTCCTCGCCACCAAAGCGAGATCTCGCGAGAGTTGGTGACTCTCGCGATATCTCTACACCGGGCTCTTCTGGGCCATAATCTGCAGAATCCAGCCTTGTCTACCCATCTTGACCTTGACCTGGGACTTGACCGGGGATTTATCCTGTTAAAAGAGGGCAGCAGAACTTAAGTCCAACTGCGGTGTAGAGTTTAATTACCAGGTTACATTTGCAGTTCTGTTTTGGGTGGTAGAGCCCTTTACATGTACACAGTGCCACGTATGTGTAGGATTTATTTATTTAAGTGCTTTGTGTCATGCTATGTATCACTGCCTTGTCAGTCTTGTTCAAAGAAATATGACATTAGCCTGAAATGATGGAACAAAACATGACAGAATATAAACCTTAGATGGCCAGGTAGTCGAATAAAACTGGAATTATGTTCACACAAAATAATTTAAGATTGGTGATTAAATGTAAAAACTAATTTAAAAAAAGACTAAAATTAGCAAAATTCCCTTACGACCAAAAAAGTGTTTGTTTGCAAGACTGAATTTGGCAAGAGAGAATTAAAAGTGGAAAAACACAAGGGTGGAACAGGACTGGGTATAATTGCAGTGAAGAAGAAATTGGATGTGTAACAGGTCTGTATGGCAGGGACTACACCCCCAAGAGCAAAATGAAGGTGTGTCCATTAGGATTCCCTAATTACTTGACAATAAATCATTCTCCTTTCAACTCACGATCTGTAGAGAGGCTATCCAACAAGCTGGTTTGTCTGGCATGACAGCGTACCACATCTTAAATATATTGTGCATTCTTTGTTGTGAACTGAGGCACTGAAATCTTTGTTAGCGACCATTCACTCTGATAAATTAGAACATAGTTGAACAATCCTGAAATGCAAGCAGGCGGTTCAGAAGAACCCAGAGTGCATAGTGCAGTTTCCTCATCGTCCACAATGGGCTCTACAAAATGTGCAGTATGTCAACAAATAAGTCTGGCTGCTCCGCTACGCTAGCACTATAAATGTGTAGTACAGGCTTGTACCAAAGGTGAAATTGTACTACCACATGTAGACTTAATTGTCTGTAGTGTTCCCTAAGGGTACTGCAGAGGATTCTGCCTAACACTGGTCTACAGCAGTGGAATTTTGAGTATAGAGATTACACTTAGAGTGTTGCTATTACCTTGGGTCAACTAACCACAAGTCTAAACACTACAGAATTCTATTAACTGAAAAATCATTTAAATATGGAAAACTACAGTGAGGAGAGCCTCTTAAACTACACTGCTGAGGTTTTGAGAACCATGTGTAGGGAACAGAGCTTCTCTGGTAAAGGAAAAGAAATCTGAACTGGATGCTTAGTTATTGGGAAAACAAAGTCTGGAGAGTGGGCAGAAGGACCTACCCCTCCAGCAGATGTGGATAATGATGTTTCTGATTCTGAGAGTGTTGGATTGGAAGACGTAGATGAGTCTTTGTTAGGATGCCCTACCACTCCCCTGCCTGCTCAGAAACCACAACCTCTGTCCACAGGGACCCCATCAGGTCCTACACACACTCCTGAATTTATTGAGAAAATGAGACTTGAGTTGGAAGTGAAATGTATTGATGCACAAACTGCCATGAAACATCAAGAATTATGGCTTAGAGAAATGGAGATGGCTCATGCTTTAGAGATGAAGAAATTGTCTGTAGAAAATGCTTCTCTCGCAGGATCTTCTAGGTCTTCCAGTCCTAAGAGACCCGTATGCCAAAGGAAATGATTTGTATGTATGAGACTAAACTTGATGTTTTGGATTGGTTAGCAATGTGTCCTGATGCCTACCCCGGGGATCCAGATCAAGTCCAGCAACCCCGGAAGCAGGCATCAAGTTATTCCAAGCAAGCCCAACAACCCCTGCTAGGGGCTATTTGGGTGCAGTCCTGGCATCTATGTCGCCAGGCTCATATGGAGAGTCAGTGCTGGCGCCATAGGCGCCAGGCTCATAGATTCAAACTTACCTGATGCAGACCATGCTGCAAACTTACCTGATGCAGACCATGCTGCAAGAGCTCCAAGCCAAAAGAGGCTTGGAAGGGACTACTTTACCTAGGGACTATTTTTTACTCGGGTGGGGTCGAGGAGGAATACTTACCTGGGACAACTTTAGAGGCTATTTAAACCACGCCCGAAGAGCAGCACACGCTTCGCATTATTCTGCATCCAGCAGCGTAATGCTCACCGTGCCTGCAAGTCTGCATCCAGTCTTCTGCCACACCCGCCTCGAGTCTGGAGCTCCTAGAAAGAGGGAGAAAGAAGGAGAAAAGGTTAGAACAAGAGCAATATCTTTGATCCTTACCTGAAGTCCCGTTCCACCGCGCCTTCGAGCTGGAAGAAAGAAGTTTTTTGATGCGTGTCGCCTCGCCTGCTGCAGCGCCGCGCTGAACTCACCGGCCTCGCAGCATCTTCACAATCCACCGCATCCTTCTGCATGTTCCCGCCACACTCCGGCACCTAAGGGGAACACAAGAACAGCAAGGTGAGCCAAAGGAATAAACAGAGGCAATATTAGTTACCCTCCCATAGACTTACCTGATTTTACCGCCGGGGGTACTATTCCTCTTCAGGGGTCAGCGCAGCCTCCACCGCATCTTCGCTGCACCCCGGCCCCTAAGGGGAACAAAAGGACAGCAAGGTGAAACAAGGGACAAACAAGGGGAATCCTTCTCACCACAATAGACTTACCTAATTTTACTGCCGGAGGCATTACTCCCCGAGACTTCATAATTTCTCTCAGCACCTGAATAAGGGAGAAAGCCACAGGCTACATACTGACATTATTTTATCGAACTGTGTTGGACAATACAAATCCTTACCTGAATGTTACCGGTTGCCACGAGGGACTCTTGGCTAGGGTCAGGCTGCAACCTGCAAGGAATCGGACAAGAGTGAAAGTCAGACATTTGAACTCTTACGAACTACATACTTACAACGTCTCGCCGGAAATCTCAGAGTCAATATTGTTCTGGAACTCACCAATTCCTTCAAACCAGTGAAGGTTATCTACGCGCCCCTGCGCTCAATGCAGGATGGAGAGCTCATCTTTCCAAACCATCAGGTGAGACTATCAGAGGGGACATTAAAGGTGATCAGTGGGGTGAACAGCGGGTGTGGGGGTTAACACTCAACTCCACAGGTGGTTAATTCCCTTTCTCCATTTGCAGAAGAATACTCCTACGGGCCAAGCAAACGAAGCTAGGTGGGCCAGTCCAGTCTGTCATCTGGGCACTACGCGTCACATTGGTGAAAACCGCAGCTGTCCAGTTCAGATCGATGCCCCTGTGGGAGCCAGGTGAGCATAACAGAACGCGAAGCCTACCCACAAATTCCCACCCGGCTGTTATGGATACCTCAGAAACTGACCAATTGGCACAATTACTAGGGGAACTTAGGGCTGAAGTGCATTCCACCCATCAAGAAACCAATGCTCTTAGGAAAGAACTGATTTTGTCAAAGGAGCGAACTGATGACATTGCTAGGCAACTACTGCAAAGCCAGGCTGGACAAACACCCCTACCAGGACTCGGGGGAAATCCAGCTTCTGTGTCATCGAGTAACCCTGTGCAAATAAACCTACCAGGAACTATTACATTAGCTCCGCCCGGACGCTTTGCCAGGGACCCCAAAAGGTTTGCTGTGTTTATGAACCAATGCCGCTTGCACTTTTTATGCAGACCTGGAGCCTTCCCAAACAATCAAGCCAAGGTAGCCTTTGTATTGTCTTATCTCAGCGGCAGTGCAGCTGATTGGTCAATTCCACTAGTTAATCAGGATGACCCAATTCTAAGGGATTTTCAGGGCTTTCAAATGAGCATGGAAAGACTATTTTCCCGGCACTCCCAAGGACAGGCCCTGGATAACGAACTTTTGTCCCTACGACAGGGTAACCAGGACCTTCTATCCTACATTGCGACCTTTAATAGGTTGATAGTGGAAACTGGATGGCCCGAGGTAAAACGAATCACGTTATTTCATCGAGGGCTTTGAGGAGAACTCAAGGATGTCTTGGCTCAAGTTGTGAACCCACCTCAAGACTGTGCTGAATATATAGACTTAGTGGTCCAGTTAGATCACAGACTTCAGAACAGAAAGGCTGATCGAGCCAAGTTTGAGAATCGGGTGTTGGTCAAAACCCACGCTAACCCCAAAGGAGCAGATGCTTCAGAACCCATGCAAATCGGAGGGGTTAGAGGACCCTTAACTCAGAAGGAAAGAGAAAGGAGACAGCAAATGCAATTGTGTCTATATTGCAGAACTTCTGGGCATTTTCTACGGGATTGCCCTGTAAAACCACCCAAGAAGGTGGTAGGAGCTGCTGATAAAAGCCATATGGAGTCTGACTCAGGAAACAACCACGCCCGACAAGCGTAGAGGTCCGCTTGCCGAGCTTGAAGAAGGATACTCAGACCTCGCATTTCATCTTACCAATGGTCCTTGTAGATCCAAGGCAGCCATCACGTATGCACGCAGTAAGGGCATACATTGATAGTGGGGCCATAGGAAACTATGTGGACTACGAATTGGCTTCCAGGATAAATCTACCTCTCTGCCGAAGACCACCTCAGATGTCATCACCACAGTCGATGGAACTGAAATTACCTCTGGGCCTGTAATCATTCCACCGCAGAGATGACACTATTGGGTCAGGATGGGCATAGAGAGACTATTGTGTTTGATCTAATCAAAGCCCCACAGTTCCAAATAATACTGGGGATACCTTGGTTGGAAACACATAATCCTTGTATTGATTGGCGAGAGAAGAGAATAAACTTCCCGGATTGTGCACAAACCTGTTACCCAAAGAAAAACTTGAACGCAGGCCTGGCCACAGTCACCACATCAGTCGTGCTATTACCCCCACAATATCAAGAATTCCAGTATGTCTTACAAAAAGAACAGACAAACACCTTACCACCTCACAGATCGTACGATTGTCAAATCGATCTCATACCCGGTGCACAACTTGTAGCAGGATCTACGCCCTTACGGAACCTGAGAACCTTCTCCTACGGCAATACCTAGACCAGTATCTTGCTAATGGCTTCATTCGCCCATCCAAGTCCCCTGCATCTTCAGCTTTGTTCTTCGTGCCCAAAAAGGAAGGTGACCTCAGAACGTGCATAGACTACCGTGCATTGAACCAGATCACTGTTAAAAACCGATACCCATTGCCTCTGATTCCCGAACTACTAGACCAAGTAAAGGACACTTGCATATACACTAAGTTGGATCTCCGGGGGGCATACCATCTGGTACGTGTGAAAGAGGGCGACGAATGGAAGACTGCTTTTCGCACTAAGTATGGGTTATTCGAATACCAGGTGATGCCCTTCGGGTTATGTAATGCACTAGCAGTCTTCCAATATTTTATGATCGATGTCCTTCGTGAACTTATTGACGTTTGTGTTGTCGTATATATCAATGATATTCTAGTGTACTCCTCTTCAGAATCTGACCATGTGAAGCACGTCCAAGCAGTCCTTGAGAAATTGCGTCAGCACAAACTATATGCAAAACTGGAAAAATGCGTTTTTCATGCCACGGAAGTTGAATTCCTTGGGTTTATCCTGAGTCCAAAAGGAGTTCAAATGGACTCATGAAAGATGGACGCAATTCTTAAGTGGCCATCACCAAGTTCAGTTAAAGGAGTACAAAGCATGCTCGGCTTTGCCAATTTCTACCGCAGATTCATCCCGTATTTCTCACATGTTGTACATCCCATCACAGCACTCTTGCGAAAAAACAAACGCTTTATGTGGACTGAAGAAGCTGAAAATGCCTTCCAAGAGCTGAAAGCGAAATTCACGTCTGCACCTGTACTAAAACACCCACGCCCTGAACTTCCATTCATAGTGGAAACTGATGCGTCCAGTTTAGCCATGGGAGCTGTCCTGTCCCAAAAGGACCCTGAAACTGGCCAGCTTCGCCCAGTAGCATTTTGGTCCAGAAAGTTCTCGGCATCCGAGTTAAACGACAAGGAGTTATTAGCCATTAAATCCACCTTAAAGGCTTGGAGGCACTATCTTCTCGGTGCCAGGCATACCATTACTGTGATCACCGATCACTGGAACTTGCAGTATTTAAAGACAGCCAAGGCCCAATCGTCAAGCCAACTCCGATGGGTATTGTTCTTTGCCGAGTTCGATTTGGTGATAACCTATCGACCAGGTTGCAAGAATGGTAAAGCAGACGCCTTATCCCGAATGGATGGGACGGTTGCCACGAGGGACTCTTCGCTAGGGTCAAGCTGCAACCTGCAAGGAATCGGACAAGAGTGAAAGTCAGACATTTGAACTCTTACGAACTATATACTTACAGCGTCTCGCCGGAAATCTCAGAGTCAATATTGTTCTGGAACTCACCAATTCCTTTGAACCAGTGAAGCAACTGGTTATCTACACGCCCCTGCGCTCAATGCAGGATGGAGAGCTCATCTTTCCAAACCATGAGGTGAGACTATCAGAGGGGACGTTAAAGGTGATCAGTGGGGAGAACAGCAGGGGTGGGGGTCAACACTCAACTCCACGGGTGGTTAATTCCCTTTCTCCATTTGCAGAAGGATACTCCTACGGGCCAAGCAAACGAAGCTAGGTGGGCAAATCCAGTCTGTCATCTCGGCACTACGCGTAACATTGGTGAAGACCGCAGCTGTCCAGTTCAGATCGACACCCCTGTGAGAGCCATGTGAGCGTAACACAATGTTTGAATACAACCATGGGATTCAGGGTATCTCAGGGAATCAGTTGATTCCTTGGCTTTTCTCTAGGCTCCCCCCTGTTGCAAGTGATGCTGCCATGGAATTGGCAGAGGTGGATAAACAGGATTATGAGTGTGTGAAGCTAGCTTTGATAGCTAGATTTGGGAAGACCCCTTCCCAGTACCCTAAGAGGTTTAGGACCCTCAAAAAGCATGATGGTACCCTTTGGGCTACCTGCGTGTGTGACTGTTTGAAAAGCTTAGATGGTTGGGTTAAGGGTTACAAGGTGAACACTTATGAAGGTTTGAGGAATCTTGTTATGTTGGAGTCAATTTATGATGCCTGTTCACCTGAGCTTAGACAGCACTTGGCTGATTCAAAGGAGATAGATCCTAAGAAGTTAGCTAAGGCTGCTGACTTGTGGGTTGCCAACAGGGCTACGCGCAAGGATTCTGGGGCAACTCAGAAGAAGGATGAGGGAATTCAGCCAAAGAAAGATAACAAGGAGAATTCCAATAATTCCAATCCAAAAGAGGGCCCCAAACACAACCAGGCTAAGCCACAAGGGAAACTGAATCAGGCTAGTCTACCATCTGGTGCTAAACCAGGTTGAGGTCAGAGTAAGCCTCCATTCAATAGGATATTTGGTAAATGTTTTGTTTGTGAGGCTACTGATCATGTGAAAGGGGATCCCAGATGTAAGGGTCAACCTTCAAGGGTCCACACTGCCTCGTTAGCCTTCTCCCAGGTGGAAGAAGTACCTATGGCAAGTGTAAACTTTCAGTTACTGGCTGATGAACCCATGAGAGTCTCAGCTAGTGTTTCTTTAGTGTCCTTGGGTCTTTGGGAACAACAGAATTTAGATGCCTATAACTCAATCCCAGATAATACTAAAAAGTATTATAAAGATAGTGTTCTTGTGAATGGTCAGGAGACCCCTGCCATCAGAGACACAGGATCCAGCATAACTGTGGTTGATGAATGTTTTTTCAAGGTAGAGGATGTTGCTAAGGCACCCAAATACCTAAACAAGTTAGCTGGAGGCCCGGTGCAAATGGTTCCCCAGTTACCAGCTGTCATCCAGTGCAATGAAATGACTGTCAGAATACCTGTTAGTATGCAGAGTGAAGCACCTGGGAGAGTTCTGCTGGGTAATGACCTGACATCTCTTGGAGTTGTGTCTAGTACCCCCAGACCTCCCAGTAAGAGGAAGCAGGAGCTCACAAGGCCTGCAGGGGAGAGAACCTTGAGAGGCTCTCCTGGAGACTTCATAGAAGAAACTATCACCCCAAGTACACAGGACTTACTTACTGCAATTGCAAGACAAAAAGAGACAAAGGGGAAACGCAAGTCTATCAGCAAGAAACCAGCAGGCACCCCCGTGCCCACAAGGACATCACCGATACTGTCCAAGGTCACACCTGTGACCCCTCCACCAGCTGAGGCTGAGTGTGAGGTCCAACCCTGTGTGTTTCAACCAGAAACTGAGGAATCAGATCTGGAAGAAGATCTTACTCTGGTTGGAGATCTTGACGCTGTTGAACATCCTGAGCTGCAGTCTTTACTGGCAGAAGGTGGACCCAATGGGGCAGACTACAGCAGAGGACAAAGAGAGTGTCCTACTCTTGAAGGTCTTCTCCTTCAGGCAGCTTCTCAGCTCAATGGGACAGAGCCTGGGAAGTACAGGTTACACTGGGAAGATGGCCTCTTCTACAGTGAACCGACTGAGTCAACCGCTGGGGACTGCAAAAGACTTGTAGTACCTCTAGTGAACTGACTCCAGTTCCTACAGTTAGCCCATGAGATACCTTTGGCTGGTCACTTACGTTTTAAGAAGACCAAGGAAAGGCTCTCACTTTATTTCTACTGGCCTAGAATGGGCTCAGAAGTAAACACATTCTTTACGAGCTGTGACACTTACCAAACCTCTGGCAAGAGTGGAGCCAAGAATGTGACACCCTTGGTGTCTCTCCCAGTGGTGGGAGTTCCTTTTGAGAGGGTCGGGATTGACATTGGTAGACCTCTTGATCCTCCCACATCTTGAGGTAACAGGTTTATCCTGGTGGTAGTAGACCCTGCTACTAGATATCCTGAAGCAATACCTTTGAGAACTGTTATGGCTCAGGCTGTGGCTAAGGCCCTACTTGGTATTTTTACAATAGTAGGTTTTCTGAAGGAAGTGATATCTGACAGGGGATCCAATTTTATGTCCCACTACATGCAAGCCATGTGGAAAAACTGTGGACTTACAGGTTCTCTACTGCCTACCATCCTCAAACAAATGGACTGGTAGAAAGGTTTAACAGAACTATGAAGAGCATGATAGGTGCTTTAGAAGAACCCCTTAAATGAAAGTGGGACCTTCTACTGTCATGCCTTCTCTTTGCATATAGAGAAGTCCCTCAGGGGGGAGTAGGTTACAGTCCCTTTGAACTTCTCTATGGCCATCCAGTCAAAGGTCCATTGGCCCTGATTAAGGAGGGGTTGGGGAGAGCTCCTTCCCCCAAGCTAGTCAGAGTGACTGCCTATGTGATAGGTCTCCGGAAGAGAATGTCACACATGATGGCAGAGGCAAGTTATAACTTGAAAGCTGGTCAAGCTCTGGTCAAGCATTGGCATGACCAGAAGGCTAACATGGTTGAGTTTACTGAAGACCAGCTTGTTCTTGTTATGGTGCCTACAAGGCAGAGGGCCTTGCAGGACAAGTGGATAGGACCATTCAAAGTTGTTGGTAAACCTGAAGAGGTAAACTATCTGGTGGACTTAGGCAATCCTAAGGAGGCTCCCAGAGTCTTTAACACCAACCATTTAAAGGATTATGTCTCTAGACCTGAGATCAGAGCTTTCCTTCTAGCTTCAGCTCAGGAGGAGGAGGAGAGTGAATCTCTGCCTGACCTCCTCAGAGGCGTACCTTTAGATGAGAAAGTGGAAGGAGTTTCTCTCTCTTCCAGTCTAACATCTGACCCGCAGGATGAGTGCAAATTACTGTTGAATCAGTTTGCCTCCCTGTTCTCACTTTCACCAGGCTTGACCCCTTGGGGTCAGCATGATATACTCACTGGTGACTGTTTGCCTGTAAAAAGCAGGGGTTACAGAATGTCTGACAATGTCAGAGCCCACATAAGGAATGAGGTCACCAAGATGTTTGATCTCAGGGTTATAGAAGCCTCTACTAGTCCATGGACTAGCCCAGCTGTGCTTGTACCAAAGGCAGGATTCAAGGAGTTGAGATTCTGCATGGACTATAGAGCTCTGAATGCAGTCACAAAGACTGATGCCCATCCTTTACCTAGGACAGATGAGCTAGTGCATACAACTGGTGCAGCCAAGTACCTCAGCACATTTGAACTAACCTCAGGCTATTGGCAAATAGCTCTGACAGACCATGCCAGGGAGAAAACTGCATTCTGCACCCCAGCAGGCCTCTACCAGTTTAAGGTACTGCCTTTTGGACTAAAGAATGCACCTGCTACATTTCAGAGGATGGTCAATCAAGTTCTGAATGGGATGGAGGACTTCTGCATGTCATACTTGGATGACATTGCAGTGTTCAGCCCTACATGGAATGAACATATTGATCACCTAGGGTATGTTTTGCAGGCTCTTGAAAAGGCCCATCTGACCATAAAGGCAAGTAAATGTCAAATTGGTCAGAGTGAAGTGGTCTACCTTGGACATGAGGTAGGAGGAGGTGAAATAAGGCTGTTGCCTAGCAAAGTACAAGCTGTACGGAACTGGGCCACCCCTTCTACTCAAAACCAAGTGAGAGCCTTCCTACGTCTCACTGGGTACTACAGGAACGTCAGAGAGAACTATGGGTCCATAGCTTCTCCATTGAATGTTATCTCCTCTCCAAAATGTCCTAAAAGGGTCAGATGGAATGAGGAGTGCACTCAAGCCTTTGAAGTCCTGAAGAAAGCCCTTTGTCAAGCTCCAGTCCTAAGAGCTCCTGACTACCACCAACCCTTCATTGTACAAACTGATGCTTCAAATGCAGGTATAGGTGCAGTCCTTAGTCAACTGGATGAGAAAGGTAGGGAACATCCCATTTGTTTCATCAGCAGGAAGTTAAAGGATCCAGAGACAAGGTGGGCAACAATAGAACACAAATGTTTTGCTATTGTGTGGGCACTGAAGAAGTTTAGACCATACTTGTATGGATCTACTTTCATTATTCAGACTGACCACCAACCCTTGAGATGGCTGATGCAAATGAAAGGGGAAAACCCTAAACTACTAAGATGGTCAATTTGCCTGCAAGGGTTTGATTTTACCATTGAGCACAGAGCAGGAAGTCACCACCAAAAGGCTGATGGTCTCTCTAGGATGTTTATAACCGACTAGAAGTATGAGATCCATCCAGGAGTGGATTAAATCCTCCTGTCCCTTAGTCTGGGGGGGGTGAGTGTTAGGGAGAATTCTCATTTATAGCTAATTTCCCTTACCTAGTGAGTCCCTCAGCAGCTTTGCTGGATTTTTGAGGTTTATTTTTTCCACCTGGTAAGAGTGTGAACCTTTTTCCCACTATTACATGTGTTTTTTTTGCCATGTGTATTTCTACTTTTTGTGTGATCTTGGGCTCTGGAGCCACACCACTCCATGAGCCCAACTTCTTGTGTGTGTGTTACACATCACCTTCAGTGCAGTAACACAGGGTTGTCTCTAAGATTTCCCACTGACTCCATTTTTCTGGGGCTGACTACTGTCCCCCAGAAACAGGTAAAGTTACCATTTACTTTATGTAGTCATTTAACCTACAGACCCAATACACCCCATCTTACATGGAGTATTGGAAAGGGTTAACTCTGATCCCTTTTTGTCTGTATCTCCTGGAGCCTTGTTTCGTTCCCTTAACACTAAGACTTGGCTGGTGGCAGTGGTATCTACCCTAGCTTTTCTACTGCGATTATACTATATAAACGTGGTACTGTTTTAGGCTATTGTATTAGCCTCGAACATAAACCCGCTTGACCAAATACTTTTTCTTTTGGCTCTGGTCGGGTTTAATAGCCGTTTCTTTTTGTTAATATCCTTCTTGTGTTTTACTTTGCGCGGCAAACCAGGTTTGCCTTCTTTGTTCACAGTCCTTTGGCGGTCTTCCATGAAGAAGCCCTCCTTTGGCGTTTGGGTGTCTAGGTGGGCTGAATGTGAGGGAGGGGTTTAGTCACCCCCCCTGCACAGGGTCTCCTTGGAGACCCAAGTCGCACTTTGTGTCTATTGGCTGAGGTGGTTGTCCGGGCTGGACAACCCACCTGCTGTGTGATTGACAGCCAGGCTGGGTGAATGGGGGATTTTCACATTAAAAGGCAGGACTCTTGGTCTGGAAGTCAGAGTCGCCACTGGAACTACAAGAACCAAAGAGTAGCAGTGAAGAAGACAGCTGCTGCAACTCCTGAGTCCCGGTGAAGCCCTGCTGCAGTCCTGAGCTATCTACCCTTCAACGACAGAGAAGATCCAGTCTGGAGTCTTCTTCCCTTGAGCCTGGTGGGATCAACCAGCTCACCTTCTACAGCCAGAGAATCCTCTTCATGGTCAAAATAGCTACACAAAGCTGTGGTGGTCCGCATAGCCATCAGAAGAGCCCTCTCCTGTTTTAAAGGAGCGCACCTTTTATTCACCGTTGCTTTGTTGCTGCTGGCCTCATCCCTGGGTAGTGCAGATCACTCCAGACATCCTCCTTCTTGTCCCCACGACTGAAGCTCCAGAAACCGTGAGTCTGCAGGAATTACGAGGAACAACTGCTGTAGCACCAGCTTTTCTTCATTTGAATAAGGTACAGTGTCCATGTGGTTGTTCTCTCTGTCCGACCTTGAGGAATTGGGGTGAACCCTTTTCCTTGCCGAAGGCCTGTCCTTTCTTCCTTCCCTCTTATAACTTTTGCCTCCCTTTTGACAATATCCAAGTACTCCTGGCAACGTTAATCTCAGCTTGTTCTGATTGTGTGATCCTCGACAACAGAGCCCTGCTCCATTTGACACTGGCGCAGGCCTATTGACTTTATCTGTCTCTTAGAATACATCCTGTAATTCATGTGCCTTGACAAAAGTATTGCCTATGATTTTTATTCTCTTTGCCTTGGTTTTTATTCAATGTGCTAAGTGTGTTTGACTACAGTTACAATTCTCCGCGCGGGTACGCTTTTCTTTCGTAAAACCAAACTGTCATTACTGTCAAAAAGTGAGCACTTCTTAACCCCCTGTAACGTCTTTTGTTTCACAACACCGGCCTATCGAATCCTAATGTACTTACCTTGAATTGACCTGAACCAAAGGAATTGGTTGTGTGTAGTATATTTAGAGTGTGGTTTTGTTTAATACAAGTGAAGTGTTTTGTGAACAGATGGTTTAAAAATAAATGTACTTTTTAAATTTTTTAACCAGAAACCTTGAGTCAGTGTTTGTTTGAGTCACAGTAATTGTAGTCCTTTGTGTAATTCCTATTACTGCTCATTTCTCTTGAGATAAGTCTGACTGCTCAGCTACGGCTACCACTATAACTGCGTAGTACGGGCTTGTACCAAAGTTGAAATTGTACTACCACCTGTAGACTTAATTGTCTGTAGTGTTCCCTAAGGGTACTGCAGAGGATTCTGCCTAACAGACGGGCCCGTTGTTAGCATGCTGGGACGCTCGGGGGACCCGCTAAGGACGTCTGCTAAAACTAGGCATCCTGAGTGGGTCCTGCGAGCGGACCTTGTAATGGGGCACAAAGGGGTTAACGGCTCCGGCACCATTAATCCCTTACCGCCCTCCTCTTAATGAGGCCCATTGTGTAGCAATAGATGTAAATAATTCATGAAGTAAAACAAGTGACAGAGAAGAAAAAGTAGTGAAAACTATCCATCATTGCAAAGGTGAGTGAAATGGAATTGGGGACCAGCCAATGGTATGGGATTTTGCAGTGCCAATCAGTGTAATCAGAGGTCATGGAAGGTCATAGTAAAGGTCAGAGATGTTAAGAGCAGTGATGCAACAAAGGAGAAGCAATACTAGATGAAGGAAACAGGTGATTCCAGAAGATGCCGCAGGATCCAGGAACAGCATCATCCAAAAAGGCACAAGCTTGCTTTTGGATAGAGCTATGAATGTGATTGACTCCCACGTGGTTAAAGCTGTTAAACTGATGACAGACATTGTTCAACTAATTTACTATCAAATCTCAGGCTTCATATTTCCTCATTAAAATGAAGTTGTCCAAAAGAAAATTAGTTGATAACAAATGTCAAAAAGAGCCTTCGAGGGAAATGTTTTCCGCTATTTAGGGACAGGTATTCATTTCCAAACATGATCTAAGAGCAGTCTGTGAAATATCTATTGCAAAGTTAATTTTAAGTATGATGCAAGTTTAATTACAACCATGTACAGCAGTACAGCCATAAATCTACTTTGGGGTTTGTTAAGTATCGCACCACAAATGCAGTTAGAACCCATAAGCACAGAAGTGCTCGGCTTCAGGTCCAGGAGATAGCACAAGTTAAGACAATCTGGGCACACTTAAACATCTCTCTCTCCCTGCCTTTAATTGGCCAAGATTTTTCCATGAAAGGTGTTTATACATATGAAACATGCTGATAGATGCAGGAAACTCAGCAGTTTAAGGATCACCTCTATCATATGTACTTTGGGACCACAAAAAAAGATTCCATTGGACCACTTACTTTACTCTCAGATGTTAACAATTAGAACAAGTACTTGTAGTTTCAACTGATCCGGCTTTGTATAGTGGCACTATTTACAATGTTAGCAGACACAGACTTTCAATATCCAGGTTCTCACATCAGATGTGAGGTGCTTATAGCTATCCAAGGTATTGTCATCAAATGCCCAGGTAAATCTGCCAGATTGTTGGACAGCCAATCAGGCAAAACAAAAAGGACAGGATCCACAAACTAGTAGGTGAGTCTCAGCTGAGGGGTGGGCTCAGTCAGGAACACAAGAGCAGCCTACTCAAAAGAGGGAAAGTCAGTATTAAAAGCAGCACAGAAGGGTGATATAACTGCAGGGACCTTGGAAACTAACGGATGGCATCCAGCTGCCAAGGAAAGACTTTCGTCAGTCTGCCAGTATGGCCTTCCATGTGGAGGGAGAGCTGACCAGCATCCTTCTTAAGCTAGTGTGATTTTACCTTGGAGTATAGGAGAATGTTGTTTAAATTAAGGTAGAGTACACCAAAACATACAGTCGCTGGTCAAAATATAGATATCAATCAAAGGAGAGTAATTGCTCTAATTAATAATTTGGCTGGAATCCGAATTGCAGAGAGGTCCTTCTTGAATGCCAAGAACATAATTCCCTGGCCAAGCCATTTTAAGAGATATGAGTGTATGAGTGCCATAAGAGTAGTGACGCCAGGGCAGTGACCTTACTGGGCTAGCAGTACCATCTGTTGTGACTCATTCATAATCTCAAGCAAGAGAGTCTGGTAAAAGGGCTCTCCATTCGGTATTACCCGAATTGTTTGTATTAACAATTGACCGATTTTAAATGGTCACAATTGACCTTTTCACAATTGACCGAATATATATATGTATAAATATATATATATATATATATATATATATATATATATATATATATATATATATATGTATATATATACATATATATATAGATATATATATATCACTAAAAAAAACTTTGTTCAGGGTACGTTATGGTTAAGTTGCCCTAACAAAGACCTGTACACTTCACTACAAAAATACTTTCCACCGCCCCTTTATGCTTCAAATTAAAACTGAAAAACCCCTGAAATTTGACAGTTATGGTAAACTAAGCCCCCACCCCTGCCACCGCCCCTGTGCACTGCTAACACTAACACCCACACCATGAAAGATGTCATCTGAAATGTCAATGCTGACATCAATGATGACATCACTTGTTTAGCCCCTTTCTTTTCCTTCTCTGCCATAAAGATATATGTGCATTCAGTAAAAAAAATTTGCTAAAAGAATGTTATACTTCACAGTGCAAAGAAACACCACTGCACATTCCCCCTTTATAATAAACTAAGCAACCATAACTCGCACCATCTATGTGCATTGCTAAGATTAACACCCAGGATATCAAAGATGACATCACAAATATCATTGATGACATCACTGATGACATCACATGTGAAAATAATATTCCTAAAAAGTCCCTGCCTACAAGGGGTTCTTTCTATTATGTTGGTAGAAAGATGTCAAGGGTGATTGTGTAATGTTACACATATAATAACTAGCTCACAAATGTACACTTAATACACACTTGTGATAAAACAAACAATATGTATGCCGACCCAATACATATAACTGAGCGGCACATACAGGGAAACTGAAGTAGGGTAGAAATAACTAGCAGCATCCCACAGTTTATCTTCCTGTATACAAATTAATTGTGTGTTTGAGGCCTGCCATTGCCCCATGCATGTGCGTCATGAGCTGACACCAGACCCTAAGGAAAGTACTTTAAGAACACACGACAAGGGTAACGTTTTGGTATACAGCACCTTTTCAATTTTCATATTGTTCTGGTCAGTGAATAAAACCACCTAGCCTACATTTTTCAATGCACCAAAATAAGTGAGGCACACATGTGATCTCATCAGTGATGTCATCAATGATATTTGTGATGTCATCTTTGATGTCCTGGGTGTTAGTCTTAGCAACGCACATAGATGGTGTGAGTTATGGTTGCTTAGTTTATTATAAAGGGGGAATGTGCAGTGGTGTTTATTTGCACTGTGAAGCATAACATTCTTTTAGTGATTTTTTTTTACTGAATGCACATATTTATGGCAGCGAAGGAAAAGAAAGGGGCTAAACAAGTGATGTCATCATTGATGTCAGCATTGACATTTCAGATGACATCTTTCATGGTGTGGGGCTTAGTTTACCATAACTGTCGAATTTCAGGGGTTTTTCGGTTTTAATTTGAAGCATAAAGGGGAGGTGGAATGTATTTTTGTAGTGAAGTGTACAGGTCTTTGTTAGGGCAACTTAACCATAACGTACCCTCAACAAAGTGTTTTTTTAGTGAATTGTACGGGTTTTTAGTAGTACAATCTACATATAAAGTGTATCTAAGAAAGAAAATGTTGTACTGCATGGCACAGATTTTCAATAGTGCAACATAACCTACAGGATCCTTTAGGAAGGGTTGTTTGGTTAACAATATATAGCTTCCGAAGAATGCCACATGAAAATATACTGTCATACAGCACCGTGACATGTTCCAGAAGCAGTACACACTTACCTGAACGAAGTATGCCTGTTGGGCAATGTGGAAATACATTTTATATTTATGTAGGAACGTATACCTTCCACATTTGCCTTAAACAACGCCAACACGTACTGGTATGTAGCGACTGCGAATGCACTACACATTATATATTTGTAGGGAAAGTTCTACTTATGTGAAAAAGACATCAGCTAAATGCAGCCTTCTTCACTAAGAAACAGCAGCAGTGGTGTAATGCAAAAGCATAAGAAACTGTGTTGCTATCTAGCACATAACAGATGGAAAAAAATTGTTGCCACACATACAGTCACTCATATGACCGTTTGATGCCTTTTTGCTCAATGTCGGTCGCATATTACCTTATTGCCTGCCGTGGCAAAAAATAAAGATACCCGTAAACAAAGTTAATAATGGGTTAACAACGACCTTTCACAATATAATTGAAAACAAAATAAAACTTTAATACACTTCACGCACTCCTTATTTCTCTGTAAAGTACATAGGCGCAATAATCTTTGCCAGCAATAGTCTAAATTACGAATGCAGTGACGTGTGCTACTAAAAAGGATGTGTACTTGTTGTAATCCCAGGCGACGTTGGCAGTAAGGATCACAAAACAAAATCCTCTTTCAAGATGGCCGCCATAGAAAGGGAAGGCGGTTATTGCATAAATAGGCCCTCTTCCCTTTCCATTGTAGGTTGCAAAAAGCACAAGAACGTGGCGTGATGCAGAAACTGTAAATAAACATTCAGCAACGTACAAGTTAATAAATTAGATTTGCAAATAAAACAGAGGAATGGTAAAGAACATGTGACCATTTTACAGGTTACAAACTAGATTTATTTAATAACAAACTTGCAGAGACCATCAGAATAGTTGCATAAGCAATGCAATGATTACAATGCTGGTTAGGGAGGCATTGCAAACGTTGAAAATAAGGAGGCAGTTTTTTTTGCACAAACATTTTGGGGTCTTCGTTGAAGCAGTCGCTTTGTTTCCACAGTTATTTCTCAAAAGTCATCATGACGTAGAGCCTACAGCACCATAAATGATGTCACGTTGCTCCGAATAACGAGTTCAGCGAATAGACAAAGCGGGTTTACAGTGTCATTCCACATTATTGTTATGGACAGGCAACCGCTCACCAGCAGTTGTATTTGCCGTCCGAAGAAGCCCTCACTCGGGATTTGAAAACCATGGCACGCACAGTATGGCACAATATACCTAATCGAGAAAAGTTACAAAAAATAAGTGTCAGTAACCAACTTGTGCCAAATTGTTTTAAAAGATCAAATCGAAACTGTGCAAAGTGGTACACAAAAGTACGTGCTCAAATTTAACATTTTAGTAATATATTACTAATGTCCAAATGTACCTATAGGTGGAGGTTAGAAACGGCGAGATTTTGCATGCACCGTAAGAGAAAATAAAATGCCAAGTACACAGAAAGACGATAATGTAGGTATGAAACAAAAAAGAGTGGACAAATAAAAAAAAATTACGTCTCGTCATTTCAAAGAAGACCAAAAAAATGTGCAAAGTTATACACAAACCTATGTGGACAAACTAAGCATTTCAAATTAGGAACATAAATAGTAAAAAAGGTTGAGTGCAGTCATACCCTGCAAATGAGCAAGGTGTGCACTCTGCAACATTACAGGAAAATTGTACAAGGGCAGATAAATAATACGTTAAGTTTATTAGCACCATTAGATGGGCAGTTATGTAAAAATAAAGCACGGATTGCTGTGGGCCAAAGTACACTTACAAAATATTTACAGCCTCCATTCTTTTTCGACAAGTCAGTGACAAATGTGTTTGCAGCGAAGAATCTTCCTTGAACGATATGCATGTCACTTACAAACTTTTTAATACATAACCTTATCAATAGTTTTTTTTTTTTACCCTTTCATTCCGTGAATAGCGCGCAAGTTTGTCTTGGGCTCAAGGTCAAAAAACAATTGCTCCTTTACTTTCACTCGGATGCGCAGGCGTACTGAGCAGTCAACCAAAAAAGGCAACTTGTGTGGCCTTCACTCATAAGGCAAATACATTCTTGCTTTGAAGCAACATAATGAAATCTAATTATAACAACCTGTACTCCCATACAGCTTCAGAAGTGCTGTTTGAAGCAAACAGTGCAGATGGTAGCCTTAGTTGTCAAAACTGTAGAAGCCAATGTGAGGGAAATAGTAGTGTAAAACACATTTTAATTCACACGCTATAATTGGTTGTGGTGCAGTGAGCATGAACTTCCATTTAAACGTATCATTTTGCAGAGAAGAAAACTGCACTTTTTCACTTTGTGCTGCCACAGCTCATTGGGCCCCCTGAAATGTCAACTTGTGAAATACTATTACTTGACTGTGAGAATTATAATGCTTTCTTGTTTTGGAACTGTTTCTGGCGGTATCCATGCACACGAAAACATTAGTAGAAGAGAGGGGGCCACCAAACAATGGTACCTTACTACACGCTCTTTTGCAAACAATCTGGGAAAGAGCCACATGGTCGTGAGCACAACCTTTTCCCCCCGTTCAGTGTAAGGGGAAAAAGGACGTTTTGAGAAACCCTCCCCCTTATAACTTTCGCCCCCCTGCACCAAACATGACCAAACTTTCCAACCAAAGTCAGAGTAGGCGATATTTTTTTTTCCAAACTTAGGCGACGATGAGTCCAAGGGTACAACAGTTATAAGGCAGCCAAAAACAGTTCTTTTTATGGAAACGGCCACACTACCAAAGCAACACAGTCAGTAACGTCCCTCTCGAATGTGCTGCAGTGGGTGCCGCCAGGACCTAGAGGGTAAGATATATGTCCACGTACTTTTGAATGTATTTGTGTACAATGGCTTATGCCTCCACCGCTAACAAGGTCGTTACTGGGTGCATGGGCTTTGGCCATACAGCCAACACTGTACACCCTCCCCAGAACCATCTGACATGCTAACCTATAGGATGAGTGTATGCACTGCAGTAGTATGAAGTGGTGTTTCTGGGCAGGGCCTAAGGTTTTTACCAAAATGTATGGGCTACGTGCTGCAGCCATGGAAGCAAAAATCTACATCCTGCCCACAATCACCTCAGTGATGTACAGTAGTGCGGGTGTATTGATAGGTATGCTATGCTTCACTTATTCTGGCCAGACACTGCATTCCTACCTGTTTCTACATAGATATTATTGCAATGTGGTGATGTGCACTGGCGTATATCTCCAGTGCTTATAACTTTCTTGTAGGGTGCATGCCCTTTGGCCATGCACCCAACACTGTACACTCTCCCCTCAACCATGTAAGAGATAAGGAATAGTACACGTGTAGCCATAGTCGTGACATGCAGCGGTGGTTGTGGGCAGGCCCTACAGTCTTCGAAATATGGCCTTCGGCCTATGGCCATGCATCCAAGACTCTAGGCCCTGTCCACAACCACTGCAGCATGTCACGACCATGGTGGTGTACTAAGGAATAACACACCCATAAGAAAATGTAATGTAATTGGGAAAGACGCTCAAAATTAATGATCACTAACGGCACGCGTGTCGTGCGAACATTTTCAAGGTGCCTGTACACAGCACAGACTCAAATAGTAGCCTTATTAGATCCCTCATTTTCTCCACGTACAAACATCCTGAAGAACGCTTCAATGCAGAATATATAATAGACAATTGCCGGCCAAACAAGTTCAGTATTTCATCCGTCTCGTACTCTTTGATCCTCTCCAAGCACTATAGGAGAGTAAAACTGTTTCGAAAACAGCATTTTGCCTCTGGTAAGTAGCGCGCTGTCTTCGGATCCAAGATGTTGGGCGCATCCACACATTCTGACGTACATCACGGCTTGCTGTAGCCAATCGGCGCACACATCGCGTGTCCACAGTGATGATGCCACCCCCCTGGCCAATCCATATCATGTCCGCGGAGCGAACAGGGAAATGTGACCGTGGAGCGGACATAGATATCACTAATTTATTCAGACATATTTTTGGGTCATTTTAAAGGAAAGTACTGGAAGGATTGTCACCAAATTTATTAAAGCACGCTTTCGGGTCCAAGCCCCTGTCCCTGGCACAAATTTGGTGCAAATCCATCCAGCAGTTTCACCTGTAGCCGTGCGCAAAGTTTTCCCCCCATTCAGTCTATGGGAAAAAAAGACGTTTTGGGACCCCCCATAACAAAAAAAATCAGAGTGACCCATATACTTTTTTTGCAAAGTTTAGTGAGGATTTGTCTAGGGGGAGCGGAGTTATAAGCCACCCAAAAAGTGCTCTTCCTATGGAAACAGCAACTTAACCAAAACTACACGGCCACTACTGTGGCTGTTTAATATATATATATATATATATATATATATATATATCGGTTTGGTAATATATGGGGTTTTGGGGGGGGTTTGCGTTGGGTTGGGGTTAAAATTGACCTTCACAATTCGGTCAATTGTGAAAAGGTCAATTGTAATTCGAGAAATTGTAACTCGAACAATTTGTATACAACCCTCCATTCAACAGGCTGTACAGAGAGCTAATCTGAATGCATGCTGCACCCTCTGTTGGCCAATCATAGAGACCTGACTTACAAATTGCAATGATCCTACGATAGACCTAGCGACTCCACTAGTGTGGATCATGTGCCATGTGCAAAATAGCGCACAAAGATACAGAGACTTTTTCTGACTCAAGAGGAACTACTTTTTTGATCAAGGAGACTATTAATTGTCACAGTAAATACATAGTCTATGCCATCATATGCACTTGTGCACGTATACATATTGGCAGCACTATCAAGGAACTTAGATACAGAATACGGGAGCATGTCTATGCGATGAGTAAATCTGATTCAACACTACTCCTTGCCCAACATTGGCAAACGCAGCATCAATTGGATGATACAATGAATGTGAGATTTATTGGACTCAGACAGGTTTCTGGGGGTGAAAGAGGTGGAAATAGAGAAGTCCTCCTACGTCAGATAGAAGCCTGTATTATCTGCAAATTCAGAGCAACAGAGTTTGGCCTGAATCAAGACCATGAGATGGCATATTTTCTCTAAAAATGCCTTTGTTCACACTAACTTGTAATTTGCAGTAATACCCGACATTGTACTATATACATATAAATATCTCTCAGTTACTAGTATATATGATATCAATCAAACTGGATGTACTTTATTATAATTGTCAGCATGATTGATTTAGTGTTGACATCTTAATCCCCATTGTTTAAGACACCTGTTGGTCCAACCATATGTGTAAGATGTTTTTAAAGAGCCTCATTCGAGCAATATAACCTCGGATTTGTCCATTTTGTCCCCACTATTTCCCACTCCCCCCACTTTGTATGGGAACCCGTATCCACTCCGAGCATTTTAGCTTGTACCAACCAACCGGCCATGTATTATACATGGGACTGTTGCTGAACATCTAATTACCTATGTGCTTTAGCTTAACAGAGCAATTGATGCATATAATTAAGCTTGTAATTTCTACTTCATTTAATTATTTTTACTAATCTCATAAACCCGAAACTACCTTATCTTCCACCACAAATTTACTGTAGTGACAGTACTTTGAACAAACCCTAATATGGCGCCCGTTATTTTGCCTGACCTTCCATTTGGGACCTAATGGAAATAGTTGTAGGACTGGGGTTACCTAGACAACCTCTGTAAACGCAGACCTAGCGGGGCAGCAACTTCTTCAGACGGCAGTAGACTGTGTACGATTTGGTAGGTAAGTTCTAGGTCAATGATCTCACGCACTCAAACAGGCGTCCTAATTCTACTTTCTTAACACTTCGGATGAGCACGATCGTAGTACTTTGTATCATACGCTCACATCCGCAGCATTTAACTTGCCGTGTTTTTCGGGAAACCAGCGTTCATGTTACAATCGCGAATGCAGCACCTTCTGCATTTATGGCATACTTGCGAATGCAGCGACTACACCCCACTATTTTATCCACAAACACATTCCTAATGCTATTCACTTCACGGCTGTATTTGAAGCCCTCACTGTGTTAAGCCTGTTGTTCAACATTAACGGCCGGGTTATGAGCAGACTTTTAGTGCTCCTGCACCCGCTGCATTTTTGCTTGCACAATTTGCCCCATTTTTAACATTACGTGCATCACTGTATTAAGACCAACACAAACCATTTAGTTAACTCTAAAGAAGTGATATTATTATTCAACTGAACTCTACATCAGATACTAGAAGTAAATCACATGCTTCTCCACCGATGGCTAAATCGGGTTATTTGGCACCTTTTCTAATAGGGGGATTCATCCCGTGACTGTTTATGTTTCATTAAATTGCAAATCTAGATTTGGACTATAGGTAAGGCCCCACAGGGCAAAGGTAATACCCTACAAAGGATAAATGATACCTTATATGTATGTTTTACATTTTTCGCTTTGAAATATCTAATAACATGTTGTTTCTATCCTTCTTTTCTACATTGCTTTTATGTACTTGCCCTCAAGCTCCTCCCTTTTCGCCCCTCCCAACTCTCTGTGGTTACACCATGATTATCTTCGTTTATTATGGTTTGTGCTTATATGTGCCTTATTTTACATGATTGATCCAAAAACATATCAGCTAAGACTGAGCTACTTATATTCAGCTCTCGTCACGCTAGATCTCAGCTGTAGTGAGACTATTCCACCTTTCAGATGGAGGACTGTGTGATCTCGGTACCAAATAAAGTGAAAACCCTTGGAATTATCCTGGAAGTAGCCTTAGGAGTAGAGGCCCAGGTTAATTACACTTAAAAAAATTCTCATTACCATGCAAAATTATTAAGGCAAATAAAACCATTTATCTCGGAAAACAATTGCCCCTTGTCCGAGCCACAATCATCTCAAGAACTGACTATTGGTATGCCTTGTTGGGAGGTGCCAACAAGGGGTGTGTCCAGAAATGTCAAGTCCCCCAAAATTATGCGATTCGAGTTGCGAAACAATTGTCACACAGCTCCCATGTTTTCTGAACTGCAGAAAGAGCTGCACTGGCTGCCCGTTGCATCCTGAAAACAGTTCAAGCTACTCACCTTGGTGCATAAGTGTGTGCACGGTTCTGCCAAGGGTGGACTGTCCTATAGGGAACACTGGAGACATCCCGGTAGGCCTCTGCACCCTGGGCCTCTTTTATGCAGTATTTGCAAATGTTTCCATAGAAAAGGGTTTGGGCTTGTTGAAAATGTGTAATATGGGGCTACTTGAACATTCTTTCCAGGGCCTCTTTAGGTTCCCAGTCCACGCTTGGGTTATGGACCCTGTTATCTTTCAGAGAGACTGACAAAATATGAACCTAGCAGAATGTTAAGGTCCTCTGGAACCTGGCTACTTAAGTGCATTACAGCCAGACAAATCTTGGGAAAAGGAAGATCCTTTATCACGTTGGCCCCTAAAGTGTGGAATATCCTACCATTGGCCCTCAGGTAGGAAACCAATATTTTACACTTTCGTAAACAGTTGAATACATTTCTTTTCATGTAGATATCGGTAGCCTAGCCTCATTTCCAGCCCAAACTGTCATGTGCTTCAGGGTTTGTCCTCTGTCTTCGTGTCCAACCTCATGCCTATGGACTGCCCCACGGTATAAAGAAAAACTAATTAAATTTAAAACAATCATTCAGATCCCTACCAGTCTGCCTTCTCTTGAAAGAGAGGGGCCTCAGTTCACAGAGGAGACAGCAGTGCCGAGTCTTAGGATGCAGCTTGAGCTGGAAATTGTCCAGGATGAAACAGAAGTAAGTGATTTCAATCCGGCACTTCACCCAAGTCAACGTGTCAATCTGGAAAAATGAATACCCTTCATTTGAATGATAGACGTAACTTGATGGCCGTGGGCCAACCGTCTTATGCACCAAATTATAGAAATATAAACTGCTATGCTTGATCAACGAGCGGCCATTTTAAATGTAGTAAGAATCGCCATTTTGCTTGTTAACCATTGCTCATTTCTTTCTGTCTAAAAACTGCTTTGCAGCTTGCAATTCTTGCGGATTCTGCTTACTCTGCTCAACTGTTAACATTGTTGTCTGAATATGAAAGGACAAGATCGGGGGGCTGAAGAGTTTGCTGAACTCCTCATGAGTAGCCCAGAGAGGAATGCCCACGCTCCCTCTCTGTAGCCTTGGGAGGAAGCTGCAGGGCATTTAATCACTTCACAGCTGCCAGCCAGTCTCGTACGATGGAAGAATATGTTAGAATAATACAGTTAAAGGCTTGAATTATGCTTCTCTTACGGCCCCCCTTCGCAAAACCCTTTAGAACGTGTCAGCTCCCAGGACACGAACAGTACCTCATAGATAGCAAAGCTTGGAATGTGGCTCTTCCCCCGTGTACAGATTGCTTCCAAGAACAGAACCACCGTGTCCTAAAAGATGCCTCCGCACTTACTAAATTGCACATTGTTACTAGAATAGACATCGAAAACATTATAATCGTCATACTCGTCGGATATGTCCATCGTCACCCCGAGTTCAAAGGAACTTAATACAGAGGGGTGTTGAACATGACTTTGCTGATTGTATGATATGCATTTTGTATATATGTAACTGATGTACGTAATTCGCTCTCTTGCGTCCCTCGAGATCTAGGAAACTCACGTCGCGGGGCGTGAGATCAGAATGGGCCAATTGATACTATCTTTTGCTTGCAATAAACCCTAGCATTGGGAATTTGAACCTCATGTCTGGCGCATCTTTTCGTGTATGGTCATTGCCTTGTTTCCATAGCACGTGGGACCCCTAAGGGCCCCTTTCAAGATGGCGCCAGAATAGGGACCCTCCCCCACTTGCCCCATCGTATACGTTGTAACGGAGTAAAGGCGGAAGAACGGCGAGGACGGGACGGTCGAGCCGGGATCAAGAAGTGTACGGGGCGCCCTGTAGAAGAGAGGAGAGATTCCTTCCGCAGATCTGCACACATCTGATCCCTGATCGACATACCGGGCCAGAGGGCAAAGGAGGCGAGGGTCCCGAGACGAGGCAGAAGCCAGAGAAGCGCAGACACGACGTGGGGAGAGGTTGCGTTAGAACAGGCGACTTGTTTTATCAGGTGAGTCATTCCCTGATTCAAAGACGAACCTGATTTTTGTTAGAGTGTTGATTTTGCAAACTCAAACGTCCAGGTAAAAGTTGCTAACCAAAGGGGAAGGTTAAAGAAACATGCCTGGAGTACTGTCCACTTTAGCGGGGCTTTTCAGCTGTGGTAGACAGTCCTTGGAATATGGCCAAAGTGCACCGCCTGGGGGAACGCCGGCTTATGATATGTATGCGAAATATGGTGTGGGTGCGATAATATTTTGTGAAATCTGGCATAGGCAAACTAGAAAGCAACCCGACCATCAGTGGCTGATTAATGGTAGTCTTGAGATGGGGAGGATAGATAACCTACAGAGGGTGCTGATTAGAAAGAAAGCGCAACCTGCAGCTTTTGCGACCGTCAAAGATTGGAGGAGGGAAGCAATGTTCCGACTAAGGAGTAGAGAGAAGCAGGCGCGTAGGCATAAAACGAAGCTTGAGATAGCAGAAGAGAAGGAAGAGGAGGAGTGGACTGAGAGTCTAAGACGGGAAGGGAGTCGGGACCAGATGAACATAGACAGAATATACCCGCAGCAGGAACTACACGTAGCAGATGAATTAATGGAACATTCGTTAACTAACACGGGTCGAGGCCCAAAACCAGAATCGAAACCAAACACGCCAGCAGTGACTGCGCGGGCCCAACCAATAGCTCTCATACCCCCTCCCGCAGCCCGCGCACTTCCCCTCACGCAAGCGTTAACCCAAGCCCCGCCCACAGCACGGGCACTCCCACAAGCGCAGACCGCGGACACACAATTTCCCAGCACCCAGCAAGGCCCTTCACAGATGCCACCTGTGTCACTTGTCCCATCTGCACCTCCCGCTCTAGAGACAGATTCAGCACCATCCGCCCCTCCCGAAGTCGAGATTGAGACTGGGGAGGCGAGAGGCGGGGCTGAAGGAACAGGATTTGGACGGGTAACTCGAAGCGCGATCAGCAAAGAGAGAAAGATTGAATTATGGCAAGAGGCAGAAATGTACATAGAAGGAAATGATGAGACGGCAGCATTGGCCTCATTGTATGGGTACCGAAGAAGCGACAAGAGACAGGTAGTGTTGGAATGTATGGGGAACTTTTTGGTGGGAGACTGGAAAAAGTTGCTTGACAAATTACCACCACAACGATTGTTAGATTTGAACCAACTTGCATGTTGTAGAATAAAAGATGAAGAAGTGAAGGAACATGTGGATAGACTTTTTGATCTTAAAAATGAGTTGGATAATGAGGATGCTGAAATGTTTGCTACACCTGAGTATAGTAGAGAGTTTATTAAGAAAGGTAGGAAGGAGGCGTCAAGGTTGAGTATGAAAAAATCATGGCCGAGAGTTTTTCCAGGTGGTACAAAGCATTTGCCGGTACCGGGACAGATAGGCGATAAACAAAGATTGCAGGTATGGGTAGGGGAAACAATGCGACGGATGTCGAACAAAAGAACGTCAGTAAAAGAAGTAAGTGAGATATGTAATGGGTACCCATTGGAGATGAGAAAGGAAGCGATGCAAACGATAGTAGGGGTGTTACTGCAGCAGGTCATTGGATACAATAGAGGTAGAGGTAATGCACAAGGCCGGGGAAATTTGAATAATATGCATGGGGTGTCATTGGGATTAAATCAATGTGCGTACTGTAAGGAGGAAGGACACTGGCGAGCACCTGCACCTACAGAATAGCGGTGGGTTTGGTCAGAGAAGGCCTCATAGAGGACATCAGGAGTCGAACGGCCCAAGCAGAAGTAACATGCAGCAGCAGCAGGGATATACCAATGGAGGTACTCAAACCCAATCATATGGCCAAAACCAAGCACAACAGAACCAGACATTGAACCAAAGTGTTTCGAACCAAAATCAGGGCGGGCAGGGCCAACAGAGAAATGATCAGAGTGGAGGACATCGAGGGGGAAATGGGAATATTTTTGATACACAACCAAACACGTATTATAGCAGTAGCGGTGACTACACATCGGACGATGTGTTATTTTCGCGATAGGACAGCCCACGACAGGGGTCGGATCCAGTGTCTATTCCCGTGAATCAGAGAGGACCCTACGTAGAAATGAGAGTCGGGAATAAAGAGCACTGTTTCCTTGTAGATACAGGGGCACAGAAGTGTTCGATAGACCACCAGTTGGTTCCGGAGATACCACTGTCGGGGCAAAAGAATGTTTCTGTTGGGTTCGCAGGTACACCAGTAATTAACCCCATGTCCGAAGCTGTCCCAATTCAATAGGACCATTTATGGAGCAGTGTCCATTTCTTTTGACAGAGAATTGTGGAGAGAACTTGCTAGGATTAAATTTGTTGAGAAAATTGGGGGCAGTCATACATTGTACGGCAGACGGGGTGTTCCTCACGATGTGGCCTCACGATGCACCGGTGACAGAATTCATGTCAAAAGAGTTGCCAGAAGAGTTAAGTGGAGTACCAACCCGTCTGTGGGCAATGCATGATAATGATGTAGGATGCTTGAAAATAGAGCCATCAAAAATAACTTTGAAAGAAGGTGTAACACTACCACGAATTCCCCAGTATAAAATTTCTGTTGAAGGTGAGAAGGGATTGAAAAGCATTGTTACTGACCTGGTGAGATTGGGGGTGGTTGAGGAAATTGCAGGGAGCACGTGCAACAGCCCGATTCTTCCAGTTTACAAAAAAGGAGGAAATGAAGTACCCTATCGTTTCATAATTTATCTGCACGCAGTAAACAAAGTGGCAGACCCACAATTCCCTTTGGTCCCAGATGTCACAACAATACTGACAATGATACCGGCCACTGCAGAATACTTTAGTGTGGTTGATTTGAAGAACACATTCTTTAGCATCCCAGTGGATAAAAGCAGTAGATATCTGTTTGCGTTC
Source organism: Ambystoma mexicanum (assembly GCF_040938575.1). Classification (NCBI taxonomy): domain Eukaryota; kingdom Metazoa; phylum Chordata; class Amphibia; order Caudata; family Ambystomatidae; genus Ambystoma; species Ambystoma mexicanum. Next base: position 757,679,778 of record NC_090927.1, on the reverse strand, counting down.
ACTCTAGGAGGTCGATCATTCACATTCACACGCATTCCACAAGGATATACAGAAAGCCCGAGTATTTACAGCAGAGCGCTAAAAGAGCAGCTAGACATGCTAGAATTACCCGAAGGTTGCGTACTCTTGCAGTACATAGATGACTTATTATTAGCTGACACGAAAGAGATCTGCAAAGAAAGTACTGTATTACTCTTGACACATTTAGCGACCCATGGTCATAAGGCAAGTTTGAAGAAATTCCAGTATAATCAAAAGGAGGTGTCTTATTTGGGTTACCTACTTTCGAAAGAAGGGAGAAGATTAACACCAGAACGCATAGAAAGTATTTCTAGTATGCCTATTCCAAAAACTCAAAAAGGAGTGAGAGCTGTAATAGGCATGGCCTCTTATTGTCGGCAGTGGATCAGTAATTTTGCGTTGATTGTGAAGCCAATGATAAAATTGACTAAACAGGATGCAGAGATGCCTTTGCAGTGGGATGAGGAATGTCAGAAAGCGTTTGAGCAATTGAAAGTTGCATTGTGTGCTGCGCCAGTTTTAGGCACTCCCAACTATAAAAAGATCTTCAGACTATTTGTGAGTGAGAGTGAAGGATGTGCATTGGTGGTTTTGACACAGGAACAAGGTGGAAGAAATAGGCCGTGCGGCTATTTTTCTTGCGCGTTGGACCCTGTAGCGCACGCACTACCACGATGTTTGCGATCCGTCGCAGCGGCTGCTGCGTCAGTGAAACAAACGGAAGGAATGGTATTGGTGCACACTTTAATTCTGATGGTGCCACATGCTATAGACGTTATATTAAATAGGACGCAGACGCAACACCTCACCGCAGCCATACTGACAAGATATGAGCTCATCTTGTTTGCACCCCACATCCAAATTATGAGGGGTAGCACATTGAATCCTGCAGAATTAATGCCACTGCCCATAGCAGAAATTGGTGACAACGAATCACCACCCCATGATTGTTTAATGATCACTGAAGAAGAAACAAAGGGAAGAATTGATTTGAGCGATATGCCACAAAAAGAGCCAGATGGGGAGTTATTTTGCGATGGCTCTTGTTTTAAATTACCTGATGGCACATCAACGGCTGCATATGCAATTACTACCCTAAAGAGGGTTGTAGAGAGAAGAACGATCCCCTACAATTCGGCACAAGCCGCAGAAATAATAGCACTGACTCGAGCCTGTGAACTCTCTGAGAATCTGAACGTAAATATTTATACTGACAGCCAGTACGCCTTTGGCGTGGTTCACAATTTTGGCCGACTTTGGGCTGAGAGGGGTTTCTTGACATCACATGGAGCCAGGATTCAGCATGGCCCTTTGATTGTGCGATTGTTGTCTGCGCTCACGTTTCCAAAGCGCCTAGCTATAGTAAAGTGCGAGGCGCATAAGAAAGTAACATGCAGAGGTGGAGAGGGAAACGCGTTTGCAGACAGGATTGCGAAGCAAACAGCCACAGATTTGGGGAATAAAATGATGACAGTACAGACTGAGGAAGCACCTTGTATGATAGAGAATGGAGTTGCCACAGTCAAAGAAATGCAGGCTGAGGCCACGACCGAAGAGATTCAGGGGTGGGCTAAGGGCTCTGCTGAGTTAGATTTGGAAGGATGTTGGGTGGACAAGGAAACAAAGAACTGGATGTTGCCAAATTGTTACGTAACTGCAATGGTTATAATGGCGCATAGCCCTACCCACATCTGCGCAAAGAAAATGGTACAGCATTTATCCACAGTATGGAAGAATGAGCACATAAAAAAGAATGCAGAAAGGCTAGTGCAGAATTGTATCACGTGCCTGCAACACAATGTAGGAAAGGGAACCGTGACTCCAGAAGGTAGTTTCGGCCCACCCTCTATGCCGTTTGAGGTGGTCCATTTTGATTTCATAGAAATGGAAAGGTGCCAGAACTACAAGTACGTGTTTGTGGTAATCTGTGCATTCAGCAAGTGGGTGGAGGCATATCCTTTAAAAGACTGTACTGCCATGTCCACAGCAAAAGTAATGCTGAAGGAGTATTTCTCCCGGTTTGGGTTGCCTCGTGTCCTGTGGTCAGACAACGGCCCCCACTTTGTGGGCGCAGTAGCGCTACAGATCTGTGCAGGTCTGCAAATAGAGAAGCGATTCCACAGTTCAAGGCATCCCAGTTCTGCCGGGCTTGTGGAGAGACACAACGGAATCCTGAAGTCAAAGATAGCGAAAATTTGCGCTGGGAGCAAGTTGAGTTGGGTGGATGCATTACCCCTAGCGCTGTTGTGTATGCGCACGTCTGTGCAGGCTAAGACTGGGCTCTCCCCTTATGAGATTATAATGGGGAGACCAGCAAATGTATGGTGCGCACCGCAGCCCAGAAAATTATGTGAGGTTGAGCATCCTATGTTAAGCACTTACTGTGGACTTTTAATACAAAAGTTGCGTTTGATTCATCAGCAGGTGCAGGAGGCGTTGCCGATGCGATATACAGGACCGGGGCACTCACTGGAGCCTGGGAGCTGGGTGCTAATCAAAAATTTTGAACGGAAGACAGCATTAGCACCCAGGTGGCGCGGCCCCTATCAAGTACTTTTGGCAACACAGACGGCCATCCGAGTGGACGGACGCAAGGAATGGATCCATGCTATCCATGCCAAAAGGTTCCCAGCGTCACTGAAAACTTTGCCTGATCCAGACGACGAGAAAAAGACAACGATCTCGGAAACGAAAGAAACTGTTGCCAGTCCAGTGCCACAGCATCAGCCTGAGCGAGAAGTGAAAGTTGAAACAAAGCGCAAACGAGAAGTGAAACTCGAAACAGAGTCTGAGGAGGCTGCCAGTAAGGGGGAAGGGCGAAAAGTGCCCCAACGTTGCTCAGCGGAAACAACATCACTGCCGAACGACACGAACCCTGCATTGCAAACACAAGCAGAAACAACGCGTGCACCCCTTTGGCACCCACCAGTTCTCGCGAATGCACCAAAGCCAGAGAAAGAAACGACATCATTGCCACGACGCCCATCGCTGCCCATCATTGTGCCACAGGCAGACGCTGAGCCTGATCCTGGAAATGCAAGGGCACTATTCACAGATCATACAATAGCAGGAGTGAATCGATATAATCTGCGGCCTTGACAGGCAAAGTGATCCACAGATCTTTGGTGCTTTTCTTTTTGGCCTTTGGTTCTACTCACGGACGGAGTAGGAACCAGGGGCGTAGAGGAGAGAAGTGTGAGAATTGTGCAAGTCGGACAATTCAAAACTCACGGCTCCTCGGTGCTCTTATAAAGTACATGTGTCAGGAGCCAGAGCGGGACAAGCTGGATGCACATGGTACTCTATGAATAAAGAACTGTTCAGAAATTGTCTGAGCAGTGGGAGAAAGAACAACTAATCTTGCTCGGGAGTGGATAAATGATCCATGCTGTGAAAAGGCTGGGAGAATTGAACAGTGACATTTTTCGTTGAACCTTTCTGGCATCAAGAACGAGAGACATTCACGACGAACTTCGCCAGCAAGAAGAAGGACGATGAAGAACAAGTCAAGACCGGTTTCAGCCTCCTCCTGCACCCCTGCTAAAAAAATTATAGATTTAGAGACTGTGGCCCTCATTACGACCCTTGCGGAAAGCGACTGACCGGAGCGCCACAGCGTAAATAGCGTTTCCGCCATTGCACGAAGGAGCAAAGTGCGGCCCATTCCGACCCATCGGGCACGAGCACCACGCCACGGCGGAAGTGCAAAGTCCGCGATGGCGGAAATGACCCCAAAACGGCCCACACCGCCGCCGTACGGCGCCCTAGGTGCAATACCGCCACCCCTCTTAGCGGTCACCGCAGTGTGCGCCTACCGGAAAGTACGGTGACCGGAAATATACGGAAACAGAAGTTAAAACATGGGCCCGGAACGGGAAACATCCCGGCGTACACCTATAAAAACACTAAAACCACACAACCACTAAAATCACTACCCTGAAACACACCCCAACCCGTCACCCACCCTAGCGAAACCAAGACAAATGGGAAAAGTAGCGAAGAAAGCGTGCGACCGCAAGCGGCAGGTCCACTTCTCCCGCGAGGAACTCACCGTGCTAACAGAGACCCTCCAGGAGAATGCTGCCGTCGTCTTCTCCACGCAAATGACCAGAACGGCACTTGCAAACAAGAAGACCATATGGGCTCTGGTGGCACAGCGGGTAAGTGCGGTGGGGACCGCACCCCGCACCCCACAGCAATGCCGCAAGCGATGGGACGACCTGCGGATACGCGTCCGCAGCATACTCTCTGCCAACCGCAACATTGCCACAGCCACCGGGGGAGGTCCTGAATCACCCATCAAGTTGACCCCCTGGGAAGAAATCTGTGCCTCCACCATCGGAATGGAGAGCATAGAGGGAGTCGGAGGGATGGAGAAAGGAGTGCAGACATCCGAAGATTCAGGTAGGTGTACCAGATAAAACAATGCCAAATCCACACAGTCCATCCATGTGAAGTACCATGCGTCCACATAGTGCAACAGAAACACATGTCCAGGAGAACGGCCACACACATCGGCCTGATAGCGCACGTTAAAACCCACAATAAATACATAAATAATTAAAAACCCCTAATACACGCACTACACGTGCAGCAGGCACACCCTAACTGCAGGCTGCCAAACAACTGCACCCTCACTCCACACACAAATCAAAGCACCTCCAAGGACCCGACCCAAATCACCCTCAGGTACCACCCCAGAGCATGTGATACAATGCCATTCCAATTCGCACAGACCCATCATTAACCCTCGCCCTCCTTTACTCCACCACAGGGTCCGATCCAAACGACGAGCTACAGGACACCCCTACCAGCACACCTGCAAAGAGGGCCAAGACCAACGGCCAGAGACCCTCCACCTCAGCTGCACGCATCAAGACACGGCAGCAGCACAAATCAGGTGGCAGCACAGAGGAGGGAACATCAACAGGCACCCCAGCAGCCAGCATGCCCACAACACCACCACCACAGGTCCCCCCAATGGATGCCACAGAAGGCACTGCCTCTGGTGGCAGCAGCACCATAGGTGACACCCCATTGATGGCAGCATGCTCCGACACAGAAAACGGGGATGCCGAAGTCAGATCCATCCATGACCTGTCCCAATCCCCCCTGTCTGTCCCATCCCGTACAACATGAGGATACCACGCAGGGGCACCCACAAGACAACGACTGGCCATCCCCCCCAAGCCCTGTGGCAAGGCAACATGAGGACAACAGCCCCTCTGTGACACCCCCGCAAATGGGCATGGCCCAGCAGAGGCAACAGTCCCTCGACCAGTTAATCGTGCAACAGCAGCAAATGGCCACGCTCCTCAAGGACCATGCCGATGAATGTGGGGGCACTAAGGCAGACATAGAAACATCAACTGAGACACTTAGGGCAGAAATGGAGAGAGGCACAGAGACGCTGAGGGCACAAATGGAGAGTAGCACCGAGAGCCTGAGAGTCCAAATGGAGAGAAGCACCGAGAGCCTGAGGGGGGAACTGCATGCGACGTCCAAAGACGTATGTGCCGAACTTGCCGCAGTGCGCCGTGTGCTCACTGAGCTCTCGCAAACCCTTAGGGACATGCATGGACGTGAGCAGGCAGACACATCATCCGTTGCAAGTTCCGTCCAGGGCAGCCCCCAACGTAGATCTGGAAGGAACCTGCGCTCCACAGGCAGGGGTGCCCCTGATACCCGCAGAGGGGGCTTGCAATAGCGACAGCCCACTGACAATGAGCATCTTTGGACACTGGGGTTCGTGGGGGAGGTAGGAGGGTGGAGGGGGTGTGTTGGGCTCACTTGGGTGGCGGGTCGATAGGGTGTTCAACATGACATCACATATGCCATAAAAAGTGCACGATCAACCAATGAGATGTGTGGACATTGATTTCTGTGTACTAGGCCATCATAGGCGTACAGTCCATATTGTGCATGTCCCAGACACGCACAGTGCCACGAGTCCCGTGTCCATGTATCAGCCACCAGGCGTGAGTGCTAGAAGCATGCATCAATGAGATGCTGACGAATGTCACGGGCCTCCGGTGCCTCGCAGACTCCATGAGGTGCTGCCACATCCCCACCCTCATCATGACCATCATCAGGTGCTTGCAGTTCTGCGTCAGGGGGCATGGGCACATTTCTACGTACGCACATGTTGTGGAGCATGACACATGCCATCACCATCTTTGCAACCTTCTCATGGCGGTACAGGAGTGCCCCGCCAGACCTGCTGAGGCAGCGGAAACGAGTCTTCAGTAGGCCGAATGCCTGTTCAATGACTACACGGGTACGTGAGTGGGCATGGTTGTAGTCCTCCTCATGCTGGTCCCGTGGGTTCCGGACTGGTGTGAGGAGCCATCTCTTCAGTGGATATCCAGCATCACCTGTATGTGGACGAGAAACGTATGATGTGGAATGCCATTGCTACGTACGCACCCCCCCCCTTCCTGCCAGGTCATTGCCAAATCACATTCCCCACATAATCATGCATGTAATGAGACTCACCGAGTAGCCAGGATCTGTTCCCTGCGTGTCGCTCCATGTAGCGTGGTATTGTAGAGTTCCTCAAGACCATAGAATCATGGGTCGATCCAGGGAATCGGGCACAACAATGTGTAATGATCCTGTTGGAGTCACACACCATTTGTACATTCAGGGAATGAAATTGTTTTCTGTTGCGGTACTGGGCCTCCATGGCATGTGGGACGACCAATTCCACATGGGTGCAGTCGATGGCACCAATGCAACCCGGTATGCCGGCAAGTGCATGGAATCCCACTTTTGTGTTGGTAATTTCCTGCTCCGAGCGTGGTAGGGAGATGTAGTCGTCTGCGTGCTGCAGGAGGGCATCGAGCACTTGCAATAGTGTCCGTGAGAACAGTGGCTGAGAAATGCCATGTAACTGTCCGACTGTGTGCTGGTAGGTGCCTGTGGCCAGGAAGTGGAGTACAGACACCACCTTCAGTAGGGGTGGGATGGCGGTAGGGCTATCTATCATGCTGACAAGGTCAGCCTGTGTCATGTCCACAATGGCGGCTATGGTGTCCCGGTCCAGACGGTAGAGGGTGTGGATCTGCTCATCAGTGAGGTTGAACGGATGTGCTCGGAGGCGTGGGATTGCGGGCTGCCTGCGTGGTGGTAGTGGCTGTGCTGGCGGCCCTTGCTGGCCCTGCCTTGGCCTCCTCCTCCTCCTGCGTCTCCTTCGTGCGGCCGGTAGCAGTTTGTGTTCGTCTTCTTCTTGGAGTTGGAGTAGTTGCAGTGCTATCAGGTCCCCCAGGGCCAACATCGCGAGTCCTGCCGGTAGCATTTCGGTGTGGTTGTGGGAGGAGACTGGCTGTGCAATTTATGTGTTTTCAGGCTGTATGGCCTCCACCTGTGGTGATTAATTCCACCTGTGCAAGCTGCTCTCCCCTTTGGCCGAGCAGGTCCCGCGCACAACGCTGCAAATCTGGGAATGGCATCTTGCTATTGCAATCCTGTATTTGTACCCGATGGCCGTGTAACATTGGTTGACATGTTCATTCTGCTGTGGTCCCATTGTTGCACATACTATCTGTGCAGTCGCGAAAAGACTTGTGAAGGGTCAGTGGAACGTAGTACTCGAGTAACGGTGGGCCCTCATGCATCACTTTACCGAGTTGCAATGACGGGCGGGGCGTCCCATTTGTGGGTGAAGGCAGTTGCCATTTTCACACACAGCCGCACTCGATGGAATAATTAGTGATTTCAAACGGCCACAGATGCCTTTTCGGCGTGATGTTGCAAATGTGGAATTCCAAGGGCGGCGCTTTCGGTTTCCAGCTAGCGGCGAGGAGATGCCCACAGGTCTGACTGCAAATATAACGTTCTGTTGTTCAATGTCCTTGAGACAGGGCCCATGGCGAGGAAGCAATGATTGATATGAATAGTTTGGGATGCGCAATTGCTACGTGGGCGATGAGGCCGGCCGTTCCCACATACATGTTACTTCACAACACTGGAATTACGGGCTGGGGCACTGTGGATTTTGCAGGCTGCATAACGCACAGACTCAATGGATGTTTCTAATGTTATGTGAGTAATTATTCAGGCGTTTTGATTCCGGGATGAGGGAATGATGAATGGATGCATGGGCAGGGGATTTGATACAGAGTTTGCCATGTACAGGGCTTCTTGGGATCTATCCGCCTCCCCTACGCTATGTGATGCAGGGCTGCCATGGTGGGACCATCGTCTATCTGGCCTTGTTGAGCCCTCCCTGTCTCGACACGCCCTCAGACACTTGTGTCCATGCACATTAACATTCCCATCTGATGGATTCTGTTTTGACAGACGCATGCACAGGTACACTCGTTTGTGATGGTGTTTGCACCTCGATATAGATGGTTAGGAGTCGCAAGTGGTTTTGGGGTGGTGATGATCCTTTGGAGTGGGCTAGCATGCATATGGCTGTGGATTTCGTGTGATCATTGAAGTGAGTTGTTGGAATGTAGTTCTGATGGCCATTCTGTTCTTTTTCTTTTCTTTTGGTTGACAGGTATCTCCTCCCCTTTTGCCACTGCCATCTGTATGCCACTCCTGCAGATGGCTTTTACTCCCGACACCTGCTGCTTCGTGTTAATCAGTGGAGCAGCATTACGATCTTATGGGACGATCGCCAATGGCCCACATGCCCTTACGCAGTACTGGTGGCTCGGAGCAACATTTCGGCCTTTCAGCTGGACTAGTGCCTCCCCATTGGGACGGCCCTGCGGTTCTGTGCGCTTCCATGTTGCCTTTTCGTACGTGAATGTGGCTCTGTGTACCATGAGGGAACAGGACGACACACAAGTAGTGGCTGGTCATTTCTTGCGGATGCAGCCCACAATGGTGATTGGTGTTTAGGAGTTCATGGCCTGATGGCTGTATGGGCTTGGTGACTTTGATGTGCATTAAATTTCTATTCTGATTTGGCCCGTGTAGCGTTTTTCTTTGCAAGTGATGTGGCATATGCCTATTTGGGGGGCGATGTATTGTGAGGAGATCTGCATTGGGTTCCAGCTTCGGAGTTTAGTTGCGTGGTACTGTACTGTGCGCGTTTGCCTACTAAGCCCGTGAGGTCAGGGATGGGGGCTGCCAATATGACAGTTTGAATGTTGTCATGCTCAGGGGCGGGGGATTGGGTTTTGTGTAACAGATGCCGGTCAGCCAGGTGGACTGGTGGAATGATGTGATTCTCGGAACATGGCTGGTCACAGGTGCCTGTGTTTGCGTGCGTTTCTTGGTGGGGGACTGTGGTCATGTCCATTGGGATGGCTTCTGTATTCGTGCCATCTGTGCCCTGCAGCTCCCATTGGCCCCTCTTGTGTTTCTTTTGTTCGTTGCCATGCATGGGTGACTTGTACATTTCGATGGTTGCATTGTGGCTTCATTGCGCCTACGGGGAGTTGTACTTTGTGGGCAGGGAGCGGTGTACAGGCACTCAGTGGGGCCGTTTACGGTTGATTCGCGATGCCGTACTTCTCACCATGGCGGAATGGTACATTACGCCATGCCTGATGGCGTTAGGTACATGTCCGCTAGGGTCGGAATTGGCGTACCGTTGCGCCATGGTGGTGTTTGCGGTTTGGCATGGCGCGCGCGCGCGTGCTTGGTGCAGTTAGCGTTGGCGTTCACTACGGTGTCGCTAATGGCTTCGTACTTTGCGGTGACGGGTCATAGTCGCACCGAGCGCTATTCGATGGCGGTATTGCATTTCCGCCATCGTTTTCCGATTTCCGCAAGGGTCGTAATGAGGGCCTGTAAATTTAGGAAAAAAGCATGGAAAAAGGAATACGATACTGATTTGGACATTGGTCCTATGTTTCTTAAGTATGATAGTACCAACAATAACAGATATTACACTATGGTTCCTGGAGTACGTACACCCATTAGAAATACTTTTGCCAAAAACAGCTACTGAAAGCCCGGTTCATGTAATCACTGGTACTTTGCCCAGAATGGAAGAAAGACATAGAGAAGGTTACGGCAACAATGCATTGTTGCTCATCATGAACATGACCCATGCGGTGTTAAAGAAAAAAGATTGCTTGGTTTGCGCCCATTTACCACAGCACGGTGGGAAAGGGATAGGCTGGTATTCACAACCATTGCCATTGATTTATTCCTGTGAAGTAACGTTAAGTGCAATGTTCTTTGGGAAATGGAACAAGAGTAGTACGGGTCAGCTAGATGACACCAATATGAATGAATTTGAGGAAGTAATAATGAGACCTGTGGGTTGTTCCATATTCCAAAAAACTTGCGTATTTGCACTAGAACCCGAGAGAAAGAATAAACGAAAAATAACAAGACTAGACAGATTACATAGGCAGAATAGACCAACCCCGCCAGCAGAAAGAACATCAGTAATGACATTTCGGATGAGAGATGAATGGAACAAAGATGCTGTGCCCCCTGCCTATGCAGTGGATCACAGCCCCAAAACTGCTCCCCTATGTCTACAGGAAAAGGGTTCCTATAAAGTAGGAACGTTTAGCAACTGCCTGAACATCGTGGTTTTAAAACATGAAATAGAACCCGTGTACGTGTGAGACCCTGTTTATTTTATATGTGGAGAAAAAGCATATCCATGGTTACCTAGGAATGAGGTACATGCTACCTAGGTCTACTGTTTCCAGGAGTGTTCCTCTTGGAGAAAGCAGAAGTAGCCAGACGAACAAAAGGTAGAACTCAAAGGAATAGTGAGGATGGAATGATAGCAATGGATATAGCCAAATCATTTATACCGTTCTTGTCCCAAATAGAAAACTCTTACAATATAAGAAAACTGTCTGGAATATTACAAAAAACAATAGATTCCACAACGGATATTTTATTGAATATGACGTTAGAAGAAAAAGGAATAAGACTGATGGCACTCCAAAACAGGATGGCTCTCGATATAATATTAGTTGATCGTGGGGGAGTTTGCAAGCTCGTAAAAACTGCATACTGTGTGTATATAGATGACTACTCCCCTACGATATTTAAAGCGATCCGGAAATTACATGTCATAAGTTCCACACTCTCTACTGAAGCAGGGGGGTGGGGGATAGAATCCTGGTTATGGGGATTATTGTGGGCTTGGGGATGGAAGTTAATTTTGATACTAATGATGGTACTCTGGATATTCATAACATGCTGCTGTTGCATATAATGCTTACCAATAATATGCACTGAAATAACTGATGGATGTACTAAGGGATGTATGCACATGGTGTTGAGAGGAAAACAAACGCATGGCCGGAATAACAGAGACACTGAGGAAACAAAAATAGTAAAACAATTCATGGCGATAGACATTAATGATGGCGATGATTCAGATGCAGATACCCCAGACTCCTCCTCAGAAGAGGAGGATACAATGAATAAATAAGACGTTTGGCAAACGGCCAAAAGGAGGGTTTGTCAATCTGGAAAAATGAATACCCTTCATTTGAATGATAGACGTAACTTGATGGCCGTGGGCCAACCGTCTTATGCACCAAATTATAGAAATATAAACTGCCATGCTTGACCGACGAGTGGCCATTTTAAATGTAGCAAGAATCGCCATTTTGTTTGTTAACCATTGCTCATTGCTTTCTGTCTAAAAACTGCTTTGCAGCTTGCAATTCTTGCGGATTCTGCTTACTCTGCTCAACTGTTAACATTGTTGTCTGAATATGAAAGGACAAGTCCGCGGGACTGAAGAGTTTGCTGAACTCCTCATGAGTAGCCCAGAGAGGAATGCCCACGCTCCCTCTCTGTAGCCTTGGGAGGAAGCTGCAGGGCATTTAATCACTTCACAGCTGCCAGCCAGTCTCGTACGATGGTAGAATATGTTAGAATAATACAGTTAAAGGCTTGAATTATGCTTCTCTTACTGCCCCCCCTTCTCAAAACACTTTAGAACGTGTCGGCTCCCAGGACACGAATAGTACCTCATAGATAGCAAAGCTTGGAATGTGGCTCTTCCCCCGTGTACAGATTGCTTCCAAGAACAGAACCACCGTGTTCTAAAAGATGCCTCCGCACTTTCTAAATTGCACATTGTTACTAGAATAGACATCGAAAGCATTATAATCGTCATGCTCGTCGGATATGTCCATCGTCATCCCGAGTTCAAAGGAACTTAATACAGAGGGGTGTTGAACATGACTTTGCTGATTGTATGATATGCATTTTGTATATATGTAACTGATGTACGTAATTCGCTCTCTTGCGTCCCTCGAGGTCTAGGAAACTCACGCCAGGGGGCGTGAGATCAGAATTGGCCAATTGATACTATCTTTTGCTTGCAATAAACCCTAGCATTGGGAATTTGAACCTCGTGTCTGGCGCATCTTTTCATGTATGGTCATTGCCTTGTTTCCATAGCACGAGGGACCCCTAGGGGCCCCTTTCAAACGCCTAGCGTGTAATGCACAACTGAAATCCTTATTTATTTTGTGTCTAAAAGTCCTTTTATACTGAACGATGTACCACTCATATCACGCCCCTCTCTTGGAACCCCCCCCCCAGTTACACTGAACCAGGAATCAGGCTGGTTTGCAAAGTTAAAATAATTATTTATGTATTCACAATATAATCAAACTATGTTTAATGGGTATAAAATAATCACCAATGGGGTCATGTAACACTAAGCAATCTCTTTAATCACAATTAGTAATAATGAGCAAAACCCATGGACAGAAATGTCCATCCCAATTGCCCCCCAGCAAACACAAGAGAACAACGGAATAGATTGGCAAACTGTCAAAATGGTTTTAAGGTTATCTTGAGAATGGAATGTGAACAAACAAAATATGGTTTAAATTGCTGAAATTGTTTAAATTCTTATGGGAGCCGCTGTGGATAGTTACAAACACTAGCAATGATGTTATACTAAGAAACAATGTGAAATCTTAACTTGAGGTCGGGTGCAATCAAAAGCTGTTTTACACGTGATCGAAGTTTCCTAAAACAAAATTTGTGGCACATTTTTCCACGCACTGTAATCGCGATCGCGGCAGAACTCTATGGATTTGGAATCTGGGGCTTAGGTTCGAATTAAAGCTGTGGATGTTAGCTACAAACAGAAGTTGAAATTTTGTTTCTAGCATATAAACTGACGAAGTTATGGACGTTTTAGTGGAGGTCGTTTTTTTTTCGGATAGGCGCAAGAAGGGGAACACAGGAATGCACTTTTAAAAGAGGAAAATGATTTCTTATACTAGATTATGACTATAGAAAAAGAGAATGCCACACATGAATCTCCACAGTCCTGGCCAGGGACCCTTCACGTGGTAGATACCCACTTTCATTCTGGGATTCAATTAATTTTTTCACAACACTAATGATTTATGATTTTAGAAAACAGATAAGAGAAACTTAGCACAAGAACAGTTCTGACAAGTCAAAAATACTCCTAACACTACCAGTTCTGAATACAAGATAGGATGGGTTTAAGATAGGGATTACTATGGACAGTATATATGCTAGTGATGCAGTCCTATCTATAGATACTCACTATATGTGTTTCAAATGGAACCTCAGGGATTCTGGTCAGGAATTCTGGTCAGGGATTGGCAGCGTCAAGGCGCTCTGGACACCAGATTGGACTGGGTCTGTTTACAACATGGAACAGACTGGATTGGGTTAGCAATGGTTCTGGTCACAACATGGCACAACTGGATTGGATCTCTTGGTTCTGGTGCTAATTCTTTTCAGCAGGGAAGCAGTACAGCACAGCCCGGCTGTTTCTTCTGTTCCCCTTAGATTTCTGGGGTTCTGGGATCTTAAGGACTAGCTGAAAGTGGTTCAGCTATATGATGGGCCTTTCTGCTTTCCAAGTTTCTGGAGTCTGGAGCAAGGAAGATGGATGGTTCTAAAGCAGGGTGGTCTGCCAGCAATTGGTTAGCGGGTGAATCTGTGTGTCCTTTTTTCAGTCTATGATGTCCATTCTTTCTTTTTGGTCCAAGTGGAAACATTCTTCTGCTTCTCCCATCAATGCTGTATCGACAGGTTCTCCTCGCCGGTTCCGGATGGGTGTATAGAGCGATACTCCGGGCCCCTTGGGTCTTTCCTGCTAGTCACCGAGTGGTCCTCCTTGGTGCTTAGAATCCATGGTTTCAGTAGTATGATGACAGAAGAGAGCATGGTTATGGACATCGGTCTCCTACTTGGTATTCTTTTCTAGTTGTCTTAAGGTCATAGTGGGTCTTCATACTGTCTGCAGATCTTTCTAGATTCCGCTGAGCATAGGCAAAAGCATGTTGAAGGTGTTTTCTCAGATTCTCAACATACTCATGAGTTGTGGAGGCATTTATAAAGGTCTGCTCTTGGGTTCTGTAGAGCAGATGTTGGGGAAGCACCATCCTTCGTCCAGTCATCAGCTCAAACAGCAACATTTTTGTTGCAGAAGAAGGGGTAGATCTGATGGCCATCAGGACAAGAGGTAATCGAATGTCCCAACTTGGCCCAGAATCTGCCACAAACTGTTTTAATACGCTCACAATTGTCTTGTTGTATCTCTCAACTCCACCACTAGAGGCTGTCCGGTAGGCAATGTGTAGTTTCCTTTTGACCCCAAGTATCTGCACATCTTTGTCATCACTTCGCTAGTGAAGTGGCTACCTCGGTCTGACTCAATCCTTTGGGGTAGCCCAAAATGCGAGAAGATGTGATTGATCATCAGAGCAGCTGCTGTTTCTGCCTTGCAAGTTGGGGCCGGGAGACATTCCACCCATTTAGTGAACAAGCATGTCACGGTCAACATGTACTTGTTCCCCCTAGAGGAGCAAATCACGGGCCCGAAAAAATCAACGTTTGTAAATCTGACCAAGGCAGTGTCATCCCCCTCTTTTGGAGGGGAGCACGGTGTGTGAGTGATGTTAGCTGAAATTGTGCACATACAAGACACCCCTTCAAGTATTGGTCGAGATCCAGCCCCATGTGTGGCCAATATGCAACCTCTTGCAAGAGCATCGTATGAAACCCCCGATGACCGGCTGTGGCTGCATCATGGGCGTGATTTAGCATCAGGCTTCGGAATGAGGTAGGGACCACCCACTGGTCATGGCCAGCTATGGATCTCCTTACCAACAAACCGTCTTGGATTTGGAACATTTATTTACATTTCATCAACACTATGATGTCCTCTTTCCCAATGTAATCGGTATCCATCAGGGGAAAGTTCTCAGGGTCCTCAACATGTTAAAACTTACCAATTATTGGATCCCCTTTTTGAGCCGTAATCAAATCAGCATCTGGGGTCTCCTTACTCCATTGTGCAGTTGAGAGTTCATTGTGAGCATTTGTCTGGGACCTGGTGAAAGCAGTGACCTGGATTTCTCCCAACAGGGACTCGATCTCAAGTAGATCCCATTGGATGGCTCCAGTTTTGGCCAGCTGATCCGCTAGGGCATTTCCAGTTTTGTCTGGTCCCTCTACTTTAGAATGCCCTTGATCTTTTTCCAGTAGATGGTCATCCCATTCGAGGTGACCAGATCATCAATATTTTGGATTAATTTTCCATGTTTCAATGGTTTGTTATTAGCACACAGCATGCCTCTGGTTTTCCAGTTAGCCAGGCGCTCCAGGAACCCGTTCCGTACATAATCTGAGTCTGTAATTATGACCAGTTCGTGGAGTTGGTGTTGGACAGCAGTGAGGATGGCTTGATGCACAACCATCAGCTCTGCCACTTGACTACTTCGGGGACCGATTTTGTACCCAGCGGAGGGTTCTGGGGCATCATTCACCCATGCATTCCCTACGCCGGCCACAAGTTCCTTTTCCCCATTGTTGTCAACATGGTAGGAGCACCCATCCACATAAACAGTGGGCATTCCCTCACACTGGTCTTCTTCATAGACTTTGTGTGGGGAATTAAGGTATGCCTCCATGTTGTCCTTGTTTTTAAGACTTTCGTCCTCGAGAGTTTTCTCTGGCACAATCATGCAAGTCAGCCAGACTTTGCGTGAGGGACTCTTCTTGTTTGTCCATATCTGACCTCCACAGGAAAGCCTTGCATTGACAGAATCCAGGAAGTAATTTGGGAATTACTCACATTTCCGGCCCGGATTCTGTCACTTTGAGGATATTGCAAAGGCTGGAGTGGAGTCTCCACTATGATGTGTTCCCCCTGGATAAACGGACGGTAATTCTTCATCTACCTAGGCCAGGTTAACCCTTTCACCCAGGTCGGGCATGGCCTTGTGTAGAAAAATGTTGAATTCATTGCAGGAGTTGATGTATCCGAAGGGAGTCCGGGTCCATGTGTTCTGCTGCCCCCCGAAGGTAAAACACAGCTTGTATTAGTCCTCCCTACTGACTGGTACAGTCGAGTACCCATTGGTCAGGTCAATGGCAGTGAATACCTTTGACACCTGGATCTGGGCCAGCCCTTGGTCCAGGGACGTCATTTCTCCAAAATACCTGGGGTAGCGGAAGTGACATCACACGATCCTTGACCCCTGATGACATCACAGGAAGTGATGTCATTTGACCCCCGCCCCGAAGTGATATCGGGGGTAGTGATGGAACACAACATTTCACCCGTTGACAAAATAGGAAGTGGCATCACATAGCATTGTACACTACGAACAATATAGTTACGATATCACTATGTGATGTACATTTCATACAAGAATGGATCGCCATATGTATCATTAAGATCAGTGTGTAGGCCCATATTACCAAATTACTGTGTATGCAAGCAGACGTCCATGACCAAATGATAATGATGTGTTATTATATAGCACTTAGGCTTAAGCGCTTTATATAGAGAAAATATACACCCAATATCACCCAACCTGTGTTGGCACTCATTTATCGACCTCAGAAGGATGAAAGACTGAGTGAGGCATTTAAGAACAGACTAAATCAGTGACTCACCCGCTGAAGTGTGCCTGAAATAAACATTTAATGAGCCTAGCAATTATTGTATAGAATTCCAGAAAAACACATTTGTATTCCCATTCTTTCTTATTTAGGGTCAGTGCTGAAAGTGTTAACTTGTGGCACCCCTGTTCTTATTTTTCTTATTTTAAGGGGCCTGAATAAGAAAGCCAGCCACCCCAGAAGTAAAGAGCCACAGGCCAGGAGCTTGCATTACAAAAATAAATAAATAAATAAATAAACATTTTTTTTTTAGACGTCGCAGGGGAGACCACAGAGGTCGCAAGGGAGACCTCAGAGGTCGCAGTTGTTTATTCACAACACTAATGATTTGTGATTTTAGAAAATAGATAAGAGAAACTTAGCACAAGAACAGTTCTGACAAGTCAAAAATACTCCTAATACTACCGGCTCTGAATACAAGAGAGGATGGGTTTAAGATAGGGATTACTATGGACAGTATATATGCTAGTGAAGCAGTCCTATCTATAGATACTCTCTATATGTGTTTCAGTAGTATGATGACAGAAGAGAGCATGGTTATGGACATCGGTCTCCTACTTGGTATTCTTTTCTAGTTGTTTTAAGGTCATAGTGGGTCTTCATACTGTCTGCAGATCTTTCTAGATTCCGCTGAGCATAGGCAAAAGCATGTTGAAGGTGTTTTCTCAGATTCTCAACATACTCATGAGTTGTGGAGGCATATATAAAGGTCTGCTCTTGGGTTCTGTAGAGCAGATGTTGGGGAAGCACCATCCTTCGTCCAGTCATCAGCTCAAACAGCGAAATTTTTGTTGCAGAAGAAGGGGTAGATCTGATGGCCATCAGGACAAGAGGTAATCGAATGTCCCAACTTGGCCCAGAATCTGCCACAAACTGTTTTAATACGCTCACAATTGTCTTGTTGTATCTCTCAACTCCACCACTAGAGGCTGTCCGGTAGGCAATGTGTAGTTTCCTTTTGACCCCAAGTATCTGCACATCTTTGTCATCACTTCGCTAGTGAAGTGGCTATCTCGGTCTGACTCAATCCTTTGGGGTAGCCCAAAATGCGAGAAGATGTGATTGATCATCAGAGCAGCTGCTGTTTCTGCCTTGCAAGTTGGGGCCGGGAGACATTCCACCCATTTAGTGAACAAGCATGTCACGGTCAACATGTACTTGTTCCCCCTAGAGGAGCAAATCACGGACCCGAAAAAATCAACTTTTGTAAATCTGACCAAGGCAGTGTCATCCCCCTCTTTTGGAGGGGAGCACGGTGTGTGAGTGATGTTAGCTGAAATTGTGCACACACAAGACACCCCTTCAAGTATTGGTCGAGATCCTGCCCCATGTGTGGCCAATATGCAACCTCTTGCAAGAGCATCGTATGAAACCCCCGATGACCGTCTGTGGCTGCATCATGGGCGTGATTTAGCATCAGGATTCGGAATGAGGTAGGGACCACCCACTGGTCATGGCCAGCTATGGATCTCCTTACCAACAAACCGTCTTGGATTTGGAACATTTATTTACATTTCATCAACACTATGAGGTCCTCTTTCCCAATGTAATCGGTATCCATCAGGGGAAAGTTCTCAGGGTCCTCAACATGTTAAAACTTACCAATTATTGGATCCCCTTTTTGAGCCGTAATCAAATCAGCATTTGGGGTCTCCTTACTCCATTGTGCAGTTGAGAGTTCATTGTGAGCATTTGTCTGGGACCTGGTGAAAGCAGTGACCTGGATTTCCCCCAACAGGGACTCGATCTCAAGTAGATCCCAATGGATGGCTCCGGTTTTGGCCAGCTGATCCGCTAGGTCATTTCCAGTTTTGTCTGGTCCCTCTACTTTAGAATGCCCTTGATCATTTTCCAGTAGATGGTCATCCCATTCCAGGTGACCAGATCATCAATATTTTGGATTAATTTTCCATGTTTCAATGGTTTGTTATTAGCACACAGCATGCCTCTGGTTTTCCAGTTAGCCAGGCGCTCCAGGAACCCGTTCCGTACATAATCTGAGTCTGTAATTATGACCAGTTCGTGGAGTTGGTGTTGGACAGCAGTGAGGATGGCTTGATGCACAACCATCAGCTCTGCCACTTGACTACTTCGGGGACCGATTTTGTACCCAGCGGAGGGTTCTGGGGCATCATTCACCCATGCATTCCCTACGCCGGCCACAAGTTCCTTTTCCCCATTGTTGTCAACATGGTAGGAGCACCCATCCACATAAACAGTGGGCATTCCCTCACACTGGTCTTCTTCATAGACTTTGTGTGGGGAATTAAGGTATGCCTCCATGTTGTCCTTGTTTTTAAGACTTTCGTCCTCGAGAGTTTTCTCTGGCACAATCATGCAAGTCAGCCAGACTTTGCGTGAGGGACTCTTCTTGTTTGTCCATATCTGACCTCCACAGGAAAGCCTTGCATTGACAGAATCCAGGAAGTAATTTGGGAATTACTCACATTTCCGGCCCGGATTCTGTCACTTTGAGGATATTGCAAAGGCTGGAGTGGAGTCTCCACTATGATGTGTTCCCCCTGGATAAACGGACGGTAATTCTTCATCTACCTAGGCCAGGTTAACCCTTTCACCCAGGTCGGGCATGGCCTTGTGTAGAAAAATGTTGAATTCATTGCAGGAGTTGATGTATCCGAAGGGAGTCCGGGTCCATGTGTTCTGCTGCCCCCCGAAGATAAAACACAGCTTGTATTAGTCCTCCCTACTGACTGGTACAGTCGAGTACCCATTGGTCAGGTCAATGGCAGTGAATACCTTTGACACCTGGATCTGGGCAAGCCCTTGGTCCAGGGACGTCATTTCTCCAAAATACCTGGGGTAGCGGAAGTGACATCACACGATCCTTGACCCCTGATGACATCACAGGAAGTGATGTCATTTGACCCCCGCCCCGAAGTGATATCGGGGGTAGTGATGGAACACAACATTTCACCCATTGACAAAATAGGAAGTGGCATCACATAGCATTGTACACTACGAACAATATAGTTACGATATCACTATGTGATGTACATTTCATACAAGAATGGATCGCCATATGTATCATTAAGATCAGTGTGTAGGCCCATATTACCAAATTACTGTGTATGCAAGCAGACGTCCATGACCAAATGATAATGATGTGTTATTATATAGCACTTAGGCTTAAGCGCTTTATATAGAGAAAATATACACCTAATATCACCCAACCTGTGTTGGCACTCATTTATCGACCTCAGAAGGATGAAAGACTGAGTGAGGCATTTAAGAACAGACTAAATCAGTGACTCACCCGCTGAAGTGTGCCTGAAATAAACATTTAATGAGCCTAGCAATTATTGTATAGAATTCCAGAAAGAC
Source organism: Ambystoma mexicanum (assembly GCF_040938575.1). Classification (NCBI taxonomy): domain Eukaryota; kingdom Metazoa; phylum Chordata; class Amphibia; order Caudata; family Ambystomatidae; genus Ambystoma; species Ambystoma mexicanum. The sequence continues at coordinate 757,659,561 of NC_090927.1, read as the reverse complement.
ACATTTGTATTCCCATTCTTTCTTATTTAGGGTCAGTGCTGAAAGTGTTAACTTGTGGCACCCCTGTTCTTATTTTTCTTATTTTTAAGGGGCCTGAACAAGAAAGCCAGCCACCCCAGAAGTAAAGAGCCACAGGCCAGGAGCTTGCATTACAAAAATAAATAAATAAATAAATAAATAAATAAATAAATAAACATTTTTTTTTTTAGACGTCGCAGGGGAGACCACAGAGGTCGCAAGGGAGACCTCAGAGGTCGCAGTTGTTTATTCACAACACTAATGATTTGTGATTTTAGAAAATAGATAAGAGAAACTTAGCGCAAGAACAGTTCTGACAAGTCAAAAATACTCCTAATACTACCGGCTCTGAATACAAGAGAGGATGGGTTTAAGATAGGGATTACTATGGACAGTATATATGCTAGTGAAGCAGTCCTATCTATAGATACTCTCTATATGTGTTTCAAATGGAACCTCAGGGATTCTGGTCAGGGATTCTGGTCAGGGATTGGCAGTGTCAAGGTGCTCAGGATGTCATGATCTCTGCTTCCAAAAGGTCAGGGTTTTCCCAACTCCCTTGGAAGCAGATCCATAACCCAGGTTCCGAGTGCCAACCAGTCCCAATTGGGACCTTTTGGACCCAGTCCTGGCGCCAGTGGCACCAGGCTCATAAATATGCCCGGTCCCAGCGCTGGAAGCGCCGGGCTCATAATGCTTGGGTGGACTTACCTGCAGCAGACCATGCTGCTTACTTGCCTGCCAGTTGAGTCTCTGATCCTCTTCTGTTTGGAACTACTTTTCCTGTTGGGTGGGGCAGGAGCCACTCCCTAGATTCAGAACACTGGAACTCTTCTGGAAAGCAGGAACTCTTTTCTTACCTAGGCGTGGCTGTGGAAGGAGACACCTAAGCACTACAGGAGGCTATTTAAACCACACCCATGGATGAATCTTGCTTTGCGTTATTCTGCATCCTCAGCAGCAGAACGCTCATCGTGTCTTCGGCATCTGATCCTGGGCCTAAGGAAAAGGCTTACCATTCTGAATCCAGTCTTCAGCAACACCTATAAAGACAAGAAAGAACAGGTTAGCATTACGGTCTTCAGTGACAGCTCTTCACTTACCTGGTCCATCGGCTGTCACCAACGCCTCGCGCTGCATTCCGGCATCTGAAAGACAAAGGCTTACCTACTCTTTGTGCGCTCCGGAGGTCTTCACACTGCATTCCGGCATCTGAAAGACAAAAGCTTACCAACTCTTCGCACGCTCCGGAGGCCTTCGGCGCTGCATCCCGCATCTGAAAGACAAAACAAGGTGCGTGTAAAGACATTGGGGAACTTTAATACTCACGTGCCATTACTCCTTTCCACATCTAACCCAGTGGGTATTCCGGCACCCTGCAGCCGCCCCGAACTTGTACCTGCAAAATAAAAAGACAGTTAGAGCGCATCGTGAAGCAGGCAACAAACGCTTACTTACGTGCTTCCAGGCGCTTCTATTCATCACACGGGCTCCATCTTCAACTCACTTCAGCCCGCCATCCGCCATCGCCGGAACCCTGCAAAACAAGAGACATCATTACTAAAGACTTTAAAGACATTAGAATTACTCGAAACTTACCGTTCGTGCAGTAAACGACGGACAGCAGTCCTCTGAAGTCAAGAGGCCTGCTCCCCTTATCCAGTGAAGAAACTGGTTACAGCACCCTGCCTCGAGGCAGATGGAGAGCACGGCGTTCACTTACCTAAGGTGAGATCGTTAACCTTTGGGGTTCTACAGGAGAAGAGAAAGGGAAGAAGAGAGAGACATTCAATAACCCAGTTCATTAATCCCACATTTTCTATCTGCAGACATCTTACCCTTCGAGCCAGACATACAGTGCACAGAGGTCCAGCCCAAAGAGCCAGCCGTGTGTTACACATCACCTTTGAAGATACGGTATACGCCCAGTCAAGACCGGCGCCTCTACGGGAATCAGGTGAGCGTTACAGAACGCAAAGCCTACCACAAAACTCCCGTCCAGGCGCTATGTAAACCTCGGATACCGACCAGCTAGCCCAGTTACTTGGGGAACTAAGGGCAGAAGTGCATGCAGCCCGTCAGGAAATGAACGCTCTAAGAAGGGAACTGATTATTTCCAAGGAGCGAACAGATGATCTCGCTAGACAATTGCTACAGTCACAAGCCGGACAGACCCCGTTACCCGCATCTGGGGGAAATCTTCCTTCTACATCCTCTATGAATCCAGTGCAGATCAACCTACCTGGGAATGTACCTCTGGCTCCGCCCGAACGATTTTCTGGTGACCCAAAGAGGTTTGCAGTATTTATCAATCAGTGCCGGTTGCATTTCTTATGCCGGCCAGCAGCCTTTCCAACTGATCAAGCTAAAGTAGCTTTCGTGCTTTCGTACCTTAGTGGCAATGCGGCAGACTGGTCGATCCCTCTAGTAAATCAAGATGATCCGGTCCTCCATGATTTTCAAGCTCTTCAGCTCAGTATGGAAAAAAACTGTTCGCAAGACATTCACAGGGGCAGGCCTTGGACAATGAGCTTCTTTTGTTGCGACAAGGTAATCAAGACCTTTTGGCTTATATTGCGTCTTTCAACAGACTGATAGTGGAAACTCACTGGCCTGAGGACAAAAGGATTACGCTGTTTTATAGAGGTCTACGCGGAGAGCTCAAAGATGTGTTAGCCCAAGTAGTGAATCCCCCACAAGATTGTTCGGACTATATAGACTTAGTCGTTCAAATAGATCACAGACTGCAGAACAGGAAGGCCGATCGTTCCAAGTTTGATGCTCGAGTATTTTCCAAACCGCCAACTCCTTCCAAAGGAGTAGACTCCGGGGAACCCATGCAAATACGGGGTCTGAAAGGTCCTCTAACACAAAAGGAGCGGGAAAGGAGAAAACAATTGCAATTATGCATCTATTGCGGATACTCAGGGCACTTTCTTCGAGACTGTCCGGTGAAACCTGCCAAGAAGGCAGTAGGAGCTGCAGTTACCAAAGTTACAAACTCTGAGCAGGGAAACGACCTCGCCCGACAAGAATAGAGGTCCTCTTGCCGAGCGTGAAAACCAGTTCCGTGACCTCGCATTTCGTGATACCTATGGTCCTCATTAGCCCTGATAATCCGGATCGATTACATGCAATTGAAGCTTACGTCGACAGCGGTGCCATCGGCAATTATGTGGATCATGAAATGGTTTTGAGGATGAATCTAACTCTTTGTCCCAAGGCTGTAAAGGACGTCATTACTACGGTGGATGGTACGGAGATAGCCTCCGGGCCAGTAACGCATACCACTCAAGAAGTGACGCTAGTAAGTCAAGATGGACACCATGAGAAGATCGTGTTCGATGTGATCAAGGCCCCTCAGTTTCAGATTATTCTAGGAATACCTTGGTTAGAGAAACACAATCCTCTGATCGATTGGCGAGCAAGAACGGTCCAGTTTCCAGAATGTGTCTCTACTTGTCACCCTCCAACTGGTGTTGCTCTGGCAGCAATTTCTTCAGAGACTCCCCAGTTATCTCCCGAATACCTAGAATACCAAGATGTTTTCCGGAAGGATCAGGCTAACTCTCTACCTCCTCATAGGTCTTATGACTGCCAGATCGACCTGATACCTGGATCTACTCCTCCTTGTAGTAGAATTTATGCCCTCACCGAGCCTGAGAACCTTCACCTTCGACAATACCTGGATCAATACCTGGCAAATGGGTTTATTCGTCCTTCCAAGTCCCCTGCTTCTTCAGCTTTGTTCTTCGTTCCAAAAAAGGAAGGAGACCTTAGAACTTGTATAGATTATCGCTCCCTGAACCAGATCACCGTTAAGAATAGATATCCGTTACCTTTGATCCCTGAACTCCTGGACCAAGTCAGAAAAGCATGCATATATACAAAGCTGGATCTTAGAGGAGCTTACCACTTGGTACGAGTAAAAGAGGGCGATGAATGGAAGACGGCCTTCCGCACCAAGTATGGGCTATTTGAATATCAGGTCATGCCCTTCGGACTTTGTATTGCCCCGGCCGCCGTTCAATATTTTATGAACGATGTCCTCAGAGAGCTCATAGATGTGTGTGTTGTTGTTTACATTGACGACATCCTCGTTTATTCTTCATCGGAATCTGAACATCGGAAACACGTGAAAATGGTCCTCGAAAGATTGCGTCAACACAAACTTTTCGCTAAGTTGGAAAAATGTGTTTTCAACGTGACTGAAGTTGAATTCTTGGGATTCATATTATCACCTGGCGGAGTGCGTATGGATTCAAAGAAGGTCGATGCAGTTCTCAAATGGCCATCACCATCCTCCGTAAAAGGTGTGCAAAGCATGTTAGGCTTCGCTAACTTTTACCGCAGGTTTATCCCCGAATTCTCTCGAATAGTCCAGCCCATCACTGCCTTGTTAAAGAAAAACAAACGTTTTGAATGGTCTACCGAGGCGGAACAAGCTTTCCAGGATTTGAAGACTAAATTTATCTCTGCACCAATCTTAAAACACCCTCGCCCCGAACTCCCCTACATCGTGGAAACTGATGCTTCAAGCCTTGCCATGGGGGCAGTTCTATCACAAAAGGACCCGGTAACCAATCAGTTGCATCCCGTGGCATTTTGGTCCCGCAAATTCTCGCCTCCTGAAATCAATTACACAATTACTGACAAGGAACTTCTGGCTATCAAGTCTGCCTTTAAGGCTTGGCGGCATTATCTGCTGGGGGCCCGACACACCGTTACTGTGATTACGGATCACCGAAACCTGCAATATTTGAAAACCGCAAAAGCCCAATCCTCTAGACAACTCCGTTGGGCATTATTCTTTGCCGAGTTTGACTTCATAATTACCTATCGACCTGGTACAAAAAACGGTAAAGCTGATGCCCTTTCTCGGATGGGAGTGGAAGAACACTTGATCAACCCTAAACCTGTACCAATCATTCCCGAACAAAGAATTCTGGGTGTAATCGCCACAGAATCCATAGAGGAAGTTAAGGATAAAGCCAGGCAACTTGTAACTCCAGCAGCCATACAGAATTGGCATCTGCAGGGAAAGGACTTTGCAGTAAAGGACAACTTATTGTATTTCCAAGAACGATTATACCTACCCAGCACAGATTTACAGAAAAAAGTAATCTCTTGCTATCACGATTCTTTAATGGAAGGACATCCCGGTATGGCCAACACCTCAGAAAAGATCAAGCACTACTTCTGGTGGCCGTCTTGGAAAAAAGATATCAGAGACTTTATAATGTCCTGTGGAGTATGCGCCCAAAACAAGAGTCAAAAGGAAAGACCAGCAGGCCTGTTACGACCTATTGACATCCCACCTCCCCCTTGGCATACGCTTTCTATGGACTTCATCACCGATCTACCTCCATGCTCCGGATACAATACGATTCTAGTAATCGTGGACTTATTCTCCAAGATGGCGCATTTCAGTCCGCTCAAAGGCTTGCCAACAGCAGCAACTCTGGCCCGAGAATTTCTCGAAAACATCGTCCGACTGCACGGTTTTCCTTCGGTTCTAATTTCGGATCGAGGTAGTCAATTTATTTCTCATTTTTGGCAAAGTTGCTGTCGGTCGGCTCAAATTGATGTGAGACTATCGACCAGTCACCACCCTCAGACCGACGGACAAACCGAGAGCACCAATCAAACTCTGGAACAGTATTTACGCTGCATGCTGCAACAAACTGAAAAAACTTGGAAAGACATCCTTTGGATAGCCGAATATGCCTACAATAACTCTGTCCATTCGGGAACTGGGAAAACCCAATTTTTTCTTTTGTACGGCAGTCACCCTCGAACCTCGGAGTTGGATCCCCTCCAAGATCTTGAAACACCAGCAGGAGACTACCTGCATTCTACAATCACCCAAGCCTTTAAGGAAGCTGTTTCTCACCTTCAAAGGGCTAAAGAACAATACAAGAAAGGAGCAGATCAACATCGGAAGACAGCCCCTCAATATCAAGTAGGGGATCAAGTCTGGTTATCCACCAAATATCTACCTCTAAAAGGGCCACGCACATTCAACCCAAGATACCTTGGTCCCTATTCCATCACTACCATAGTAAACCCAGTAGCGGTCAAGTTGGACTTGCCCCCGCACATGAAGATACATCCGGTCTTCCACGTCTCTCTATTAAAACCTGTGCAACCTCAAACCCGACTAACCAAATCTCCAAAACCTATCCTAGTTGATGGAGAACTCGAGTTTGAAGTCAAAAGCATTCTGGACTCCAAGATCTCCAAATCTAAACTATTCTACCTAATTGACTGGAAAGGCTACGGCCCCCAAGAGAGATCCTGGGAACCTGCTGAATATGTCCACGCTCCTCGTCTAATCAAAAGATTTCACCGAACATTTCCTGACAAGCCAAAACCCCCAGAGAAGCCCGGTTTGGGAGGGGCCTTGAGGGGGGGTACTGTCATGATCTCTGCTTCCAAAAGGTCAGGGTTTTCCCAACTCCCTTGGAAGCAGATCCATAACCCAGGTTCCGAGTGCCAACCAGTCCCAATTGGGACCTTTTGGACCCAGTCCAGGCGCCAGTGGCACCAGGCTCATAAATATGCCCAGTCCCAGCGCTGGAAGCGCCGGGCTCATAATGCTTGGGTGGACTTACCTGCAGCAGACCATGCTGCTTACTTGCCTGCCAGTTGAGTCTCTGATCCTCTTCTGTTTGGAACTACTTTTCCTGTTGGGTGGGGCAGGAGCCACTCCCTAGATTCAGAACACTGGAACCCTTCTGGAAAGCAGGAACTCTTTTCTTACCTAGGCGTGGCTGTGGAAGGAGACATCTAAGCACTACAGGAGGCTATTTAAACCACACCCGACGGATGAATCTTGCTTTGCGTTATTCTGCATCCTCAGCAGCAGAACGCTCATCGTGTCTTCTGCATCTGATCCTGGGCCTAAGGAAAAGGCTTACCATTCTGAATCCAGTCTTCAGCAACACCTATAAAGACAAGAAAGAACAGGTTAGCATTACGGTCTTCAGTGACAGCTCTTCACTTACCTGGTCCATCGGCTGTCACCAACGCCTCGCGCTGCATTCCGGCATCTGAAAGACAAAGGCTTACCTACTCTTCGTGCGCTCCGGAGGTCTTCACACTGCATTCTGGCATCTGAAAGACAAAAGCTTACCAACTCTTCGCACGCTCCGGAGGCCTTCGGCGCTGCATCCCGCATCTGAAAGACAAAACAAGGTGCGTTTAAAGACATTGGGGAACTTTAATACTCACGTGCCATTACTCCTTTCCACATCTAATCCAGTGGGTATTCCGGCACCCTGCAGCCGCCCCGAACTTGTACCTGCAAAATAAAAAGACAGTTAGAGCGCATCGTGAAGCAGGCAACAAACGCTTACTTACGTGCTTCCAGGCGCTTCTATTCATCACACGGGCTCCATCTTCAACTCACTTCAGCCCGCCATCCGCCATCGCCGGAACCCTGCAAAACAAGAGACATCATTACTAAAGACTTTAAAGACATTAGAATTACTCGAAACTTACCGTTCGTGCAGTAAACGACGGACAGTAGTCCTCTGAAGTCAAGAGGCCTGCTCCCCTTATCCAGTGAAGAAACTGGTTACAGCACCCTGCCTCGAGGCAGATGGAGAGCACGGCGTTCACTTACCTAAGGTGAGAGCGTTAACCTTTGGGGTTCTACAGGAGAAGAGAAAGGGAAGAAGAGAGAGACATTCAATAACCCAGTTCATTAATCCCACATTTTCTATCTGCAGACATCTTACCCTTCGAGCCAGACATACAGTGCACAGAGGTCCAGCCCAAAGAGCCAGCCGTGTGTTACACATCACCTTTGAAGATACGGTATACGCCCAGTCAAGACCGGCGCCTCTACGGGAATCAGGTGAGCGTTACACAGGAAACCGGATTGGACTGGGTCTGTTCACAGCAGGGCATGGACTGGATTGGGTCTGCAATGGTTCTGGTCAGAGCACGGCACAACTGGATTGGAGCTCTTGGTTCGGGTGCTAATTCTTTTCAGCAGGGAAGCAGTACAGCACAGCCCGGCTGTTTCTTCTGTTCCCCTTAGATTTCTGGGGTTCTGGGATCTTAAGGACTAGCTGAAAGTGGTTCAGCTATATGATGGGCCTTTCTGCTTTCCAAGTTTCTGGAGTCTGGAGCAAGGAAGATGGATGGTTCTAAAGCAGGGTGGTCTGCCAGCAATTGGTTAGCGGGTGAATCTGTGTGTCCTTTTTTCAGTCTATGCTGTGTCTATTTATGCTTATGATAAAGCAGGTGTGTGCTGGTTTATCTTAAGCGCGCCCCTTAGGTCGGCAATTGGCTAGAATCTCTTCTCTACCTTGATAGGAGGAGAAGACAGGGCGTCACCATGATGGTGTGAGCTTATGAGTCAGAGAATCCTCCCCTTGTCACTTTGAACATAAAATCTACTTTTAGTACAATACATATTCACATGTGTGCAATCTCTATAACAATCATATATACAGTTTACATATTTTGTGTAGCAGATACTCCTCCAAACCTCATTGCTGTAGGATCTTGTGTCTGCTTTTGACAGAATTTTGCCCTTTTTGTCCGGAACACAATATCCAGTTTATCAGAAAATTTGTACAAATGTGCGCATTGAATATGGGCATAAGTGTATGGAGTTTCATGGTTTTGGCATAAATACATTTGGTGTAAAACCATATTTTCCGCTGTTACTTCCCAGAACATCTCACAGAGTTCTGGCGCCTCTTAAAACGTGCCGCCAAAAATTAGATTCACAAATCTGTTGTTTACATATTTTTCACAATTTTACACAGTACTTTATCAGTCTTTTAAAAATGTGCTTTTAGCCTTTGTTAAGCAACAAATTGTGGTTTGTTTCCGCCTTCTATTTCTCCTGGCAGCTCAGAAGCAGTCTCCTCCCAGTTCTTTCTGGGAGAAGTCATTTATGACTCTTCACACTCAACATTTCCTTTCAGCCAGAGGATGTCCATTGTCCCCTTCCCCGGCAGCCCCAAATTCTCCTCCCGTAATCTAATCATCAGAGAGGTGTGATTTCCTGGTGGAGTGAAGCAGGAGGAAGATGCCTGGCCTCCGTCGGGGGAAGCTTTAGGACTGGTTTGATTGCTTTTAGGCAGGCTTAAATTCAATGTCATTCTGTTACATTTTTTTCTTGCTTTAAAACAAACTTGAAATTTCAAAACAAGCAGCTAGAACACTTATTCCAGCTTCTAAACTATGGGATTAAATAGTTACAACCTAGGTTACTCTCAATAACAGGTCACTTAGTTTTCAGACATTAGATTTCAGTTGTACAAGTTTAAATTCTATGCAGGCTTCTGACACCTGTCAGAGAGGCGGCCGAGGGTACTGCGCCCAGATTTTGACAGATTTCACAGTCAGGCACTTTTTTGCTGTGAATGTTTTGATAAAAAATTCAGCTTTTCCGGATATTGTATGTTCATAATGATTTCTTGAATTAAGCGAATTGGTGCACCCAGCAAGAATATCGGATGTTTGAGGGTGTTTTGTACCGGCATTCTGCAGTTTCAGTAACCAAGAAAAAGGATTTAAAAGCAAGATTTTGGATTCCTTTCAGCAAAGCACTGCTTTTCCCTCTGGGCTCCATTTTCACTTGTTGTGAAGCCCAGTGCCATGTTTCAGGAGTGAGATCTCCGTTCCACCACTGACAACATGCATGGTAGATTTGGCAGCCATCTTTTCATGTTACACAGCGCGATTTTCAAAGGTTTTGGCGCGCACAAGGGTTTTGCGGCCATGTTGATAATTCTGGCACCATCAGAACACATGTATGCCGCAGGGCAGAACATAACTGGATTAATACATCCCACACAGCAGTCTGCTGATCTTAGAGACAGTGTGGTACTGTCAAGGGTATGCACAAGCAGGATATGGACCCAACCAAAAATGAACGTCCAAAGCTCTTTAAAGTGCAATGTGTATGTGCAGCAATCCCTGAATCCAGATCATGGGGTCAAATGAGAAGTTGGCTGTACGCAAGAGCAGGAAAAACCTTCTTGTTGCAGCTACCACATGCAGGTACCTCAGGTACCTCAGCAGACAGCTGAAGGTCAATAAGGCAGTGGAGATTCTGTCTCTGAAATTGTGTTGGCCCAACATGGGTGTTAATGTGAATCTTTACTGACAGACTTGTCTAATGTGCTGGCTGTGTGTGTGATCTGTCTAACAAGAATGGTGGACTGACAAAATAGGGTCTTATATTACTGTTTTAGTGGGTTTTCTTAATGCTGTCTTATATCAAGGCCGTGTAGACACAATATGGGTAATCTTCAAATTCATCACAGCTTCCAATCCCAAGAAGAATGGACTGGTTGAGTGAACTGGTTGAGTGTTCACAATAAAATGTTGAGGAGCATGATAAGAGCCTCAGACCAGTCTCTGAAAAGAAGGTGGGTTCAACCATTGACATGATTACTCGTCACCTGATGTTAAGTGCCCAGATACCTCAGGGTTAGGTGCGCTCTATAAATAATAAACTAAACTAAACTAAACCTACTGTACTTGTAATCTCCATTTGAATATTGTCCAAATGTGATTAAATACACAGTGAACCTAACATTTTTGGCCTGGACTAAATCACTTTGTTTGTTACACTTTAAGTGTGTGTGTAGCCCCATTCAACATTTCAGAATTAGCACTGTTTGACATCTCTGTGTTTTGCCGTTTGCTCAACTTTCGCATGTTACCTCTTGCTGCTGTGGAAGTACTGAAATGGTTTTCATTAAGTGCAACACTTTACCAGAGATAACCAATTGCAAGGAGCTGTAACAAACATGACAACACCAAAAGCACTAACAAACAATAAAACAGAAACAGGAAATCAATCATCGACAAATTATTGGTCTCGGAGCAGAAAATGTCAATATCTAAAACAGGTCTAGGTCAATACAAGTGTGGAACACTGCATAATAATCTGTGGTAAGCACTTATTTATATGCCCTTTTGAACATTTTCATGAATTACCCTCTTTTTATACCTGATATAGAAAGTGATGGAGATAGCTCAGTGAGCAAATTTCTTGACTCTGGTAATTGTTTTAATTCTCTAACGCATCACAGATTTGAACACCAGCACTAACGACTTAGCATTTCATCCTTTCGATGTTGACAAACTTAGTAGCACTTAATTGGATAACACTAACATAAATTACAATACTACAAAATGGAACATGCATGATAACAAGCTATATAACGAAAACAGAAGAGCAATTCCTTACCAACATGTTTCGATAAAATTGTCTTTTATATATTCAGGTTGATTTAGAATGCAATTTGGTGCCTTTGCACTCAAATCGCAAATAACTGGCTATGTTCATGAAATAAATCATTAAAAAACCCTAGTATGTTTGTAAACATGTAAAGATTGGACTGCAGGAGATGTGGAAGTTGGCTCAAATTGATTCTATGAAACCTAGAACCAGGGACTGAAATGCCAGCTTTTCCTTTTCACCAAGTTTTGTTATCCTGGACAAATCACTTTTCCTCATACAGCCTCATTTTTCCCTAATGCCTAAAATTAGGACCACGTAGAAGTGATAAAAATACCAAGTTAAGACATTTACGTATTTTTTCCCTAAAATGCACCATTGCCAGTACTTGGGCAATTGAGGTGGCAATCGGCTTATGGTCACAGCACATGGGTTTGTGAGGCCGCACCATGCATATGATGGCTATATCGGTTGTGAGAGGCTTATCCTTAGAGAGGCTGGCAGGACTTGGGTATATGAGGCTGCCGTTAGCCGATTGTAGCAGTGCCTGAACATGTGAGGCTGTAGTTAGCATATTTTGCCGGCAGCTGACATGCAAGGCATTTCTTGGTATATGATGGTAATAACTGCTATAGATGGCTGCAAGAAGGAAGGAGCTACTGGCCTACGATGTTTCCATGTGGTGTGTCCTAGGCTCATAATGACTGCACGTATGACATATTGAAGCAACACCATTGGTGTTATATGGTTGGAAGATTATATAATATTTTGTACAGTGTTTTTTTCCCAACTATAATGTCACTTCCTGTGATGGCAGAAGTGTCAAAGATTAGGAGATGAGGCTTCCAGTGATTTTCTCGGGTATGGTATGTCACTTCTGTTTCCCCTGTTTTTTTTAATGAACTGACGTCCCTGATGAGCATCCTCCAAAAGATTTGTTTGTATTGTCCCACTCATAATATGCCTGAAAACGAACGGATTGCACCTCTTCTCTTTCTCCATGTTCTGGACCTAGACAGAAACTGCAGAGCCAATGCAAAAGGCTTTGCCATTTCCACCTATTGCATCAACCTCTGTCCTACAGAGATGGTTCTAAAGGTCATACCTAGGTTGGCACCGAGTACACGGTGATTCGTGATGAGTGTATGTTTGCTCGGGGAAGCAATCAGAATCTTTAGGGGAACTGCTGTCTGTACCGGTGACTATAGCAAAACACAAGAGGTGATGGCTTGATGAGTTAGAATGAATCGTAACCTCTTGCAATGCTCTGGGCAAACCCTCCAAACCATGTTCTTCACCTGCCAAGCCATTACAGAAGGGTAAAGACCATATGCAAATCAGGCTTGTTCCCACCCCAAAAGGGCCAGTCCAGCCTGAACTTCTAGGTCTCATCCCTTCTGCACGAGGAGACCACAATCATCCCCAGACATGTTTCAGCCTGATTGGACCTCATCAGTCAGGAGTAGTTTGGGTCTCTAGGCCCAGCAGGCATGGGTCGCACGTCTTGGCATACCCATCCCACTTGGGGTGACTATAGAAAAACACAAGAGGTAATGGCTGGAAGGTTTAGAATTATTCTTAACCTCTGGAACTGCTCTGGACAACCCTCGAGAACATTGGCCTTCGCCTGCTAAGCTATTACAGGAGGGGAAAGACCATATGCAAATTCGGCTTGGTCCCACCCTAAAAGGGGCAGCCCAGCCTGATCTGCTTAGTCACATCCCTTCTGCACATAACCACAAGCATTCTCAGGTATGTTTTGGCCTTATCAGTGAAGAGTAATTTCGGTCTGTAGGCCCAGCAGGCACGGGACCCTGCAGGCACGGGTCTGGGCATAACAGTCCCACTCGGGGTGACCATAGTAAAATACAAGAGGTGTTGGCTGGAAGATTTAAAATTAATGTTAACCTCCGACATTGCTCTGGGCAACCCTCCAGACCATGTTCTTCACGAGCCAAGTCATTACAGAAGGGAAAAGACCATATGCAAACCAGGCTTGGTCCCACTCCACCCCACTTGGCTGCACCCCTTTGCAATGGCGCAGATGGGCAAAAAAAGGTGGTGTGGAAGATTGCCTAGAGCTGTGCCAGTGGTTCAAATGTATTCAAAACCTTCCACTCATCACTTTTTTGGGTGTAGTTCCTTCCTAAGTGAGAGAAGATATGCCCAGTCATGGGTTCCTTGCTCGCTGTGACATAGGCAACCAAGCTGCACCTGACTGCGTAGGCCCAACAAGGCTGAACCATGGCTGGGGTTGCTTGTGTGTCCATGCATAGGGGACCCGGCATAGCAGTTTGGGCTAGGATGCTACAATTGGTGGCAGTACCTGACTGATTTGCATAGGGCTTGACCCCTTTTGCAATGGCACAGGTGGGCTAAAAAACAGTGGTGTGGAAGGTTGCCCAGAGCAGTGCCAGTGGTTCAGATATATTCAAAACCTTCCACCCATCACTTTCTGGTTGTAGTCTGTACTGGTGACAGCATATGGTTATCTGTCTATGGATCATAGTATCTATGTCCTAAAATCCCTGACATGTCCTGCAATGCATTTGGCAGAAACATGTTCAGTTTGTGAGGCAAGATTAGTCAAGATGGCTCTGAGTACATGATGCCCTATGGTGACATGCCGTGCTTTTTCAAAGCTTATGTGTACTTCTACAGCTTGCATAGTAACCACACTGGTAGTGTAGTGGTTTACATACTTACAACAACATTCTAATGATTAACTCTACCGTGTGTGTCAGGTAGTGTTAGAAACAGGGGAACCCTTCTACTCAGGTACAGGAATCCTTAAGGTGGAGCGGCACCCATTCCAAGGTCACTATTTCCCTCCCTACACCAGAAAAACAATACTGTGCCAAGACACTTTGACTAAGGAAATGCACCACTTTAGATACTATATTGTTGGTTTGTTCGCTGTGAAAGAGATGGTTCTGGGAAGACCCAAAGTGACAGGATGGCATCACCAAAGGTAGGACAGTAATCCTGCACAATCTTGTGGGACTTAAGCGTTCACGCAAGACTTCAGAATTCTGCTAGACTGGAGGATCTTGCGAGACTAGGATGGGCATAAATGGCCATGCTCTCCACAGGTATCTAATATTCACGAAGGGGCCATCTCCATCTCTGCTGGGAACTGGAGAATAATTAGAACAAACCCAAGTTGGCTCCCTGGCTTTTCAACCAATACCTGGCACTTCCTGCCTTCCGCATTGCCGCAACTTTCAGTGCCATGCGGATGACACTCAGCTCATTTTCAGGCTACCTTCGGCCACCTCTTCTCCATCTCTCATCACTGACTGTCTGTCTGCTATCCAGGAGTGGTGTGCCGCCAATGATCTCTGCCTTAATGCCAGTAAGACTGAGATTCCCCTCATCGGCACACCCGCTCCCTCCTTTCCTGTCGCCCTCTGGCCAGCCTCTCTTGGCCCTCTTCCTGCTCCCACCTGCGAGGCTAAAAACCTTGGGGTCATCTTCGACTCCACACTCTCCTTCTCTCCTTACATCTCTGATGTCTTTAAGAAGTCACACTACCAGCTGCACCTCCTCAGAGGTATTCTTCCTTTCCTCTCCTTCCCCCAGAAGCTCACTGTCTCGAGAGCACTGGTTCTCTCTAAGCTGGACTATTGCAACAGCCTCTTTCTAAATCTGCCTGCCTCTACTCTCCGCCCTCTGCAACTCATCCAGAACAGGACTGCGAGACTTGTCCTTGGCCTCAAACCCAGGGATCGTATCTCTCCAGGACTGAAATGTCTGCACTGGCTCCCAGTGGCTGTGAGGATTAAGTTCAAAACCCTCTGCATTGTTCACAAGGTCTTCTCGGGTCTGGTGCCTCAATACCTCCAACTCTCTCTTACTAAATATCTTCCTTCTCGAGCTCTTCGCTCATCCGCCTCCAACTCCCTCAGGGCCAGTCGCTTCTCCAAGCAACGAGTTGGTGGTAGATCTCTTTCTTCGGCTGGGGCTTCACTCTGGAACAGCCTCCCTGCCTCGCTGAAACTTGAGGAGAACCATCTCTGGTTCCCTGAAGCACCTCAAAATGTTCCTCTTTGCTTCTGCTTTCTCTCCTCCTCTCCCCTGCTGAACTCCTGACTGAAACAGTACTTGTTACCTGGCCACCCTCTGATCTCGGGCCCAAGTTCCCAGCCGGTTACACACCCGCACTGCCTTCTCGGCAACCCCTGCACTTGGGGACTGTTCTCTGTATCTCTAGAGTCCCCCACTAGCACTTGACACCTGATGTCTGCACTTACCCTTGCACTTGCCACCAGCTGGCCCTACTTCTCCCATTGTTATATTATTCTGACCCCATGTACTACACTGACGCCACTCCCTCCCACTCCGCACTTTTCCTCTTCTCCCTTCCCCTGCACTTGCACGATCTGAATGACACCTGGCCTAGTATGATCGTTTCTCTGTCTTCCCTCTGTTTCCCCCTCCCTTTCCGCGTTGCACCTTGAAACACTTGTGTATAGGCACGTTATAAAAGCCATATCATATCATATCACATCATATCAAGTATGAATTGTTCCCAGCAGGTATTGTTAACAGCCAATGCAGCTTATTTGCTTGGCTGGGCTGATGCCTCAGACACTCTATTTTGAACAATTCAGTATGAAAGAAATAATTAATACATCTTCATTTACATGATAATAATAAAAGATCTTTGAAATATGTAATATTAATTTATGTATACAAATACTCAAATGCACTTCAAAATATACTGCCTGCAACCAAAGAATGAAGCAACACATGTACATAAGGGAAATTGGAACACAGAAGATGAAAACAGCACATTCAATATACACAGAAATCCAAATGGACAAAAAGATGAACATTACAAAAAACAACATCCATGCAAACAGTAAGGGATTTTGGATTTTGGGAAGCCATACCAGGATTCAATCGTTCCCCTTTGTCAACAAATCTGATCTTTCAAGTCAACAAAAGGGCTATGACCCCCTATGTAGTAACTATTTTAGGGGCGGAAGTGGAACGTACCAACGGTCTATGTTGAACGCATCCACCAGTCTCCTGTGCTCAATTATCTGGTTGAATGCTGCGGAGAGGAACCTGAAACCTAAAGACAAAAAAAAGATAAAAGTTGACTCCATGACAGGCTTCCAGAATCAAGTTGTCATCGCATCATCCAAGACCTACGAAATGAGAAGAAACAAGTAAGAGCTTCCAGTAAAGAACTCAAGAGGCTTGCCTAGTCAAGGTAACGGGCAAAGTATGCTTTAAGACTGAATTTGGATGGACAGTGCCAACATGACTTCTATTTTTAACAGTTAAGTCTTCACGAGTGGCACCAAATGTGAGAAGAGTGAGGTAATCCAACCTATCAGGACTTGAACATCTTGACCACACAAAAAACACTCTCAACTCTGGGTGATTTCTCTTGCTTCAGTGACACCACACACACATGCCAGGTACATAAGAGGGTGATGGAGCCGAGAACAGTACCCTTAGAAACAGATAATCTACCTCTTTTTCTTTTTACAGAATAACCTTCAGCTAGTTTTGAGAAGCCATTATACAGGGAAGCCCAATATATTGATGTACAAACCCAAGGTAAACAACTGAAAACCCATTTCCTTTCAGGTTTTTTTTTAAAGAGGTTTACTGGGGACTGTGACTAATCCAAGGAGTTTATGCTCACTCCCCAAGGGGGTATCACCCCCTTTGGGACTACAGTTGTGGGCCTGCTATGCTTAACACTATGTGGGAGTTAAACCATATAACTTAAAACTTCCTGATAGAACGGCTGGTTTGGATTCTGGCTCAAGTATCTTCAGTCATTGCTGGAGAGTGCACTAGATAAAGAGCTGATCGTAAATAGCAGGCAAGAGAGAAGTCAGCGGATCTCGATGGAGCAAGGTCCTCCCTTGTGGGAGGTATGGCAAGGCTGCACGAGCGTACGCCAAGTGTGCCATTGAGAAGGGCGGACGGTGCTGCGGAGTTGTCAAAGCTCTTAATCTTGCGAGTTACTGGAAGGACTCAGCCTCAATGAACAACAGAGAGCAAGAGACGTGTGCGCAAGAATGCTGCCACCCGAGCCCCACTGGAAGCCAGCGGGAAGCGAGAGCAAGTCAAATCTGATATAGAACCCATTGACTTGTTGCATAAGCGGCTCTGCATCAGACGGACACACCAACATGCCTGTGTAGCACCGCTGAGAAGCCACAGGTTCATGGTGTCTTCAAGGAACTGGGAGGAGGGTGGCGAGAGCAAAGCACGTAGAGTACCAAAGGTAGGAGAGCCCATGGAAGCCCCAAGTGGAATAGGTCTAGAGAGATCCCAAGGAGGGCTAAGCCCCAAGAAGCCCCAAGGTGGGGAGAGCCAACAAAGA
The DNA here is from genome assembly GCF_040938575.1 of Ambystoma mexicanum. Taxonomy (NCBI): domain Eukaryota; kingdom Metazoa; phylum Chordata; class Amphibia; order Caudata; family Ambystomatidae; genus Ambystoma; species Ambystoma mexicanum. Next base: position 757,641,976 of record NC_090927.1, on the reverse strand, counting down.
CCCCAAGGTGGGCTAAGAAGCAAGATGCACCACGGAGGGGGGGAGAACAAAGAGAACCTGGGGTGGGAAGAGCACAAGACAACCCCATAGTAGGGAGAATCACAAAAAGCCCAATGGGGAGGTGAGATTAGAGAAACCGCAAGGTGGGGACTGCAAGGCAAAAAACCAGAGTGGAGAAAACCACAGATAGTCCCATAGTGGGGAACGAGAATAAGACAAGCACTCGAGTGGGGATATAATCCAGAGAACCCTCAGCTGGAAACAAAGAGAGAAAACAACCACAGAGGGGGGAAGAAGAGACTACGCTGATACAGAGCAGAGAGACATGAAGGACACTCAGTGCACGTTTTGGACTGTGCATCTAGGCGAGGAGCTTATAGTCAAGAGACATCAGGGTGGGGCTCAGAAGCCAGCCAATGTCCCTTTATTTGGGCAATGACACAAATTATGTTTTTGTTACCTTTTTGTATTTTCTTTTTAGTGGAAGGCAAAGAAATCAAGTTAGACTAGGTTTCTAGACAAAGGACTTAATTTAAGACTTCCTGGCAAGCAGCCTATTACACATTCCTTTGTAGAGTAGGGCATCGAACCATAGGTTTAGGGACAGATTAGGCCTTATATTTTATCAAAAGGGATAAATATGTGTTGAGAACAGTATCAGCTTCATTCTCTCTATCAGCTCCATGCTTTCACAAATGATTCTACAAAGGTAGCATTTGTACTATCCATTTAGCTGTGAATGCTGCAAACTTGCCTTTACCCTTGGTCACTAGGGATGACCCATTACTGACAGATTACGAGAGGCTCAAGGGGCAACCCAAGAACGCTTTTGCTAGAAAGGTGCATGCACAGGTATTAGATTACAAAATACATGGCTAAAACAATGAGCACAAGAATGAATAACTTATATCATTGGATATAACCCACCTAGTAATTGTAATTAATTGGCCAGAACAAAAGCAAACCTCCCTCTTCTATGAAGGCTTTAGGAGAGAGCTAAAGCATGTACTTGTTCAGGTGGTAAATGCAACAAACACCTGCACAGAGTGTCTAGAATTAGTGGTCCAGCTTGATCACTGCTGAAAGGAAAGGAAGAATGGCAACGGAATAACTGATTTCAAACCTTTGGTCATTCACCAAGGAATTTAAAGAGTACCTTGAACCACTTAAAGTTCAAAACCATGCAGACGGGGGTGTACATGGCCCAATGGGCTGTGATGAGATGAAAGAAGGTAAGGACAACAGTTTGGCCTATACCATGGACATTCGGTACATGTTATCAAAGAATACCAAGCAACATCTCAGAGGCCAAGGAAAACCACTCTACCACAGACAGTCCCACCATTCCCAACATTCACCATGGAAAATAACACTGCAGGCAGTTTGGTTAATTGGTTTGATTCCAGACAGGCCTATTAAGATCTCCAAGAACATGTCAAGACATTTAACTCTCCCAGTGTTCCTGGCCAGACCATGGGTATGGGAATCCTTGGTGTAGGCTATATTAACTTTGGGGCCTCAGGAAATTACATGGATATCTATTTTGTAATGAACAACTATATTCTACACCATCCCAGGGAAACACGTATTTCCATTCTCTTATCCAGTTACAATCTAATCTTCCTTGCCTAGGTTCTTATGTTCTACTCTCAATGAACTTCTAGCCCGACCTGTTTCCTGTTTCTGATCCTTTGCTATTTTTATTCACGACTCCAAAAATGTTGAACATTTCTTTCTATCTAAAGTATAGGATATGACTTATTTCTAAAGTATGGGATATTAGGTGCTCATTAGATCACTCTGCCTGCAGCTTCCCCTTCGCGTAGTGCCTCTGTTTTTACAAACTCTAATCAATTATTTTCTTCTTTCAACTCTGTCTCAGATAATGATGTCCTGTCCATCATTGCTTGCTCTCATTCTATGCCTGCTCCATCTGATTCACTCTTTGGTCAAAGTTATTCTCCCTTCAAGTTCCTAATTTCTTACCACTCTTTCTAATGTATCCCAGCTTCCTTCAAAATGCTACTGCCAACCCCTTGTTAATGAAAACCCTCCCTAGACATTATAAAACTGGCATGTTTGCCCTATTTCACTGTTGCCTTATCTATCAAAGGTTCTGGTGCATATTGCACATGTTCAGCTTACTTCTTATCACGTCTTCATCATCTCCTTACACCTCATCAATTTGGATTTCACCTGTGCCACTCAACAGAAACTGCTCCTCTCTCTGTTCCTAATTATATTCTTCATGTACAACATCAACAATGTTCATCTATTCTAATTCTGCTCGATCTCACCGCAACTTTCAACACTGTAGATCATTCTGTGTTGCTTTCCGCCTTGTCTTCACTTGGCATCTCGGGAAAAGGCTTTTCAGTGGTGGCGTTGAGGAAAGATTTGTCGTCTCTTCTTTTCCTCTTCCTTTCTGTGCTCCTCAAGGCTCAGTTGTTGGTCTCCTAGTTTTACTCTTTACACTTCAACCGTGGCCACTTTGATTTCTTCTCATGGTTTTCAGGCAACTTGTAGACTGATTGTTTATTGATTATATGTTTTTGAATCTGTATGTGTGATTTATTGTCTACTGATGATATGCTTCTGATTTTGGATGTCTTTATTATTTGTTCTCTAACATGTTGCGACATGTTTATCAACTCCATGTATGAATTTTGAACCATGCACCTTTGTCACGACGACCATTAGGGCTGATCTTTGCTGACTGTGATGCAATTTGATTCCTAAGCACTGTTTTGCACTTTTGGGCCACTGGGCTATATGCAATTATAATTAGGAATTCTTGTTCACATTTGCTGTATATTTTGAAATATGGGATGCAATGTCATGAAGATAGACATATTATTAGCATCCTATTTTACAATATGAAATAAATAGATTATTTACTCTAGAAAGTTTCCTTCATTCACACCTTTTTGTAATCATGTTTAACCCTAAGACATCCATTTCATTGTTCCCGAACTTCCTCCTCTGTTTTCTCAGCATCCTTTATTTGTTTTCCTCCTATTAATCTTCTGGTAGTCCCTCATGCTGGTAATTTGGGTTTCGTGTATTCACTCTGCCTTCTCTCCTCAAAAAACACATTTCCACACTTCTACCTCTTCAAAAGAATTTGTAATTTCTTAACCTTTGCTTCTACTAAATTATTATTGCAAACCTGTGTTCTCAAGTTCTTTTATTACATTTTGAATGTCACTTACACTTAAAACAGGTGGGGCTACTCCCCTTTTGAAACATGTACACACACAGATGGATGAATGGAAGGGTGGGATTGAGCATTGCATGGTTAGAATATGGTGTCTGATTGGTCCGCTAGGCACACGTTTTGATCCACCTCCTTGTCCATAAAACTATTGGGAAGAATGCGTTGACTGCACAGGGGATGGAGATTGCTGTTTTCTGACATATTCCCCAGAGGAAAACGCAGAGAAAGAGGGCACCCTGAGTAATGTTAGCAAGGTATGGGTACCAAAGACTGATTTTCACAAAATGAAAGAAGCAAACATAGGTAGTTAGTGAATTAAATAAAGGGGGAAATGTTAGGATGCAGGTGCAACACCCCAACCATGTAGGGAAGTAATATCTGTGGAAATTCTATTTGCTTGATGAGTTGGTCATTTTTAGTGTTAGTGTTTCTGTCATTTATCACAGCATTAGGTTACCGAGTAGATGGTGGAATGATGGGCAGCAAAAGATATTTCTACTAGTCTCCATTAGCATAAGGGCCTCTTGTCACATTAGCCAGCCTCCTGCCGTTTTTAACTGGGTCTGTTAGAGTTATAGATTTCTGCTATTCTGGGTACTAAAATCCAGATCTGATACTCTATCTTCAATTTAATTCAATGTTATTCCTGCTTCCCCCTGCAAGTGTTCAGGGGGCCAAAGGTCCTGGGAGGAAGAGTGAGGTGCGACACACATTTTAGGTATTGTTGCAGTGCCTAGCTGTTCTCAGGAGCTTTGAGTGAAATGTAGAACAATGTTGTGGGTCCTCGATGACATGTAAGTAAAATACTTCTGAAGGACATATTTTGGTGTGAACAAAGCCTTGAGTCAAGACATTGCCAAAGCGTCAAACTAGATCATGGTTAAACTGCCCCCCTAAGGAGTGTTGGGACAAATGGGTCTTAAATAGAATAGCCTGGTATTATCTTCCAAAGAGTGCAGCCTCAGTTATGTTTTTTATGAAGCCACCTGGTTCCCAAGAGATAGCCAGAACAATGTGTGCCAGGGATAGCAACTTATTTCAAAATGGGAATTGCAAAAAAGTGTTGCAGAAGCAAACTACTACACGGCCTGGGAAATGTCTGGACTGCCAAATTGGCTGAGCTAATGGAAGAGGATATTACTGTGTCTAATTTTCCAACCTCACTGTTCTCACTCACTACATGATTGGGTTGTTTCAGTGGGACTGCATATCAGATGTTACATGAATTTGTTTTGACCAATGAGGGTATTCCATTTTAGTAAATGTTACATGTGTAACTTTAGCCAATCAGGAAAGAGTATTTCTTGCTGACTACACAATTAGGTCATTCGTAGGGGGCTGTTTTAGGATGGTCATGGGTAATAACCTAACAAATAGAGTGTGAAGGTTGTGTTTAGATTTGTATATAGGTGTGAGGCAATAGGGAACGTGGGTTTAACATGTACTGGATATTTGTAATGTATTCACATTTCTTTGTATATTTATTTTTATTTATTTTATTTATTTCACTTATTACACGCCCTGACCCTGGGGTATCACGGCGTAGTTACAGACAGCTTGGGCATTAGTTATACAAATGTACAGAATGCAAAGGATATATGAAACGGAAAAGTATACAATACACTAATGAGCATAATTTACATGATTTACAAGTTACGACTGGTGGTCTTCTGTTCCCAGAGGCTTACATGGTAGTATGATACAATTGGTTGAATAACCAGGTTTTTAGCCGTTTCTTGAAGCCGGGGAAAGAAGACTCTTTTGGTATTGAGGGGCAGGGTGTACCAATGTTTAGGTGGTAGGACACGGAAGCTGCTGCCACCCGCCCTAGTGGTTTTGTAGCGGGGTGCACTAGTAATAGATTCTCAGTGGATCTGAGAATTCTTGTGGACTCTTTTATCTGTAGGGCGTTGATGGAGTAGATCGCTTTTTTGGCAAGACATTTGTGGGCGATGCAAAGAGTTTTAAAGATAAATCTGGCTTTAAAGGGGAGGCAGTGGGCTTCCTTCCTTGTCTTGGATATGCAATCAAACCTTTTTATCCCTAGTGCTGCCCTTAAGGCTTTGTTTTGCACAAGATGCATTTTAGCGAGGTTGGCGTTAAAGATACCTAGCAATAACACATTTCAGTAATCCAACTCGGATAATACAAGGGCCCTGGCCAGAGTGAGGCAGTTATAGGGTGTCAGAAATTGTCTACTTAGTGCGATGAGCTTGGATGTGTAGACCGTGGAGGATGACAGTGAACTGATGTGCGTGGTCATATTAAAGTTGGAATCTAGTTATACACTTAGGGTTTTCACCTACTTGAGTATTTGGATTGTAGTACCATCAATGTTGATAGTTGCGTAGTCTGAGTGAAGGGTGACTATTTTAGCTGGGGATCCCACGATGAGTGTTTCTGTCTTCTCATCATTGAGACAGAGACTGTTTAATGTCATCCAGTTTTGGATGATGACATATATTTTGTTGATGGTCACAGTGACTTGGTCGTAGTTCCCCGAAATGGGTATGAGGATCTGGGTGTCATCAGCAAAATTAGTGTAGATGACACCCATATCGCCTAATGCCGAGAAAAGGAGCTTTGTGTAGGCATTATAAAGTGTGGAAGAGAGGCACCAGCCTTGGAGGACTCCAATGGGGACTGGGATTGGGTCCGCCGCTTCTTTACCTATGGCCACTCTAGAAGTGAGCTCGGCTACACAGTTTGTTGTGGTCTACGAAGTTGAAAGCCGTGGAGAGGTCTAAGAGCAGAAGTATGCAGAGTTTCCCTGAATCTCTGATAGTGTCCATTTAGATTTTGAAATCTAGTAGGGCGTTTTCCATGCCGTGGTTAGGCCTGAAACCTGATTGTCTTGTTCCAAGGAGCTGGTTCTGCTCAATGTGTGCTTGGATTTGAGTGTAAGCTATTTTATCTATGAGTTTGAGTAGGAATGGGACCGTTGTTATAGGTCAGTAATTAGTCGGTATAGTAGCGTCCAGGGTAGTTTTTTTTAGAAGTGGGGTGACCCACTCTTCTTTGATACTGGCAGGGACTGTGTTGGTATTGAAGGAAGAGTTAACAAAATTAGTGATGGTGGGGGTGAGTGTGGAATCGCAAGCTTTGACTAATTTACCTGGGACACTATTTCCTTTACAGTTGGAGGCTTTTATGCTTGGAGATGGTGTCGAACACTAGTTCTTGCGTGACTGGGGCAAAATGGAATAGGGATTTGGAGTTATTGTGGAGGTGGGGATGTGGTTGGAGGTAAGTGAGTTTTTGTCTGCTAAAAGCAGTCTTTTGGTAGCTATTTTATTTTGTAGCAAAGAGATTTTGGATGCAAGTGCATCTTGTATGGTTGTGCACCAATACTGTAACTCAATGTGGACGGTCCAAGAGCATTTTCAGTTTTCAGTTCTAAGGTACTGACTGACTCTCCTGGCCATTATTTGCATGTATTAAAGCTGTTTTCTTGTGAATCGTACATTCCATTATTGCTTCCTTGGATTGTTTTTTCCAATTGGTTTTGGGCCTACCGTAGATCTGTTATGTATTTGCTCATGGGCTATGCAACAGGGGCGACACTGAGTTAAAATGATCATCACTTCCCACATCTGCTTAATTTCAACGGTTTTGTTATGTTAGGTTTGATCACATTAACTGTCCCTTAACTAACGTTTTTCAGTGAATTTCAGGTGTTTTAATATACAATAGTTTATTCAAGGCTTAAAATATCTTCTCTAAATATTTGTGGTCTGAACACCCTCAAAGCGGAGGAAGACATGAAGAGGGAAATGCTGAATTTCATTGCTGCATGTATACTCAAATAATCATTGCCTTGGCCAGCAAGGGTAGGTATCGTTTTTAATAAAGACAAAACATTAACATTTATAAACCCAGGTGCTTGAAAAAGGGGGCATATTGAGGATGCTTAAATGGATGTGGGTAGTGGGAATGTGCACCTTTATAAACATATTTGCCATCTATGCCCCTACCGTAAAACAGGATTCATATATTGTTGTTTAGTTGAACAGGGGGCATCCTTTGCAGAGGGTGACATCACCCTTTTGGGGGACTTGAACTTAGCATCAGATCCCACCATGGACAGATCAGCACTATAGCAACCTCAAAGAATTGAAGTGGTCTTTTAAAGGGGGCTGCATGATGTCTGGAGAGGGGTGGTTTCACAGGAGAGGGACTTCCCTTTTGTTTGGGAGTCTGCTTATCCTATCCCAAATCAACTATATTTTTGTCAGCATCTTCAACTTTTGTCAGGCTCCAACATCTGAGATAGTGCAAACCACAATTTCAGACGATGCCCCATGCTAATATGTCAATATTATACTCTGATCCAAGTCCTTCATGCACAAAGAAATGCAGAGGGACTTTCCAGACAGATTTGCTAAAAGGCACAATGAATAAGAGCTGAGATCTCCACTAAACTAGACACATATTTTCAATTTAATAAGCCCACAAATATGTCCATAGCTAACAATTTGAATGCATTTAAAGTAATTTGATGTGGTGAGCTGATAGCTATGTCCATGGAGAAACATATACTGTCTAAATGAACAAATACCTCTTTGATGAAGGAACTTAAGGCCTTAGCGGGCACCTAAAAAGCTACTCTATCTCAGAAGACAATGGGAACACAGAGATCTGTAAAGGAAAAATTAGATCTACTGTAATTAAGAATGGCTTCATCTCGGAATGTGTTCAGTGTTTGGCCTGGTCAAAGAAATATTCCTCCATTTTTATATCCACAATTGATATATCTGCAGCTTTTGATGCTGTTAACAGTGGAATTGTATGGGCTAAATTGTCATGCCTGGGGATCCCAGCTGGTATCTTACGCTTGATTATTGGTTTACACCAACATTCTAATATCCAAGTAAGACTTCATCAAGCTGGGTCGTTATCTCGGAAAATCCTGACATCCAAAGGAGTCAGACTTGGATGCATTTTGGCATTGTTCCTTTTCAATCTTTATATGGCAGATGTTGGGGAATATCTCGCTTCGGCAGCCTTTGCATCCCCGAAACTTGGCCATCTCAAAATAGTCTGGCTGGCCTATGCCAATGACTTCATATTATTCTACTGCACCCACAAGGGCCTTGTACAGTTGATTGATGCATTTGCTAATTATGCTTCCCTTAATTCCCAAAAAATGTATCAAACTGAGGGTGACCTTGTGGCTAATCCCGGGAAAGTAAAGCATCCGTTGTATAAGCAGTATTGGATTAGTACGATTGAAGGAGTTCACAGTTATGTATCGCTGAGACATCTGAATTTGGAGCACGAAAATGTGGAGATGTGGCTGCCTATTTATCTATCTATCCCAAGAAATTTGTTTGTGGGTCTTTCTTAAAATTCAGGTGGAACTTATTTCACACTAAAAATGTTTTATTGAGGTATGGTATGATCACTGGGGAGATGACCAACTTTACATTCTGTGGATTCCCAGGGGAGCTTGAGACCTTAAAACATATATTGGTCCACTGTCCATCACTCTCTGCTAAGCGACTCACTTATTTTTTTAAACTTTGTACATTTGAGTATCTGCAGATTCTGAGGTCTTCTGGTCCAACTGCCTTGCAGGTAGTCCAACAGCAATTGTAGTAGCAGTAATTAGTTTTATTAAATGTTTGAAATTGGGAAAAATGATTGGAAATTAACTTTCGTTGGGATTAGCATGATCTCTTTTATGAAAGTGGTTTATCTTGTAAAGGTGTTTGATTGCCTGTATTAATATTTTTCTTTGTATTTATTGTTTTTTGTATGCATTGCTATCATGTATTGCCGTTTTACTGATCTGTATGTGTCTCACAACCTCAGAGGTTTCATTGTTAAAAGTCATTTGTTAACCAAATGACAATAAAAAATTAAGAAAATCCCCCACAGAGTCCCATTGACTCCAAAAATGGTGACTAACACTGCCTATCACCACCTTTAATCCAGCTGCATTTCCCCTGGACCAAGTGGTGGTAATGGTATTACCATTTTGTGGTATCTCGGGCAAAGTTACTGCTGAGATACTACCAAACGTGTAATGACGCCCTAAGTCTAATCATGCAAACAGGTTATTACCATCGAGATTGGGAAGAGTGTGAGCCGCAGAACACATTAAGGGAATCAAGGATGCTAGAGGGGTGGTCCTTATAGCGAATCATCTAATTTGTTAAGATATGGTGTGATTTTATACCAGATTGTATCAATTGGAACAACCCAATGAAAGCAAACTCTGTAATTATCTCTGAAAGCTAACTTTTCCCTACATAACCCTGCAGCAGGTGCAGGTACTTGACTCACCTATTTCAAACCCTTAAGTTAATTTCTGAAATAAAATTGCTAAAACTTAATAAAACCCCAGGGCCAGACAGCTTCACAGGCCCATTTAAAAAACATTTGTCTCACAGTTAATGCCCGCACTGACTTTATGTAATTCGTTTGGCAAAGGAGGCTCAATGACAAAATGAGAAACTAAAATAACCTTAATAGTGAAACCGAGTAAGGACCCTGATGAACCCTCCTTATGAATATACAACTCATTGCTTAAAATCGCTGCCAAGATATGTACAAAAATGTTGGCCACACGATTAGAGGAAATTATGATTAAACTAATTTCTGTAGATCAAGCTGCCTTTATTAAGGGGAAAACAGACATTTCACCAGTGAAGAAGACTATCTCATCTTTTTGAATTGTCAGGAGAGGTAATTCACTGCTTTTTGTTTTCCTTGATGTCGAAAACACCTTCAACAGTGTGGAATGATGCCTTCTATTTTTTATAATGGAGAAAATAGGGTTCCATTTTTTTTTTAAGATGATGAACACATTCTAGTCACATCCGATAGCAAGACTAAATATTAATGGCCAATCCTCTGAGTCATTCAGATGATCATGTGTCATAAAACATGGATGCCCACTACCCCCTTCCTTTTTCTACAAGCTTGGAACCCAAGACCTATCCACAAGAATATGGGAGCATGAAGGCATCCACAGCATCCCTTTTGGGGCCATGATTCTTAAAATAAATATGTCAACAGAAAATGTTGGCCACAAGATTAGAGGAAATTATGATTAAACTAATTTCTGTAGATCAAGCTGCCTTTATTAAGGGGAAAACAGACATTTCACCAGTGAAGAAGACTATCTCATAGTCTTCAACACCTTCAACAGTGTGGAATGATGCATTCTATTTTTTATAATGGAGAAAATGGGGTTCCATTTTTTTTTTAAGATGATGAACACATTCTAGTCACATCCAATAGCAAGACTAAATATTAATGGCCAATCCTCTGAGTCATTCAGATGATCATGTGTCATAAAACATGGATGCCCACTACCCCCCTTCCTTTTTCTACAAGCTTGGAACCCAAGACCTATCCACAAGAATATGGGAGCATGAAGGCATCCACAGCATCCCTTTTGGGGCCATGATTCTTAAAATAAATATGTCAACAGAAAATATTTTCTTGCCCTTAACCAATCCTGCAGTAAACCTACCTAATAATGAAAAGGAATTCCATTGTTATAGTGCAGTACCAAGTATTAAAGTCAATTTCAACAAGTCTGACGTTCTTTTTGTTAAACAAAATATGTTTGTTATTTTCAAACAACCAATAAACATCACATCTGGACAATAGGGCGGCAAGGAATCAAAGGTAGTGAATCTTATGATTTGCACCATCCCGTTTCCCCCCCATACGAGCGTCATGGCTGCTTCAGTATGCTTTTCCCCAGTCCTGCCATCCTTTCCCTTCCCCATCCCGGCTCCACAGCCAAACACACTTCCAGCAGGGCACAGTTCGCTGCAGTCCGATAAGATTCCCATGTCGTCATAGTTCCTGACCGGATCCGGCCCATTCCCGGACCCCCTTGGTTGTCCTGTTATGCCCACTATTCCAGATCAACTTGTCCCCTTGTCCCTATAACACCTGCTATCCTCTCTCCCCACCCATTACCCTCCCCCTCCGACCCCAGTATCCCCCTTCCCCAACTTCATCAAACGCCCACTCCCCTGTCCCCCAAAGCGACATCATCCTGTCTTTTCCCATAATTCCCCTTCTCTATTGTTGCACTGATGGGCGGCCTCCCTTTTCCATTCTATCGCTATCTGTCTCTTGGCCAATATTAAAAGGAATTGCGCAATCCTATTTCTGTTTTTGTGTCTCTTCACTCCCGGAAGGAGCCCCAACAGACACACCTCATGAGTTCACTCATAATTACCCCCTAATATGGCATTCATTTTGCTGTCCACCTCTTCCCAATATTTCACTGCCACTGGGCAGCCCTAAACCATATGCCAGAAGCCGGCATGTTCCCCTCTACACCTTGTGAATGCGTGCGATGCTGCGTGGTTGATCATGTGAATTCTTTCTGGTGTCAGATATACTCTGAGCTTCATTTCGGATTTGGCGGTAGCGGTGCCTGTAACAAAGGCACGGTTGCCGCCAAACCCATGATTTTACCAGCACCCACGAATGGGCACTTACTAGCTCCTCCTGCGACATCATCTCCTCTTCCTCTCCTATCTTCTCCTTACTACTCTCTTGCAACTAAGTAATGACTTCATTGTACGTATAACAAGTCATGTCTGTAACAAGCGCCACGATGCCCTAAGGGCTGCATGTGCGCTTAACAAATGTGAATAAATAAATAAATAAATACATAAATAAATACCGGGTCATGCTGAGTTTTGCGGACCCGGTAATTTCTCATTCGCGGGTGGCGGCAATAAGGGACTCCCCATCCCCATTCGGCGCCATAGGGCTGAATGGGAATGGGGAGCTTGGATGCAACGGCACCGTTCATAACAGTGCCGGTGCATCCACAAGTTATGCTTGCGGGTGCCGCACTGCCCGCCAGGTTGGACCTGGCGAGCAGAGCAAGACCCGAGAGCACAACTCGTAGTATGGCGGTATGGTAGCAACGGTGCCAGTAGCGCTACCGGTGTCATTGTTGCTTTACCGCCATACTTATAATGAGGCCCTCTTTGTAGGTAATAAAATTGGGTGAGCTGGAATTGGGCATTCCTAGATGATTCTTCTGAGATAGTTGCCCCTGAGTCCCTCTCCCACTTCCTCTTAATGACCAGTTGCCGATCCTCCCTTGCTGTCTGCAATACTCTATACATGTGACGGATGATGGGAACCAGCGGATTATCCTCCAAATCTGATAAATCAACGTCCACCTCCACTTTCTCCTCACCTGTCTCTTTCGGAACGGTTTCTCGTCTGGAGGCCTTGTTCTTGGGCTTCTTCTTCTTTGTGAAGAGGTACGGCCGTCCGCGGGAAGAAGCCACCCTGATCCCCTGATAAACAGGGAAGCAGCCGGCCCCCGTCCCGCAGAAACCAAGACGAGAGGAAAAAAGCAGCCGCTAAAAAAAACCTCTCTACGAATGTAGTTGGTACGGATGCTGTGCAGGAAGAGATGATTGGAGAGCGTGGGAAATGCAGGAAAAATCCAGAGCAGGAGAATCAAGGTAAGTCTCTCGATGCGGCAGTAAGATGGTTAGTCCGGAGATGCTGATACTGAGTAAGGAGCAGTGCGAGGGACTGGAATGGAAGCACCGCCAGGAACCAGGAACGGGATCCGGGAGAAAGGAAGGAGAGGAGAAACCCCAAAAGGTAAGAGGACCGAGAGGACGGAAAGGCAGATAAAGGGAAGGAAGGGGGAGAAGCTGAGTGAAAAGGATACCGCGATAGAATCCGCGGAAAATGACAACAGGAAAAGGCACGGAAAACAAAGTAGCACGGCAACCAGGAAAAGGAAACAAAGTTGCAACGCACAGAGCCCAGGGGGGGGCGTGGTTAAATACAGAAACAAGAGAAAAAGACTAGACCGTCAAACCAGGAAGTGAAAGGAAAAAACACGGAACAATCTAATGGCGCCGCCAACGCCAAGCCTTCCATAACCGCCAGCGACCACCAAAAGACGGCGGCATGACAGTATGACCCCCCCCCCAAGGAACACCCCCCCGGCTTACCCGGGAACAGACGGTGAAACCGCTGAATCAACGCCGGAGCGTGCGCATGAGACACCGGTTCCCAGGAGTCCTCTGAGTGGGGGTACCCTCTCCAGTGGATGAGATACTCCAAGCGACCCCGCCGATAGCGGGAGTCACGAACGGAGGCCACCTCATTCTCATCGGAAGGAACCACCTTGGGGACCAGGTCCCGTGGCAAAGGACGATGGTAGGGATCACCCCTACATTCCCTCAGGAGAGAGGAATGAAACACAGGATGGAGACGGTGCATGTGTTTGGGCAACCGGAGGTGGAAAGCCACGGGGTTGATCTGGCGAAGTATAGGGAAAGGACCCAGGTAGAGGGGCAAAGCCAGCGAGGCAGAAACCTAGTAGATAACCAGACCTTGGTGCCCCTCCGCCATGCCGGAACGGGCTGGCGCTTAAGATTGCAGTATGATCGATACCGAAGACTGCTTGCCTGCAAACATCCTGTAGCAGACTTATGAGCCTCTGAGATACTGGTAAGTAGGGCATCCACAGATGGAGTGGTAGAAGGAGGAAAGGAGAGAGAAGGAATAAAGCTGGGATGGAAACAATAAGAACAAAAGAAAGGACTGAGACCAGTGGCACTGTGTTTGGCATTGTTATAGGCAAATTCCGCGGTGACCAACAGACTAACCCAATTATCCTGTTGGGCATTTGTGAAGCATCGAAGATACTGCTCCAGCGTGGCATTGGTTCTTTCAGTCTGCCCGTTAGTCTGTGGGTGGAAGCCAGATGACAATACACGTTCCATTCCCAGTCTCTCACAAAGCTCCTTCCAGAACTTTGAAGTATATTGAGAACCTCTGTCAGAAATAATCTTGTCTGGAGTACCATGTAAGCGAAATATTTCTCTGGCAAATACAGCCGCCATCTCAGCGGCAGTGGGAAGACCAGCCAAGGGAGTGAAATGTGCCATCTTAGTGAAGCAGTCGACTGTTACCATGATGCATGAACAACCTTCCGAGGGTGGCAGATCCACAATAAAATCTGTGGAAAAAAGGCTCCAGGGTCTCTTGGGAAGGTCCTGTTGTTGGAGAAATCCAATCGACTTTTGAGTGCAATGTTTGGATCGACAGCATACCGGACATGACTTGACGTAGGTTGCAACATCTTTGGCCATACCGGGCCACCAGAACCTGCGATGAAGCAATTCCAAAGTGTTCTTAACACCTCTGTGTCCTGCCGTTGGATCATAGTGGCACCACTTTAAAGCCGACTGACGGGTGAATCTGTCTGGCAGAAACAATTGCTGTTGCTTGAAACATAAACCATCTTGAATGGATAGGTCCTTTGAGAGAGGAGAGGTGGACCGCGTGGCTTTGCGGACCCTTTCTAAGAAAGACTCCACCGAACAGATTACCTTGACCTCAGGAAGCATGAGACTGGGAAATTCCATCTGAGACACGTTTGGATATGGCTTTCTAGAAAGGGCATCAGCTAGTATGTTCTTGGAACCTGGTAAGTAAGTCAATGTGAAATCATATTGGGAGAAAAAATGCGCCCAGCGAGCCTGACGGGAGTTGACACATTCCATCTTTTGTAGAATTTTAAGATTCTTGTGGTCAGTTCTGATCTCAAAGGGATGGTTTGCTCCTTGTAGGAGATGTCTCCATTCTTCGCATGCGGATTTCATGGCCTGGAGTTCTTTTTCTATCACCGAATAGTGTGTCTGGCTGTCATTCAGTGTCTTGGACATGTAGGCAACAGGATACTCCAAACCTTCATGTTCCTGTAGAAGAGCTGCACCAATCACCGCAGAGGAGGCGTCAGTCTCCACAATGAATCTTAGATTCTGATCTGGTTGACGAAGTACCGGGGCAGAACAGAATTCCTCCTTAAGTCGTTGGAAAGCTCGGTTTGCCTCAGAAGACCAGATAAAGGGCATTGAAGACTTTTTTAACAGCCTCGTAATGGGAAGAACTCGATCCGAGAAACCTTGGATGAATTTGCGATAAAAATTGGCTAGCCCTAGAAACCTTTGGACGTCTTTGATGGAATGGGGTGTAGGCCATTGTAATATGACGTCGATCTTAGTGGGATCCATGCGGATTCCTTCCGAAGACAAGATAAAGCCAAGGTAGTTGACCTCGGAGGCTTGAAAAATGCATTTATCAGCATTGGCCTTAAGTAGATTGTCTCGCAGTCTTTGAAGGACTTGGTGGAGGTGATCAGAATGGAGTTGGGCGTTTTTAGAATAAACCAGAATGTCGTCAAGATAGACGACGGCACAATGGAAAAGTAGATCAGAAAAGATGCGATCCATGAATCTTTGGAATATCGATGGAGCGTTGACTAGGCCAAAGGGCATGACACAATATTCGTAGTGTCCGAAGGGAGTGCGAAAGGCCGTCTTCCATTCATCACCTGCTCGTATCCGCAAAAGGTGGTAGGCTTTTCTTAAATCGATTTTGGAAAAGACTTTCGCCCCTTGGACTGCTTCCAGAATGTCTCAGATAAGTGGCATGGGATACCTATCCCTAAGCGTGACTTGGTTTAGGCCCCTATAATCAATGCAAGGACGAAGTTCATTGGAACCTTTCTTTGGAACAAAAAAAAGTGAAGCCCCAGCGGGAGAGAATGAAGGTCGGATTAGGCCATGATGTGAATTAGTTTCCAGATATTCCTTGAGAGCCTTCTTTTCCTTGAGAGAAAGAGAAAACATTCGTCCAAAAGGGACAACAGCATTGGGCTGGAGAATGATCTGACAATCCTCTGGTCTATGAGGAGGTAACTCCTGCGGGCCATTGTCCGTAAACACCTCCTGATAGCGGAGATATTCTTTAGGGATGCTGTTTACCTTCAATACATCTGAACTGGAGGTTATATCTGGAAAAATGTGGACAGAAGTATGCATGGTTTGCGAAGAACATGACCGATGACAAAATGTTGAAGTAAATGACAGTTGATTCTTTGTCCAATCAATGGTCGGGTTATGCTTCCGAAGCCAAGAGATTCCCAGGATTACTGGAAAATGTGCTGCTCGGATAAGGTCGAATTGAATGGTTTCGTTGTGATGGAGGATCTTCATCTGCATAGGAGATGTGGTATGGGTGATAAGACCCGAGCTGAGTGGTCTACCATCCACGCCTTCCACCTTTTGGTCCTCGTCTTTCTGCAAACGGCGAATACCGACCTTTTCCGCCCAAACCAAGTCCATAAAGCAACCAGCAGCGCCGCAATCCAGTAGAGCCAGAACCTCATAGGACTGCTGAGAGATGCATAACTCTACTCCGACTACCATGAGACGGTTGTCTTCTGTAGTAAGCATGGGTGTGACTGATAAAGAAACAAAGGGACCAGGAAATCCCCCTCGGTAACTTGTCCCTACTAGCTCCGAGGACTGGCGTTTCCCGAACGTCTTGGTGGTACATTAGGGCAGTCTCTAAGAATATGCTGGGTAGATCCACAATACATACACAGGTTGTTCTCCCTGCGTCTTCTTCTTTCTTCCGAGGTGAGTGGCCCTCGAGTAGTCCCAATTTGCATTGGCTCTTCTTTCGACATACAGGTAGGAGAAGGAGAGGTAATCCCAGGATCAGGCGTAGCAGGAAATCCACGCTGTTTTCGACGTTCAGACCGCCGTTCTGAAAGACGGAAATCCAGCTGAACCACTGTAGACCACAAGTCGGTTAAAGTGGCTGGTCTGGTTACCCTTGCTAATTCATCTTTAAGGTCTTCCCTTAATCCTCGGCGAAAAATGGTGTACTGAGCGTTCTCTTGCCAGCCTGCGTCTGCAGCCACCCGTTTAAAGCGGGAGATGTAGGACAGAAGATCTGAACTTCCCTGTCGAATGTCCAGTAACTGTTCACTGGCGACTACCGCAGTCTCTTGCCTTTCGAAGGCCGATTTGAACAGGGCGGTGAAACCGGCGTAATCGTGTAGTAACGGGCTGGCACCGGTCACAAGCGGAGTAGCCCAGGAAAGAGCGTTACCCGTAAGGTTAGAAACCAGAAAACCTATGCGGGCTGCATCTGAGGCATATGTCTGAGGTCTGAAGGTGAAATAGATTATGCAACCCTCCATGAATTCCTTAAATCTAGTAGGTGAACCATCATATTTACCGCAGGCTAAGGGCATGGGAGGCAGATCACTCCGGGACTGTTCGAAGTGGTCAACTCGCTGTCTCAAAGCAGCGTTTTCGGCCTTCACAGCCTGTAATTCTAATGTCACATTCTGCATTGCGGTGAGCAGCTCTTGGACCTGTTCCGGAATAGACATTGTAATCTCTTTTTGGCGTTGCAAACTGTCACGGATGATGGGAACCAGCGGATTATCCTCCAAATCTGACAAATCAACGTCCACCTCAACTTTCTCCTCACCTGTCTCTTTCGGAACGGTTTCTCGTCTGGAGGCCTTGTTCTTGGGCTTCTTCTTCTTTGTGAAGAGGTACGGCCGTCCGCGGGAAGAAGCCACCCTGATCCCCTGATAAACAGGGAAGCAGCCGGCCCCCGTCCCGCAGAAACCAAGACGAGAGGAAAAAAGCAGCCACTAAAAAAAACCTCTCTACGGATGTAGTTGGTACGGATGCTGTGCAGGAAGAGATGACTGGAGAGCCCGGGAAATGCAGGAAAAATCCGGAGCAGGAGAATCAAGGTAAGTCTCTCGATGCGGCAGTAAGCTGGTTAGTCCGGAGATGCTGATACTGAGTAAGGAGCAGTGCGAGGGACTGGAATGGAAGCACCGCCAGGAACCAGGAACGGGATCCGGGAGAAAGGAAGGAGAGGAGAAACCCCAAAAGGTAAGAGGACCGAGAGGACGGAAAGGCAGATAAAGGGAAGGAAGGGGGAGAAGCTGAGTGAAAAGGATACCGCGATAGAATCCGCGGAAAATGGCAACAGGAAAAGGCACGGAAAACAAAGTAGCACGGCAACCAGGAAAAGGAAACAAAGTTGCAACGCACAGAGCCCAGGGGGGGGCGTGGTTAAATACAGAAACAAGAGAAAAAGACTAGACCGTCAAACCAGGAAGTGAAAGGAAAAAACACGGAACAATCTAATGGCGCCGCCAACGCCAAGCCTTCCATAACCGCCAGCGACCACTAAAAGACGCCGGCATGACAATACACCCTTGATACCCTGCCCTGCCCTCCTCCAATCCTAGAATTGCCTGCATCACTGGGTGTTTCTCCGGTTCCTCCGGAATACTCTCCCATAACATCACCATGCATTTTACCACCTCTGCATATGTAAGGAAGTGGCCTTTTGTTATTTGGTATGTCTGTCTCCACTCACCAAACGTCTGCATTTTCCCATCCTTGAAGAGGTCCCCCACCATGGCGCATTGCCTATCCATTAAATCTTTGAGGCCCACACTCTGCAATGCCGTTCTAATGGTGGTATCTGGAGGATAGCTCAGTGGCAACATGCTCGCCTTGGAAGCAAGACGGACACGTAGCAACACAGGTTCGATCCCTGGGTTCGCGCTTAGAAACCTCTGGGTATTAAGCACCTTATAAATAACCTATCATATCATAAATCCAATCGGGAATCCCTTATTATGCATCAGTGTTACCTGTCATTTCTTTAGTAGTGTTGTCCATATCGCCAAACCATTTTAAAGACCAATGTGTCCCCCTTGCCTCCTATGCTCCCCCTAGTAACTCTATTCCCTGTCTCCCTGTCAGCAACCCACCCATTAATCCTTTCAATTCCCCTTCAGAGCCAGTTGGCCATCTTGCCGTCCCTTGCAGTTGCGTTGCCATAAACTATATCTCAAAATCTGGCATGTGGAGCCTCCCTTCCTCTCTCTTATGACATAGTGTCCGCATGGCCACCCTGGTGCACTGCGTATTCCACAGTAGTTCCCCCAACTTCTTGTCTAGCATCTTGAAAAATATCTTCTTTACTTTGTATGGGATATTTGTGAAGTAATATAATAAACGTGGGGGGACCACCATCTTGCAAAGTGCGATCCTCCCCATTAGGGAAAGTGGTAGCTTCTTCCAGAATGCAACCACTTCTTCTATCCGTGTGAGTGCTCTCCCGCTGTTATGGACGAATGTCTCCTCTACCTCATGGTAAATTTGGATCCCCAGGTATTTAAAGGATTCCCATTCCCAACGAAGCTCCCTGCATGTGAAGTCTTCTCCCCTCCTATCCCTTAGAGCCGCCAATGGGAATATCAATGATTTGTCCTTGTTTACCTGGAACCCCGACAATTTCCAGAAGTTATGTAGCACCTGTAGAATTACGGAATGTTCTCCACCGGAATGTCCACATACAGCAGCCCATCATCTGCGTAGTGTGAGATTAAGTGTGTCACCCCTCCTACCCGTATGCCAGTTTCCATGATGTAATTACGAAAGTACCTCATCAGTGGTTCCAGAGCCAGGACAAATATAATGGGAGAGACTAGGCATCCTTGCCTTGTACCCCGTTCTAGACTCCACCCGTGTGGGACCCACCCCCCTGTATTGACTCTGGCTGTAGGAGCATTGTATAATACCCATAACCACCTCATTATCGTCTCCTCCATGCCACATGCCTTTAGTACCTTGAATAGCCATGGCCATTCCAGCGAGTCGAAAGCCTTGACTACATCATTCGCCACCAAGGCCAATTCCCTTCGCGAGTCTTTAACTAGGTCCATAACATGGTGCACTCTGCGCTGGTTCATACTAGTGTCCCGTCCCCCTACAAACCCGCACTGGTCCTGATGTATCAGACCAGATGCCACTCTCGCCAGCCTATTCGCTATCACCTTGCCCAAAATGTTCATTTCATATCCGCATTTAGTAAAGAGATGGGCCTATATGAAGCACACTATTGTGGATCTCCCCATTTTTAAACAAGGCCGTAATCACCCCTTCTCTCATTGAATCCGGAAACATCCCCTTCTGGAGCACATGGTCGTAGACCAGTTTCAATTGAGGACTAATATGTCTGCAAACGTTCTGTAAAACTCTACTGGGAAGCCGTCACTGCCCGGTGCTTTCTTAGTCTGCATTGACTTAATTGCCCCCATGATTTCTCCCTCCTAGATGGGCAAATCCAAGCTATCCCTGTTCTCAATACCCAGCTTCGGCATGTGCACCATGTCAAGCAAGTGTCAGGCTTCTTGGTCTGAGTATGTCTTCTCTGACTGGCACAACTGCTCATAATAACCCTGGAAGACCCTGTTTATACCTTGTTACAATGACACTAGTTCCCCCTTGGAGTCACGGATCTGAGTGATTGCCCTTCCCTGATTTTCTAAATGTATCAACTAAGCCAGAAGCCGCCCCGCCTTGTCGCCTTCCCCATGGAGTTTGGTTGTGTATCGTTCCCTTGTCAAATTGCTCTTGTGAG
Source organism: Ambystoma mexicanum (assembly GCF_040938575.1). NCBI lineage: Eukaryota > Metazoa > Chordata > Amphibia > Caudata > Ambystomatidae > Ambystoma > Ambystoma mexicanum. The sequence continues at coordinate 757,621,482 of NC_090927.1, read as the reverse complement.
TCTAGGGTGTCCCTGTGTGAAACCAGTTTCTCTGCAGTGCTTCCCCCATCTGTTGGCCCCCTTCCTGATCAATCTCCAGTAACCTGATTTTGCCCTCCAGGCATTTAACAGCATTATCCAGTGTTCTCTGGACGCCTAAAGCTTGAGACATACATACCCCCGATTGTATTGCTTTAAATGCCTCCCATTGTATGCCCACATCATTCACTGATCCCTCATTGAGTTCAAAGAATGACGTGATCCCCTCTCTCACGTTACCTATATCCCCCAACAGCCCTTGTCTCATGCGTCATAGCTTTAGATCAGGTTGTTTTTGCCCCCCTTCTACCGTAGTGACTAGTGGTGAATGATCCGATATTGTTCTATCCAGGTATGTCAGATCTCGGAACCAATGGTAATGCCCCCTACCCATGAACAGGTATTCCAGCCCAGAGAACACCCATGCACCCCCGAGCGAAAGGAGTACCCCTTCTCCAATCTGTGTGTTTCCCTCCAGAGTTCTACTAGGTCCAGCCTCTCAACTACCTGCCTTAACTCCTCTCTCCCCATTGGTTTTGCCCGCCTCCTCTTCCTGTGCTGTCTACTTCTGAATCTATTGCACAGTTGAAATCCCCTCCCCAGGTGTACAGTCCTACCCGCTGGGTGCCTGTCAGTTCCATCACTGAGGTAAAGTAGGACTTGCTGTCCACGTTCGGGGCATTGGAGTTCACCACACAGATGTCCTGCCCCTCCCACTGGCCCGCTTAGGCTATCATCCTACCCCCTGTATCGCTTATTGTGCGCACCACCTCCAAAGGTATTCCGGGGCCACCCAGATCAGGACTCCTCTCGTGTATGTGGAGTATGAGGTCCCAAACACTTTGCCCCCCCACTTGGTTTCCAGTCTCCTCAGTGCCTCCCCTTGTAGGTATGTCTCCTGTAGCAGGGTTAATTGTATCCCTTGCCTCTTCAGGTATTGTCACACCTATATTCTCTTCCCTTCGTTCCCCAACCCCCACCCGTTCCATGTGCCTATTCTAAGGCAGGTCCCACCCTTGTGTATATTGGTGCCGCTTCCTTTTGGATGTGCCATGGTGTAGAGGCCATTTGATCCGATGCCTTTCCCCTTGAATCTAGTAAGCGCTGAAGTCTGAACTGTCCCCAACCCTCAATAAGTAACTGTCCCCTAACTCCCCAACTCCCCTCTCCCCCCTGTATCCCCTTCAACTCCCCAACTCCCTACCCACTCCTCCCCCCCCTCCATTCCCATCAACCTGTTTTTATCGGGCTGAACCTCCAACATGCATCTCTTGTTTGGTGCGTTGGGTGAGTGCCGATATTGGGGTTAACTGGAGTCTTTCCCGCTCCAGCCACCTTTACAACGTTCTGTCACCTGTTCCTCATGGTGAGCGTCGCCTCTTCCCTGTGCCTTCCGGGGGTGTCGAGTTCTGTGGTCAGAGTCCTCAATGTCCTGCTTCCCCCAGCTCGTATGTTTAGGGTATGTCTCCTTCCCTATGTTGCTGATCGTCCAGTTTCAACCGTGTTTTCTTGGGATCCCTTCCATCCAACCATTCCCAGGCATCTCTCGGTGAAGTGAATATGAAGGAACTGCCCTGTCCATTACCTTTAGCTTTGCTGGGAACATTGTCATGTAGCAGAGGTTTGATTCATGCAGCCTTCGGCGGGCCGAGTTAAAGGATCTCCTCTGTTTCTGGACCTCCTGGGTGAAATCCGGGAAAATCAGAATTCTGGCATCGTCAGCTTCGATGTAACCGGCTTTGTGTGCCACCTGTAGTATTGTATCTCTATCTCTATAGTTCAATATTTTGGTGATTTTCGCACTGGGTTGTCCCCCTGGGGGTGGAGGTCTGCCTGGCACCCAATGCACCCTTTCTATTGTGAAGAGTTTTGATAGCCTTTTCGGGCGCAGCGTGTCCAGGATTAACTTTTCTACACACAGTTCTGCACGGGTCCCCTCCCGGCCCTCGGGGACCCCCACCAGACGTATATTATTATTCTGGGAGCGGCCTTCAGAGTCCTCTGCCCTCATTTCAAGCTCCTGCGTGGCTCCAATAAGGCCTCGTACCTGGTTCTGAAGCGTGGTTAGGTCATCCTCCACCGTGCTTACACATTGTTCCATCTCGTTACTCTCTCACTAGTTTTGCGCAGGTCAGCCCGCAGCAGAGATACATCTGTTCCAACCTCCTGTATTTTCCTTTCCAGTGATGTATAAGAGTCCTTAATGCTGCCATCAATTCTTCCAGCGTTACATTTTCATTGCTCTGCGCCCCCAGCTCTGAGGTATCGTCCTCTATACCTTGATTTTTTGGCAGTTTCTGTTTGGGGGCTGCAAAGTGGTCAATCTTTTGTTGGCCTTTCACCATCGCACTGGTGTCGCGGGGCCCTGTTCCGGTCATGAAAGGCAAGCTGGCTGGGCTATATGCCGCATGTAGTTGGTGGTGTGGTGCCATGTTCCAGATGTGCATCCCTTGTCTTGGCTGTTCGTAGATTGCAGTGTTCCCTGTCTGCCATCACGTTCTGAAGGGTTCCCCTGCAGTCTGTGGTGTGCAGTGGGCATTGTGGCTCCCCTGTTCCTTCAGTGCGAGCACTCTTCTCTCTGGGCCCTACTTCTACTGGCTTTGGGAAGGTTCTGAGTGCTCCAGTACGTATTCGCCACTTTGTGTGTTCTGTACAGTGCCAATAGTCAGTTGGGACTCTTCAGTGTAGCCCTTTTTTTCAAGTGGTCCCCACTGTGGATAGCTGACCTTCTTTTTCACTGCCTTCCCTCTGGTGTCCTGTCTGCTTCCGCGCTCCCTTTTCCTGTGCTGCTCCCTCTGTTGCCCTCTTTGCTTGTCTGTCCCCCAGCCCAGTGCCGGGTCTCCCATTACTTGTTCCCTTTATATGGTCTTAGAGCCCATTGCCTATCCCCGTCTCCTCCAAGGTGTATTTGCCCCTGGGCTCTTTCTGTGTCCCCTTATAGTCAGCCGGGGGGGGGGGGTGAGCGAGTACCTCCTGTTGTCCGCCTATCTCCTGTGTCGGGTGCCTCGTCAAGGACACTCTGCACCCATGTGCCCCCACAGTGGGTCCCGCACCCCGTGTCTTACAGCCTCCACCTCCTCCCTGCAGCACAACGTATTGGCCCACCGTGGGTCCTTCTGGCTTGTCCCACGGGGCCTCTCACCTCATTACTCAGGTTCCTCCTGTCTGCTCCCACTGCGTCCTGCAAGCCATTGTTTCCCTCAAGGTTTTCGTTTGGCACAACGGATGCCAGATGCCTCGTTGCCTCTGTGTAGTTCTGCTCCTCCATCGCGCTCTAGGTGCTTGGAAACGTGCCCTCACAGACTAGCCCTCCTTTCTTCTCGACTGCACACCATTCCTTAGTCCCCGCAGATTGTCGCCCGTATTAACCGGTCTGTTCACACAGTGAATGTCTCTTCTGTGCATGGAGGCTTCTCCTCCTCTGGTATCTCCTTCAGCGGGCGGTCACTTTGTACACTCTGGGGGTCCAATTGGAGCGCCACCTCCGCAGCACCTCTGAACTTGCCCGGCGTTGTTTGCTCTGCCTGGTGCTGGGGCCGTTACTCCACTGTACGCGACATCCTCCGCCTGCCACGTCCCCAGCTCCTCCAAGTTACTCACCCACCACAACTGTGGGGCGGGCTGGAGAGCTTCCCGAAACGATCTATTATTTTGTCGCCGCCTTTAATGTCCGCTTTGTGTTCCGATCAGGCTGGGAAATCAGTGTCGGCTCTTTTTGCTTCCCACCAGGCTCACCTGCATCTCTCCTCCATGGTGGTGGCCATTTTACGGGCCAGCAATTCACCAGCCTCCATCTCCACGATTGTTTTTTCTTGGGGATCAGGCGTCTCGCACCCTGCAAAGCGCACAATCGATGCCCACACTACTCCGGTACACTTATTTGTGTGCTTCTGCTCTCAGGGTGAACTTTTGTAGGATATTTTCCGGATTATTGCGTGGCTCGGAGCAGGAGCTTTAAGGCTTCACATCCTAATCCGTTGCTCGCCGTCCATGTCCCCCCCAAGTCTGACCTTCTTAACTTGACATTGAATCCCCAGGATATCAAAGTGGCAAAAGATATATCAACATTTAAATGGTGGCCCAATCTAATATGTATCTGGGATGCTCTTAACCTCATGCACAAGCTCCCTATTCCAAGCAAATTAACCCATACTTCTAAAACAGAATAAAACAGACCTGTTAAATTGGTCTACATTTGTTATTTCAAGGATACGGCACATAGAAACCATCAAGATTAATGTTCATCAAGCCACCTTTATACATGTGAAGCTCTTTCAATAATTCCACCACCTGTTTTTTCCAGTAGCTAAATACAATTAATTGAGAATATGTGTGAGGGGTAAGTGAAGCCCTGACTCACATTAAAATTATTGTGCACACTAAGGGATGTTCTTCCCAAAGTGTAAGGTCTATTTTGGTGCATATCAGTTATGTCTGGTGTATTAGTGGTCTAAGCTTTTTTCTAAAAAATGCCTGGGTATGGAAGGACCATGCTGTGATTGGCGCTTTCATTTCTGGGCTATGGTTTCTAGCAAAGAAATAAACACCCCCAAATATTGATCAAGCGTAGTTGCCATGAAGGGACTGTCACCATTTCCTTCGCCCATGACACCAATTCACTTTAATACAGATTTCACACTTGCAATTCAAGGGAGGTTTTCGAGATGTGGGGGGTGGATGAAGAAGGAGGTTGAAGCACCTCTTTCATAACGGCCAATTTAAGTTTGTTCTAGCACTGTAAAGTGTAATTTGTCCGAGAGGAGTCAGATTGGCTCCAATATTTGCAGTTGCGACCTTGGGCTCTCCATCCATAACATAGACAGGTGGGATGTACCCATGCAAGCCCCGCTCATTTAATGACTTCATTGTGTAGGATATTGATGTAGAGGGGGAGCCCAGTAGAATGGACTTTTAACAAAAGGTGGCCTAAATGATTGACCATGACAGATATGATGGTATATGGGAAAGGCTCTGAAGGGACATTCCGAAATCCTCACTCACATAGAGGTATTATTGAAAATCATGTAAGGATGGCATTGGACTCCAGATAAACTCCATTCAATGTACACACAGATGTATGTTGGAGGAAGTGTGGTCGGAGGGGAGATCCACTACACATCTGGTAGACTTGCCTTAAACTCACAGATTATTGGAAAGAGGCAATATGCACAACGAAGAACATCATGGGTGGGCCTCTGCCAACTAACTCAGCAGCCATGGTGTTGTGCTACATGTGGAGGGATGAGAAAGGTGGTCATCTTGGGAATGGAGGACATTGACATTGCTCATCATCCCTTCCTGGAAAGGGATTTTCTCATTGTGGAAGAATCCAGTTCCACTGCCCAAGACTCTGGCTTTAGAAGGTGCAGCTGATCAGGGCGGTTAACAGGTGGCACACCCAATAGCATCAAACTATTCAAAATGTTTATTATAATGGAGGATTGCAGTGAATTATGTTTCCTCAGACCAAACTCTTCTGTCATTCCCCTATCAACTATTCAATCTTTGTAATAGATCTGGACCCGCTGCCCTTGCGCATTACTCATTGCACTGTGACTCGTCTACAGTTGAAATATACTATGCATCTACATTTAATATATGGTCTTGGTTTGGGAGGGAGGGAGATGAGGTTGTAATGGTATATTGTCATTAAACACTGTGATAGGTCACTAAAGTGGTTTGGGGCAGAGCAAATGGAATTGTAGAAGGAGTAGGGATCTGAATGAGCTTATGTAAGTGTATTACTCTATGTGAGCTGATGGTTTTTGTTATGTCTACCCACTGTATCCCTTAGTTTGTTCAGTTATTGGTTGTTGATTTGTGTACATAAAACGTAAGAAAAAGGTATAGAAAGGAAGATATTGTCAGGGTTTGCTTTCAGCGACTGCAGAATTTGCCTCTTGTGGAGATGCATAAACCACTGCTGTGAGCCTCATCCTGGAAGCTTAGATGATGGAGATGCTTTCAAGCAGAAGCAGAGTAGGTGTGCTGCCAGACCCCTTCCCCAAATGCATCAAATACACGATGAAAGAGTCTATATATGACTTTTAGTTTCTCCAGTTTATTCACTTTTAGGTACAGCATGTGAAACCCAAGAACTCAAAACTACAGCCCCATGTGTTCTTTAAGTTTAAAAATCATGCTTTTAATTTCACATTACAGTGTTAATGAAGAGGGCCTAGATAATGTGTCCCATAAGCACTATATAGGTGTGCCCTACGTATTCCACTTGCATTGAGATATTCTGAACCAGTGCCGTTATAGGATTTACATGTTTTGGAGGGGCGGGGGGGGGGGTGGATAGCAGTTATTCTGTCATGTGCACTGGTTCTCAGACAAGTGCTGCTCATCTCAGCACAAGGCATTTCTGGGAATGGTTCAATTCCTACGTTCTTACACACCTGAGAGGCAAATGAATATTGACGAATCCTGCAGCCCAAGAGCCCATCACTATTTTATTACCAACATGGCTGCGGTCACTGGGCATCTATTAATATGGCAACGGCTTTGTTCTGTCCTTTGCTCATTTACATCCACGGCCCATGCAGAAGTAAATTGCTGTTGGTTTCGACAGTTACGCCCTTTTGTGCTTCCTAGAATAAATCCCAAATAGGGTTATTTCTCCCAAACCCTCATATTTTCTTATTATTTGAAACAGGGTATCATCGTACCCCTACGGCTAACTATCCAAGTTCATTAGTGTGTAAATATGCGTGGCCTGCATGTAATCAATTACATAAAGCATTTTTTAACGATAATCAGTAGACATCATTTTCAGAATTTCATCTTGGCTGCATCACCTTCATTGCCATCTTTAGGACCCATGTTGTAGAGTTCTATGCAGTTAATTGTAAATGGTGATATTAGCTTGTTATGAATATGAAGGGGACCACAAGAGACAGAATGTGAAATAGGAAATAATAACTACAATAGTAATGGCCATAATTAACTACTGTAACAGTCATCTTATTTAGGCCTCTGGGTTGCTGGGGTGCATTGATTGATTGATTGATTGATATTTTATTTCTATCGCGCTTGTACACAAGTGTTTCAGAGCGTGACAAGGCAAGGGAGGGGAACAGGTGAGAACAAAAAAGTGATCTTACTAGGCCCAGTGGCATTGAGAACGCGCAAGTGCATGGGAGAGGGGGGAGGGGAAAAGTGCATGGAAGGGGGGAGAGATGGAAAGTGCGAAGCAAAGGAGAAACAGATAAATAACAATAAATAAATATTAAAGGCAACAAACAGTGGTAATGCAGCCAGCAATTTGCAAGTGCTAGGTTTAAGGCAGCAGACAGGGTAGGTCTGATAAGTGCAGGAAGAAAAAGGGGGGCTATATGGGTACAGATCCCAGTGCAAGGGGTGGCAGGATGAGCAGGTACCTGGGCCCAAAGGACAGAGGGTGGCCAGGTGCACGGTGCCAAGAGAGAACAGATCAGCAGGGGAGAGGGGGGGCGAAGGCAGAAGCGAAAAGGAAGGTCTTGAGGTGCTTCCGGAACCGGAGATGGTTCTCCTCAAGTTTTAGAGTGGCAGGCAGGCTGTTCCAGAGGGAGGCCCCAGCCGAAGACAGAGATCTACCCCCAGCTCGTTTCTTAGAAAAACCACTGACCCTGAGGGAGTTGGAGGTAGAAGAGCAAAGAGCTCGAGAGGGGAGGTATTTGTGGAGGGATAGCTGAAGGTATTTTGGACCCAGGCCCCAGAAAGCCTTTGGACAATGCAGAGGGTTTTGAATTTAATCCTTGCATCCAGTGACATGACATATCATGTCAAACGTAGTGCCTAGAGTGATTGTAAGGTGAGATAATTTGAACACACATTTCTCGCGATTAAATGTGGGTCCTATTACTTATACATTTTACTTCACTTTAGATAATTTTTCCACCCCAATAGGAAACCATAGCAGTCCAGTCAAAGCCTACTCTACACTATAAACTAATTTCATAGATCATCACTGCAGGTGAAAATACCTCATGAGTATCGGTCATGGTAATCAAAGAGCACTTTACATCAAACTCAAGCTTATCCTTGGGGTGCCCAGAGTTATCATTCAAAAGAAACATTCAAGTACAATTGAACGAATGTTATTTGGCTGTACCCTCCCAGAAGACTCTTTTTGAAACAGTCAGTATGTTGGCAGTCTTTATGTTTTCAATGTTTTGTACTTGTGGGGGCTGTCAAGGCCGCAGAATCCAGTTCCTACCTATTTGAATCCATAAGTGTGGATACAATTTGCGCGTGCCCAGTCCATAGCAGTTGACCTATCTTGTAACTTGCACCTCACAGACATCTCTGTGGACCAACCATTCCCATTTACAGCTGGCCCGATTCCGGGAGTCAGCTCATATATTGGGGCCCATGTTCCTGGAACGGGCCCAAAAGTGCAGAGCAATCATCATTTGGTTTCAATGTCACAATGCCAGCTTCCGAATGTTAATGAATGTCCCCAAGGCCACAGCATTGCTGGTATTCCTGAATCTTCCTTCAGCACTCCCAGCCTGGCCTAATAGCAGACATCATCACTGATGTATCCTGGATGGCCACTCAGGTAATCATGCACTTCCCCATGTGTGATGGCCCACTCGACCTTCTGACCTGCATCTGTGATGATGGAAATGAGACTGGCTAGCACATTTAGCATTATATGGCTCAAGGCTTCAATAGCGCGCTGCTCCCCTAAGCTTTCATCTACATTGGTCAATTGTGATTCTGTCACAAGTCTCATTATTTTCATAATTCTCCTAAATTCTCCTCATGAATGCTTCCCCTATAACTAATCTAGGCCAAGACCACTGTCCGAACCCCATATATGATGCTTAGTCGCTAACGCCAGCTATCTTCGACTTCACTTTCAAACAGCATATCCTTCTGCAGGGATAATGTTATCACCTCTCCAGTTGAACAATTCAGAAAGTCGGATTTCTATTGAAAGTTCAATATAAGCAAAAGAAAAATGCAGTGCATCAAGGCTAGTGTTTTGCACCATCCACTTCTCTGCATCAGTACTATGATGCACTTTTCTGTACAAAGTCCTTTTTGGTTTTATTATACCACTTCTTTTTTGTATTTACCACTTCTTAATAATACAGTAACACGTAACAAGACTCAGTTTAAATGGCATTCTGTACTGGCAGTATACTTCATCATCCCCCATGCAGTATTGTTTTCATGGCAGTTTAGTGTGGTTTTCAAAAATATAATCATGTCTTTCTGGCACCTGGCTCTCCCTAAAAGGTACAGAGATGCCCGCTGCAATCATTGTTGCCATCTTTTTGATAAAGGTAAGCGATAATAAACCTCTAAAATGTTCACTTGCTGACACTGGATCCTTGTTGATAGTCACCTTGTCACAGCTCTGGAGTGTAGACATTCTTTGGCCAGAAAATACACAAACGTAGAGCAGAATTCAGTTAGATGTGTTTTCTTCGTTGTTCTAGGCAACCCTGTTTCCTAAACGTTCTTTGGTGATTATGCCATTATATTTTCTTTTTGATTGTCCATTCTGAATTAGGTGCTACCTTTGTAAGTGCCTCACACTCGCAGTCCGTTGGTATTCACACCGGTAAAGCTGTACACATGAATGGCGTTTGTCCATAGGGGCACTCTCTTGCACTGGGAATTGACTCTCAATTATAGTTTATCCTGCACTGCTGCAATTATCTCACTGCCAAACTACAGTGCATCCTTTGCTCCACTGTGGCTATTTCTTAGTTTACACTGTGGTTATTTCTTTCAAAGTCCCTTTCACCAATTTCTCTGGAATAGCTCTTATTTAAAATAGTATCTCACCAGAGTCATGGAATGGTAAGAATATAGAAAACAAGTAAACCACTTGTGGCCTCAATGATTTTCATTGACTAGCATGGATTCAGGTGGAGACATTCCTGCAGCTTTTCGCAGCCTCAGTTATTAGTAAGATTTCAAGTGCTCCAGGCCACCTCACCTCTAGGCAACTATTTTTCAGTCTTTTCTTTATGAAGACCCACTGGCCTGGCTGTAACAAGGGACATGGTGCTGCTGGCCCTTATGGGAGTGCCTCTTGCACCTGCAGATAAATACATTTGACAACTTTTACCAACTCTTTCCAATAATAAAGTACTGCATCATCCATCAACTGAATGTTGCCCAAGCTCAGGGGCACTGGTGGAGCCTCTGGCAGATGCATCCATATCTCATGTGGACTCAAACCTGTAACCCTGTTCAATCTACCTTGCATGCTCATTAGAGCTAGCACCAGTGTATCTGCCCACTTAAAACCAGTTTCTGCACATATCTTTAAAGATGTAATGTCTTCCTTCCAGAGACCCTGCTGATTGTGGGTGATAACGGCGAGCACGTAGACTAACATTAACTCCAAGCCTGCCACTTTCAGCATGCCAATACAGTCACACATGAGTTGTGTAAACAGCACCCATGGAGACGTCTGTGCACTCTACACAGTGTTCACTGAATTCTCTAAATTGTGTTGCTGACAAATCAAACACTGGTGGACTAATAGTTCTACTATTTGTGAAAAACCTTGAGTGTACCATTCCTTCTTTACCTGTGCTGTCTTTCCCCCTTTTCCAATGTGTGGCAAAGTATGCAGAAGTCAATCAAAATAATATTAAAGTACTTTGGGAACCACCAAATGTCCTTTACACAACATCCAAAGCTTATTGCTGTGAAAGGAATATCCTGCACTGCTTCATGCATTCCTTTCTGTATTTTCGGGTATTCTTTTGGAGGACAATTTACGTCAGGCGCACTCGTTCCTCTAGCTTTGTAATTCTGATCATGTGTCCCCTATTGATTTCTTTTGGTCATCCCTCAGTTTGCGAGAATGATATTCAAATGTCTGGAGAAAGCATTTTTGGAATGTTTCCATGTCTTTGAACTATAGGTCGGGGATCACTGTATATAAGCAAGACTTTACTGCTGTTGGTCAACGTTTTTGGATGGATCCCCTAGGTCCATGTAGCGATACTCAGTATTTATTGAAAGATACATGGTGGCACAGTGAGCCCCTTTGCCCGGTGAAATCTGCGTGGTGGTACTTCATATGGCCTCAGACAATCGCTATAATGAGAGTTCATACTCTGCGATAGAGTGTTGACCTGCTTAATAGTGTTTTGGTGAGCCTGATGTCCACAGTGGCCTCTGCCTTGAATCTTTATCAGGCCACCTGCTGGTCTGGAGATCCCCTCCTCCAGTACTCTCCCCTCCTCTGGCCCTGAGGAGCAACCCTGTGGCTCAGCAGCATCCGTGATTTCCTGTGCCAGTCGCTGCAGTTCAGCTGGAGGTACAGGAACATGCTCCTCCTCTAGCCTCCTCGGCTGGGACCCGTAACGATAGCCTTTTGTCTCAGCAGTGTTAGTATTCTCGTGATTCAAAACAGCGGCTAGATACGCCTTGCCTATAGGCCACCTCTTGTCACCCGTCTGATTGAACTTCGGCATTTCCTGCATGCTGATCGGGAAGCAGGCGATGGGCTCGGGTTACTTTTGCTCCCTGCATCCTCTCAGATGCCAGCTCCTTTCCTCTCAACAACATTTCTGCAGAGTGGCTTGATGTAGGGGAAAAGCAGAAATTCACATTTAAGTGAGGGCTAAAAACACACTGGGCCTCATTACGAGTTTGGAGGTAGCATCGCTACCTCAAAACTCAGGTCCGGGTCCGTGGTCCCTGAATGGGGAAATACCGGGCCATTCTGACTTTAGAGGGCCCAGTATTTCCCCATTCAGGGAACCCGGACCATCCCCATTCCTATTTGAGCCCCATAGGGCTCAATGGGAATGAGGAGCATGCTAACAATGGGCCCCTTAATGACGGGCCCATTGTTAGCATGCTGGTCCCCTCGCAGGACCCGCAAAGGACGTCTGGTCTGACCAGACGTCCAGAGTGGGTCCCGCGAGGGGACCTCGTAATGAGGCGGTACGGGGTTAACGGCCCCGGCACCTTTACCAGCGCTGTTAACCCCTTACCACCCTCCTCGTAATGAGGCCCACAGGCTTGTATCTCACTCCATTGGCAGCAGGCTCTAGGGACACTCTAAGAGATTACCAGGAACATTATTATCTCTGTCAGATCGTGCCAAATTACCCCTCAATTTCAAACCCTGCTATATTGCACTGTGCAGTGATGAAAGAACGCCTTACATAGTAAAGGATGTTAGGGGTGTCAGGGCCTGCTGCTACATGATCTAGTACTCTGCTATAGTATGCCACCTGTTGATGCTTGCCCTCATTGCTCATTGTTAACACTGCTTGTGTCTGCCCTTGATTTTCATGACAGTATCAAATTCATCTACTTTTGTAATTGGGGAACACAAGTGCAGGCAAGCTTGCCAATGCCTGTTTTATTTCTGCAAATGGCTTTTCTGCTTCATTTGTCCATACCAAGGATCTAGAAGTGTTTAAATGAGTCGTTTCCTGACACGAACAACCTGCTTCCATCGAGCCTCTCTTGAGGCTGCATCGAGCCGGCAGGCAAACCTGGCTGAGTCTGCCTCTAAAGGCCGAGACTTAAGGCAGAACACCTCTGTCTGGCCCTGGCCCGGCACGGGCAGCGCCATGGGGATAATCCTCCATCTGTGCACTGCTGCTTTTCAAGACTTTACCTCTCATCATTTGCAGAACCCTCACTTAGAGAATTGGAGCAGAGGCAAACTTACCACCGTGCATATCATGGTAAATGAAGGTAAGGAGACCACTATCTCTAATCCGCTCGCCTTTTACATTTACTGACTCCAGAAACTGCAACACCAAAGCCATTCTTCATAACAGCATGCCAGTCAGACCTTGGCCGTCATTACAAGTTTGCTGGTATGGTGCTGGTGACTCTCTGGATCCAGGGGCACCATTTCCGATAACCATAACAACAGAATCACTGGCACATTACAACTCGCGTTCTGGCATTCTGGAAATGGTGAGACTAGCATGACTGAAACACAGTCATTGCCTGTCAAAACCAGTGGCACAGCTGTAAAGTGTGTGGATCTGGCTGTCAGTCAAGGACCAGGGTGTGGCCCTTAGGTGAGGTATGGGTGCACATCTTTGGAGATCTACTTGCTGCACCTCGTTGCTCTGCATACTCCTCCTCCTCCTCTGCCTGTCGGCCGTTTGCCACTGTTGCACCTCCTGTTCATAGAGCTGCATTCATGCACGCAGTGCCTCCATGTCCGTGACTGCTGCTATGTGCGGCAGCATGGTTGTGTTGGAAGGTGTGTGTGGTGTGGTCCTTTTCAGCAGTCCCTGTACTCATTGTTTGCCGCTGGATCAATTGGGTGCACCTGTGGCCTATTCCTGCACACCTGGACCTGGTTACCGCCTGCTCCGGGGTGCCAGTGTTTCTGGCACAATTTTTCCAGTGGCACTGGCATTTTGTGCCAGTGTTTCTAGGAAATCTGCTGTTGTAATGCTGCCTTCTTTCCATGGTGCTAGAGTTTCCGGCACTGGTTCTCGAGAGTCCCGCAGTTTCAGTTACCTGTGCTACTGGCAACGGTAGCACAGTGTATGCTGTTACCAGCAAGGTTGTTACCAGCATCCCCTCTCGTAGTGCGGTGGTCCGGAAAGAGTGCCGGTAATCGGAATTACCGGCACATGGTTTCCAGGCCACCACACTTGTAATGAGGCCCCTTGTCTCTCTTGGCGTGCTTAGCCGACTCAAGACCCTGCCACGCTGGTGGCGTTATGCTGGTGTGCAATGTATGTATAGTCAATTTCTCTGCACATCTGTCTATCTCTAACTGCCTTCTCTACCTGCTGTCTCGTATCTCTCACAGTGAATTGTGCTGCCAGTTGACTGCAGCTTTGTGGGCTCTCAACATTTAACCTTCCTATGTCTGCCTGCTCTTAATTCTACTTGACTCCCCACTAAACGATATCCTATATCTGCCCACTTTTCATCATGTACCCCTTAGCAAAAGTGTTATCCTCACTGCATTTTTCATTATGCCTGCCTGCGCTCTATATTGTTACATTTGTATCCTCTCACATGTTGTAACTGGAGGACACTAGTCCTTGATTAACTATGTACCTACTCTAACTTTGCAACTTGTGCTGACCTATACAGCTGCAGTAGCATTGAGCCGAGACTTTGCCTGGCAGCTCATTGCTGTATATAAAACCTGTGAACTGTACATGAAATATATCTTGTCTGCAACTACCTGTTTTTACCTGGCAGCCTGTGTGCTGTAAATGAAACCTATCTTGTCTGCAACTACCTATTTTGCATATGCTTCTCTGCATGCCTGATGTAGCCCCCGTACCACGAGGTGAGGATTTACCACTCTGCATACTAACATTTATTTTCTCTCATATCCTTGTTTGCATGCCTGATGTAGCCCCCCATATCATGATGTGAGGCTTTGCCAGTCTGTATACACACACCAATTCTGTCTGTAACCAATATGCATGTTCTTGGACTTCACTAAATGTACTATGCACTTTCTGTAACTAGGGCCTAGCTGCCTCTGGGTTTTGTGCACTGAAATAAATGTGGAATAAATGAATAAATAAATAAAGAATTATTATAGTATTGCTGCAAAGCCCAATATACACTGATGGCAGTAGTCACCCCTTCCCTTGCTGTAGCTGCTGCTAATTTTATAATTGAAGCAACATTAATAACATTAAGTAACATTCATTTGGCTCTTTCATTTGATCTTGAAAAGAAAAACAATGATTCACCACAGAAACAAGCTCAGAGAGGGACTTTGTTTGCCACCCCATGCAAAAGCTTTTAAGCTGGGCTTGTACCTTGACCAACAATCCTACATAAAAGCACCCACTACAGCTTGCTGTACCATCTCTGCAGGCTTATATTAGATTGTGTTAATGTCGCACCAGAATGCGACATTAACACAATCTTCCAATGCAAATCTTCACGGCCTAGCTTCAGGCTTCCTAACATATCAGGGACATGATCTCATTCCTGTCTTTGTCTTCCCCAACTTTTTCTGTCGCTGCTCATTGGATGTATAATTTTAGCGGAGACAGAGAATTGAACCTTACTTGTTTGCCTTGTGCCTTTCTCTGTTTTTAAATTCTGTTTTATTTAATTCGCAATCTTGCATTTGTGTCCTTTAAGCCCCTAATTCTCAGTTCCACACTCTCGCTGAGCCCTCTGCAAATCAGTTGAGAAAAAACTCCCATTCCTGTGGCTTTATCTTGTTCCCTTTCTATATTAAGGTGTTTTTAAATGAAAGAGTTTTATTAGGTTAAATGGTCTGTCTATCAAAAATTATTACCTATCCCCTTTAGTCACGGAGCTCCACTTGTTCAGATATTAGGCATCGGGTCTGTGATTTATGTAGATAAGAGATGGTGCCAGTCTCAACTTTCGGCTTTTTGTTTTACAGCCCCTTTTAAGTAGGTCCTTTTTTCCACATAGTCCCATTTGTATTAATTTGCTAGCAATTCTGTCCATACTCAGTGTTTTATTTTGATCCACCTGCATAAAACAGGCCCATATTTAATTTTCCCAGCAGTGCTATTGTCTCCTGCCCTAAGCTTTACTTTCCCAATGCTTACGCTATCAGCACCTATCTCACATGTTTCCCTACTCGTAATGTAGCCCAGTGTTGTGCTATCAGGATTTTATTTTAAATTGTATCCCCAATCCATAATTAACTTTCCCCTTTCAGTTTCCCTGCTCATATTTGCCAGTGCTGTATTAATTATATTATGCAGGTGTTCGCACAGCCCAAGGAAAAACTCAAACCTTCAAGGGCGGCTCTCCTTCAAAACACCTTTAGTGGATGCATTGGTTTGAAGGGAAGCAGTTTGCTATTTCTGTTACCATCTCAGCTGGGCATGGTGAATCTGAGATGTGATGTCACCAAATAATCCAATAGGGAAACCAGGCAGAAAAGGTAGAGATAAGGTTAATTCTCATACAGCTGTGCAGAAATGGGCAGAGAAACTGGCTTAGTTCCCCTGTCTCAAAAATGTGCCCCAGAATGCCGAAACCTCAAGGGTTTAATACGGTTTTACACAATAAGCCTTGTATATCAAAGTCAGTATAATACGTTTAGTCGGTTACATTAGCAATGAACTTCCTAATGCCACATCCTCCTGCCTTGGAGGGCATGGTTTACAGCACCATGAGCGCTGCAATATTCCGCATGGCCTTCCAACATGATACAAACCACCATCTTTGGCAGATTTTTCAATGCCACGTAATAGAACCTGAACTGGCACTTAATGCCCACATGAATTTCATTGTGGTTGTCTGGCAATGCTGCCTGACTTCATTTATATTTCTGTGCTGGGAAACTGGGCATACCTGAGCCCTGGACAGAACCTGAATCAACATAAGCACCGCCTGATGGACTTATGTGTGCATGCCAATAAATCAGTTTTCAATCCATGCCACCTCCTCGAACATGCCTACAGTTGTCACGTTAACTATTATGGCTGCAAAGCAAAACCAGAATGTGATGGCTGATAGATTTTGAAACAATCATAACAACTGGCACTGCTCTGCCCAACCCTACAGACCACCATTATTTATCTATTATGGCTGCACATTTGCTCTGTCCATGCCTCATGTACATCTACAGCTCATGCAGAAATAAAGTGCTGCCAGCTTTGACAATATTATTTTGATTTTCAAACTCAACATTTAAACTCAAATCTAGATTGACCTAATTCATAATTGAACTCTAAAGTATCATTATGAAAAGGTTTACCTTCTTGCCTCAGTTCGTATTAATCCTTCTGTGCATGATTAAATTAGATTCTGGAGACGTTAACTGCAGGCAGCTCGCGTGTCCCGGGGGCAATCACACCTATTGGCTTGTCCTTCATGGAACCTTCCTTTCCAGCAGTTGACAGGGGAGACTCCGCCTGGGAGAATCACATCTTTTGCTGGGAGCAGAAGGATTGTGTTTGCTCTGGAAGACCTCCCTACTTGGGAAGATTAGAGGACACCAGCAATATCCTCCTGTGTCGGCCAAAGAGAATGACTGCTTTTGAAGTAGAAGAGAGTGGATACGCGTTTATGAGAAGCTCTTTCCAGTGATAGAAGCCTTTCAACATTTTGACAAGGGGTGGATGATGCACAGTCAGAAGCACTTTCCCAAAGTTGAGGTAACCTAGCTGCAAAAGGTGGGTGAGCTTTGCTACTAAATGACTAGGTTTCACCCTCTTTTTTCCTAAAACTATCTTTCCACAGGCAGACTATCTAAGTTTGTGTTGGGATCCATCAGGGCTGTAAGATTATTGGGTTCTGAAGCATCAAGAAGATGTGGCAGGGCACCTCTTCAGGTGAGAGTATGGCTGAAGGCCTGTGAAGTGAGGTAAGGTTGAAGACCTGTCCACTTGTTCTCGTCTCTATGTCCATTTGCCAGATTTGGAAAATCCAACTTCCCAAGTGAATCTAGAGTCTACTAGGGTCTAACCAATCTAAACAGAAGGACTGTCTGCCAGATTAGACCCTGAGAGAGACACATTTTGTGGTGGTGGAGGGTTCCATGGATGAGGGAATTCAGGATATGCAAAAGGCTTGCAGAATACCAGTATTGCAGCCACAGAGGCAACTGAACCTCCTTGGTACACTTTCTGACCTTTTCCAAGTTAATCAAAGTGCTCCTGCAGAAGATCTAAAAGTTTGCGATCTTTTGTCCTACATGGCTAAAAAAGCTACATAGTAAGATCAGGATGAGGTGCCTAAAATTCCCAAAAAAGACATGAGCTTGGCAGCTATAGCAGGTGCCTTGATTCACATGGAGCTTTTTGATGTACAAAGGTTGCAGCTAACCAGGCCTAACCTTGTAGAGAGATATGCAACCATCTTGCGTCCTAGTCCATCCATAACAGCCACAAGCTCCCAATTTCTTCCCATGTTGGACATTGACATTTTTTTCAGATTGTCAAAGACAAAGATCAAGCAGGGGATCCATCAGACCTTGGAAAGCCCAGACCCAGCCACTGCAGCTGCAAGGTCCCAATGAATGCCTACATTGGCACTTGCCATTTTTTTCGGTATTCTTTGACATAGTCATTTTTCATTTCTGTTTTTCTGAGCATCAATGCCCAGCTGCAGCCATTGGACCATCTGGAATCCCTATCAGCTGCGGTCTATGGGCCACCTGCTGGTGAGTTTTTAGCTTCCTTATTTTTTCAAAGTGTGAAGGTAGCATTTTTGAGTGAACGGGTCTGCTATCAATGCTAGAGAGTGAGAGTGAGGGTGGTACACTTGGCACGGTGGAACACCAAGAGGGAGTGGGGGGCAATAAAGAAGAGGTTGGAGGTGATATTATAGATAGAGAAGTAGGGAACAGCCAACAGTAAGGGAAGTTGTATATCAAGACAATAGGGAACACACCAAGGGCCCGATTTATAGAATATTTTGGTTACTGAAAAGTGACTTTGCACAGTTTTCAGCGTGCAAAACTCAATTCAGTGATTTATAGTACAGACTCCATGGCTTTGGGTTGGCCCGTCAGGTCTTTTGATGCAGACGAGCGCCTTGCACAGCACTCCATGCAAAGTGTGGGACGGGCCTACGCAACGAAATAAATAGGGAGCGGAAAATGCACATTCCCCATTCCCCTGGCACAATGAGGAAGAACAAGGAATAACGTTGGTTTGTTGAGGGATGGGCCATGCAAACGAACAACACGCCCATCCAAGCGCAAACATAACCACATTTATGGATTTCACTGCACAACGTCATGTCGGGAAAAATCACAAACCTCCTGGTCTCACTGTCAAGCAAAGTATAACACCCACAGGAAAAATACGTAGAATCACGCAATGCATACCATTCCAATGTCGATCAACCACAATTAATGCAGGAATACTGAGGCATCATAGCTGGGTACAGAAGGAGGAGGAGAATGTGGAGACCCCAGATTTTTCCAACACTCACCATGCTGTTTGGGATGCCAGATGACC
This sequence comes from Ambystoma mexicanum, assembly GCF_040938575.1. NCBI lineage: Eukaryota > Metazoa > Chordata > Amphibia > Caudata > Ambystomatidae > Ambystoma > Ambystoma mexicanum. The sequence goes on along the minus strand of NC_090927.1, from coordinate 757,602,586 downwards.
AAGCATATGCAAGGTACAGTTTCCCACCCCATGTCAACCCAGAACTGGTCAGGGAGCGGTAACAAAACCTTGCATCCCCACCATCTTCTCCCATGCCCTAAACTTATTGAAAAAGGTGCTGACAGCACTCTATTTCATAGTCACAGGCTCCTTCCAGCACACCAGAGCTATAGTTGGTGGCATATCTCAGGCCACACAATCCCGCTCTCTCCACCAAGTGTTGGCCTTCATAACATCACGTGCGCGTATGCGTAGGGACATATACATGCCACACACACTGCAGGAAAGTTAGAGAGTGTGCCAGGAGTGCTATGCAGTAGCACACTTCCCATGTGTACTTGGAGCCATTGATAGTACACATGTCACACAACTCTATCCCCGATTGACGGAGGACATTTCCTGTAACCGGAAGCATTGGCATTCTGTCAAGGTGCAGGTAGTCTGTGATGCAAAAGGAGTCATCATTCAAGTCAATGCCAATTCTACCGGAGCACACATGACAGTTACTTCTACCGCCAGTCACCACTCTACCGGGCCCTAGCATTAGGTACGTTTGGCAACAGCTGGCTCCTAGGTGAGTATGAACTGTCATGCACATGCAGGCAGTTATGTGACACAGTAAACAACTGACCATCACAATAAAAGGCAGTAACAACCACCAACACATTTGCAGGAGACAATCCCTACTCGCTATAAAGATTCCTGCTCATGCCATTCCCGGGATCCTACCACACCAGCTGAGGTAAGAAACAATGCAGCACATATAGCAACTAGGGCATAGTGGAGTGCACATTCGGGGTGCTGAAGTCACGTGTCGTCTCCCTTGACAACTTTGGTTGGGTATTGCTGAATACCCACCAGTAGTATGTAAAATCATCATGTCAGCATGTGTCCTGCACAATTTTGCCACACAGCGTGGCAAACCAGTCGTTATGCAGGAGTGTCATCACCCTCAGCCACTTGCACCACCCTTGTCCTTAGTTGGACAAAGGGCACAGGGAGAGGCTGCACGGAATCCGCTAGTCCAAGCATACTTCACATCAAAACCTGCCCCTGTGGAGCACACACAGTGAATCCACATTCCTGGTGCCATTTAATGATGACTTGTGGCCAATCCTATATGCCCATAAAAACACCCTGATAATGTGTGTCTGAGAGAGGCAAACTGTGCGTGGCCATAGCCATAAATAAACCACAATAGTCACAGCAACAGTAAACAACAGTGTCCATGTTGCAGACACCAAAACACACAACACAAGCAACAAAATCCCTGACCACGTTCACATGTTCACCACCAACAATAGTGCATGCAGACCCCGAATAAAACTCAGGAGAACACAAGTGGGGATGCACAGCAGTAAATGAGAACCACAATGAACACCTGTGTGGACCACCCAGGCCACCCTATCCGTGACTCACAACAATATACTGCTTGAGTGGCCACCCCATTCCCTCACAACAATTATGTCCACAATACACATCAACATAAAAATAGACATACAGAATGAGAAAATCACTGGTTCACTACAAGAAAGATGCACATCTTACCTCACACCTTTCCCCTTGTGAGCCTGCTGCAGCTTTACCCTGGAATGCATCCTTCATCCACTCCATAGGCTTACAAACCTGTCTACTCTGCTGATTTTTTGCGTACAGGCATCCCACAGAACTGTCCTCCAGAAAACCATCAACCCTCTTCCCTTGCAGAATGCCTCAGTATACAAAAGCAACACAAGGTTGGGGCAGGTAATGCATCCATGCACCCACAATATGTGCCCCCCTGTGTGCCATGCAACAAATGCAAGCCATAACTCTCCAGCCACCCATCACTATGTGTCCCTGCACACATACAGCTGGACCCGCTCACCTCAGGCCAATGGAAAAAAAAACACAGTGACACTTTCACCACCCACAAAACCTACACTGCCTCCCCCCCAGAGTGCCATGCAGTGAAGGGCCAGGAACCACTTTCCCATTGTTCTGGTGAGGGGCCATTGCGGGCACTCAGATCCAGCTGGAGTCAGAATTACACTGAGAGGACTCCCAAATAGAGATCACTGAGAGGTTGGAAACCCAGGATCTCCTTGGAAGCACTCCCTTTGACAACCCCTGATTAATGTGGCATCAGGACAATGAAGTAAACACTGTCAGGGGAGCCGATAATAGAATGTCCAAGACTGCGGAATAAAAACCTCTCATCAATTGCAGTGAAGACAGGATCTGGCAGAAGGCAGCTGGGCAAACAGGCAGCAGTCACAGATGAAGGCAGGGCACAGAGGGAACTGTCATAAAAGAGACACGCACAATAAAGAAAAGAATGAGAAACACAGGTCAAGGAGACTGGCAAACAAAAGGGAGCAGGGAACAAGCAAGAGGAAGGGAAGACAATGTTCACAGGGATAGGACTGAATGAGGACCAATGACCCGGGAACTGAAAGGAGCGTTGAGATGCACTGATCATCTGTCAACAGGTAGCAAAATATCTGCTGGTGTACTGTGCATGGTTCATGTCCCCATGTCAAACAACACCACCAGGCCAATGGCATGTTCCTGATGTCTAGGGTGAACATGGCATCCCACAAATGTCCTGCAATGGCGTGCTGTGTGTGAATTAGTTCTGGGAGAGGACCCCCAGAAGGGGCAGAAGTGCCAGGAGTGGACTGCCAGCGTTGGTAGGCATACCATGAAAAGCTGAATGAACGGATGCTGTGTGGCTCGCAGGACACTTGTAAAAACTACAAGCAACACTCGCAACACTCACTACTCTCCCTTCACCATGTGTCCCTGCACCAATACAGCCAGACCTGTTCACCCCAGGATAGCTCAACAATAAGCACCTCACAGTGACAGCCTCCCTCACAACAATCACCTTGCAACCAGTGCCCCTCTGATTGCCATGCAAAAACAGTAAGCATAGACTCACCACCCTACCATCACCATGTGTCCCCAACCCAGGAAGCTGTACCTGCTAATTTCAGTCCTGAGGACACTTCAGATCAGCCCGTCAGCCGTTGATGTTGGATGCAATGCCCAGTCTGTTGGAGAGCCTTGAGGACTGCTTGATTCTCTGTTGTTGTGCATCCCGCGTTGCTGGAGTGGACATTTTCTTGGCGAGGCAATCCATGCCCTCTGCAACACGACACAACATATCACCATGCCAGGTGGCGGCACGCAACATATTGTAGATGGGGTGGCACAAATCTGACCCTCATGCCCCCCACACGACTCTGAACATGAAGGCAGAGAAACAACAGATGTGCCTTACTTTTAGGCCCATCACTGCAAGCTTTAATGTATCGCAGGTGTGAGAAGTATTATTCTCTCAGACAACTGCTCAGAACATACCCAATCGATAATTTAGACGATATGGAAATGACATCAATCGAGCCAGTAGACTGACTGCAAAGCCAGACATTAATGACATCATCACTGACATCACAAAATAGCCGCATTATACATGAAGTCCATATTCATCCATTCATGAAGTTACATGAACAGGCACTTGTTTATTGCATATAGCCATGAAGCACATGCTATGACCCATGTAGGTAGAGGACAGATACACGTACATATCTTTATACTCATATCTTTTGCCAAAGCTAAAACCGCAAGATGTAAAGTATTCATATATGCAGCTTGCGCATGCTTGACTGCTACTAACACGGAGAACCCATTAGGAATTATATGGGAGCTATAGGTCTCTGGAATGAGTGGCAAAGGAGAGACAGGCTTCGAGTACATGGAAAAGCTGACATGATCGCTGCAGCCAGAGGGGAGCAGAAACAAGGCACTCAGCTGAGGACAAATGGAGACATAAAGTTCCATTTACCAAGACAATGAGCCACCTGCAGAAAATCAGACTAGAATCCTCATGATTACAAGCAGGATAGCTTCATATTATGGTCTCCACACACGTGACCCAGCCGAACAGGATGATGCCCATTCAACCAAGGTAGACTAAGAGCACTGTTCCCATCGAACCAGAGGGTAAACAGCTACAAGTGTTGCCCACAAGTTGCTAACTGAATGCAGTCTCCCAGGCCTAGCTGATCAGATATGGCAACACTAGGGAACACTTCACACCTCCATGTTGAAAAGGTACACTCACTCTGGTAACTGTCCAGGGTCCCAGGGATGGGAAGACACATTCTGACCAATACAAATTAACCTTTAGCGTGGAGGATGTAATTGGTTGCAAGGGCCAATGGTCTCTCAACGACCCTGCAACATTGTAGATTGATACTAGTAGAGGTGGTACTAGGAGGAGCCGCTAGAAATAGCTATCCAATAGTAGAACTAACCCATATATCTTTTATATGTAGCCTACCCAAACTGACCAATGTAAATATTTGATTGGTTTCTGGGATGGAACTTGGATTTGTGACATCACACCTGGATAAAACCTGGTGACACATGCTTAGATGACGAGAGCTCTGGAGGATACTTGTTTTTCTGTTGGGATCCCTGCCATTTTGTTTGCTAATAAAAGACAATGGGCCTCATTATGAGTTTGGAGGTAGCCATGCCATTTTTAGCGGTATGGCTACCCCCAAACTCGGGACCGGGTCCCGTAAAACGGGAATTACCGTGCCATTCCAACCTTTGCGGGCCCGGTAATTCTCATTCAATTATGAAAGTGGTAGCAGAAAAGGGTCGGTAGGATTTTTCAGAGAGAAACCGCTGTGTGCCTAAAGGGCTGTTTTGCTGACCTGCGGTAGTTGATCCCTAAAATCACGTGTGTTAGTAAAAGAGGTTGACACGAGCCGCCTATGGAGGAAAATTCCCTTCCCCCCGCTTCGCCTGGGATGCCTTTCAGACCGGACGGTAGAGTGGCAGGTTGTGGGAAAGTCGGTGTCCTAAAGACCTCAGCAGATCAGGGAGTGTGCGTATAGACTCAGATATATGGCAAATCTGGGGAGGGAATATCCGTTTGGTGTTTTTGTTGAAGTTTTTGTTAGATGTAAGGAGACCTGTTTGTTAGGTGGTCAGTTTTGGTGCTCAGCTTAGACAGTCAGCTTAGCTTGCAGATGAGAATAAAACAGTTTGAGAAAAAATATATAATGGTTTCCCTGTAAGTTTGGCAAGTTAACTTGGATCATGGTTGATTATTTAATGGTTTACCTGAGTATATTGGTTAGCGAAAGAAGCTATGTCATATCCCGGAAGGTGGTTTCCTGATTTACCTCGCAGAGGTGCATTTCTATAAGGTGACTCAATGGAACAGGGACCACAAGATGTATTGGATTACCATGTTTGGAGGCAGGAATGTGACCGTATATATGTCATGCTGTATTTGTCATTGGGGGTCATTCCGAGTTTGGAGGTAAGTAACGTCCCTTACCGGCATGGTGTAAATAGCGTGTCCATGCTGTCACCAGTCCGCTAATAGAGGAATATTACGACTTTGCGGGCACAAGCTTTACGCCATGCCGGTAAGCGCAGATAACACTACTGACATTGTTCAATGCGGCATTAGCGGTCACCGTAAATAGGGGTGACCGTTATTAGCGGAACCTGAAGTAGTGTCATCGGACAGGAATGGGAAGGAGCACGGCGGCGGCCATCTTTAAAAACACAATCCATTGCCATCCTCACCACACAGGACCCCTGGGACTCTGCTGAGTTTTGCAAAACATCCACCTCCAACACCACTATGCCTAAGGCCCTGAAGAAGGGAGCTGCCCGCCTCAGAAAAGAATGGTTCAATGAGGATGAGCTGCAGATGCTGGTGGACACCCTGCAGGAGCATGCTGCCATAGTGTTCTTTAGCAACATGAAGAGAGAGGCAGTGCTAAAGAAAAAAGAGACCTGGGCACTTGTTGCCCAGAAGGTCAGTGCCGTGGGGAACACCCCATGCACAACAAAAGACTGTTGCAAGCGCTGGGACGACCTGCGATTAAGGGTACGCAACATCCTCTCTGTGAACCGCAGCCAGGCCATGGGAACAGGAGGAAGTCCCAGTTCCCCGATAAAGCTCACCCCATGGGAGGACATCTGCACCAGCATGATAGGGTTGGGAGCCATTGAAGATGTTGGTGAGATGCAGTGTGGCGCCACTACATCGGGCGATGGAGGTGAGTGTCCAAAGTAAACATTGCTATGCCAATTCTGATGAAAGTCAACCAATATGTCAGTTCAAAGAGTCAAGCCATGGTCGCCCAAACACACATACTCCCACCAAAGTAGGCTGATGCATGACAAATACCACACAAATTTGGAAATGCCACGAGTCACACAGCGCGCATGGCCAAAATACTATGCATGTTAGATATGCCTATTACCCCCTATTGTGTGGATGAGCAGTTGTCCTAAGGTATGTATGATGCCTATCAAAAACACCACTCATGCGTCCCTCTCTTCGACCCCCACAGGCACTGACCATGACAGCGATGGCCAGGACGCAACCCCTGCACACGCCACACCCCGGAAGAGGTCCCGGGATGACAGCAACTGCCCTTCAACCTCGAGGGGCCAACCGAGGGGGCGCTGTGTACCAACATGCAAGCCACCCCAGGTACCCTTTGCACTGGTGCCACCAAGGCCCGTGGAGGGCGAAGCACCACCACCACCTCCACCCATTGCTCTGCCTGATGACACATGCGAGGCACCACATATGGAGGAGTCGAGTATGGCTGGGGAGGAGGCAAGCCATGCCACCCCTGACTATGGAGGACACACAGGAGGACATCTGGGTCCCCATGGAGGACGATCTTTCGGATGTGGTCCATACCCCAACTCCACCGGCATACCCCCAAGTATCGTCCCTCGATACAGAGCAGGGCACCACCCCAGAGCAGTCTGGTCATGACTAGACAGAGGGACACTTCAGTCCAATATTCCGGGCTAGGGAGGCTGAGCAGGCTGGGCAAGACAGGCAGGGGCTGACTACCTCCAAAGGTGTACCCGCAGGGCCGCAGCGGGCTGACCTGCTTACTGCCCTTGTGCGGGAGTTCGTCCAGGACAACCGACTGACCAGGGAGGAGTGGCGTCAGGACTTAGCCGCACTAGGCAGGTCCATCATGGAAAACACTGCCTCCATGGTGAAATCATTCACTTAGAACACCAGCCGCCTCAGCGAGGAGGTCTCGGCCCTCCGGCAGTTGTTAGGCTGCATAATGGATGCCATGGAGGGAGGGCAACCCGCTACACAACCACAGCAGGCAGCCACACCGTCTTCCTCTAGTTCAACGCAAACAAGCCCGCTCCGCAGGTCAGCCCATCCCCTGCGCCGGCAAGACATGCCGCCCCCTGGACCAGGGAGTGCAAATTAATTGTCTGGGCAGCCTCATGTAGGCTCTGGAGACTCTATGGGACTTGTGTGGGGGAGTTGTGTGGATAGTGGGAGGGGGTGAGGGTGTGTGGGGGAGTTGTGGGGGGAGCAGGAGAGGGGTGAGGGTAATGGAGGGTTTTTTTCACTTATGTTTACATTGTTATATTTAATACACCAGTTGTGTGAAAAACAAGACCTGAGTGGACATTCATCATTGCGCATGTGTCATTTGTTCAGTTACAGTGCATAGTGTAGATGTACTCACACACCTAGTGCCCTCTGTCCAACCATCATGTCACCCTCTGCTGCCATGTGTGTCACTAATATTGTGCAATCACTGAGTTGCGCACAGTACAGCCCTCCTGTGCATTGGCACCGCGATGATGTCCAGCCACATCTTCTTCTTCCCCTTCATCATCACCAGGTGGTAGTAGTTCAATGTCAGGGGGCAGCGGCACGTTCCGGCGGATGCACATATTGTGCAGCTTGACACATGCCATGATGATCTTGGCCACCTTCTCATGCCTGTAGAGGAGTGCCCCACTTGACCGGCTGAGGAAGCGAAACCGTGCCTTCAACATGCCAAAGGTCTGCTCGATGTCCACACGGGTACGGGTATCGGAACGATTGTAGTCCTCCTCGTGCCTGTTCTGTGGGTTTCGGACAGGGGTGAGGAGCGACGGCTTAAAGGGATAGCCACTATCACCTGCATGAGAGGCAATTAAAGTTAAATGTCATGCGAATAATGATGGACAGCTGTACTGGTCACACATGCTGGCAGATTATGGTTGGTCACATGCACTGGTTGTATGCAAGCCATTTTTAGCCCTCAATGTGTCCTGTGCCATGGAATAATGGTGTGGGTTGCATCTTCAGGATGATACACGGTGTGCTCTGCCATATTGTAGCTCATGCATTGTGTACGCATAGAGCTGTGTTTGTGTGAATTTAGTGATTTGTTCTGTTGTTTAGTATTTTCTGATGGTGAGCGTTGGCAGTAGGCTCTGCAATTTTTGGCATTCTGCGCTGATTTTTCCCATGGTGACGTGCAGCATTCCTGTGGTTGATTCGGGATATTGGGCACAACAATGTGTGAAAATCTTGCTTGCGTCACCTTCCATCTGCACTTGTTTGTAGTGCTATAGTTTGTGATTGCGCTAAACCACCTTTTGTTTCTAGTATCTCCTGGGGAGTCCGTGGTAGAGATATGTATTCCATTGTGTGCTTGAGGTGGGCATCCGCCACTTGCTTCAGGATGCAAGTGAATGAGGGTGAGGATATGCCATGCTTGTGCCACACTGTGTGCTGGTAGGTGGCTGTGGAAAGGAGGTGTATAATGTCCACAATGGTGTTGATGGTGTCCCGGTCCAGACGGTACAGGGTGTGGTATTGCTGCGGGGTTGGGTTGGAGGGACTGGCTCTGATGTTTGGGATTGGGGGCTGCATGCGTGGTTACGCTGGCTGCACTGGTGGGGCATGCAGGCCTGTATCACCCTCCTTCTCCTGCTGCGTTGCCTCTGTGGTGCCTGCTGTTGTTGTTGCTGGTGTTGCAATGCATTCATGTCCTCCAGCTGAAGTGTGATGCTGCTATTGGATTGATCTTGGTGTTGTAAGGGGTGTGGTGTGTGGGTGTGCTCCTTTTGTAGTGGGCAGACTCCATTGACTCCACCTGTGCTGATTTTGTGCACCTGTGGCAGTTGGGATCACTGCACATGGCATTTTCCGGTAGGTCTTCGATGCCGGTATTTCCGGCATGCCGGTAACCACTTTTAACGCCTTCATGAAGCCGTTATTTGCTTGTCCGCTTACCTTGTGAACTCCTCCAGTTTACGGCATGCCGCTATTGCCGGCAGGGTGGATCGCGTGCCCGCGCCCAGACCGCTACTAACGGCACCGTACTTTACGATGCCACTAATAGCGGTCAGACTGGTAAGAATAGCCTGTAGCAGTAATCGATGCCAGTTTTTCTTTAGCGGCATCGTTGTTCCCTTAGCACCAACCTCGAAATGACCCCCATTGTGTTTGGGGCAGTTCATAAACAGACATATCTATGAAAAGATTGAGTTTTTAAAACTTTTCCTTTATGGTAGTGGTGATGTCACTGGTGAGGTTGTTTAAAGGACTTGAAGTGTACAGAAAGAGGTAGAACCTGGTGGGTAGTTTGCCAATTGTGATTGAAAATCAGTGTTGTGCCATTTGGGTGGAGCTTGAGAAGCTTGCAAGTGGAGTTGTGATTTGAGCCTTCAGGGCAGAGAGCCGCAGAGGAGCGGTGCGCATAGCAGACCTGTGTTTTTGGTGCTGAGCCGGAGAGGCTAAGGAAAATATTTGTTATATTGTATTGATTTAAATTGGATGTATTGAAATCTGATTTGATATTTCAGAGCCTGGGTGTTTTACTACAGCACATATACGAGACTCTTGTTGAGCAGGCTCAGGGAGGATCAGAGAGGGAATGGTAGGTTGGTGTGGACATATGAAATGATTGAAGTCTTTGAAGAGCTGAAGAAAGCAATATGCACAGCTCCAGTGCTAGGGATCCCAGACTATCACAATGAATTTGATTTGTTCTCACACTCCAATGGAGTAGTGATGACTACGGTACGCACGCAGAAGACTACCCTAGGGCACAAGCCATTGGACTATTATAGTGGATGTTTGGACCCATTAATTAGTGGACATTACCCTTGTGAGCAAGCGCTGGCTACTGCCTCATTCGCGGTAGAGAAGTCAGTGAGTATCACTATGGGGTGCAGCACCTTTATGTGGAGCATGCCCTCTTTGCAATTCTCAAAAGACCCAAGAGTACGTTGACCACACAGCAAGCTTCTGGATATGAGGTAATTATCTAAAACCCCGAAATCAAGGTAATTAGGTTAGGGACTGTTAATCCGGCTAAATTTTTAGCTGAGCCATTAGAAGAGGGAGACTATGTACATGAATGTACTACATACATGAAACAGTATGACGACCTTCCCACGGTGGGGGAGAAGCCACTTGAGGGGGAAGAATTGCTTTATATTGATGTGTCATCAGCAATACACCAGACAACACAGGAATGACATATGGGGATGGCAGTGGTGAGACTAAAAGCAGACTGTACAGCAGAAATAATAGCAAGCGCAAGATTGCCTTCACATTTTTCAGTGCAAGCAGCAGAATTGGTGGCTCTCATAATGGCATTAAAAGTGCACAGGGACCCGGAAATTACTGTGTATTCAAATACGGCCTATGTGACATCTACAGTACACTCTGGGCTGTCACTATGGCTGAGGAACGGCTTGTTACACTCACCTGGTTCTGCGGAGGCGTTGGGGCACGGTTCAAGCCCTCCCTGAACTTGAATCACCCCCTTCAAGCCTGTCCTTCAGTAGAAAAGCTGTGAGCGGTGGTACGTGGTGATACTGCTCCTACGTGGAGATAAGAGTGTGTGAGCACCAATCTGTGATTGTTGTACCTCTTGAACCCTCACCCCAAAGTACGGTTTCTGTGAGCATACGCCGGCCCATAAAGCTCACCTGTGAATTATGGAAGATTAGCTCTCCGTCCTGCTACTTCTGGCAGGGGCAAGTCAAATGGGATCTAGTTCCTTCACTGATCCCTGATAAGGATTAGTCCAGTCGAGCTGCGACGATGCTTCTCCTTATGATTGATAAGTCGTTCTTGTGCTCTTGTGATGCTGTTCGTTCTTTTTAATGTCTTTATATGTTGTTCCTATTTATGCCTGCAATAATGTCTCTCTTCTGTTTTCTTCCCTAGATGGGAATGCGGCCTCAATGTAGCTGTGAGACGCAGACGCGGCCGGATGGAAGATGGATGCCACCGCAATGTTTGACAGCAGGTAAGTGATGGTTTAAGAAAAGCGCAAAGCATGGTGAAGCGCAACCTTAAACTGACTGTTTTTTCAATGTCTAAACTTGTTTTCTTTTTTTCCTTGCAGGCGCTGCTGTCAATGATGGAGCGTGTCGTGCTGCGGTGCCAAGATGAAGATTTCGGTGTTCTGGAAGTGTAAAGATGAATACTTGATTCGCCGAAGAGATGTACAGGTAAGAACAGCTTCCCCCAGTTGGTAAGTATGCTGGCAGGAAGCAGGATATCCAGGAAGCAGGATCTTCAAAGGTAAGTCTGACCTCAGGCGACAGTGAGCGTTACGCTGCTTGCAAGTGCAGAATAATGTGAAGCATCTGTCTTGAGGATTGGGGCAGCTTATATAGCTGAGATCGTGGGCACGCCCATTAGGGCCAGCTTACCAGCCACACCCTGCCACTCCTAGAGAGTGAGCACGTGCAAAGGCAATCCTTAGCAGCCACACCCAAGAATACACTTGGGGCTGCTTAATGGATGGAATGTTCAAGGTTATTGCATCCTGCTTAATGGATGGAATGTTCAAGGTTAATGCATCTGAAGTGCTATGTCCATAATAAAAGCTTTTTGGTGTTAAATGGATGTTCTTGTTTACTTTTCCCAAAGGTGCCAGGACAATGTCTACCCAGGTCTTATGTGCATGCGACCCCTGCATGCCTGTACCCCTGACTTCATGACCATGACAGTACTCCCCCTCAAGGATTCTCTCAAGGGTGGTTCTCCTCCCAGTCCTGGTTTGGTGGGATTATTACAATGGAACTGTCTGATTAAACGCAGAGCATGGATGTGTTCACTGGGTTCCCAAGTTCGGTCTTGAGGTCCATAACCTTTCCAGTCAATTAGGTAATACAATTTTGATCGATCCACCTTGGAGTCCAGGATGGATTTGACTTCATATTCTGGTCCTCCATCTATTACTTCGGGCTCTAGGAGAGAATTAAGCCATGTATTGGACTTCATTGGTTTGAGGAGAGAGACATGAAATAAGGGGTGAATTTTCATGTGAGATGGTAACTCCAATTTCATGGTGACAGGATTGATTATGGTTTTTATGGTATAGGGGCCTAGATATCTTGGGCGGAAAGCTCTTGGCCCCTTCAGGGGAATATATTTAGATGCTAACCACACCTTTTCTCCAATCTGGTAGGCGGGAGCTTCCTTCCGATGTCGATCAGCAAACAGTTGTTGTCTTTGCTTAGCCTTGATCAGATGCTCTGTCGCCTCCTTAAAAACCTGAGTGATGGTTTTATGCAAGCTTTTTATGGCTGGCTTTTCCAGGGTATTGGGTGGATGAAATACTGATGTCCTCAGATGTCTTCCGTGCACAGTGTAGAAAGGAGTTTGCCCTGTGCTTGTGTGAACTGAGTTGCTGGATGCATACTCAGCTATCCAGAGTATATTTTTCCAAGAATCCTCTGACTGTTGCAACATACACCTGAGATATTGCTCTAAAGTTTGGTTGGTTCTTTCAGTTTGCCCATCAGTTTGAGGGTGATGGCTTATGGACAACCAGAGATCGATTTTGGCAATCGTACAACACTTTCTCCAAAAGGCAGAAACAAATTGCGTTCCGCGATCAGATACTAATATTGATGGAAATCTATGCAATCAAACAATTTGCTCTAGGACACAGAAGCAAGGGTTGACGCAGTTGGAAATCCCTATAAAGGGATGAAATGGGCTATTTTGGAGAATAAATCCACAACAACTAATATGGTGTTGTATCCATTGCAGGGTGGAAAATCCATGATGAAGTCCATCAACAGGGTATGCCAAGGTGCTGGCAGTACTGTTAGGGGATGCAGTAAGCCAGCGATCTTAGCCTGAGTTTTGGCTATTCCTGGGTGTCCTTCCACTAATGAGTCGTGGTGATTTGTGATGATTTGCTTTTGCAGTTCTTGGTCTTGGGCATATGATCGTCCTTGGAAATACGGTAAATTGTCTTCAATGGTGTTCTGGTCACCTTTTAACAACCATTCCTGTTGTGTTGATTGATCCATAGGGGATTGCAAACTGGCTCTTTTGTCATCCACACACATGGTGGCAGCTATTCTGGTTTGAATCTTTTCCTCAGGAATTATGGCCACGCGGTTGGATGCTGTAAAAGCTTCTTTTTCTTCACTCATGCGTGATAGAGCGTCTGCTTTCCCATTGCGTACTCCAGGTCTATAAGTGATAATAAAATCGTATTCTGCGAAAAAGAGAGACCAACGAAGTTGACGCGAGGATTGTGCTTTGGCAGTTTTCAAGTATTGCAAGTTACGGTGGTCCGTGATGACAGTGACCGCATGTCTCGTCCCAAGAAGGTAATGTCTCCAGACTTTAAATGCTGCTTTAATCACTAGTAATTCCTTATCTGTGATTGCGTAGTTCAACTCGGGGGCTGAAAATTTGCGGGACCAGAATGCGACAGGGTGTAGTTGTCCGGTTTCAGAGTCTCGTTGTGACAATACTGCTCCCATGGCTATTTTTGAAGCATCTGTCTCAACTATGTAAGGTAGGTCAGGTCATGGGTGTCGAAGGACTGGTGCTGTAGTGAATGCTAGTTGTTCATGAGCCTGGTGCCAAAGGGGCCAGGACAGTGTTCACCCAGGTCTCCTGTGCATGCGACCCCTGCATGCCTATGCCCCTGACTTCATGACCATGACACGGCTTCAGAGGTGCTGAAGGCAGACTGGTGCAGCACGCGCGCCTATTGGGCAGACTCATAGATGTGCTTTTAACTCCCAGCAGCCATAGTGGTCATAAAATGCCAGGCCCACATGAGGGGAGAGGACACAGTCTCCCGGGGCAATGCAGCAGCAGATGCGGAAGCAAAGCATGCAGCATATTTGTCTGGGATAACATACTTTGATACCCCATCAAACATACGTATCCGTGTGCGTAATTTGATTCTAAAGAAAAGCTAAAATATGTTACCAGCCACACAGATAATGGAGTTTCAGGGACGGGCTCCGACAGATGAGAATGACTACAGATGCTTTGTGTTGACAGGAAAGCAGAGATAAGTTAGTACTCACAACAGCATTATTGTAGATTGCACTCATGCAGCTACATTATCCTACTCATATGGGTAAAGAAGTACTTGCTGTCCACATTTTGGAAGATTTGTTCTGTCCTAATATGGCACAGCATATAGCCACGTTCATGGAAAACTGTGTCACCTGTGAAAGGTTCACTGCAGGACATACTTTATTTGTAGTGAGAGGAGCCATACCCCAGCCAATCGGGCCTTTCCAACATCTCCACATCGACTATGTCGATATGATCCAGGTGTGCCTCAGCTACCGCTACATGATAGTGGTTGTGTGCCCGTTTTCCTGATGGATCGAAGCTGGTCCCTGTTCGCACCCCAATTCCCTCAGGGCTGTAAATGTCCTTGTCAGAGAAGAATTCCCGCGATGGGGGGTGTGTGAGGTCCAGCGGTTTGACAACATGCCTCATTTCGTGAATGAGACTTTTAAGCACATCAGAACCCTACTGGAGATACAGCACAAATACTCCTGTTCCTATCACCCACAAGCGAATGTGGTATATGAGCGAGCCTCAACGGCCTACTCAAAGGAAAAATTACACAAACAAAAGCCACCTTAAAAAATGGATGGCTTCACAGTTTGCCCTTAGCTCTGTTCGCAATGCGCAATCAGCCTGGGTCCGAACACCACTTAATGCCCAATGGGATGGTAACAGGACGGCGCATGCGACTACCCAACTAGAGCATTGACAGATGCAAATGCAATCTCTGATGTGTCTGGAAATTAAATGTATGAGTATGCAGCTCCTTTGATGGCTGGAGCATCTTTTATTTCTCGGCAACTGCAGGTGCAGGGGGAGAGGTCGAAGAACAGTGTGGAAGATATCATCCAAGCTGCCAGTGAAAAACTTCTTGGGCAACCACTATTTATCTGGGGGACACAGTCCGCTGGAATTTTGTAATGCCCTGGTTTAAACCCAGATTTGAGGGTCCGTACACAGTAGAGCAAGCCACAGACTGAATGAGAAAAAATCATGGACCTACATCAGAGACTTAAGCCCTGCTGATGTGAGACCTCTTCCCATCTAAAAGAAGATGATTTGATGCAAGAAGAGGACAAAGGCAAATAAGAAGAACAACACCTGTGGGTAACATGGTCCATGGTCCAGAGCAAGAGAGTTAGAGAAGGAAAATACGCACACCTAGACTAGGCACACGTTCATTTCTTTAAAATAGGTATTCATAGAGGAAGTAAGAACTGTCCAAGCCATATGATTTTTAATAGACGTAGCCCAATGATTCCTCCACAATTGTTTTTTCATGCCTTTTTGCATTACGTAGCCCAGACATACCCACGGGTGACCCATGGAAATCCATCTATCATTACTCTGCTTAGTGACGCGAGAATACGTATAGTATGGGAACGATTGTTATTTGCAGCACTCGCCCAATACTATGAGCGTAGAGCTTAATCTAACATACACTAACAAGACAATAACTCATTTCTCATGCTTGTCAGGTGTGTTGCACAAACCCTTGGATCAACGAAAGAGATACTCAATAATAAAACATGGGAAATGTATTTTTTAATATCGTGATGTTTTGTATCTTCTGCTGTCTCTATCTCTTTACACTCCTTGTTCTACGAAGTTTTTTTTTGTTGTCCAAGCACAAGCTTTGACCCTCACTAACGTAACTCTGATCCATGCTGTTATGGTAGGCATATCTGGGCAGGCAATAAGCACTGCTAAAGAAGTAAAGAGAGTTTGCACAGTGCAGAGGTAGATTTCAACCAGGTCAATTCCTAAATAGCTGATTCGGCCTGTGTATCACACAACACTGTTACATTCACCTAGTCTCTGAGGCGGCGTTGGGGCACGATTGCAGCCCTCCCAGTGGTTAGATAAACCCCTTCAGGTTTCTCCCCCTGCGGACAAGCTGCGGGTGGCGACAATTGGTGGCACTGCTCCTGCGTGGATATGAGAAAACGTGAGTGTGCTGCTTGGTGACTGTTGTGCCTCCCAAACCCTTCGACCCAAGGTGCGATTTCTGTGGGTACATACCGGCCCATAAGGCTCACCTGGTAAGTATGGAGAATGAGCTCTCTCCGTCCTGCTACTTCTAGCAGGGGCGCTTGTGGATGGGATATAGGTGCTTCACTGATCCCTGATAGGTATAGTCCAGTCCAGCTGTGACTATGCTCCTCCTGGTTGGTGGTGTCTCTTAACGTCTCTTGTCTTTTCCTCTTTCTATTTTCTGTCTTGGTATTGTTGTTCTCAATGTTGTTAATTCCTGAATAAAGCTTTCTCTACTGTTTTCTACCAGGTAGGTGGAATTGAGGCCCTACAGCAGCTGTGGAGGCATGGAATACGGCCGAGATGAAGATGGATGAAACCGCAATGTCCGACAACTGGTAAGTGATGGTTTAAGGGAAAGCACAAGGTTTGATGGTAGCATGACCTTAAACTTAAGGTCTGTTAAGTGTCTAACCTTGCCTTTTGTTTTATTTGCAGGTGCTGCAGTCACGCGTAGAGCGTGTGGTGCTGCGGTATCAGAATGAAGATTCCAGCATCCCTGAAGAATGAAAAATTAGCCGCGGTGCCAGATGATGATGCCTGCGCTCCGGGAGATGTTTGAAGGTGAGCCGCGGTGCCCAAATGACGATACCTGCGCTCCGGAGGATGAAGGTGAGCCGCGGTGCCAAGAAGAAGATGTGCAGAGATGACCACGAAGACGCGCACAGGTGAGAGCGGGATCCCCCAGGTGGTAAGTATGGAGGCAGATGACTGGACTTCTAAAGGTAAATGGAATCCCAGGCGGTGGTGAGCATTACGCTGTGTGCAAATGCAGAATAACACAAAGTGTCTGCCTCAGGGATCAGAGCAGCTTATATAGATATGCTTGTGGGCACACCCACTAGGCTTGGCTTGCCTGCCACACCCTGCCACTCCTAGTGAGTCAGCATGTGTCAGGCAACCCAATAGCAAGCAGCCCCACCCAAGTGTGCACCTGGGGCTGCTTTGAAGAGGAAAGTTCCAATGTTAAATACATGGTGCACCCAAAATAAAGGTATTTTTTGACCCAAATGAATGTCTTGTTTATTGTTCCTTATGAGCCTGGCGCCAAAGGAGCCAGGACTGTGTCCATCCGGGCCCCCTGTGTGTGTGACCCTGTAAGGTCTGTGTCCTTGGCCCGATGACCATGACAAACATGTGGTATAGCCACATGACCAAAGTGGGGAAACAAACGACAAAAGCGAGCTGTTATGTTTGCTCTCTCACCCCTATGCCATGAGTGCATCCAGAACACTTGTGCCAACTGAAATGCCTCATGGATTTACCGTTATGCACCACAAGAGGAGGCGTTCAGGGGAAGCGTGCCACACTAAGGTTGATGTCCAAGAAGACGTTCCCGTACGAAGATAACTAGTTAAAGACTCAGGGAATGTTGGCCGATTATTGGAATACAGACAATAGTATATAGTACATCACAGGGTCCGCACAAAGGAGAAGCACATACAGTGACCCAAAAAGAGTTACAGTGTCCCAAGAAAGGACCCATAGAAATAGGAGGAATGCCAGGATGCTGGGAAAGACTGAAGATGCTGGTGTATGGACAAGTATACACAACAGACATATGGAAAAAGGAGTGGTTGGTAGCAGAACACATGCTCTCCGATTGGTTCCAGTGGAAATAGTACAGCAAAAAAATGACAAGTGCCTCAAGGAATGGGAAGCAAGTTCCAAACTTCTCACATGGGTAGAAAGGGAAGCTGGGCCAATGCCCATCATACCACTGCAAGAAGCAGCTTTATGTTTCCAGAATGATGGTGAAGTAGAGGTTGGCGAAAATGAAGGATGCAAGCAGATTTTGAAGATACCAGGCATGAAGGTCGGAATTGCAGTGTTCATGGACCACTATTGGGCCTGTGGGTCGAAGGCATACTTGCAGCTGCCACCCAACTGGGGAGGAATATGTTCACTTGTACATTTGAACACTCCAGCATTAGTAGTGCCTCAGAAGGACATACAAATAGAAGTGTTCCATAAAATGGATACTAGCAAAAGAAAGAATAGATCTGTAGGGATGACCAGAGTTGAAAGGGGGATCTCTGCCTCATCAGATATGGAACAGGCATTGGATGCAATACCACCAGAGCAGAGGCTGTTCAGCAGAAATGAGATGTTCTTTACATCTATCGTTCCAGCAGTACAGAAAAACATGAATGACAAATGGCTCTAGATTATGCAATGGGAGCTAAAACAGACAATAAAATTACCAGTTACTGGGTTCAACGCCATCAAGGAAGAGCTGAGAGCAGTTAGGCTAATGGCCCTCCAGACTAGATATGTTCTAGATCTCCTTATAGCCATTTGCGCCAAGATCGGGTCTTCTTGCTGTACATTTGTTCCTGCCAATGTCGAAGGCAATGGGACGCTGAAAGAGGCCCTCACTCTGAACTACACAAGAAGATGGAGGCAGAAATGAAAAATGTAGGAAAGGACGAATATTGGATGTCACATATATTCTCATGGATACCAACATATCCAATTGACTGAAAGTACTGGCAGCAGCTTTGATATTAGTGTTGCTGACATTTCGTGTCATCAGAACAATCAGCGCGCAGTGTAGAAAGACAAATAAGAAGACTTTAGTGATGAAAGTGCTGATAGAGGTAGGGACTGAAGAAGATGAGGAAACAAAGACACATAATGTACTGAATTCAGAATTGACGCAATGTCCTCTTTTCCTGACAGGATCAGTGTTCCACTACCCATACAACACTTGTGATTGCTGGGGAAAATGGATTTGGTGAAACCCTTATGGGGACTGCAGCTACGTGACATGGCTCACAATGCAAAATACTATGGACATCTTGGAGGGATAACAACGGTTTGGCTACCGAAATTGCAGACAAACCAAGAGAGTCTTATGGATAGTGTGATGACAGGTCGATCAGAGGGGGGATTTTAGACAGGGGGCCAAATCTGAAAATCATGCCCCCCCATGACTCTCAACAAGAAGGCAGAGAACCGACAGATGTGCCCCCATTTTAGGCCCATCACCGCAAACTTCGATGGATCGCTGGTGTGAGAAGCTCTATTCTCTCAGATAACCGTTCAGACCATACCCAATCAATGATTTGGACGATATGTAAATGACATTGATCGAGCAAGATGACTGACTGCAAATCCAGAAATGAATGATGTCATCACTGACATCACGACGTAGCTGCATTATACATTAAGTACATATTCATCCATTCATGAAGCTGCACAAACATGTATGAACATGCACTAGTTTATTGCATATAGACACAAATCACATGCTTGTAACCCACGTAGGTAGAGGACAGATACACATACATATCTTCATACTCATATCTTTTGCCAAAGCTGAAACCGCAAGATGCAAAGTATTCATATAATTAACTTGCACATGCTTGACTGCTGCTAACATGGAGAAGCCATAAGGAATGATATGGAAGCTATAGGTTTCTGAAATGCGTGGCAATGGAGAGACAGGCTTTGAGTACATGGAAAAGCTGAGATAATCGAAGCAGAAACAAGGCACTCACCCAAGGAAAAGTGGAGACGGAAAGTTCCAGTTCACAAAACAATGAGCCACCTGCAGAAAACCAGGCTAGGATCCTCATAATTACAAGCAGGACAGCTTCATTTCATGGTCTCCAAACACGTGACCCAGCCGAACAGGACAATGCCCATTCAATCAAGGTAGACGAAAAGGACTGTTCCCATTGAACCAGGGGGGAAAAATCTACAAGTGTTGCCCACAAGATGCTAAATAAATGCACTCTCCCAGGCCTTGGTGATAAGAGGTGGCAACATAAGGGAACACTTCGCACCTCCATGCTCATTCCCACTGCCTTGAAAAGATACACTCAGTCTGGTAACTGTCCAGGGTCCCGGGGATAGGAGGACACTTTCTGACCAATCCAGATTCACCTTTCACATGGTGATGTAATTTGTAAATGGGCCAATGGTCTCTCTGTGACCCTGCAACATTGTAGATTGATACTAGCAGAGGTGGTCGTAGGAGGAGCCACTAGATGTGGCTATCCAATAGTAGAACTAATTTGTATATCTTCTATATGTAGCCTACCCAAACTGACCAATGTAAATGTGTGGTGGTTTTCTCGGATGGAACCTGGATTTGTGATGTGACACTGGGATAACACCGGGTGACACATGCTTAGAGGATGAGAGCTCCAGAGGATACTTGTTTTTCCTGGTGTGATCCCTGTCATTTTGGTTGCTCAAAAAAGGCAGTAACTTTGCCTCATGGATGAGTCTTCCATTCTTGTGGCAGGGAGTCTTTGATAGGCCCCAGTGTTCTCTGCTGATAATTGGGGTGACTGCTAGAGTTCCCCGGGCACACCTATGCAATTAAATGGTCCCACTCTGGCTCTCCAGCATGCACACGTCCACCACATGTGCAGGGCCCACAGTAGTGTGATGCAATGGACCAGGCCTGTTGCTGCCGGGCCCTTGTGGTTGGATGCAGATCTGCAACCCTCTGTTGGACATAAGCCCTAGAATCTGACACCATCTCATGCGAGGGAGGTCTTGCAGCCGTAACCACCACGCACTTGGACACACCACTGACTGGCCTTGTGAAACCTGCTGCATCAATGCAGACTCGCAGGCCCCATCTGAACTGGCCTTTGGGACACTCACCTTCTCCCTCAGTGAGTCATCCACCTCTGGTTCTGCATCAGAATTTGCAGCATCAGAAGAGTCAGAGAAGCAGGAGTACAACTGATGATCGCATGTAGCACCTGTGGATTTTTAAGGAAAAGGACTCCATGGCCTCCACTGGTGGACTGAAGCACCAACTCTTTTTCTTCCTCCCCCTCCTCCTCCTCTCCCTGCTCCCCCTCTACTTCCGCTGCATCATCACCTGCACATGGACAGACAATGACATTTTGAGTCATGTGTATCCTCATAAAAATGCACATGTGCAAAAATATACATACAGACACCGTGACTTGTCGCACTGTGAGCAGTACACCACAGATGTATGGCTTTGGTCGACACAGGACACCCCCGTCTTGCCCTTGCAGTCAGTGTGGACATAGTCATACAAATGTGTCCTACCCATGACTGATGGTCCATACAACAGGCATTTGAGTACACAACCCTGGAAAAGTACTGCACATACTCACCGTAATGTTGAAGGTCAGCACATGGCATCAGTTAGCCAGCTAGATCCACATGTACTAAGAACAAAATAGGACAGACAGTATGTGATCTCAACTATGTACTTGAGAGCCATGTCATGTCAATATCCACATGAAGATTTTTCACACATTTCCCCTACATTGCCACACACTCTGCATGCCTGAGGAAGGCAAAGTGTACTTGCCAGAGTGCACCAGTGGATGCATTGGGACCTGGCCCACATGCATTCCCTCGCCATCTACTTCCTCTCCATCCTCCCAACATGGTAACCACTGTGAGATGTCTATGAAATGAGACGCTGCACCTTCTTTTGGACAGCAGGTACCATTGTGTCATTATGCAGACTGTAGTCCATGTACAGTCAATGGCATGATATATGTGCAGCAATGATGAGTGTGCAGGCAAAATCATAACCCTCACGCTCAAACCCTCCCTGTCCTGGGCACAATATGTAAATAGACATATGACTGTCAATGTCTGATGTGTCATGTGAATGATGACAACAAGTCTACCAGCTCCCTGTGTGTGATTGTAAATGGGTGCAAGTCCCCTGCTGTATGCCTAGTTGAATTCATGTAAATGCAGTGTCTAAGCACATTATGCATGATGACGTCACCCTTCACATGACATTGTCATTTGAAGTGTCATGCAATGACTTTACATGACTAAGTAACAGACAGTTAATGAGTATTTCATTGAATGGCACTGTCATGCAACCGACGCTGTCATGTCACACAATATGCAGTGACACTCACATTGTGTGTGTTGCTGGGCACCATATGTGCCCTGGCAAAGTGTGACTGCACAACTCAATAATCCCTTGAGCCAGCTCTGTCTAACTTATACATCCAACAATGCACTGTGAATGTTGACATATGCAGCTACTACGAGTATGCCATACTCTACCCACACTCAATCACATGAATCAAACACACATACTACACCGCTACAACATGGTAAGCACTGTCTGCAGGTCAGCGCTTACTTGAGACGCTAATGCCAGCACTGTCAGTCGATGCATGGTCCTGGTATGATGGGCTTGCATCACCCATGAGCCATGCATAATGGTGAGCTGGCAGTTAATGTTAATTATTTCTTATAAGGAGCAACTCGCCCGTAGGCCTCAGTGCGCTGCAAGTAAGAGAGCTCAGTAGAGATAAGCAAGTGGTAGACCAGGGAGACGCAGGGGTTGATAAAGATAGGCACTAGTCATAAGAATACATAAGTGTCACTGTAAAGGTCGACCCCATACGACATGTCAAGAGAAGCTTTTGTCATTCATACTGATTAAGTCCAAACATGGACTGGGAATCGTATATGGGTGCAACATCCTTTCCCTACATACATGCCCCCTGCATGGGGGATTTTGTTGGGGCATCAGTCCCTGTCTATGAGCAGCATCCTACAAAGATGTGTCAGTATTGTTTACTGGGCATGCTCAGACTGAGAGCCAGCACTTCATCATATGCAAATCTCATGACACAAGGAGCAACAGAGGCCTCATGCAACATCTGAGTGGGTGATGTTGCTGCCATGTCATTCCACATCAAACAGAATCCACATTTCAGCACCAGTATGCGTGTCTTGAGGATAAGGACACAGACAGGCAATTTTTGTATGAGTGTCATCAACAGTGATGCGAGCAACAAAGAATGTGTCAGTCATGCATCGACCGATAACCACATACAGGCCTTACATGTCAAACTGGTGATACTTAATTGAACTGCTACATCATATATACTATTGGAAAATGCACATACATGGAATGCAATGCAGACGTGCACACTCATTGGCATTATTTATGCCTGTAACCTTTCGCCTGGACTATCTACAGACATTTCAATTGGAGAGTACCAGACTGCCCACCATGGTATGTTGACCCACCATCAGCTGTTTTCACTATGTTTCGTCTAGTGATGCCCCATGTGATATACAATTTAAGATACATCAACAGTGCGCTTGCTGCACTGGGCAGTGGTCTGTGGGTACTAATGCCCCAGCAGGCTGGTCACACCATAGTGTGTCATGGCAGAGTGCTCAGATATGCATTCTGACAAGGCATCTGTCATGCTGTGCCCTTGAAAGTGTTGGCAGAGGTGGAGGTACACGTAACATGGTGTCTTTTGTTGCCAATTGATGGTCTAGTGTTTTTGTAAGATGGCTGCCGCCACTATATCCTCAGGCGGCGACCTCACTTCTGTGCATTGTATCCTTCTCCTGGATTTCGCTCCCAGATGTTGTTGCTTGCAGTTTCTAGTGCTCTTCAGTTGTTTTCTTGCCACTAGCTTTCTGGTACTCTACTGGACCTTTTGTTTCCCTCGCTCTTGCTTTCTCTCGTAGGGTTTCTTAACGTACGCTGTCCTTCCTTCCACCGGTGTCGGGTAAGTTCTATCACTACTTCGTTTACCTTGCTACGTCACTTCTGTTACCCTTTCGGTGGCTTCCTTTTGCCTTCCTGTTTCTATTCCCTTTTGCTTCCTCTCCCGTACTGTCCTTTGATGCTTTTGTCCCTGGTTTGCCTCGGCGCAGCTTCTACCCTGATTTATCTTCCCATTTCGGTGGGTGCAGCTCTTCTCTCCTTTTTATTTTCTCTCACTTCTGTGCTATGTGGATTTCACCGCTCTCTTGCGGTTCCATTTCAGTTTCCTTCAGCGGATTGCTCCATCCTTGTTGGGGAACCTTTAGTGCTGTCTGTTTGCTTATCTGTTCCGCTGAGGTTGGCTAACTGCTTCTTAGTCTACTTGGCCTATTCCAGGCTGCTTTCCAGTTTGCTCTCTGAAGACAGCTAGTACTGAAGTTTTCCTATAGCAGCATCTCAGATCTTCTTTCTACGTATCAAGATCCTCCTTTCGAGATCAATTTTGGATCTTAAAGGAAGTTAAGAGTCTTGTTACTCTCTATTTCACTGGATACATCCTTTGCTACCAGAGTGATCTGATCTTCCCTAGACCCACCCACATTAAAAGTAAAGAATCGGACATCCACATCCTCAGGGTTTTTTATGCCAAGGAGGCTTTTTCCCTGAATTTTGGGGGCTTGCTCCTCGGGGTTCCCCTAGTCCTGGATGACTTGTCAGGCCAAGGTGGCTTCTGAGGGAGCTCACCTTTACCTTCATCAGAAGAAGGAAAGGAAGATGAAGGAACCACGGAGACTACGCCGAAAGAAAGAATCTGAAGCCCAAGAGAGCTCTGTTGAAGACACAGGTGAGGAGGAGGATCGGGAGGGTACTTCAGGGTTTGACAGCATCCCGTAAGAGCAGGTGACAGTACAAACATGTAACTCAGAAGCAAATGATGTGTGTGGTCGACATATATCGCATGCACTTGATGTAAAATGCAAAGAGACTGGCCCCAAGAATATGGCAATGATTGATACATGTGGTGTGCCCTGTGGGTGATGTGTGCCTGCCAGGGGTGCACATAAGGGGATCTTGCAATTTGCACATATTTTGGACATTGAAACCCTGCATGTAAGTACTGGCACAGCTGTGAAGTCCAGCAGACAGTGATGTGTACTGTCACACGAACATGTGCCACACATGTGAACCACACAGCAACCTCCCAGAATGCAGGCCATGTGACAGAAGTCTACATGGTAGCAAACATGCATTTCCCATAGATAGCTGAGAACTGCAACCAGCTGTACTACTACACATTTATGGGCTGGTCAACCACGATTGTTCACACATACGATGCACACAAATGCCACTCACCAGATGTGTCCTCATAGGTCTCCATGCCTCCCAAGCCTTGTACCTTCTCAATGGTGATGAGATGACTGGTAGCCTCTTCAATTGGAGTCAGCTGCTGCTCCTCTACTGGCCTCACTCAAGTGGCCAGTGCAGAGGCCAGGTTGGCATAGAGATTATGTGTGATCCTTCGGGAGAGATCATTCATCCGCTTCCGGACCTGTCCAGCAGTGCGCATCAAGACATGTAAGGCATTGATGAGTACTGTGACATGCTGCCAATGCACCATTTTTTGTTCAGGTGCATGGGTGCTTTCCGCATACTGGTACATCGCATGATGGTGATTGGTAACATAGTCAACGAGGATCTGGAGCTCCTCATTAGAGAAGCACCTCTTCCACTACAGACCCTTCTCCTGTGCTCTGTCTTTAGGTGCAGCCCCTTCCTTCTCTGCAGGGCATCCCTTCATGGACCTAGTGGCCCTAATTGATGATGCTGCTTCACCTGTCTGCCTCCGACCTCGTCCATGTCCAAGTGCCGGGTCACCTGTGGACTCATGCACACCACATCCTCCTAGGGCTGGGCAGATATGCCCTCACCATGTCCCTGTCTACCCCCTTTCCCTTTTGGGGCCTTTCCACTCATAGTGCAGATGTAATGGATGAATGGAATGCACACCAATATATTGTTCTGGGCAATACGAGGAAGGGAACAGTCTACTCGATGTACTGCACAGATGTGTGGTCTGGCAAGGCTCCATTGTATCCCAAAAGCAAAGATATGCAGTATGCAATACACAGAGGCACCTCAAATAACAAAAAATGCATACACAATACCCCAGAAAAGTTCCGAAAATAAAAAAAGCTGTAAGCGAAACAAAGAGGCACCCCAATAACAAAAAACGCATACGCAATACCCGGGAAAGCTTCTGAAAGGAAGAAAAAAGTGGTATGCGATATGCAGTGGCACCAAAAACAAAGAAATTGCATACGTGACACACCATAGGTCTCAAATTGGTCAAAAATACATTTGCGTATGCGCAGAGGCAAACCCCAAAATGAAAAATGCGGTGCACGTTTCTTGACGGAAACAGCTTGCGTAGCACCCCCAAATGCTTGTATGCGATACTCATCCGTCTTCATTGCTTTGCGCGCACAACCAGTAATGCATGTCACACCTGTTAAATATCACTATCATTGCCTTGAGCTTTGAAGCACCTGTCAAGTAACTTATGAGCTAAGGGCACCCCCACTCCCATTTACCCCATAAATTATCCCCATAAATCATGTTTCCTGTGCCATTTCCCAGTGATTATATGTATGGCGACATTATTTATGGGGATAATATTACCCAATACCGATTCTGAGAATTTCTGTCCTCCACAGGTATTCACTTGCTGTGCTTTGGGCCTTTGCAATGAGACATGGGCAATATGCACATGCCAGTTTGCATTGCATTCACATGTCACATGTATGGGGGTGTACTGTCAGGGGGCTGCCTAGGGTAATGTTGGAGGTGAGGGGGGCTGGTGAGTGGAGTCAGGACTTGAGTGGGCTACCAAAGGTAGTGGCAGAGGTGAGGGGTGTGTGGGGAGGTGGGTATACTGTCAGGAACTGCCTGGGGTAGTGTCGGAGGTGAGGTGGGGTGGTGTCGGTACTTGAGGGGGATGCCTGAGGTAGTGTCAGAGGTGAGGGGGGCTGGTGAATTAGGGGTATATGCCAGCAGTGTGGGGGCCTTGGGAGTAGGTGGGACAGTTCCCAGTTTCGCCGGGATGCAACCGTTACTTACGGGCGACTGCATCCAGTTTTGCAGGGGTGCAGCCGTTTCTTACGAGGTACTGTATGTAGTTTAGCCGGGGTGAAGCCATGACTTACAGGGCACTGTGTGCAGTTTAACTGGGGTGCAGCTGTTACTTACAGGGGTCCATGTGCAGTTTTACAGGGGTGCAGCCACGACTTACAGGGTAGCGCATGTAGTTTCTCTGGGGAGCAGTAATTGCTTACGGTGGAGAGCTTGTAGTTTCGCTTGGCTGCTTGCGTTGCTTACGGGCATCCACACGCAGTTTTACCGGGGTGCAGGTTTGACTTGCGGGGGAGCACATGCAGTTTCACTGGGGTGCTGGGTGGTGGGACAGAGGTGGACACGAACGTTTGCAAAATGGTTGGTCTTTGGCAATGAATTTGGTTTGCGTGGGGGCGTGTTGTGGGCGTTCCTCGTGCAGCTCGGTTTTCTTTGCACACCGGGTTACGTTGTGCTTTGGATTCCATAAATATGCGGTACACGCAAAGAGACTTTAGAGTGCAGTTGGTTGCAAAGTTATATTATGCACAGAGTACTTTGCAGGGTATATACACTTTTCCTATAAATCAGGCCCTAAGAAGGGAACCAGGAATGAGAACAAGAATGGGGTTGGGAGGAACATCCTTCAGGCTGTATTCAGGCCCCAAGTGGAGAAGAAATAAGACACAAATAATCCATAATAAAGTGTACAAATTGCATGGATAAAACAGCTTTTTATTTTTCAAAATACGGGAGAAGCTTACATATTCTACAAATGCAACAGTAATTCTAATTCTAACATTTCCATTTGCTATTCGTCATTGAACCCCTAACGGACACTATACATTAAGCACTGTTATTGTTCTTTTCCTTCCTTGTGACTATCAAAATACCTCCCCTTGAACATGACATAATTTCATTGTCAGCACGCAAAACAGCATTTTAATTGGCTGGCACTTTTCATGGGGTAATTGATCAAAAAAAGCTCTACCCTATTTGGACTGCAGCACCTGAGACAGCTCGGGTTGTAGTATCCCACTGAGATGGACCAATCATGTTGTGAGTGGGAATCAGCGAGGTCAAAGATTTGTTGCATGCCGTGGAACACCACAATCCCTTCCCCATAATTGGACCTGTTGTATTTCCACCCCTTTAACGTGCTCACTGTGTAACTCCCATCTCAAGACCTGTTGCCACCTCTGGACGCAACCTTCTAGTTATCTCCTTGCAACAAATAACTGCATGAAAAAACATGTCTGGGGCCCTGCTTCTGGAAATTAATTTTGTTTATTTATTGATTCTACTAAGGCACTTTTACCACTGAACTGAGTGCCTTAGCCTTCAGTAGGGGCACTGTGTTCACATCCAAGTTCTTCATTTTGGCAAAACTGCTGGCGGGGCATTCTCACCTACCTCACTGTTTCCTTCACAACCATTATATATTCATTTGCCTATCGTCTGAGAAGGCACCTGCTGCATCCAGTCCCATTGCAGGCCCCTGAGAACGTTCTCCCTCGCAACAATTAGCTGAAAACTGTTCTTCATCCCTTTTCACCCCTGACCTTGGCTGCTTAGAGGCTCCTGCCCGGCAGCAGAAATAAAATTGCACCAATTGGATTCCCTATCTGAACCATTCAATGTTTATTCTCACCATTCCACTTATCTGTCTGTGTATGAACATGTCTCGAGAGGTGCGCAGCAATGTCTTAGGGATTCTTCAGTGTCACTCTGTTCCCATATTCTTTATCTTCATATAATTATATTCATAAAAAACATTGCCATCTTCTACCCACTGTACCCAGACTATGGGCCTCATTCCGACTCAGGCGTTAAGGGGTTTACGGCGCCGTAAACGGCGCCAACCCTTAACGCCTGATTACAAGGTTCCCTTTGCGGGATGGCTGTTTAACGCCTGCTTTTTGCAGGCGTTAAAAGCCTTGCCGCAAAGGGACCTTGGCGATAATTACAGCACCGTAATTTACGGTGCCGTAATTATCGCCTTTCCCCATTCCCATTATGCCCTATGGGGCAAAAATGGGAATGGGGAAGGGGCCATTGGTGAATGGGGAATTACCGCCCCACTCACCTTGGAATGGGGCGGTAATTCCGCCATCCACCATGGCGTAATTGCAACCTTAGCGGCATGGACCATGGTGCTAATAGCACCATGGTCCTCCGCCAAGGTTGTAATGAGGCCCTATGCGTCCCTTGAACAACCCCCTAACTCTGCAGAAAGCCAGATGGACCACACAGTGTTCTGTCTGTGCTGGTACTTCCTGGGGGATAAAGGGCTTGTGTCACTCTGTTGCATGTGGAATCGGGGAGCAGACATAACAAGTGTAATTTGCCCGCTCTCTTCCCACTGCCCTCATGTGGTTGTAACACATGTTATCCATGTCGATGTGATGATCATCCCCAGTGCTGCTCCAGACCAATTCTGAATTCAAGACATCCCTTTTGCTTCTGGTCACTGACACATTCTCTAAAACTCAACGTTATTAATGCTATGCCTAGTCCAAATCCATACATTTTTAAAGAAGAGGAAAGGAAGAGAAAAAAGAAAACAAACAACAATCAAACATAACCATCTACTTCATTACTCCTCCTGCTCTTCTCTGCTGTGGATTTGAAAAAAGACAGTCAGATTAACCAAAAAGACAAACCATTGTTATAACTGGATAAAACTTCCCTTGTTTCTCCCCCCTTGTCTTGACCTGTAAGTGGGGATCTGCCTTTGTCTTTGTGGATGTCAGAGATATGGATCCATACCTTCCGGCCAGCAACCTTCACCTTGGTCAGAGTTGCATAGGTCACCTTAAATGGGCTAAGAAAGCAAGGTTCACCCCATTTTCAGATACAGTTTTGAATAAAAATCTTGTCCGCGGTTAAAGTTTTGCTGGCTATAGGAGCAAAGCTTCTTCTTTTGGCGTCAGGACGTCTGTTGTTGGCACAGCCAGTCAACTTCAATGGAGCCCAAACTGTTTGGATATAAACTTGAGAGAGTTGGCAAGTTCCCTACAATAGCCTTGAAACTCCTCCCCCAAAATGTCTGCTGACCTGTGCTCACCAGAAGTTGTGCGGACAGGAGTAAACGGTGCTTTTAGCCTCCTGTCCGTAGCGATCTTTAATAATGCTGAATCTGAATAAATGGTGGCACAACATCCTTTTGACATTTCTGCTGCTAGTATTAATGTCACAGGTGCTTGTGGCAAAAAGCATAATGGAAATCTCATTTTTACCATCACCCTGAACTCCCCATCCTTATATTGTACGACTGCCACACCCTGTGGCTGTAGCCTGTGTACTGATCAATTAGTGAGGACCTGTCAATACAAAGTATCTCTCCTTCCTCTAGGGGGTCTTCCTTAACTCCTTAACATGGGACAGGTTGTCCAATATGTCCTGATATGTATTACAGTCGCGTATGTAGTCACCTGGCTGCACTTGGTCTGAAAGAAATGTTGCTGGATTTACAATGTGACACCTCACTACATGAATGGAGGGGTTTGATAACATTAATTCATACCCGGAAATTCATTGGATGGTAAAGGAAAGCCTTCAAATTGTTCTAAGCTAGCAAACACTGAATGGTCCACATTCTGAGTCAATGAGCAGCCCATAGTAATGGTGGATGTTTTTTGAATGGCAGATGCTGCTCCTAGGTGTGCTTGCTCACATGCAAAGTGTCCCTGCATCACTGGATCTAGAAGACCACTGTAATAAGCCAAAGGTGTGTATCCCTGTGAAGCTTCCTGGGTGACATCAGCCGTCATCACCTGACCATTAGAATGTGAAAGAAGGAACAATGCTTTTGTGATCTTAGGTCGCTAAAACAGGTGCATTGCTGAGTGAGTTCTTTAATTCCTTGAAGGATATGATCATCTCAGGTGTCCAAATTATGGGGCCCTTCACCTTCTGTGCTTTCCTAAAACCCTGTAGTCTGGGTTTGGTGTAGGAGGAATAATCAAAAATCCAGGACCGACAGTAATTACGAAGGCCCAAGAACTGCTGCATCTCCTTCGCAGTGTTCAGCTGTGATGTGTCTTGGACCGCTGCTGCTCTCTCTGTGGTAACCCTTCTCCCTGCTGCTGATATTATCTGCCTTAAATACACTACCTCTGTCTGGCAGTATTGTAGCTTCTCCTTGTTCGCCTTGTACCCCTTGTCCCTTGTACCCCTTGTCGGCTAATAGTGTCAAGAGTACCACTGAAATATTTCTGCATTGCTCTTCTGTGGTGCTACACACCAAGAGGTCATCTACATACTTTATCATGTTGCTCTCTGTTTGCAGGTTCCCTAGGTCCATTTGTAAAATTGTGTTAAAAATGCTAGGTGATTCACCATATCCTTGTGGTAAATGAGTGTGTTGGAACCATTGTCCGCGATAGGTAAACACAGAAAGGTGCTGTGAGTCTGAGTGTAATGCAGTGGAAAATTCTTTAGGTCAACTACTGTAAAATGAAGCTCTGGTACTCTCGAGGTTGGACTACTGTAACAGCCTATTCCTTAATCTACCTTTTTCTATCCCCCCCCTCTGGCTAATCCAGAATAGGACTGCAAGACTTAACCTTGGACTCAAGCCCAGGGACTGTATCTCTATCGCATTTAAGTATGCTGATAGCGTCTTCGTAAGAAATACATTCTGGGGAACCTCTCTGTGTTCTGCAACCACCTGACATGATATGCTTATCTGAAACACCATTTCCCCTATGTCATTATCGTCTGTAAAAAGCTGTTTGTCAGTGAAGTCTGCCAAGCACTGTACTGAGTTACATGCACAGGACAATGTGCCACTCGATCCCTTCATCATCTGCACCATACAGAACAACTTTGTCTTTCTTTGTTATTGCTGCTTCTAATTGCATTATAATAATGGTGCCTGGCGCTACTCCCTTGTGCACTTCTGGTCTGAAGAAGAATCCTGTGGATAATCAGAATGTATGGTACTTGATCCAGGGCACCCACCCTAACAGTGTTTGCATCCCATAAAGGTATTCTATATAAATTGGTCAACTGGGCAACTAGGGATATAGTCTTCAGGGCAATTTGAATATTTGGGCACTGCATCTGTTGTGGGTAGGTTGGTAGGTTATTGTCTGATATGCTGAGATACCACCAAGGTCCATACTGTACTTGATTTCTGCTTCTCTACTCTCGTGCAAAGTGGCTTATCCTTCTGCAAACAAAATATGGTCCTCTGAGCTGGGGTCTTACTCACCCATATCCAAATCATGTCCCCTACCTCTCTGAAAGCCACCCCTCATGTGCGAAAAATACCCACCCTTCGGAACGTACCCTCCTCCTGGAAAATACCTCACTTGTGGAATGCACACCTCTTGTAGTGGATAACTGCCTGGTGGAGGATACCCCATTCTTTCAACCCCTCTCTATGGTGGGCTATATACATGTTGTCCTTCTCTGGGCTTGTTTCACAGCTCCTTCCATGCTGAATTTAGCAACATTTTTCTGAACCATCTTTGCTTCTGCCTTGTGAGATTGATCTACTTTATTTTTCTCTTTGTCCTGTTTCACTCTGCAATGGTGTATGATTTGCGCTTGTATCACTGGCCATCCTTTTGTTTCAATGCCCACCACCGTCCCCAACTCTGTCTGTACGTCTGTGGGGAGACCTTTTATCAATGTGTGATCAAAAACAGGGATGTTCCTATCCCAGGGTTGATGTGTCTCTAACTGCCACATCTCCTGTATTTGTTGAATGTTCTGTGCAGGGTTCTCATCTGGCCTCATAGTACAAGCTAGAATAGACTGCAGATCTGATGTGTTTGGGTACATTTCCCTTAGTGCTTTCTATAAATGTGCCCGCTAGTTATTGAATGGCGCGCCATCATGGGCGTTGCTGTTCAGCATTACACTGTCATAGTTTGCCTGTCTCCAAAGTTCCTCTGCTTGCTCACCCAATAAAGAGATGAACAAGCTTTCATATCTCTACAGCTAGGGAAATCTCTAACGTCTGTTTCTCAAGGGCATAAATCCACTTGCTTGCAGCTGAAATGAGGGATGGAATGCTGCTCATAAAGTAATCTGTGTCCATATTTGGCCAAGGTACATACTGAGACCTCCTTCAAACTTTTTGTTATAGGGGGAACTATGTCCCCTGCTTCTGAGGTGGTGATTCCCCTTTCCCTTTTTGCTACTTGCTACAGCTGTTCTGGTGGGCCATCTGCTGAGGTGCCGTGCCATGGCCCCATATCTCTGTACTCCCGTGAGACCCGGTCCCCTGGTCCTTCCATTACCCACTCACCAACATCACTTTCTGCTTGTCCGTCACCACCTTCTGAGTCACTATCTTCGTCTACTGAATCTAGGGTTGGAAGTTTGCTTGTGGGTTTACTGTCAAGTTTAAACATGATCTGCCCCTTCATCCACTGGTCGGGTGCTACCGCTGCGCACTGCCCTCCTCCTGCTCCCATGATGCTCTTCTGAGGTCCTTCAATGCTTCTTTCAATATGTCCTCTATCTGTCTTTGGGTCTTTTTACCTATCTCTGAGAGTAGTGTGTTACCCCCAGTGCCTGTTGATGTATTTCTACTAGATCCTGTTGATGTTGTTCCACTAGCCCCTGTTGGTGTCTTTGTCTGCCCTTTTTTATGCTCAACTACAGCTGCATAACAGGGATTAGTATAGCCTGCTGCAGGCTGTAAAGGTGTGTCCTTTAGAAGAAAGGACTCTTAAGGGGGCAGACGCCACAGTACTTTATTAGTTTGTCTGTCTCATTGTTAAGGGCATTGTCTACTTCGTCAAACAGTTTCCACAATTCTAATATTCTTTGTCTAGTCTTCAGTTTTTTTTCCCTTTGTGTGTCGGCAATATGTATTCATGTGTTCTAAAACAGATTTTGCATGTGTGCCCTGTGAGGGCTATGATTTAACAAAAGATTCCTGCGGTCCCGTGTACCCAGTCTGAATGATAATTTAAAATGTTATCCCTATACTGTGGGTTTGACTCATACATGTGTTGTAATGGAGTGGACATAATGTTAATAAATCCCACCCCTATCTACTCAAGATCTACCAACACTGTCCCAGCAATGTTGTGTACTCCCAAACCCCTTTATCCCAACAATAAACCAATTTACAAAAATTTCAATTCATCCCAACAAAACCCAATTTACAAAAAATCCAATTATGAACTGGTTCTCTCCTAAAAGAACTTGCACTCACAGATCAACCTCAACTCACCTTACTCTTGATATAGTGTGCCACGCTGTATGTAATTCTCTGGTGCCGTGAAATCCATAATGACTCGAACTCCAGGCTATCTCCCTCCGAGCCTGAGTAACGGTTCCCCCTAAGAAAGCACCGCTGATGTGGACTGTATCGAGCCCGAGTGCCTCAAAGCTCTGCAATCCCACCCCCCTGCAGAACCAGCAAGGGAAGCGTCTACCCATACGAACGGAGGGAAGGGAGTGAGTTCTGCTGCCAAACCAAATGACAGCGCTGCCGGTGTGGATTGCATCGAGACAGAGTGCCTCAAAGCCCTGCAATCCTGCCCCCCTGCGGAATCAGCAAGGGAGTCGTCTACACATATGAATGTAGAGAAGGGAGAGAGTCCTGCTGCTAAACCTATGGAGACTGGCTTGGAGGTCGGCCCACAACTGACTCCTTTAACATCCCACCATCAAGTACAAAATCCTTTCATGAAGCAGGATTAAATGGCTTTCCAATGGGTCGAATGCTTAGCTTCAAATGGAATGTGCGTGGTGCTGCCGGAAACAAGCCTAAGACGCTGGCAAAGTCCACCACAAAGAGAAGTTACTTGAGTTCCGACCTCGGTACTCTAAAGTGGCACTTTAGAGCGAAACCCACTACTAGCTCATTGCTGCAGTCTCTGGATGCAAATAGGGAAGACTCCCTCACGACAGACACTCTTCACTGACCTGTGGGATATATTGACCCACTCAAAGGCATTGCCTTACATCACTGAGCTGCCTGTGCACAAGAAACAGTAACCTGGCTGCGCTGGCTCCTGTGCGCACCAGGACCTCAAAACTGCTTTTGGCAGCAACAACACCAAAATGGCTGCACCATTTTGCCTCACACACTTCGGGCAAAATGAAACAAGGGGACACACTGAAAATATGCCAGTGTGTTCTGAAACATATATGGAATCAAGTTAAAAGGAAAGCTTGCCATTGCTGCAAAAGCCAAAATCTCCTTCAAAATGAAACCATTTTCACCCTTTCAAAATGCTGCTTTGATGCCAATTTCATCTGTCATTCTAAAACCACTGTGGGTAAATAGGCCCAGTTAAAACCAACTCTCAGAGAAATCAAAATCAACTTAATTTTCACTCGCACGGGAACACACGCATTTATTTCTTGACAAAATGTATCCAGGCGCAGCAGTTCAAAGAGACTTTTACCCTCTGAGCCA
Source organism: Ambystoma mexicanum (assembly GCF_040938575.1). NCBI lineage: Eukaryota > Metazoa > Chordata > Amphibia > Caudata > Ambystomatidae > Ambystoma > Ambystoma mexicanum. Next base: position 757,567,420 of record NC_090927.1, on the reverse strand, counting down.
GGTAAAGGAGAATTGTATCTATACTTTAGATAAGAGTCCTGCTGCAAGGAAAATGACTACAGCTGCCAAGACAGTGGCAATCTGAGTAGCTGTAAACTGAATTAAAGAAAGAAATTAAACTGTTTAAAACACATAGGGCCTCATCACGAGTTGGGCGGTAACGCACAACCCCCCGGTGCTATTAGCGTCGGATCACAGGGTTATTGCCCATTCCCCATTGGGCCCATTTGGGAATTCCTCATTCCCCATTGGGCCCAATGGGAAAATTTGCACTTTTACCACCGGGGGATTTCCCGCCAGTGGTAATCACACCGAAAATCACCAATTTTGCCACAGATTTCCCCCCAGCACACAGCTGGGGGGAAATCCGCCAGAGCCATGATCTGGCGGACACTTAAATGCGGCGGTAAGAGCGCTACCACCGCATTTAAGGGTTACAGCCAGACTCGTAATGAGGCCGATAGGCTGGAGTTGCAAGCTCCCAAAAACCCGTAATTCCAGTTGCCAGCTACGAAACTGCTCCTAGGAAGAGAGATACACCCTAAATCCAGGACACTTAGGTGCGAAGTACCAGCTTGAAAATCTTTGAATGGGATAGGACAATGACATTTCACATGCTCATTAGACATTCATCTTTGCTCCAGGCGGGACAATAACAGTCCTGGACACTCACCTGTCAAGTGTGAAGGGCAATAAAACCTTCAATTCAGAGAGAAGCATCCCATCCTGCTTGGAAGAAACTGCCAGTTGGAGTTAGCTGGGAAGAAATAAATGAAAGACAATGACTCCCATTTTTCTTTAGACTATTTTATAAAGAACATTAAAAAGACCTATATCTCAGCTGTCAAAATTGGTAAAAATGTGCAATTTTCACAGCGTAAAAGTGGAATTGTGGGCTGTGTTTGAAAACTTGGTAGAATGTTGTGACACACTCTGGACAGAAACGGTGATATATGTTGTATTACCAGAAAAGCATCCATGTTGCAAATATCAAATTATGTACATACATACCTGGCGACAATTCACATCTGTGTATAAAATGTGGGAATTGTGGGCCAAATCTGTAATGTGTAAAATTACCAAAATGTGTCAGAATGGCAAAACAAGTTTGCACAGACTGGAGGTTTGGACTAATCTGTGCTGCACAAAAGAGGTAACCTGTGTGTTTGATTTACTAAGAGGTGGCAACTGCATAAATATCTGTTTTTTGGCAAAATCAGATTTTCAGTAAAGGACATGTGGGAGTTTCTAGATACAGTAAAAATCACCTCATAAACATGACATCAATTTTCTGATATCCAACCAATTGTGAGCAAGGCAGAGACTATGCCCTTGCGCAATCCTATTGTTAGGGGCATAGTCTCCGCTTATGTGAATCCTGCCCCTGTCATATACTGTAATGATGTCATCTGACATTATAAATAAGGGCCCCTGACTAGCACTCAGGACACACAAACTGATTCCTGATTCGTACGCTGGCGTCCAATTCCTGTCTGTTCCTGTCTTCATCTTGCACCTATCCATCTAAACTCCAGATCCCAACCGCAAGGCCAAGCAATTGCTGATCCTGCTTCAGCTAGGTCTCAATTCTAAAATAATCCCCATAACCAAGGGAAGCGCTGTGGTGTTTTGGGGAAGCATCCTGAATTTATCTGGCTTGCAGCCACTCACTGCATGCTGCTGTTATCCTGCTATCCTGATGCCCTATAGTATCCAGAACTACCAGTCCAGAAGAACTATCCTTTGGTATCCAGTCCCTGCCCAGCTGACTCTTCCCCCGCTGAGTGTGTCCGACTGCACTGTGTTAGACTAGATCCGTGTGATGATCTAGAGCGCTGACTGTCCAAAATCCAAACTATCAATAGTAACCATAGAAACATAGTAAACCTTGCCTTGCTTTGTTCCATCCCAGTCTCTAAGTCATCCTATCCTTATCCTGATAATTGTAATATTGTCACAATCATTCTTGCTACCCTGCTTTGATTCCTTGTGTTAGTGCTAATTTCTTTAATAATTTTGTCTTGTGAATTCCTAAACCTTTTGTCCTCCCTCGGGTGATCAGACTGGGTCCGCCGGGGCGGGCACGGAGGTGCTAGGGTTCATTCCGTGGATCAACTCCGGAGTTTACTGTGTCTCAAGCAAGTAGCCTAGCCTCAATGCCCTAGCGTAAAGTAAAACTGTCCTTGTCAAAATTGATTTCTGTTCCTTTTCGCGCCTTTATTTTTCCAAAAACGCACTTCACTATATCTGGCATAACTCACTCAATTTAACAACTAGAGACCTCATTTCACTTTCATATTGTACCTAGGATCCATATCTACATCCCAATCCAAACAATATTTCACCCGTTTTTATTAGAAACTGTTTTGGTAAATTGAGGCGGGTTTTGCAAAAGTGTGTAATTTTACAACGTGTCATTTTGGTTATAAACTGTTTCCAATCTTCCATTCAATTTCGAATTGTATGCTTTTGCTCAATACATTGCTTGTGTTTGCTAGTATCCTTCTAGTGTTGCTCCAGTAAAGAATTATTTTGTTTCAAGAGTTTGAGACACATTCATTATTTATCCATCCATTTCCGAGTGTCATTTTAGCATTGCCAGGGTTTAAATCCGTTTTTCTCTCTTGTTTGGGGAGGGAAAGTCGGATTTCTATTCTGTTTCTTATTTGTCATTCCTGATTACCTGCTGATTCTGTTTATCCACTTAAAATTGATTATGTGTGGGTTGAGAGAACATTGCAGGGAGAAATTCCAACTCCAGTGCTATCTTACCTAAAATCAAAAGTGCTCCTATTCCCTGGTGTTGTTGCGTCAATAGAAGGTTAAACTAAGTCCATTGCTTACATTTATATTGTTCTTTATCACCCAATGGGTGATTGCTGCCCCGTATATTAAAATGTGTGTGTTTTTCTTCAATTTCTAAGTAAATAAATAAATATTACCTTTACCTACCAGCCTGGTTCCTGGTCCATTGTGACCCGGGTATTTCAAAAGGGTGTGTGATATGAGTGTTGTATCTCTCAAATATTGAACCTATATGTAACAAAATAAGCATTTCAGTTGTGCGCTGCATACTAGGCTGAGGCCAGGGTGTATCGCCTGATTGAAATCCTTAACAGTCCCTTGACAACTTCCCCGGAAATAAATTATGAGGATCTTTTAAATAGTGCCTCTCTATTCAGAGGGAACCCTGAAAGCACAAACAGTGTTGTGGGTATGCTAATTGCAGCGGATTCCTCTAAAACGGAATGCCATTTCATTGACGTACATTTAATAGCCTCCCAAGAGAGTGAGAAAGTTACTCGAGTGGAAAAGGCAGTAACTACTCTCTCAGGGTCTTCTTCAGAATGTGCAAATGAGAAAGAGCATGTGTCCATTTCCATCCCGCTTGTTGACATAGAGCGGAATCAACAAAATCAAAGCAAGTTTGTGCCAACTCAACTCATAGGTCCCAAAATAGGTGAGGTAAAATGTCCTGTTGAGAGTCCGAGGGAAGAACCCTCCATTGCCTCTGTGGTCTCATTGAATCCCCTACTTCTCTCGGCGGGAGCTCACACTGTCAATAGGAGATGCCATGCCAATAAGAGACCTTGGCCACAGGACCCTAATAAAAATCTGGCCAAGGCAGCTCAGACCCCCTAAGTCACTACCACTCTGGACCTAAGAGTGGATGGAAGTCCTGACCATAATAAGGGGCCAGCCTGCAGCTCTGGTTCTAATGTGTGGCTCTTTTCCGAGGGATCAGATGGCAAAGCTCCAGAGGACGCCAATGTAATCCCGGCAAAAAAACAAAGGTTAAGCCATAATGATCCAACATAGGTGGAGTGCCTAGGAGGTCAAAAGGGCATGGGCGGGATGCTCATGGCAAGATGGACCTCATAAGCACCTCTGACTCTTCTGAATACGAGAACAGTGAAAGCTGCAATCGGGTTCAAGAGGAATCACAGGATCTCCAGAAGAGGTTTCCCTACAGGCAACAAAATCAAAATCAAAAACATTCTTCTGAAGAAGTTTCAAGCAAACCGGCTTGGGCAACTGATATGCAAGCTGCAATCTTATCAGAAGCCACAATACCTTTGGCACCTATTTCAAACTTTACGAAAACATGAGCGAAAATTACAAAGATCAGTCGACTCTGATTGCTGTGATGAACTCCAAATTATTATTTGAGGGATCAGTCATTGTATCTTTGCTAGAGAAGAATGGAAGGGAAAAGAAAATGGAAGGCGTCATCATTAAATCTTTAATTGATCTCCTCCAAGATGCCAAATTAGACAAACACATCTTTCTAGAGGGGGTCCGATATCATGGTGTAGTAATCCAAAAAGTATACAAAATTACTCCTGTAAACCTACAGATATGTCGGATCCTGTGGGTGGGAACCTCAACTCTAGAGCTTAAGTCCCCCATGTAATTCCAAATAGAGAGTCAATTCCTACAAGTAGTCTGGACCAAGTGTTGCAAAGGGCAGGGGAAAAGGGATACCCCCTCAATCAGCCACCCAAAAGAAGCCTCTATGGCACATATGGACTTAATAAGCAGTCCCTTGATACACAATGAGGTGGTCCCCTTCGCCTCTCTGGACAATCTTAATTCGATCTCCCAAAACCTGACCAATGTCAAAGAAAAGGAAAAGAACAACCCTTTTTCCATTTTTGAATAAGGAAACAAAGGTGCCCTAGGGAAAAAAGCAAGTGGGAGTGGCAATAAGGTCATTAAATCTAAAAACATCAAGAAATCGATTCAAAGTAAGAACTTTGGTTCCTGAAGTTTCTTAATAAAATGGAATGTTCCTCCAGCAACTAAACCATCATGTAATTCCCAACGGAGTGTAAATGGAGAGGGTAGGGCCCGATCTAAATCTCTTGAGAAGCAAATACCTGCCTGGATACCCAGTTGTAAGGAATACAGGGATGATGTATCGGAGGAGAGTTTGCTAGAGTTACTTGACTTGTCAGTTTATGTAGATGATGACCAGCTGGACTCTGAGCCCATGTGAGGAGGGTTCAGGATTTCTCGGATGAAAAGGACAAAGAGGAGGGCCCTATCCCTGTAGGATCTCCCAGTATTTCCCCTCCCTTTTTGACTCTGTGCGAGAAAAGGGATCCATTGAGATACAATGCTAAGTTGGAAGTTGACCCCCAGCCACACACAACTCTAATGAAGGAATTATTTAAAAAATCAAAACAAGACTGCCTCTCTGCACGCGGAAGGTGGGATCAAGCGCAGAGGAACTTTGTTAGATCTGACAAATTGGAAAAAAGAAAAAATGACGTGGTCTGGGACTGGAGTCGATCCAACACACTGGAGAGAAATTTGAGAGCCGACGACGGCCTAATCTTAAACAGGTCAGATTTAATGACTTGGTGTGTTGTTTGAAGCCATAATGTCCATGCTTCCTCAGGCAAATGCTGTCATCAGCTCATCTTACAATTTCTTAATGTTGCTCAAACAAATTGAAAATCACATTACCATTCTCAGGCCATTATCAGAGCTAAGCTGGATTACTGCAGTGTTCTTTCTTTAGGGACCACTGAGAAAAACCTCCAGCAGCTCCAATTCCATCTGAACATTGCAGGATGAATGCCTTGTTACAAATACACAAAGGTCTGAGAACCCTTTTACTGAGAACAAACACGGCCAAATAACCTGTTCTATGGGTAGGTACCTACTAGAGAGGGTCTACAAGTTTTATTAGCTCACGGTACCTTTCACAGAGAAGACATATCCATTTGCATATCAGTCTGGTCCCACCCACCTGAGCAGTCCAGCACTGAAATGCTAGGCAATTCTCACCTGAACAAGAGCACCAACAGCAACCCCACACACCTATTTAAGCCTAGTCTGGCCTTATCAATGATGTGAAGCTGTGCCTCTCTAAGCACAGTGAACAAGTTGGACCACACCTGGATTACCCTGGGTAATTTAGGGTGAACTCCCAAGTCCCTAAACATATATACACACAGGTCCGGGTTCATCCCTACCCAGAAAGAACATGGCCAAATTACCTGTTCTATGGGTAGGTGCCCATTCGGGAGACCTTTGAACTATGTGTTAGCACAATGTACCTTTCACAGAGAAGAAATATCCCTTTGCACATCAGTCTGGTCCCACCCACCTCAGCAGCCTAGCATCGAAATACTAGGCAATTCTCCTTTTAAACCAGAGTTCTAACAGCATCCCCAGACATGATGTTGGGCCTCATCAGTGAGGTGAAGCTGTGCCTCTCTAAGCACAGTGAGCAAGGGGTCCACAAAATGAGTTCATACATCATAATTATTATAAGCCAGTAATTGTGGCGCTTGGATTCTCTCCCTTGGATTAAGTGCTTCATAGACCACTATTATCTCAGCAGAAGTTCAGTCATGAAAATTCTTATTTTATGTTAAAATGCTATGAGAAGGAGTCGGCTGAAAGATATTGCCTCACACGTTCCAGGATAGGCATTACACTGTAAAGCAGTGCAAAGAATCAATGATACCCAAAATGCCTGGTGAAAATGAGTGGGTTAGCAGTGATTTTAAAGAAGCTATTGGTGATATCTATCCAACTGTAGAGGAGGCAGGGTCACAGAGAAAGGCAGCCTTCTAGGGCTAAGTTTACCTTGAGAACCCAATTCTTTAGAACTGTACCCTGATTCAGTTTTACAGTGACGCTGGGTTTTCAATGTACTGTGTGGGAATACATGAGAATACAATGTACACTGAATGATTCTCAAAATACAAATATTGCCCAGCCATAATCTATGGGAATCTATAGGAATATGAGGTAGGATAGTCAAGCTAGGACTATTATGATATCTGAGTGCACATTGTACAGGACACCTGAAAGGCTTTATATTGCTTAGCACACTCTTTAGAACAGGTGCTAGAGTACCTTAGGCCGTTCCCGCCATGTACAGATGCCCTCCCTAACACAGTGTTTCAGATTTAATACCTACTGTATTCATGTTCACTAGATTGGAGCCCCATATTTAGATCGTTTAAAAAAAAACATTTAGGAAAAAAAGATGTTTGCCTTGACTTTAAGGTGGACCTGTAACAAAAAAAAAGCACAGTGTCAAACCCTGGTAGGGGGAATTCAACAAACAGCACCTGCCCCTATTGGTTGATGATTTCACAGACCTGCAGCCTAACCTCAAGCCTACCAGTGTGATTGGAAGGACAGCCATGTGAACATGTATGTGACTTGAAGCATGTTTTGATCACACCTTTTACCGCACAGTTAATGAAAAAGGCTCTTCAACTGTTCAGTAAACAAACTCAACTGCTTTGTGTTTTTATCCTGTTAGGTTGCAGAATCTTGGCATGACATCATTCGTTCAGGACCAGTAAATTGACCTGACCATAAAAATTGTGTCTAATTGTATGCTGAAGGATCGTGTTGGAGTAAGGAAGTAAATCCTGGTGAAACTCACCCCCTCAGCACTGCGAGCTGAACGCAGCTCTTGCTGAGACCTCGGGCTTCCTGGAGGAGGCGGAGCCGAGCGACGTCACGTGACTGAACACGTGACATCTTTGGGACTCATATTGAGCCGAGAGTCACCCTTGCGGCGTTAAGCCCGGCCGAGTAAAGCCCACTGGCTGTTGTGCGGCTGTTTGGCGCGTGGCCGCATCAGCCACTAAGCCTCACTGTAGAACGTGAAGAATAAGGTAAGCCTAACCGCACAATTAAGTATCATCTACTGGCATAGTCCTGGGGAGTCTGTGGAAGATTACAATCTCCTTCGATCCTTACTAGGAACTAATAACCTTCTACATAGACCCTCTAACCTGAATTATACGCATCTACTGCTGAACGACTTGCCACTGCTAAAGATTGGCTCTCTCGGCTCACTACTTTTACTTTCTCCCTCGCTATTCCTCGGAGCCTAAATGCCGCCTAAAGCACGCGGGGCAAAAGCGCCCTACAATTTACGGAAAGGCAGAACAAATCATCCCTATACACCTACTATCAATCCAAGTGGTGGGGACAGTTTGAAATCGCCAGCTAACGTTAAAGGCACCATTCCTGAGCTATTTAATAAAAAAAAAAACTTGCCTGAATGCATCGACGAACATACGGAGGTGATACTTCCAGCTGAACAGAACGCAAGCCGACCACTGGATGCTACATCCTTTGACGATATTGACAATAATTCGTTATTGGATTTATGCCTGTCCATACAAAAATCTATGGCCTCTCTTCCTAATTCAGGAGAATTAGGGATTATCGAGATGGGGACTGCCAAGAAAGCTGCAAGTATAACAGTGGAGGCTCAAATGCTACAACCTGCCAATCCCCCTCAGAGATCTTTATGTTCTGGGCGACTGTCTGAATCACCAAATCTACTGATCGACTTAGAGGAGCTAGAGCAAAGTAAGGCCGACCAACCTAGTGAACTTTCACAGTTAAACTCTGCAGCTATTACTGAGATACAGGCGTCCTTATCCTCTCTCCAATTTGCCCTAAAAATTCTCCTAAAACTATGCGGTAGAATACACGTGAATACAATTCTACAGTTGAATCTCCCCGTTCCAGATTTAGATCATGAAGTAGGTCATGTAGAGGTAAAGGAGCCTCAGATTCCATCTAGCCCAATTAACGTCGAGGGGAACGAACACCCGATAAACGAAGGAAATGCTCGCCTGACTAAGAAACAGCGTAGAATGGCGAAAAGAGCAGCCTTAAGAAATGTTCCGGTAGAGGTGGCCTCTCCACTACCAAATACAGCAATTCCACAACAGAAATCTAAAAAGGCTAGAAAAAGGGCTCTTAAAAGAAAGAAAACCGAAATAAAGGTCCGGGTACACTCACCAGCTGGATATTGACGGAAAAATCCAAAGAAATTTCCGCAGTGAGCAATGCTAGCCAAGACTCTATTCTTACAGGAAATCATTCTATTGACAATCAGTTTTCCACCCCTCAAAGGAATAATCCTAATAGTACATTTGAAAGCATGGAAACTGATAGAGATACACCGGCTCTAGCAAAGGAAGAGAATAGAGAAGGAAATAGGATTTGCATTGTGAAGAATCTGAATCAGCAATGCCGTGGCAAATGGCTTCCTCGGACAGGCATGCTCGAGAAACTTCACCTAATACCTCAACTAAGAGTCATTAGATTTGAGGATTTCTCATTTGTTGAGCCTTTATGTACCACTAATCCTAATGTTACAGCACTGCATTGTACGGTCCTGGCCTCAGCTCAGCTGATCCGTAAGCATAAAGTCAACTTAGCGCAAGTAGGATTGGGGGTAGATGTGAATCCTGACGATGCAGACCCTCTGATCAAAGAAGCTCCCGAGTCTACTAAAACTGACAATAAAACTAAACCACCTCCTCTTGCTGGGACCAAAGTCCAAATGAGTGACATCCAGAACACTCTAAAATGGCTCGCAGAGGCCTTGCCCACGGTTATAAATCAACCCTGAACTTGCTCATTACTATCCTGGAATACCAGGGGTTTCAAACATATTACCGCAACTAATGGCTCGTTACCTTTCATTATGAACTATACCTTTTTTCTGTTGCAGGAAACTTGGCTAACTGCCCCAATTATAATAGATGGGTATAAATTGTACCACACTTTTGCCAAAAAAGGCCAAAAGGGAAGACCTTTTGGGGGGTTGCTGATCGGTGTAAGTAAAACTATAGCATCTAGTGAAATTACTAACGATCATGAGGATAATATTAATGCGGTGGAGGTGATTATACCGATCAAAAATAGTCAGACGAAACTCTTGCTGGTCAATGTTTATAATCCATACGATGCATCAATGAGTGATCAAATACAAGATAGACTACACGATTTACTCACTAAGTGGACGAATGAACACCAAAATAATTTTTTTGTTATTGCTGGAGATTTCAATTGCGCCATCAAAGGGGATGGTGGTACATCTAATAACAAATATTTACACCCGTATCCCCTCATGCTTCAGAATTATAGCGATAAAGAAGGGGAGAAGTGGTTGTGTTTTATGAAGAGCTGGGACTTGGAATGCCTAAACGGTCGAACTATGAGCGACCGCCCGGGACATTATACTTGGAAAGCAGGTACTGCTCGCCGCACTCTTGATTACTGTTTCATTAGCCCGGAGGTGGCTTCCCTGGTTAATGACATGGAAATAATAGACAATGACTGGAGTGATCATAGAGGCCTGAGTTTAAGTCTGAAATGTGATCCGGTATCTCCTTCAACAATAGCTATAGGTAGTGTGTTGGTTAATCATGCTGGTTCACGATTAATATGGTCTGAGAAAAATATAGCTAAAGCTTGTCAAGATTGTGGTGAATGGGATGCTGATTATCACACTATGTTTGTTAACCTCTCAATAGAACAACTCGAAGGGTGGATTTATAATTTTACGGGTAAGTATGCTACAAAAAATCATTACTTGTTATTAGAGAACAGGGCTCGATTGAGGTTTATGACAAAACAATTCGTGATGCTAAGCGTACTCTGAGAGGGGAGATACGTAGAATCAGAGCCCACTCCCATCTAATTATGGATACACATACTAAGATCAGAAAGATAAAAAATAGGTATAGGACATGCTTAAAACACTGGAACAGATCGAAAAAATTGGTAAATTGGCAAAAAACTGTGAAGACTATTTGCTCGAGAAATCCCCGGAACATCTGGGCACTTCTAGGAGAAGCTAGGGGAAGCAGGGTAACTCCCCAAATAAACCCGATTGATGCGGAGGAATGGGTTAATTTTTTGGAAACGCGTAATGGTATGACAGCAGTTAACCCCGGAACTCTTCCAACCATCTCTTTAGTTCCAAAGCCGTTTCCTATTTCCCTAGAAGACCTGATAGGTAAGATTACTAAACTTAAATCCTCCCGAGCCCCGGGGCCTAACGGTCTCTCTAATTTACTTATGAAGAGTAACCCAGTTTTCTGGGCTAACCTTTTGAAAATCCTCTTTGAAAAAGTCTTAAAAGAGGGAGTAATACCTGAGTCCTGGCAAAGAGCAATTTTAGTGCCTATTTTTAAGAAAGGCAATAGATCTGATCCTGCCAATTACCATTTGCTATCTATGTTAGATTGCTCTGGTAAATTATTTGCCTCCTTACTGTTACAGAAATTACAATCTTGGACTGAAACGGAAGGGATTCTGGACCGCTTTCAAAGCGGATTCAGATTTGGTTACTCTACCACTCACAATCTTCTCATCATGAACAGCCTTAGAGATAAAGCTCTACTCCCCAATAATCCGCCACTGTATGCCTTATATATAGATTTTAAGGCAGCTTTTGACATGGTTAATAGAGAGAAGCTATGGAGGAAACTTAGGGGCCTGGCGTGCCCAGAAGGCTTGCTCCATTATCTGCAACTCTTACACCATAACACCACAGTCCAGTTGAAGCTTGACGGAAGTGGATCTACAACTAGGGTGATAGAGCAAACAAGAGGGGTGAAACAAGGCTGTGTCACCGCACACATGCTATACAATTTGTTTGTCTCCGATATTCCAAAATGTATCAGAGAGGTGAGTAACTGCCCTCCCAAAGTTGGCTCCCAACACTGCTTAATTCTGGCGTACGCAGATGATGTGGTTATTTTTGACCACACATTTAGTGGCATCCTACGCTCGGCCGAGCGACTTTGGGAGTATGCGGAGGAGAATGAACTCACAATTAATCACACGAAAACAGAGTTGATCCTATATAGCCAAGGCAAAGTGAGCCGCCCCAGAATTACTATAAGAGGTCAGGAAATTCAATATACCCATAGCTATAAATATCTGGGAGTTGAATTCGACTCTAAGGGTAATTCCCAATCATGTGTACAAGCCCGCAAAGCAAAAGCAGCGCAACTTACCTCTATGATATATCAGTTCACTCGTAAGAAGAGTGGATATTCCATGTGGGCAGCTCGCCAACTTTATAGCCAGTGCCTGATACCCACGGTAATCTATGGACTGGAAGCCCTAGTTAACCTTAATTTGGACTGGCTGCAGAAACTGGAAGGACGTTTTTGGCGAAAGCTGTTGGGATTGCCACCGGGAATACCCATGGCGATACTAAGATTAGAGCTAGGTTTACCCTCTCTAAAAGCTCTGATCTTGAAGAAAAGAGCCGAGGTCTATATTAAGATGCATACTAACCCGATTAATCCCCTTTTGATAACCGTGAAAGAAGAAATCGACAGGAATAAGCAGGCCCGTTTTGTGAGAGAAATGAATGCTCTATTTAAGGCGATAGAATGGACCCCTAACTGGGAGGACAATTTTATAAATCTAAAGTCCCAAATGGTAGAACGACTTAAAATTTGGGACTGGCAAGACAATTTTAGCCATCTTGCGAGTCTTCCCAGTTACGGATTTATAACTCATGTTTTATATACCTTCAGGAGAGCACAAGGATATCTCAACCTTTGCCCCTCGGCTAATTTAAGACGCTCCCTATTACTCCTACGTATCAACCATCTACCAGTCCTAGCGGTGTTGGGCCCCGAACGGGCCATTTCTAAAACAGAGTGTTTTTGCAGGGTATGTAAGAATAAAGACTTACCTGAAACTGCAAGACACGTTCTCACACTATGCCCTAGATTGGGATTAACTTACATAAAACATTATAGCAGATACGTACACAATCTCGACCATATTAAGTCCAAAGACTTCTGGATAGCATTTATTAACACTTTGAATCCTAGCCTACATTTGGCCTTATATAGAGTATGGTATACAGTTAAGGGAATACTAGAAATTTGAAAGCTAGCTTACTCTCTTTGCATCAATAAATAATAATAATAAATGAGCCTTTACATGCTATCACATGAAACTGCACGAAAGTTAACTTCTGACTATAACCTGTGACATTTTTTTTTAATAAGAATGAATATGAACATGATTTTAAACGTTTTTTTTCTTTTCTTCATTTTAGTGATGAATTGCTGTTTAAAAATTGCTGTTTAATAATTCAAAAATTTCTTTTTAGACCTATGTGTAAAGTTTTTGTTTTTAAAAAACTGTATCACATTAAAAAATAAAAAAAAAAAAAAAAAAAAAAAACGGCATAAATAAAAACAAAATACGATCCTTGCTGTTTACAGTACACAAGAGCATTGCTGGTGAGGATCGAGACAGGATTTAGAGTTGATGGTGAGGTCCACCACGTTTGGTTGAAATGTTCACCATAATCAAACCATAGTTACCAGCTTTTTGAGTGGTTAGGAAGGCAAACCATTTAAATGTGCATTCCAGCAACACTCCTGAATGCCTACCTGCATGAAAATAGCAAATAACGCACATGTACTAGTATTCAACCTACAGGGCTCCCCTAGAACGCTGCAGGGGGTCCTTCTAGCAGATACAGCGAGTCTTTTAAAGCAGATCTGTCATGCCCTAATCCACTGTATCAACTCCTGCATTAACCCCATCACTAGTCCAATAGCGGGTGTATAGCGTCTGTATGTACAGCATTTGCCCAGCCACTCAAATACTTATGACTGCCATGTTTTAACATGTTAACATATATCAGGTCATCAACTGTATCCCCCTAACCTGCACAGTCTACAACTTTTACACCCATCTCACTACTCTTACTATGTGATACCTCAGATAGTATCATGTGTACCCTCCTGTCCGTCTGTCCACATTGTTATACCTTAGAACAACTGCTAACACTGCCCAAACTTTGCTGCATCATAAAGTACTTTTTATGTCGTTGCCTGGTTACAATTTGCCTAGTCAGTTCTCATAAACGATCCTGTATTAAACGTATTTTTCCCTCTACTGCTGATTTTACGCTCAGCCCACATATCGTCTAACCCTTGCACTTTGTTCTTCTCTGCTTATTGATATGTATAATACTCTGCTAATAGGGCCTTTTCCAAATACCCTGCAATGCAATGTCTAATTCTGAAGCTCTCAGCACTGCTTAACCTTAAGACTCCTTTTGCTACTGCATATATTGCAGTTTAACCAAACATATTGTCTCCTTGACCAGGCACCTACCCTTCTACACCAGCTAGTGTCTCAGTGCCCCTTCTAGCACCCTCTCTGCCACTATCTCCCTATCCTGGTTAGTTTCCACAGCTCGCTTTCCTAGCACCTCCAGCAGCCCAGCCAGCTCCTCCCTGCACCCAGTATGGCTCACAGGTGCCACACTCAGAAGACATTCCCCTCCTTCTTCTGTGCTCCCCCCGCCTCACCCACATTTATGCAAACTAACTCTGATAACCCCACCCACTCGCAAACTAGAATACAAGCTAAATTGCAGGACCTTTCAGAAACCCCCCCAGTTTATCTCATGCCCCAGGCCCACCCAAGCATTACTAAGAGCTTGCTCTGGTCACACAGCAGCCAATGCTAAACCTAATCAAGGAATCAACCTACCCGTGCTCCCAACTTATCTTAGGGCCAGTGCTCTCCCAAATGCTAACATGGCTACCTCTACCCCTTTCCCTACCGAAGACAACAATTCTTCCATAGCTGATTCTAAGCAACTACAATGTGCCCTCATTAATGTGCGCTCATTCCCAGCACATGCCACCGAGAATCGAGACTTGCTCACTGATCTAGATCTTGATGTTATCGCCATCACCGAAACCTGGCTGCATAAAGCTTCTGGCCCTGCCATAGGCCTAGCCCTCCCACTAGCCTACTCCATTTTCCATCAGGACAGAACCCCTAACAAAGGTGGGGGTGTGGCCCTCCTAGCCAAGGAGTCCCTTGCTATCAGACAAATTCATTCAGCAGTAGGCAAGAACACGGATGCCTTATCTGTTAAACAGTCCCTCTCACCTAATAATACAATCACTCTCCACATCATCTATCGCCCCCTGGCCCTATACTCGATTTACTGGAAAATCTCCTTCACCAGGTAGGAGATAACCTAAAAAACACCACCAAAACCATCCTCTTGGGCGACTTGAACATCGGCTTCAACGTTCCAAAAGACAAGCAAAGCTTTGCCTTTACCAAAGCGCTCCATGATATGAGCTTCGTCCAAAGAGTCACTAACCCGACTCACGCAAATTGTCACATATTAGACTGGATAGCAGACCACAATTGTGCCACAGATATTAGCTCTAATACCCCCCGCCTGTGGACTGACCACCACCTCCTACACTTCCACATACCAACCAGAAATTTCGCCAAACCTAATACATCCACACCCACAACTTTGGCCAGACCCTCTCAGCTCCTTACCAAAGAAAGGATCCTTCCTTTCCTTGAGAACCCAGCCTTGAAGCCCCCTTTCTCCAATGACTGCCTGGTTTTGGCAGAACTCTACAACACTGGCATCAGAACAGAAATAGACGCCATTGCCCCCTAGAGAGAAAAAAAGCTAAAACTAGAAAACACTCTAAATCATGGTTTTCTCAAGAGCTACTTGAGCTAATAGCACAGAAGCGATCTGCGATCACCAAATGGCAGTCCTGCCCTCTGGACTCCACCCTAAAAGCCTAAAAAACAATTGCCACTCAATATAAAAAGGCAATCACCCTAGCAAAATCCTCATCCTACAATGATAGAATCTCAAAGGCTAAATCTGAGTCAAAAGAGTTGTTCGCAATATTCAAGCAGTTGGCCGCACCGCCAACCAATACACAGGAAACCATGAAAGTTGAAGCCTGGTGCAACAATATCCAAACTGCCATGCTGAATAAAATAAACAACCTCCAGGAAAAAATCAACTCGCACTATAATGCCCTACACAAAGCCAACCGGCCCCCTGCACCAGTTTCTAATCCAGACAAAATAGATAAAACGTCTTTCGCTTTCAGAGAAGTAACTGAGACAGAAGTTCTAGCTATCATGAAACATATCAAGCCATCCCCTTGCAAGGGGTATATCTGCCCTGCCAACGTCATAAAAGATTGCACAGACGCACTAGACCCACTCCTCACAGCATTTATTAATGCCTCATTCTCCCCCCGCATTGTCCCACCTTCCCTCAAGGAGTATTAGGTTCGCCAACTGCTAATAAAAACTTCACTTGACCTGGATTCACCTAATGACTATAGACCCATAACTACAATCCCATTTTTGCTAAACATATTGGACAAAGCTGCCTACTCACAAATTCAACACTTTCCGGAAAGCAACAATATCCTAGGTAAGAGGCAATCTGGCTTCCGCCCACGCCACGGTAAGGAGTCTTAGGTTCGCTCGCTGCTAAATAAAATTTCACATGACCTGGATTTACCTAATAACTATAGGCCCATAACTACAATCCCATTTTTGCTAAATATGTTGGACAAAGCTGCCTATTCACAAATTCAACACTTTTCGGAAAGCAGCAATATCCTAGGTAAGAGGCAATCTGGCTTCCGCCCGTGCCACGGTACGAGTCAGCCCTACTTGACCTTAAGAAGCAATTAGAGGAAACCATAGACAAAGGCAAGCCAGCGCTGCTCCTGCTCCTTGATCTGTCTGCAGATGTTGATCTTGTGGATCACAAGACCCTCTGTAGACACCTTAGGGAGGCTACCCATTTCTCTCATGAAGCCACATCTTGGATCAACTCCTTTCTCGAAGGAAGACTCACGAGAGTTTTCTCGGACCAGGTCTGTGCTACTCCTACCCCTATCCACTGTGGAGACCCCAGGGCTCCTGCACCTCGCCTACTTTGTACAACATCTTTACTCTACCTCTCTTCAACGACCTACACAATCACAGCTTATACTAACTATGCCGATGATACCCAAGCTCTTCTCCCCATCTCCGATTCCTATGAGCAAGACGCAGCTACGCTCAGCAAAACATATGCCCTCTTCCGGGCATGGCTGGTGGGCAATGATCTGTGTCTCAATGGAGACAAAACGGAAATCCTCCTGGTAGGCACCAAGGAAATCCTCAACAGGCTCGACCGTAAATACAGTTCTTTCAACGTCGACAATTCTGTAATCACATCGGAAATTCTGTAATCACAGTCTCAGCAGCAGTCAAAACTCTAGGAGTCTACCTTGACTCCACCCTCAAGTCAGTGCCATCTCATCATCGGCATCACACACAACCAAAATCATAAATGCGGTCAAACCGTACCTCTCATACAAAAACTGCCTTGCCAGAGCCACTATTTGGGCCAAGCTGGACTATTGTAATGTTTTGTTTCTAGGCCCTTCAGCAAAAAACCTTAACCAATTGCAAATTACCCAAAATAACACACTTAGAGCAGCTTTAAGCATTCCCAAAAAGGAACACATCTCTCAGACGAGAAGGGACACCCACTGTCCCAGTTAAAGAGTGTTTTCTCTTTAAAACCCTTGTTATCGCACACATGTGTCTCTCCCTACCTTTCAGAAAGAATTCACTGCGATACATCGATTAGACCCAAGCGGGTCCAGCACTCCAACCAGCTCCTTGTGCCCACCTTTAAAAGAGCCAAGGCTAGAGGCGCAAACTTTCCTTTCGTAGCACCGAAATACTGGAATGCTCTACCCCTCTCCCTTATGAACAAGACCTCCCTCACAGTGTTCCACAGAGTGCTGAAAACCAAGCACTTCAACTAGTTCTGCCATCCTGTAACTAAGATTAGACAGTCCACATGAACCCTGGAACTTGTCTACTCTTTATGAAGTATATCCTGTAAATGTTAAATGTCTTCAACAATGCTTTTTTTCACTGTACCACTGTATCTAAACAAGTCTTTCTGTAACAGCGCTACAATTCCCCAGGGCACCTGTGCGCTTTATAAATTCAAAAATAAATAAACATGTGTGTTGTGGCCAGGGCATGCAAGTGCAAGCTCTTCAATGCCTGTTAAACAGGAAGGCGGCACCTACTGGGAAAATGATTGAAAGTGTTTCACATGGCTATATTAGCAGTGTAACAGAGGTACATTAATGGTAACATAATGGTAAAATGTGTTGGTGAGATGGCTGTTTCAGCTGGTGAAATGGTGTGATATATGTACATGTTTTTCTCAAGTACAGGTAGGTGTCACAGGGAAAAGTAGGATCAAGTGCATTGAGCTTTTATTGGTACTTCATAATGGTGCTCTATGTCCTCAGTAAAGGAAGGTTAGGAACACAACCTCAGGAGCCACACAGTTTTGTTGATGCATTATTAGCAATGTTTCTGTTTATAAGACAACTCCACTAATTGCAAAATCAAAATCAAACGTTAAGGCTAGTCTTGTCAAATAGTATTTTGTCCAGAAGGTAACCCTGGCAGGTTACTAAGAGGGCCAAGAGGTTGGCTGATTGACGGTGCAAAATCAAGGAATTCAAAGAACTGGAAGAGACCACACATTAATATACAAACCATCACTGCGGTTTTATAGTTGCTTCACCTAATGATCCACAACAGGTGTCCAATGGTAGCAGTTCCAAGGGTTACCATCATTGCGTAGAATAATCTGCTTTTCCTACTGAATCAGGCAAGACTGAGTCCCTCTGTAAGTAGTGGCGGACTGAGTCCCTCTGCAAGTAGTGGCGGACTGAGTCCCTCTGTAAGTAGTGGAGGAAGGAAACTTCACCATCAGACGTGACATCCAGACAACAGGATCATTGTTAATCGCTGCTCTTTCAGTTCCCAAAGCTCGTCTCCCTGAATGCAGGATTACACAATGGTGTTGGTGTGACATATTCACTGGAGTGGAGCAATTGCTATGTGTGACAAAATATGATCCCTAACTCTGTCCCAAGCTATGGAATAATTATTATAATTGGTTATTTGTAAAGGGCTTAATACCGTTTATAGGGCCTAGAGTCTATGAAGTTGAGCTATAAAAATATAGAGTGAGGCATGGAAGTTGCAAAGTTCTCCTGGAGTCCAAAAAACAGAAGCAGGGGGAAAGGCACACTCCATATCCAGAACAAAAAAGCTGGAGTCAGATCTACAGTCACGTAGTGGGATATTCAAAACCTTTGAGAGTTGTATGCAACACTGGAAGGCTCGGGATGTTGCTATTGCTAAAGAAGCTGATCGGCCTTGGGAGCTGGGAATCCCGGAAAACATGAACCAACTGAGACTGCTTACAACTGAGCGGTACCAGGTAATATTATCCTCACCAATAATATTGCCATATATATGGTTGTGGGATGAGGCCGTAGGTGATATTATTAGTGGGGATAATGTATGGGGTTTAGGCCCGTGGGTTGCAGGGGTGTCCACCCTCCATTAAAAAAATGATGGGGGTTGCAAGGGTATCCCCCGCAGGTTCCATGGCTTAATATTGCTGCACAAATATAGCGATATTTTTGTATGGCGATATTTTTGCCGGGATATTAACACATGGAACCAACTGAGCTGGGTCGAGTATCACTTAACTTATGGTAAATTGCTGCATCCCTTAATAGAGAGTGGGGCTCGGTGTGCCTTAATATTGTAAATAGCTTTATATCCCTTGATGGTGGAAAAGGAATGATTTCCCTTAATTGGTAGAGTGGCATTATACCCACTCTGAGTGAAATGGGGCACTAGATCAATGGAACAGAAAGTAGCAGATCAGCCACTGTCCTTGTAAGATTACTAATAGCAAAGAGGGCACTATATCCCTGTGACTGTGAACTGAGCTCAGAGGCAATGGGGTTCTATTGCTTTGATAATTTGTTTTGAAACCAAACATCTGGGAACTTTCATTCTGTATTCCTGGTGTTGAGGGAAAAACGCATGCTGAACACCACACCACTAACACTCATTGACTTTAGAGAACATTAGGATGTCAGTTTCCCTACTAGGATAAATACCTTGACACCTTATAGTTTGATCTAGCTCGGCACCTTCTGCTTGCATTGTTGACACACAGGAACACCGTGTTTAGTTATAGGTAAAGCCCTATTCCCTATAAGAATTTCTTCCAACCTCCTTCTGTTAACTAATAAACCACGGCTAAACCTTACTTCGTGGGTCACGTGTTCTGTCAGTCCACCACATCTGTGAATAGCAAGATCTACAGGTTGTTAGACGAGGTGACAAACAAGGCAACAGACTGCATCAACAGTCATTAGTGGCCAAACACGTACACTTGTCTGACAACCAAAATATGCTTGAGCTCAGTTTTTTAAAACCATGCAAGCACCTATAAGACTGTTGGTCTAGCACCTACACATTGTAGGAGACATCATGTTATCACAATATGGATGCAAAATCCATTTCAGGGCTTGACGAGCTGGTGGATAGGTTAAGGACAGGTCCGTACATGAGCTTCATCACCACTGCTCCTCCTCTGACGAATAGTAAATGTCATCCTCCACGCCGCTGGGCTTCTACTAATTTATGTTGTGACATTTTGACTAAAGAATCCACCTGCCACATTTCAGAGGTTTTTGGACCTTGTTCTGACTGGACTGGAAAGCCTACATTTTGCCTGCCATGATGACAAGGCAGAGGGTGGTGAATAGTTAACACAACTCTGGAAGATGTTATAGGAACACCAACAAATAACATTGAACCTTAGTCATTCAAATGCTAGGTGGGAGTAAATCAAATTGGTGCACCACTTGCATGAAGGTGGGAGGTATCTGAAGCAGCTGCAGGGCACGATGCAGGCCATTCTTGACTGGAGTCTTCCCACCACTCAGAGGCAGGTAACAGTCTTCTCGAGCCTGACCAGAATCCTGCTAACCTCCAACTTTTCAAGTAGTATTAGAACATTGTATGGATGTAGAGGTACCATTGTGCATTCCAAATGTTGAAATCTGCACTACATTAAGCTCTATATTTACAGGCATCTGACTTCAGAAAAACATTAATTGTTCAGACCGGCACACAGGACCTTCCATTCGGGCACAAATCAATACAATGGAGAATCACCATGTAGTCAAACCTATAAGCTGACAAGTGCAGCCTCTGGAGTAGGGACACATTTTACAAAGAATGTTATGCCATTGTTTGGGCAGGAAGGCTTTTTAGACCCTGCTGTTCCTCTTTGATTCTACCTTCAAGGTACAATCATACCATAAACACTTAAAGTGGTTTACGGTGATAAAAGGAGGACTACAGAATTGCTCAAGTGCTCTAGATTGCACCAGAAAATGCAGCTTCATCGACGTATCTATGGTAAGTACCAGTCATTAGACTGTCAATGAACTTTGGCTGAACTTTAACTGATTACAGCGTAAAGATGATCCTGATGGGTATTAGCCTTTATTCAATGCATTCAAGAAGGAGCTGCCATAAGTGCTAAGCTGCAACTCTGTAGCCCTGTCAAGGTATTTTTTTTTTATAGCTGCATAGTTCACCCGTGTTTTGACTTTAGTAATCCCTAGGGTTTCCCTCAGTGGCTCACTGTCTTCAGAGCCCTGGTTCTCTCTAGGCTGGACTAACCTCAACCTCCCGGCCTCTGCTCTGCGTCCTCTGCAACTCATCCAGAACAGAACCACAAGACTTATCCTTGGCCTCAAGCCCACGGACTGCATCTCTCTGGCACTGAAATCCCTCCACTGGCTCCTCATGGCTGCAAGCATCAAGTTCAAGACCCTCTGCCTTGTCCACAAGGCCTTCTGGGGCCTGGGACCTACCTATCTGCAACGATGCCTACCTAAATACTGTCCCTCCCTCGCCCTCCGCTCATCTACCTCCAACCTTCTGCCACTGAGCCGGTCCTCTAAGCAGAGATTTGGAGGGAGATCTTTACCCTCAGATGGGGCCTCCCTCTGCCACCCTCTGTCTTGAGCCTGATCTCCTTAAGTTCCGGAAACTCCTCAAGACTTTCCTCTTCTCCTCTTACTTCTCTCTCCCTCTACCCTGCTAACCTATCCCTCTGCTCTTTCCCTCTCTCCCTCCTTTTTCCATACAGCTTTGCTGACTGGCCGCCTGGTGTACATCAGAGTCTCACAGGTCCCTGGCACCCCTGCCAGTCCTCTCGCACTCGCCTCACCTCATCATCACTGCACTTGAAAAATGACCCAAGAGAGTGTCTCTCTCTGCACTTACCCCAGTTTCCACCAACTGGGTGCACTTGGACCCCCCACCCCCAGGACTTGTCCCCCCTCAACCCCTCTCCCCTGTAACCATCTGTGCACTTGCGCAATCCGAGTGCACCTTGTTCCTCCTTAATTGGACTTGGAAAAACTGCAGAATCAGCGGCAGACCTATTTGCTGTTGTCTCAACTGTTAATTGCATTATATGCACTTACTATGCCTAGGCAGATTTATCGTTTCAGAATATCAAGGGTTCTGAATGACTGTTGTTTTTTTACCCCTGTTCCCACCCTCCCTGAGAGCTTTGAAACACTTGCCTATTGTATAGGTGCTTTACAAATTAACATTACTGTTGTGCAGTGCTTTATGCGAGTGAGTGAATGACGGATAGAATGTTGGTGTATCATCGTGGAATGTGTGGATGTAAGTGATGTGTGAAGGTTCCAATTGAGGCAGTTGGGGACCTATAGCATAAGTTCCCAGCTGACTTTTGTGGAACACAGCACCTACATCATCACATTCTAGTCAGCCAACCTGAGCAACCCATGATCACCATTGAGCAACCAATATTCGCACCAGCAACCAGATGTTCACAACTGAACAACCACATACTTACAACGGACCTTACATCATCACCCACACACATTCCCCTAACCAAACTAAATGATAGAATTCAGCATTAAAACTTGGAAAAAAGTTTCCTAAATGTGTGTGTGTCTGAGCCTGGAATGTTCGGTATGGAGTGTTGGCTGACTAGAATGTGATGATGTAGGTGCTGTGTTCCACAAAAGTCAGTCGGGAACTTATGCTTGGCAAAGGGGGATCGGTGGATGTTTCTCTCCCATAGACTTGTCTTATGTTTGCCCTACTTATCCCTGTGTACTTACCTGTAACCTAAAGAACCTAGTAAAGACCACTTATACCATCTATGACTCCTGAGCATCTGAGTAACCTCCACTTCCTTAAATGTAACAGCAGTGTTGAAGTTAAGTTTGGATGTGAAAGAAACACTGAGGGAAACTGAAAATTAAACATGACCGGCAAATGGGTGACTGAACCAGTGAGAAGATCGTTCGAGCAGAATGGAATAAATACCAGTGAAAGCTTAGCCAAGAAGGCAAAAGGTAACGTAGATGGGGTGCAAACATATAGGAGCAAGAGGGACTGCAAGGAAGTTTATGAACTCCCTCAAAAGTACTGCACAAGGTTATGTCAGAACTGTTCAGGATACGTTACAAAGGATTTGGTGGAGGAAGAATTACAGTTAGATTCATGTTTTTGCTTAACATACGGTAATGTTTTGGATTTGCCGGGTAACGGTTATATGGATGTGCTACAAGAACTTGATCCATATTTAATGAAGTTTTTTAGAGATATTTCTGTTGGGAAAAGTGAGCCGTAGCAGGTGGTAATATGTGTTACGTGTATGTGCAGTAAATTGCAAGTAAGTTAGCAGAAGTGAATTTAGCCAATGTGTAGTGGTAAGGGTAGTACATACTACGGATATCTGCAGTGTGTATGTGCTAGACATAAGCCTTTGAGGAATTTTAGGAATAGGTGGTAATGTGGCAACATGGGTTGTTTTTTTGAAATGTTACGGAAGTATTTTCAATTACACGTGTGAAAGGAGAGTATATTGAGACATATAAGTGTATAAGTGTTTGGCGATATGATTAGCGCATGTGTGATGAACATGTCTGAATGTTTGCCTACAAGTATAAGGTTTATACGTTAGAAACACACAAAATGTTAATCGCAGAAACAGTAGAGTATAGCACTAATTCATTGAGGAATTTTAGGTATGGTAAAAGACTATGGACTTTTAGGATATAAATTTTAAATTTCTATGCTTGGAAATGTTATAATGGGCAAATTATCTTCGTCACAAAGCATAAACATTTATTAAAAATATTAGTTGCCTCTTGCGGCTATGATGAAGTAGTGGGTATTGCATTGCTGCGTATAACAATGTATGGAAGGCAATGTTATTTAGCAATGATCGGAAGGTCGCGCTTTTCGATGTTATGCAGACAATTGTAGAAGTGTTTGTAGCAATAGGTGATAAATTGTAAGAGCGGGAGGTGGCGCCCTCACGTACTTAGTAAAACGAATGCAGAGTGAATTTGTGTCTTCCGATCGTGCGGGGCGCAACTCCACATATGAGTCAAATGGGATGGAGTAAATGATGTTGCATACTCAATTCAGGACGCACCGTGTCGTAGGTACCCACGTGTATTTTGGGTACTGCACAAATGTGCAAAGGTAATGGTTTTGGCAGAGGTTGGTGTGTATTCGTCTTCCAAGGTAAGCATTAGAGTGGTTTTTGGAGCATGGAGTGTAGCGCCTTCCAATGGTTAGCCTTGATGTAGTGTTTTGGAGAATGGAAAGAAGCCCCTTCCAACGGTTAGCATTGATGTTGTGTTATTTGAGGAGTCATGTTGTGAGATCGGGTTTGTGACTTTGTTGAATTTTGTTGGACTCCTACTAGTTCAAACTAGTACCTAATTCATTCCCTGGTAGAAGATGGGAGGGGATGCTCTCTGGTCTTAATGTAGTGTGGATGTTTAGGATGGTATCCTTACAGAACGATTACGGTGGAATGAGTAGTATTGTGTTGTGTTTTTTTTTTCCTCAAATAAATACCACACTTATGACTTACTGCTCAAAAACCCAGACTCGTTAGAGTGGAAAAGGTTGCTTTAATGTGACAGGTCAAATCTTACAAATAACTGCTTACCTGGCCTTACAAACTAACAAACTATTTTAACAACCAATTAACAATTAAAACTTCAATTTTCCCAACAATTAAATAATTAAATACATCAACTTCGTCCCTAAACATCCCTTGGTCCCAACAGTCTCCTTACCACTTCTCAAGGCATCCCGTTTTTCCCCTGGGGCCATGCCCCTTCAGGTTCAATACCTGCTCCCCCGGGGTAGCCCGTTCGTGCAAACAGCACCACCCCCATCCTTTCCCACGCCATTCCCCCATTGTGCTTCCCTCCCCCCACATCTAAAGGGGCCATGCCCCCGCCAACCACAACAATTTGCCAGACCCATCCAAACTCCCCTCTACACCAAACTCCTCTTTCCTATGACCTGCAGCCAGTCTGACCTGCCACATCAGCAACGGATAATATACATCACACAAAGCTAATGCCCCAACCTGTCACATACAACTACCAAAACAATACAACCTGAAAACGGTACCCAAAGCCCCCCAGAAAATTTAAAAGAAAATTGATTCCAAAGACCACAAAATTAAGGGATGGAACCCCCCCACCCAGAAAACTAAAGCCCGATACCTGAACCCAACAAAAAAGGGGGCGGGCGGGCAGGTCAATCCAAAGTCCCCAACCGTCACCTGCTTCCCGAACCTTCGCTGACCCTTAAATACCCCCAAGGACGCTCTGCACATGGCCACCTCGCTGGCCTGTGCAGTGTCAAAATAACCCCGGGGGGAAACGCTTCGCGTTCCCCCCAGCACTCCCCTTTTGACTTACTGCACAAAAACCCAGACTCAGAGTGGAAAAGGTTGCTTTAATGTGACAGGTCAAAGCTTACAAATAACTGCTTACCTGGCCTTACAAACTAACAAACTATTTTTTTTTTTTTTAAATTTAGTTTTTATTGACAATAGGCAGAAATAAGGTCGGGCCGGACAGCCGACCCGATCCATAAAAGCATCAGAAAGAATCACATTGTCAGCAACATTTTCAGTTACACTTTTCTTAACATCTTTTCCCGATTCCCCCCCTCCCACCCCACCCCCCCAAACAATTAACAAGCCAAGTTTAGAGGAGTTACAAACTTATGAAATTTCGGGAAAAACACTTGCGAGCCATTCGGTTATTAAGAGTAGCACTTGAGACAGTGGGGTCCATATGAGAGATTGGTGAGCAGAGGCTGGGCCGGGTCTAAGAGGGGTGTGTGGAGGCCTGCCGAATCTGCACAATTACAGTGGTCTGCATGTCCAACTATATAGCAGCGGCACAACACTTCTCCCAAGTTCTTCAGCTGCATGTGGGCCCAGAGTGGGTCCAGTGCGTACGACGCAACCAATCAACTACCAAACATAAACACAGCATAGAAGTAAAAAACAGGCGAAGTTAGCCGCAGTAGATAACTCTGCAGGGTGCGGTGGGGCGAATGATACTAGTAATCAACAGATCAGGACCCCTCTGTTGTGGGCCAGCACAATGCCCCTTCTATAAGCGCATGGAGACACAATCGTCGTGCAAAAGGACTGCCGCCCATTCTTGTACAAAATCTGTCATGGTATCATTTGCTATTGCTGTAAGCTTTTCGTACGAGAATATCACCCTGAGCTTACGAAGCCATTCTTCCCTGGAGGGGGCCTGGCCGCTCTTCCATTTTTGGGCGAGCGCCAGCCTACCCGCTCGCAGCATGGCACCAATGACCTTGGGGTATACATTTGTTTCAGTCTCCGGCAAAGGGGTACCCAGCAAGACTTCCAGCGGGTGCAAGGATGGACCGAACCCCTCAATACCCTTGATCCAGCTGAGAAGTTCTGACCAGTAAACCTGTATAATTGGACAACCCCACCACATGTGAAACCAGGTTCCCCTCTGGTGGCAGCCCCTGGGGCAAAAAGGAGACACGTCTCGGAACATTTTAGACAGCAGGGATGGGGGGCGATGCCAAGAATGAAGAATTTTGAAGCTGTGTTCCATGGCAGCCGTGTACAGAGAACCCGTGAAAATACCTTTAAAAACGGCCCTCCAGGTGTGGTCATCCAATGGCATCCCCAGTCTCTCCTCCCATATGCGTTTAAAGGGCTGTCTGCCCTCTAGGTCGGACGTTATCAAAACCTTATAAAACTTGGACAGCGCACCCTTCCGTGATGTACTCTTGGCCAGGATGGATTCAAATGGGGTGAGGGGGCGGCTCAGCTGTTCAGACCATCGGGTTTGGGACAATATCCCCTTCAATCGTAAGTATTCAAAAATCGTGGGGGGCCTATCCACCAGGGCCTCGAGCAGGCCACCATACTCTATGAAGCCCTCCTCTCTTGACAGCTGGGAGACTCTTTCCAGGCCCAAGTCAGACCAGGATTGTGTGTCGCGGAAGCCCCTTGTGTCCAGGTCGATAGGGGGCCCCCAGAGTGAGGATAGCGGGGAAGGC
This sequence comes from Ambystoma mexicanum, assembly GCF_040938575.1. Lineage (NCBI taxonomy): Eukaryota > Metazoa > Chordata > Amphibia > Caudata > Ambystomatidae > Ambystoma > Ambystoma mexicanum. The sequence continues at coordinate 757,540,468 of NC_090927.1, read as the reverse complement.
CAGCTGGATAGGGGTTTGTTGGCTCTGCTAGGTTTCCATAGCGCCCACAGGGCTGCCAAGGTAGGATGCATTTTTAGCTGGGGTGGGAGAACCTTAGGAGAGGCCCAGAAATAATCTCTAACCTTTTTCGGGTGGGCATGGATGTCTTCTACATACGTCCAGTATGTGCCCATGTCGTCTCGCATATGCTCCAACATCACCCTGAGCTGGGCTGCCTTATAATAGAGTCGGAAGTCAGGGAGGCCAAAACCACCATGTGTCTTTGGAAGGGTTAAGGTGGAGATTTTGATTCTAGGTCTCTTACCATTCCAAATGAAATGGAGGACACGGGACTGCAGTATCTCAAAGAAAGTCTCGGGTATCACAACAGGGAGCGCTGCGAAGAGGTAGAGAAGGCGGGGCAGGACATTCATCTTGACTGTGACCATGCGACCCAGCCAGGAAAGCGTGAGGGGAGCCCATCTTTTGAGGTCGCTGCTGATCTGGGCAAGGATCCCCGGGAAATTGCACTGGTATAGCTGTGACAGGTCTCTGGGGATGGTAGTTCCCAGATACCTAGTGGATTCTCTTTCAATTCTGACCCCCAGAATATTGGAGTTGCTTCCAACGTCTAGATCGCTCTGGCCGATGGGCATGATGCTTGATTTGGAAGTGTTTATCCTCAACCCAGAGAAAGAGCCAAAGCTGTGTATGAGGTCGAACAGTCGGGGTAGGGATGTCTGAATATTGGTTAGGTAGCCCAAGATGTCGTCTGCAAATAGGGAGAGTTTGAAGTCACACTCTCCGCATCGTATAACCGTGATTTCGGGGTCGTTCCTGACCGCTATAGCTAGGGGTTCCATTGCCAAGGCATATAATAGGGGTGACAAGGGGCATCCTTGCCGGGTGCCCCTGGTGAGGGAAAAGGGCTCCGAAGTGCCTCCGTTAACCAACACTCTCGCTGTGGGACTGTTGTAGAGTGCCGCTACCCACCCACAAAAATTGTCCCTGAGGCCCATCTTTCGGAGAACCTTGCCCATGTAAGGCCACTCGACCCGGTCGAATGCCTTTTCTGAGTCGAGTGAGAGAAGGTACCCTTCAACTCCCTGCCTGGATGACTCGTGCATAAGATCGAGGGTTTTTCTTATGTTATCGGACCCCTGGCGCCCCGGGATGAAGCCCACCTGATCCCCGTGTACTAGGGTAGGGAGGAACTTTGCCAGCCTATTCGCTAGGAGCTTAGCCAGAATTTTAACGTCCGTATTAAGGAGAGATATGGGGCGGTAGGATTGGCAATGCGCGGGGTCCTTGCCCTCTTTAGGCAGGACTACAATCATAGCTGACATCATTGTGGAAGGGAGGGTGCCTTGGTCTAGCGCGGCATTGAACATGTTGGCCATGAATGGAGCAAGTGCTGATCTATAGGTTTTATAAAACTTGACTGTGAAGCCATCATCTCCCGGGGTGGTGCCACTCTTTAAAGAGGATATAGTGTCGACTATCTCCTCTGGGGAAATGGGGTGTTCTAGTGCCTCGGCTTTCTCAGGGAGAAGGCCCGGTATGGGGAGAGAGTCTAGGAAATTGTCGATGTCTTTCCCATTCCCGGGATATTCCGAACAATACAATTTTTCGTAGTATAACCTAAATTGCTCTGCGATCTTGGCGTCCCTCACGGTAAGGTCCCCTTCCGGGGTGCGAATCGAGTTGACCCTCCTACTATTCCTAAGTTCCCGAAGTCTCCAGGCCAATATCTTGTCCGCCTTTTCCCCCTTTTCCATATATTTCTGTTTCAAAAAAGAAAGCTTCCTTTCTGTTTGTCCCACTTGAAGGTCGGCTAGCTTGGCCCGCAACCCCTGCAATTCCTCCCACTGCCCAGGGAACATCTGCGTTTTCAGCTTTCCCCCTGGTTGGATGGCCGCTATCTTGTCTTTCAGCTGTTTCTCCTCGTGCCCCCTCTCCCTCTTTCTCCTGGACCCAATACCAATAAGTGTGCCTCTGATAGTTGCCTTAAATGCCTCCCATACTCCCATGGTACCGACCTCTCCATTGTCATTCAGGGCGAAGTAATCTTCTATGGCTACCAGGATGGATTGGCGTGTCTCCCTATCCTGCAAGAGGAGGTCGTTACACCTCCATCGGGTTTCAGCTGCCGGGGCGGGGGGGAGGCCGAGCTTTATCATTACCATATCGTGGTCTGTGCAGGGGACGGTCTCCACTCCCGAGCTTGTGACCTCTCCCTGCAATGATGAGTCCACCAGAATATAATCTATGCGTGAAAAAACATCGCGAGGCTTGGAGTAGAAAGTGTAATCAGGGTTCCGGCCCTGTACATTGACATGTGTATCGCACAACCCCAGTACCCCATTCACTTCCTGAAAGGCCGTCGCCAACTTCCTATGGAGACGGGTGTTGGGACAAGGATTAGCTGACTTCCTGTCCCGCTCGGGGCAAAGCACCATGTTAAAGTCCCCCCCCCACCAGTAGGGTGCCCTCGGAGAATGCCATTATTGTCCCTCTCATACCCTCCCAGAAGGTGTCTTGCGCCTCATTCGGGGCGTATATGCAAACCAGTGTGAACAAGCGGCCCCGCACCTCCCCTTTCACCATGAGATACCGACCCTCCGGGTCTGCTTTTGAGGCTTTAAACCTGAAGTGGGCCCCAGGGGACACCAACAGGGCAACTCCCCGCTTCTTTGTTTGTGAAGAGGCCGTGAACAGGTGATCTATGGTTTTGGCCTTGAGCTTAGGCTCTTTACCTCGGACCCAATGAGAGGAAATGTAGGCGTAGCTTCGCAAACTCCCTTAGGATCAGCGACCTCTTTGTAGACGAGTTGAGCCCACGGACATTTAATGACCCCACTGTTAAGGATAGGAGTGGATCATCCATAAAAGAAGTTGTCAAGGCTCCTAACTCCTCTCCCTGAATCGCAAGCGTTATAGTTCCCACAATGCTTTTGCCGCCCACAGTAGGCTCGGGAGAGCCCCCGGGGCGCACGAGTAACCCAAAAACTTGGCGCGCTACAACAGTAACCCCAACACCCTAACCCCCCCTCGTCCCACCCCCCTCCCCTCTCCCCCCTGATCGCCTGGTTGATTCGTGACATTGTCAGGACAATCCGAACCAGGCCACCGATGTCTCCCCCCTCCGGGCTCATAAACTTCTCTTGAATCATAACTCGAGCCCCCCCCTGTCCCCGGATTCAATACAATTCACAACCTACTACATCCCCTTCCGTTCACCTAGTCAAGTGTCTCTTGCTTCGTGAGGCACCAGCGGCTCGTTTCCACCATTCGAAGAAGCTGGTGACGCTGGGGCCACTCTCCTGTACTTTCTTTGGCCTCGGACTCTGCGCCTTTCCTTCGGTGCTTTGTTCCCTTTCGGGCCTGTTGGGGATCGCACACAGTTCTGGTCCTCCGCCTCCACGCTAGGATTGTCTAATAGTTCACCCGACACTCTCTGGATATCGTCCTCAGTGATCAGTGCGTACTTGTAGCCCTCGAATTCAAAGGAGAGTGAAAAAGGATACCCCCACCTATACCTGATTCCTTTGGAGTGGAGCATCTTCGTCAGCGGAGCGCAGAGGCAGCGTCTTGCGAGGGTGAAGGCCGACAAGTCTTGGTATATCGAGATCCGGGCTCCTTCCCACTCCACCGGCCCTTTCTTGCGAGCCAGTTCGATGATCCTGTCTTTTTCCGAGAAGTAGTGAAAGCGGACTAACACCGATCTGGGGCCTCTGGATGGTGCCCCTGCTCTGTGGGCCCTGTCGATGGTGGGTTTGTTGGTGTTAGCCCCCTCAAATAGCACTCCTATTACCGCGTTGACGGCACTGATGATGTCTGCTTGCGTTTCACCGTCGCGTTCTGGGAAACCAAGAAAACGTAGGTTGCAGCGGCGTTCTCTATTCTCCAAATCGTCCATTTTTAGGGCGCATTTTTCTTCTCTTCTCTCGAGCTCCGACAAGCGCATGTCGAATTGGGTTTCAAAGACGTCGGCTGAGGCTGTGTTGGATTCCAGTGCCTGGACCCTATCGTCCAAATTATCCACTTTTTTTATCTAGGGTGTCTAATCGTAATGTAATGTCCGCCCTGAAGCCCTTAATTTCTTCCAATAGGGCCGCCATTCCCCTGGTGACTGAGTTTGCATCCACCGGTTCCTGTTGTGCCTGGGCCGCCATTGCGGGGGGCGTACGATGAAACTTCTGCAAGGATTCTCTCCAGTTCATAGGGCCTTGCCCCAGCGGACCCGGGATGCGGATCGCGACGCTAGGGGCAGGGGCCAGCGGCAGCCTCGGAGGTTAAAGCGGCGGCTCTGTTCTGGTAGGGTCGGGGGGGCCAAGCAGCTTCCCTCTGTAGGTGGTGCGGAAGCTGTTCAGGCCAGGCCGTATTACTTGGATGATAGCCTCCCGTGATTCGTGTTCTCCGGGCCGCGCAACTGCCCCGCCAAGGGTTTAGCGGAGGCCCGCCCGCTTCCACCCGCGTTAGTCCTTTCGGTTATTGCTCGTGTTATGCGTTCGGTTCTGTGGGGGCCCACTTCCTGTGCCCCGACGGGGCTCACCGGGTTCCGCTTGGTCCTGTGGGCGAGTCCCCGCCACTCCCGGCACGGGCCCTGTCCCGGCCTTCCGTTTCACTATGCGTCTATCCTCTACTCCAGGGAGCGAGCCGCGAGTCACCCCCACCAGAAAGGCGGGGGGAGGAATCCGCCGGCCGGGGACGCCTAGGCCTCCTTCAGGCCGCGCTCGGGCCCGGGCTCGTCGTAGATTTCCGCGGAGCCGCGGCGCCGCGGGGAGGAGGGGCTTCCGTCCCGCGGGGATGCAGATGCTCAGAACTCTGGATCGGTTCCACCTCCGGAGCTCAAATTTGGGCTAGGGGTGCCCGACACCTTCCTACAGGCTTGGGTGGTGTCAGCTCCTCACTCCTGGGGCGTCGGGGGGGGGCTCAGGTCCCGCGATCTGTGCCCTGTCGAGGAGACGAGCGGAGATGCGTCAGTCCATCTCTGCGCCCCCTGGTGGATCCCCCTAACAAACTATTTTAACAACCAATTAACAATTAAAACTTCAATTTTCCCAACAAATAAATTATTAAATAAATCAACTTCCTCCCTAAACATCCCTTGGTCCCAACAGTCTCCTTACCACTTCTCAAGGCTTCCCGTTTTTCCCCTGGGGCCATGCCCCTTCAGGTTCAATACCTGCTCCCCGGGGTAGCCCGTTCGTGCAAACAGCACCACCCCCATCCTTTCCCGCGCCACTCCCCCATTGTGCTTCCCTCCCCCCACATCTAAAGGGGCCATGCCCCCGCCACCAGAAAAACCCTCCCCCGAGGTGTTCTTTCTGCCCCACCCCCCCATTCCTTCCTACTCCCAACTCTTTAACATATCTCTCACCAACCAGATCAATTCCGACAGATAATAACTATTACCAACCTTTGACAAGTGGACACCATCCTCTCTAAATATTATAAATCCTTCATAAACAATATCTTTGTGGTCTAAAACCTGCACTACCGCCGAGACACAAAATTTTACCATCTCTCTGTTTAACCCCTTCCTTGCTCGTTCTATCGCTCCCTCACCTCTCGCTCCCCTCCAGACTCTTCTAGGCAACAACTTGGTCCAAACTACAGATGCTTGTGGCCACATTTCTCGGACCTGTAACAAATCCCTTTTCATTTTCTAAGATGAGCCACACCAGTATCCCTTACCAGGTCATTTTCCCCAGCACGAATAATCAGCCCATCTGGAGTCCCGTGACGTTCCCTCATCCCAGCCAACATTGGGAGTAACTGATCCCAGCGGAGCCCCCCTAAACCTGACCATTTTACCAAAACATCTTTATAGCTGCAACCCAATTGCCTGCCAAAACTCTTTTCTCATCTTATTTCCCCACCCACTGAACAATAGAATGACCCACTATCCATATTTGTGACATCTGCCCCGGCCTCCGAGCAGCATCTGAAAAAGAAATTACAAATTACTTACAAATCACCAACATTGTGCTCAATACAACACTCCTGAAACTTCTGAAAATATTCTTTCAAACACCCTGTTAACCCAACTCCCTGACATACCGTTTGTATCTCCCTGACTTCCAACACCCCAAACTTTTCACCTTTTCTTCAGAATAGCCCAACCTGCTACCTTCAGATGCTGCCCCCATCCTAAATGAATGAGTTCCAAAATCCTCTGCCTTCTCACCCACCGCTCCAAAGCATTCCTTAGAACCCCCAGAACTTGTTGCGCTGATAGTGGCTCCCCCTTCTCATGCTGGAAAACCAAACCTGACCTACCCCCACAATGATCCTTCCATGCCAAACCTGTCCGAACCGGGCATAAATCCTTACTCCCTCGACCCAGCAAAACCCAAGAGCCCTTTCCTTTTTGATCTGTTTTAGACCTCCTGATCTTGATGTCCAAACCTAACTCAGTAAACTGAACATCTTCCCATTGCAGCCACTAATTCCTCTTTTCCCTCCACCAACTCAGAAACCCTAAAAGCCCCAAAGAAGTTGCAAACAATTCACCTTCCCAGGCAGACCAACAAATCCCCCCCACAGCCTGACACAGCCTGACTAGCAATTCGGCCGATATCGGTCTCCTCTTATCTTTCTCCCTCTTGCTTTCCCTTGCCCAACCTTCAAGCATCCTGCTTGCCATTTCTGCCCCGCTCAGCTGAAAACCCCAAAACCACTTCCCCTAGAAAGCAATCCCTGCTATTTTCCCCATTATAGTTGCTCTAGGCCAGCCCCTATCCATGCACCTAACATCCCTTCTCCGCTCTTCTGCATCCCCCTAACCTTTCCAACTACAAGCTCCTCCTCCTATAAAATCCTCCCAAGCTCTCCTTTAGGCCTCTCTAGATGCCGGAACCAGCGAACCCTCCACCAATGAAAGCGCTCTCAGCTTCCTATTTCCCACAGCTCCTCCGGAATCCTCTGCCCCTCCTGATCCGCATCTGGAGCCAATCCACAAAATCTCTGCCATTGAAAACGAGATAATGCATCAGCGATGCCATTATCCTTACCTGGCACATGTGTTGCCTTGAAAACCACATTCAATTCCATGCAACGTAAAACAAACTCTCTCATCAGCCTCGCCACCCTCTGATCCCTTGCTGACTGCCGATTCACTACATAGACCATGCATTCATTGTCTATGTTGAAATTCACTTTCTTGTTTTGCAATTCCTTCCCCCACAACTCCATTGCCACCAACAAAGGAAAAAATTCCAGGAAAGCAATGCTCCTTCCCTCCTTTAACCAAAGCGATGACCAATTCTCTGCGCACCATTATCCTCTCCAAAACACTCCAAAACCTCCTGCACCTGCTGCATCTGAAAAATCTGAACTTCCCAAGACACCGGATCTCCATGCAACCACATGGACACGCCGTTAAAGCTCTCCAAAAAACGCAGCTAGATTCTTCTTCCCGCACTGCACATGATACTCTTATCCGATGATGTGGGAACTTTGCTCCTGCCATAGACGGCGCCATGTTTCTGCAAAAAGTCTGCCCTGGAGCCACCACCTTGCATGCAAAATTCAAATGCCCCACAACACCCTGCATTTCCACTAGCATCAATTTCTTGGCCCCCACCGCTTTTTCCAGTAATTTGCCAATTTGCTCACCTTGTTGTGCAGCAAGCGTGAGGTCATCGCTACTGAATCCAGTTCAATCCCTAGAAATGTCAACACCACTGCAGGCCCCTCTGTTTTGTCTTCCGCTAGAGGCACTCCCAGATCCCCCATCAAATCTTGGAACAACTTTAGCATCTCTGCGCACTCACTTTCTCCTTCCGCTTCGCTAATAAACAGAAAATCATCTACGTAATGCAGCACACTTTGACAACCGGAACTGTAGGAAGGAACTGAAACGCTCAAACAAGGCGCAAGAAATTGCACACCCCATTGGCAAAGCTTTGTCGATGTATATGCTGTCCTCAAACTGGAGACCCAACAGCCGCAAATCCTCCGGGTGCTCCGGCAACAACCTGAAAGCCGCCTTAATGTCACAATTGGCCATGAAAGCCCCACACCATGCTTTTCTCACCAAATCCACTGCCTGGTCCACACTTGCGTATACAACCCCGCATTCCTCAGGGGCAATGAAATCATTGACTGACATGCCCTCGGGCCATGACAAATGGTGTATCAATCTGAATTCCCCAGGGGCTTTCTTAGGCACAACACCCAACGGAGATATCACTAATTCACCCGGCAGATCATCAAATGGCCTTACTATCCTTCCTGCCGCTATTTCCTTGCCCAATGTTTGTCTTACCACCTGCACGTTTTCTTTGGCTGACTTCAAATTTTCCGCCCACCGGCGCACCCTTGGGCCCTGATAACCCAGCCTGAAACCATGACAAAAACCCTCACTCAAAATCTTAGCCCCTTCCCTGTCTGGATAAACCTCCAACCACTTCTCCAGCACGTCCAACTTAACTGGCATAAAAGCCTTCCCCCACAACCCCTCTGCCGGCTCCTCTCCCCCTCCCCCTGTCTCCTTGTTGGAAACACTGAGTGAGAGAGTGTTTCCCTGCACATTTGCTACATTCATGTCTGAACCTACAGAAAGTCCTTGTGCAGCCGTCCTTGTTAAATGCCCAACACGCTGCAGAGGACTGCCCTCAGCCTCCTCCCCCGCCCCCTACTGGGCGGGGCGACCAAGAAAGGGCCGGAAAGGCACAGGCAGCCCACTTGCTGTGTGCAGAGTCGGGGCATGCCTCGTTGGCGCCATCCATTGCAGCCATAAATCCATGTCTATCTCCCCCCAAACCGCCTCGCTGTCCTCAGCCATTCTTGCTCTGAATTCCTCATCATAACGCACCCGCGCAAAGCCCCCGAAACTTGTAAACGCCTTCCCGATCACATCCTTATATTTTAGCAGAGCCACACACCGTGTACACAATATACACTAGCGTAAATAATAAATGCCGAGGTCCAGTTTTCAATTGTCAGCGGAACTCTTGGGCGCGAGGCCAACTCTCTCTCCTCTTCCTTAGAACCCTCCTTTGCTCTCACTTCCCTATGAAGCAGTTTAAACACGTCCACAAATTCCCCTGCCTGAATCTTATCCTTAGTCGCTGCCATCAAGTGTGCCCCCAAAGGTTTTGTGATGCCCATGTAAGGTAGCTTTTTCTCTTTGCCCTTCACTTCAGCTTCATTCTCTTTTGAAACCTGTACCTCGAGCGCCAATGGCTCAACCACTTTATCCATTTGTACCTCCACCGAGCAATTTCCATTGTTACTCACCAAGGCTCCAATAGCCTGTACACCAATCTCTCTCCTTGCCATTGCAGACCAGACCCTTCATTTCCTGTCCCAGTTCTCATATCCCCCCTCTACCATGCAGTTGACCAGTCCCTTTCCCGCTCTCCTCTTTCCAACCTGCCATCGCCTGTCTGCGGTCTGGCCTCCACTCCAATGGTCCTCATCTCTTTTCTTACTGGGCTCCTACTTCAGGGACAAAACATGTCAGCAGTCTCACCCAGCCAATTATTCCCCAGACCGCTTGCCCCCCAAACTCCTTGCTCCCGTCTTTCCCGAACCCACCTAGAACCCCTTATCGCATTCCCCCCTCTCCTTACCGCCCTATAACCTTCATCCTCCCACTGCCCCACACATTCCTCAATCCTAATTTCATCACCCCTGAAATACCATTGCTGATGCGAGCTCATGCTCGGGTCGCGTAGATCCTCTTTCTGTGAGCCCGGGGTGTCCGTCCCGTCACTCCTTTGGCGTCTTCTCGGTGGGGCCGCAGAAACCCCTACCTGGTCCTCTCCTCTCGGGCGAGGTGTGCTCTCCTCCACCCTGTGATCTTCATCGCTAGGGGCCGTGCTGTGCCCTCTAGACTGTCCTCGCGCTGACTGAGGAGGGGCCGTTCCTAAACCCTCTCCATATTCATCCTCCCGAACAACGGGGGCTGCGCAGCGCCCTCTGCTAACCGTCCTCCTATTCGGGGGGGCCGTTCCGTGCCCCTCCCTAACCCCACTAATCGATGGGGACCTCTCTCTCTTTCTCCCACCTGCACTCTTCTGCAGGTATTTGCCACCCTTGCCCTTCTGTCCTGATGCCCCACTCTGCGCCCCATCACCCCCACTGACGTGGCTCTCATGTGCTGCCCCTTTTTGGACACTCCTCATATCCTCCACCTCCTCCTGGTCGTTATTAACCCCAACCCTAACTGGTTCCTCACCCAAATGCATTTCCCCCGTGGATGCTCTCATATCAATCTCCCTACTCGACTTTCTGCCCCTGGATTCCCATGCCTCCCCTCTTCCAGCCGCAGGGGTACAAGCCACCACTGCCGCGAGAGCCCCATCCGCCGCTGCGCTACGCTGCGGCCTGCCCCCACCTACCTCAACTTCTCCTGTAACCTCCACCACCGCCCCTTCAAGTTGGGCCTTAGATGCCCCGCTAATAATCTCCAGGGCCTCCCTCAGCGCCCTGGCATCCACCAAGCCCGTTTTACTAGATCCTTGTCCCACCATTGTGCACTAAAATCAGGCAGTGCAGCACAAATAAGCACTTTGCAGCTCTACTAGCTAACTAAGCCCCGAGCCGGCACCTGCCTGTGGAACTACCCCCAAAAATGGAGAGAAAATAAGAACTCCCTCAAAATTAAGAGAACTCTAAAAATTCCCAAATTAAAATTATTATAAAACTGATCACTTAAATCAAATTTGATTTATTTATTTATTTATTATATCATTTTATCTGCCCCCTAAAATGGCCCCCCTTAGAGGGCCCTTCCCTAAAAACTAAACTTTCCCCTTAAAACCACACAAAAAGTCAACCAGAGCACCTTATGTCAAATAAAACTGCAGGCCACACCACTGAGAGGGAAAAGAAAACAGAGCGTTCCCTTTAAGAGGACTGCCCTGCCTCCCCACGTCTGACAGAAGCTACTGTGCTGTGCACAGCGTAGCTCAAAAGAATGCTAATGCCCTTGTGCAAACAAGAGAGGGAGCTCTGCTAATGAGGAACCCCCGGCCCACACCTAACTAATGAGGCGTGTGAGAGCCATTAATCACAGGTGGGGAAGGTGGGGAAAAAGAAAGCCGCTAACCCCAGGGCTCCGTGACAGGGCGGTCACCCTGGAACAATACTGCTGTGAATTCCACAGCACTGCCAGGCATGGGCTGGAGATCCTGCCAGCAGCCCTCCCTCTCCCGGCAATAACTAAGGGGCCTGATAAACTGAACCCGAGAAGAAAAACACTTCAGAATACTAAGACCCCGAGCCCCTGCCCACAATGCACTAGCCTAAAGGACCACAAAAGTCACCTAAATAACTAAGGTAAGAACTGGAAGTACCTTATTTACGGTACCTCCAGAAAAACAAGTTTATATATATATATATATATATATATTACATGGACGCGGTAGCGTCCATGTAGTTATGGTTAAGTTGGTGTTTCCATAGGAAGAGCACTTTTTGGGTGGCTTATAACTTCGCTTCGTCTGGACAAATCCTCACCAAACTTTGAAAAAAAAGTATATGGCCCAGTCTGAATTGCAAAGTTTGGAGAGGTTTGGTCCAGGGGGGGCAAAGTTTTAGGGGGGTCCCAAAACTTTTGTTTTTTCCTATAGACATAATGGGAAAAAAACTTTGCACACGGCTACAGCCCGAACCGCTGGACGGATTTACACCAAATTTGCGGCAGGAGCGGCGGCTTGGTCCCGAAAACGTGCTTTTGCAAATTTGGTGTAAATCCGTCCAGTTTTGTGTGATATCTGTGTTCGCTTCGCGAACGGACTTCCCTGTTCGCTCCGCGGACAGCACCCCGATTGGCCCATGGGCTTCCGTCATGTCTGCGGACATGCGACGTGTTCGCTGATTGGACGGCGTGGGGCGTGGAGCGTGTCAGATTTTCTGTGGCGCCCGCCATCTTGTATTCGCCGTCGACCGCGTACAGCGCGGTGAAACTTGGATTAAAAATTGTATTTAGCGGAGTGTGTTGGTGTGTAACAGTGTTTGGGGAGGGTGGGGGAGTATGAGATAGGTTCAATATTTTGTTTTTTTATGTGCTATACGCTTTTGTTGTGTTTGATTTGTCCGCGGAGAACACAGCTGTTCTGACATTTTGTAAATAAACTAAATGGTGGGATGTTCAGAGGCGGAGTATGTGTCCTTTTTGTTTGCAAGGAAGGTAAAATTGAGCTAAAAACACTCACGGTGTATTTAAATGTTCGTAAATAGAGAAACTGGGGGTGTCCTGAGGATGCTGTCCGTATTGTAATCTGTCAAGTTGAATGTGTTCTAAGAACACTCGCAGTGTCCCGAAATGGTTGCAATTACACAAAATGGGGGTGTTCTGAGAACGTTGTTTCCATTGTTCGTTTTCAGGTTGAAAGTGTTCTACGAACCCTCCTTTTGTCCAGTGATAGTACAATTTCCTATGGGCCTCACCCGACTTTTTGTCCACTAAAGAAACGATAAATCAGGCTAGTGTGCGCCAACATTATGTGATAATCCTATGATTGGCGCTATTGACCTGGCTGACTTGCTTTTGCGACACTAAATCATATCTCCCGCCCCTAAGCTTGACATTATAAAAGTATTCATATTCCCCGCCTCTCTCCGTGACGTTACAGGGTGCGTCATCAAACGCACCCAGTCGTCTCCAGTCCTACGCGACTTTACACAGAACCCAGAAGACAACACACATTATGTCACAACACAGCACGCCACAATTCGGAATATGAAACTGTGATTTAAAAGCAAACAGCAAGATTGTAAATTTTGTAAAGTACATTTATTTAACATCAAATGTTTAGAGAATATTCAGCGATTTACATTTGTCTTTGTTGTCGATCCGCAAAAGTTCATGTTGAGCCACGCGATGTTCCTTTGCGGTACAAAGGGTGTTAGATCAGCTTAGAACACAGTGCGCCACAATTCGGAATATGAAACTGTGGTTTAAAAGTAAACAGCAGGATGGTACATTTGGTAAAGTACATTTATTTCACATGAAATGATTAGTGAATATTCAGCGATTTGCAATTGTCTCTGCTGTCGATCAGCAAAAGTTTATTTTGAGCCACGCGCTGTTCCTTTGCGGTAGATAGGCTGTTGGTTTATGATAAAAGCAGTAAATGGTCGCACTGATAATCGGAAGGTTGCTCCAACAACGAGGCATTAGACCACCATAATGGTTGGTATGTTGCTTCTAGCCGCTAGTACTGCGTAAGGGCATATTGGTCCTTGGCGATTGTCCCATAAAATGGTGAGGTTCATGAAGTTGCTTACATGGAGCTGCACCTGGCAGTTGAAAAATCCATCCGCTGGAGTCTGAAAATTGTGACATTGGCAAAATGGGGCAACATACCTGTTTTAAAAACATAAATTAGTCTCACCAGCCGATCTTTATTAAAAATATTCATTTTATTTATTAGGGCGTGAAACTATTTGCTAGCGAAGATAGTGCAACGGAGTATGTTAATAATAAAATAATGATATTTTCGCATTTATATAGTGCTAAGAACCATCAGGTATCTCAGCGCTGCTTATTATTACCCACAGTGTGTGGTGCTCATTTATTGACCACGGAAGGATGAAAGGCTGAGTTTGGCCGTGCCGGGATTCGAACCTGCGTTAGCAAGCTGTTCACGGATGTCAAAGCGAGCGCTCTACTCGCTGTGCCACTTGACCAGCTACAGTGAAGTGGCACAGCGAGTAGAGCACTTGACCGGCTACAGACCGGTTACATTATTTCTATTAACCCACCCTGTGTCGTCTGCCTTTTTCAGAGCCCTCTAAACGACAGGGGATCAATTCGGCAGTGATAGTGCGCGGTAGAAAACAATATGCCACATTGAACGAACAAGTACAACTTGACCGGGCTTTAATGCCACGCTATTGTTATTATATTCCGGTATAAAATAATCTAAAGGGTTACTTACATTATAATTGCATTTTCCATTGTCCAAGTGTAGTGCAGTCCCAAAATACGACTCCGTGTGTGCCAACGATCTTTCTCAAAGTAATATAATATACAAAAGTGGTTTCCTTTCAGAAATTTCATCTTTATCGTGTCTTACGTTTTTGCTACACTTCTTCAAAAGAAGTCTTTCAGCACAATCTCTGTCTGTCAAGGTAAAAAAAAAATAGAGCCTTATACTGGGAGTCGTGGGCCTCTCCGGGCCGCGAAAAAAAAATGGAAGCAGCTGACCTTCACTGTGAACGAGCATAAATGCTTACTTTGCATCATTCTGTGTAAAGCCATCTGTGAGAACTTGCTGTTTACACTACATCTTTGTATATTGTTTGCGTGCTAATAAAAAAAGTTTGTTTAAGGGACGTTATGGTTCCAAGTAAAGCCGAAAAACCCCTGAAATTCACCAGTTATGGTAAGCTAAGCAACCATAACTCGCGCCACCACCGTGCAAGGATCATTGCAATAAATATCATACCGTAATTAGTGCTTTGAACGATGCATTGATATAAATAGCATTGTATTATGGGGTTCTATCTAGTATACTGAGCTACTAATGGAGAAACATAGCATTGTGTGCAGCGTACAAGATGAAAGTATAATATTTGTAATGTTAATATGTTGAATAATGAAATGATAATTGTCCTGAAATGTTCGAAAATAAACAAAATGGGGGTGTTCTGAGGACGTTCTTCGTATTGTGTGACTGCTTAGCTGTATGCAATGAGGGAATGGTACAGAGAGTAAAGTGGAAATGGTAGAAGGGGTGTCGAAGAGTTACGCGGTCCGCGGAGACCGCTGCTGTCCATGGACAGGGCGTGCTACATCCGGGGTTTTCCAGCAAATCCAACATGGAAAGAAGACTGTACAGATTAGCCAATCAGATGACGAGGTTGTGGATTTGTGTTGAAAGAGACTGTGTGGTGAAGATGGCAGAAGTAGAGAAAGTCAGGGTGTTGGTGCTTGGAGATATGTTTGTGGATGGTTTAAAACAGTACGCTCGATGCAGGCATGTTGAAAAGAACTTTGATGTGAAAGGAGTGGAGGTCGTGTGGAGCACTGTGCCTGATTGCAATGTACAGGGAATTGTACAAGTTTGTGAGGATATGGCCATGATGAACAGTCCGCATGTGGTAATTTTGTACTATGGTGCTTTCCATTTGGGCAACGTCAGTGCCCCTACTTTGTTGGCTGATTTGGAACGCTTGGTTCAAGTCGTAATGAAGATCCTTCCAAATGCGAAAGTAATTTTTTCTGGATTACTACCTAGGGCAATATGGGACAGTAGTTCAGTTTTTTGTCTTCAGCAAAACATTGCTAGGTCTGTCATCAACCGAGGCATGTGATAGAGCTGGTATGTTCTTCTGTAATAATGAGAATATTGATGCCAGTAATACTGTTAATTTTAAAGAAGATGGCATCTCTTTATCTTTTTCGGGAAATGCCTTTCTATTTTGGAATGTAAGGGTTGCTTTGGAGAAGGTTATGTGAAGATTTTAGGAGTAAAGTAAGAAAAAAAAACAAGAAAAAAAATACAAAATAACAGGTGTCTGTCAAGCATCTGTAAAAAAAACAAAAAAAACGGCTCTTTTCAGAGCCAACTTCAAAGGGGAAATGGGGCACACTATTTAAATTTACATTCACCACGCTCAGATTCTCGATATGTCCGCGGACATGGCGGTAGTCCGCGGACATCAAAATCACTACGTGGGGGTTCAGTATGTTCTATGTTACATGTATATGAAGTCAGGGATATTATGGTTAAGTTGTGCTACTAAAAACCTATGAAATTCAGTGAAAAAACTTTGTTAAAGGGACGTTATGGTTAAGTTGCGCTATGAAAAACCTATGAAATTCAGTGAAAAAACTTTGTTAAAGGGACGTTATGGTTAAGTTGCGCTACTAAAAACCTATGAAATTCAGTGAAAAAACTTTGTTAAAGGGACGTTATGGTTAAGTTGCGCTACTAAAAACTTATGAAATTCAGTGAAAAAAACTTTGTTAAAGGGACGTTATGGTTCAAAGTAAAACCGAAAACCCCCTGAAATTCGGCAGTTATGGTAAGATAAGCAATCATAACTCGCGCCACCATGCACTGCTAACACTAACACCCAGGACATCAAAGATGACATCACAAATGTAATTGATGACATCACTGATGACATCACATGTGCATTTACCTTTCATGAAAACTCTGTAGGAGGGATTCTTATAATGTTGACCAAATAGTGTGAAGGATCATTTCGATAAATATCATGAGCTAATTAGTGCATTAAGCAATGCATTGATATAAATAGCATTCTATTATGAAGTTCTATCCAGTATACTAAGCAACTCATGCAGAAGCTTAGGCAGTGTGTGCAGTATACATGATGGAGGTGCAATATTCATAATCTAACATGTAATAGGCAGCTAATAAAACCCACTTAATACATAATTACACTTAATACAGATAAAACACAAAGAGACAACAACACATACAAATATGAGTATATACAGGGACAGTGAAGTAAGCAAAAAAGCAGAAGTAGCAGAAAGAGTTCATAACCTAACTGATTATCTTTATGCAGAGAAATGATTGCTCTGTTTCAAAGGTGCTACTTACTGTATGTATGTGTATCAAATGATGTCAGTGAACCCTAAGGAAAGGAGTGTGAGTACAATGTATACAAATATGAGCATATACAGGGAAGGTATAGTAATAAAAATAAAACTATGAGAAAGTGCTGATAACTCTAATGATTATCTTCATGCACAGAAAGGATTGCTTTCTTTCAAGCCTTTGTCTTCCGCTATATATATGTTTCATATGATATGACTTGACCCTAAGTCTACAAATATAGTACCTTTTCAATTTTTACTTCCTGATTGTTACTGAAGAAAACTATGTGGCTTAGATATGTCAGTAAAGGAAAAAAAGGGAGAGCCAGCCATGTGATGTCATCAGTGATGTCATCTTTGATGTCCTGGGTGTTAGTGTTAGCAGTGCACGGTGGCACGAGTTATGGTTGCTTATCTTACCATAACTGCCGAATTTCAGGGGGTTTTCGGTTTTACTTTGAACCATACCGTCCCTTTAACAAAGTTTGTTCCACTGAATTTCATAAGTTTTTAGTAGCGCAACTTAACCATAACGTCCCTTTAACAAAGTTTTTTCACTGAATTTCATAGGTTTTTAGTAGCGCAACTTAACCATAACGTACCTTTAACAAAGTTTTTTCACTGAATATATATATATATATATCTTTTTTAATTTTATTTTTTATATATAAATAAACGCTGACTGTCTAACCCCTCTTCTAAACTACCTAATCCTCCTCACCTCCACACAAAACCCCTACACAGGCCAAATCAGGGCAGGCTCGGGAGCAGGCGACAGGACTTCTCAATCCAAAGTCCCCAACCGTGGCCTGCTTCCCGAACCTTCCCTGACCTTTAAATACCCCCAAGGACGCTCTGCACACAGCCACCTCGCTGGCCTGTGCAGTGTCAAAATAACCCCGGGGGGGAAACGCTTTTGTTTTAAGAGGTGGTGATAAATGTTGCAACACTTTTCTACCTGCCAACTGGGGTGCAGTATGGTCACTATTAGTGTTCCATGAAGGTTTCGAAGACGCCTGGCCAGTGTTTTTGAATCAGCAAGGTGGTAGAAGTATGTAGTTTGCCAGTACCCTTTTTGGCTGAGTTGGTGTCTGTTTTGTGTAGTGTGCCCTCACGGGTGGTTTGCCAGTGTATCTGGAATTGTGCCACTGGATTTTACGCATTTTTCCATGTAGTAACCATAATCGGTATGGTTTACAATGATGGCGGTGGATTGATTGCCGAAGAGGCGGCAGATGTATCTAGAGTGGTAGACTAGAGGCCCTTATAACAGTTATGGGCTGGAGGAGTATGTCTTTTTGCGAGGGGTTTCCACAAGTTTGTAGAGTAAGAGTATGGTCGCTGCTCCTGCAGGAAGCATATGGTGGGTTAAATTGCCAGTTGAGATATGTGATTGGTGTGAATGTGTGTTGAGTCTTTTTTTCTGTTTGCATGTTAAAAACAAAATATATTTGTGCATTCTTTAATGGGAGGAGATGTGTTGTGTAGTGCTTTCTGTGAGCGAATGACATGATAGAAAGTTGGTGTGTCATCATGGAATGTGTGGATGTAAGTGATGTGTGAAGGTTCCAATTGAGGCGGTTTGGGACCTCTAGCCTGGGTGATGGGACCCGGTGTTTATCACCTGCATTACAACTTTATGTAACTTTTAATAAAGATTTCTTAAGGAACCTAAGAAGGCCTACGGACTATCTTCATTACAATTACCCGACCATTACCCTAGAATCAATCCCTGAAGTTTGCCCTCTTTAATATAGATCTCCAAGGTCGGAGTCATACAATGTAACCCATTTTTTGGCCTAGGTCAGTAGATTCCCCCTGCCAGCTTTGAAGCAATATACCCTTTTTCCAGTAGTTCTATCAGCTATGGATAGTAAAGCAGAGATGTACTTTTGAGAATATCCTAATGGCCATTCCATCCAAAAACAATTGAAAGGTTCATCAGCTTGGAAACAGAGTATTCCTGAAACAAATGCAAGCATATGTGGTCATGGCACCCTGTCTAGAATTGCCAAAGGCAGTGCATGCCAAGACCAGTCTAGGCCAGCATAACAGGTTCATCTGGTGTCTAAATTATACATACTGAGTGTTTCCACCATGAGCCAAACAATTATACTCAAAACCAGTGATCTCCTGTGTTACCTGTGCTCTTAGGAACACCTCCTTACCATCTCTCCAGTTCTGCAGCCTGTCTGTACTTCATCTAGAACCACTGACACTTTAATTTATTTTTTATTTATTTTCATTTTTCAAGCGCTCACACAGCCCATGGGCATCGAGGCGCTGTTACAGGAATTGTTAGTTGACACTGTACCTGCATCTCCACTGTGATGGTCTGCATTGTACCTCAACCCTGCCAACCAATCTGCAGAGACAGCTCTGTCATGCTCAACCTTAAAAGACCCTGCCTATTGCAATGCTGATGGATCTATGTGATTTTAACAAATTCCATTACAGAGAATGCTTTTTTACTGAACCCAAAACAACTGAAAACAATCCAGATTCATTTTTTTGGGCTAGGGTTCCCTCCAAGCCCCCTGTTTTTTCTATAAGCCTTAGCCCACTCCAACCCCATCTCCACCTGTGTTCCCCTCTTACCCCACCCCCACATACATTTGTACATTTCGGTATTTTTTTAGTTGTTCATGTTTTTGGTAAAAAAGCATTCTCTGTAATGTATTCAGTAAAATCACTGGATAACAATGCTGATGCCTGGGACCCTCAGAGACATGAAGAACAGGACTTCAACCATCCCTAACAGATCAGAGTCTTTGACCAATCCAGTTAGAAACAAGCAAAGATGTTTAGATAGCAATGTGAGTACTTGACATCTAAAACCGAGGAAAGCTGAAGGGCCTTGACTGTCTTCTATTACTTCGCAACACAAACATAGCTGCTTTCTTGGCAAAGCTTGACACGGGGCAACTGATATTCACTGGGGCACGGAAAAGGTTTGTTCTGCATGGTCCCAGGTTACTGAAACCACATGATATCTGGAATAGACCGACACATATGTCACTGTAAACCCCAACATTAGCATCATGATCCTCTCTCACTTATCTAACAAGCCCTTGTTGACTTTACATCTGAACAAAGGATAATCCATAATTGTGAATGATCAGCTAGGGGTTCAACATCTAATGAGATATTGATCAAGATTGTGCATTTCTAAGTCCATGCAACCTCTGTGGCCCTATGGTTGACCCTAACACTAAGGGTTATTAAATAATGAACACTAAAACCTATACACTTGTGTTTTCGATTAAGTACACTGTCTATCTTGCACACACGTATTCTCCCTGAATCTAAGTGATATGATGTATTTAAAACATACCATTTCATGGACATACATTTTATTTCACCATTAATGTTTATTTTGTTGTTAAAGTTAAAATGTGCAAACCAAACAGTAGTCAAATGGTTGAGTTACATCATATCATGACAGTCATAGAAAGGAGAGACAAATCAAACAGCTAATATCTTTGCACTTTGGCCTTGTACAGAAATAGAAAACATTCTATAAATCACCTCTGTTGACAGAGAGTGATACATTTGATTGCAACATCAAATATCTGTTACGCTAGCCTGATATCCCCGGGGGCGCCTGGAAGGCTCTGAGATCTGGAACCCTGGATGCGTAGTTGCCCAGTGCTGAATAATGAATCTGCAATTACAGAAGGGTGGATTTGTGATAACTGTCTCTAGTGGGTGAATCTCCCACCTCCATCTGACCGATTCCCTTCCCACTGGGTTCTTTTCTCACCTTAGTTATTTGTAGGGTGAGCTATCCGTCCTGCGTTTCTTGTGCAGGGGCGCTTGACGTTTGTTGGCGAGCTGCCCGAGTTGCTTCACTGGTGCAGTACACCTTCCTTGGGCCCAGGCCTGCTGTGACCCCGAATCTGCTGGTAGGCAGGTAGATTTGTTAATTGTAAGTCTTTGTTCTGTTTATGGTGGGAATTCGTTAATGTCTTTATCTCCTTCTTTTCGGGTGCAAATGTCTTGATGCTGTCGTGCAGGATGGAGAGGCACGTTTCTAGGTAAGAGAAAGCACGAAGCACAACGCCTTTATTGTCTTTTGAAGCTAACCTGTGTTTTCTTCTTCTTCTCCTCACAGGCCGCTGTGGTGCTGCTAGTGGATGAGAGCGTGATGAAAAACAGGCCCCCGGAATCCGTTAAGGTAGTACAGCGCTGTGCCGTTGTTTAATATTGAAAGCAAACCTGACTATGTCTCTTTTCCTTTGCAGATGTTGCTGTGGTGCTCTGGATGGAAGCGTGACGTAGCGTGATGGAATTCTGGTAAGACTGATGGAATTCGATGTTTTGGAAGCGCGCGTTCTAATATTGTTTTTCCCTTTCTCGTTATTGCAGGTCCCAATGTTCGAACAGCAGCTGTGGTAGCGGTATCGTCGGAAGTCCTTAAGCTAGTACTCACAGGTGAGTGATGTTTCTTCTTCTCTCGGTTTCCACAGATTGCAGCCCAGTTCAGATGCTGATTGCTGGATGGTGTTTTCTCAGTAAAACAGAATAATCTTGTTCTTGTTCTTGCAGGATTACAGGAAGATGCTGAAGACCGTGAGCTGGACACAGTGAGCGTCACGCTGCTGGTTGCAGAATAACACGAAGCATGTTCTGTGTTCAGGGTGTGGTTTGTGTATCCCGGGTAAAGTAGTACCAGGGAAAGTAGTTCAAGGCCTGCCACACCCAAATCACTAGACCACATGGCTTTGTTCTTAGTACTAGACTGTGTGGGTGCTTCCATGTTGGATTTAAAGGTCCATGTACATAAATGGGACCTAGTTTGAACATCCCTTCCTTCCTACATATGAGCCTGGTGCCAAAGGCGCCAGGACTGGCCCCAGGAGCCCTTTTGCAGTGGTTTTAAGGCCCTCAGGGGTCTAGTGGGAGCCTGCTTGTGGCACAACCTGGGCTCCCTCACAGTGGCCATGACAGCATCCCTCAGTAGGACTATTTGTATGAAACAAAGATGAGAGGGAGAGCGAAGAAGAAGGGAATGGTCGACAGTGACAAAAGCTGCTGACAAATCAAGGTTTGATAAAGAGGGAAATGAGCAGAATGGTTAAAATGAACAGATACTTGAGAGAAGACTATACGCTCAAGAAGATTTGAGGGAAGGGTCAGGAAAGGGTTTCTTTGATAGGTAGGATAGTTGTATGTTTAAACAAAGAGGTAAAGGTAAAAAATAGCAAAGAAGAGTTGAAAGTGTGGTATGATAATGGAGAAGAAAAGGATAGACTTTAGGAATCAAGGAAGAAGGTAGGGGATCAGAGGGAGTAGTGATGGCATGAGCCTTGGAAAGAAAAAACAAGATGTTTTCGATTAAGTACACTGTCTATCTTGCACACACGTATTCTCCCTGAATCTAAGTGATATGATGTATTTAAAACATACCATTTCATGGACATACATTTTATTTCACCATTAATGTTTATTTTGTTGTTAAAGTTAAAATGTGCAAACCAAACAGTAGTCAAATGGTTGAGTTACATCATATCATGACAGTCATAGAAAGGAGAGACAAATCAAACAGCTAATATCTTTGCACTTTGGCCTTGTACAGAAATAGAAAACATTCTATAAATCACCTCTGTTGACAGAGAGTGATACATTTGATTGCAACATCAAATATCTGTTACGCTAGCCTGATATCCCCGGGGGCGCCTGGAAGGCTCTGAGATCTGGAACCCTGGATGCGTAGTTGCCCAGTGCTGAATAATGAATCTGCAATTACAGAAGGGTGGATTTGTGATAACTGTCTCTAGTGGGTGAATCTCCCACCTCCATCTGACCGATTCCCTTCCCACTGGGTTCTTTTCTCACCTTAGTTATTTGTAGGGTGAGCTATCCGTCCTGCGTTTCTTGTGCAGGGGCGCTTGACGTTTGTTGGCGAGCTGCCCGAGTTGCTTCACTGGTGCAGTACACCTTCCTTGGGCCCAGGCCTGCTGTGACCCCGAATCTGCTGGTAGGCAGGTAGATTTGTTAATTGTAAGTCTTTGTTCTGTTTATGGTGGGAATTCGTTAATGTCTTTATCTCCTTCTTTTCGGGTGCAAATGTCTTGATGCTGTCGTGCAGGATGGAGAGGCACGTTTCTAGGTAAGAGAAAGCACGAAGCACAACGCCTTTATTGTCTTTTGAAGCTAACCTGTGTTTTCTTCTTCTTCTCCTCACAGGCCGCTGTGGTGCTGCTAGTGGATGAGAGCGTGATGAAAAACAGGCCCCCGGAATCCGTTAAGGTAGTACAGCGCTGTGCCGTTGTTTAATATTGAAAGCAAACCTGACTATGTCTCTTTTCCTTTGCAGATGTTGCTGTGGTGCTCCGGATGGAAGCGTGACGTAGCGTGATGGAATTCTGGTAAGACTGATGGAATTCGATGTTTTGGAAGCGCGCGTTCTAATATTGTTTTTCCCTTTCTCGTTATTGCAGGTCCCAATGTTCGAACAGCAGCTGTGGTAGCGGTATCGTCGGAAGTCCTTAAGCTAGTACTCACAGGTGAGTGATGTTTCTTCTTCTCTCGGTTTCCACAGATTGCAGCCCAGTTCAGATGCTGATTGCTGGATGGTGTTTTCTCAGTAAAACAGAATAATCTTGTTCTTGTTCTTGCAGGATTACAGGAAGATGCTGAAGACCGTGAGCTGGACAGTGAGCGTCACGCTGCTGGTTGCAGAATAACACGAAGCATGTTCTGTGTTCAGGGTGTGGTTTGTGTATCCCGGGTAAAGTAGTACCAGGGAAAGTAGTTCAAGGCCTGCCACACCCAAATCACTAGACCACATGGCTTTGTTCTTAGTACTAGACTGTGTGGGTGCTTCCATGTTGGATTTAAAGGTCCATGTACATAAATGGGACCTAGTTTGAACATCCCTTCCTTCCTACATATGAGCCTGGTGCCAAAGGCGCCAGGACTGGCCCCAGGAGCCCTTTTGCAGTGGTTTTAAGGCCCTCAGGGGTCTAGTGGGAGCCTGCTTGTGGCACAACCTGGGCTCCCTCACAGTGGCCATGACAGCATCCCTCAGTAGGACTATTTGTATGAAACAAAGATGAGAGGGAGAGCGAAGAAGAAGGGAATGGTCGACAGTGACAAAAGCTGCTGACAAATCAAGGTTTGATAAAGAGGGAAATGAGTAGAATGGTTAAAATGAACAGATACTTGAGAGAAGACTACGCTCAAGAAGATTTGAGGGAAGGGTCAGGAAAGGGTTTCTTTGATAGGTAGGATAGTTGTATGTTTAAACAAAGAGGTAAAGGTAAAAAATAGCAAAGAAGAGTTGAAAGTGTGGTATGATAATGGAGAAGAAAAGGATAGACTTTAGGAATCAAGGAAGAAGGTAGGGGATCAGAGGGAGTAGTGATGGCATGAGCCTTGGAAAGAAAAAACAACATATCAGAAAGAGAAAGAAAACAAGACAGAAGAGAAGAAACAGAAGCAGAGGAAGAGTGGGGTAAAGAGGAAGAAGAGGAAGAGGCAGAGGAATGGAGGAAAGTTACCTTAATGGAGAAGTAAACAGCAAAGTCAGTCATAGAGAGAGAGAGAGAGACAGAGAGAGATAAGGCTGCATTGGAAAAGGGAGGAGAGAGAATGAGTTTCAAGATCTGGAAAATACAACGAGGGTATATTGGGTGGGTTGGCTACCCTCCTACTATCCTGGAATCTGTTTATAACTGCTCCCAGATCGCCATGTAAGTGCTGACTGTATCTTGTAACCTATATTTAACATGCTTGTAGCAGACTTGTATGGCCATCTTATCTTTACAATGTTAAAAAAGATGACAGACTGTTAAGCAGCGATCCATTAACATACAACATTTCGCTGAATTGATTACAGTTTTTTCAAATTAGAAAAATCATGCAAGAGTATCAACCTAACCTCCCGGACTATTGAGCTCCAAAGTACATAAAGATTTTAAAATGTAATATCTTCGGTCTTAATAATGAAAGTAAGACAACACTTTAAATGTCCTTTAGAAACAATTTTGTCCTTGTGATTATTGACTTCCATTGATTTAATACACATATTTACTACTTTTTTTTGCTGATTTTCAATAAATACGTTTCTCTTTATTATGTCATTAGTTAAAAGAATATAATGCATGTATTTGTATTGTCTTCCCTCATATGTTCATATATTCTTGATATCCATTGATTAAATCCTCAAAATTAATATAAAGTTATGCTGGTTTTTAATAACTAGTTCTTTGCTTCAATTCTTCTGTCGCCTCAAATATCCTTATTGTTTTTCCTTGTCCTTGTTTCGCTGCTTGTAGTAGCTTGTCAGGAGGTATAGTAAACATTTCAATGTAAAACCTAGGATACCAAGTATTTCAATTACATTTTCTTTTCACATATATGTATAAAGATTTATATAAAGATGTTTTAGAAGCGTTCCATTTACATAACTAACTTTTGATACCATCTTGAATGTGTTGGTAGATCTCATTATCATCTGTTTCTGAATCAAGATGAAAAGAGGAAACAAGGTAATTACTCATACCAATATCTTCAATGTTCTTCTGGATCTTTTCTCAAATATTTGTAACCTACTGATGTCAATAGTTTCTAAATCCTAATTCAAATATAGGACAATTATTGGTATACACAATTTAGACAAAAAGAAGGAAAGTAACACCGATTACATTTCATTTTTAGGGAAACGCTATTCAAGATCAGCAAACCATGAAGAACTGGAACCCATAACCATAAGATGTACATGCATATTCAATATGAACTTGTTTCATACTTTCTTTATTAAAATTGGATTATATGAATGGAATTACGAAATAACTAAAACAAAAGTAAGATATTAAACATTCAAATATTTTTCAAATATCTGTGTATGTTTTATTGTGTTTTTCTTGAATAATGAGAGTAAACTGACACCTTTTTACTGAATTGCAGAAAGGTGGGCACCATCCTTTTCTCTGCTTTTCTGTTTTTCTGTCAGAATTATCAATTTATCAATGTTCAATAATAATATATGGCGCACTCCAGATCCACCATGCACATTAGCAAAAACATTAAAACAAAACTAAAACCCTGGAAACCTCTCAAGGTTCTAGTTGTGCCCCTGTAGTACAAGTTCTATACTTCAATTTATGTATATTTTCCCTCAAAAGAAATGAAAATTCTTTACTCCTTCTTTGCCACAAATATAAAAGATTTGTCTATTGATGTCTTCACATCCCTTCAATAGATAACAAGGCTGATAGTGATTGGCCAATGCAATTCGGACATAAAATCCATCTTCAGGACATCAAACTGTCATCTGGCTGAGATGGAGAGTGCCTCAAAGGGATATGTTAAAAACATGCACAAGCTATCTTTCCTTCAAGAAAACATGGGCAACGCTGTATAAACGTGTCCTACTCCTAAATGTAGAGTCTGACAGTTATCAGTGTCAAACAACACTGTTCCCCACAAGAGCTGTGTAAACATGAGAACACGTTTATCAAAAAGTCATAAAAAGAGAAATTAGACAACGTGTTCCTTTCAATGGAAAGCAACACTGAGACCTAAAGGAAGTCTAGTGTTTCTGAATGTGTAGTATGCGCCATAGCCACAAGGATAATGGAAAAAGGTGCACTGAACTGCTGAATTCCTCATCCCTCTCTCCTGCTGCATTTGAATGAGATTTCTTCAGAAAGGAAAGGAAAAAAGTATAAACAAGATCTAAAAAGGTTAAATAAATGATATCAGGAAATGTAAAACTTAATGCAGGGAATTGGACATTAATGGAGGGGAAAAATGGAATAGGTGGGGACTGAGGGCTGGGCCACAGGAGGAAAGGTACATAAGGCGGAAGTCAAGATACCTCCCTAAGTGAACAATTTACATGCCAGTAAGAATGGAATATAGAATAACAGGAAGAATATAATCAAAAGAGCCAGAACTATCGGACAGGGGTATCAGTGGCATAGCCCTGCTAGTCCATGTCCCCGGGGAGCCCCTGGTCCTCAGCACTCTGATTTCAGAAATACTTTGTTTCAGTTGTGGTTGTTGTACGAGATAGAGGCATTCCAGCTCCACTGTTCATGTCGGGAACCAGAAAGCTCTCCCTGCTTCTTGGTCCTGGCTGCATGGACATTGGATGATGTACTTTCTCATATGATCTATTGATTAATAGTTGATCTGTATCAGTATTGAGGATTTTAGGATGTCAAAGAGGAAGACAACTTCACATCTCTTATCCCCTAAAATGGCTAAATGGTCCATGGCTGTTACAAGGATGATTACAGAGGCAAGACAACTCATTCATGAAATTGAAAACCTCCTGTAATGACTTCACTCGTGTCTTACCAAGGTGGGTAGTGTAAAGATTGGTGTTTCTAGCTGTGTCATATGGGGAAATTATGATATTTTGAAAATAGATGAGACAGCTGAATTAGAAAAGAGGGGAATAAACCTCTCAGTAAGCCTAAATAGTAAAACTATACTAGGTAATGAGGTGGTGCCCCCTGGCGTGGGAGCTGGGACCCATGAATAGCTACCATCACTTACAACCCTAGATTTACTCAGTGAGGTTCACCCTGTGAATGAAATTCTGGGGACCTGATACAGGATGGGGCTAAAAACTACAACACCCCAGCAGATGTTCTTAATACGGTTAGTGAAGTGGTTGCCAGAGTAAATTAGTAAGCCAGCAAATTCCTTTGGTTGTTGATGTTGACAATGATGTCCCATTGAATAGGATGTTTCACTTTTATATACTTGTCTCCAATAGATTTGAGGCCCTTGTTACTAAAAGTGCTCCAAACCTTTAACAGGAGTTCTAGAATTACCCAAGTGCTGAGATATTTGATAAGAGGAATATTGAGTATTGCATGTCAACAAATTGTAACTCTACAAATGGGTCAGATAATACACTGCTCACAAATCGTAGCAGCTGTAGGAAATTATTAGAAGAGATATCAGTTTTTAAAATTCTATTATGTACTATTCAGGGGGACCTGAAGGACTTAATGGCTATTTTGGTTACTAATCCTGGCTCTGATGAAAGATACTGTAAAACACAGAATCAGGACATTCTGACCCTCATTATATAGGCATCAAATGGTTGCGTCTTCCAAAGAAACCTTTCAATGTACAACGCTGTTCATACTCGTACCTTAAGCAAGTTGAGGGGACAGCCTCAGGAAGATACTTTATTCGCACCTGGAAAAGGGTGCTCTGCGAATCAGGTGGCTTGGATTGCGGGAGACAACACACAGTTGTGCTTTCAAGACATCTGAGACTTTTACCCAGGTACCACCATCATGATTGTGCAGAGGCAACAGGGAATCACGCCCTGTTGCCTTCTTATGTCCTCCTTCCCCCACCGCTCCAATAGGTCCTGCTCCCGTCCCTCCGCCCTCCCTCCTTCCCCACTTAACTGCTGGACCAAAGCTTTGAGCCCCAGTCACAGCACTCCGTCCCACCCCCTGTGGCCAGAGTAAGTAGAAAAGGGACTAAGTTCCAATTTGTTTTTTTTACAGGCGATTGGGCTCACACAATATGCAAAGAGCTCTTCTCCTGTTGAAAAACAAAACAATAAATAAACTCTTTGCCCTCGGATGAGTCCCGGGCTGAAAACAGAGTGATTGCTACATTCATGACAGAGGTGACCATTATAACAGATATAAATATTCAGGGAATAGACCACTGCCACCTAGGGGGAAGGGTAGCATGAGGCTCTCCACTGTATCTAATAATGGCTCTGCTCATACCCATTTACTGCAATGTGAAACCATAAAAAAACCTTTAGTCTCTAGCTCTCTCATAAGAGGGTTGTCAAAAAATGTAGTCAGGCCCACTGTGCCATTAATTGGCAGTAATGATGGGATGACTAGCTTGACACTTAATGTATCTACATTGTCTTTGGTTATTAGAGAATATTGAGTCATTACAATATTCATTGGATAAGGCACATTAGGGGCTGCTACTCTGTAATACAAGAAGACATTTTAAGATGCATATGCATAAAGCACTGCACTAATCAAGTAAAGATCAGTGTTGATTATAAGAAATAGTTTCTTTCATTTTAAAGACACTGATGCTGTGGCCAAAATATCACCCACCACGATACAAATACTTGGGTTATTTGGGGCAACAAGACAAGTATTGTTAATGATGAAGTATTTCCTGCAGAGCTGATGTCAGTGGCACTAGCATCAATGGAGTTGATTGAGAAATAGGCCAATCACATAGGGCCTCATTACACGGTAGGCGGTAGGGACATACCGTTACCGGTAAGGGATTACCGATATCGGTAAATCCCCTCCCCAATCACGACCCGGACATACCGCTATTAGCGGCACCGCAAAGTACGGTGGCACTATTAGCGGCAAGTCCGTGAGCGCGCGGCCCCTCAGACCGGAAATAGCGGCATAGCGCTAATATCACGGCATCACGAGCCATGCGTACATGGCAATACCGGCATGTACTAGACCCAAAGAACCCTTACCGGCAAGGCGCTAATACCGGCATCGCGAACCACACGTTAAAAGAGCACAGCAGAGTTCCAACCTGCCACAGGTGGACAAAATCAGCACAGGTGGAGGCAATGGAGACTGGCAGCACAAAAGAGCACACCACACCCCTCCCCACACCCATTCCCACACCAAGATGGATGCAATACTAGCAGCATTACATGGGCTAGAGGACATGATTGCTGTGCAGCAGCTACAACAACAGGCAGCACAGAGGAGACGCAGGAGGAGGAGGAGGAGGGCAAGACAGGCGCAGCAAGCACCACCAGTGCACCTAGTGATACCACAGAGGCAGCCACCAATTCCCAGGATCAGAGCCAGTCCAGTCAACCTAACCCCTGAGCAGATACACACCCTGTACCGTCTGGACTGGGATACCATCACCACCATAGTAGACATGATATACAACGACATTGTGAGTCTCATTGACATCCGTACTGCCATCCCCCCTCTACTGAAGGTAGTAACAGTGCTCCACTTCTTGGCCACAGGCACCTACCAGCATACGGTAGGTCAGATGCATGGCATATCACAACCAGTATTCTCACGCACACTGAACCAGGTGCTCGATGCCCTCCTGCAGCACACAAGTCAACACATATACATGCCACGGACTGCCCAGGAGATCTCCAACACCAAAGTTGGCTTCCATTCACTGGCAGGCATCCCAAGTTGCATCGGGGCCATCGACTGTACCCATGTAGAACTGCTGGTCCCACATGCCAATGAGGTAGTGTACCGTAACAGAAAGCAATACCACTCCATCAACGTCCAAATGGTATGTGACTCCAATAAGATCATCACACATTGCTGTGCCCGATATCCCGGTTCAACCCATGATGCAATGGTCCTGCGGAACTCGACAATACCACGATACATGGAGCGACATGCTGGACAACGTTCGTGGCTACTTGGTGAGTAGCAGGCTGACCACATGTCAGTGTGATGTGGATTGTGAGTGGGGGGGGGAGATGCATACTCCAACTGGCCGTGAATGGGGGGGGGGGGAGATGCATACTCCAACTGTGCGTGAACTTGTGTCATGAGAAGAATGGACATACATATTTGCATCACTGTACAGTGAGGCAGCCCACAATGGACCAGAGACAAAACCACATGCCGGAAGTGAGTGCCACGGCAAACATATCAATCCATTACGCCAAACAGGCCATTCCAAACAACATGCACACCGCACAACACACCATTCCCCCATTACACAAATCAGCAACATGCATATCAAAATCACAACTGAAATGTACGCTGAACTACATCAGAAATGGTCCGCGCACATGAGTGCATACAAATGGATCCCCTGTAGCCATTGTGGTGAGGCACACCCGTACCCCACCACAGAATTGCCATCAAACAGCATGGGGACATCAACTAAGGAATGGCAGTGAACTAGCAGTGTGGCACTAACGTTGCCAGGGCCAGGAAACACAAATCACTTAAACTCTGGCGGGACATGGCAATCCCTGCTGTATGCATGCATGGTGCATGTCCACTTGCAAGGACCACCTCACCTTCCCACATTGCAGTTACCCTGATTGCCATGCGTGCTTGGATCAGTGGATGTCGTTTAATATGCAATGTTTGTTTGTGTGACATGTGCACGCTCCACATTATGTAGACACTTACACATACCCATTGTTGCACCCATGCAGGTGATGCAGGTTATCCCCTGAAGAGGTGGCTCCTTACCCCTGTGCGGAACCCACAGAACAGGCACGAAGAGGACTACAATCATGCACACACCCGTACCCGCGTGGTGATCGAGCAGACATTCGGCCTATTGAAGGAACGCTTCCGGTGCCTCAGCAGGTCGGGCGGGGCACTCCTGTACGGGCATGAGAAGGTGGCCAAGATCACCATGGCATGTGTCATGCTTCACAATATGTGTATCAGACGGAATGTGCCAATGCCCCCTGACATAGAACTGCGACCACCGTCTGAGGATGATGACGGGGATGAGGATGGAGGAGAGGGGGCTGCAGGTCATGCAGGTGGCGATGCCCATGAGGGACGTGCTGTGCGGCAGCACCTGATAGACCATTGTTTCTGATGCACATGGATTAGGAGGGTGCAATTGGTGTTCAGCTCAGGGCACGGGGTGTATGGAGGACATAATCACAGTGCACCCTTCAACAATGAAACACACATACACAATTATCAATGTCGAGTCATGTGATTATCCATGCCATTACGTCTGTATTGAGCATTATGACATTCAAACGTGCATGTACCCTCCACCCAAAACACCCTCACCCCCCTCCCCCCACAACTCCCCCAAACACCCTCACCCCCCTCCCCCCACAACTCCCCCAAACACCCTCACCCCCCTCCCCCCACAACTCCCCCAAACACCCTCCCCCCCCTCCCCCCACAACTCCCCCAAACACCCTCACCCCCCTTCCCCCACAACTCCACCGAACATGGTGTGCACATCAGTGCTGCATTAGTTCCCAAGTGTCAACAGGGACAGGCTGGCCCTACTTCCCTCCTCCACTACCACCATTGGGGGGTTGTGAGTCTGACCGCCGCAAGGACCGGCTGGACCTGCGCAGGATGGTTGTCTGGTCGGAGCTAGTAGACGAGGGCGTGGCTGGTTGATCTGCTCCCTGTGAGTGACGCATGCTCTCCATCGCCTCAGCAATGCGCGTTAGGACCTGCCTCACAGCGGCCATCTCCTCACATAGGCGCGTCGTGTTGCTGTCCATGGCAGCTTTCATGTCCCTTGACAACCCCCGGATCTCCTCCCTGGTCGAGGCAGCCTCGCTCACTTGCCGGGCAACCAGGGCATTGAGCTCCTCCTGGCGCTGGCGTATCAGGCTCATGGTGTCGTCTGCGGCCCTGCCCCTGTTACTCCTCGGCGCAGCTTGCTGCATGTGGCCGACATCAGGTGAGCTCGCCACGGGACTGAATGACCCATCCATTGCATCTCCGGCATGCACCTCATGGATGTTGCCATTGGATGTGTTGCATGGGCTGTGGAGTGGGGACAGCTGGGGGCTGGGTGTACGCTGCCCTTCCGGTGTCGGACATGGGTCGTCCACATCACTCATAGGTGCCGTGGCTGCTGCTTCCCCAACGGAGCTATTGGCTGCGGACGGCGTGCCTTCTGGCACTGGCTCCTGAGTGGTGGGGGTGGGTGGTGGGGGTGCTGCCACAGTGTCGGATGGCATTTCGACCCTTGGTGTGGTCGTTGCGTGGGTGGCTTTTGTACGCTGGGCCACTCCAGATATCCCAGTGCCCCTCGATGTACTGGGCCTGGTGCCTGCATCCTTTCCCTTGGCCTGCTTTTTGGGTGGTGGGGCCTGCGTTGCAGCGTCCAGCTCCTCACTGTCAGATTGTGACCCTGTGGGGGAGCAAGACAGGGATAACATCAGTGATGGGTCAACGTGCATCATGCATATGTTGTTGTTGCTGCAGTTCTTTGGATTTGGACATCTACTTTGGGCCTGCAGGTTGTTGGCCAGATGGGTGGGTCATCCGGACATGTGTCAGGGTGACACGTGTGTGAGGTGCTGCATGCATGTGGTTGTGTGGGGATGTGCAGGGCATATATGCAGGGTTGTGTACATGTGTGTGTGATGACCCCATCCATTAGCTGATTCCCAATTCACATTTAGGGGAGGGACTCATGCTTGGCATTGCTGTGTCTTGCGTGGTCACTCACCTCCGTCTGACGTTGTTGCCACACCACACTCCATTCGGCCCACTCCCTCGATGGATTCTATGCCAATGGTGCTGGCACATGTCTCCTCCCACTCCTGCATCTTCATCGGGGATCCACCTCCGCCTCCTGTGCCCATGGCCAGATTCCTGTTGGCCGATAAAATGCTGCGTACACGGAGGCGCAGATCATCCCACCGCTTGCGCACGTCCTTTACGGTGCGGGGGGTGGAGCCCACCGCACTGACTTTCTGCGCCACCTCAGCCCAGATTTCCTTTTTTCTCAGGAGTGCCGGGCGCCGCATGTCGCTAGCGAACACTACATCTGCATTTGCAGCCAGGGTGTCTGCCAGCATTTTCAATTCCTCATTTGAGAAGCGTTCTTTGCGCTGGCGCGCATCGGCTTTCTTTAGGGCCTTGGGCATTGTTTGTTCTTCTGGGATGTGGTTTTGCCAGTCGTGGTGTTGCTGCAGGTCCTGAGTGCAGGGGATGGCAATGGATTGTGTTTTTAAAGATGGCCGCCGGGCTCTTTCCCGTTCCGGTGCGATGACGCTATTTCCGGTTCCGGTGTTTTACGGTGACCGCTAATAGCAGTGACCGCTAACAGCGGTGGCCGCTAATAGCGTGCAGCATGAGGGCGGAGGTGCTATCAGCACTTTGGTCGGAGCCGGTAAGGTGCTTTTCCGCCATGGCGGTGGGGTCATTTACCGTCATGGCCCTATGCGCGTGTCCGCTAACTCGTAATGTGACGCTATTAGCGGTCTCCTACGATGGCGGACACGCTAATGGCGCCATGACGGTAAATCACATTTTTTAGCGCCTACCGTGTAATGAGGCCCATCGTCTCATTAACTCCAATATATCTGAGAAAATAGATTCTCATACAGAAGGAGATTTACGCATAATTTCATGGATTGTTCCTAGGATATCAAAAAACATAGGTTTGGCAGAAAAAGTCACAAAACCACAGCGCTTGTATGAATAAATATTAAGAGTGCACATAGGCCGCAGGTGCCTGAGAGGTGTGGGAGTACTGCCAAGTACAACCCACTGTTGTGGAAACAATTAGAGCATGGGGAATTCTGAGTCGCACTGTGCCCAAGAGTGCAATATAGGCATGTGTTGCAAGTAATTGAAGAGAGATGTGGTTATAAATCCAATGGATTTATTTGCAAAGTAGCCTTGATGAGTTGTGGTATAATTTTCTGAGAGATTATTTTATTATTTTCTTTAAGGAAACTTAAGAGCTTCAGACAAAATACTTTCAGGGTTATACTATGCATTTTTTTCCTTCTTTGAAAGGGTCAATTGGGCAACCCAGTGCTGCGATTTTAGTCTGGATACCAGATTTAATTGGGTAATAAAGTAGTTCCTGTGACACACAAGAAAGACACATAAAAAACAAAGATAAACACAAGCATTCTCTTGCTTAAGTTTTACAATATACCCAATGTAGGAACAGGGAAGAGGGAACAGGAAGGTCTATATAATTACAGATCAGGTTGAGAAGTCGAGAAACGTTACCCTATATAATCGCATGAATTTTGTCATTGGCGACTTGAACCTCTAATTTGAGCCTTTATCTGCATTGATCGCTATCTGTGAAGAGGAGGATTTAGAATGGGACATCTCAGAGCTTCAGGCAATATGCCAGAGAAGATTGCATCGGGATGGAACATTTTAGTCATATTGATTATATCCTCACTGACCTTATGTTGTGAAAGTCGGTCAAGGGTCTTTCAGTTTTAGATTGGCAAGTAGCGATCATCGACCTTTGGCATCAGTAATGTTTCACTTATTGGACTGTCATCCTGATACCCCATAGAATTGTGCACCAATAGTTGCAAATTGTGACACTCACCCTCACAGGGGAGCATCTTGTTACTGAAAACATAATACCAAGTATTTATAAGGCTATGCTATCATCATTGGGAGGGTTTTTTCAGAACCTACCATCATTAATGAAGAAGTATTGACTATGTATGAGGATATCGTATTAAGGATCCAGCCATTTATCACTAAGACAGGTGTAACAGTAATACACATAATGCTGAAGATCAATACCTGATACAATAAGGAATGTACACTTGCTAAAACCCACCTGAGGTAATTATAGAAAATTGAATGATAGGAAGAAATGGGAGTTTGCTGAAGTGAAATGGGAAATGCTTTACCTTGCCATCAATGATCAAAATAATGTGCGATTTTGGAAGTTATTTCGAATTGGGGTTATGAGGGTATCCCCTTCTTGTATCCCTGAGAATGTTTGGTTTACTAACTTCTAAGAATTTTACAAAGAATCCAGAAGTTTTTATATATTGAATGAGTTCAGTACAGAGAGGAACAGTGGTTCCTGTTGTCTGGTTGAGTTTTCCTATCAGGAGGTAGCTGCCGCAATCATGGCAAGAAAAGCATTAAAGCCCCAATTCCCAACAAGATTCCACAAGACATTTTTAAAACAATATGGTAATTTTTTTAATTATGTTTATTTAATGCTATCACTTCCTCAGTGGCCATTCCACCTTTGTGGACAAATGCAGAAATTGTCTCTGTTTACAAAAAAGGAGGACTTTAAGATCCAATTACCACCTAATAACTTTATTGGATGGGGCAGGGAAGATATTTGCCATAATCTTATTAGAAAGATTAAAAGCTTGAATCGAAGAGAATAATGCTATTTCCCATGTGCAGGCTGGGTTCCAGTCTGGACTGAGCACTACTTTTTTTTTTTTTTTTATTCCCATTGTTTATAACCTCATAGGTTTTTACAACATGTTTTAAAATTTTTCTTTCCCAGTTGCGCCTTTTGTTTAGTATCTACCTAGGGACACCACTCCTATGGATTCCTGTCTCTTATTCTGAGCTCGCGAGCCGGCCAGACGTGTGCGCCTCCTCAGCGGGTCCCTGTAGGCTCTTACAGGTTCAATTTGGCCCATTAGCTCTTTGCAGAGCGACAGTCAAAAACTTCGCGGCTGTCCTGGACCATTTAGCCGAGTCCCCGGCTATCAGCCGTGACCAGGAGGTTTCCTCATCCAACGTCTTGGCTTCATTGAAGAGTGGTGTCAGATAGGATTGTCTCTCATCGGATAGTGCTGGACAGATCATTAGCAGGTGTCGAAGTGATTCTTGGTTGTCCGGCGTACTGCATAGCCGACACTCCGCTAATGGGGACAGCGCTCTATTAAATAGAATTTCTCTAGTAGGGAGTAAGTTTAGCCGAGCCCGCATAAAGGTTCGTCTTAGATTTTTTTCCGGGAACTTATCACAGTACTTCAAAGGTTCCTTTAGGCGATTGTACGAAGGAGGTAGATGCATTAGAGATTTATAAGAAAGAGCTTTTTCGTTTGTACAGATCCAATCTTACTGAGCACTACTAACCAGGGATTTGTAGGGTAACTCCACAACAACCAGACATAGAAAAAAACAACCTGCTAGGGAAAATGGCTAGACACATCCTTTCCCTAGAAGAACAAGAGCTTTATTTTATGTACAAAAAGGAATGGACGACAGTGCATTACAAGTCCACTGTCACAGAGCTCTCGCTCTCTCCTCAAAGATGGAGTTCATCTTATAAATGTACAGCTCGTCATTCATGATGCGCTCGATATACAGAAGTCATCCCCCACCCTCGTTGACTGCTGCCTATTTACATTTTAATGGTTACCTATATCCCCTTATCCATTGGTCGTGTCATCTTCTCCTTTATCTTTACCACACGTGGGTAATGTTCTTTTCCAACTGCAAAGTAATTGGTTAGGCTGCAAAGGCACAACCCTGCCATTTCATCCTAACCACTTCATGTGAACCTGGTCATCAACATGAACTCGGCAGATGACTTTGAGATCAGCCTGGTCCTTGCAAGCAAAGCAACTCTTTTCTCATCCGAGACATGGAGGTGCCCCCATCATGCCTCCCCACTGTATTGGCATCAACATTTTGCTTTCCTTGGCAGAAATCACGGACCTTGTTGTACTCAGCTCTTCCTGTATCAGTTACCACTCCCGTGATGTAAGCCCAGTGTCCCACTACTCCGTCTCCTTCTTGAAGGATTTAAGAATGTTATTCTGGTGCATCTGGCAGTTCAAATAGAATAATCATCATTCTGGGGGGCGCTAGTGTCCTAAATCTTGGTTCAGGTTTTGGTAACCCAAGTCCTCTGCCCCGGCTCCCATGAGTGTAGCCTTCCTACTGGGCCGCAGCCCTTCTCTCATTCAGCTGCTCAGATTCCTACCCAATTGTTCAAGGGTCTAACCTGATACATTTATGTGTGGGTGTACGTGCGTGTCCCTTGCCGCACCTGGGAATTGGAATGTGATAATTGAACAAGAGCTGAGGCCTCATTGGTCTGTGTCTCCGAAACGGCCTGTGAGGATTCAGGCCTACTCCTAAATGTAGTACCAGTTCATGTCATATCGACTGCGCACATGTACTATACATAACACTATCAAAAGGCCAATGGTTAGTTCTCTCCTGCATCATTTCCTACAATCCCTATGTCTTTTCATCAGTTACTTCCACCTCTAGAATTCCCCCTCCCCCACACCACCCGTTACGCATTCTCCATGTTTTAATATATTTTCTGCAATTTAAATCATTTGGGGGTGCAGCGATCTCAACGTGCATCCCAACAGATTACATTTTTTCTTCAAGTACTGAAATATGTAACGCTGAGGAATCCTCATTTCTATGCCTTGTTTATCTATTTGATGAATGAATACCTTTGATGGTGTCCCACCTGTGAAATGTGCTAAAAACTCTTGATGACCCTTCTGCACTGATTAAAGCACTAAAGGCACTTTACAACAATAATTCCTATGCTACCACCCCTAAAAAGGGATTGGGGTGAGGTGCGAATTGGCACTCACTCTTTTTTCTTTATTTATTAATGGTGTCATCGAAAAACGTTTGTCCACTCCCACAGATGCCCCTAGTCTGGGAAAGGACAAACTTCCAGCTCTCCTAATATGCAGGTCATGCTGTCCCAGCATCCCTTGCTCCTATGGACTTAAATGATAGGTTATTTATAACGTGCTTAATATCCAGAGGTGTTTAAGCGCGGACCCGGGGTTCGAACATGTGTTGCTCAGTGTCTTCTTGCTTCCAAGACGCGCACGTTGCCGCTGAGCTATCCTCCCGAGTCAAAGAAACAAATGATCCGGTTCAGTGACTTCTGTACCTCTGACGTTCCCAACAAAAATCATGCAAAAAGCCAAATCTATAGCCCTGTCACTAGTGGTTAAAAGGAAAAAGCCCATACTGGCACTCGCATGGAGAGGTCGTTGAGCAGTTACATTCTGCGACTACCTTGGTATCAGATAGCGGTGGATGGATTGTGGTAGAGGGAAGCTGCAGCTGGAAAATTCCAACCTTTTTCTTGTTAGATATAGTTCGTCCATTGTCAGATTTATGAGGAATCTTGGGAATGGAGCAGTGTGTCCAACCTTAAGAATTGTCCAGTTGCAAGTAAGACAGGCAGCACTATATGTGTCAGAGATTCGGGGCCGGCCCGTTTGCTTGACTTTATCGGTCTCAGAAAATGTTCAACTTGCACTCAAGGTCAGTCTGAAAAGTATTGATCGCATAATTGCATTGAAGCTCCTTCTCCACAGGGAAGGCATTGGGTCCTCCCCATAGCTAATAAAATACAGGGAAGTTTTGCAGGACCTCCTTGTGCAGGAGGATGGCCGTTCACTTGCCTGGTGTAGCCATGTACAGCACTTAGCAAATTATACAGACCACCCTGAATTTATGGGCTTAACCACCAGCTATTGATTTAACAGCAAAGAAGATGGTTAAATGGCCATTCATAAAAACTGGAGGACTGTATGGTTAGTCAACTTAGAAGTTCGAATTTGGCATCAGGGTATTGGGAATGTAAACTTGCCTTCGGTTATGAGTCTTATTTTATTACACATTATTTTGCAACCGCTCTCCCTTTTTTGAATTTATGGTTGGTATTTTACCTCTGCCACATCATATTAAATCATAGGTTCCTGGGCAGTTTGATCTTTGTCTTGACTGTTTAAATGAAGTGGAAACTGAAAAACATTTTTTATAACTTGTTCCCTTATATTGAAGGTTGAGAGCTGTGCATTTAAAACCTTTGTTTATCAGCAGCGGCATTTGTAATGTTATAACTGCCAAGCTATTCTGTTAAAGGGCAAACGCTGATAGCTCTGCATTTGCTGTTAACAAATGTATTCGGAGAGCATGGCTTAGAAGAAAATCATATTTGAGCATCACAAGTAGATAGGTTCTTTTGATGCATCATCTATTTCATAATATTATTGCAAATATTTATTTCTGATGAATTATAAAAGATCATGGACCTCATTCCAAGTTTTACTGTTCCCGCCACTTGGTCTGGCGGATTTACCGCCAGAATACAAGTGGTGGTAGGCGATGTTAGTCCCCATTTATTGGAGTCCTTAGGACTTCATGGGGATGTCGGCGGAATTACTGCCAGCGGTAATTCTGCCGATTTTGCCTATTTTTGGTGGTAAAGCAGTGGAGTAACCGCCAGCTTTTTGCTGGAGGTAAATCCTCCACTTCGCCACCGAAAACATTGGTAACAGAATGAATGCTCAGTTACCACCGTTTTTTACCACACTGCTGTACTTGTAATGAGGCCCAATGTTTTATCAAGATATTATTGTTAATGTTTGAACTGTTAATGTTGTATTGTGTTATTTGTGAAATAATGGCGTTTTTGTCAAATAAAGGCTATGGCCCTCATTATGACCCTTGCGGAAATCGAAAAACGATGGCGGAAATGCAATACCGCCATCGAATAGCGCTCGGTGCGATCATGACCCGTCACCGTAAAGTACGATGCCATTAGCGACACCGTAGTGAACGCCAACACTAACTGCACCAAGTACGCGCACACGCGCCATGCCAAACCGTAATTACCACCATGGCGCAACGGTACGCAAATTCTGACCCTAGCGGACATGCACCTAACGCCATCAAGCATGGCGGAAAGTACCATTCCGCCATGGTGAGAAGTACGGCATCGCGAACCAACCGTAAACGGCCCTACTGAGTGCCTGTACACCACTCCCTGGCCACATTGCACAACTCCTCGTAGGTGCAATGAAGTCACACAATGCAACCAGTGAAATGTACAAGTCATCCATGCCTGCCAACGAACAAATGAATCTAGGGGCTCCAAGTGCCTTGTGAGTGGCCATCCATATTTGCCATGGCACCATTGCCGCACTGATGCAGCACAGGCATGTGAAGGGTCAAGTCCAGCAACATGAACAGAAAAATGAGACAAACAAAAACAGGCCCCCCCATCGACTGACACCAGTGTAAGGCAACATTCAAAGCAGTATCCTGAGTGAGACTGCACCAGCCCTGTACTCCTGCCAGTAAACAAACCAACCATCAGCATAAGCATGTACCACACAAGTTGGCAGAGTGACTGAGCAGCCAGGCTCATCTCAAGAGGGGCCAATGGGAGCTGCAGGGCACAGATGGCACGAATACAGAAGCCATTAAAATGGACATGACCTCAGTCTCCCTCCAAGAAACGCACGCAAACACAGGCACCTGTGACCAGCCATATTCTGATAATCACATCATTCCACCAATCCACCTGGCTGACCGGCATCTGTTACACAAAAGCTAATCCCCCGCCCCTGAGCATGACATCATTAAAACAGTCATAATGGCAGCCCCTATCCCTGACCTCACTGGGCTTCGTAGGCAAACGCGCCCAGTACAGTACCACGCAACTATACTCCGAAGCTGGAACCAATGCAGATCTCCTCACAATACATCGCTCCACAAATAGGAATATGCTACATCACTTGCAAAGAAGAACGCTACACGGTTCATATCAGAATAGAAATTTAATGCACAACAAAATCACCAAGCCCATACAGCCATTAGGTCATGAACTCCAAAATATATTTCATCATTGTGGGCTGCATCCGCAATAAATGACCAGCTTCTTCTTGTGTGACGCCCTGTTCCTTCATGGTACACAGGGGCTACATTCACGTTCAAAAAGGCAACATGGAAGCGCCTAGAACCGCAGGCCGTCCCATTAGGTAGGCACTAGTCCAGCTGAAAGGCCGAAATGTTGCTCCTAGCCACTAGTACTGCGTAAGGGCATGTGGCCCATTGGCGATCGTCCCATAAGATCGTAATGGTGCTCCACTGATTAACACGAAGCAGCAGGTGTCGGGAGTAAAATCCATCTGCAGGAGTGGCATACAGATGGCAGTGGCAAAAGGGGAGGAGATACCTGTCACCCAAATGAAATGAAAAAGAATAGTATGGGCATCCGAACTTCATTTGAATTACTCACTTCAATGATCACACTAAATCCACAGCCATATGCATGCTAGCCCACTCCAAAGGATTATTTCCACCCAAAAACCACTTGCGAATCATAACTATATATATCGAGGTGAAAACACTATTACAAACGAGTGTTTTTGTGCATGCGTCTGTTAAAACAGAATCCATTAGATGGGATCAGTAACGTGCATAGACACAAGTGTTTGAAGGCGCGTCGAGACAGGGAGGGTTCAACAAGGGCAGATAGACGATGGTCCCACTATGGCAGCTCTGCATCACATAGCGCAGGGGAGGTGGATAGATTCCAAAAAGCCCTGTACATGGCAAACTCTCTATTAAATCATCTGTCCATGCATCCATACATCATTCCCTCATCCCGTAATGAAAACGCCTGATTTTATACTCACATAACATGTGAAATTTCCATTGAGTCTGTGCGTTATGCAGTCTGCAAAATCCACTGTGCTCCAGCCCGTAATTCCAGTGTTGTGAAGTAACATGTATTTGGGAACGTCCGGCCTCATCGTCCACTACGCTATTGCGCATCCCATACTATTCATATCAATCATTGCATTCTCGCCATGGCCCCTGTCCCAAGGACATTGAACAATAGAACGTTATATTTGCAGTCAGACCTGTGGGCATCTCCTCGCCGCTAGCTGAAAACCAAAAGCGCCGTCCTTCGAATTCCTCATTTGCAACATCACGTCGAAAAGGCATCTGTGACCGCTTGAAATCACAAATTCATCCATCTAGTGCGGCAGTGTGTGGAAATGGCAACTGGCTTCACTCACAAATGGGACGCCCCGCCCGTCGGTGAACCTCGGTACAGTGTTGCATGAGGGTCCACCGTTAATCGAGTACTACATTCCACTGACCCTTCACAAGTCTGTTCGCGACTGCAAAGATAGTATGTGAAACAATGGGACCATAGCAGAATGAACATATGAACCAATATTACACTGCCATCGGGAACAAATACATGATTGTAATAG
The DNA here is from genome assembly GCF_040938575.1 of Ambystoma mexicanum. Taxonomy (NCBI): domain Eukaryota; kingdom Metazoa; phylum Chordata; class Amphibia; order Caudata; family Ambystomatidae; genus Ambystoma; species Ambystoma mexicanum. Next base: position 757,498,496 of record NC_090927.1, on the reverse strand, counting down.
CAAGATGCCATTCGTCGAATTGCAGCGTTGTGTGCGGGACCTGCTCGACCAAAGGGGATTGCAGCTTGCACAGGTGGAATGAATCACCACAGGTGGAGGCTATACAGCCTGAAAACACATAAATTGCACACCCAACCCCCTCCCACAACCACACCCACTCCGAAATGCTACCGGCAGGACTAGCGATGTTGGCCCTGGGGGACCTGATAGCACTGCAAGTACTCCAACTTCAAGAAGAAGACGAACACCAACTACTACAACCACCGGCCGCATGGAGGAGACGCAGGAGGAGGAGGAGGGCAAGGCAGGGCCAGCAAGGGCCGCCAGCACAGCCACTACCACCACGCAGGCAGCCCGCAATCCCACGCCTCCGAGCACATCCGTTCAACCTCACTGATGAGCAGATCCACACCCTCTACCGTTTGGACCGGGACACCATAACCGCCATTGTGGACATGACACAGGCTGACCTTGTCAGCATGATAGATAGCCCAACCGCCATCCCACCCCTACTGAAGGTGGTGTCTGTACTCCACTTCCTGGCCACAGGCACCTAACAGCACACAGTCGGACAGTTGCATGGCATTTCACAGCCAGTGTTCTCACGGACACTATTGCAAGTGCTCGATGCCCTCCTGAGGCACGCAGACGACTACATCTCTCTACCACGCTCGGAGCAGGAAATTACGAACACAAAAGTGGGATTCCATGCACTCGGCGGCATACCGGGTTGCATTGGTGCCATCGACTGCACCCATGTGGAATTGGTCGTCCCACATGCCATGGAGGCCCAGTACCGCAACCGAAAACAATTTCATTCTCTGAATGTACAAATGGTGTGTGACTCCAACAGGATCATTACACATTGTTGTGCCCGATTTCCTGGATCAACCCATGATTCTATGGTCTTGAGGAACTCTACAATACCACGCTACATGGAGCGACACGCAGGGAACAGATCCTGGCTACTCGGTGAGTCTCATTTCAAGCATGATAATGTGGGGTATGTGATGCGGCAATGACCTGGCAGGAAGGGGGGGGTGCGTACGTAGCAATGTCATTCCACAAACATCCTTTATTGTCCACATACAGGTGATGCCGGGTATCCACTGAAGAGATGGCTCCTTACACCACTCCGGAACCCACAGGACCAGCATGAGGAGGACTACAACCATGCCCACTCACGTACCCGTGTAGTCATAGAACAGGCATTCGGCCTACTGAAGACTCGTTTCCGCTGCCTCAGCAGGTCTGGCGGGGCACTCCTGTACCGCCATGAGAAGGTTGCAAAGATGGTCATGGCATGTGTCATGCTACACAACATGTGCGTACGTAGAAATGTGCCCATGCCCCCTGACGCAGAACTGCAAGCACCTGAAGATGGTCATGATGAGGGTGGGGATGTGGCAGCACCTCAAGGAGTCTGCGAGGCACAGGAGGGCCATGACATTCGTCAGCATATCATAGATGCATGCTTCTAGCACTCACGCCTGGTGGCTGATACATGGACACGGGACTTGTGGCACTGTGTGTGTCTGGAACATGCACAATATGGACTGTACGCCTATAATGGCCTCGTACACAAAGATCAATGTCCAAACATCTCATTGGATGATCGTGCATTGTTTATGGCATATGTGAAATTATGTTACACACCCCATCGACCCGCCACCCAAGTGAGCCCAACACACCCCCTCCACCCTCCTACCTCCCCCCCGAACACCAGTGTCCGAAGATGCTCATTGTCAGTGGGCAGACGCTATTGCAAGCCCCCTCTCCGGGTATCAGGGGCACCCCTGCCTGTGGAGCGCAGGTTCCTCCCAGATCTACGTTGGGGGCTGCCCTGGACGGAACTTGCAACGGATGATGTCTCTGCCTGCTCACGTCCATGCATGTCCCTAAGGGTTTGTGAGAGCTCAGTGAGCACACGGCGCACAGCGGCAAGTTCAGCACATACGTCTTTGGACGTCGCATGCAGTTCCCCCCTCAGGCTCTCGGTGCTTCTCTCCATTTGTACTCTCAGGCTCTCGGTGCTTCTCTCCATTTGTGCCCTTAGTGTCTCTGTACTTCTCTCCATTTCTGCCCTAAGTGTCTCAGTTGATGTTTCTATGGCTGCCTTAGTACCCCCACATTCATCAGCATGGTCCTTGAGGAGCGTGGCCAGTTGCTGCTGTTGCACGATCACCTGGTCGAGGGACTGTTGCCTCTGCTGTGCCATGGCCATTTGCGGTGGTGTCACAGAGGGGCTGGTCACCTCATGTTGCCTTGCCACAGGGCTTGTGGGGGATGGCCAGTCGTCGTCTTGTGGGTGCCCCTGCGTGGTATCCTCATGGTGTACGGGATGGAACAGACAGGGGGATTGAGACAGGTCATGGATGGATCTTACTTCGACATCCCCGTTTTCTGTGTCGGAGCATGCTGCCATTAATGCAGTGTCACCTATGGTGCTGCTGCCACCAGAAGCAGTGCCTTCTGTGGCATCCATTGGGGGGACCTGTGGTGGTGCTGTTGTGGGCATGCTGGCTGCTGGGGTGCCTGTTGAAGTTCCCTCCTGTGTGCTGCCACTTGATTTGTGCTGCTGCCGTGTCTTGATGCGTGCAGCTGAGGTGGAGGGTCTTTGGCCGTTGGTCTTGGCCCTCTTTGCAGGTGTGCTGGTAGGGGTGTCCTGGAGCTCGTCGTTTGAATCGGACCCTGTGGTGGAGTAAAGGAGGGCGAGCGTTATTAATGGGTCTGTGGAAATTGGAATGGCAATGTATCACATGCATTGGGGTGGTACCTGAGGGTGATTTGGGTTGGGGCCTTGGAGGTGGTTTCATTTTTGTGTGGATTGAGGATGCAGTTGTTTTGCAGCCTGCAGTTAGGGTGTGCCTGCTGCACGTGTAGAGGGTGTTTTTAGGATTTTTAATTATTTATGTATTTAATGTGACTTTTAAAGTGTGCTATCAGGCCTATGTATGTGGACGTTCTCCTGGACATGTGTTACTGTTGCACTATGTGGACACATGGTACTTCACATGATTGGACATTGTGGATTTAGCATTGTTTTATTTGGCCCACCTACCTGATTCTTCGGATGTCTGCACTCCTTTCTCCATCCCTCCGACTCCCTCTATACTCTCCATTCCAATGGTGGAGGCACAGATTTCTTCCCAGGGGGTCAACTTGATGGGTGATTCCGATCCTCCCCCGGTAGCTGTGGCAATGTTACGGTTGGCGGATAGTATGCTCCGTACGCGTATCCGCAAGTCGTCCCATCGCTTTCTGCATTGCTGTGGGTTGCGGGGTGCGGTCCCCACCGCACTTACCCGCTGTGCCACCAGGGCCCATATGGCCTTCTTGTTCGCAAGTGCCGTCCTGGTCATTTGCGTCGAGAAGACGACGGCAGCATTCTCCTGGAGGGTCTCTGTGAGCACGGTGAGTTCCTCACGGGAGAAGTGGACCTGCCGCTTGCGGTCGCACGCTTTTTTCGCTGCTTTTCCCATTTTTATTGGTTTCACTAGGGTGGATGACGGGTTGGGATGAGTCTCAGGGTAGTATTTTTAATGGTTGTGTGGAAATTGTGTTTTTATAGGTGTACGGCGTGCTGTTTCCCGTTCCGGGACCATGTTTTTACTTCCGTTTCCGTATATTTACGGTCACCGTACTTTCCGATTGCCGCTCATTGCGGTGACCGCTAAGATGGGTGGCGGAATTGCACCTAGGGCGCCGTACGGCGGCGGTGAGGGCCGTTTTGGGGACATTTCCGCCATCGCGGACTTTGCACTTCCGCCATGGCGTAGTGCTCGTGCCCGATGGGTCGGAATTAGCCGCACTTTGCTCTGTCGTGCAATGGCGGAAACGCTATTTACGCTATGGCGGTCAGGTCAGTCACTTTCCGCCAGGGTCGTAATGAGGGCCTACGTAATAGGAATACGAGGGGTACTGGCATAAACTGGCAGAGCCAGCGTGAATATGTTTTCTTCGGCTATCATTACTGTGCATCATATCACTGGCGACACAAAGTTGGCTGGTAGATTTGGATGTCAGGGGCCAGGCACAGCCCCCTAGTTTCTACAACAGGTGACATATTTAAGGTTTGCTATCTTTCAGCTAGTGCAGTGCGGGGCATGTCCTTTCATTAGCATGATCACCATGTGCATTGCGCATTTGTGTGGTGGTGCAGGCCGGCCCGGAGTGTGGCCCGGACCACTCTTTGTTGCTGAGGTTGGGGGGTCCTTCAGCATGGTTCGCAGGGGCTCCCACATTTTTTGTTATGCCACTGAGGGGTACGGCAGCAAATTATATCTTTATAAGTTACCATCCAGAAACATGTAGATATTTCGAATAATTGAATATTTTAACTAAGGGCAATAGATGTCGAGAGTTCCCCGTAGTTGGGACATTCAACATAATGTAGATTTTCCATCTGAGGATTATCCTGGAGGACAAGGGTTCATCAATTAAACTGGCAGAGTGGGAAGTCATTCTGAATTTTTGTATTCAAGTTTAAGAAACTTGGAGCAATGAGCATGAAATGACTGCAATTAGAAAAAGCGAGGCAACATAAAAGAGGACTAACTAAAGGGGACATGCGACACAGCTACATTCTATCCACAATTAAAGGACACCAAATTAGGATAAGAATTGAGGTAATTTAAATGGAAGTCATTATAGAGACATTAGGGATGCACCGTGCTATGCAAGCAGTGCCAGCGCAGGCGGTGCAAGCGGAAGCGGCACAAGCAGCGCGGTCCAAGCAGGCGATGTAAGTGCAGCCCCAGCTATTGCTCTCTCATGCCGCTGCAAGTGCACCACCCATATCCCAAAATATGGCCAGCCAGGAAGGAATTGCATTCTGCACTAGTACCTCCCATGTCGATGCTGGTTCGATTGATGGTGCAGAAAATTCACATCTTCCAAACCCTCTGGGACAGTTACCAGGAGTGGGTACTGCTGGAGTTGGTAGCCTGGTAAAGGTACATGCTCAAGGGACTCCTGGGGATTTGAGATATGTGTGTAAACAATTTCCAAATATTAGAGAAGAACCTGAGAAGTTTACAGAGAACTGCACACTGTTACACAGTGTTTCTATCCCTCATGGGCTGATATGAATCAGCTCAGGACAGTAATGTGGCTCTGCAGTTGCAGAATTTACAGCAGGACATGCGGGGTGCGGGAGGGCTGTGTTTGTGAATGCGGGAGGTGGGGCGGATATCTGGTAGGGTTACTGGGCAAGCCGTTGAAGAAGAGGTAGAGGCCATGCAGGTGGTAATCCTATCCAGCAAGGCCATTCAAATGGTTTAGCGACTGCTAACATGGCTTGTCAATATTTCGAGCAGAAGAGCCATTTTAAGTATCTGTGGCCAAAATGGCCCCAGCTCCAAGTCACAGGGGGAAGAACAAAAATGCGGTATCTCCATCCCTTTTTTAAATGTGGCAACAGGCACAGTGTCTATCATGTTACAAAATAAAACCTTGGATTGCCAAGGGGTAGCTGATGTAATGCTACTGACACTAATACCTGTTGTTCAGTGTCTAAAAGAGTCAGCAGCAAATCACTCTGCAATTATTCCATGCGATTTTAAAGAACTTGTCATATCTTCTGAAAGTATGTACGAGATTGGCATTCCCAATAGACAAGTAGTCCATTCTGTAACTGAACTGCTTACAGTTTCTATTGAGGCAATTTCGAAAACACATGTTTTCCTATCGAACTCTTCATCCCCACGTAAACGTATTGGAGAAAGAATAAAGTTATAAATTAAGAGGCAATTTGTGTTGTACTCCAGATGGAGTGTACCTGGACATTTCAATGAAATGAAAATTAGGTGATTAAATTGCCCCTTGCAGGGGAAGATTTAAATGAACTAGTAGCTCAGTTTACCCAGGAGTTGTGGTCTCAGCGTGCCAATGATGTATGTTTAATTCACAATTGTGAATCATTTCAAGTTCAAGTGGAAGAGTGGTGCATAGATTTGTCAAGTATCTGTGAGCAGTAAATGCAGTCCCGTCATTCCCAGCTGATCCAAACTCAGTGACTATGTTGCACACAATGTCTGCTGCCGCCTGGTTTACAGGGATTGATCTATGATCAGCACTTTTCACAGTCGCTATACGCCCCGATGGTCAATATTTATTTACTTGTTCCCAAGACTGACAGTTGACATGGTCCCGTCTCCCACACAGGTATACAGAAAACCAAACCCATTTCAATCAAGCTCTGAAAAAGCAAGTCTGTCTTCATGCATTATAGAACAATACAAGCATCTTTATCAATTTTTCTCTGCAAATGAATAACAAAAAACCAACACCAGCTGGGAAACTAAAAAAGGCACACCAATGGCGATTGTTTGGGATTGACGATTCTGCCTGAGGGCACTTTGAATTGTAACTCTCATCAGCCCTCACCATTTAATTTCCTGAGTAGAGCCGATGACTATTTGTTGAGTACAAAGGAAAAGGCCATTGCATATTTGAATGCATTCGGCCTTTGGCCAGCAGGAACAATTGCAGTTAATAAACATGGCTTTACTACTGTACAGTATGCAGGCATACATATAAGTGCATGATAAAAGCGTGTAGGTCAGATGCACACGTCCTCCTTCATCAAGAAACTACCAAAACTGCATGTCTGCAGTACTGTTACTGTTTCTGTATATGCTGTCCTTTAACATTAACAGTTCACACTGTGTCAGTGGAGCTGACACATCAGGGCCACACTTAATATAATGAGTTTCACCTGGGTAGAAAACAGGAGCTTACCCCTTCAAAGTCAACATAACACGTGCATCTCCCATTGGTAGATGGACCAGTACAATAGTTCAGTACACACCATCAGCAGTTCAGCCCAACAACATAAACAAACTGAAACTATAAAGACAACGGGCGAAAACTTGCATCAGTGTGAAAGGGGCCCCTAGGGGTCCCTCGTGCTAGGCAAACAAGGCAATAACTATACACGAAAAGATGCGCCAGACACAAGGTTCAAATTAACAATGCTAGGGTTTATTGCAAGCAAAAATAGTATCAATTGGCCAATTCTGATCTCACCCCCGCGAGGTGAGTTTCCTAGACCTCGAGGGACGCAAGAGAGTGAATTACGTACATCAGTTATATATATACAAAATGCATATCATACAATCAGCAATGTCATGTTTAGCACCCCTCTTTATTAAGCTCCTTTGAACTCGGGATGATGATGGACATATCCGACGAGTATGACGATTATGACACTTTCGATGTCTATTCTAGTAACAATGTGCAATTAGAAAGTGCAGAGGCATCTTTTAGTTGTTGAACAGAACACAGTGGTTCTGTTCTTGGAAGAAAGCTGCACACGGGGGAAGAGCCACATTCCAAGCTTTGCTATCTATGAGGTACTATTCGTGTCCTGGGAGCCGACACGTTCTAAAGGGTTTTGCGAAGGGGGGCCGTAGGAAGAGCATGATTCAAGCCTTTAGCTGTTTTATTCTAACATATTCTACCATCGTACGAGACTGGCTGGCAGCTGTGAAGTGATTAAATGCCCTGCAGCTCTCTCCCAAGGCTACAGAGAGGGAGCGTGGGCATTCCTCTCTGGGCTGCTCATGAGGAGTTTCAACGAACTCTTCAGTCCCGCGACCTTGTCCTTTCATATTCAGACAACAATGTTAACAGTTTGAGCAGAGTAAGCAGAATTCGCAAGTTGCAAAGCAGTTTTAGACAGAAAGCAATGAGCAGTGGTTAACAAGCAAAATGGCGATTCTTGCTACGTTTAAAATGGACGCTTGTTGGTCAAGCATAGCAGTTTATATTTCTATAATTCGGTGCATAAGACGGTTGGCCTACGGCCATCAAGTTATGTCTGTCATTCAAATGAAGGGTATTCATTTTTCCAGATTGACAAGTGTTGTGCTGTAGGCTGTACTGTAATGCATTTTTATCAAAAACGTAATGTTGAAGATTTTTGAATTTTAGGAACTGATCCTTTAAAATTCTGATATTCTGAGGTTTAGTGAGCTCGCGCCCATATTTTGATTTCATGATAAGATTCGAGTGTGTAGTTGAGAGGTGGCAAACAATAAGTTCTTAACTTCTGAAAAGTCTACAGTGTGTTCTGTACTAAGAGGTTGCACATTATGTGTGTGCCTGTGAGCAAAAGAGAGAGAAACAGTGTGTGTGTGATTGTGTGTGTGTTTGTGTCTATATATCTGTTTTCATACTGCTGTGATAGCAGAAGAACAGTTAGGATTACATCAAAAGTTACTGTGTAACTTTCATTTCTGTTCACCACATTTGCCAGGACTCTAATCTGGCCAGATCTGAGAATTATTTTGTAGATGTTTTCATATGGAAAAACTTTGATAACTTTTTTTGCAATGTTGTTCCATAGAGGGTGACGAATGCACTATTCAGTCCACAATAGATTACATGTTCCCCTTTCTATTTCCTAGATTTGTGGCGCACACATCAACGGTACGCTGACGTAATGCATGCTGCAAAAGTGTTGAAAATGTCATCAGCTGAACACCTGACATGCACTTTTTAAGATGAACAAAATGATTAATATTTTCAAACATACTCAGTCGGTGTGGATGGAGTAACGGAATTAAAAATGTACTGCAAAACACACACACATATTTGCAGCCCTCAACAAACACACACATAGCTCTATTCAGTCATGTGCAGTAGGGTCAGAGGGAATCATTCAATGAAAAATATATCACAAAATGAACTAAATTGCCAAAATCGTACAAGATGATCATCCACACCAAAAGACGCATTCGGGTAAAACATATGGGCAGTATGTTTGGAAAGACATTAAATGAACATTTTTTGTAAAATAAAACAAAATATTCTGCAATAAGTGCAAACACATTCACAGCCTGCAACACACACATTTTAAATGTCCATACTCTTTCCATAGGCGTGGATGCCAAACACAATGAGAAATATATCACAAAACAAAAATATTCACTGCCCCAAACACAAACGTATAGTCACACCAAATAAGTCATGCAGTCAGAGGTACAAATTAAATTAAAAATCCACCCCCTAGGGAAATATATTTTGCAAAATGCACATGATGATCTTCCACACCAAACACACAATAGAGCTACTGTGCGCCTGTAACAGTATTGGAGGGACAAAAAAAGTAAAATATCCTGCGAAAAGAAAGCTACTCCACAACACACAAACACATCCAGAGCCCCATTAGAAAAACACACACACACACACACACACGCACACTCACACATTTTAAGGGCAAAAAAGCATCAATAGGCATGGAGACTAAAAAGGAACAACGAATGTACCACGAAACACACAAACTCATGGGAGGCCCCAACACACACATACACACACACACCTCTAATTAGTCACGTGTAGCAGAGGGTCTAAGGGATTAAATGAAATGAAAACATATAGTCAAGTACTCTACAAAATGCACAAGATGATCTGCCACACAGTAGGATTGCAGTACATGTCAAGTAGGGTTGGGGTGACAAAATAAAATGTAAAACATACTGTGCAGTTAACAATATTCCACAAATGCAAAAACCTTACAGTAGGCCCACCGTAAATGTGCAGTCATGTTGGAGGAACAAACACATTGAAAACATAATGTTAAATTAAGATTATTGTACAAAACGCACAGGGTGATCTGCCACACCAAAAGGGTCAAAGGGACAAAAGAACATCTAAAACATACTGTTAAGTGAAAACATGTCTCTGAAATGCAATAGATGATTTCCCATACTAAACATGCAGTAGGACCACCCTACAATCAGAGGGGGTATAGAGGGATATAACAGAAAGTAAAATATAGCTCAAAATACAAAACAAAAACCATCCACAGCCCCAACAACCACACTCCTATTATGTCAAGCGAAGTAGGATCAGGAGGACAAAACTACTTGAAAAACATACTGTGAAATGAAAAATATATTCTGCGAAACAGATCAGGGGATACACTGCATGCAACCTGAAGTAGGTTTGCAGCACATGTGAAGAATGGTAGGGGGAAAAAAACGAAATTAAGAACATACCATGAAATTAAAAATGTTTGTGAAACACAAGACGATCAGACATACCCAACACATAGTATGACAGCCAAACTTGCACAGTAGGGTCAAAAGGACCAAATGAAATATAAAATGCATTGCAACATGACATATATACTGTATAATGCACAAGATGAGCTACTGTACCCAATCCAAAACACGTCACATACAAATCGTACAATACTACCTTAAAAATGCAAATTAATACATGGGAAAAACACATTTAAAACAAACGTTAAGGCTACTATGTATACTAATGGAAGTCTAGATGCATTGGGAATGCCAAGGTTTAACCTATTATTAAACATTAACCATAACAAAAACTAAGACCAACAGTAACACTAACCAGAAAATAAAATAAATTCAGAATTGTTGAGACCTTAACTAGCCCTCGGAAAACCAAGTAAAATAATTACATTAGCAGTTTAATGTATCTTCATAATGCACACCAACAACATACATAACATTCAAACAATGTATACTAAAACACAACACATTAACACGTTTAATACATCATACTCACCCTATTTAAAATGACCTCAAAATATACACCCAAACTCTCACATTGGATTAAATTAACACAAAACATAGACCCACATTCACACCTTACATTAAATACACTTGTGCACCCACAATTCCAAAAGTCACTTAAATCACATCTACATACTCTTTACTACATCTGCATGCCACACTTCACACCAAAGAACAAATAACATTAACATGCCAAGTGCAGACATACACACATTCAACAACAGTTTACAAAAACACAAAATACTAAAAATTCATCAACACATTCACACTTGAACAACAATGCCAAAAGAGAGTTGCCTTTTCAGCAATGTTTATCCTATGTTCTATTTAGTATTGACGTTGAGTTTACTTTATACAAAGTTCAGTGCATAGTAATTGTTTAAACCCTAACGTTGACATTCCCTCCATTGATAGATTTCACATTTGTAAAGTAACCTTGACCTTTCTTTAAATGTGTTTTTCTCTCTGATAGACATTGCAGGATTACAGGTTAGTGATAGTGTCCTGTAAATATGGTTCAGTTGGACCCCCATTTGGTGGCTTATAGTCCGTACAAAACGTTTGAAACATAATACAGGATTGGCTATGAGTTATTGTGGAATGTTTAGTGGGACTTGTTCAAGGGTGGGGGGATTATAGCTGGTCTTAAAACGTACATCTTTCCATTCATTCTCCATAGACAAACAGCACATACAGAGGTGTCACTGAGGGGGCGGGAGGCTATAGCGCCAGGTCTTTTGGTTGTAGCCCCGGATAGAAGCTCAGGGGTTACATACAAAAGGCTAGCCCCCTCTGAGCAGAATTTAACTATGTAATTGAATTACAGAAAATGAGAGGAGCCACAGGAAAGCCTGATATTAAGGGAGGAGACGAAATGTTATGTCTTTTTCTTTCCTAATTTAGGCAGCTGTAGCTGGAATAAATTGACTCTGGCAGAGAGCACCTTATATAAACGTGCCATAGTCGGAAAACATGCTTCAGGGCTTACATTTTGTAAGGCCTATGCAACTTTCCACAGTCACCGAGGATCTGATGTGATTCTATGTAAACCCTTCACAGACAGAGCGTTTTCCTTTGTTTACAGTTTCTAGGCAACTGACTTCCCGAGTTACAAAGAGCTGCTTTTTTATAGGTCTAAGCACACGCAGGTGTAAAAGGTCGCTGCGTGTGTGCAGCTCCGTCAATCTTTGTTTGCCTTTACTTTCCTTTTCTCAAATATTTCTTCTTCCCCGCACACCTTCCCTCTTCCTCTTCACAAGACTTTTGTGGGGCTTCAGCTAGCTCCTTTCAAGACAAAATATGGGTGTTCTGAAGCAGAATGTGCCTCATTAGAGGTTTGGCAGTAGGCTTTCCGGTAAAACCGGCAGGCTGCCGCCAAACTTTCTAAAATTTCGGGCGCCCACGAATGGGCAATTGCCGGGTCATTGCGGCCCTGCTGGATGCGGTAATTGCCCTTTCGCAGGCGGCGGAACGGAATGCTCCCCATTCCCATTTGAGCCCCATAGGGCTTAATGGGACTGGGGAGGTTGGATGCACCGGCACCTTTCAGAGTGGTGCCGGTGCATCCAACATGCTGTGCTTGCGGGTGCCGCTCTGTCCACCAGGTCAGACCTGGCATGCAGAAAGGCACCCGTGAGCACAACTCGCAGTTTGCCAGTCCGGGTACTAAGGTACCGGCAAGCTTACCAGTACTGTAGTTCCCGGACCAGCAAACGTAAAGAGGCCCAATGTTTCTGAAGTGGCACGTCATAAAACACCACAAATAAATACTGAAAATGTATCTAATAACACAGCAACCTTACTTTTCTATTTGAATTCAGGTAGCAGCACTACCCTACTTAACCTCAAAGGAAAGTCTGAGTCAGTCCTTTGCCAGTTTACCATCTGAAGCGGGCACTTGGTCCACTGAGAATTCTAACCAATACCATAAAAACATTGAGATGCAAACATCAGTGTGTATCTTAGGGAGCACGTAATACATTTGGTGGTAACTTATTCCTATGCCACGGTTTGAAAGCGGAATGTTGATTTGATTGTCTTAATGCAGTATTATTTTCATTGTATGTACTATTCTTTGCATGTATCAAAGTTGAAGCATGTAAACCACATTTGAATGCCCTTCCACCCGACCTTAGAGAAATTGGATCAAGAACAGTTTTCAGAAAGAGGCTTAAAAAAACCTGTTATTTTTTTTTATTACTGCTATGAACCTAAGATTCAGGATCAGTCGATCTAGACTGTGTACCTCTCTCTGCTATACAATCTTTATAACGAAAATGTTAAATCGAATGAATATATAACGAACATTATATAATGAAAAACATAACGAAAATGTATGTGTGGGTGGGGTAAAGGGTTCAATCTTGTGATGAAACGGTTGGGGTGGGTTTTTAGGGGTGGAAAACAAAGGTTTTTGGCCCGTCCCCCCTAAAAAAGAAAAAAAAGAAAACAAAAAATGTGTTTTTTTGTCGTTATATAATTTTCGTTATATGTGCATTCGTTATAAAATGATTTGTTATAAAGACATGTAATCCCTCTCGCTCCCCAGGAATGTTCCACTTTCTTGTCTGTCCTGTGTGCTCTGTCTCATTTTATGTTCTCCCATAAACCTTAGAGTCCTTGGTGCGTGTTACAAAGAGAATGAAGTAAATACAATTAAAATATTGTAAATATGTTTTGCTACGTGCTGATGTCCCTGTACTATTGACACCCCGAAAGTGTGCCTGCATCTTGAGCTGCTGCTTAATCCATTTGCAAGGATTTGGGGTATGGGTTTGGACTGTACTGGTCTTTTTGGGGACATGTCGCACTGACTGCATATGAGTGATTCTCCTTGGCAAGGGCACAGCCAAGCTCCAAGCTGAGGGCACGGTGCCAGTGAGCGCCCTACAAGCGGATGCTGGAGCTATCCCATCTCATTTTACACATCAGTTTATTCGCTCTATCAGGAAGAAGCCTGCCCAGACATGGACCCCTGCTCAGTGTTCACTGTCCCCAAAGGCTCAAGTTTAACATCACTCATGGCGCCCAGCGAAGCTTTCTTTATTCACTGAGAACTGTCGGGCTGTTTTCTGTTACACCACACTTGACATAAATCAAGTTCCATGCCACCAAAAATGAATGATGTGACACTGGTGGGTCTTATTGCAGTAGGTATGTGGCAGAGGCGCTGCTTTGCCAAATAATAATATCAACTTTTCACATGGAGCTTCATGCCTTGGTTCTCTCACTTTGAGGTGCTGTAATCATAGGTATTTTATGACTAACCGGTTTCAAGGTACTTGAACAGTTGAGTCAGGCATGTGACTGCTTCGTAATCACTGACTCACTGAGCTATCTCACAGGAAATCATTATTTTAGGTTTATATAATTCCCCACTGTTGACATTTCTTTCTCAATGCATATGGTCTAAGACAGAGGGCCTAATTTGCAAAAGCGTTTCGCAATGGCATAATCCTTTGACAAAAACTTAGCAAATCAGGGCCAGAATTGGGCATTGTTCCCATAAATGAATGAACTGAGTTCATGCCATTTAATCAAATCACTGATTAAGAGACGGAGGTCAGCGAACATTAGAATGCTGGCCCCTAACAGAGACCGCAGGCTGGCAGTGATGGGGCCCAGAATAGCAGGAACAGCCTCCCAGAAAACTGTAATCTCTTTAAAAAACATGTAGGTGGTGGTGGGAGGGGAGGGGGAGGTAACAGAAACTATGCACTGCACCGGTGCAAGTATTTGAGCAAAACTTGACGTAGTAGGAACACAAATGGATTCTGTCAATGCATTTTTGCACTAAGGCAAAAGGATTGGGAATAGGGCAGACATTGCCCTGGTGCAAAAAAAGCATTTAGAGAATATATTTTTGCACTGCAGCGATTTTTGCAGCGGTGGAAAGTTTCTGCAACACCACCATTGATCGTAGAAATGGCCCCAGAACCCTTTCTGTTCATCCAATCCTTCCCCATTTGACTCTTGCCCAGTTATATTTGACATGGTTTGTTTTAATTGTTTTCTATAGGAATTCAGTATTTGTTTACAGTTCACAGTGGTTGCAAAGAATCATATTTGTTTTGCATTATGTATCTTTGAATTTAAATGTATTAACAATTGGCTAATCCATGGAGGAATTGGAAATGTCTTTCATTTTTACAGCAGTATGTTCTGTCCATATTAAATTTCTACTAAATGCAACTCACACGGTAATGGAATACATCTCTTAATCTCATTGTTTAAAAAGCTATGATGGAATTGGAAATCCTTTCCATTTGCTAGTAATGTTATGTTATAGTGTGTATTTCTATCCTGCCTGCTTGTCCCATCTTATTAACGGTACAGCATTCGGTAGCCCTATAGATCACTTACAAACAGATGTACTTTTCTGGTTATCTTGGAAAAATCATGCTGAAATATGTGTGATTTTGACAGGGTTTTTTTCCCAAAATTACCTACGGGGGTGGAGAACCCCCTGACCCCCCAAACCCACTGGTCAAGTTCAGGCTTGCTCGCTCGTTACATTTATAATTCATTATGTCCCACCACGTTTTAAGCCCTCTAACTACCCCCTGTCAGTTTCTCAGCCAAACAAACACCCGCAAGCAACTTGATGGCTAATGTGGCAAATAGGTAGCTTTCCAGCTGCTGCTTAAATACAACTTCTTAATCCACAGCAAGTCTTTGGCTGTGCTGCCCAAAGGCTTTTTTGTCTTATATAACCTCATAAAGTATTACTTAGCACTATTGGATGAATGTTCACACTTTAGAGTGGCAGTATTGCTACATGCTAGCAGTACTTCCAAATGAGTATGAGCAGCATAGTATAAAGCAATAACGCATGAAAGCGCAACACGGATTGTGCGTTCATATGATATAGTTCTATGATGTCAAAACTTGACATGGGCTCTAGCCCTGGATCATTTAGAAACCTAGCAATGCCCCTGAGCACATGCCACTGACCCTATCTTCATGTACCTTATCACATCATCTCCATGCATATGGAATGCAAGCATGCCTCTGAAAATGCGCCACAGAGATAGCCAAAGTCAAGTGCAAATGAGTTCCAATCCATGCAATTCCAATGTGCTCAGCCAATCGGACTGCAATAATTAATACTCACAATCGACCTAGAACGTTATAACCTGTCAACATTTTTATGCTCTATTATCTTTTTACTATTTTGGATTCTATTAGAAATTGTTGTGCGTTAGGTGGATCCTCTCTGGTGAGGGGGACAATTGGAATGCAGCTACAAATGTATTTCACGGAGTTATGGTTTAGCTAGTTAACACACCTTTAACTGCCTTTCCTCTGGCATGGGCAGGCTCATTCATTCAGTGTACATTGTGATGCTTTTTGCATCACCACACTTAATCTCATCACTGACAATGATGACATCATAACCACCCTCCTTTATCTTAACAATAATGCAGACAACATATTATTTTCAAGGTTGAGGAAACATAACTTTTCCCGAAGTCTCGTTTTGGTCTTTGCAGAGCCCTCATGGCATTTATCTGCCAAGTCCAACACCATGGGCTCCGGAGCTGATGGCACGATTATGCATATATCCTTCAGGTAGTCCTTCAGGTGAGACTGATAACTCATCACAGATCTTCTGCAGACTATCTAGCATTGCCTGTGCTGAATCTGTGGGATGATCTTGGAGGTGCAGTAATTCCTTCCAACCTCCAGTTCCACCTGCTTCAAGGACCATTTGAAAACATGTGTTGGCCGCTGATACTTTAGTGATTTCTTGTAATACAATGGAAACAATCATGCATTTTATTGTTTAAAGCGCAGACCTAGCTCGAGAGCAGTGAGCGCTGTTAAGAGTGTGGATCTTCCGTCATTCGGACTGGCATCTTTTAACAGTAGCAAAGTACTGTGTAGTCTGTGCGTCTGTATGTGCGTCCATTGGAATTAGTTCTTGGTCAGGTGTTGTTGAAAGAGCAATGTTTTGAGAGATTTGCAATATGTTTTACATGTGCTTATGTGTTCTTCAGCCGCCAGCAATTCTGCATTTGTGAATCTGTTCTGACGCTGAGGTATTGCGGCATGTAGTCTGCTGGGTTGTCACTCCTGGGTTGGTATGTGACAATGACATCCTACTCTTGAAGTTTCAATAGCCGATTCTCTATTCTGGAAAGGGGATATGCAGCAGACCATGACGTAATAGGACTTAAATGCTTGTGATCTGTGACTACATCTCCTGGCTTGTTCTATATGTATATGTGGTAAGGACAGCATCCTCATGTCCTATACAGAGTCTCATGCTTGATCTGGAATACCTGTGGTCTGCCCCTTAAGGTGCCCTGCTGGCATAAGCGATGGACAACACTTCACCAATATGATCCTTTTGGGTGAGGACAGCACCTAATCCAAAATGGCTGTCATTGACTACAGATTCTGTTAGTGCCCTCTTAATGGCTTGAAAAACCATCTCTTCCAGTGCAGCTCAGTCCCACACTGAGTTTTGTTTGTCCAGGTTGTGCAATGGCTCTTAACAAAACTTCTCCAATCGGAAACCATACCTAGAAAGTTCCTCTCCCCTGAAGCATGTTTTGGTGCTGGTGCCAGATCGATATCATGGACCTTTTGAGGATCAGCAGAGAGCCCAGCTGTTTGAAACACTTACCCGACGAATTCAAGCCTTGTGCAGAGGAATTCACATGTGTCCTTAAGATGCATCAATTCCTGGTAGCGTAACCTTTCCAGCTGTCTCACAGGGCATTCAATGTGCTCTGATTCAGTGCCAGCATCGACCAAGATGTCATTGCTTTTGTTAAGCATGTCTGGAGGTTTTGCCAACCGCTCCTAACAGTGCGCTGGAAGATCTCCTTCACAAGCGAGATCGCAAAACCCTGTCTCGCATCTTATTAGAGGCCTGATTGCATGGTGAAGTTAGTGATGTATCGGGTTTCTGGGAGCTGTACCACCTGATAATATCAGACATTCAGATCCGATTGAGATAAAAATGTTGCATCTTATTTGGGAGGCACATGTCCAAGCACATGCACACAGATCCATGGTGCTTGGGCTTGCTGGAGATCACAGTGGGGGACACCCATGGCGTAGAGGTCCTCCTTTTTCGATTTTGTCCTCCAGCATCAGCTTCATTAGCTCTTGCTTCAACTTGCCTCTCAAGTGAAATTACACTCATCTATGTTTCAAAGCCAGGGGCTGTAATGTCTCATCAATTTGAAGCCTTATTGGTTGCCCCTTCAAACATCCTACTCCATGGAACAGTGTCCTATGTCTCCTGAATGAACTGGCCACATCTTTGACATACGCTCCAAAGGTGGACATTACACCCTCTCAGGCCTCTGCTGCCTCGCACCCTAACAAAGTTTCTTCACTTATTCAAATGACATAGAATCAGGAGATCATCTTCCTCAATTCGTGGCAAACGTCAATCCCAAATGTTCCTTCCGGTGGCATCGACTCTGATCCACCAAATCTGTGTTTCCTGACGTTTTTGATAGACAATGGTGTTGTTTCTGTGAGCACACTATAACATTTAACTGATGTACCAGTATCAATCACCATATGTGCCTCTTTCCCTTGCACATTCACTGTGCACCTCGGTTCTGTACGCCTTACAGTCTTGCACCAAGGATGGTGGGGGTAAAGGATTCCTCCTCCTCTTCCACTTGTGAATTGGCCTCTTGCCAGCAGAGCATGCATCCATGTGTGCAACTTTTCCTCTCCATCTTGCCAGATTGGTTCTACCTCTGGACTGTTGCCGTGGGAATGGAGAGCTGCATACTGGCGGTTGCTTAGGTTTTCCGCACCTTGCAGAAACCAGACAAGGTAGTGTTCCCCCATAGTAGTTGCGGGTGCGTGATGACTGAGCCTGTGATTCTATTTTGGGCTGCTGTACGAGGGCCTTCGGCTTCAATCTCATGAAGATGCCGACCTCTTTCGCTTTCATGGACCTCAGTGTCTTGTGCATTCAGTCTGCCCTTTTCGTTGCCAACTCATGGTAGCTATCCAGATCCAATATCCACATTAAGAAGGAGATTAAGCCAGGACCATGAAAGATCTGCTTTCACCAAATAACAGTCTGTATCACCTGTTCAAGTTCCTCTCCCTTCTCATTGAGGAGCTTGCAAGTGATGGCCAATTTCCCCAATCAGGCATAAAATGCATCCATCCTCTTTCTGCTTTGCAGTCCATCTTGGAAACTTGGCGTAGCTTCGGGCCAGTCATGTACACCAATGTCAAACGTTTTGCCATATCATCCTCCTCCCTTGGGACAGAATATTACATTTCCAAACAATCCACCCACATCACCCATAGTGGATATTGCCAGAAAGAAGCACCCACCACTGTGCATGGTGACGTCTTTTGAATCACCACGCTTAGAGGCTGCACTCACTGAGTTTAACTAAGAGACATAGTCGTTCCCATATTTAAAGTCACAGCACTTGCAAATAGAAATACAAATTGAATAAGAACATATCTGGACTCGGCCACATGAGGCGAGAACAGGGATTTTTTCTCTTTGGATTTATTGACTAAAGATGCAAGACACCCCATACCTGAATTTTTGATCAGTATAGGCGCAGAGTTAACTAGCACCACTGCAGGATTTAATCCATCATTGACACGTGTCTCCATTATTTCACGTGGAGATTGAGGTTTGATGACATCCTCCACCTTTTGACATTTCGGAGTGGTTGCAACAGAACCATCCGTCTCCTGAAGAATGTCGCTTATATTTACCGGCTTGAATTAGGGGCCTATTATGACGTCCGAAACATATGTTGAGTTACAGCAAATAAGCAATATGCTATTTGTTTTTGTATTAACACTTACTGTAATCACCAAGAGGTGTTGAAATTTATGTTAATATATTGGTTCTAGGTGGTCTTAGTACCACAAGTGTGGAATATTGACATGTATAGTGAGATTGTGAATGAATGATGGACTGAATGGTGGTGTTTAAATGTGGAGGTTGAGAACAATAAATATTTGTGCAAATTGCTTATAAATAAATATATATATTTTTTGACAAGACTTGGTATTGTATAAATGTGTAAAGATGTTCTGATCTCATTTCGCCCAGGTTCATTTTTGTTGTTCCATTATATTTAGCCTGTAGAACCTGTGGCAGTAAGGCAATCCCTATTTCGAAACCCTATCAATTCCTGCCAGGTAATTTGCCCGTCTGCCTGTCTATCTGCACACAGCATGATTTACCCCATCGTCATTGTCACTGTGTGGCATCATGTCTTCCTCTGCTGGCCAAAGCACATGGCACCCTATACCCATGTCATGGATCATGCAGCAGGCAATACGTAGACTTAGGCCCACCTTTTCAGGACTTGTTGGCAGTGCCCCTCGCCTGCTCTCTGCATGCACCTCAAACGTACCTTTGATAAGCCAAATGCTGTCTCAATAGTGAAAAGAGTCCTGACATGGTCCATGTTGTACTGACAGTGATGCAAGAGAGCATATCTACAATCACTTTCATATTGTAGGGCTGGGATTGGTATAAGAGTTACATACACATGCATTGCAATACCACTACTTCTGGTATGCAGTCCTTAGAGTGTGATATTTCTTGCCAATGGCATCACCATGCACATGCATTCCTGTTCACACAGCAGGGTGTGTGCGGGGAGAAGGTGAAGGACATGGTTTCTGTAGGGCGTTCAAGTGTAGGACACCATTAACCTGGACTGATGATTTCCTTGTCAACTGGATTAGAATCCCTCTGACAGCGAGCCAGACACCTGTACATGGCTCGATCCAGTGGGACTGGGCCACTGCAATCTGAAAGCCTTTTCTGTGTGCCTTGCAAGCTCAATGCCCACCTCACTCAGCCACGATTCGGTAGCACCTTATCAAAGTTATCTCATCTGAACCTATACATTATTCAATATGCAGGTCCATTTAAGACACAGTGGAAATAAGAGGACTTCCAAAGCCACTGGATGGTTTACCCTGAAATAAAAAGAAAAGCATGAACACCTGTAGCAGATCTATAGAAAGCAATGTGTGACATTAAAAAAATCCTATTATTCTGACTGATTATCTACCAATCATAATATGCAGTGGGGGACCTCTGTAAGCAGATAGCATGTTTCCTCTCAATCAAGAACAGAGGTACTCCATCAGCAGCTGAGTAGACACCCCTTTTCAGACTCAGCTGGGTATCACCAGCTCCATCTTTATTCAGTGTTCTCGTGTCACAAATCAGGAGACTCTTCCTTTGATTCTCATCAGGTTGGGATTGCATTTGGACATCTAGTCTGTTAGAACGGTTCATGGCCAAGCTCTCGTTGTGGCATCAGTATTGTGTGTTATTGTTGATATTTCATTATAGATGTGTGATATCCGTTTTGGACTTAAGCTTGTTATGATCAAGCCTGTGCTTAGAAAAACCTTCTCTGCACTCTTTCAACCCAGCAGGAACATGCATATTTCTCTGCTCCCCCTGGGAGCAAAACTGGTAGAGAAGGCAGTCATGGTTTAGCTGAAGAACAGCATTGAATCTTCTGACTTTCTTGACATACATCAGGCTGAGTTTCACCATGCCAACGCGCCAAATATGTTCTCTTACTAATCTTAGCGGATCTTAGACAAAGCGTTGGTGGAGGAGGTGCTGCAGGTCTGCTACTTTTAGATCTTTTAGCAGCCTTCTGCAAAGCTGGCCACTCTGTTCTGAGCTGTCAAATACAAGAGGTAGAAATTGGTGGCGCCACATTTGCCTGTTTCCGAAGCATGGTCTCGGGAGGATAGCTCAGGGGCAACGTGCTCGCCTTGGAAGCAAGACGACACGGAGCAACACAGGTTCAATCCCCGGGTCCGCGCTTAGAAACCCCAGGGTATTAAGCACCTTATAAATAACCTATCATATCATATAATTTCATGCTGGAACATTCTGTGGGCCTTTTGTACCCTTTGGCAGCTGAATTAATGCTGCTTGCCCTCAATTAATGACCTGGTATAATTCTGCACACACATCACTCATTAATACCACCTTTAACTGTACTGTACGTTTTGGAGGTATTTTACAGTTCTTGGTCAGGCAGTAGTTACCACTTATAGATATTCCAAGAATACCATAAGTGGCAATTAATGACAATCAGTGTCTGCCAAATATGGCTTTTTAAAATACCTCACACAATATTAACACATGTGACAGACAATTCATATTCATTTGGCTTTACTGCCAAAATGGTAAGGAGGGTGTCAGAGGCAATGGGAAATGATGAGACAGAAATACTTCAATATTGCTGCAAGAAAGTCTTTACAGTTCTCTCAAAACAAGTATGCACAGCTCTTTTAGGAGAAAAGTGTGTCCCAATGATTTCAGATTCCTGGCGTCTACCAAACCTCGTTCATTGAAATTCACAAATGTGCTCTTCCTGTCCTCCTGCTGCCTGTTCTGAGACTAACATGATCGGGGATCACCAATGGTGGGTTGAATGCTCAATTATTCCTATCATAACTATTGCTTGTATTTTGTTCTTAAGAATCACACTTTTTGCTTAGTGTTGCTATGCAGAGGTAACCAAACAAAGGCTCTGGCTTCTGTATGACTGCAGTGTCCTTCAAGCATCCGTTCCTGGGTAGATAGAACACACCTATCATGCCTAGAAAGTTGGTGTCCATAGGATCCACCCACATTTTCACTAATTGATATGAGTCTAAGTACGTCACCACTTGTCTAATCGGGCTAGGTTATGCAAAACGTTCTAGATAGCATTGATAATTTGATACAGACCTGTCCATCTAGTCAACATTTTATTCATCATTTTAAGCAACAGGGCTGTGTCAGGATCATGAAAGATCATGATGTAACTGTGTGCCCCTGGTTGTAATATCAGTTCGACTTGATACATATTTTTCGTAGTTGGTGGTCATAGGTATTCCTGTAATCCGCTAACATTTTCAACCAGAAAAATCTGTGACATTCCCATACTTGAAACAAGGATAGAAAGCATGGGAAACAGGCCTTTTCTGCTATTCTTCCTTTCTCTGGAACGAGTTACTAATGAAGATAATGCTGAGATCTCCATCCCACTGTTTCGGCTGTACTTGAAGTACCAAGTCTTCAAAGAACATCTTGCCAATCGCTGATCACTACACTCGGCCATACTTCACCCCATCTGGAGCTCCAGGCCTCCCTTGCTCTCCCTACCCCTCCCAGCTTCTCTGCAACCTGTACTCTAGTAGTAGACTCTTAGGCACATCCCTATATGGAGTGCTCTGCTGCTTCCTAACTAGGATTGCACTTTAAACATCTAGGGTTGGCACTCACACTCCTCTTGAACTATATTAACCAATGTTTTGGAATGTGTGCCAGAGAAAATAGAATGGGAAGATCACATACCTGGAAAAGACATCATATCCTTGGGATATTCAAAAACAAAACCATGTATGTGTATCTGTGACTGGTGGGCTCAAGTGATCAGATCAAGTGCACTCTCTCTGTAATTAGTCATAGGCCTGTTGAGGGGATTTGGGCACGCGTGGGCTTTGTTTTCATTGGACAGATAGGGAACACCACATTTCTACAAATAACCCTGGCCATTGACACGGTTGGAATATGTTGTTATGGGTTTTCTGTCACCTTGATTTCCACCACTATTATGATTGAGGGCTTTTTTACCACTTGGGCCAGTTTGGACTAAATTGTTAGTCCACTATGCCTATGGTAACACCCATTAAGAGATGCCTTGCTGTATGATGAAATGCAGGCTTCACATGTTGGCCCTGATGGATTGATTTCCTGTTTGTTGTCAAGTGCATTGTCAGCTGGGACCTGCTTGCTGGGCTTCCTGCATTTTGGCTAAAGTGCTTGGTTCTCTTTGTGTATCTTCATTCTCGTCAGTGGTAAATGTGTTTTGGCAACAGTATACTCTGACGCAATGTGAGCCCGCTGACAGCACTTTGTGTTTTTGTTCTATATCTTGCAACATATTAGAAAACTAAGCTAAATCATGTCCAACCACACTGACTTGAGACAAGTGTGTTAGAATGTCTTCCCTAGTGCCCAGGGACGAGTCTTGTTCCTTTGAGGCAACTTTGCTTCTAGATATTTTTTGACATCCCATGTATACAGTTGATCCAAATTGGGGATCCCTGTGTTTATACAAGTTTGATTCACCACATTGCATATGCTGCTTCTGTCTATGAGTCACAAATAGCCTAGCCATCTACTCTTTTATCATATACATATGGGCAATGTCTTAGTGAAAGGGACCCCTGATCGTTATCATCACATGAGAGTGTATCATATATGCACTCCTTGCTTCAGCCTCTATGGGATCTATATTTGGTCTTTAGGGCCACAAACGGCTATGTTGTTGTAGTTTGTACACTTATAGTATTGGGGACTGTGTGGTATTTGGGGAATTTCAACACCCTTGCTATAGTGTTTCAATCCCCTCTCTTCTTAGGTCTGCTTTATTGCCATTGTTGTTAACAGCTCCATGACGTTTTATGGCAGTGGGACAGCCTTTGGTTCCAGTGTTCTCAAAGTTGAACCCCACAATTGAATGGTATCAGGTAATATTATCCCCATATATATGGTCGCCGTACATAATATAGCTGGGAAAAGGTTGTGGCGATATTATATGGGTGACCATATATATGGGGATAGGGGCAGCCAAAAAAAAAAGTAAAAGAAAAAAAAAGGGCTTGGGGGCTGCGGGGATGTCCCCTGCATGTTCCATGCAATAATGTCCCCACAAAAAACGTCAATTTTTCGGCGATATTTTTGCATGGCGATATTTTTGTGGGGGCATTATTACATGGAACCAATTGAATGCCTTGCAGGCCTATTTTCAGGTGTACCAAACAGATTATTATTGCTTTTTTCTGGCTCCGCTGATGGCATTGTTTCAACCATTGGTGCACTGGACCAGGTAGGGCCTCAAAGAATTGCTTTAGTATGACCTGTCCCACCACTTTTTGAACTATCATGGTCGGCATCTGGAGCCATTTATCAGCTAATTCTTTATTCCTATGGTATAGTTGATGAGGGGTTTTCCTGGCAGTAGGTCTCTAATAAAGGTTTGTCTGAAGTTTGCTTTGTTGAAATGTAGCCATGTGATAATGTCTCTTTTGAAATCCATGACGGGCATATCAACCATGGAAATTGCATTCTGCTATGTGGTTTTCATGGTGGTGGCGGCTTTAAAGCAGAAGACACATATCATCCATATTGCTTTTGAGGCCAAATGGTATACCTAATGACTTTTTCAAAGCTGAAAAAGAAATACATTGCCTTCCCCACTGGCGTACATTTTTGTCAGATTTACACCTGCATTTCTCAAAGGGCTCTGGTTGGAGCCACTGTTGAAACTGAGAAAAAGCTTCCCGATACTTCTCTTGGACTGATAACTGCATCACCCCTTGCAGCTATATGGCTTAATGAAAAATGTACTGATCTCCATAGGCTTGTTGTGTCTTTGTTGGATTGCTTATTGTAGCAACTGCAGCCCCTCAGCCAAGTTTTGAGTAGGGGGCCCATTGAATTCTCACCCAATCCCATTGGCATTTTACCAGGTCGTTCTTGTAGTTGTGTCCCCACACTTCCACACCATAGAGTATGCAAGTTAACATTTGAGTTCTATATAATATCAAGACTGTTTTAACAGAGTATCCTCCTTGTTTGTCATTGAATTGACTCAAGACGCTGGTGTGCCTCATACAGTAAGTACATGTATTCCCAATGCAGGGTCCTTTTAAGTTTATTATCAATCATAACACCCAAATATTTAGAGCACCCAACTTATTTAATTGGCTTTAAACCATGGCAGAATTCCATGCCAATGTGAATGCCATCATTTTAGTTTTTTTGATGTTGATATTCAGGCTATTTAATATAGCATATATGCCCATAACATCTAACACCCGTTGAAGCCCTCTTGGGATATAGTCGAGGAGTAGCAGATCATCTGTATATCCCAGCCATCCCATTTTTTGAGCCCCATCTTTAACAGGCAATCTGCCCATATAGTTAAGACATTGACCAGATCAGGAAGGTAAAGATTAAAGAGGGTTGGGCCCAATATACAGCCCTGCTTAACCTTACTCTTAGTAGGAATCCATTCCGATACTCTACCCTGCCCATCTGGTCAAATTCTAACCCTGGTGTCTAGATGCAGCTGCATAATCATGAACAGGCCACTGGGAATGTTCCATGACACCAATTTCTAACAAAGGCGATTTCTCATTACTGTGTCAAATGCTGCTCTGAAATCGATAAAGGCAGCATACACTGGTAAAGAAAGAAACAATTGGGGACTGAACCTGGTTGAGCTACCTGCCACACCTTAAAAATGTCCAACCATATTTGACTTCAATCCTACTGCTGCTGTCCGTTAGTTATTGGTGGGCAAGCAAGGGCCAAGTTCAGTAGCAGGCTCAGACCCAAAACCTGCACGTAACAACAAACTAATCTAGTAATGTAACTGGCTACCTGTGCCAATCCATCGCAATTGATGCACTCTACAATAACAGTAAAGCTGTTACTCTTGGTTTGGACACAATTTGTTGTGTTGTACACATTATTTGTGCAGCCAGCCAACACGTGTTTCTTCCTTTCACAGGTCTTCTTCAGGGTTGTGATAATGCACATAATTTACCAATTACATTGGCTGTAAATTAGCAATAACAAAGAATTTCAAAACAAATTGTTTACCCACACAACAAACCAAAACATCCACGAATATTTGTCATTATTCAGTACAAATTGTCAATTGAAAAATGACCCTACTTATAAACTAAATCAACAAGTACACATGCATTTAGTACAGCCCTGAAGAAGACCTTTGTAAGGTCAAAACATGTGTTGGCTGGCTATACAAATAACATTTACTACACAATAAATTGTGTTCAACCCAAGAGTTGCAGCTTTACTGTCATTGTATAGTGCATTGTTTGCGATGGTAGTGGCACAGGTTAGATTACTAGATTAGCATACACTGGTAGGTGGCATCTTCCAATATCCTCTGTAATTCCATCTGGGGACCAACATGATTGTGTATGATTGAGTGTATGTGTAAAGCTCCTGATGCAGTTTCCTTTTAACAGCTTGTATTCTGCTATCATAGCATCTACTTTTATGGCCATCCCTATTCCATCTTTCGCTGGGATTCTTATGGTGTTCTTTTATCATAATTTCTTCTTTTAATCGATTAACCATAGTGGCAAAGTCATGGATAAGGGTAGCTTCATCCCCAACCTTACTGGTCGACTATTTTTAAATGTACACTGGAAGTTCCTTTTCAACCACCAACCATGCCTTATCTAGGTTCTTAGGGTTCCACTGTGTATGATTCACTCCATTATTAATTACGATATCCCCATTCATTTCATATTGACCTGTATGTTCCTCAGATTTTGATACCACACAGACAGGCAGATGGTTACTTTCTTTGTGATTTGATATGGCCATATCTTTCACTAGACCAAGTGCAGCATAATTTTGAAAGACAATCGATTGTGCTGGCACTCTTCCCATTTATGTATGTAAATGCTTTATTAGCATTCCCTACACACAGTCCAACTAGCAGAATTAGTTGGTGTAGATACAACTTTCAGCCCATGCTTTGTCCAGCTGTTTACTGTCCTTCGAATTAGGAGTGGACATTTTAGGTTCCACAAAGCCTTTGAGAAGAGATGGAATTGTAGCATTAAAATCCCCAGCTACGAATAGTACAAGTATCAATAGCGCTCATATTTATTTTACTGTTGTGATGTTTTGGTTATACATCACAAGGTTGGGAGGATCATAAATGTTAATGAGTATTATCTCCTTGGACTGCCCTACGTTACTTGTGATTCTACCTGCTAACACCATTGGCGTAGTCACTTTTATATCCTTATTGGTCCAAGGATGATGTACTGAGGCAAGGAGATCCCCCTAGTTCTCCCGTTAAGGCCTTTCACTCCCAATGACTGTAGGGTACTCCTTAAATCAATTTCAATAGCCCAAGTCATCCATGTCTCTTGCAGCAATACCATACAAAACAGATCTATGTTTTCCAATAGGTCATCATCGGTTGAGAGATGAGCAAAGTTTCTAATATTCTATGAACAAATAACTCTGTTGTCATCAGGACAGGTTTGAGAAGTGGGCCTGAAAGAACTTTGGGAGCCATTGGCAATACCTATCATCTCTTTCATTTACACTATTTACTTTGTTTATTTCCTTATTTTGTTGTGCCTATTCTCATCTCTCAGTCCATGGGCTTCCCTTGGTGGTAGGGACGCAGGTATTTCTTGAACATCACCTTGATGTTGTGTTAAATGTACTTTGGAATATATGTTTGCCAAAGTGTTTACCAGTGAGCATCCATACCCACGCTTAAATAAGTCATCTTCATACTGCAGAATGTAGTCCAGTATTGCCTCAGCCTGAACCAATCATTTGATGTGGTCAAAGCCACATCTTTTAATTGGTCTACTATTCTGATATCTTATGAAGAGATCACCCAGAGCGGTACTACACCGTGAAACATACAAAGAACCGCTGCTCTTTAGTTGTAATCCCCTAGTCTCTTCTGTATTATAGCCATCCGCTCTACCCACACTGCTCCTTTCCGTGTTACCTTCCACTCAATGCATTGTTGATTTAAGATGAATTGGTACAACTCCATAGGTCTGGGAGGTTGCATCTTTATGCAGGGCAGCTACCATTGTTACCAAGTCGGATGTAGTGGAAACCACATTATGGTTTAGGGTTTACCCCTCCTTAGACTGATAGGAACAGACTCCTCACTGCCTATATATAAACAGCCCAGATCTTCCAACACCACATCTTGTATACCTAGTTGGGCCCTCTGTTTTTCTTTTTTTGTGTGCTCTTCGCTTAGCCCCACCACATTGTAGCTATAGTGTTTTGCAGTAGTAGCATATATGAACGTATGTTGCTTTTAGTTTACCCTCCCAGTGATTGGGGGGATTTGCAGATGGTTCTAAGTTATGGATCTCAATAGCCCTATCAGTGTTAACATCCCTAAAGACAGGCATTTTACCCCTTATTACTCGTGAATTCTTTATTTTCTCAGCCATATCACAGTTTTGTGGTGTCTTAATCTCCTCCAAGCCCTGTTTAATTACATTTATTATATTTTCTTCGACCTAACACATGGGTTGCTATCATATTCTATTTATTCACTTACCATACATTGCTGCTTGAGTGATTATCCTTTTTTTCCTCATCTCCTGACCTGTTTTGTCTAAGTGTATTCCTTGCCTCGTTAGATTGGCAGTTACAACTATGGACTCAACCCTGTTTACTTACCCCCACTGCATCCTTACTCATATCATATTGTGTATATACAGGTTACTACTACTCTCAACAGCATCAAAGGCACTCAGCTCACTCACTTGAGGCTCCTCAGTATTGGTTCCTTGGTCTTTTAATGTCTTGCTTCCCCTGTTTAAACATTTATGTAATAATAATGATTGAAGATCAAGCTTATTTTTCAAACATTCGCTATTGTGCACCAAGCTAGTCAAAAGATGTTCAAATACAGCAAACATAGCCATAGAGGAGATTCTTGTTGTACTATTCTGTGAGTCATGGGAATTGTCCAAATGTAACTCCCTCACTTCTGACTGTGTTGCATAGCTTGGTATGTTAATACTGTATACTAGGGGTATCCGTGTTTACCTCCCTCATCACCAGCTGTGATTCACAATTAGCTTCAAACAATATTGGTGTTGAGGTAAGATCATGTACCTAAAAAGACAAGCGTTGTGTGTCTGTAGAATTGACCACTGTCTTATGCAGAGTATTTATATTAACATTGGATACCGTGGTATTTTCATCGTTCCATTCCGCAATGTTCAACAGACAGCCCTCCTCTCCCATTATTGATAAGTCAGGCCCCATACTATGTGTGCCATTTACCACTACTTGCACAGTTTGGATGAGTTCCTGTGCATCATTATTTAAATTCAGCATGTCACTCACATGCATACATGTTTGTTTTGGGGACATGACCCTCTCCATAAGTTTGGAATCCAAACAGTGCAACAAGGAATTTAATTCACAGGCAAGTTCCTTTGTAATTGTTTCTTCCTCAATCACATCCAAGCCATCTCTTTTTTGGGAAATAAATCATACTTTTAGTCACTTTCTTCAATTTGCTCTTTCTACTGGGAGTATATATCGTTTTTGGAGGGTAGGTTCTTGGATGATGCAGTGGATACATGCAACTGTGACTATAATTTATCACAGCTATCAATATATCATCATTGGCTATCTATCCAGCCATGTGCTGAGATCCCTCTTTCTCCAGAGTTTGCAACAATACATTATCTAATAACTTAGCTCCCTCAGCCATTTCAAATGGATCTTTTTGGCTAAACGTCAACAGTTCCAAAATGACTGATACCAATGTCTGTTAGTGGCTCAATTGACTAGTTTCCCTACTCACCACTGCTGGCTGAAATCTCAGAGTCTCTGCCATACAGGTATCCAAATTCAGGAGTACCGCCAGTCTAGAGACCATATACTAATCACTATGAGCGGCTCAAAGATTTGATACTTGTGACCTCTGACCCACTCTGTTAGGCCTGCTGAAGTTAAGGTGGGTGACAGCCCGAGGCTTATCTTTTGAAATTCAGATACAGTCCTCTCAGGCCATGTGCACGCTGCTTAGCAAAATAGACATTTTACGTGTTCAGCAGCGTGGAAAAAGTGGCAGTAAAATTGAGGTAATGGTATTATCACCACTTTATGGCACCACCAAATTCCAAGACTGCAGGAAAAGTGGAGGATTACCGCCAAAAATGGTCACATTTACCATTTTGAAATTACCACTCATGATAAATCCAACAAAATCCATGCACTTGAAAAATTGTGATTTACAACAACTTGCCACTGCTTGCTATCCTGTGTGAAATCTGCAGGACTGAGTGGCTGAATCGGTAAACTTGTAATGAGGATATGCAACCTACAGACATTTGACAGAAGGACAGTGACCTTGTGTTAGAGGAAAGGACCATGTGCCAACACAGAGCCTCAAGGTGATGTCAGCCTGTAGACTCAGACTATTGCTGCAGAGGGTAGGCAAACATATGTCTAGCACCCAGAAACTAGTGTGACCAGACTTCTCAATTTTTGGCAACCAGACTGAGATTTTGCCATAATTTCTCCCATCCTGACAAGACCCTGAAAACTAGTTTAATGTCCCACATTTTAGAACAAGCTTTAAAATGCTAACCTTATCAAAGGACTTCCCTAATAAAGGTTGGACCCAAGTCCGGTCACAGATGCAAGGAAAGCTTGGTGTGGATTATTGAACGTTTCAACATTCACATCTCTTATTGATGAAGAAGATCTGCTGGCTCCAGAAATTAGAAAGAATGGAACACATGATAGAGAGAGTGAAGAAGGGGTTGGATTAAGTAGTAATCTATAATGTATAATCTATAAAGTAAACTCTATAAGGGATTGAGGAGGCAATATTGTGGCACTATGGGAATTGATCATCATAGTGCACCAGAAGTTCTCGGAAGAAAAAGAATGCCCACATTCTGACTGGAAATGGTCCAACTCTACAGATTGGCACTTCAATTATTGGAATAGCTTGAAAATAACAGTGTAGGCATTTAAAAACACCCCAAATCTAGATGGAATTATAGAACAATATAATCTAGTTTGTCTGGGGGCCTACCCATTTTGGTCTGTGATTTATATTTCTCAGTGCTAAGCCTTTGATGTCCCTTTTCTTTGTCTATACTATTGACTTAACTAAATAGTCCTGGTTGTTGGTTTGGAAAATATGGTTCCCCATACTGGTAACTCCAGTTGCAGTAGTACAGTACCTAGAAGGAAAATGGTTGCTGTATTTCTGTCAGTCGAAGGCATGCCTAATGTCAACTCTGACATTCCTAAGGTACATAGCCTTTGTGGCTACTCTGCCAGGACCTTCAGTACTGCATCAAAACACTGTTGGGTGGAGGAGTAGTGACAAAATGGCTTCCCTGATCAATAATTTCTTCCCATAACAACTCCAACCACCTTCAAAATGATGACCCATCTGGATCGGTGTCAGAATCCCATGACAGAAATGTTTGAGGGAGAAAAGACCAAAGATTATTTTTCTGAAAATAACCTTTGGTCTTTCTCCATTGAAAATTTACGACTTGGCCCCTGCTGACCCCCACGCCCTCATCCCCACTCCCCTGCCTACCTTGCGGCAGCACACTTCACTGTGTGCCACTTACTCGCTGTGTCCCTGCGATGCCTGTTCCCTTTCACTTCAGTGATCGGGAACTGGCGTTGCAGGCTCTGTTCCTTTTATTTATTTTTGTAACTTTTTGGCATCGGCTGTGGGGGACACCCCCGCAGCCCCTACTCACAATATAGTGAACAAGGGTGTGGGGGACACCCCTGCAGCCCCTGCAGCCCTTAGCAATGGATGGGGAATTTGGTCAAACTTTTCGGCCATTCAGAATTTTCAAAAGGGCCGGAATTTGGGCAAATCTCCCGTTCAGGCTTTCTTTTTGTGGGCTTTATGGGCGTTTCTGACCCATCCACCTACCTAGATGGGAGGTGTGTTGTCCCCACATCTCAAAGTCTGCAGAGTTGGCCTTTCACAATGAATAGCAGCACTTACAAATAGGATGCTCCTTTCTCATCTCCTGTATCTGCTATTTAGTCCTCCCACAAGGAATTTCAATCACATTTGTACATTGGCCTCGTTACGAGTTTGGCAGTAAATAATCAGAAAAAGGGCCATATTTACCAAACTCGTTTACCGTTACTGCCACTTGATCCCATGGTTTTGCCCCAGGATTACGAGTGCTGCTATGGCAGTGTAAATCACCATTTTTATAGTCCGTAGAGCAACATTGGAATTTTTGGTGGATTTATCACAAGAGGTAATACCACATGGTCAATCGACTGATTTTTACAGGTAAATTGAATGATTCACCATCAGTATCATTCTGGAGATGAATCATCCATGTTACCTACAAACTCGGAAATTGGCAGTGTTGCAAAAGTAGTGGTAATTACGTTACTGACAAAAAAAGGTTGTGGCAATGGAATTTTCTGCTACTTTTTTACTAAGCCAGCAAACTCAAATTGAGGTTGTTTATACACCACATAGCTAGTGTCACCAAAAAAATGCAATCTACAAATACACTGCCTTCACAAAATCGAACACATCCTCCCCCTGATGACTTTGACACCACAGTCCAAACACTGGTTCTGTCCAAGATGGACTACAGGAATGCTCTCCTCACTGGACTCCGCAACCGCACACTTGACCCTTAGCAAGGTATACACAATCCATCAGCCACACTTACCCTATAGTTACCCAAAGAATCACACCTCACCCCAGCTCTTGCCCAGCTCTACTGGATCCCCATACCATAGAGACCTTCAAAGGACTCTGCATGGTATTCAAACCAAATACCCAAAACCTTCATCTTCCCTTTATGACAAACTCAAAACCATCACAAACACAAACACTAGTCAAGCCAGCCAGCATCTTTTACTCATTCACTCATTCAACTCTTCAAACTAACATGAACATGCACACAACAACAAGCATTTACCCAGTGTGCACCCAGAGCATGCAACACCCTAACTCTTCATGTTGCACTGCACCCTCCATCGCCACTTTCAGAAAGAGCCTCAAAACATACCTGTTTTCCCCAAAATAACTATCTGCCTCCCGTGCTGCCTGTTGTCTATCCTAATCTTACCCTCTTCTGAAAATATGTTGTAACTTCTATTGCACCTCCGACCTTTTTAACCTTTGAACCACTTAAGGGGCTCTGAGACCATCTGGGTAGAGTCACTACTGAACACACATTTGAAAGAAGTGTCCCTTTCTCAAACAAATCTTCTTTATAGACTAACATTGCTTCCCAATAATCTCATTACAAGCAGGTATATGTTACGCTCACCTGGACCCCACAGGGGTGTCGATCGGACCCGGACAGCTGCGGTCTCCGTCAACATGATGCGTAGTGCAGAGATGACTGTCTGGACTGGCCCGCCTAGTCTTGTCTGCTAGTCTTGTCTGCTGGACCCGAAGAAGTATTTTCCTGCAAGTGGAGACAGGGATTAGCCACCTGTGGGTTTTAGTGATGGCCTCCCAACTGTTCTCGCTCCCCCCCACTAATCACCTCCGATATCCCCTTAGTAACAGGGCGCATAGATACCAGTTACTTCACTGGTTTGAAAGCGTTGGGAGAGTTCCGGTAAGCATTGACTCTGAAGTCCCAGGCAGGATTGGTAAGTATCAAGTTCAAAGAGTTCAATGTGCCCCATGTTCACTCTTGTCCCCTTCCTTCCTTAAGTTGCAACTGAGTTTGTGAGAAGAAGGTCTTGTAGCTGCTGCTGGCGTTCAGGTAAGAGTCTGTGTTACCCAACGCTGTCCGGTAACTATTACATGCGTTAACGTGTTGTTTTTCTCCCTCTTTACAGATGCGGCATATGAAGATATGGAGAATAATACCGCCGGTGGTAAATCAGGTAAGTCTATGGTGGTAAGAGGTATTTGTTGATTCCCTTGGCTCACCTTGTTATTCTTGTGCCCCTAGGTGCCGGAGTATGGCAAAGAAATGATGGAGACAGTGCCGGATCGAAAGATTCTGTGAGAACTGGTGAGTATGGCGCCGTGCTAGAGTTGGCGAAGCGACGCGTGCAGGACTGATGTACTTCCAGGTCGGGAGATGAAATGGATCCGGAATCAGGTGAGGAATTTGAAATAAGTTCGTTTTCTATCTTGTCCTTTTCTTCCTCTTTATTCTAGGAGCTCCAGATTCGAGGCGGGCGTGGCAGAAGACTGGATGCTGACTGCAGGCACGGTGAGAGTTACGCTGCTGGATGCAGAATAACACGAAGCATGTGCTTCTGTTCGGGCGTGGTTTACATAGCTTCCAAAGTAGTCCCAGGAAAGAAGTTCCCCAGGACCACACCCGAGTAAAAAATAGTCCCTGTAGTAAAATAGTCCCATCCAGGCCTCACGTTGGCTTGGATTTATTTGCAGCATGGTCTGCATGAGGTAAGTAATGTCTATGAGCCTGGCGCCTATGGCGCCAGGACTGATTTTTATTATGAGCCTGGTGCCTACGGCGCCAGGACTGAACCCAGACAGCCCCTAGCTGGGTCTGCTGGGGTTTTTGTAAATGTCTGGATGCCTGCTCCCGGGGCTGATGGGCTTGATCCGGATGCCCGGGGGTAGGCATCATGACAGCACTCCCCCCTAAGGCCCCTCCTAAAGTTGTTCTTCCCCTTGGCCTTGGTTTGTCTGGGAAGTTCCGATGGAATTTCTTCACCAACCGAGGTGCATGAACGTGGTCACTAGGCTCCCATGACCTTTCCTGTGGTCTGTAACCTTTCCAGTCGATTAAATAAAAAAGTCTAGATTCAACCAACTTAGAGTCCAGGATATCCTTCGAATTCAGGTTCTCCATCTATTAGGATGGGGTCAGGTGGTTTGGCAAGTCTTGTCCCGGGTTGAACTGGTTTCAGAAGTGAAACATGAAAGACAGGATGGATCCGCATATTAGAGGGTAATTCCAACTTGACGGCCACCGGGTTGATAATGACCTTAATAGTGTAAGGTCCCAAATACCTAGGATTAAAAGTCTGAGTTCCTTTTAGAGGTATGCGTTTTGTAGCAAGCCAAACTTGATCCCCAATCTGATATCGTGGAGCATCGCTTCACGAAAGATGCTGTGAGAACTGGTGAGTATGGCGCCGTGCTGGAGCTGGCGAAGCGACGCGTGCAGGACTGATGTACTTCCAGGTCGGGAGATGAAATGGATCCGAAATCAGGTGAGGAATTTGAAATAAGTTTGTTTTCTAATCTTGTCCTTTTCTTCCTCTTTATTCTAGGAGTTCCAGATTCGAGGCGGGCGTGGCAGAAGACTGGATGCTGGCTGCAGGCACGGTGAGAGTCACGCTGCTGGATGCAGAATAACACGAAGCATGTGCTTCTGTTCGGGCGTGGTTTACATAGCTTCCAAAGTAGTCCCAGGAAAGAAGTTCCCCAGGACCACACCCGAGTAAAAAATAGTCCCTGTAGTAAAATAGTCCCATCCACGCCTCACGTTGGCTTGGATTTATTTGCAGCATGGTCTGCATGAGGTAAGTAATGTCTATGAGCCTGGCGCCTATGGTGCCAGGACTGATTTTTATTATGAGCCTGGTGCCTACGGCGCCAGGACTGAACCCAGACAGCCCCTAGCTGGGTCTGCTGGGGTTTTTGTAAATGTCTGGATGCCTGCTCCCGGGGCTGATGGGCTTGATCCGGATGGCCGGGGGTAGGCATCATGACAGCACTCCCCCCTAAGGCCCCTCCTAAAGTTGTTCTTCCCCTTGGCCTTGGTTTGTCTGGGAAATTCCGATGGAATTTCTTCACCAACCGAGGTGCATGAACGTGGTCACTAGGCTCCCATGACCTTTCCTGTGGTCTGTAACCTTTCCAGTCGATTAAATAAAAAAGTCTAGATTCAACCAACTTAGAGTCCAGGATATCCTTCGAATTCAGGTTCTCCATCTATTAGGATGGGGTCAGGTGGTTTGGCAAATCTTGTCCCGGGTTGAACTGGTTTCAGAAGTGAAACATGAAAGACAGGATGGATCCGCATATTAGAGGGTAATTCCAACTTGACGGCCACCGGGTTGATAATGGCCTTAATAGTGTAAGGTCCCAAATACCTAGGATTAAAAGTCTGAGTTCCTTTTAGAGGTATGTGTTTTGTAGCAAGCCAAACTTGATCCGCAATCTGATATCGTGGAGCATCGCTTCACGAAAGATGCTGTGAGAACTGGTGAGTATGGCGCCGTGTTGGAGCTGGCGAAGCGACGCGTGCAGGACTGATGTACTTCCAGGTCGGGAGATGAAATGGATCCGAAATCAGGTGAGGAATTTGAAATAAGTTTGTTTTCTAATCTTGTCCTTTTCTTCCTCTTTAATTTAGGAGCTCCAGATTCGAGGCAGGCGTGGCAGAAGACTGGATGCTGGAGGCAGGCACGGTGAGAGTCACACTGCTGGATGCAGAATAACACGAAGCATGTGCTTCTGTTCGGGCGTGGTTTACATAGCTTCCAAAGTAGTCCCAGGAAAGAAGTTCCCCAGGACCACACCCGAGTAAAAAATAGTCCCTGTAGTAAAATAGTCCCATCCAGGCCTCACGTTGGCTTGGATTTATTTGCAGCATGGTCTGCATGAGGTAACTAATGTCTATGAGCCTGGCGCCTATGGCGCCAGGACTGATTTTTATTATGAGCCTGATGCCTACGGCGCCAACTCTGAACCCAGACAGCCCCTAGCTGGGGTTGCTGGGGTTTTTGTAAATGTCTGGATGCCTGCTCCCGGGGCTGCTGGGCTTGATCCGGATGCCCGGGGGTAGGCATCATGACAGCACTCCCCCCTAAAACCTCTCCTAAAGTTGTTCTTCCCCTTGGTCCTGGTTTGTCTGGGAAGTTCCGATGGAATTTCTTCACCAACCAAGGTGCATGAACGTGGTCACTAGGCTCCCATGACCTTTCCTGTGGTCTGTAACCTTTCCAGTCGATTAAATAAAAAAGTCTAGATTTAACCAACTTAGAGTCCAGGATATCCTTCGAATTCAGGTTCTCCATCTATTAGGATGGGGTCAGGTGGTTTGGCAAGTCTTGTCCCGGGTTGAACTGGTTTCAGAAGTGAAACATGAAAGACAGAATGGATCTGCATATTAGAGGGTAATTCCAACTTGACGGCCACCGGGTTGATAATGGCCTTAATAGTGTAAGGTCCCAAATACCTATGATTAAAATTCTGAGTTCCTTTTAGAGGTATGTGTTTTGTAGCAAGCCAAACTTGATCCCCAATCTGATATCGTGGAGCATCGCTTCACGAAAGATGCTGTGAGAACTGCTGAGTATGGCGCCGTGCTGGAGCTGGCGAAGCGACGCGTGCAGGACTGATGTACTTCCAGGTCGGGAGATGAAATGGATCCAAAATCAGGTGAGGAATTTGAAATAAGTTTGTTTTCTAATCTTGTCCTTTTCTTCCTCTTTATTCTAGGAGCTCCAGATTCGAGGCGGGCGTGGCAAAAGACTGGATGCTGGCTGCAGGCACGGTGAGAGTCACGCTGCTGGATGCACAATAACACGAAGCATGTGCTTCTGTTCGGGCGTGGTTTACATAGTTTCCAAAGTAGTCCCAGGAAAGAAGTTCCCCAGGACCACACCCGAGTAAAAAATAGTCCCTGTAGTAAAATAGTCCCATCCAGGCCTCACGTTGGCTTGGATTTATTTGCAGCATGGTCTGCATGAGGTAAGTAATGTCTATGAGCCTGGCGCCATGATTTTTATTATGAGCCTGGTGCCTACAGCGCCAGGACTGAACCCAGACAGCCCCTAGCTGGGGCTGCTGGAGTTTTTGTAAATGTCTGGATGCTTGCTCCCGGGGCTGCTGGGCTTGATCCGGATGCCCGGGGGTAGGCATCATGACAGCACTCCCCCCTAAGTCCCCTCCTAAAGTTGTTCTTCCCCTTGGCCCTGGTTTGTCTGGGAAGTTCCGATGGAATTTCTTCACCAACCGAGGTGCATGAACGTGGTCACTAGGCTCCCATGACCTTTCCTGTGGTCTGTAACCTTTCCAGTCGATTAAATAAAAAAGTCTAGATTTAACCAACTTAGAGTCCAGGATATCCTTCGAATTCAGGTTCTCCATCTATTAGTATGGGGTCAGGTGGTTTGGCAAGTCTTGTCCCGGGTTGAACTGGTTTCAGAAGTGAAACATGAAAGACAGGATGGATCCGCATATTAGAGGGTAATTCCAACTTGACGGCCACCGGGTTCATAATGGCCTTAATAGTGTAAGGTCCCAAATATCTAGGATTAAAAGTCTGAGTTCCTTTTAGAGGTATGTGTTTTGTAGCAAGCCAAACTTGATCCCCAATCTGATATCGCGGAGCATCGCTTCTATGTTGATCAGCATTTTTCTTATATTTCTCTTTCGCTTGTTTCAAATGTTCTGTTGCCTCCTTAAAGGCTTGTGTAATAGTAGAGTGTAAATGGCTAACTGCAGGCATTTCTAAGTGCTGAGGCGAATCGAGTTCTGAGGTTCAAGGGTGATGTCCGGTTCCAGAATGTACTGAGTTATTGTATGCATATTCGGAAATCCATAAAATATCCTTCCAATTGCTTTCGGTCTGGTGCAGCATGCAACGTAGGTAGTGTTCAAGGGTCTGGTTGGTCCTCTCCGTCTGACCATCGGTCTGGGGATGGTGACTGGTTGATAACCTCACGTCGATTTGCGCCAATTTACAACATTTCTTCCAAAATTGTGAAATGAATTGACGGCCTCAGTCAGAGACCAATACGGAAGGAAATCCGTGTATTCGAACAATGTTTTCGAGGAACTCCTTGGCCAAAATTGAAGCGGAAGGTAATCCTTTTAAAGGAATAAAGTGGGCCATCTTGGAAAAAAGATCCACAATAACTAGGATGGTGTTAAATTCATTACATGGAGGTAGATCTGTAATAAAGTCTAAAGACAAGGTGTGCCATGTGGTAGGTGGAATATCCAAAGGTTGTAAAAGGCCAGCGGGTTTGTTCTTCTGGCTTTTGTTTTGGGCGCAAATGCCACAAGACATCACAAATTACTTTACGTCTTTTCGCCAAGTGGGCCACCAGAACTGTCTCTTAATTTTTGCTTCAGTTTTTGCGATACCTGGGTGCCCTTCCATCAGGGTGTCATGGTAATTGGAGGTGACTAGTTCTTGTATTTCCTTGTGTGGTAGAAATAGTCGTCCTTGATAGTAAGGTAGGTCATTGACGACTGAGTAGTCCGGGCCTTTCTTTACCCAGTCCTGCAGGGTTGCTGGATCGAAGATTTGTTGGATTTTTGAATGAATATCTTCTAATGTCTGTAGAGTAGTTATGCCAAGAATTCTTAGCTCAGGAATTATTGGCACCGGTTCCGGGTTTGCATATGCTTCTCCCATCCCTATTCGGGATAAGGCATCTGCTTTGCCATTTTTACGGCCTGGTCGATAAGTGATCACGAAATCGAATTCGGCAAAGAACAATGCCCATCGAAGTTGTTGCAATGATTGGGCTTTGGCTGTTTTTAAATACTGCAGGTTCCGGTGATCAGTGATTACGGTAATGGTATGCCTGGCACCAAGAAGGTGGTGCCGCCAAGCCTTAAAGGCGGATTTGATAGCTAATAGCTCTTTATCGATAATAGCATAGTTTAACTCAGGTGCTGAGAACTTTCTGGACCAAAACGCTACTGGGTGAAGTTGACCGGTTTCAGGATCCTTCTGTGACAGGACAGCTCCCATGTCTAAACTGGATGCATCAGTTTCTACTATGTATGGAAGCTCAGGGGGTGGATGCTTTAAAACAGGTGCTGATGTGAATTTCGCTTTCAGCTCTTGGAAGGCCTTTTCAGCCTCTTCGGTCCACAAGAAGCGTTTGTTTTTTCGCAAAAGTGCTGTGATGGGTTGTACAACATGGGAGAAGTCCGGAATGAATCTGCGGTAGAAATTAGCAAATCCGAGCATGCTTTGTACCCCTTTGACTGAACTGGGTGATGGCCACTTGAGAATTGCGTCCACCTTTCGAGAGTCCATTCGGGCTCCCTTTGGAGTCAGGATAAATCCAAGAAATTCAACTTCCGTGCATGAAAAACACATTTTTCCAATTTTGTATATAACTTGTGCTGGCGTAGTTTCTCAAGGACCGCACGCACGTGCTTAACATGGTCTGATTCTGAGGAGGAGTACACTAGAATATCATCTATGTATACGACAACACAGACGTCAATGAGTTCACGAAGGACATCGTTCATAAAATACTGGAAGGCTGCTGGTGCATTGCACAACCCGAAGGGCATCACCTGATATTCGAATAATCCGTACTTGGTGCGAAAGGCAGTCTTCCATTCGTCGCCTTTCTTGACACGTACCAGATGATATGCCCCTCGGAGATCTAACTTATTGTAGATACAAGCAGCCTTTACTTGGTCTAGTAATTCGGGGATCAGAGGCAATGGGTATCGGTTTTTTACCGTAATCTGATTTAATGCGCGGTAATCTATGCACGTTCTAAGGTCACCTTCCTTTTTTGGCACGAAGAATAAAGCTGAGGATGCAGGAGACTTAGAAGGACGAATAAAGCCATTAGCAAGGTATTGGTCCAAGTATTGCCGTAGGTGAAGATGTTCAGGTTCCGTGAGGGCGTAGATTCTACTGCATGGGGGTTGTGTACCGGGTAGGAGGTCGATTTGGCAATCGTATGATCTGTGAGGAGGTAATGTATTGGCCTGTTCTTTTTGAAAAACATCCTGAAATTCTTGGTATTCCTGAGGTAACTGCACGATTGGGTTGATGACTGTAGCCAGGCCTTTGTTCAAAGTTTTCTCCGGGTAACAGGTATGTGCACAATCCGGGAAGGTTATTCTCTTCTCTCGCCATTCTATACAAGGATTATTTGTTTCCAACCATGGCATCCCCAGTATTATCTGGAACTGTGGGGCTTTGATTAGATCAAACACAACAGTCTCTTGATGCCCATCTTGACTCAACAGTGTCATCTCTGTAGTGGAATGAGTTACAGGCCCCGAGGCAATCTCAGTTCCATCAACTGTGGTGATGACATCCGAAGTGGTCTTTTTGCAAAGAGGTAGATTCATCCTTGGCAACAATTCGTGGTCCATATAGTTTCCTACGGCCCCGCTATCTATGTATGCCCTTACTGCGTGCATACGTGATGGCTGCCTGGGATCAAGTAGGACCATTGGGATGATCAGATGCGAGGTCTGAGTGTCCTTCTTTAAGCTCAGCAAGCGGACCTCTACGCTAATATTATTGCAAAATGTGTTCATTCAGGTGCATAGAGGTAGAGGTTATATGAAGGATGGCATCTAATGTTATGAGTGCAGCAAGGCAAATAATAAAATCGTGTGGATATTCAAATAGAAAAAAGAAAACAGGGGATGTCTATTCAGGGTTACACCTTCACACATGAGAATTTGTAAAAAATGTTCATCAACTTCTTCATATCCTGCAAAGTGTTGAGTCTCAAATGGTTCAAAATTGTTCATACGGATGTAAACATGACCATTGGAACATTATTTACAGAGAACATAAGAGGGTTTACAAACTGAACTTACAAAGAGATGTACTCTGTAATTTGTTGTAATGTATAGTCAAAGTTAAGTCCATGTTTCCAGAAATGTTAATGTTAAAGTTAATGTTAAAGGTATTTGTACCGCACACCGTCACCAACGGAATTGGTCCGCAGGCGCTCTAGAAAGTTCAAAAGCAATCTGCCATTAGGGAAGGATTACAAAATAAATATGTGAAGGCCTTTATCACACATGCTTCTTTGCCACGTGGAATGCTTCTGTGAGAAAATGACTCTCTGGAGGAGTATAAGCATGAGTAGTGTTTAAACTGCCTAATCAGTCTACACACTTCTACATACCAACATTTTACCAATTATAGAGGTAAAACAGGCACAGCTAAGAGATAAACCTCCTTGGCCTTTGCAGTAAATTGGCTGAGGGAAGGCGATACTCTCCAAAGGGGTATCAATGTGAATGTGATGTAGTGTTTCAAAAAGATATCTCTTGTGCGAGGAAAGGGATCAAAGGTGACCTACCTAACCAGTCTCTAAGTCCCAAA
This sequence comes from Ambystoma mexicanum, assembly GCF_040938575.1. Classification (NCBI taxonomy): domain Eukaryota; kingdom Metazoa; phylum Chordata; class Amphibia; order Caudata; family Ambystomatidae; genus Ambystoma; species Ambystoma mexicanum. The sequence continues at coordinate 757,456,323 of NC_090927.1, read as the reverse complement.
GTTGGGGTTGGGGTGCAGTTAAAAGTCAATAATACCTTCTCGCTATTCATGGTGGTTCACCAGCATTCAACCCAGTTTCTTGATGCTTTGCGAGTGGTTCATGCCAGGCTTGAATGTAACAGTGGTAGTTTTCCAAACGTGGAGCAGGTGTCAAGTCGAGGTTGAGCTGAACTTTGATATGATATGATATGTCATTTATATCGTGCTTGTACACAAGTGTTTCTAGGCGCAACAAGACAAGGGAGGGAAGACAGAGGGAGCCCAAGACAAATGATCTTACTAGGCCTGGTGTCATTCAGATCGTGCAAGGGGGACACACAGAGTGCAGGGCTAAGGGAGAGGGGCAAGTGCCAGGGAGAGGGAGGGGGAAGTGTAATCAGGGCAACATTGCTCTGAGTAGGTGCACCCAGGGTAGCGTGACTCTGTGTAAGTGCAAGGAGGCAGGGGACTGTAGAGGTTACAGTTCCAGCCCCTTAGTGTGCTGTAAACCCAGAGGCAGTGCAGGGGAGACTGATCATGGAGGAGCCTGGTACCCAGTGAGACTCAGAGGGTATCAAGCAACCAGTCAGCACAGAAATGTAGGTCAGCAGGGGAGCGAGAGAGAGAAAGCAGAGGGGAAAAGGAAGGTCTTGAGAGGCTTCCGGAACATCAGGCGGTCCAGCTCAAGTTTAAGAGGGGCACTGAGGGTATTCAGGAGGGAGGCACCTGCAGAGAAGAGGGATATACCCCCCACTCCCTGACTGGAGAAGCGTCTGACCTTCATAGAGTTGGAGGTAGCTGAGCAAAGGGCTCGAGAAGGAAGGTATTTTGGAAGAGAGGGGTGGATGCACTGTGGACCTCAGCCCCAGGAAGCCTTGTGGATGATGCAAAGGGTCTTGAACTTGATCCTTGCAGTCATTGGGAGCCGGTGGTGATATTTCAGGGCTGGAGAGATACAGTTCCTGGGCATGAGGCCAAGGATAAATCGTGAAGTCCTGTTCTGGATTAGTTGCAGGGGATGGAGAGTAGAGGAAGGCAGAATGAGAAAGAGGCTGTTGCAGTTGTCCAGCCTAGAGAGAACCAGGGCTCTGGAGACAGTGAGCTTCAGGGGGAAAGTGAGAAAAGGAAGAATAACTCTAAGGAGGTGCAGCTGGTAGTGGGCCTTCTTGGCAAGGTCGGTGATATGAGGAGAGCAGGAGAGAGTGGAGACGTAGATGACACCAAGGTTTGCGGTTTCAAAGCAGCAGTCAAAGTACATGGATGGTCAGGGTGACCAGAGTCAGTACAACGGTTGATGGAGGGTTTGTTGGTGAAGAGGCTGGCGACCTGATGTGGTTGACCGTATTGGCAACAAAGATGGTGGTGTTTGGAAGAGTGGCTTGAATATGGTGCACTGATAATACTCAAGCCGGAACAGACGACAGTCTCAATTGGCACAACGCAGCAACATGCTGTTTTGAAGGACAGCACCGATGTTTGAAGATGTTCGAAGAGTGCCAAAAGCAGCTGTGCAGGTCCAGGCCATTTGGATGCATTTGAGCAGTGTTGAGGGATAGTTTGATGCTGCTCGCAACAGGAGTGCATAGGCGGCCAGCTGCTTTCCATCTTCTGGATGCTGTGAGTTCCATCTCAGGGGTTCAGGGACATAATGAGTCCTTCTCCTCTAATCTCCCAACCCAGCAAGGTCATGTACCTCTAGAGAGGTATTGTGTACCAGTGTGGCTGGCAGACAGACAGGTCATGATCCAGCATCAGGTCACCCACAATGTGCCTCGGTGATGATTACGGAGCTGAGCTTGTAACTTAGAATACCTGCCTTCATCTCACAAATGGAAGACTCTAGAAAGGACTGCTCTCTCAGCAAAGTACAAATGAATTATTGTTGAAGTCTTGAAAGTACCAAAATGACACACTCTTTTATAGGCAAAGGTCCACAGAGGATTAGACAAAATCAAGTCTCCTTTAAGAAGTGCAATCCCAGTCTTTGTGACAAGTTTTCTTTGCCTTCCTGCATCATACCCAAAGTGCTTTGTGCTAAAGGAAGTAGAGGAGACAGGATGGAAGGAGAGGTACAGAGAGAAACAAAATGTTGGAACCTTTCCCCGACTGTGCTGATCTCCCTCTGGCAATACGAACCCAAACATTTCTCAGATCATAAAATCAAAGGCACTTTGATATGCAACACCCTTGTGTGAGGCTAGTCATTTTCTGTAAGGTGTGCCCTTTTGGTTTTTATTTTCCAGGACACCCCCTGCTAAGGGGCTGTCTTGATGGAGAGAGGTGTTATCTAAGCTCAAAAAGGATTGAAAGATGGGCACGGTCTTTCAGTCTCACGTCTTACTCTCAGGCAGAGGCAGGATATCTTACTAGAACACACACACACATTTTACAGCTCGCCTCAGCCCACATTGTTGATACATGTATGATACAGATCAGATTTGGCTTTAATAATTATTTCAATTATCTGCCACCATACCCCAAACTCAAGTATGGCGTATGATTGAAAATTAAACTACCACCAGGATAGCAATTCCTCATAAAAATGAGGTGTTGGAAGAGAGGTGCAGAACTTAAAGGCAGCCAATATGCAGAAGGGTCACAGCAGCTGTAAAAAGGGCACCTGTGACCTTTAAACCTGCTCTGTACCCCTGGAGGGCAGGTACTGCAGGCCACGATAGTGATTCCACAGGACACATGAATCTCTATGATTTTGGCATGAAGCGTTATGAAAAGTGGGTCTGTGAAGGATTAAATATAAACACTTGATTCACTGTATCAATTTTAAAAAGCAGAGTCAGGTTAAGGAACCTATGAGCATAAATTGCTAGGACTCAATTGTAGACAATAGAGACTATTTGTGATGTATTCACTTCTTGCATTGTATTGTACTTGTCATTCATATAGTACCTTTTACCATTATTATAGTCTCAATGCACTGTTAGTGGGAATGCCCTCAGAAGACCAAAGTTCAGAGTGTTTGAGGTCACGGGTTAAGATTGGGATACATGTGTGCATTTGGCCAAATAAGGCCTAGCAGGGCTGGACAAGCTCTGGTAGAGAACAATCCATGCGGTCAGTTCTTGTGGATGCGTGCTGAGTGGAGACAGGTGATGCTGTGAGTTTTAGAGACTTGCTATGTGTTCAGCGTGCCCAAATTTGTGATAGGTCTGCACTGAATTCTGATGTCAGAGATGATGAGGCATAGTGTGGTGTAAGTAGGCAGAGAATTGTGTCCACAGTACAACCAAATGTTGTCATAGTCGTTGCTGTATTCTGATGTGTGTGGGTCCTGCAGCCAGTGTCCACCAGAGTGGAGCATTATACGTACCTAGCAGAGTTCAGAGGTGATTTGTTGTTTATGCAACCACACTGATAATTGGCTTCTTCTGTCTATTCTTATGGCTGCGATAAAACAGTTAGCGATAGCGACAGTTTATTCTCCAACTACTTGCACCATGAAGGAGTATGGGTTGTACTTCCAGGTTCTACTAGGTGGGTAGCGTGGTGAGTCTACCAAGATACTTAGCACTTGCTGTACCTTTTCTGTTGTTACCTATACCGTGGGTGGCCTATCCTATGGTTCATACATGTGCAATACCTGCCCATTCCCCATTCATTCCAGAGCAATTGGAAGGCTGGTTCTTCATTGCCCTTTTGTGGTATTTTGCAAGGGTGACCCCCACCTGGCCTAAAGGTGTGCAACATGGCCGTGGCACATGTCCTTCATTCATAATTCCCTGCACTGCATCTCAATCTTATCGATTGCGATGGTGGTGATTTTATCACAACCAATGCGACTGCGATTTCTCTATTTTCCTGTACATGCCAGGTGCAGTGACTCATCAAGCCTGTATCATGTCATATATGAAGGGCTGTGATTCAACTAGTGGTGCTTGTGTGAAACCAGGGTAAAGATTGGAGTATGATAGGGTGTGTGGTGCAGGCCGCCGTGAATTCGGCTGGAGCCGACATGTGTTGAAAGGTCAGGGTCACTGCAAATGCAGCCGGCGGCGCCTGGTGCTGAGAGGTCGGGGTCGCTGTGAATACACCCAGTGCGGCCTGGTGCTGAGTGTTTTTAAGTTTGGATCGGGAGGTTTAAAGGGAGGGGTTTTAAGATAATGTGGCAAATAGCCAGGTTTTGAGGACTTTTTCGAAGGAAAGGTAGTTTTCAGTTTCGGCAGATGTGCAAAGGAAGAGTGTTCCACATGGTGGGAGCTAGGATCAAGAAAGTCAAGCTGGACCCGATTGCAGTTTTCTGGGGGGTTGGTAGTGGGTGATTTTATTCTGAAGGAACTCAGGCCCTGTATTATGGAGGGCTCGGTGTGTGATGCACATGGCTTTGAAGGTTGCTCTTAGGCTAACAGGAAGCCAATGCAAGATTCTGAGTGCGGGGGTGAAGTGTTCTCTGGGCGAGAGGGTAAGGAGCAGTCTGGTTGCTGCATTTTGAATTCATTGAAGTTTCCTGAGATGGCTTGCCGGGACGCTGAGATAGAGGAAGTTGGCGTAATCTATGCAGGTGATGATGATGGCCAGTATTTCAGACACTCTTTGGGGATAGGAGAGGTAGGGAAAGATTCATTTTAGGATGCGTAAGTGGAAGTGGCAGGTTCTGGATACGGAATTGATGTGTTTGGAGAGAGATGGGTCTTCGTCCATGGTGCATACAAGAGATGGAGACAACAGGTGGGGCTTCCAGGGCAATTGGCCACAATAAAGGTTGGAAGATCAGAACAGTTTTGCCACATATCAGGATTTCTGATTTGCCCGAGTCGAGGATTAGGTGGTTGGTTGTCCTCCATACGTCAATATGTGAGAGGCAAAAGGTGAAATCAGAAATGGGGAGGCTGGAGTCTTGGGGATTTTGAAAATGGTCTGGGTGTCGTCTGTGTAGTTGTAGCAGGTAAGGTTGTGTGAGTGGATGAAAGCTGGCAGTGGGCTAGGGTAGAGGTTAAAGTGGAGGGGTAAAAGGGAGGCTCCTTGTGGCACCCCTTTTGTGTTGGGGCAAGGGGCAGAGGAGAAGGAGTGAGGAGAATGATTTGCGAGCGTTTGGAAAGAAAGGAGGTGATGCAATTAAGGGCAGAGCCTTTGATGCTTAGGATGAGGAGACTGTTCCTGAGTATTGTATGGTCAATGATATTAAAGGCTGCAGATAGGTCCAGGAGAATGAATGCAGCACACCCTTCTGAATCAGCAGTTTTTTTGAGGTCGGCCCAGATAGAAACCAGTAAGGATTCTGTTCAACGGAAGAGTTGGAACCTCGATTAGGCTGGGCCGAGAAGCATATTGGCTTCTGTGAAGAGGCAAGTGGCTTTTATGTGCAGTTAATTAGTTTAGCCATGAAGGGGGTGTTGGAGATTTGGTGGTAGCCGGAGGAGGCGAGTGGGACTAGGCTGGGTTTTTTGAGTAGCAGTTTGACATGAGACGTTTTGAAAGCCTGGCAGATGACAGATGAGAGGGATTAATTTATGATGGAGCGGGGTAAGCTTCAAGCACATGTGGAGGTAATACTCTTTTTTGAAGGGGAGGTTTGCAAGGATCTCCAGGTGAGCCCGAGGGTCAGCTAACTGCTAGTAGGTTGCAAGTATTGACCTGGTAACAAGGTGTGAATGAAGAGAAAATTGGTCGGGAGGGTGAGGAAAAGTGCAGGTTTGAGAGAGAGCCGAATGTAGAAGGCAGGGTCTAAGCTAGTTTTGTGGTGATGGTACAATGTCTTTCAAGCACAAAGTTATGAAAGTGTTTGGATAGTTCATAGCAGAGAACTTGTGAGTGAGGGAAGCGGGGCGTTAGGCAACTAGGGGAGTTGAATTTCCTTATGATTTCTGGGAGTTCCTTGCATGGCTTTTTGGAGTTGGAGATTCTGTTTCCATAGTGTTTTTTGTTTTGCTTTCTTGATTCAGTACAAATATCCTGTGTAAGGGCTGGTTTGTTTTGTAGGGTAGGGTTGGTCCCTCCAGGTCTGCTCTAGGCAATGCTTGAGGGTTTTCAGAACTTTAAGGGAAGGGGTATTGACCCGTCAGCCAATCGGCCCATAGCCGATCCGAAATCAGGGCCGGAGACCTGGCGGCCGGTTCCTGAAGCCCACGTGGGCCGGTCTCCGGCCCAGGCATGTGCTTCACACTTCAGGAACCGGCACCCAGGGCCTCCGCCTCGCCGGACGGATGCAAGTTGCAAAGGATCTGTAAGGAACTAACTTACAGATCCTTTGCAATTGCAGCATTGCCGCTGGCGACCCGCCGTAGATGCAGAGAAAGGTAACACTGAGGTGTTACCTTTCTTTGATACATGCAGCAGCCCGGCGGCCAACTGCCGTGACCCGCGACACCATGGCACCGCGCCAGCAGCAGTCAGTGTTACAAAACACTGGGAGGGAGCGGCAGGGCAGGGCGGGGCTGCCTTAGCCCAGCCTGCTCCCTCCCAGTGTTTTGTACACATACTCTGCAGACTGCTCTCCAACGCCGCGAATGCCGCCAGCTGGGCCCCTTATCTCTCCTGATTGAGGCTTGAGGGCTCGTCAGGAACCAGGAACCTCTCCACACCCATGCCCCATTTGACGAACATTTATCTGATATCCCCAATTGGTTGGCCCCTCCTTGTTACCAATTATTATGTCTTCCAAGAATGTGTCCATGCGAGGGGCCAAGATTCCCATATATCCAGTGCTTTAAATGTGCCGGCATATACGCAGCCCTCTGTACCTGCACTTCTTGTTTTTGTGCATTTGAGTACCTGCACTTTTGGTTGAGCCTTGAGCCTAGGGACCTGGGCCTGGACCAAGGAGCCCAAGGTCTGGCCTCTGTCCTTCCCATGTGCAGAGAGTCTGTCTGGGCTGGGCTGGGGGACTCAGCTGCTGTTCCTGGGCCTGCTTCTTTCCTGGACGCATGTAGGCTACCAACCAGGAGAAGGTAAGGTAATATTTATATCCCTTGTTCAGAGGCATTAGGTGCCATGTGCCAAGAGGTGCCCAGGCACCGAGGCAAGATGTCCCTATGTTATGTACTGATGTAGGGTGTGCTGCACTTGCGATGGGGCTGGAATTCCGCCACCACTTTAAAAAGGGAATGAACTTTGCTTGAATCTCTTTAAACATTTTGTGTTTAAACCAAGGAGCCCAAGGTCTGGGCTCTGTCCTTCCCATGTGCAGAGAGTCTGTCTGGGCTGGGCTGGGGGACTCAGCTGCTGTTCCTGGGCCTGCTTCTTTCCTGGACGCATGTAGGCTACCAACCAGGAGAAGGTAAGGTAATATTTATATCCCTTGTTCAGAGGCATTATGTGCCATGTGCCAAGAGGTGCCCAGGCACCGAGGCAAGATGTCCCTATGTTATGTACTGATGTAGGGTGTGCTGCACTTGCGATGGGGCTGGAATTCCGCCACCACTTTAAAAAGGGAATGAACTTTGCTTGAATCTCTTTAAACATTTTGTGAGGGATGCAGATGTTGCATGGCTGTGTGGGAGTCTCTGGGCCTTATTTGACTTTCCTTTGTTGTAAGATAATGCATGCAATCCCAGCTGATTGCTCAGAAGTGATCTGTGCCGTAAATTCAATAAAATACAAATACGCTGAGGCAGAAGATGCTGCCGAGCTGAGCCCATATCAACAGAAGATCCAATTGTTTTCCGTGCTACGTTTTCTATCTTATAAATATGCTGATGATGAGTGCAGACAAGTGTTTTTTTTTACGTGAGTAAAATATTACTCCACAAAGTTATTTTAAAATGTATAACTCTGCTTTTTGCTTATAGGCTCTGCCTCTAAGTGCGGAATAGGTCGCTGTTACAATCATTTGCGACATAATTCAGGGCGGAAATGCATACCCTTAGCTGAATGGATGCCTCTGATTGCCAACGTGCATGTGCCTTGTATGCCTTCTTTGGGGGTTATTATGAATTAAGATCCATGATGGTGGCGATGAGGTTAATCTGCTGAAAGCGCCATGACACACACCATACAAAAGTGGCTCACAGTTGCAAATGGATATTAATTCCTTTTTGTGACACTGTTTGAATAGTAACCAGGGGGGGTTGATAAAGTGTCATGCAAATTGCGCATTTTAAGGAATATTTATTCAGCAACACCGGTGAAACCTACTAACCCCGATAGTGAAGTAGCTTATCAAACTGACCCAGATTGGCCAAGAAGTGTCCCACTTTGACCAAATAAACTGGCCCACACTAGCATTTTGTGTTTTTGGTTCTGCCATGGAGGACACTGCACTAGGGCAGTGAGTACTGAGCTGTGTGGGAAGGGTGTTGCATGCTTACTGTTACATGATTGGGTGAAAGAGCATCATCATTCAAGCCAGAAGCCACGTAGAAGAATACATACTTTACAGTTAAGTTGGAACATAGACAGATGGGAATAGCATGTCATTTTGTTACTACCTACAAACATACTTGCATACATAGAAGTAATAGCCTAAATTGGTTATGCACGTGCTCTATGAGTGTAACCACTCGCTGGAAGCGTGTGCAGTGGTCAGAACCTTACCCTAACATCCCCAACCTATCCATAACCTCTCCCTGTACCTCATTCCGGTTTCCCTACTTCCCCCCTTCCTATCTAACCATCGTCACCCTAACCCTCTTTTCCTGCCGGGGTTGCAGAGCCCTTTATAAGCATCGACTTGCAGCAGGTCCCATAACACAGTGGGGGAGGTTGGTTCATGCCACTCTTGCGCCTCAGAGCTGTGGACCATGCCACAGAACTATAAGTATGCAAAATTATGTTATTTTATGAGTTGTGTTGTAATGTAATATTTGAGCATAAATACAACTGGCAAGTTACATTCTGGGGTCATCATTTGGTTGTACTGCTTATTAAATGCAACTCTATTTTCATTACTGGTGGCAACGAGTAGACATCCCTTGAGTCTGGTTCTGCAAAATAAATATTCAGCTATGTGATGCTGTTGTTTTTCAATAAAAACAAAAAGGAACGTTATCACTTTCTCAAGCGTTTACACAAAACATTACATGCAACAGTCACATGATCCCTCCATACGTAGCATTTTCTGTAAAGTCGTGAATTGACATGAATCACAGATGATGGCTTGAGGGCCACTTTTTTGAGGCGAGGGGTGGGCCACTTTTTTTGGGGTGTCCGGGCCTATTTCATGTCCCAGTCCGACCCAGGGTGTGGGGTTGATCATTGGGAGGGGCGACGGGTTGGTGTTTGAGGGGGTGTAATACTTGTAAAACATGGCACCTGTGTGCAGTGCATTCTGGGTACTCCCAGAGCCATAATGGACATTAGCTTCAGGCCTCAGTGAAATCTGTACATTTGCTCCAGGCCTCAGTAAAAGCTGCATTTGATGTGAATTCATAAAGTGGTTTCTATTCTTTCACTGGCAAACATGTTTCCTTGCTTCTGCATTGCTTCACAGACCGTTTTGAAGAAGGGGCCAGCTGGTATTTGCTGTTTTTGCATTCTCATGAGAAAGGGAACTCTTTACCATTGGGGATTGCCATGAGTTACTCCGGCCAGAGGCACATGGACATTTCAACAGGTAGAAACTTGGAAAAAGCCTGAACATTCTAGAAAATGACATCATGCATTTGCAATGGTTTAAAAAAGGGGGGCAGTTAGACAGAGAAAGCTCTGCTGGAGGATGGATGCGTCGCTTCAGGACCCATTTATGCAAAAGATCTCTCTGACTGCCTGTGTGGGAGCTTTCCAGTGCAGTTTTCTGGCGAGATGAGGATGTAGTTTAAAGCTGTGTCAACGGTGAAGTAAAAAACTATTTTTATTACTTATTATGCTTGTTGTTTTATTTATTTCTGTATGCTTTTGATGAATAAATAGGCCATATAAGAGACATTTTATAATCTAGCTGAGTGTGTGTATGTGTGAATAATTGCCTTCCAGCATCTGAGGTTTCATCATGTAGTGTGCTGGGTATGTGAAAATATATCTGTGCACTTATGGAGCAAACCATTTTGGTGCTGCGAGCAGGATGACATTTGATAAAAAGGAATTCCAGGCATCAAAGGATCAGTGTTTGAACGTTGGTGGGCAAGATTTATAGTGAAAAGTGAGTTTGTTTCTCTCCTCTCCTTTTGTCAGTGGGAGTTAGGCTGTGTTAATTTGTGTTTTGAGTGTGCTCATTGCGTGACTGCATTTAGGTTGTTTTGAATAAGTTACTGTAAATCACTGTAAATATGAATACCTTGTTTAAGAAAAAAGATAAAGGATTCTCTGCTGACAGAGATTGCCTTAGTGTTGTTATTCCTGGCTGGGCAAAGGGCCCATATAATCAATTAGCGAAAGAATGTTCATGCACGTCACGAACCGCCACTCCTGGTCACTGTGGTCGGCTTGGAAACACGTCCCTTGTAATGCAGGCACCATTTTCTTCCCAAGATGGCGCCCGCAGACCGCATTTGGCAAGAGTGTCAGCTCTTCCGGTTTCCCACATATCAGTGACAGAGGCCCCCGGATCAGCACGTCTCAACACAGGTAATGCTTTCATCCCTTCTCAGCGCTCCTGGTACTTATTTCCCTCTGTTCTCATTCCTGGTTCCTTCCTTTATATTGATTCCCTTGCTCTCCTGTTTCTCCCTCTTTTCCATCCTTGACTCCCGTGTACCCCAATCCTTCTGAATTCTCCTCCTGTTCCATTGTACTTGGCTCTCTCTCTACCTTGCTGCGGCTCCTTCCCTTCATCTTGGACTTCCATGTGTGGCGACCTCTTTTGCAGCAACTACACCTTTCAGAAGAGTTTGATACAGGGTTTTCCCTGCCCTTCGGGGGACGGGTTTTTCTCCTGTACTTGTCTTTGGTGCTATTTAGGGAGCGTGGCGTCAGGAGAGTCTCGCCCCTATCTCTATGGCTCACATTCTCAGAAGAAAAAAAGATAAGAAGTCTCCCAATAAGACCTCCAAAGTGAAGGCCCAGGTGAGTGCCAGCTCGACTTCTGACAGTATGAGACGCCCATCGATCACCAAATCCAAGAATATGGATCAGTTGCAAGACTTGTTAAGAGGAATGCAAGCGCTGAGCACTTAGATGCAGCCTTTGTATGAGGAAAAAGCCGTGCTTCACCAACTGGTGGTTAACTTGTGATGTCCTGGCTCAGGAGAACCCATCTCCTGGCACGTCCTTGAAAAATATGATGGATCACCAAAGCAACTACACCCTTTTTTGGATTCTTGCCTGGTTCATTTTTACTTTTAAGCCAGCCATATACTCATCAGATAGGGCTAAGGTTGGGTTTATAATCTCCCACCTAACAGGCAATGCCGTTTCCTGGTCAACACCTTTGGTCTCATCAGAAGATGCACGGCTAGATGATTATGCTGCATTTTTGGAAGCCTTCAAGTTAATGTTCGATAGGCCTGGTGTGGTCTTTACCGCCCAAGAGAAGTTACTGGACTTTCACCAGGGAACACAGGAAATGCTAATGTATGTTTCAAGATTAAAACAACTGGCCAAAGAGGCTGATTGGTCTGCAAATGCCTGTTTCACAATATTTTGCTGTGGTCTACATGAAGACATCAAAGACGAGTTGGCCAGGATAACCAGACCGGATTACATACAAGCACTAATTGACCTTGCTATGCAGATTCACTACCGTCTTCAAGAGAGAAAGGTTAAAATAGAAGACTCTGCTTACCGACCTCCAGACCTTTGTTTCCTTCTCCTCTGTCCACTGATCCTGTTTCGGCTTCATCCTCGGAAACCAGTGCCCATGCAATTAGGTTCCCTATTGGGTCCCTTGAGCCGAGAAGAAAGAGCTTGCAGGATTGATCTAGGCCTATGCCTTTACTGTGCATCGCCTGCCAATGCTGTTAGAAATTGTCCGATCATCCCTCCTAGGAGGGCAGGAAACGCCAGCTCCCAGTCCTATCTGCAGCCAGGACTCGCATGGCAGACAAGAGCTCATTAACAACCTTCACTGTGGAAAGGACTCAATGCCTTTCTTTCATAATTCTTCAAGTTGAGATTCTACTCCAGGATAAAGACCCAATCACTGTTCTGGCACTGGTGGTTTCAGGGGCAATGGGCCTCTTTATGTACGATTCTTGAGCAGAACTCAATTGGATACCACAGAAGAGCTTCACATCAGACTGTTGAGAGCATTGATGGAAAACCTTTGTCATCCGGGCCGATAACTGAACAGTCAGCTTCCATTATATTGAAAATGAATAACCATTGTGGGATCCTTCAATTTGACATCATAAAGCAGCCCATTTTCCCCTTGTCCTAGGGATGCCTTGGTTGCAAAGACACAACCCATTCATAAACGGGACAACCCAAACTCTCTTCCTGGAATATTGTGTGTCACACTGCCTGCAGAACTCCACAGAAGTGATCGTCAAGACTATAACTATGCCTGAATCCAGTACTTCCCTTGCTATCTCTCAGGTTAAGAATGAAACAGTGGAATACCAGGACTTCTCTGATGTGTTTTCGGTCTGGTTGGAAAAGTCTCTTCTTCCTCATCGCCCCGAAGACTGTGCCATTTATACCTCTCCAGAAGCCATAATCCCATTCAGGAGAATGTTCAATTTATCCTCCCCTGATAAAGCTGCCCTAAAGGATTACCCGGATGTCAATCTAAAAAATTGCCTTATAAGACCTTCCAAGTCCCCCACTGGGGCCTCACTCTTTTTTGTCCCAAAGAAAGAGACCTCAGAATTACGACCTTGCTTGGATTATTGTGATTTTAATGAAGTCACTAAAAAGGACAAACATCCTTTACCATTGATCCCAGATATTTTGGAAGCACTCAGGGGTGCTGTTCTATTCTCCAAGTTGGACCGCGGTGGAGCATGCCATCTTCTAAGGATAAGACCAGGCAATGAGTGGAAGACGGCCTTTCAAACACCATTTAGTCATTTTGAATACCTTGTGATGCCCTTTGGGCTCATGAATGTGGTAGCTATTTTCCAACGGTTCATGGATCATATCTTTTCAGATATTGTATTCCATTGTGTCATCATCTACCTGGATGACATACTTATCTTTTTCGCAGAAAGCTGAAGACCATCTGCAACACGTCAGGAAAGTATTCACTAGACTATGAGAGAATCATTTGTTGGCTAAACCCGATAAATGCCAGTTCCATTGTACCTCAATATGATACATGGGTTTTGTGATCAGCCAGTCTGGCATAGTCATGAATGCTAGAAAGGTCTCTGCCATAACCACTTGGCCTCCTCCTTCCTCCATTAAGCAGGTTCAATCCTTTCTCAGGCTTGCAAATGTTTTATCGAAAGTTTATCCCAGATTTCTCCAACATTGTTCAACCTATAACCGGCCTTTGAAAAAAGGGATATCCTTTTTTATGGTCTAGTGATCAGGAACAAGCCTTTAGTCAAATAAACAGGATGTTCACTGAAGCACCTGTACTTCGTCAACCTGACACCACCAAACCCTTCATCGCCAAGACCAATGTGTCTAAGGCAGCCATACGAGCAGTATTGAAGCAGACACAAGATACTGGAGAGGAACATCCAGTGGCTTATCTCTCTTCCACCTTATCTGACTGTGAAAGGAACTACTCAGTGTTAGAGAAATAGTTATTGGTGGTGAGACAGGCTTTTCTTGATTGGCGTCACTTGTTACTGGGGACGCAGCACCCAGTTCTCATCAGAACTGATCACAGAAGCCTGCAAGTCCTGAAATCCATGGAAAGGGCATACTTTTTCTCTCAGTACCATTTTACCATGACATGTCTACCAGGGTCTCAAAACACGCTGGCTGACGCCTTATCTTGGTGTCCAGATGACATCAATGTGTCTTCCGGAACCCTTCCTACATCTTACAGAGTAGGGTTTTCATTTGTCATGCTGACAGTTTCCTGGATCGAGTATTGCAAGAAACCGCAGCCTCTCAAGAATGGCAAACCATCTTGCGATCTAACCACTGGGAACTCGGCAAAGGAACGGATATCTTGTCAAGTATGGCTTGCTGTTTTTGCCCACCACAGAGGCTCAGAAAATCGCTCTGAATCTCTGCCATGACCACCCATCTGCAGGACATTGTGGGATAACTGCAACGCTTCAGAATCAGCAAAGGCACTTCTGGTGGCCAAAGATGTCAAGTTACATAAGGGAAAATCTTCATTCTTGCTTGGTTTACGCTCAAAACAAAGCCGTCAAAGGCAAACCAGCGGAGTTATTTCATCTGCCACCATTACCTTTCAGACCATGGCAGATCATAGGAACCAATTTCATAGTCAAACTTCCCCCCTCAAACGGCTGTACCACTGTTGTGGTGATCATGGATGCCTTTTCTAGGATTGCCAATTTCACTCTGTTATCTAAATTGCCCACTGCAGCTGAAATCACGACAGTATTCTTCCGACACATTTTCCATTTGCACGGTCTACCTTCTGTCATCATATCAGATCGTGGTAGCCAGTACATTTCCAGGTTTTGGTCTCACTTGTGCAAACTCTTACACATCAAGAGGACCCTTTCGTCTGGCTACCATCCCCAGAGCAACAGAATGAACGAGAGGGACCACCAGAACCTAGAACATTACCTAAGGTGCTTCTCTACTCAAGTTAACGACGACTGGTCTACTCTAATACCCATTGCAGAGTTTGCCTATAATAATACCCATCACTCGTTGTTGAAACCAGCCCTTTCTACTGTTCATACGGTTTCCATCCTACAATACTGGCCTCAATAAGAGCTGAATTCTGTGATGTACCTTCAGCAACAACCTGTGTAACAGATCTTCCTCAAGTGCACAGACGGGCCAATGAACTTCTCCAAAAAGCCAGAGATGATATGAAAATACATGCTGACAAAAAAGTAGGGAATCACCTCAGCATTCACTGGCTGATCAAGTGTGGTTGTCATAGAAATACCTACCTAGACATCTATGACCCACTAAGCTATCTCTACGTTTTTACGGACTGTTTCTGATTGTCAAATGTATTACCCCAGTAGCTTTTCATCTCCAGCTACCATCTTCATGGAAGAGGATTCACCCAGTCTTTCACATCTTCCTATTGAAACCACGTGTGGCTTCACCTTCTGCCGCCTGAGCACACCCTCCTCTACTCACCGCCAATCAGCAATTGGATATTTGAGTTATCTCGCCTTTGTGATTCTCGATATCGCTGGGGCCGATTGCAGTACCTTGTGGACTGCAAGGGGTACCCACCAACAGAACGTTCCTGGGAACCTGCTTCTTTCATCCATGCCCCTTCTTTGCTGCGCATATTGAACCTCCTGCATCCAGGTAAACCTGGAGGGTCTGGGCAACGGAGGGGGCATGCTGTCCTAAACCGCCACTCCTGGTAACTGTGGTTGGCTTGGAAACATGCCCCTTGCATTCTGGGCGCCCGCGATCATGTGCAACTGCACTTCTAGCGGTCTAGTGTTTGGACCGCATTCAGCAATACTGCCGGCTCTTCCAGTTTTATCACATATCAGTGACAGAGGTGCCCGGATCAGCACGTCTCAGCGCAGGTATTGCTTTCATCCCTGCTCAGCACTCCTGGGACTTATGTCCCTCCATTCTCGTATCTGGTTCCTTCCTTTCTATGGATTCCCTTGCTCTCCTGTTTCTCCCCCTTCTCCTTCCTTGACTCTTGGGTGCCACAATCATGTAGAATACTCCTCCTGTTCCATTGTACTTGGCTCTCTCTCTACCTTGCTGCGGCTCATTCCCTTCATCTTGGACTTCCGTGTGTGGCGACCTCTTCTGCAGCAACTACAGCTTTCAGAGGAGTTCGATACAGGTTTTTCCCTACCCTTCGGGGCATGGGTTTTTCTCCTGTACTTGTCTTTGGCCTTATTCTCCGGGTGTCAACCTGCCTTGGCTCACACTATTCAGGCAGCGTGACATCAGGAGAGTCTCACCCCTATCTCAATGACTCACGTTCTCAGAAGAAAAACGTTAGGAAGTCTCCCGATAAGAAGACCTCCGAAGTCAAGGTGCAGGTGAGTGCCAGCTCGACTTCTGACATTGTGGAGCTGGGTTGAGTGAACAGTGGGATGAGAGTTTAGGGAAGGCAGGACCCACAGAAACAGTGTCTTGTTTGCATGAACGTCCATGTGGAAAAAGGGAAATATTTTGCTGCATTAGGAAGACGCAGTGGATTCTTTTGCATGCTTACAGAAAAATGTGGAAATGGAGGCAGATATTTTGCGTTTAGAGAAAGAATTAGCTGCTGAGAGGCACATTTAATTGATTCAGCAATTGCAAATGAAAATTTAGCATGACAAATCAGATAAATATCAGGCCGTGGCTGAGCGAGCAGCTATCAGGGTTGTTCGATATAAGTATACAAACAGATGAGGTAACATAAACAAACAGAAAGTATGATATCATAATTTATTTATATTGCGCTCGTACACAAGTGTTTCAGAGCATGACAGGGCAAGGGAGGGAAACAGATGAGAACAAAAACAATGATCTTACTAGGCCCAGTGATATTGAGAACGCGTAAGTGCATGGGAAAGGGAAAGGGTAAAAGTGCATGGAAGGGGGAGATTGGAAAGTGTGTGGAGCAGAGGAGAACATTTAAAGGTATAGGACAATTTTAGCCAAAAAAATGGTTGCAATGACCAAAAGTTCTAAAAATGCTACCACCAAAGGTTCAAACACCAAAAGTTTGAACCTTTGGTGGTAGCAATGTAAAACAAAAACAGGGGCTGTGGGGGTGTCCTCCGCATCGCCCCGCTCACTACACTTCATGGTCTAGTGAGCAGGGGTTAAGGGGGACACCCCCGCAGCCTTCCGTTAAAAAAAAAAGAAAAGAAAAGGACCCTGTGGCGCTGGTTCCCGATCACGGAAGTGAAAAGGAACTGGTGCTGCAGGAATCCAGCGTGAAGATGAAGGTAAGTGGGGTTTGTTTATGTTGGGGGTGTGAGTTGGGGTGTGCTGAGGGTGTGCGTGGGGGGGTGTTATGGGTGTGTTGTGTGTGTGGGTGTATGTATGTGTGTTCGCATGAGAAAGGTGCACACTTTTGGTAGTTTGCACCTTTCTCATGCGAACATTTCGCCCGCGGTAGTGTCCACCACGGGCAAATCACTTAGATTCCATTTAAATAATAATAAATAAACATAAATAGATAATAGAGGCAATAAACAGTGGTAGTGCAGCCAGAAAGTGCTGTGTTGAAGGCAGCAGACTGGGTAAGTCTGATAAGTGCAGAAAACAAGAAAATGGCAGTGGGGAACTGTATGGGTACAGATACAGTCCCCAGTGCAAGCGGTGGCCAGGAGGCAGTGCAGGAGGGTGGCTGGGTGAGCAGGTACCTGGGCCCAGGGGACAGAGGGTGGCCAGGTGCACGGTGCCAAGAGAACAGTTCAGCAGGCAAGAGTGGGACTGAAAGCAGAAGCAAAGAGGAAGGTATTGATGAGCTTCCGGAACCAGATATGGTTCTCCTCAGGTTATAGAGTGGCAGGGAGGCTGTTCCAGAGAGAGGGCCCAGCCGAAGAGAGAGAATTACCCCAGCCTGTTTCTTTGAAAAACGACTGACCATGAGGGAGTTAGAGGTAAAGGAGCAGAGAGCTTGAGAGGGGATGTATTTGCGGAGGGATAGCTGAAGGCATTTTGGACCTAGGCCCCAGAAAGCCTTGTGGACAATGCAGAGGGCTTTGAATTTAATACGTGCATTCACTGGGAGCCAATGGAGAGATTTCAGACCTGAAGAGATGCAATCCCGGGGCTTGAGGCCAAGGACAAGTCTTGCTGTCCTATTCTGGATTAGTTACTGAGGGCGGAGAGTAGAGACAGGTAGATTTAGAAAGAGGCTGTTGCAATAGTCCAGCCTAGAGAGAACCAGAGCTTGGGAGACAGTGAGCTTCTAGGGGAAGGAGAGGAAAGGCAGAGTACCTCTGAGGAGGTGCAGTAGGACATTTTATTTTTGAGAGACCTCAGAGATGTGGGCAGAGAAGGAAAGTGTGGAGTCAAAGATGACCCCAAGGTTATTAGCCTCGCAGGTGGGGGTAGAAGGAGGGCCAAGGGAGGCCGGCCAGACAGTGAGGGGACAGGATAGTGAAGGTGTACCAATGAGGAGGATCTCTGTCTTGCTGGCATTCAGACAGAGATCAAAGTAGCAGCTGTAATTGCTGGGGAAGGGGTGGATTGGGACCCTGATCAGTGAGATGGTGATATTTGGAACTCCAACGACTCGGAGTATAGCCCAAAGGTGGATGCAGAATCTAAATTGAAACCTCACAAAAAGCCAGTCACTGACAAACCAGTAACAAGGCGTAGGGGGAGCAGTTGTAGATTTGACTACACTAGAAGATTACACACAACAGGAGGTTGGTGAGAATATTACTCGATAGAGGCAAAGAACAGATGAGCCTTTACACACCTGAAGGGTGCAGGGGGACTGTTGGTAGACTCAACAGTTTCCCCATACTTCCTACCGCTGTTCAATGACATCAATATGCAGGACGTATTGAGGGCAGGGCCTCCTCCAGATGTGAATGGCCAAGCTTTGCAGGTGTCTCTGTTGCATCTAGCGGCCTACGAGTGCAATAGCAAATATCCTATTACCACAGATTGGCCCAGTAAGGAAAAGAAGTGATACACTTTGAAAGAGGCAATTATGAAAATCAGAGAACATGCTATGAAGGAAGCAATTCATGTGGATGAACCGGTATATATGGGGGTGGTGTCACTGCCAGTGTCAACAAGAAATACGGTTATAAAAACTGCCCCACCAACATACAAGAGTTTCATTATGACTCTGTTAGTGAGAATGAAGGGAAAACCAAATGCTGAGGTGGTGGATGCAATGCGGCAAATGTCAGACCTGGGTGAATGAGACAAAGGTGAGCATAGACCGAGAGAGAGTTGCAGTGAGAGAAGAACAGAAGGCAGGAGACAAGATAGTAGAGACTGCTGGGAGTCAAGAAACAACATGTTTTTGGCATTGTTGAAAGATGGTGTACCATGGGAGAAGATTGATGGTATGGAAACCAGGGAGATGTATGAGTTATACAAAAAGAGGGAGCTTCCTGGTAACGCAACAAAATAAACAAATTAAGAAACAGATGGTGACCAAGCAGAAAAGGGACACTTCCCCTTCAGCGCCTCCGAAACAGGAAGAAGGGGCTATCGGGATCCCTTCCCCGTACCATCCAACATATGCTGAATTGAGAAAAGTGGTTAGTGCAATGTTAGAGTCTGAGTCTGGATAAACTCATTCCCAATTTGACTAGGATAATTGCCAAGCCCCGGCAGCGTATGCTCGTATAAAAGTTGACAGGAGTCCTCATGTTCATGATAAGATATTTTGGAAACCTGGAAACACACAAGAGGTCCAAGCTTTGATAGATACCGGGCAGAGGCCTCATTGATTCATGGAAATCCTTCAAGATGTAAAGATCAACACTTTACCATTAATGGGCTGGGGGAAAGGAAACACCTGCAGTGCAGACAGGAATGGAAATGAAGATATAAAATTTGTCAAAGTAGAAATATCTAGTGTTGATTGCCCCAATACCTGCGTATACAATTAGTTTTGACATTTTGGAGGGGTTGACTTTGAGACTAGGAGGTGAAACATATCTATTTGGAGTAAACACATTTACCTATACACCAGTTATTGTAGGCGAATTGAAAATCCCTTTGGTGCACGTGCCTTTGGCCACAAAGCAGGTAGCTATGAAGCAATACCCCATTCCAGGGGGACATAAGGACATTATAGACACCATTAAGGGATATGTGGATGCAGGAGTGTTACGCATTGTTACTATTGCTTTGATAAATCCGATCTGGCCTTTAGAAAAGGGGGATGGGAGCTGGAGAATGATGGTGGATTTTTGCAAATTGAACAAATACACTCCTCCTTTAGTTCCTGCAGTCCCAGATACCGTCACTTTGATTGGGAATGTACACATGTTTGAGGGAACCTGGTATTCAGTATTAGACTTAGCCCATGCATTTTTATCTGCGCCAATTGTTGAGGAGTATCAGGAGCAGTTTTCATTGTCTTGGAATGGGTGTCAGTATACCTTCTCGAGGTTGCCTATGGGGTACTTGCATAGCTCAACCAATTGTCACCAGCTGTCAGCAGAACATCTGGACAAAAAACCATGCAAAACCGGATATACAGATTTCACATTATATCGATGACATTCTGATTCAGGGCAAAGATGAGGGAAGTGTGCAAAATCAGTTGGAAGTAATCATTGAAGGGTTGAAGAAGGAAGGGTGGAAGATTAACCATAACAAAAAATTAAGGGCCAGCTGATACTGTGGTATTTCTGGGAATTCAGTGACATAATGGGCCTCGCGAAATGGTGCCAAAAGACAGACAAAAGATTCTTGAGTGTACCACTCCTGTGAACAAGAAACAAGCTCTGCAGTTCATAGGGCTGTTTGGGTTTTGGAGACAGCATATACCACATTTAGTGCAAATATTGGCCCCTACTTTACAAAGACACAAAAGAAATATGAGTTTGAGTGGGGTGAGGAGCAGCAGAGAGAATTTGATTTGGCAAAAGACACAGTGCAGTGTGTGTTTGATTTGTGCCCCTTGAATATAGGAGAAGTGTAGTTGAATGTTTGTACAGGAAAATTATGCTAACTGGAGCCTATGGCAAAAACAAGACCAAAAACGAGTTCCTTTAGGATTTTGGAGTTGTAAATTACAAGAGGCTGCTAATAGATACACTCCGATTCACAAGCAATTGCTAGCGTGTTATTGGGCTCTTGTTGATACCGAGCAAAGGACAGTAGGTCATGATGTATTGATCAGGCTCGAAATCCCGGCTTTGAGCTTTGAGAAACACAGGATAGGACAGGCTCAAGAAGCCAGTATAATCAGGTGGAAATGGTATATGCAAAACAGAGCAAAATCAGGAAAGGACGGAGTTGCCAAACTACATGAGCAAGTGGCTAGTGCACCACCTGTAGACTACATACCGCAGGAAGTGACATAAGTACATGAGTCTTCAGTAAAATGGGGGGTACCTTGTGGGGATTTGATAGTAGAACAGACAGAACATGCCTGGTTCACTGACGGTTCAGCCCGTTATATAGCAACTGAGCGCTACTGGAAAGGGTGTGTTATATAATCCCAAGAAAAAGAAGATCCTAACCACGTCAGGTAAAAGGAAGAGCTGCCAGTTTACAGAACATTATACAGTATAGTCAAACTTTGAAACAAGAAATACCTGGTCAATGCTACTTGTACACAGATTCATGGTCAGTGGCTAATGGGCTAGCTACATGGCTTCCAACATGGCAGAAGAATGGGTGGAACATTAATTCCAAAGGATTGTGGGGAAACGTACTGTGGCAAGATGTATGGGAAATGGTATCACAAAGTGAGGTAGCAGTGCATCATGCGGATGCGCATTGTGCTACTGACTCATTAGAATGCTGGCTCAATTCTGTTGTAGACAAACATACCAAGATTTACTGTTTGTTTGTTTGTTTTATTATTTATTTTGCGCACCAGACCAGAGGGTATTAGGTCCACTCTGTGGACACAGAGGTCCAGGAGGGTGATTTGGAGAGTTTGGCCAAGTGGGACCACCAGAAATGTGGACACATGGGAGAGAAAGCTACTTGCAGGTGGGCAGAAGCTCGAGGGATTAACATAGTGAAAATAATGTTTTTGTAATGTCCCCTGTGTCAACATCAGAAGCATAGACCTATCCCTCATATTGTCCAGGGCACTTTACGAAGAGGTAAATTACCTGGTCAAATCTGGCAGATCGATTATATCAGTCCTATGCCAATCAGTAAAGGTTTTCAGTATGCATGTACAATTATGGACACATATTCTGGATATTTGATGGTACTGTCATCCAAGAGAGCCACACAACTGAACATCATTAATTTGTTAGATCAAATCATAGTGTATTATGGCGTGCCCTTGCAAATTCAGAATGACAATGGCTCACACTTTAAAGGCAAATTAATGCAAGAATATTGTCGTTGCTGCAATGAGGATCATCTTGTAGGGGCAACGTCTGAGTGTGTTATTACCCATAGCAACAGATGGATTGGCGGGAATGCATATAGAAAAAGGCCCTCCCAGGGGAAAGAGAAGGCATCACAGAGACTCCTTGGCTAAGGATACCAGCTGGCAAACCTCTGATACTTGGTGTTGGTTGCTGTTGCAACAAGTTCAATTTGAGGGAGACCCCACTCGCTGAAGACATGAGACACTTGTGGTAGCTGGAGCTCCCATTCGTGGCAGGGCCTCAGCCCCCTGCTGAGAGAGTCCATTATGGTGTTCTGAACGCCTGACAGGTGAAAAGGGGTGAGAAACATATGCTGAACAACGGCCCATGCCATAGATTCTGCACCTCCCAAGAAAGCATCCCACCCTGCTTCCTTATGTAAAACCTGGTGGTGGTGCTGTCTGTGAAGACCCACACCACCTTCCCCTCTAGCTGAGGCTGAAAGTACTTGATAGCCTAGAAAAATGGCGGTGGTTTTAGGATGTTGATGTGCAGATCCTTTTTTATAGGAGCCAGAGGGCTCTGGCATATGAATGTCCTGTGTGTGCTCTCCAACCCTCTAGAAAGGCATCTATCATGACTGTCTCCTGATACACAGTGATCTGAATGGGAGCACCCTGTGATGGATGCGGGCAAATTTCCCACCATTGGAGGGCCTGATGGAATGCCCAAATGAGGGTGATCTTGTTCTTCCATGCGCCAGTGACTTGCTGCCATCTGGCATCCAGAAAGAAGTCTCATGTGTAGCCTGCAAAGGGGGACTAGATAGAAGGAAATCCCAAAGGTGGGGGCTGCTCCTTGCCTCCAGAGACAGACAAAAGGCTGACCATTTGCTGTTAAAGAATATGTAATGATTTTATAACTCACTATTTATAACTCACTATCAGAAGTGGTGAAAATTTATAACTCACTATCGGAAGTGGTGAAAATATAAAATGGGCAGATTTGTTAATCTAATTTTTGGCCCTACATTTGAAAACTTGGTGGGACTGTGTAGCATATTCTGAACAGGAATGGCAATATATGTGGTTTTATGGGAACTGTATTTATGCCAGAATGTTAAACTTTGCATACACATTCCTATGGTAAACGCGCATATTTGTGGAAATTTGGAGAAATTTTGGAAAATGTTTTCATGGCGAAATGGACAAAATGCTGCAGAAAGGTGAAACAAGGTCTCACAGCTGTGGGATTTTGATGAACAGATACTCCATAAAATATGTAATCCTTGTATGTGATTTCCGTAGAGGTTACACATGTATAAAAATGTATTTAGGACAAAATTCGATTTTATACTAGTGGCTAGGGGAGGTTTCTAAGTATTGTAAAAATCAAGCCATAAACCTGACATCATCTGTCTTTGATCCAATCAACCGGATGCAAGGCGGAGATGAGGCTCTAATCCAATCCCATTTCACAGGGGCAAGTTTAGTTAAGCCAGCCCATACACCCATTTGGTGATGTCATTTTACAGGATAAATAGGGACATCTGACAACAAATAAACACTCTCTCTTCTGATTCCACTGAAGCACTTTGATACAGCATTCAACACCCAGTCTTCAATATCCTTCTAGATCCAGATGCTAATCACCAGGCCAAGCAGTAGCTGAACCATTTTCAGCTAGGCCTCAATCCTCAACTAATCCTCACAACCCAGGGAAGCGCTGTGGTGGGGGGAAGCATCCTGAAACTATCTGGCTTGCTACCATAAATACTTTCCTGCTGAACTCGCCATCTCGCTGATCTGAAATATCCAGAGACAAGAAGGGCAGATTGCGTGCAGTTCCGGCGACCGGCCTAGCTGATGTGCTGTCCTTCCCTTATAGACCCGATTCAATTGACCAGACCCTTGACGGGCCAAAAAATCCTAAATCCAATTGGATTGTGAGTATTAACAGGACACTAGAGAACAATAGTATACCTTACCTTATTTGGTTCCACCCTAATCTCTGAACTATCCTTACTTTCAGAACCAGTAACAGGGTCAAAATCGTTATTGCTGTCCTATCCTGTCTATTTGCTAAGCGTCATTTTCATAGTGATTTTTATTTGTGTAACTATTTTCCATAAATCCCACTTCGAGTGTTTGGACTGGTTCCACTGGGCAAGGCACTGGGGATCTGTTACTGAAGTCATGAATCAGTCTCAGAGCTTACTTCATTCCAACCTGGTTGTCTAGTTTGAATGCTCTAGTCTTGAGTAAAAGAATAATCCATATTTTCTGGTTTTAAACTGAAGTGCTTGTCCAAATTTGCGTCTTTATTTTCGAAAAACACCTCTCACTAAAACCTCTATGACTTCCTCAGTTTTAAAGATAGAAACGAAAAGATTTCAACTCCCACTGTTACCTAACATCCTTAGCTATCTCCACAACTAGAAACCGCATCACGGAACAGTGTATTTGACCCGTTTTTCCTCAATATCGCATAGTAAAAGTTTGCCGCGAATTTGCAATTTCAGCCAAAGTACACATGTCTTTTGCCCATTTCAAAGTGATTTTTCCATCCCATCCTGATCTGAAGTATATCTTGTGGTTCATATTATAGCCCATGAATGTTAGGACCTGATTAGTGTTGCTTTCTTTAGAATTTGTCTCCATTTTAGCATTTTGACCACTTTGCAGTATTTAACTAAGCCATTTTCACCTGTTATTTCAAAGTGTCATTTGCAAAAACAAGGTTTTCTCTCTTGTGTGGGAGGGAGGATTGCCTATAACTGTAGACACTGTATTTCATTCCTGAAAACCTGCTGATTACTCACATTGGTGTAGGATTGCTCATTTGTATGTAAATAAAACTTTGCAGGGGGCACATTAACCTAAACGCTATCACTGTGCAAAACAAGACTGTTCTTTTCCCAAGTTTTCTATATTACCTCCTTGTAAGTGAACTAAATTGCTTGACTTATATTTCTGAATTGTATTGTCACCCTTTGGGTGATTGCTGCCCCATTACCTATCTATAGTAAACCTATGTGTGATTTGAATATAATCAATAACATTTTACCTTTGCCAACTAGCCTGATTACTGGTTCAGTGTGACCTGGGGGGTATTTGGAGAAGGGTGTTATATGAGTGGTGTATCATTCAGAATATTGAACTCATAGACAAAAATAAATAAGGGTTTAATTCGCGCACTACATGCTAGGCGAGACTTGGGTGTGTGCCTGATTTAAATCCCTTACAAGACTCTGCATCCTGGTTCCCCTGTCTGACATTTTTTTCTCCTTGGGGGACCGGCCTCTCTGGCAGGTGGTTCACCCTCTTTCAGTTTAGGGAGTCCTGGCAGCCAGAGAGAACCGTCCCTACTTGCAAGACACCAAAAGCAAGAACACCAGCAAACCACAGATGAGCTCTAAAGATTGCAACGCCTCAAAAACCCCATAGCAGAGAAGGTTCAAATACAGGAACTGGTGGCTGCAGTCCAGAATCTCACCTTAGAAGTGCAGAATGTTAAAGCAGAAAATAAATAGCTACAACATGCCCTTCAAGCTTCTGATGCTTTACCTTCAGGTCTTACAGGGGGTACAGCCTCAGCAGAGAAATTCTCTGGAAACCCTAAATGCTTAAAATAATTCCTGGATGCTTGTGCAGTACAGTTTTCCTTTAGGGAAGTCTCTTACCACACTAGGTCGGATTTATAGTGACACACATGTTGGTTTCTCTCAATAACCCCATCCTGGACTCTTATGCAGGCTTTGTAACTGCATTAAAAAGGCTCTTTCATCGTCCAGACCTGACATACATAGCTCAAGAAGAGCTTTTGGAATGCCAGCAAGGACAGATGGACATCCTATCTTACACTGCTAAGTTCAAACAACTAGCTTTAGAGGTGGATTGGTCGGATAAAGCATGTTTCACCCTGTACCAGAAAGGATTATCCGAAGATCTCAAAGACAAGCTCTCCAGGGTACCTCGACCTCCAAACTTGGTTAAGTTAATCCAGCTGGTTATTCAAATCGACTATTGCTTACAAGAGAGACGTCTAAAATGCAGGAAAGATTGAAACCCTTCCTCTCGTACCTATGCTCCATACACCAACCAAACAATAATACATAGAGAGAGCGCCAAGCCCATGCAACTATGCACTGCCAGAGAACCTTTATCATCTGAGGAACGGAATAGATGCAGACAACAAGGTGTATGCATATACTGCGGTTCAGATACCCACCTACTTCGGATCTGTCCTTTGGCTCCTCAATGGAAGGAAAACTCCACCTCCTGATCCTAACTGGGATACAGGGTCGGGAGCAATTGTTTTATTCCACTTGTCATAATAGCAGAGTAGTACTAGCTGCTCTAAAGAGACCTACCCTCCTATTGGTCTTACAAGTCACCTTACATGTTGCCGATGAATATTCTATCCAGGTGTCTTCCTTGGTACAGGGGGGAACTTCATGGACAAGGCATGGGCCAAGCAGGTGACTATACATCTACAAATGAAGCAGGAAACTATAACCGTGAAAGGAGTTGGTGGAAAGTGGTCCTATTATGGATAAAACTGTACCACTGGGAATGTTGATTCATCACCACAAGGAATGGATTGAGTTCAATCTCATTCAGGCCGCTCATTATCCAATTATTCTTGGAATACCTTGGCTTTCCACTCACAACCCCTACACAAACTGGACAGCTCATACCCTATTTTTGGGTTCTGAGCATTGTGTATCCACGTGTCTCATGGGTACTACTCTGGAATCAGTATTAGTTACTGCTGCTCGCCCTTTGGCTACTCCTACTCTAACCTTAACCACCACCTTACCACCGAAATATGGGGCCTTTTCAGAAGTCTTTGAACAGGAGAAACACAAATATTTAACCCCTCATCGACCAGAGGACTGTGCCATTCAATTGATACCTAACACAACAGTACCATTTATTCGTATGTTCCGGTTGACACGCATCAAAAAATAGCATTGAAAGCGTACCTCCAGGAAAATGTGGCTAACGGTCTAATAAGAGAATTAGTCTCTTCGGCTGGCACCTCTGTTTTTTCATGCCTAAAAAAGAGACCACCAAACTACGACCATGTCTGGACTACAGAGGCCTGAATGCTGTCACAGTGAAAGACCTTAGCCCTCTACTTCTCATTCCAGACATACTGTATTGCCGTGCAAAAAGCTACAATCTTCACAAAACGTGATCTTCGCAGAGCCTACCACCTCATACGGATCCAGAAAGGCGATGAATTGAAAACGGCCTTCCAAGTCCACACCACCAGGGGGACTTATTCCATGCAATTTGCCTGGCGCGAGCGGGGTACGTGTATTCCGAGGGGTGCGTGTGGATTTTTACACACAATTGGCCTGGCGCAAGCGGGATACGCGTATTCCAAGGGGTGTGTGTGGCCTTTTACACGCGTTTGGCCTGGCACGAGCAGGGTACGAGTATTCCAAGGGGTGCGCAGGGAATTTGACACGCAATTGGCCTGGCACAAGCGGGGTACGCGTATTCGGAGGGGTGCGTGGGACTTTTACATGCAATTGGCCTGGCGCGAGCGGGCTACTCGTATTCCGAGGGGTGCACAGGGACTTTTACATGCGATTGGCTGGCGCGAGAGGGGTACACGTATTCCAAGGGGTGCGCAGGGAGTTTGACACGCAATTGGCCTGGCGCAAGCGGGGTACGCGTATTACGGGGGTGCGCAAGGACTTTCACACTCCATTTGGCAGTGTGGGCCCTCCCGGGTGTGCCCCTCCCCATTCCCCTCAGGCAGTCCATCCACCCTCCCCAGGCCCCACAGGCAGCCCATTCACCCTCCCCATGCACCACAGGCAGCCCATCCACCCTCCCCATGCCTTTCAGGCAGCCCATCCACCCTGACCATGCCCTGCAGGCAGGCCACATGGCACCATGCACTTGGGAGCCCTGACTCATGGACCCCCACCCCACCCGCATTGACGGGCACCTGCCAGCAGGCCCCGAATCATGTCCCTCCACCCCACCCCCATTGATGGGTACCTGCCAGCAGGCCCCGACTCATGTCCCTCCACCGCACCCCCATTGACGGGTACCTGCCAGCAGGACCCGACTCATGCTTCCCACCCCACCCCCATTGACGGGCACCTGCCAGCAGGCCCCGACTCATATCCCTCCACCCCACCCCCATTGACGGGCACCTGCCAGCAGGCCCCGACTTATGCCCCCCCAAACACCACGTCATAAATAAACAGACCCATGGCCCTAATGCCAACCCAAATCCCACCCCCCGCCCCCCAGTAAAAACACTCAACGATCCACTGCACATACTCCCTAGTAAATTACCCACTCCATGATAGTCTGAAAAGAACCAGCATGCCCATCAACAAATGTCCTACAGAGCCACACAGTGGCAACACATGACTTGGCCAATGCACAAGGAGATATGCACAAAATAAATCATAGTAGACCATACCAATAATAGTGAATTATGAAATGTATTAAAAAGTAAAACAAATGACAAAATGATAACCACACATGCATATGAAGAAATAATGAGTGCAATAAGAAAAAGAAAGTGAAATCCAAGGAAAAAACCTAATTCAAAACATGAAAAAATAAAAGTGGTCCATACCCAAAGTCCATAGAAAGAAATCATAAGCTGAAAAGCACAGAAAAACATTACTCCATGTGAACATCGAAAAAAGAAAGTATGTACATGTCTGGAGAAATTGTAAACGAAAGTCTGAAGGGTCCATTATCCCAAAACAAAAGGAAACCTACCTAAAACCCTATCTAAAATACAACTATATACAAAAAGTGGAGCAAAGTCTGTGGACTCCAAATCATAATAAAAACCAAATGAAACCTAAACCTAAATAACTATATACAAAGGCGGCGGGCTAGTTTGATGGCTCACTTATTGATGTCCCGGGCCAGGGCATCTTTGAACTCCATATTGATGTTCCGGAGGCGGGCCTGTTCCCTGGCCTCGAGGTCTCACAGGGATGCAGCCATGGACTCCTCCAACTCCCTGCGAGTTGCCTCGAGGCACTCAGCCCGCCTCAAAGCCCGGTGCATGGAGTTCTCCGCCCTGACCATTGTGAGCCGTGCCCTCTCCGCCCGCCGCCGCTCTGCATCTATTTGCTGGGCCAACCGCTGCCACACAGAAGACACTCCCAATCCTGGGTCATCCTGCCAGCCGGCCGATGCCTGCTCCTGGGATGTTAATGGCCCTGAGCCATGACCGCCCCCACACTCATCCTGCTGCTGCCTCCAATGCAACCGCCTCTGGCAGCACAACAGCCTCCAGGCTGATGGAATCCTCTGGGGCTGCCGTGCACGTGCCCTGCTTGATGATGCCTGCACATACTCCATCTGCTGCGGTCCAGTTGGTGGGGCGGCCACCCCTGCTGGACCTCCGACTCCTGACTGTGACAGGGATGTGTCCTCCACCAGTCTGGCCGCTGGCTCACGGGCAGCTCCACAGTGGGCCCAGGTGAGACTTGGGCAGGAAGATGGCACAGAGTACAACTGGCACATAAGGGAGTTCAATTGAGGAGGGGGGCGCAAGAAGATCCAGCACATGGAGGAACCCAGTGCCGATGACCTGTCCTAGTAATGCGATGCGGCCCAACAGGCATTCAAAATGACGTGCATTGTCCTCCCGAGAACCCTGCACGTCATCCCGAATATCACATTGGCGCAACGTCACACCAGCTAGAACAGGCTCAATCTGGTCACAGATTGCTACATCCGCAGAGAGAGGGAGGCCAGTTGTTGTATGCACATCCCCTCCCTGAAAACAGGTCTTGATGGAGGCATCGCTGCTAGTGCCGGATGATGCAGTCACAGGATCGGGGACAGGATTACGCACAGGCACCTCCGCGTGGCCTGTGCTGCCTCCGTCCCTGCCCCTGGACTGCACCACTAGCACCAGTGGAATCCCCCCTTCTAGGCCCCGTGCGTGGGGCTTCCACGCCCTCCTCCTCAACCAAACCCCCCACCAACCTGGATGGCTCTGTGCCATCTTCCTCCATAGGCCCCTGTGGGGGCTCAGCTGCCCCTCCTGCTGCCGAGGAGTCCTCCTCCAACCTCTGCCTCTTGGACCTTCCCTCGGCAGCTGTGGCCATGGACGCAGCACCAGACTCCTCACTCCCGGAAGATATCAGTATCTGGGAGGGGAGTCGGGCCTTGCGTCTCTGGCTGGCGGGATGCCTGCCGCTGTGCTCCACAGCATCGTATCCGCCCCCTCTTCATCTGTCGACACTGCAGACAGGGAGAGATAGAACACAGGCATCAAGGCACTGCAAATTGTTCTGATACACACATGACAGTTGCACATGAGTGGCAGTGTCAAACTTCACAGATGGCATCACACTCCCCAACACTCATATCAATTGAACCCACACACATGCACAAATAAACTGGTATTGTGCAACACACATCAGCATCCATACACATGCAACTGCATGAACAACCAAAGCTTGCCATTACGTCACAAGCAACATGGGTATTGCCAATCACATGCACAGACGCCACCAGACAGACATGCATCTGTACATCTCAAACACCTTTCACAGTGCAATCATCGTCAACTAAGTCACATCTGCCAATCAGGTACTCACATGTCCGGGTCACATGCATCCATGGCGTATCACAGTCGCACACATGCCAAACACACACACGCACATGTACACCGTGCACGTACATGAAGGTGGAACCATCATCCATGTGTCACACCCCAACCATGGCATAGCACACACACAGAAATGCAAACATGTGTGCATCTCCACATGCAGTTGGGCATCATGCATTGGAACACATACATCATTGATGGCCATCACATATGACTGCACTCACATGCAGCACGGGCATGTCCCTGCACACACTCACATCCATACATGGGCCTTTTCAGACATATGCCCAAGCTGCATTCTCCTGCCACACCTCAACATGCACTGTGTGGAATGGGATAGGCCCGACACTCACCGCTCGACTCCAGATGGGTCTGCCTCTCCAGGACCCAGTGGTGAAGCACTGGGTCGATGCGTTCCAGGACCCTCATCTGGTCTGCAGAAAGTTGGACCCGGCGCCCCCCTGCATCTGCGCCAAGCAAGAGGTGCTGGGCGCTTCTGGACGTGTTTTAAGTTACAGGTTGCCACCCCCTCCGCTTTGATGGCAACCACGATGTCTGACCAGGTCCTCTTCCGTCCTTCCTTGTCGGTGCACTGACATCTGAAGAGGACATCATAATGGACCAGGACTTGCTCCACCAGGATGCCAACTTCTCTGGCTGAGAAGCTGACAGCCCTCTGCCTCTCCGGCCGGGGAATTGCCAGTGGTCTCTGATGGTGTTTGCCCCGACATGGCAACCCCCGAGGCAGGTGTGGGTGGGCAACTGGGTCCTGGGGCTGGGCTGTGGAGCGATGTAACACCAGTCAGTAGTCTTCTGTTCCAGCAGGGGTGGTCACAGCAACTGAACCCCTGCAGATGGCTGATGTGCAGGCACCACATAGCAGGGCACGTTGCCAGCAGGCAGGTAGGCAGCAGCAGATGTTTGGTGGGAGGCTGCTCGGGGCACTGGGGGGCAGGAGAATGACCTTCCGGGCAGGAGCATGGTCGTACGTGTATTGTCACGTGGCCAGCTTGATGCAGAGTGAATCTGCATGTGAAAAAATCAGCACGTCAGTGTGTAATTCGAGGAAAGGCCCTTAGCGCGTAAGCACATAATTGACGTGACGTGCACAGACATTTCCCTCGGCACGGGGGCATTGTGAATCTGCACGTGCAAAAAAAGCACATCAGCGTGTAATTCGAGGACAGGCCTTTAGTGCGTAAGCGCACCAGTGATGTTACATGCGCGGGCATTGCCTTCAGCACGGTTTAAAGGTCCAGCAGGGAAGCAGTTCCCTTTATGTGCTTTTCGTGGAGACCGTCGCGTCTGTTTACTCGATTCCTTCACAGCGTTTGAAGTTTGTACCTCTTCTTTTGGCAGAGTGTTGCCTACGCATGTGCATTTTTCTTTTTCTTTTCCATGCAAGGCAGATGGTGAATCGCGCATGCTATTTTTCTCACTGTGGTACCCCCTGTGCATCGTGTACCATTTTTTGGTCAAAGTAGCCTGCGTGTTCCACGCGTACGTCTTTTTTGTGTCCCTGGATACCACAACGTACTGCGGGAGGTTCATTCCATGCACGAGGGCTTCCGGGGTCGCATGCACGTTTTTCTTTAATATTAACATTTTTTTATCTTTAATGATTTATTTTATATTTTTCTAGGGGTGCCTGAGCGTTGCGTGACCTGTCATTTTTCCCAAGGGGTCACAGACAGCCTTGTAGGAGCACAGGGGTACCTATTCCATCCAGTACCCTGCCCCCTTTAACCCAATTACCCAGGACAATTGTTGAGTGCACCTCCCATCAGCTATTTACCATCTGTGTGATGGTTGGGGGGCCACCAAAGGGTAAGGGGGGCAAAGCTGGGCATCCTCCTAGGGGTGTGCGTGGTCGGGCACGTGGGCGCAGAGACCAGGGGGGACAGAGAGTCCAGGGTGGCCAGGGTGGCTACAGAGGGGGCAGAGGCAGGGGTGCCCCACTAGGGCAGGATGCCCAGCCACATGCTGGTGCAGGCATGCCACCACCCCCTGGTGATGCAGCTTTTGCATCACAACCTGTGGCCCATATGACCCAACAGCAACTTTCATCTGCTGTCACGGGCCCACCAGCGCATGTTGCGTTACGTGATGAGGACACCCTGGACGATTTCCATCTTGTCAGGAGGTGCGGGTCACGTGTGTCCAGTGTAGCTGTGACCGGGGCACATGTATCTGAGGGAGTTATGACATCTGCTGCCCGAAGCAGCTGGGTGGTGGTAACTGCATGGGCAGATGCAGCCAACACCACCCCAGCAGTGAGTCAGACACAAGCCATACCTTCCGTCCTCATTGAAACACCCACTCCCTTGGTCCAGTCCACCAGCGCCACTGCCCCCACTGATCAGGGCCACATTGGCCACTCAGGGTCAGTACCACCATACAAAAGGAGGAAGCGTGCTCCTGTCCAAAAGGCTGAGACTCCAGACACGGCTCCGGCCTCCGGCACGTCGAGGAAGAAGCCTTTCGACAAGCAGTAACTGGACTTCCTTGTGGACTATGTGTCAGCACACTGACACGATATGCTTGTGGGCCCACAGTGCCATACGCCTGCCTGGCGTTGGGTCCACTGGCAGCATGTTGCAGATGGTGTGGCAGCCATGGGATTCCAGGTGTGCCCTGCTCAGGACTGCTACAAGCGTTGGAATGACCTCCGACGCTGTGCAAAACAAAAGCGTGCCTCCAATTATGCCATGTCTCAGGTGACTGGTGGTGGGCCAGCACCAGAGGAGGATGAACTCACTCAGCACGAGGAGATCGCTGCAAAGTTCATCCGACAGAACAAATCCTTGGAGTGGGAGAGATGATGGATTATGATGCATCATCCGGTGAGCATAGAGGCATGTTACTCAGTGACATGTGTGTTTGGTGTGTGTGACCCTCCCAGCTACAGCTTGGGTCCTTCCTTTCATCAATGTCCCTCTCTACCTG
Source organism: Ambystoma mexicanum (assembly GCF_040938575.1). Lineage (NCBI taxonomy): Eukaryota > Metazoa > Chordata > Amphibia > Caudata > Ambystomatidae > Ambystoma > Ambystoma mexicanum. The sequence goes on along the minus strand of NC_090927.1, from coordinate 757,422,946 downwards.
TGGTGTTCACCAGGGGTCTTACCTCTTGGCCTGGCTTTTCAAACAGCACCTGGCAGCTCTCGCTGCTGCATTTTCATTTTCTGCTACAACTTCCAGTGCTATGCTGATGACACTCAACTCATTTTCAGGCTGCCCTCGGCCACCTCTTCTCTCTCCCTCATTTCTGATAGCCTCATTGCCATTTGAAATTGATATACTGCCAACGATCTTTGTCTAATTGCCAGCAAGACTGACATCGTCCTCATCGGTACACCTGCACCATCCTTTCCCATCACTCTCTGGCCAGCCTCCCTTGGCCCTCCTCCTCCCCCCACCTGAAAGGCCAACAACTTCACGGTCACCTTTGATTTCACACATTCCTTCTCCGCACACATTTCTGACGTCTCTTGAGATATATCAAGTTCTTGCTTGACCTCCTCAGGGGTACTGTGCCGTTCCTCTTGTTCACTTACAAGCTCACTGTCTCTCAAGCTCTGGTTGTCTGAAGGCTGGACTACTGTGACAGGCTCTTTCAAAATTCTACCTGCATCCGCACTCCACCCTCTACCACTAATCCAGTACCGGACTACAAGACTTGTCCTTGGCCTCAAGCCCTGGAATCACATCTCTCCAGCTCTTAAATCCTTCATTGGCTACCAGTGGATGCAAGGATAACATTGTAGACCCTCTGCATTGTGCACCAGGATTTCTGGGGCCTGGGTCCAATATACCTTCAACTATCCCTCTGCCAATACCTCCCCTCGCAAGTCCTTTGCTCCTCTACCTCACACTCCCTCTGTGTCATTCGTTTATCGAAGAAACAAGCTGGCGGCAGATCTGTGTCTACGGCTGGGACCTCCCTTTGGAACAGCCTACCTGCCACATTGAAACTTGAGAAGAAACAGCTTTCACTGTATCGAAACACAGTAGCGTAGGGGCCTCCTGTGACACATGTACTCTGCATAGTCAATGGTTGTTGAGTGCTGCACATGGACATGCATGTTACATGTGTCATGGTGTGTTTGGTGTGATTGCCAGCTGTGGCTATTTGTGTGTTCCCACATGCTTATGCTACGTGCCATCTCTTTGTTGCCATCTCTCATTTCTGCCTTGGATATGTGCTTGCTAGAGGTTGTGTGTGATGCAGGTGATGGGCAACATGCAAAACATGTGTTGGCTTCACATTTTGCACACATCCTTTTCTGCTTTCGGGATACCCTTGCATTGCAATGTCACTGGATGCATGTTGGGCTTTGAGTTGCGTGTGGCATGTCTGCTTTATGTGTTGGCTGTCAATGTTGTGATCTGTATGTGTGTGGTATGTGCTACTGACATGCGTGTTCTTGTTTCTTTTGTTTATGTTGCAGGTGATGAAGCACTGAAGGCAGAGGATGAAGATGTCATCCCAGACACAGTGGTTAGTTCATATGACCAACCAGGCACCAGTGGTGGTTGTGGGGTGGCAGCCCACGAGAACCCACTGGTGCTCCAGGCCATCGTGTTCAGACCGCACTCTGAGTTAGGCTCTGATGGATCCTCTGACCACTATGTTGAGCCAGATCTGCATCATGACGTGTCGTCGCTGGTAAGTGATCCTGTCTTGGATGATCTTCTGTCCGCAACACCTGCAGTAGGGGGCCAGCCTGGGTTGGAATGTCCGCCTGTGGTGGTTACGGGTGCAGGGTCACACTCCACACCAGTTGGCCATGTTCCTGGGGCATCAGGTCGATGGAGGGATGCATTCCTGCAGTCGTGGGTGGCACCAACCCAGCAAGGACCACGGCTCCTTGGGCCCGACAGGTCTTGTGTCTGACAACGCGGTAGCTGTGCACCACTGGGGTCAACTGAGTGGGAGCATGACAATATTGCCATAGCACAGCAACAAGGGGGATCAGTTGAAATGATGGCTCGAGGTAGAGAAAGTGTGGCCTGTTCCATCCTCCCCCCTGAAAGGCAAGTGCAGCTCCAGCAGCAGGCTACGCGGTCCACGTGCCGCTCATTCAGGCTGGGCATGGCGGCCTCTGACAGGGCGTGCCGGGCTGAAATAGTGGCTCTGCGTCAAGCAATTTCTGCTCAGGCAGAGACACACCGTGAGGCCCTGAGGGTCGAACACCAAACCCTCCGATCTACTCTGGGTGCTCTCATGATGGACAAAAGTATGCGGGCCGAAGAGAGGAGGCAGCATTGGCGCCAGGCTCATTATCAGGAATAAAGCAATACCAGTTTTGGACCTTAATCCAACAGGGAGGCCTATTACACAGCTCAGTTCTTTAGAACCAAGCCATGCAGTCTAGTGTTTTGGGTGTGGCTGGGCCTGGAACTACTTTACCTGGGCTATTTAAACCACACCCAAACAGCAGAACACGCTTTGCATTATCCTGCTCTCCAGCAGCCTAACGCTCACCGTGTCCAGATCCTGCTCATCTGCTTCTCCGGAGGCCCGATCCTGAAGCCCTAGATCCGGATTCCATTAATAACCTGAAAGAACAAGAACAGCATTAGCGAGCAAGAACACCTACCTGTGAAGTAACCGGTCTTGAATCCATCCTGCACTTCGCTTACGATGCCCATCTCTGGAGTTCAGTGCAACCTGCAAAGGCAAATAAACAAGGACAGCATTAATAACATTTCTTACCTGGGCAAGCAGTGCTTCAATCGCTCATCACTCCGGAACATCACCGCAACCGGTACAAAGAGAAGAGAACACAGGTTAGCAATTAACACCAATAAACAGTGCAGCACTCAGCGCATCAATAACTCACCGTGGTCTTCGCCATCGGCGCGGCGACTCCGAGATCGCAACCATCCCTATGAAAACAAAAAGATACATTGTTAAGGAACAGTGTAGTGGAGCAAAACGCTGAGAAGACAGAGAAAACGGAGGGAAAGAAAGAGACAGAATAAAGATGGAAAAGACATTATAACTCACCTGGAAGACAGCAAGCAGAGTCGGAGTCACAGCCGGTCTGGACCCGACATAAGGGCACACAGACCAGTGAAGCAACTAGATCCACGGAACTCCCGCACTAACCACGTGCCCCTGCACAGAGACGCAGGACGGAGAGTTCAACGCACAAAAACCTAAGGTGAGCAATAACTCCAAGGGAGAGGATTTGGACCAGAGGGAGGTGGGAGTCGACCCATCACAGAACCAGTATCTTAACTCTCCATTCTCCTGTTCTAGGCACTACCCAACATCTGGCACATAACCAAGCAGAGAGGGGTCCCGGATAGCGTTTAGACCTCCATCCAGTATCGTGTGGTGCCCCCATGGATAGCAGGTGAGCATAACAGTATGTCATGTGAGGCCATGCAGGCAGAACTCCGTCTTACACGTGAGTCCTTGCAGGAGGAAGCATGTGTGACACGTGAGGTAATGCATGCAGACCTACGTATCATTGCCATGCAGGACCTGGCTTACCAGACCCGCATGCTTGCTGCTGCTGAGGGGCAAGGCGCGGATAGGCATGGTGAGGCAACTGTGCCGTGTCCCCCTTCTGATTTCCATCCAGAGGGTGACGACGACAACCTATCTCCCACAAAGGTCAGGCCGTGCAGGCGTTGAGCCCAGTGAGTTTTTTTTTTTTAAATCTCAACATCTACACATGTGGGTATTGAGGTGTACCATGTACCTCCCCCCTCCTGGGTGCCCCCCTACCCCCTGGGTCATGTGTGGCCATTTATGACTTTTTGTTTTTTAATTTCCTGCAAAAATATTTTTTTACTTTTTTTTATTGTCTATTGTGCATTCATGTGACAGTGTGGTGCTTTGTGGCATTTGAAGGCATCCACTGTGTATTCCAGCAGGGCCCATTCAGGCTTGTCTCATGTACGTGTTTTGCTTGGGGTCCTGGCACATATGCTACTCCTGCTTCCCCTTTCCATGGGCTCGCAAGGATGGCTCGGTGTGACAGCATCTCACACAGGGGCATTGGGCTTCTGCCATATCTGTGGCCAGCCTACAGTCCTACTTGTGTGTACACCCCTAGTGGGTATTCCGGATGGCTTCTCCAATGCATGTCTGTACCTCATTTTGGTGAGTATTCTGTTGACTGTGCATTTCATCATGTTGCTTATGATTTTTTTATGACTTGACTGTCTATGTTCATGTACTTCCTGCTTTAGGCGGTACCATGCACCCTTTGGCTGTGTAACACACACTGATGGTGGGAGGGGGCCGTGTGCTGACAATGTTGCATTGGGACACTTGGTCTACAGTGATTTTGATATGCCACATGAAAGCTGCATGCTGAGTTATCCTTGTGACCACGTGTTTCAACAACCCCCAATTCCTTGCTTCTCCTGCTTTGGCCATCTTGCAGCCCTGTCTGGGGTTTTGTTGTGCCATTTGAAATATGGCTGCATTGCTTTTGACTTGACTGTCCTGTTTGTGGCCTGGACCTGCTCCCCCCTCCCATTGGTTGCACTTGGCCCTTGTGACAATCTGGCCAACCAGGAGGCTGGAGTCTGCCACCACTATCAAAGGCCCATAATGGAGGCCCTGTCTACCCCTGTCCACCACCCTTCTGGGTCCATTGATTGTACACCTGTCTCCCCTGCCCCTGCCTGTCCCTACCTGCCCCATGCCAGTCTCCCCCTGTCTCCCTTGCCCCCCGCGAGTCTCCACCTGCCCCCGCCAGTCTCCCTCTGTCTCCCCCATTTACCGTCACACCCCCTCCCCTTCTGCACCCTTTTTTTCCCTCTGCCCCCTTTGTGTGCTTTCTTTCCCCCATCCCCCTTCCTGCCTTTACACCATGGCCCCCTCCTCCCTTTCCCTCTCCACCACCCTTTCCCCTCCTCCTTGTCCTCTGTCTGTCTTTTTCCGGCACTACCCCAACTGCCGTCAGGCATGGTGATACGTAGCTGCTTGTTCTTTGCAGACACTTTCCCCTCTGCCTCTGTCCATCCACTCCTCACCTTTACCTTTTTGAGTTTTATTTTGGCACTTACTTTTATCATCAGTCCCTCCACCACTGATTACAGGTTGTCTGTTCCCCCTTTCCCTTCTGTGTTTCTTCTCCCCCTCCCAGCACTATCTTGATTATTCATCGACCTTCCATTGTTTGTCACTTGTTTTGTTACTCTCTTCACCTCTTCCCTCCTCTTCCCCCACCCCCTCTCCTTATGTGACTCCTCCTGCACTGCACCTATTGCCATCAGGCATAGCAATGTTGATGCTACTTTTGTTTTCCCAAATTCCCTCCCTAGACTCTCCATTTTTGTTACAAGCATTTGTACTATCTACTTTGATGTGATTGTTCTTTTTCACATTCTGGACTGTTTGAAGGACTTGTATGAAGGTACTGTTATTCTCCCTTGTTCTCTCCCTCCTTGAGGCGCTTTGATGCACTTTATGTGTAGGCCCTATAATGAAAAAGTGATTTCTCACTGTCTGCCATTGTCGATGTGGGGTACTCTGTACATGATATGTTCTGCTGGTCAATGGCTGATCCTATGTTGGGTTTTATTTTGAGGTGTCAGGGGATTGGTGTGGTTTAACACACAGGGGGGTCCTTCAGTGCAATGTTCACAAGTGCTGTGTACACGACCCTGAGGCTCACTTAATTTCACATGCATTGACACACACACTTAGGGAACACCCCCCCACACCAACTACGGTGACACCATTCACACACCTGCGCCCAGATTGCCTTCTCGGGCATGCTGTGTCCCTACAATCCATGTTCACTCCCGATTCATTGTTCGTGTACATGCATCACAGGGTACTATTTTGTTGATTGTACTTATTTTTTATGATGCTCAAGGGGTTTCCCCAATGCAATGCACACTCACTGTGCTGTTCCGTGAGCGGTGTGTTGCAGGAGACACACACACAGCACACAGTGTTTGTAATGCCAATTTGCTATTATCCAATATGCATGGCAACAGGTATTCTGACTTTTGTTGCTTGCACCACTGGTGGCATGCATTTGTGCCACAGTTTTCAGGGTGTGAGGTTTTGGTCAGTCATTTCTTCAGATTCCATGTCAGGTGTAATTGTCTGGTGCCTATTTACATTTCTCACGTGGCACTTCATGACTATTGTGTCATGTGTTGTGCATATGGTTTGATGTTTTGCCGTGGCATACCATGGTATGGTGTGGCAGATAGGGGTAATGGGGGTTGGGAGGGTTTGGGTGGCATACCAGTATTTTCATGCCCTGTTTTGCAGGGGGGTGGGTGGGATATGCACCTTGCATGTGTTCCTTTTGGTCACATGGGGTTGGTTGTGTTTAAGTAGCTGTGGATGCACACAATGTGGCACTTCTGTGGACACATTCTCAGGGTGGTAAGGTTGTGACAGTCAACTGTCCCTTTCTCATCATCGATTGTCACCTGTGCCAGGCCTATGTGCACTCCGCAGGGGTTGGAGTTTAGGTGAAAAATGTGGCCACAAGCTGGGTACGGGCTGCATCGCCACATGCCATTTCCCCTTCCATGCGCTGCGGCCGTGCATGTGGTTGGGGATGTGAGGGCACCACCAGGTCCACCGGTATGCCCCGTTGTGGTGCAACGTTGTGCAGGATACATGCTGCCACAATGATCCTGCAAACTACTGGGGGTGCATATATTAGCTGTCCGCCAGAGCGGTCAAGGGAGCGGAAGCGTGACTTGAGCACGCTGAATGTGCGCTCCACTATTGCCCTGGTTGCAATATGGGCTGCATTGTATCTTACTTGGGGTGGTGTGGTGGGGTTCCGTATTGGCATCATCATGTAGGTGCTCAGAGGGTAGGCACTGTCCCATGGTAAGGTGATAATGGTTGTCATTAGTTGGGCTTGTTTATTTGTCTGTGTGTGACATGCATACATGTGCACAGGCATTTGTACTCACCTATGAGCCATGTGTCGCCATGCTTCCCAGCTTCCAGGGCCCGGCTCAGAGCGGACATTCTGTATATGAAACTGTCATGGGTGGACCGTGGATAGTTTGCATAGACAGAGGTGATGATTCCCTTGGCATCGCATACAACCTGCACGTTGATGGAATGCCAGTGATTGCGGTTCTGGTAGATGTTATCAGTGGCCCTAGGTGGCCACATGGGTGCAATCTATGGCACCAAACACTTTGGGGAAGTGTGCCACCCTGTAGAAGTCCTGGACCACGGCCTGCCTTTCTGCAGGTGTTCTGGGCATGTATATGTGCCTGCGGACTGAGGGGCGCGCAGTGATGATTGCCAACACCTGGTGTAGGGAACGTGACTGCGTGGGCTGTGAGACGCCCCCCACTATGGCAGTTGTCCGCTGAAATAACCCAGTGGACAAAACATGCAGTACATTGAGCACCTTCTCCAAGGGACTCAATGCTTGGGAGAACAGGGTGGTTGATGTGAGTTCCCACTCAGTGACCAGCTCTAGGATGCTATGAGGTGCAAACCTATACCTGCTATAGACCTTGTCATGAGGCATCCCAAAAAGGCTGGTCCTGGGCAAAAAAATGCGGTGCCTGGCTATTCTCCTCCTCCTGCGGTGTCCCACGATCACTGCTGTGAGGAATGGGACATTCATCGTAGCTGTATATGCTTGTTTGATGTTTGCTCGCATTTTTATGGTGCACGGGGGTGCTTCCACCTGTTTTCGTGTGGCGGACGTATTTGTGCGTGTGCAGGTTTTCCCTATTCGATTCCATGAACATGTGTTTTTCACTAGCGTGTGTGCGTTGCATGTGTTTTCCAGCGGTACTTCCCACATTATACCTACATTTTCACGTGTTGTTCCCCATTCCCCGTGTTCCACCCCCTTTTTAGGTGTGTCCACGAGAAGTTGTGCGCTATACCCGTTCCTGTCGCGCACACGTTAGGAAAGTCGCAGTGACATGTAAGGTAAGTGCGGATTTGGCACACATCCTGGGAAAAACACGCGCAGGGCCTTCCATGAATCGCATGTGTGCTATTTGCACGTGTGCGCTAGCTTTTTCATGCTTGCACCACAAATTTCTGCGCACAATTATTCCATGAATTACCCCCTATATCTGATCGTGCAAGTCAGTGCACCTCTAGATTCTAGTCTACCTTATGCTCCCATTTGGGCATATCAAGATGCCTCTCTTCACCCCTATCCAATCATCTCACTGAGAGAACAAACTAGACGGTGGAACAATATTTTGGCTGTTTTGTCACTGGAAATCAAGATGACTGGGTTCCACTACTTGCAACTGCCGTATTAGTCCTATAATAACACCTATCATTCGGCCATTGGCACTACAACTTTCTACTGCAACTATGTGCAACTATGGATACCTTCCCACTTGGTTACCTTCAGTGCCTTCAACCAGTTCTAACAGTTCTAACATGCCAGCAGTAGGAGAAATGGTGCAAAATCTACATGCCATACAAAACCAGATGGAATCATATCTCTGCAAAACCTGTAAGCATGCTAAACTACAGGCAGACAAACACAAACACCCAGATACCGAATTCAAAATAGGTGACATGGTTTGGTTGGCTGCTAAATATCTACCAACTCGTCTGAGAACTGGGAAGTGTGCACCTAAATATTTTGGTCTCTTTAAGATATCTAAACAGATTAATCCTGTGGCATTTCGTTTATGGCTTCCCCCTTCTTGGAACAGGATACATCCTGTGTTTCACTCATCTATGTTGAAATCCTACAAAGCCTCTCCAGGAAGATGTCAAGTAATCAACCCACCGCCTACTTACATCAACCAACAACCAGAATATGAGGTAGGACATATCTGTGACTCTCGCTATCATAGGGGGGTCTTGCAATATCTCGCAGACTGGAAGGGTTTTCGTCCTGCGGATCACACCTGGGAACCTGCGAGATCATTGCACGCCCCCATTCTGGTGAGATGTTTCTATTGCCTGCACCCCTGGTAACACGGTGGAACCGGAATTGGAAGGGGGTATACTGTTACAACCAGACACCCCTTATGGTCCTCCTTTTGCCCCCGGACACAAGACAAATGCCTTCCCAATGCTCAGTGGCACTTTGCCAAATATTCAATGGCTGCCCGCACTGTAAAGAACACATCGGCTAACACCAAGATGGCCGCCACACCAACTGTACGTTCTACGCAACAGAAGGAGGGGCTTTGCCACTTCACAAACAAATACGGAGAACAACGCTGGCTCCTCGCATTGCAATTTTGTTTCATTCAAAATGCTTGTTGCTATATGCTCTTCCCTGCTAACAGTCCTGCCCTATTCCTTCTGGTGCTTTCATCGGAGCGCTGCTCGCTTTGATCCTGTCCCTCCTTATTTTATTGCTCCTCTTACCTACTTGCTGGGAATTTCTGTGCAGCATACTGTCGCTGGGAAACTGCATTCTCTCCATGTAGTCTATCCCTAGACTCTACATCCTGGTTCCATTGCGAGTAGCCTCGATTCCTCTGCTGCTCTTCTTGTCAGTCCGGACCTTCAGCTACACCAGCATCCAATCAAGGTTTTTTCCCCCGTCTGAGGGTTTTTTCTCCTTGGAGACTGACCTCTATGGAAGCTGGGTCACCCTGTTTCACTTTAGGGAGAACTGGCAGCCAGAGAAGACCGTCCCTACTTGCACGACACCAAAAGCAAGAACACCAGCAAACCACAGATGAGCTCTAAACCTAACAAATACAACCAACACATGTTTCCACATTCTGTTATGTTATGTTATGTTATCAACTTTTATAAAGCACTCATTCGCCTATGGGCATCTTTGCACTGGAAACCATCACTCGGAGACATCCTGAAAGCAACCCACACCAGTCTAAAAAGGTCACATTTTAAGAAGACGTCTGAATTTCAAGTTGTTCCGGGTAGCTCTAATCACAAGGGGCAGAGCATTTCACAGTTGGCAAGCGAATGTCTTGACCAGGACGGTAGGTGACACATTTGTCTCAAAGATAGTCCGCTCCCTGTTGATAGAAAGTTAGATGAGCTAAGAAGAGAGCATCAAATTCAATGCACTACACCACTGGAAGCCAGTGCAGTGAGTGCTGAACTGGCGAAGTGTGAATACCATCGGAGGAATTAGTAGCAATTTGAGCTGCTAGGTTTTGCAATGCCTGGAGACTGTGCAATAACTAGCTACTCCTTTGTCCAATTGCTCTGTACACAATGTAGTGATTCAGCGTCCAACACATCCCACCCACATCTTCTTCAGGGTTTCAATGTGGTTATACTTCTTAAACAAACAAAACACCACCCAATTAGTCCCTGTGTTATAAATAGTGTCAATCAAATAAATACGTATGTACCTCTGATTACAGAATACATTGTTAAAAATACTTTAAAAATCGTCTGAATATGATCACATTATAACTGAATACATTCTGTGTCTTTCCTGCTTATATTTTGGAGGTCATCCCAAACCAATACTTTATTTATTCATGGCTCATTATCACATTTAACCCATCAAATATGCTTTTCCTATTGAGGCAACAACTTAAATAGGGAGGAAGCCCGGTATACGGTTGACTGGAATAGGTTAGCAACGTATACTCTGTCTAAGTCCGGGAGGACAAAGATCCGTGTTTAAAGAGGAGACAGAGCTATAATGTAGATGCCACACATATAAAGGACTCCCAGAGTAGGGGAACCACAAAGGGACCAGTCGTGGTTAAAATGATAAACATCAGATTTAATAGAATTAAGATCTAAAAAGTGATTAAATAGTGCGGTCCACAATACATACAATTCATAAACATTTTAACACAAAGCAAACAATCGTTACGTGACAAGCTAGGATTAGCTGATTGACAGTGTATCAAAACATGGACACACTCAACATCAGGAGGTACGTTTTACAAATAGTGCAACGTACCCTACAGTAATTAGAATTAGTATGTCAACAAATTGGTGACTCTGGTGACAGTACAGAGTATTAGCTCGACATGTTTCAGTTCCTACAGTTATTATGGAACATTCATCAGGAGGTATACAGGTGACCACGTAACCAAGACAACATTCAAAAGAAAAATAATGACATTTGAGGTATTCGTAGCATCTGCAGAGTAAAAGACAAAAAAAGCGCAAAACATAAGCTTAAAATTAGCCATTATTGTTGCATGTTCAAAATACATGAACCAAGGTATCTAAATAGAGGGGAATAAATACCTCCACTGATGCCTGTGGGTGCTCTCTACTCGAAAGGTAGTAGGCGGTGTAGGACCGAAGGTCGTCCCTACCTAGGATATAGAAAAAACATCCACATGAGCGCTGAGTAGTAGCTCACTACAAAAGCAGAGTCTGTGCTAGGTCTTAGCAACTAGTGAGACTAGTGTAGCATGAAAAAACCATATGAAGAGGAGTCTGGGTGAAGGAAGCCCAGTGCTGAGAGCCGAAACGAAATATCCACAGTGTGCCCCATATATTGCCAGAAGCTACGATAAAGTGGGTGACTAAAACCTAAAGAGGTTATTCGTGGCATAGTCTCTAGTCTCGTGCGACCCCAGTAACAAGATACCCCAGTGTGGAGGGATCTCAAAAACCGAGAGGCGAGGTGACCAAGGTATGTAGCTACACAGAACAGAGCGTACCGTCCATAGAAGGCGGCCAGTGACACTCAACAGTAAACAACTGATCATCAGGCAATACCTTCGATTTGGTAGTAAGAGCGTCGGTCGTGACCGAATCCAGCGGATGGCCCCAGGATATAATCCTGCTACCAGCGCTAATGCTGTGTAGTCCGTACGGAGAACGCCGTCTGCTACGGAGGCAGCAATGCAGCAGGACATGACGACCGATGCTCGAATGGTAGTCACGGAAATCCAGTAGTCCTACAACTATGTCGGGTGAGAAAAGAGATGCAGAACAATGTGGTTCGACACGGCAGCCATCATGGCATGGCTCAAACCGAACAAGGAATTGATAATAAACCACTGGGAAAAGATAAGTACTGAAACAAGCTAACAAAGGAGACACAAAAGCTGTGACAATAGGATCGGTACTCCTCGTGTAGATCAGGAACCATATAAAACGTAATTTTTTTTTTAAAATTGAAACGTAAAAAAGATATATTTACTCGCTAGAAACAGTAAAGGAAAGCAATTAAATCGTCCTGCCGGCCTGTAGGGGGATAAAAGTAGACAGTATGCCTTACAGGTGTAAAAGACATAGTAGGGAGGACGGCGAGTGTCACGAACACAAGTTCCACTCTGCTAGACTACAAACTAAGTAGCACACAGAATACACAAACCGATGGTAAGGAATCAGGTGAGTGTGAGCGATTAGATGTTGTACCATTCAATAGAGTCATTAAGACCCCTGATGTCACTCTGCAGAGTATATATCATCTTTTGTTCCATATGAAGCAATTTTTTCTCCCGGGTGGCATAATTTGATCCTTTGAGTGATAACAGTATTGTCCATTTGAAATCCTTGTGATGATGCTTCAGAAGGTTGAAATGTTTCACCATGGGGGCATTTTCAGTTCTGTTCTTGAGACAGCTCCGGTGTTCCATGATACGAGTTTTGGCTTTGCGGGTTGTTTTCCCTACATAGTGCAGTCCACATTTACAAGTGATCAGGTACACCACAAATTCGGTGTTACAATTAGTCAGATTTTTCTGTGTCCAGAGCTTTGAGAGGCCAACATCTACATTTTTAGTTATAGAGGTCAGTTTACAGACCCCGCACGAGCCACAAGGATAGTGACCGGTAGGTTCAGGTAGACCCCATAGGGTGGTTAATCTGGGTTCCTGGGTAGAAATAGATTTAAGTTTGCTGTTGCTAACCCTGTTGCCTATCGTCGTGCTCCTTTTATAAGCAAAAATCGGCAGTTTCATAGTAGGAGAGGTAGTTTGAAAGAGTTTCCAATTCTTCTTGATGATGTTGGTGATATCAAAGCTCTGGTTAGAAAAGGTATTCACACACACAATACGATCATCTTTAGGTTTAACTGGTTTTGGTTCCAATAGTGCTTCTCGATTGTTGTTGAAAGCCCTTTTGGCTGATTTTTTCACCAATTTTTTTGGGTACCCTCTCTGTCTCAGTTTTTTCACGAGGATGTTAGCCTCAGCCTCGTATATTTCTTTAGTAGAACTATTCCTTTTAAGGCGTAGAAACTGGCCAAAGGGAAGGTTATCACGAAGATGTTTAATGTGATGGCTGGAGTAATCCAGAAGGGAATTTTTATCGGTGGGTTTATGATAAGGCTTAATTTTCAGGACTCCATTAGTTGCAAAAATGGTTAGGTCAAGAAAATTAGTGGACTCATTGCTAGACGTCATTGTGAACTGAAGGTGAGGATTTAGGTTGTTAAGCCAGTTGAAAAAATTGTTAGCTTCAGTCAGAGTGCCTCTCCATATGACCAAGATGTCGTCAATGTAACGACTCCACTTCACAATGTTATTACTGTAGGGATTGAGGTTGCTATAGATGTTACTTTTCTCAAAGGTCTCTACGTACAAGTTAGCAACACTCAGAGCCATAGTGGCGCCCATAGCGGTCCCTTCAATTTGTTGGAAAATCTTGCCGTTGAACTCAAAGTAGTTGCGTTTTAACGCCAGTTCAACGCACCTAAGGATAAACGAGGTGGGGACCGGATCATTATCAACGCGGCCCAGAAGTATTTCTTCAATCGCATCAAGGGATGCTTGTTGGGGAATATTGGTGTAGAGGCATACGATGTCAAAACCCAGTAGCAACTGGGTATTTGTATCGAAGGCCAAGTTTTCGTGACTGTTAATAACATCTCGAGAGTCTTTTAAATAGGATAGCATTTTTCGCAAAAATCCTTTCAAATAATGGTCCGCAAAAGTAGAGAGGGGTTCAAGAACAGAGTTAATCCCTGCCACAATGGGTCGTCCTGGAGGGTTAACCAAGGTTTTATGCACCTTGGGTAAGGTGTAGAACGTGGGGATGCTTGGTTTTGTATTGATGAGGAAATCAGCCTCTTGTTTCGAGATCCACTCTCGGTCTTTTGCTTTGGAAACTTTATCTGTAACGAGTGCCATGAGTTCGGGTGTCGGGTCCAGAGTGAGAGGACGATAATAGTGGTTATCACTAAGTTGTCTTTCGCATTCCGTAATGTAATCGGTGCGATTAAGAACCACAATACCTCCACCTTTATCCGCTTTCTTGATGACAATTTGAGAGTTTTTGGACAGGGAGTCGAGTGCTTGAAGTTCTGAATTAGAGAGATTATGGAAAGGTCTCGAAGGTTTATTTTCCAGGACTTTTATTTCCGCGATCACTTTCTTTTCAAAGACCAGCGATTCAGGAGAGAAACTCTAAGAGGGAGGGTAGAAGGTGGAAGGTTTACGGAGTCCCGTACAGTTCGAAGGTCCTTCCGAGGTATTAACGGTGTCAGCAGAGAAGACTTCTTTCAGGTGGATTTTCCTCATTAGTTTTTTTAAATCAATTAAAAATTCAAAAGGATCATGTAGTTTAGTCATCACGAATCCCAAACCTTTATTGAGGACTTGTTGTTCTATATCTGTGAGAGTATAATCAGATAGATTAATCAAAAGTGATTCCCGCTTCTGGTTTGTTTTGTTCCGTCGTCCCAACTGCTTCTGTTTGGGGCCTGGTATAAAAAACGGCCCTGATTACCTCTTCTTCCTCCATTATTTTGTCGTCGAGATGGTTGACCTCTTCCTCTTCGGTTGGGAGTCTTATTCCCAGAGGAGGTTCCTTCACCTGCATCGTCAGGGTCACTACTATCATGACTGGTACTGTATGAGGTGTTACGAAACCGGACTTGTCTATTATATCTAGTTGGACCATTAGTTTGTAAGGTTTTGTTGATGTAATCTTCTTTAACATAAGGAAAAGCTCTCTCATGCGAGAATCGGGCCAAATCTTTTTTCATACGTTGGATTCTTTCGTTGGTGTTTATGCTTTTAAATTCCTTCATCTCTTTCTCAATTTCTTCAAGGCGTCTCTTATAATTGTCCAGAGGTAATAGTTTCTTTATATTTTCTTCAATTTTCAGAAGTTCGATTTCAATTTTAGTAGATGTTTCTTTGGCTGTGTCTATGATCAAAATTAACCAATCACGGCCACAGCGATTAGCTATATAGCTCCATTGTACTCGAAACTTCTTGTTATCAAGAAAAAGTCTAGGTTCATTCTGGACTGTCAGTCCTTGTGGTAATGCTTTGTTCTTGAGGTATTCGAGCATAATTGCTCCATGGAGTTCTGTCCTCGTGAGTCTTTTCTTTAGCTGTATGAGTTCATTCCATTCATCTTTATCTTTCATCACATCAACCGTGGCTTCGTGGTTCAGAATAGAAATAGCTTTCATAAGGGCTGCAGCATAATCATCGCTGTAGGCTAATATCCTGTCGTCTGCCATCATGAAGGTAGATGGAAGTACAGGGTTGAAAAGAAATTTTTTTATATAGTGAAATGGTAGAAGAGAAGTTCTCACAATCTCCAACCCACTTATAGGTAGTTTCCTGTGACTAATCAGCCACTATGAACACCTTAAATAGGGAGGAAGCCCGGTATACGGTTGACTGGAATAGGTTAGCAACGTATACTCTGTCTAAGTCCGGGAGGACAAAGATCCGTGTTTAAAGAGGAGACAGAGCTATAATGTAGATGCCACACATATAAAGGACTCCCAGAGTAGGGGAACCACAAAGGGACCAGTCGTGGTTAAAATGATAAACATCAGATTTAATAGAATTAAGATCTAAAAAGTGATTAAATAGTGCAGTCCACAATACATACAATTCATAAACATTTTAACACAAAGCAAACAATCGTTACGTGACAAGTTAGGATTAGCTGATTGACAGTGTATCAAAACATGGACACACTCAACATCAGGAGGTACGTTTTACAAATAGTGCAACGTACCCTACAGTAATTAGAATTAGTATGTCAACAAATTGGTGACTCTGGTGACAGTACAGAGTATTAGCTCGACATGTTTCAGTTCCTACAGTTATTATGGAACATTCATCAGGAGGTATACAGGTGACCACGTAACCAAGACAACATTCAAAAGAAAAATAATGACATTTGAGGTATTCGTAGCATCTGCAGAGTAAAAGACAAAAAAAGCGCAAAACATAAGCTTAAAATTAGCCATTATTGTTGCATGTTCAAAATACATGAACCAAGGTATCTAAATAGAGGGGAATAAATACCTCCACTGATGCCTGTGGGTGCTCTCTACTCGAAAGGTAGTAGGCGGTGTAGGACCGAAGGTCGTCCCTACCTAGGATATAGAAAAAACATCCACATGAGCGCTGAGTAGTAGCTCACTACAAAAGCAGGATCTGTGCTAGGTCTTAGCAACTAGTGAGACTAGTGTAGCATGAAAAAACCATATGAAGAGGAGTCTGGGTGAAGGAAGCCCAGTGCTGAGAGCCGAAACGAAATATCCACAGTGTGCCCCATATATTGCCAGAAGCTACGATAAAGTGGGTGACTAAAACCTAAAGAGGTTATTCGTGGCATAGTCTCTAGTCTCGTGCGACCCCAGTAACAAGATACCCCAGTGTGGAGGGATCTCAAAAACCGAGAGGCGAGGTGACCAAGGTATGTAGCTACACAGAACAGAGCGTACCGTCCATAGAAGGCGGCCAGTGACACTCAACAGTAAACAACTGATCATCAGGCAATACCTTCGATTTGGTAGTAAGAGCGTCGGTCGTGACCGAATCCAGCGGATGGCCCCAGGATATAATCCTGCTACCAGCGCTAATGCTGTGTAGTCCGTACGGAGAACGCCGTCTGCTACGGAGGCAGCAATGCAGCAGGACATGACGACCGATGCTCGAATGGTAGTCACGGAAATCCAGTAGTCCTACAACTATGTCGGGTGAGAAAAGAGATGCAGAACAATGTGGTTCGACACGGCAGCCATCATGGCATGGCTCAAACCGAACAAGGAATTGATAATAAACCACTGGGAAAAGATAAGTACTGAAACAAGCTAACAAAGGAGACACAAAAGCTGTGACAATAGGATCGGTACTCCTCGTGTAGATCAGGAACCATATAAAACGTAATTTTTTTTTTAAAATTGAAACGTAAAAAAGATATATTTACTCGCTAGAAACAGTAAAGGAAAGCAATTAAATCGTCCTGCCGGCCTGTAGGGGGATAAAAGTAGACAGTATGCCTTACAGGTGTAAAAGACATAGTAGGGAGGACGGCGAGTGTCACGAACACAAGTTCCACTCTGCTAGACTACAAACTAAGTAGCACACAGAATACACAAACCGATGGTAAGGAATCAGGTGAGTGTGAGCGATTAGATGTTGTACCATTCAATAGAGTCATTAAGACCCCTGATGTCACTCTGCAGAGTATATATCATCTTTTGTTCCATATGAAGCAATTTTTTCTCCCGGGTGGCATAATTAGATCCTTTAAGTGATAACAGTATTGTCCATTTGAAATCCTTGTGATGATGCTTCAGAAGGTTGAAATGTTTCACCATGGGGGCATTTTCAGTTCTGTTCTTGAGACAGCTCCGGTGTTCCATGATACGAGTTTTGGCTTTGCGGGTTGTTTTACCTACATAGTGCAGTCCACATTTACAAGTGATCAGGTACACCACAAATTCGGTGTTACAATTAGTCAGATTTTTCTGTGTCCAGAGCTTTGAGAGGCCAACATCTACATTTTTAGTTATAGAGGTCAGTTTACAGACCCCGCACGAGCCACAAGGATAGTGACCGGTAGGTTCAGGTAGACCCCATAGGGTGGTTAATCTGGGTTCCTGGGTAGAAATAGATTTAAGTTTGCTGTTGCTAACCCTGTTGCCTATCGTCGTGCTCCTTTTATAAGCAAAAATCGGCACTTTCATAGTAGGAGAGGTAGTTTGAAAGATTTTCCAATTCTTCTTGATGATGTTGGTGATATCAAAGCTCTGGTTAGAAAAGGTATTCACACACACAATACGATCATCTTTAGGTTTAACTGGTTTTGGTTCCAATAGTGCTTCTCGATTGTTGTTGAAAGCCCTTTTGGCTGATTTTTTCACCAATTTTTTTGGGTACCCTCTCTGTCTCAGTTTTTTCACGAGGATGTTAGCCTCAGCCTCGTATATTTCTTTAGTAGAACTATTCCTTTTAAGGCGTAGAAACTGGCCAAAGGGAAGGTTATCACGAAGATGTTTAATGTGATGGCTGGAGTAATCCAGAAGGGAATTTTTATCGGTGGGTTTATGATAAGGCTTAATTTTCAGGACTCCATTAGTTGCAAAAATGGTTAGGTCAAGAAAATTAGTGGACTCATTGCTAGACGTCATTGTGAA
Organism: Ambystoma mexicanum; assembly: GCF_040938575.1. Taxonomy (NCBI): domain Eukaryota; kingdom Metazoa; phylum Chordata; class Amphibia; order Caudata; family Ambystomatidae; genus Ambystoma; species Ambystoma mexicanum. The sequence continues at coordinate 757,404,803 of NC_090927.1, read as the reverse complement.
CTGAAGGTGAGGATTTAGGTTGTTAAGCCAGTTGAAAAAATTGTTAGCTTCAGTCAGAGTGCCTCTCCATATGACCAAGATGTCGTCAATGTAACGACTCCACTTCACAATGTTATTACTGTAGGGATTGAGGTTGCTATAGATGTTACTTTTCTCAAAGGTCTCTACGTACAAGTTAGCAACACTCAGAGCCATAGTGGCGCCCATAGCGGTCCCTTCAATTTGTTGGAAAATCTTGCCGTTGAACTCAAAGTAGTTGCGTTTTAACGCCAGTTCAACGCACCAAAGGATAAACGAGGTGGGGACCGGATCATTATCAACGCGGCCCAGAAGTATTTCTTCAATCGCATCAAGGGATGCTTGTTGGGGAATATTGGTGTAGAGGCATACAATGTCAAAACCCAGTAGCAACTGGGTATTTGTATCGAAGGCCAAGTTTTCGTGACTGTTAATAACATCTCGAGAGTCTTTTAAATAGGATAGCATTTTTCGCAAAAATCCTTTCAAATAATGGTCCGCAAAAGTAGAGAGGGGTTCAAGAACAGAGTTAATCCCTGCCACAATGGGTCGTCCTGGAGGGTTAACCAAGGTTTTATGCACCTTGGGTAAGGTGTAGAACGTGGGGATGCTTGGTTTTGTATTGATGAGGAAATCAGCCTCTTGTTTCGAGATCCACTCTCGGTCTTTTGCTTTGGAAACTTTATCTGTAACGAGTGCCATGAGTTCGGGTGTCGGGTCCAGAGTGAGAGGACGATAATAGTGGTTATCACTAAGTTGTCTTTCGCATTCCGTAATGTAATCGGTGCGATTAAGAACCACAATACCTCCACCTTTATCCGCTTTCTTGATGACAATTTGAGAGTTTTTGGACAGGGAGTCGAGTGCTTGAAGTTCTGAATTAGAGAGATTATGGAAAGGTCTCGAAGGTTTATTTTCCAGGACTTTTATTTCCGCGATCACTTTCTTTTCAAAGACCAGCGATTCAGGAGAGAAACTCTAAGAGGGAGGGTAGAAGGTGGAAGGTTTACGGAGTCCCGTACAGTTCGAAGGTCCTTCCGAGGTATTAACGGTGTCAGCAGAGAAGAATTCTTTCAGGTGGATTTTCCTCATTAGTTTTTTTAAATCAATTAAAAATTCAAAAGGATAATGTAGTTTAGTCATCACGAATCCCAAACCTTTATTGAGGACTTGTTGTTCTATATCTGTGAGAGTATAATCAGATAGATTAATCAAAAGTGATTCCCGCTTCTGGTTTGTTTTGTTCCGTCGTCCCAACTGCTTCTGTTTGGGGCCTGGTATAAAAAACGGCCCTGATTACCTCTTCTTCCTCCATTATTTTGTCGTCGAGATGGTTGACCTCTTCCTCTTCGGTTGGGAGTCTTATTCCCAGAGGAGGTTCCTTCACCTGCATCGTCAGGGTCACTACTATCATGACTGGTACTGTATGAGGTGTTACGAAACCGGACTTGTCTATTATATCTAGTTGGACCATTAGTTTGTAAGGTTTTGTTGATGTAATCTTCTTTAACATAAGGAAAAGCTCTCTCATGCGAGAATCGGGCCAAATCTTTTTTCATACGTTGGATTCTTTCGTTGGTGTTTATGCTTTTAAATTCCTTCATCTCTTTCTCAATTTCTTCAAGGCGTCTCTTATAATTGTCCAGAGGTAATAGTTTCTTTATATTTTCTTCAATTTTCAGAAGTTCGATTTCAATTTTAGTAGATGTTTCTTTGGCTGTGTCTATGATCAAAATTAACCAATCACGGCCACAGCGATTAGCTATATAGCTCCATTGTACTCGAAACTTCTTGTTATCAAGAAAAAGTCTAGGTTCATTCTGGACTGTCAGTCCTTGTGGTAATGCTTTGTTCTTGAGGTATTCGAGCATAATTGCTCCATGGAGTTCTGTCCTCGTGAGTCTTTTCTTTAGCTGTATGAGTTCATTCCATTCATCTTTATCTTTCATCACATCAACCGTGGCTTCGTGGTTCAGAATAGAAATAGCTTTCATAAGGGCTGCAGCATAATCATCGCTGTAGGCTAATATCCTGTCGTCTGCCATCATGAAGGTAGATGGAAGTACAGGGTTGAAAAGAAATTTTTTTATATAGTGAAATGGTAGAAGAGAAGTTCTCACAATCTCCAACCCACTTATAGGTAGTTTCCTGTGACTAATCAGCCACTATGAACAACTTAAATAGGGAGGAAGCCCGGTATACGGTTGACTGGAATAGGTTAGCAACGTATACTCTGTCTAAGTCCGGGAGGACAAAGATCCGTGTTTAAAGAGGAGACAGAGCTATAATGTAGATGCCACACATATAAAGGACTCCCAGAGTAGGGGAACCACAAAGGGACCAGTCGTGGTTAAAATGATAAACATCAGATTTAATAGAATTAAGACCTAAAAAGTGATTAAATAGTGTGGTCCACAATACATACAATTCATAAACATTTTAACACAAAGCAAACAATCGTTACGTGACAAGCTAGGATTAGCTGATTGACAGTGTATCAAAACATGGACACACTCAACATCAGGAGGTACGTTTTACAAATAGTGCAACGTACCCTACCGTAATTAGAATTAGTATGTCAACAAATTGGTGACTCTGGTGACAGTACAGAGTATTAGCTCGACATGTTTCAGTTCCTACAGTTATTATGGGCATGAGCGCTGAGTAGTAGCTCACTACAAAAGCAGGATCTGTGATGTTTTTTCTATATCCTAGGTAGGGACGACCTTCGGTCCTACACCGCCTACTACCTTTCGAGTAGAGAGCACCCACAGGCATCAGTGGAGGTATTTATTCCCCTCTATTTAGATACCTTGGTTCATGTATTTTGAACATGCAACAATAATGGCTAATTTTAAGCTTATGTTTTGCGCTTTTTTTGTCTTTTACTCTGCAGATGCTACGAATACCTCAAATGTCATTATTTTTCTTTTGAATGTTGTCTTGGTTACGTGGTCACCTGTATACCTCCTGATGAATGTTCCATAATAACTGTAGGAACTGAAACATGTTGAGCTAATACTCTGTACTGTCACCAGAGTCACCAATTTGTTGACATACTAATTCTAATTACTGTAGGGTACGTTGCACTATTTGTAAAACGTACCTCCTGATGTTGAGTGTGTCCATGTTTTGATACACTGTCAATCAGCTAATCCTAGCTTGTCACGTAACGATTGTTTGCTTTGTGTTAAAATGTTTATGAATTGTATGTATTGTGGACCGCACTATTTAATCACTTTTTAGGTCTTAATTCTATTAAATCTGATGTTTATCATTTTAACCACGACTGGTCCCTTTGTGGTTCCCCTACTCTGGGAGTCCTTTATATGTGTGGCATCCACATTATAGCTCACTTTCCTATTGAGGCGCCAAATGCCCAGACTAAATTAGGGATCACTTATGGATTTCCTGCTTGGTGTAGTTAGATTATCCCTGTTGTTGTGTGTTGTTTGCATTGCACTGTACCTGTTCAAAAAGTATTTCAGAATCAGTAATGTATGTGTTGACATTCCACACCGAAATTGTTTGTTTGGACAGAAGTGTAAGTTTGTTAGAGAATCATTTAGCTATTGCTGGAAACTTCAAAAATATCCCTACAGTGTCTTGCTTGCCTCCCATTTGAGGTATAGTGTTTTCTTTTGAGGGCTTCACTTTAGGAGGGTAAATGGTGTGTCTCCTGTTATGTGGGATGAATTAATGGATCTTACTTAATTTAGGATTTCTAAGAGAAAGGGGAGACCAAAAAAGTAAAACTGGTAAAGCTACACTAATCTATTCATCCGATATCGTTGCTGACGCCAACACCCTATTGATGTTCCTTTAAAGACATCGCTGTTCAGCACTTAGTTGTGATTATTTCTAGACTTCATCCAAAATCCCCATACATGGCAACATTCTGTGACAAAAAATCTGTAGGAATCTTAAAGTTTAAAAAAATCGTCCAACGGGAAGGCAATGATAGGAATAGGGCGCGTCAGCAGCCCATTTTCATTGAATGAGCCCACCGCCACGGGTGCATTCAATGACAATGAGTTGCCTGCCACGCCTTCTGCCACCACGCCAGCTCGGGGGAGCCCTTGAAAGACTCCCCCGATCTGGCGTGGTGGTGGGCTAATGGCACCTTTTGTCAAAGGCACCCACGGTGGAGGGGCACATTTAGCCCACCACCGTGGGTGTCTTTTACATCAAAAGCCTGCATGCCACGCCTTCTTGAAAGACTGCCCCGAGCTGGCATGGTAGGGGCTAATGGCGCCCTGGGGAGCAGGGCGCCCTGGCCGGTGGCCAGGCTTGCCCCCCCAAGGCAGCCTGTTACGCTCACCTGATTCCCACGGGGGCGTCGATCTGGACTGGCCCGCTGTTGCTTCCACCAGAGTAACACGTAGAGCCAAGATGACAGACTGGACAGACCCACTTAGCTTCGTTAGTTGGGCTTGTACGAATATCTTTCTGCAATGGAGAAAGGGAATTAACCTCCCGTAATCTGAGCGTTAACCCGCCTTCCCACTCCCCTTGTCTGCCCACAGAACACTCCTGAAGTCCCCTCTTAATCTCACCTGAAGATTTGGAAAGATGAGCTCTCCATCCTGCGTCGAGCGCAGGGGCGCGTAGACGACCAGTTACTTCACTGGCGTGGAGGAATTGGTGAGTCCAATTGTTCGTAAGAGTTCAAAAGTCTGATCTTCACTCTGCCAGATTCCTTGCAGGTTGCAGATTTAAACCACCAGAAGAGTTCCAAGTGGCAATTGGTAAGATCCTGGTAAGTCTATTGTGGTTCTCCCCTTTGGGGCCGGGGTACAGCGATGATGCAGAATTAACTGCGCCGACCCGAGATGAGGTGAGTACCACCCTGTGGTAATCAGGTAAGTCTTTGGGGGTGGTTTGTATTGTCCTTGTTTTTCCCCTTAGGGGCCGGGGTGCGGCGGTGATGCAGAATTGACTGCGCCGACCCGAGATGAGGTGAGTACCCCCCTGTGGTAATCAGGTAAGTCTTTGGGGGTGGTTTGTATTGTCCTTGTTTTTCCCCTTAGGGGCCGGGGTGCGGCGGTGATGCAGAATTGACTGCGCCGACCCGAGATGAGGTGAGTACCCCCCTGTGGTAATCAGGTAAGTCTTTGGGGGTGGTTTGTATTGCCCTTGCCCACCTACTTGTTCTTGTCTCCCCCAGGTGTTGAAGAATGGCCTGGAGATGCTGGGTTCGAGATGGAGTAAAGGAATGCAGCCCCCGGATGGTGAGTTCAGCGCGGCGCTGCGAGGTGCATGGCAATGCACCTGTGAAGGCTTCTCTCTTCCAGATCGACGATGTGCTGGATCAAGGATTCAGGTAAGGGTTTTGTTCTGACCTCTTCTCCTTCTCCTTTTCTTGTTCCAGGTGTTCCAGGGCTGAAGCGGGCGTGGCTGAAGACTGGAGCTGCTGAAGACACGGTGAGCGTTACGCTGCAGCAAGCAGAATAACGCGAAGCACGTGTGGCTGTCCGGGTGTGGCTTAAATAGCCTTGGAAGAAGTCCCAGGTAAGTATTCTTCCACAGCCCCACTCGAGAGGAAAGGAGTCCCTGAGGTAAAATAGGCCCTCTAAGCCTCTTTTGGCTTGTGGCTTCGTGCAGCAAGGTCTGCATCAGGTAGGTATGCAGCATTGTCTGCATCAGGTAAGTTTTCTGTAATGAGCCTGGCGCCCATGGCTCCAGGACTGACTTTATTCTTATGAGCCTGGCGCCATAGGTGCCAGGACTGTAGCCAAACAGCCCCTAACTGGGGTTTTTGGGCATGCTTCAAGTGGCATGATGCCTGCTTCCGAGGTTGCCTGGCCTGGTCTGGCTTTCTGGGGGCAGGCATTGTGACACTGCCTCTGCACCAGAGGATGCTGATCATGCTGTGTCGGGCCTCAGGCAGTGACAATGTCCCAGGCATGGTTAACTCTTACCCCTCTTACCTGGGTGTTTGTACTTGCATGTGCAACACTCAACCAATATCAGGATGTTTAAGAATCGGATCGGGGTACGACTCACCTGATCAATCAATTTGTCCCTTAGGACGCAAATCGCCCGTATACAGGCGCAACCAAGAATCGTCTCGACCAGCGTGTCTGGCTCAATCCACCTCGATTCCAGGACCCTCGCCTTGATGCTCTCTGGGCGCTGCTCGTCAATCAGGGATCGGCTGTGTACAGATCTGCAGAGGAGTCTCTAATCACTTCTGCAGGGGAGTGTAATGACCACTGTGAGGGGGCACAAGTTGTGCCACAAGCAGACTCCTACCAGAACCCTCTGGGCCTTAAAATCACTGCAAAAGGGCTCCTGGAGCCAGTCCTGGCGCCTTTGGGACCAGGCTCATATGTAGGAAGGAAAGGCTGTTCAAACTAGGTCCCATTTATGTACATGGGCCTTCAAATCCAACATGGAAGCACCCACACAGTCTAGTTCTAAGAACCAAGCCATGCACTCTGGTGTTTTGGGTGTGACAGGCCTGGAACTACTTTCCCTGGTACTACTTTACCTGGGCTATATAAACCACACCCTGACTGCAGAACACGCTTCGTGTTATTCTTCAACCAGCAGCGTGACGCTCACTGTGTCCAGCTCCTGGTCTTCAGCATCTTCCTGTAATCCTGCAAGAACAAGAACAAGATTATTCTGTTTTACCTGAGAAAACACCATCTAACACTCACCATCTCAACTGGGCTGCAATCTGTGGAAACCAAGAGAAGAAGAAACATCACTCACCTGTGAGTACTAGCTTAAGGACTTCCGGCGAATCGCTACCACAGCTGCTGTTCGAACATTGCGACCTGCAATAACGAGAAAGGGAAAACAATATTAGAACGCGCGCTTCCAAAACATTAAATTCCATCAGTCTTACCTGAATTCCATTGCGCTGCGCCACACTTCCATCCGGAGCACCACAGCAACATCTGCAAAGGAAAAGAGACATATTCAGGTTTGCTTTCAATATTAAACAACCGCACAGTGCTGTACTTACCTAAACAGATTCCGGGGGCCTGTTTTTCATTGCGCTCCAATCCACTCGCAGCACCACAGCGGCCTGTGAGGAGAAGAAGAAGAAAATACATGTTAGCTTTAAAAGACAATAAAGGCCTCTCCATCCGGCACACCAGCAGCAAGACCTTTGCACCTGAAAAGAAGGAGATAAAGACATTAACAAATTCTCACCATAAACAGCACAAAGACTTTCTATTAACAAACCTACCTCCCTACCAGCAGATTCGGGGTCACAGCAGGCCTGGGCCCAATGAAGGCGTACTGCACCAGTGAAGCAACTCGGGCAGCTCGCCAACAAACGTCAAGCGCCCCTGCACAAGAAACGCAGGACGGATAGCTCACCCTACAAATAACTAAGGTGAGAAAAAAACCCAGTGGGAAGGGAATCTGTCAGAGGGAGGTGGGAGATTCACCCATTAGAGACAGTTATCACAAATCCTCCCTTCTGTAATTGCAGATTCATTATTCAGCACTGGGCAACTATGCATCCAGGGTTCCAGATCTCAGAGCCTTCCAGACGCCCCCAGGGATATCAGGTGAGCGTAACAGGGAGCGCCGAACACATTCCAAACCCGGTCCGACAGCTTCGTCCTCGACTCGTCCTTGCCTTCAACATACGCGATGGAGCATCACATGGAGGGTCCTTGTTCGGGCGCCACATTTGTAAGACCATATATCGAATGAAGCACCATAACCATATACTAAATGATACGCCAGTCATGAGGTTCGTTTCCCAAACAGGTCTGGTTTTATTCAGAGTATCTCGATCAGCTGATCAGGTCTCAACACCTTACGTCGTGTGCTCACAAACAGAGTGAGAGGAGAGAGAGTGAGCCGTCGATAAAGCAGTAAGATATATACATAATACATCATCATTGAACAGCATTATTCGGACCACCCACATACATGACGTGCAAGCTAGGGTTCAGTAATTGACAGTTAGGCACATAACTTCATTCAGTCTAAACATTTGGTATTTCTAGCCGAGGTTTGCAGAGACAGCTTACTGTTTTGGGGAACATGGGGCACTGGCACAGGCAGGATATCATGTTCTAGCAGGGAGACATTCCAACAATGTTATCTGGTTGCTGCACTCATCGGCTAAGGGTCAGACAGTCCTGAAGCAGAGAAATACCATCCTCCGTGAATGAGCACTGTTAGCTGCATATCATTCTCAGTTAACTGCCTTCTACGACAGCGTTTGCAAGACAGGCTGTCACCTTGGCCTCTGATTAGCCGCGGCTCTTGTACAGCTTCAGGGCTTTACCGAATAATAAAACAACGTATTTCTGCAGGGTGTCCCATTCCTATCTACATTAGTATTCATAGTTCAAGCTATGGCCTTGCACCGTGTGTGGGTCTGAAGCACAGAATATTTTTTGCAAAGCGTGACTGAAAAAGAAAATGGCGGACAATTACAAAATGGATTCCCACTGGACACATTCAGGCTTCATGGTTCGCGGTGTTCATTGCATGATGCAATTTGCTTACGGCCAACATACATAACGTGGCATTCGGGCTCTGCAATTACATTACAGTTTAACAAAAACGCCCGGCCAATTTCTGTCTATTATCAAAATGTAGGCCATCGCCGTACAACCAATATGTATTCAATCGTAACAATATTCTGAACATCTTTGTGGATGTATCAGAATTAGAAGACATCAGTTTGCATGATCTAACGTTGGTGTTTTTTTTTGACAAAGCTAGTTTGCATGCAGTGAGAATCTGGATGCAATCCCGAGTCATCCAGAATGCTATATGGTAAGCAAGAAAGGTTCTGTTTGATGTGGGTTTTGAAGTATTACTAGAAACAAATGCCAACGTGAAAGCTCCACAACAGCAATAACCCCTCAGTCTGCTCCAACACATTCCTTATGAAAGCCTCACGTTTGGTCACAGAGAGCCCAGAGCCCTAACTGAGAAAAAGGCTCAGTATTAACTAGATCAGGCTCAGAAGCCAAGCGAATTCACATTAATAAGCTGGAACTTGAGGGGTTTCATCCATCTGTTGAATAACGATCTTAGCTCTATAAGCAAATACAATTTAATTTTGCTACAAGAAACTTGGTTAACATCCACCCCGATTTGGGACGCACATGATGTCCTAATAAATGCGGCAAATAAGGGTTTTTGCGGAAGACCATTTGGTGGGTTACTGACGGCTATTCAAGCCAATATTAACACTAGTATCACACCTTGGGCTTCACCCAATGCCTTTATTCAAATGTCGTGGCTCAAATTGGTTGCTACATCGTATGCTATAATAAATGTATATTGGAATCCGGTGGGGATTACGGATGAATGCTTCCTAAATGCTCTGAGTGATATGATCAATATTATTCTTTTAGACAACACTGTGCACAAATGTGTGATTGCAGGAGACTTAAATCTTGATTGTATATCTAGTAGCAACAAAAATAATTTAATTTGAACTAAAAAATGGACACAATTTGTGAAACATCACAATCTTTTCAGACTCAATGGAGAATTCAAATCTGATATCCCCCCGGGTTCGACGTGGCACAGGGGGAAGTCTTCATCCATCATTGACTATATGTGCATGAACTTTAGTCTTTTTTCTGATGTAACAGACTTTGAAATTGTCAACTCAAATGTGAGTGATCACAATCAACTAACTGCCAAGTGGCTGTTTCGCATTGAATCCAACTTGCAGAGAGATACATTTTATCATGGCCAATTTATTGTTAATAAGGCGGGCAATGAACTCTGATGGACGGGGAAGGCTTTGGATCGTCTTCATGCACGATTAGATCACAAAGTTAAAAAAACCTGCCTAAACTCTGGTGACCCTGATATTTGTTACTTCGACATGATTCAAGCCATCCGTCATTCACTACCTAGTGCCATGTCCAAATTTACAAATCGACCCCCCTCATTACATGCTTACGATCCTGAAGTCAGAAATCGAAAGAACTTATTCAGACTACAAAAGAGAGAAGCAATGAAACTACCTGCTAGCACTCGATATAGTCAGCTTTCAAACATCAAAACCAAATATAGAAATTAGATTAAATGCAGACGTGCGAAATTATTTCACACCGACAGCCAATTGTTACTGGCCACTATTCAAAGTAAAAATATCGCCAATATTTGGTCACTTCTTAATCAAGCCACTATCGGGCCGCAAGCGAATATACAAGCTAATGAAGTTTCAGAGGCCGATTGGATCACCCACTTCTCAGCTTTATATAATGTCCCAGATGGAGGAGTTTTATTAGATACTATCAATCGCCCGACGAGTTTTCATCTAAACTTCGACCTGGACGACATTCGCTTCTTCATCAAGAAGGCTAGTCGTTCGGATGCTTGTGGGCCAGATGGCTTGTCCAATAAGATGTTGAAAGACCATCCTGAAATATGGTCGCAAATCTTGTTTCAAATCTTCACCATCATTATTAAAACACAAACTCTTCCCCCTTCCTGGACTCATTCAATCATTGTCCCCATTTTTAAAAAAGGGAACAGGAAGGACCCTTCCAGTTATAGACCAATAGCGTTATTGGACGCCCCTGGGAAGATTTTTTCTCGCTTAATTCTGAGAGAGTTTCATAAGTGGACTACGCAGGCTCAACTTAATGATCCCTTTCAAGCGGGCTTTGTGGCAGGTATAGGTACCATTCCTAATATCATTACTTTAAACACACTTCTATCTGAGTATGCTGCACGAAAACAGTCTTTGTTTTTGGCCTTTGTTGATTTCAAGGTCGCTTCTGATTCAGTTGATCGATTTCTTTTATATACCAAATTAGTCAAATACAATTGTCCATCTTCTCTGATAACTTTAATAGTTTTGCTTCACACTAATTCCTCCATGCAGGTTAGACTTGCCTTGGGGTGCGACATGACAGCGAATTTTAGTATGCATAGAGGATTGAAACAAGGGTGCATTTTAGCCTCCTCTATATTTAATTTCTTTATATATGATGTGGGCGTCGCTTTAAATCAGATTAGAAGCGACTCTCCTAAATTGGGCCCATTTAAAATCCCCTACCTCTTTTACGCAGATGACTTAATTCTCATCTCAAAAACTCACAGTTGGTTGCAAAAACTCTTAGACGGTCTCGAGAATTACGTGGACATGAATCATTTAAAAATAAACACGAATAAAACTCAAACCATGGTCTATAAGTGGCACTCAGGTAGTAAAGTTAAAGCCTTTACATGGAAATTGCACAATATTGCCCTTGACAAGGCATCCATATACAAATATTTGGGCATATTGATTGCTGATACATCCTCAAACCCAGGCCATGATGTAGAAATTAAGGGCAAATTAGGATCTTTGGTTGCCCAGGCGAAAATATTGATGGGCAAATTTGGAACTATTTGCAGAAGGTTCTTCCAATCCTAAACTACGGGTTGGAAGCACAAATTCCAAAAAATGATATATGCTGGGACAAATTAGAATCGTCCTTTTGGAAACAAGTCTTACATTTACCATCATGTACTCCACTACCATTGATCCATTTCGAATTGGGCTCCCTCTCTATGTCCTCATATGTCACATGGAAATATTGTGCATTTTTTTTAAAATGTCTTCTTTCACTTAATCGTACAGAAATTTTAGGCACAGTTGCCTCACATTTGCTAAATCAAAACCAGGCCTTCTCTCAAAAATGGTGTGGTTTCACTTTGAATGCGCTAGCTGACGCATCAATTTTGTTGGAGCTACTATTATCTAACGAAGGTCGTGCGAAAAAGAAAATCCATCAACATGACTGGTGTGTCAACCAAAACCGATGTTTAAACTACAAGGACTTCAAGCGAAATTTATTTGGCCACAAGCGCTATAGAATCATGGCTGATTATCTGACTAAATTTCCATGTCCAAGACTACGACAGAAGCTTCTTCCGCCTGAACCTATGGCCAACTTTAGACGTTTTATCCCGCATAAACCTAATTCCAAAGATTGACAATTATTGTCGATTTTGTAAAGTACTTGATCAAAAAGAGAAATTGGAACATTGTGTGGTTTATTGTCCTAAACTGAAAGCTATTCGCAAGATGTATTTTAAAAACTTTTTTGAAGAACAAAATATGTACATACAAAAGGACATGTGGCAATGCATTTTCTCAACATCTAAGCTATCCATAAAGATAGCCACTGTACAATTTTTGGATGCTTTGTTTCCTGATAAGTGTTATTATACTGATTTAAGAACTGTTGTTATCTGAAGAGTTTTGTCAAAGTTAAATCCAATTGTACATTGCTGAGACCATTAATTGTGTTTTTTGTTTTCTCGCTTAATTTTATTTGTAAAATCCATTGTAGTCCTTTTTATTCTTACTTTTTTTTTTTACTTACGAAAGATAATTTTAAGGTCACTTTTATTGTATTGTAATTTTGTATGTTGTGAATATTTGAAAGGTTGATTGTATCAACCAAACGAATAAAAAAAAAACATTTAACAAAAGGGCATGGCCCTCATCAGAAGGTTGGCGGAATGGGTTTACCAGCACTGGTCCAGCACCGAAATGCTATGGCAATTTCTCTCTGAACAAGAGTACCAAAAGCAACCCCATACACGTGTTTCAGCCTTGTTGGGCCTCATCAGTGAGGTGAAGCTTTGCCTCTCTGAGCACCGTGAGCAGGGAGTCCATGTCTGGTTGCCCCCAGGTAACTCAGGGTGACCAACCCCAAGTGCCTTCCAAATATTTCAAAAAATGGAGCAGGCGCTCCACCGAAATGCGATGGCAATTCCTCTCTGAACAAGAGTACCAAAAGCAATCCCATACACATGTTTCAGCTTTGTTGGGCCTCATCAGTGAGGTGAAGCTTTGCCTCTCTGAGCACAGTGAGCAGGGAGTCCACGTCTGGTTGCCCCCAGGTAACTCAGGGTGACCAACCCCAAGTTCCATCCAAATATTTCAAAAAAGGTAGCTGGTGCTCCTCTCCAGAAAGAACATGACATGATAACCTGTTCTGAGGTGAGAGTTTACAGCACACGCTTTTTGCTCACTGTGCCTTTCACAGATGGGAAATATCCATTTGCATATCAGTCTATGCCATAGTATTTCGGTGCTGGACTGCCCATGTGGGCGGGACAAAGACTGATATGCAAATGGTATTTCCCATCTGTGAAAGGTACAGTGAGCAAAAAGCGTGTGCTGCAAACTCTCATCTCAGAACAGGTTATCATGCCATGTTCTTTCTGGAGAGGAGTGCCTGCTACCTTTTTTGAAATATTTGAAAGGAACTTGAGATGGTCACCCTGAGTTACCTGGGGGCAACCAGACGTGAACTCCCTGCTCACTGTGCTTAGAGAGACAAAGTTCCCCTCACTGATGAGGCCCAACAAGGCTGAAACATGTGTACGGGGTTGCTTTTGGTACTCTTGTTCAGAGAGGAATTGCCATAGTATTTTGGTGCTGGACTGGCCATGTGGGCGGGTCAAAGACTGATATGCAAATGGGTATTCCCCATCTGTGAAAGGTACAGTGAGCAAAAAGCGTGTGCTGCAAACTCTCATCTTAGAACAGGTTATCATGCCATGTTCGTTCTGGAGAAGAGTGCCTGCTACATTTTTGGAAATATTTGAAAGGAACTTGGGATGGTCACCCTGAGTTACCTGGGGGCAACCAGACGTGGACTCCCTGCTCACTGTGCTCAGAGAGACAAAGTTTCACCTCACTGATGAAGCCCAATAAGGCTGAAACACATGTATGGGGTTGCTTTTGGTACTCTTGTTCAGAGAGGAATTGCCATAGCATTTCGGTGCTGGCCTGCCCATGTGGGCGGGACAAAGACTGATATGCGAATGGATATTTCCCATCTGTGAAAGGTACAGTGAGCAAAAAGCGTGTGCTGCAAACTCTCATCTCAGAACAGGTTATCGTGCCATGTTCTTTCTGGAAAGGAGCGCCTGCTACCTTTTTTGAAATATTTGAAAGGAACTTGGGGTGGTCACCCTGAGTTACCTGGGGGCAACCAGACGTGGACTCCCTGCTCACTGTGCTCAGAGAGACAAAGCTTCACCTCACTGATGAGGCCCAACAAGGCTGAAACACGTGTATGGGGTTGCCTTTGGTACTTTTCTTTAGAGAGGAATTGCCATAGCATTTCGGTGCTGGCCTGCCCATGTGGGCGGGACAAAGACTGATATGCAAATGTATATTTCCCATCTGTGAAAGGTACAGTGAGCAAAAAGCGTGTGCTGCAAACTCTCATCTCAGAACAGGTTATCATGCCATGTTCTTTCTGGAGAGGAGCGCCTGCTACATTTTTTGAAATATTTGAAAGGAACTTGGGATGGTCACCCTGATTTACCTGGGGGCAACCAGACGTGGACTCCCTGCTCACTGTGCTCGGAGAGACAAAGCTTCACCTCACTGATGAAGCCCAATAAGGCTGAAACACGTGTATGGGGTTGCTTTTGGTACTCTTGTTCAGAGGGGAATTGCCATAGCATTTCGGTGCTGGCCTGCCCATGTGGGCGGGACAAAGACTGATATGCGAATGGATATTTCCCATCTGTGAAAGGTACAGTGAGCAAAAGGCGTGTGCTGCAAACTCTCATCTCAGAACAGATTATCATGCCATGTTCGTTCTGGAGAAGAGTGCCTGCTACATTTTTGGAAATATTTGAAAGGAACTTGGGATGGTCACCCTGAATTACCTGGGGGCAACCAGACGTGGACTCCCTGCTCACTGTGCTCAGAGAGACAAAGTTTCACCTCACTGATGAAGCCCAATAAGGCTGAAACACGTGTATGGGGTTGCTTTTGGTACTCTTGTTCAGAGAGGAATTGCCATAGCATTTCAGTGCTGGCCTGCCCATGTGGGCGGGACAAAGACTGATATGCGAATGGATATTTCCCATCTGTGAAAGGTACAGTGAGCAAAAAGCGTGTGCTGCAAACTCTCATCTCAGAACAGGTTATCTTGCCATGTTCTTTCTGGAGAGGAGCGCCTGCTACCTTTTTTGAAATATTTGAAAGGAACTTGGGATGGTCACCCTGAGTTACCTGGGGGCAACCAGACGTGGACTGCCTGCTCACTGTGCTCAGAGAGACAAAGCTTCACCTCACTGGTGAGGCCCAACAAGGCAGAAACACGTGTATGGGGTTGCTTTTGGTACTTTTCTTTAGAGAGGAATTGCCATAGCATTTTGGTGCTGGCCTGCCCATGTGGGCGGGACAAAGACTGATATGCAAATGTATATTTCCCATCTGTGAAAGGTACAGTGAGCAAAAAGCGTGTGCTGCAAACTCTCATCTCAGAACAGGTTATCATGCCATGTTCTTTCTGGAGAGGAGCGCCTGCTACATTTTTTGAAATATTTGAAAGGAACTTGGGATGGTCACCCTGAGTTACCTGGGGGCAACCAGACGTGGACTCCCTGCTCACTGTGCTCGGAGAGACAAAGCTTCACCTCACTGATGAGGCCCAACAAGGCTGAAACACGTGTATGGGGTTGCTTTTGGTACTCTTGTTCAGAGAGGCATTGCCATAGTATTTCGGTGCTGGACTGCCCGTGTGGGCGGGACAAAGACTGATATGCAAATGGATATTTCCCATCTGTGAAAGGTACAGTGAGCAAAAAGCGTGTGCTGCAAACTCTCATCTCAGAACAGGTTATCATGCCATGTTCTTTCTGGAGAGGAGCGCCTGCTACCTTTTTTGAAATATTTGAAAGGAACTTGGGATGGTCACCGTGAGTTACCTGGGGGCAACCAGACGTGGACTCCCTGCTCACTGTGCTCAGAGAGACAAAGCTTCACCTCACTGATGAGGCCCAACAACGCTGAAACACGTGTATGGGGTTGCTTTTGGTACTCTTGTTCAGAAAGGAATTGCCATAGTATTTCGGTGCTGGACTGCCCATGTGGGCGGGACAAAGACTGATATGCAAATGGATATTTCCCATCTGTGAAAGGTACAGTGAGCAAAAAGCGTGTGCTGCAAACTCTCATCTCAGAACAGGTTATCATGCCTTGTTCTTTCTGGAGAGGAGCGCCTGCTACCTTTTTTTAAATATTTGAAAGGAACTTGGGATGGTCACCCTGAGTTACCTGGGGGCAGCCAGACGTGGACTCCCTGCTCACTGTGCTCAGAGAGACAAAGCTTCACCTCACTGATGAGGCCCAACAACGCTGAAACACGTGTATGGGGTTGCTTTTGGTACTCTTGTTCAGAAAGGAATTGCCATAGTATTTCGGTGCTGGACTGCCCATGTGGGCGGGAAAAAGACTGATATGCAAATGGGTATTTCCCATCTGTGAAAGGTACAGTGAGCAAAGCGTGTGCTGCAAACTCTCATCTCAGAACAGGTTATCATGCCATGTTCTTTCTGGAGAGGAGCGCCTGCTACCTTTTTTGAAATATTTGAAAGGAACTTGGGATGGTCACCCTGAGTTACCTGGGGGCAGCCAGACGTGGACTCCCTGCTCACTGTGCTCAGAGAGACAAAGCTTCACCTCACTGATGAGGCCCAACAAGCCTGAAACACGTGTATGGGGTTGCTGTTGGTACTCTTGTTCAGAGAGGAATTGCCATAGTATTTCAGTGCTGGCCTGCCCATGTGGGCGGGACAAAGACTGATATGCGAATGGATATTTCCCATCTGTGAAAGGTACAGTGAGCAAAAAGCGTGTGCTGCAAACTCTCATCTCAGAACAGGTTATCGTGCCATGTTCTTTCTGGAGAGGAGCGCCTGCTACCTTTTTTGAAATATTTGAAAGGAACTTGGGATGGTCACCCTGAGTTACCTGGGGGCAACCAGACGTGGACTGCCTGCTCACTGTGCTCAGAGAGACAAAGCTTCACCTCACTGGTGAGGCCCAACAAGGCTGAAACACGTGTATGGGGTTGCTTTTGGTACTTTTCTTTAGAGAGGAATTGCCATAGCATTTTGGTGCTGGCCTGCCCATGTGGGCGGGACAAAGACTGATATGCAAATGTATATTTCCCATCTGTGAAAGGTACAGTGAGCAAAAAGCGTGTGCTGCAAACTCTCATCTCAGAACAGGTTATCATGCCATGTTCTTTCTGGAGAGGAGCGCCTGCTACATTTTTTGAAATATTTGAAAGGAACTTGGGATGGTCACCCTGAGTTACCTGGGGGCAACCAGACGTGGACTCCCTGCTAACTGTGCTCGGAGAGACAAAGCTTCACCTCACTGATGAGGCCCAACAAGGCTGAAACACGTGTATGGGGTTGCTTTTGGTACTCTTGTTCAGAGAGGCATTGCCATAGTATTTCGGTGCTGGACTGCCCGTGTGGGCGGGACAAAGACTGATATGCAAATGGATATTTCCCATCTGTGAAAGGTACAGTGAGCAAAAAGCGTGTGCTGCAAACTCTCATCTCAGAACAGGTTATCATGCCATGTTCTTTCTGGAGAGGAGCGCCTGCTACCTTTTTTGAAATATTTGAAAGGAACTTGGGATGGTCACCGTGAGTTACCTGGGGGCAACCAGACGTGGACTCCCTGCTCACTGTGCTCAGAGAGACAAAGCTTCACCTCACTGATGAGGCCCAACAACGCTGAAACACGTGTATGGGGTTGCTTTTGGTACTCTTGTTCAGAAAGGAATTGCCATAGTATTTCGGTGCTGGACTGCCCATGTGGGCGGGACAAAGACTGATATGCAAATGGATATTTCCCATCTGTGAAAGGTACAGTGAGCAAAAAGCGTGTGCTGCAAACTCTCATCTCAGAACAGGTTATCATGCCTTGTTCTTTCTGGAGAGGAGCGCCTGCTACCTTTTTTGAAATATTTGAAAGGAACTTGGGATGGTCACCCTGAGTTACCTGGGGGCAGCCAGACGTGGACTCCCTGCTCACTGTGCTCAGAGAGACAAAGCTTCACCTCACTGATGAGGCCCAACAACGCTGAAACACGTGTATGGGGTTGCTTTTGGTACTCTTGTTCAGAAAGGAATTGCCGTAGTATTTCGGTGCTGGACTGCCCATGTGGGCGGGAAAAAGACTGATATGCAAATGGGTATTTCCCATCTGTGAAAGGTACAGTGAGCAAAGCGTGTGCTGCAAACTCTCATCTCAGAACAGGTTATCATGCCATGTTCTTTCTGGAGAGGAGCGCCTGCTACCTTTTTTGAAATATTTGAAAGGAACTTGGGATGGTCACCCTGAGTTACCTGGGGGCAGCCAGACGTGGACTCCCTGCTCACTGTGCTCAGAGAGACAAAGCTTCACCTCACTGATGAGGCCCAACAAGCCTGAAACACGTGTATGGGGTTGCTGTTGGTACTCTTGTTCAGAGAGGAATTGCCATAGTATTTCGGTGCTGGACTGCCCATGTGGGCGGGACAAAGACTGATATGCAAATGGATATTTCCCATCTGTGAAAGGTACAGTGAGCAAAAAGCATGTGCTTCAAACTCTCATCCCAGAACAGGTTATCATGCCATATTCTTTCTGGAGAGGAGCGCCTGCTACCTTTTTTGAAATACAAATTAAAAGAAGTTACATACAAAGTTACATACATAAATACACTTTTCCATTATAAATAATGGTCATCCGTAAAATTCATCACATAGCACATATTGATTAACCAAAGGAGGAAACCACAATAAAAAGAATACAATAAAATAAAATAAAACAAAGAAAGGGGGCCACTGCAGGGATGGTAATCCACATCTGAAATGTGCGAAGGGTATTGGTACAGATTTTGGTAATCCCAGCAGGGGATTCCATACAGATCGCTGCCGGGTTGTGAGGCCTTTCCTCAGTGTTTGGTTTGTTAATTCCAGACCATAGGTTATCATGGGCACCACTTTCCTTTTGTAAAAGTGAATGAATGGGATGTAAGTACATTTGTTTTGTAAATCATCCTCATTTGGGAATACAATGGTTTGATCCTGGTGCCTAAAGCTTCCCAGACCATTTCCCATTTGCTTTATTCCGTATGCAGAAATCCAGATATACTAGTGCAGAAACGTGCTCCAATTGAACCTCCCCTAATGTCCAGGTTATATAACAAGTGTGGGGGGCTTCTTTTATTGATGATGTTAGGGTTTTGGATTTGACCTAATTTATTTTTAAGTTGTTGTGTATTGCATATTTTTTAAAGTCTTCAAGCTTAAGTTGCAATGCAATTGCGGTTGAATTAAAATGATAATATTGGTGTATGATACGCATGAGATTGCGGAGGAGCCAAACCTTATTGGCGAGGAGCTGGTCATATCTAATGCACATCCCGAATCAGATAAGTAGAGGTTGCACAGTTTTGCCATGAGCCTGCTGTAGTCTTGCCTGTTCAACACAACTCTTACATAGGTCTCATCATGCAGCATTATGGGAAAAGAGAAATGCCCCACTGTTTTAAGTTAAGCCACACGAGATGCCTTCTTACCGTTGGAGAAGCTGCACTTTGATCTGGAGAAGCTGGATAAACCGGCACATGTCCCTGTGTTGTGCATCTAGCAGATTAAGGGCATCAGCAGCCCACTGAGAGTTGTACCCATCCATCGTCTGCATCCTGTCTCTTCCTGTTTCAAATCTCACTGTCTCGGTTGCACATTTAACTATTTAACTAGATCCTTCAACATAAGAGGGATCCAAAACCTTGCTAGGTACATCCAGTTCAGCTATGGGGCGGTCATTTAGAGGATTTCTTATAAATCGGCATGATGTAGGAAACGTGCCACGAAAGGGGAGTTTTATTTGATCTTACTATTTGCTCAAATAGGGAGTTCAGTACTTCCGCCCAGAAGGAGAGTTTTGCTCTCAGAGTCATATTCGATAGGCCGTCTTGTCCCACTGATCTGGATTTCTTTATCAACCTTATAATTAATTCAAAATCCACAGATTGGAAGTGTATGCCAGATTCCAAATGTACTTCCAGCAAGTGCATTCTAGTGAGTACACACATTTCGGCCCAAAAGCTTGTAAATTAAAAGTCGAATGCGTTTTTAGTGCGCATTCAGCTCAGTAAAAAAAAAACAAGTAGCCCATAATGCCGAACAAGGGGAGAGGGGGTTGTGGGGGTGTCCCCGCTCAGGGGTGGACTGGCCTATAGGGA
Source organism: Ambystoma mexicanum (assembly GCF_040938575.1). NCBI lineage: Eukaryota > Metazoa > Chordata > Amphibia > Caudata > Ambystomatidae > Ambystoma > Ambystoma mexicanum. The sequence goes on along the minus strand of NC_090927.1, from coordinate 757,384,776 downwards.
ACTCCGGAGGTTTCCCGGTAGGCCTCTGTACCCTGGGCCTCATTTCCAAATGTTCTCTTTTAGTTCCCGGTCCACCCCTTCCCCTGCTCCCCTAATTCGGCATTATGGGCTGCCGGGATTGCGGGGGTGTCCCTTGCATACATCAAATGTAAAGTGGGGGACAAAAAGGCACATTCGGAAAAGCTCGAGTTACAAAATGCGAGCAAGGTGGTTCGCTATTTTGTAAGTCACGATTTTCCATTACAGTCTTTCAACGAAGAACCAGGACAGTACAGGCACCAAGTCACAGAGCTCTCATCATGGACGTGCCGAGTGTATTGGTGTACTTCTGAAGGGTTCTCCCAGCTTCCCCTGGAAATCCTTCCCTGGGGGCAGTCCGATTTTTGACATGTGTGTTTGTAGGCCAGGGATTCAGCACGAGTTGCACTTTCTTTTCTCGTGTTTTGAGAAGGGCTTTTGCTTTCTATGCTACTTGCAACACAGGACAATACTGTCAACAGCGTTGTTAGGTTTGTACACGCCGTGTGTTTCCGTGGGTGATTTATTGTGTCTATGGATTATTTTAAATGTATCCCTTGCTGAAATTATGCCCACAAAGGCATGTCTTGTTAGATTGTGGGCGAGGTCAAATCTTTTAAAGGCCAGAATCCATTCATGTAAGTTTTCTAAGATTTCAGTGAACAAAAACACATAGGGATCATATAACAACAACACTAGCTCACCTTAATGGGGTCAGTTACCTGAGTGCATACTTGCAAATGCACTCTTTGAAGAGTAGACTGATGCGCTTACGCAAGCAACATCCGTATGCTAATGGCAACGTGACAATGATGTCTCCTGCACGTCACCTTCAGGCATTAATCGGAAATGGCTCAACCTGGCAATCGGTGCATTCGGGCAAACTCAAGTTTCCAAATGAATTCCTCTCAAGAAATACGGTTGTATAATTATTTACATTTTTCCCCATGGTATTGGGTCTTATTGTCGCCTCTGCTTCTCAGTTATTTTATTTGCTTGCATTTGATACAATGTGCAGTTAGCTTCCCTCTCCATCCGCTCATGTGGCACATTCTGACACGCAATGAAATCATTTTTATTTTAGGGCAAACCATCTTTGAAATGTGCATGAAAAGATATTATTGTACATTATGCAAGATTCCAAACCCAGCAGTATGCAATTTTCCAAAACGGTTTTATTAACATGTATTTAATTCGGGGAAGAGCACGAGTGCGCTGGAAGTCTGTGTTGCTAGAAAGTTGAAGGCTTCCTCGTTGTGCACTCACAGAATCAGTCCGTTGTGATGCCGGCTGCTGTTGTGAGCGAGCCCCACTGTCAGCCATGTGAGCTGCAGGCTAGGAAGACTGGCAAGAATGGCACACTGCTGTGTCTGCCTTCAATCTATTTGGCACAGTCAGTTGGCGTCTATGGTGGTGCCCCCCATCCCCCGCCCCGGTTGGAGGAATAAATTAATAGGGCAATGAAAGATCCTAATGCTCCAGCGTGATTTGAAGGACACATGAAATTACCCTAGCACGGTGGCACCCAAAAGATGCCCTAGTAATGAGCCCTCTCCTGGTATACATCTACATTGGGTGATAATAACAATTATTGTATTAGCACTTAAATGAGGACGCTTTTGTCATGAAGGGTTATACAGAAATGTATGATAGTTATTATTTGCATAAGAGAGACGGGCCGTCAGCAGAGCACTTGCATTGTAGAACTTAGAAGATATACAATGTGCCAGGGCCCTACACCCACCCACACTCAATGCACTTGAGAAATCAAACCTAGAGTGTGGCTCTCTCTGCACTTACCTCAGTCTCAACTGACCCGGTGCACTTGATCCTCCCCCCACCCCCTAGTCACCCTCTTTGCACATGCTCTATCCATACGCACCATGCCTGAAGAGCGTCCGCCTGTTCTCCCTTCTTCACCCCTTAATTGCACTGTTAAAACTACAGACACAGCTGTTTTGTCCCTGATGGATGACATACGTAACATAGTTTATGGTGACCTAGCATAGTTTATGGTGACTGTGTTGGGGGTCACCTATAATGGGCACCTATGCTTTCCATAACTGTCACCTACATTCGACTCCGCCAAACATGTAATCCTCCTCGGAAGCCTCTCCCATATGGGTTTTAGGAATCCAGTCGACAAGAGCCATGATTCTTTCTTAACCAACGATGTACACATTTTTCATGGATCCTTTAAAATTCAAGCCACGTAATAGCGTCTATGGGGTTCCTCGTGGATCTACCCTAACGCCGTTCTTAATAAATCTCGGTTTCAAGCCCTTGGATACATTTCTCAACTCAACAGGCATGGAATACTATACTATAGATACACCAATGACACCCACATCTTTCTTCAGGCAGATGGGGATCCTACAAATATGAAACATTACTCCTTCAGTGGTATGACAAAACGAGCTGCTAATTTGCGGTTCAGTCTCTGCCAATTGGAGTAAGGATGTATTGCCCTCTCTGGTGGGCCCTTGCCCCGAGCCTGTCTCAAAGGGCAAAGGTAAGAACCCTTGGCTCCCTGAAGAGAAGACAGCTTTCCCTTGTTTTGCAAATCGGCAGTGTTTTTAACTAATCTACCAACACATTTTCTTTTAACGACTGTTTCCATGCTCAGCGTTTGACCATCAAGAGTTATGGCAGTAAAGGAGAGACTGCTTCAATATTTGGTTAGGTGCCTTCTTTGATTCATAATTGTAGCATCACCTCTCCTAAAACTACCCAGACCGGCTCATGTAACTCCAGCACTGAAACAACTGCAGTGGCTTCCACTTCAAATACATTATTTCCACGTTCACCTTTGTTTGGCTTCTAAAACAATGTATCACACACACAATAATCTGCTTAGCTCAAACATGTAGCCCCCACAATTCCAACCAATCTGTCAAATCGACCAATAGTTACTATGTAATTTCCAAGCCCAATCAGTCAAAGGGGCGGGGAAGCGTTTTCCCCCTTGTCACACCCCAATTTGGTATTCTTAGCCTTTGCACACGAGTACCATTGGTGACCATTTAAACCTTTTCAAAGTCCTCAACGCTTGCCCATTTGCCATCTAACCCTGCTTAGTAACTGCTCGAGGAGGAGCACCTGTTACTTGGCTGTGATCTGCAACAGCGTCAAGCTACCCTGTCCAATGTGGACATAGGCACTGTGCTAAAAAAGTAAACATATACCTAACCTTACTTCCCTGCTCTTATTAAGGTTAACTAACATTTTCAGTCATCTACTTACTTTTGATGATACATCAAATTCTTTGGCCAAATACTGATGCAATGTTTGTGACATTCTAGAATAACTCAACCTTGACTCCAATAGTTGAATCTAGACTTGATATGTTTCTAATTGGTGGGTTATCTGTCATTTTGCAATGTGTTTCCTTCAGGTGCTGTTATTGTACAACAGCCTACTAGTATCTGAAGGCATCATTTTTCATCCTGATTGATTGAAGATGGTTTAATAGCAGTCATCCACATTGTAGTGTCATGCTTTATCAACATTTGCAATTTTGAGCCTGAATTAGTGGGCCCAAATCACGACGGAATGTCTCTCGTAACCCATACAACCTAATCATTAGTTGACACCTACTGCTTCCGTGTTGCCACTATACAAACACCATAGCAACACCACCTTGCAGCATTGAGGGTGGACTATTAATAAACAGAAATCTTCTTTACCCTCTGTGTATCATTCACATATTGATGTTCTCTGTACATCCTTCCTCTCTGGTATCCAATAAAAGTAGGCCCTGCATGCTCACACCAGAAAAAAATACAACCCGCTAGGAATGCATCAGCAAAGAACTTTGCTCCTGCTGCACGTTCTGCCAAATTTGGGGTGTGCATTAAGCTAAAAGGGTTCCTAGTGTCATCTGTGTCGTCATTTTATACAGCAAAAACATGCAAGACTGGTTGGTGAGACCCTATACATGGGCTGCCCACTCCATAGGGATGCTAGGATATTGGTCCCAGTCTTCTTGTCTATCTCCGTCCACATGGGTGCAGCTGGGCTCCTCATCTGCAGTAGAACAAGGCCTAATAAGCAATTAGTTACTACAAAAACAATGCCACTCTATCACTGTAACAGTCCACCTGGCAGACACAGATATGGACCTAGGGGGAGAGCCAAGGTCATACCAACTCACATACTCCACTCATTCCCAAATGCGTCAGCAACCGCCCAAGGTCTTCCCCCCTTGTTTTGGGCTATAATTTCATCCCACCCCGGCACCTCGCAGCACAAATCACGTGACCCAAATGTGAAGGCGACATAGCCTTGCCTTCTGATCTTTTTGATCAATCGGGGGTCTTACAGCTTTATGGTTGGTGGTCTGGGCCTGGCTGGCATCATAGTAGGGGGGGGGGTCTTGCGATCAAAGCATAGGAGGACTAGATTTCTGATGCGAGGAATGTTGGGGTTGAGGGGCCATGCTATCTGTATCGTGGGATGGTAACTGCCAAGAGGTGCACTGCCCCCTTCTCGTGGCCTTGCAGAGCACTTTCTTCCTGGGGTGCGAAGGCCTACAGCCTCTGAGACAATGAAAGACTTGTAACTCCCTGAAGCTCACTCGTGGTATGGGTTATGTCTGTGCTAATAATAAATAACTAATACTAACACAGGGGGTGGTTTCGCTGCACTTCGGCCTGCGTTCCAAAATAGCTGTCAATAACTAAGATGGCATTTACACTTGTCTCTACGATATATAGCTCCCAAAGCATGCACTTTGTGGCCCCGCACTCGACTGCATGCACCCCCCTTACCTCCTGCTCTCTCGAAGTGCTGTCTATTGATTGTTTCTCATTCGGAATAACTCAGGGGTTTGGGAGAACCTCTCTCTTTCCCAACTTCCCCCCCTTTCATTAATTCTACATTAACAAACTCTCCCGAATTGTCACCCATGCTTATCCACCAACAATGGTCCTCTTCCAATCTCTGTACCCCTTGTAACCCTACAGCTTCCAAATATGATGGTCATCCCTCCTTAGGAACCCATGCTCTACACATATCGTGCAAGCTTGCTCCAGATCGGTCATACTCCTCAGGGGTGCAAGTCATATATATTGTGGGATGTATTGACCCACTTTTGCTCTGCTATGCTGCATCACTCTATTATGGTGGTGCCAGAAACAGAAAAATGGCCATCAAACCCTTGTGCGCGCAAAACCCCCTGAAAATCGTGCTTTTCAATGCATAAAAAAGATGGCTGCCCAATCTGCCACGCATGTTGTCAGTGTTGGAACAGATCTCTTTCTACTGAAATGCGTCACTGGGCTACACAACAATTGAAAGTGGAGTACAGAAGGAAAAAACAGTGCTTTGCTAAATGACACCTTCCAAATATTAAAAATTCTCGCCGGGTGCTACAATTCACTTAGTTTAAGGAATCACTGTGAACTTGCAAGGTCCTGAAAGGCTAAGAGCAAAAAGAGATCTCCACAGCAAAAGTGGCCTGCCTATGGATCTGTCAAAAAAATAATTTCTGTGCAGAAGAAGGCCACCTGTGATGACAGCTGTCAGGGGCCTTCCTGATTAAACTTTACAAATGTTATAAACTGAAAGTCAAATGTTTGCAATATAAGAGGCCTGTTACTGATACTAACCCATATTGTAGTTGTTTTTGATCCCATAGGTTTAAAATCTTTAATGAGAATTCTATCTGTTATTTGATGCATCAAGTTTGTTTTGTGCTAAAGTAAAGCCAAAGGAATTTAACAATTAAATTATGCCTGGCTGGGGGATGTAATTCTATCCAGGGGGAGGGCATTCCTCTCAGCAGATGCTGGCTGAACTGTGCTAATTACAGGTTAGGACAGACCCTTGACTCTGGCCCAGGACTAAACAATGGACATCCTCCAACCCAGGATATTTACGGTGTGAAAGGTCATAAAACTGCTGCAGCCCAGGAAGCTCTGGGCTTACAGGAGAACATTCCAAAGGAGGGGGCTACCACATGCTTCAAGGAGTGACAGATACTGACCATTTGGTGTTAACATGATATGTAATGGACATTTTTAGAAGGTGTATAACTTATTTTCAGCAGGGGTGCAAAATCTGAAAATGACAGATTAATTAACCTAATTTTTAGCACTACCTTTGAAAACTTAGTACAACCGTGTAGCTTATTCTGAAAAGGAATGGCAATAAATGTGGGTTTATGGGGACTGTATTTCTGATAGAATTGTGAAACTTTATACACACATTCCCATGGTAAATGTGCATATATGTGGACATTTACAGAAGTATTGGAACATGTTCTCATTACAAAAGTGACAGAATTCTGCAGAAAGTCGAAACAAAGTCTTAGAGCTGTGGGATTTTGATGAGCAGATACTCCATAACATATTCAATCTGTGTATGTGATTTTGATAGAGGTTGCACATGTGTAAATATGTATTTTGCCAAAATTAGACTTTGTGTTCCAGTGGCTAGGGGTGGATTCTCAGCATCATAAAATTATACTAGAAAGATTACACTCTGTTTTTCTCTCCTCCTATCAAGACAGAGAGGAGACTCTGACCCAATCACCTTTCACAGGGGCAGGCTTAGTTAAGCCGGCCCAATACTCCCATTTCGTGACGTCATCAGGGATAATATATAGGGACAGCTGACAACATATAGGAACTTCTGCAACTTTTCTATATCCTGACTGCTGGCGGAGCGCTCTGCTGCTGAAATCTACATCTTCCTTGTTCCAGACACCAGAAACCTGGCAAAGCAAAGGCCTATGCATCGCTCAACCATTTTCAGCTAGGCCTCAAATTCTAGAAAAGAATCCCAAAAGCCTAGGGGAAGCATCATAATACAGCTGGGCGTGCTGTTAATGCTTGCCTGCTGAATTGAAATATCCTCAGAACCAAGAAGGGCAGATCTCGTGCAGTCTTGTGCGGTGCTGTGACCAGAGAACCTTGCGGACCCTGTCCAGTCCGATGTGCCCAGCTGTCCGTCCGTGATAGATCCGATTCAATGGTCCAGAATCCTGACGGTCCAAAATCTTAAATCCATTTGTTTTGTGAGTATTGACAGGAAGCTAGAAACTGTTGATTACTGTGCATTATCTTGTCCCCTCCTAACCTCTGAACTATCCTTACTACCATAATCAGTAACATTGTCTAAATCCGTAGTGAAATCTTATTCTGTCTATCTGTAAAAGCATCCTTTTCTTAGTCATTTTGTCAACTTTGATGTATTAATTTCATTGGAGTGACCAGCCTAGCGCTCCAAGGTGGACACCGAGGAACCAGGATTGAGTCTTGAATCACTCCTGACTCTTACGTTGTGCCATCTTGGTGGCTTAGCTTGGATGCACTAGTCCATAGTCAATATTTTTCTGTTTTTAAACTGAAGCCTCTTTCCATTCTCGCACCTATCTCGCAAAAACGACTCTTACTAAAACATCTATAACTCCCTCAGTTTTTGTGATAGAAACGAAATTTCAACTCCTACTTGTAGCTAACATCCCTAGCTATCCATAGACTGCAATTGTAATACAGTGCAATTCTCCAGTTATAGCAAATATCACGCAAGGAAAAGTTTGCCGCGATTTAAAAATTTAAAAGGTTTTTACATGTGTAAAATAGCTCTAATTTGTTTCCGACCTGGACTTTAAGATTTCAAATGTTTGGTTTGGACTAAATCATTGCTTGTGATATTCTGTTTCATTTGTGCTATTCCTGAATACCTGCTCTCTCCTCCCATCTCTTTACATTGCCTATTGGGGTATAAGGGGTGTTGCAGGGGGAACTTCTAACCATAGTGCTATCTGATCTGAAAACAACACAAAGTATTATTTTCTGTGCTGCATTTGTTTTGCTCATTACTTATTCCTAGTGTATTAAAGATATTATTCAGTGTTCTGTCACCCCATTGGTGATTGTTGTTTACCTATTAAAACATATTGTGATTACATTTTAAATACATAAATAAATATTTACCTTTGCAAACTAGCCTGATTCCTGGTTCAATGTAACGGGGGGGTTCCAGGAGAAGGGTGTGATATGAGTGGTATATCATTCAGAATATTGAACTCATAGACAAAAATAAATAAGGGTTTCAGTTGTGCACTACATGCTGGGCTTTGACTTGGGTGTGTGCCGGATTGAAATCACTTACAATATACATCTCCTATTTACATCTCCCATCCCCAGCTAAATCAACCCAATGTTCTGTATAGTTCTCAGGATCTTGTGGAGGTGTAGTAATAGTGCCATGATGGTGCAAACGCTTCTCATCTGGGATCATGCAGGGCTTATTTGGGTCCTCTGTCTGGGTACCGTGTTCTGTGGTAGCGCAAGCTCCGTTGGATACCTCAATTGAGAACATCATCGTAGCACTATTAGGGACTGCTTTAGCACAGCATCTGAGGCCCAGCTGGCAGGTGCAGAAAATCACCACTTCGAACACGATCATGGGTACCAACATCTTCACTATTGCTCCCATCCAGGACGGGCCCATGAAAAAATACCATCAAACCAGTCCTCACCGTGTATTCCAGCTCCTTTTTTCATGTGCACTCTCACGGTGTGTACGGCTCCTATTATTTGCGAGAGGGAACCGTTCTCTGCACTATTAGGAGGTAAGAGAGTGCAACCTGAATCGCCAATTTATTTGAAAACGCCTCCTTCCATCGCCGTGAGGAGGTCAAAAACATAGCATCATCATCAATCTTAAGGCCCGCAACTCTACATTTATGCCCTTGAACCCGTGTTCCATGTCATTTGCCAGGTGTATAGGTTTCCAGTGTACAATCTGGAGCCATTTGGTGTTGGCAGCTGCTTGGACTACAGGCAGTAAGAGTGATGCAAAGAATGTTTCTGTGCTACTGAACAGCCAGTACGCATTAGGTATCTTATTGAGAAGTTTGAATGAATCATAAGATAAATAATTAGCTCTTTTCTTTCTCTACTACTTTTCTTTTCTTTCGCTTTCAGGGAGGATGTGGAACTCCATGGCCTGTAATGGGTTTCTGGTAGGCTCTTCTGAGGTGGGAACTGCCATTGGTGGTAATGAGTTTGCTGGCCCCTCTTGGATATGCTCTTCGGGTATTACAAGAAGCGCTCAGTGCAAGAAAGCTAGCAAACAGTAGCCCCTCCATGATGGTGTGAGGTGCACGTACGCCTCCTGACCACAAACCCAGTAATAATGCATAACTGTGGCAGTACCTTTCTTGAGGTCTGGGATGAGCAAGTTCTTATTAATGAAGCGCTTTGAAACACATTGTGTATAGACGCTATATAAATAAACAATCAATCAATCAATTAGAACGGTAATTGGCCCCTACAGAAACAGTCAATTTATTGTAAAAGCAAAGTCAATATGCTTGCTCTCTGTGCACTTTCACTGGTTTTTCCATTGCCTCTATCCACGCTAGTTTTGCGATATGGTCAGTCCAGAATTGTGCACATGCTCTATTCAATCAGGCCAGGACCTTGTCTTCAATCCCTACTAAGTCCCTGACCATACAACTCAACATCGTTTCTTGTCACCTGTTCGCCCCATATTTAAGTACTTGTAACACCAAATGCAGTCTCGGCAGACACTGGATGCTTTTAGGATTACTGTTGCATTGCAGATGATCTGGATCTGGTACTTCAAGCCTCACATTATGTGCCTGGAACGTGCCTCGTATCCTACATAGCGCTAGATGGACCTGGCATTGAGCCTCTAGAATGGGTACTTCTAGTGGCACTAAGACCTTGGTGGCCTCTGATGCATGCAGTATCAATGAACAAACATAACAACTCTCAATGTCATCATCTGTTCATGTAGCTCCAGATGCTCCCAGACTGAATATTTGGCATTTTTGTGTTACAAAGTCACGAAACACCTGATAGCTTTAATCTGTTTAATTGGGTCTTTCACCAGAGTCCCTTTTCGTTTGTTAGCCTTCTTTCGCAGCTGCACCTGAGTCCATTCGCCCTCAGATCTGGGCCAGACCCAGGTAAATGTAGGGAAAAGGTTATCGGGACATGTGGGCCCGTTTGTTCAGCTCCCTAAGGTCTGCGCAAAGTCTCCATTGGCCATTTGGTTTTAAAATCCCCAGTACCGGATTATTGAAGCTACTGTGGATTGGATGAATTATCCCACAGGGCTCTAGGTTTTTAATGATTTCTGTAAGGGACTCCATAGACGCAAGCGGAAATCGACATTGCATCACAAATACGGGAGTCATCCAGGAGTCCGTGGGAATTGAGGTAAAATGTATCTCTGTGTGACTGCAGTCATGCGAGTCCATAGCAAAGATATCTTGAAAATCTAAAAACACCTGTTTCAACTTTTGCTTTTGTTCCTAGGTCTCACATGCATCAGCAAGGTTAACCTGTTCTTCAACTATCTGTCTGAAGCCTTGGAAGAGAGGCAGTCACTGTGGACCTGGAATATCATCTCATCCTTCCTGATGTCAAAGGTAACCTCTCCCCCCCCATAAGGGCAGGAAGAGTACACCAAGAAATTCCCCCATTTGCCGGGTAAAGATCTTTTCTGGCGGTACGTCATCATCACAGTCATAGCAGTCATTGGGGATAGGTACTATGATTTCATTTCCTAAGTACATGGAACAATGCTGGTCATCAACCGCCATTCCAATAATGGTGTCTGCGCCCAGTGTGATACTACTAGGGTCGCTGTTATCCACCAATATTGGAATGGTGTTGTGTTCTAATTCCACTAATGGGTTTAACCCCAGCCCCTGCTGTCGGAGATGGTAATTGAGGTGTACATAAACGTCTGGATTCTGAGTTTCTGTCCTCTCTTAATATTTAGGTAGAATGGTAATTGTTGGGTCCGTCCTGGGATGGTGACCTCCTCTCCAATTTGAATTTCAACTGCATACGGTAGATATTGAGCTGACTGGACTGCCTTTTCAGAATTATCAAAATTCCATAGGGTTGCACCCTAGTCAAGAGCAGGCTTTGTCATTTATGAGGTCCAAATTAATTGCGAACCGATTGAGAATGTCACAACCTAAATAGAATGAAGAAGGGACATCTCGCACGACCCAACAATTATGCACTATGCTTTTATCACCTATGGACATTTTTAGCATGCACCTGCTAGGCAGGAGATGTTTGGAATTGGGAGTTCCAGGCCCATTTCACACTCATCAACCAATTTAAATGTGGGAATGGTCGGACCTTTTGGGAGTTTCCTGAACAACGCTTCACTGATGAAGCTTTTTCCATTATTCAGGCATACTCTGGCGAGAACAGGCTCCTTCCCCTCATTTAACTGAATAGGGAGGAACAGCTTTTCACCCATTTTCTGAATATCAGCCAAGCTTTGAGCTGGTTTTTCATCACTTTTTACTACAGGACTAGGATTTTCAAACTGGGGATCGATATAACATTTCAAGGTATTTCCTTCCAGTGTGGAATGCCACTTGAAACTGGAAGGAAGGTTGATTTTCAGGAATGGAGAGGCGTTCCCATCACCTGTTTGTTGTCCTACAGCAATTACAGTAATGTCAGGTATTTTATTGTTTTGAAAATGGAACTCAATTTGGTCAGATCGTTTGTTCACATGCCTCACTTCTCTCTTCATATTTCCGTACCCACAACTAGTTTGATCTCCTCTGATCGGAGACTGTAATTTACATATGGGTCTTTTTTGGTCTATTTGTAGATACTCTATGGGCCATACTCTACCCTTGCCCTGTGCTGGGTTTACCATAAGACTGGGTCATTGATCGGACCCCTCTCTCACGTATCAACAAGGTTAGTGTTTCCTACCCTCTCTACACTCCTAATGGTTTTTATAAACAACCCAGATCTTGCACTGAATAGTTTTCTTTTTCTATTACCCTACAGGGTCCATGTAATGAATATTATTGTGAAATAGGAACAGTGAAAGTCTATACCCTGAAGATGGTTCTATGAATCGAAAGGCGTCGGTCATCTTTTTTGACACCCAAAAAGGGACTTCACCTGGAAGTTTATGTTGATTTGTTCTTTTGATGATAGTTTTGTGAAGTGACAAATTGCCAGAGACCTGTGGCTGATTTACACAATGCCTGTTGTTGTAAGGCATTCTCCATGTTCCAGAGGTTCTATGTGTTATATGTAACATGGACAAATGTGTGCTCTATGTGTGAATAGATGACACTACGTAAATCTGATTTTATCGCTTCTAATAACTTATTGGACTTGAAAGATTAAAATCCATGAGTTACCTCTGTAACCTAGATTCTGATAGATCTATAGATTCTATATTGATGGTTTAAATGTTATATTTTCTGTTAACGTGAAATCGTTATTAACCATTTGAATTAAGTATCAAAGATAATAAGGTACTCCTGTCGGAATCGGCGCAAATACAGCTAGATATATTTACTTGTCTATAGGGACCACTTCCCTCTTGGAGTGCATTTGGGCTTGCTGTGTATCAATACACAGCTCTGGTTCTGTTCAGATCGTTTGTTCAACCATGTGGCATGTACCATTTAAACTGACATAGCTGAGGGGGCGCTGTTGAGCAGCCAGAAAATGGCTGCCTAGCTATAGAGCGCTTCATGATACCAGCAGAACGCTCAACGTTAGGGCGGTTCTAGAGATCTTCAACCCACATGAAGCACGGAAATATCAAGCTGAGAGTGTGAAGCATAATTGAACGTTGTTTCAGGCGGCTTCGCCTTTCTGTGGCGGAGATCTCACCTCTGCAATCTGAGGAGTGGTGATGGCTGACTATGGGCTGAGTTCTTGAGGAGGAGCAAACCTGCCTCTCCGAGCCCACTGGGGTGAGCGGTGCATGGTGCTGCTGGGGGACCGCACGTATCTGCTTGTAGCCCTCGGCCCGACAGCATCACCGTGCCTGCCACATCACGCTGCTGAGCCGGCGTGGAGCGGGTGGTTGCTGGGGCTGTGGCCCTGGGAGCGGATTGCCCGGGACCTCTCCCTACCGGCGGGATGCCTGTCTCCTCGCCTGCTGCTGCGGACGTCCTCTCCGGTGCTGTCTGTTTCCCCCCTCCCGCCTGCTACTGGACTATACAACGTAACTGATGCGCCGCTCTGCCGTCTTGCGGATCCCTGCTTCCCTTGCCGGGTGACGGGGGAGGTGCTTTGTCCGCTTGACTTCTTCGCTCCTGCTCCGGAGCGGCGGCTTTGTGGAGTAAGTTGGCTTGCCATTGATCCGGGAACCGGGCCCTCCCTCGGCGGTGCTGGAGCGGCTGCTGTCCCCCATTGGAGCTGGGTGGGTGGAGCTGCTCCAAGCGCCGGATCCCTTACCTGCAGCAGACGCCATCAGACCGGCAAGTCAACTGCTTACAGACACCCCAAGGCTGGGCGGCCCCGGACAGCAGTTCTCTGTGCGGGACATGTGCCATACCTGCCGCCAGCACTCAAAGGCCACGTTAACTGCAGGTCACTGAGAAGAGACTCCTGGGTACATCAAGCTGCTCGCTGCTCCAGTCACTAAGTGAACCATTGCACAGACACTGATAATGCGCCTCTGTACGCTGCCTAAACTCCAGGTAGGTGTAGAGAGGTGCAGTGCCCTGACCCGGTGACAGCCCCATGTCTGCCCTGTGACAGCAGCTTGTGCAGGACCTCCTCTCCTCTTACTCCAGGTGCGCTGCCAATGAGCCATGGGGTGCCACCCACCTGCTAATGGGGAATCCCGCAGAAGCCAGCCGAAATGCACCAGAAAACACACAGGGCTGCGCACCCACTCTTCTACCAGACTGTCACCGTGATCTAACTACCCACTTGTGCAGCTCTGAGATCATCACAAAGGCTGCTCACTGTTGCAGACCCTTCCACCTGGCCGCCTACTGGACTCGGCCCTGAGGTTCCACGCGCTCGTATGGGAGCCCCAAACTGCACGCTCACTGCTGATAGCTGACCTCTGCCAGTCATGATCCCTCGTCAGAATATCTTGGGGCCTCCGGAATTCACATGCTCCAAAACAGGCTACCCCAGTAGCCTAACTATGGAGCTACTGCCATGTCGACACAAAATGGGCACCTATGCAACCAGGAGACCCGGTGCCAGGCCTGAAACCTAGAGCATGAGGAGACTGGGGCCCGCAAAGTACCGACGACCAGGGTGCAATTGCAGCGCCCACCCTGCAGTGTTAAACTTGCCGAGCACTGGAGTGCAGCCCGGGGTACCTGGAGGGCCCGTGACGCGTGCCAAAGAACTTTCCCCAGTGGAACGTGACAGCCCTCTTCCTGCATGAATACGTAGGGGGCACATCCCGGGGCGCTATGGGGGCGCATGCGGCCCCAGATTGACCATGGCGCTCTGCAGTCTTCGCTACGTTGGGCATAACCCTGGTGCAAAAACAGTATGCTACTGTCATAAATACGGGAGCCACTGGGGGACAGATATCAAACATACGCCTTGAAGCACCATTCATTTGTAGAATGTCTAACAGATCCCACAGAGCCAATAAGGTTGGTGCTATGGACAAATTTGCTAAAGCAGCGCCTAGACAAGATCAAGCGCAAGCCTCTGCTAGCCAGGAGGATGCAGTGACGCCGATTGAAGTCCCAGTCCCAGACTTAACCAGCATGATGGAGTCCATTGCCAAAAATGTTGCATCCTTTCATGAAAAGCTAGATGACATCAATGCAAATGTGGCATCACTCAAATCACAACTAGATCAGCAGGGCTCCAGAATCACCAAGGTTGAAACCAGAATTGGGGCTAATGAAGATAGAATACAGACACTGCAGAAAGGAATGTGGCTTACGCTATACTCTGCCCAGCGTGTCTTAAGTTCACCTTCATGGATATGCTCTATTTCTTCACGATTCCAGACGAGGCGATGACATTTATAGAAGCTCATATCCCTCTAAACAACCCTGCAGATGATCTAATGGACTTTCACCAATGGAGGTCCTACAAACAGTTATCTGTCTGCTCTGCTTGACTTTGAGTGATTGAAGGTAGATGTCCACATTGCACTTCCATATCCGAGGCCTCTATAATCTCCCAGCCCACTTGGCAATGGCACCGCGTGCCCATACCATTCATTTGTTATATTCTGTGATGTATGTGATTGCGTAAGAACCGCTCACTATCCTCTCCTATGAGATCTTATATCCGTTTGTACACATCCTATAATGTAATGTGGGAACGCTACCGCCAACATATGCGGCATAGAGTGGTCCATACCACGGCTCCTAAACACACTGGTTGTGGAGCAACGGCTTGCCCCCACTGCGAATGCAATGGTTGTTCTGCTGGTTTTGTTGTGTGTGTGCCCCTGTTGGGCCAGAGACACTGGTGGGCCAAGTTGGGGTCGGCTCACAGGTCTTTGGACGGGGGGGGGAGTTACACTGCTCACTGGGTTGGAGCAGTGAAGGCGGGGGTGGAAATGTTGGGGAATGTTACACAATAAATGGCGTAGGAGATGCGGCATTGCACATAACAGGTGAAGGACATGATACTGCAATTTATTCAGGTCTGCACACACAATGGCACAGGTGCTGAGATGTCTCCTAGGTTCCGATATGGCCCTCCGTTTAATGTCATGGAATGTCCGTGGGATAGGTAACTACACAAAGGCCCGCAGAATCACAGCCTATGCTCAGAGACACGGGGTACAGATTCTCCTATTACAGGAGACTCATGCCCGGGGACACCTTGCGTTAGGCCTTGCACAGTCCTGGGGACCAAACAGATACTACATGACATACTCCACACAAGCCAGAGGTGTGTTATTGCTAATTCACAAATCTGTCAAATTCGTACTGAAGAGGAGCCACATAGATACTGTGGGCAATTATATTATCCTTCACTGTACAATAGCAAATGGGGAGTATCTGGTAGTGAACACGTATTGCCCGAATGTAGACACCCCTGAATTCTTCGACACCATAGCCTCCATTCTTATGGGATACGTTGGGGCTCCTATCATCTGGGGGGGGTATGAATTTGATACTTGATAATGCCCTTGATAGAACGGGTACTGTACAGAGGTCCCTGTCTCGTGGCCTGGCAAGCCTAGGGACGAATGCAGTTCCTACCGGCCCCTATCACTTATGAATATAGACACAAAGATATTCGCCAAGGTAATAGCGAACAGATTTCTCCCGATCATGCTACACTTGGTTCATGAGGATCAGAGTGGTTTTGTCCCTGGGCGATCGACTGCTCTCAACATCAGATGCCTTTTTAATGTGATGTCCAGGATTGACCAAAACGCTCAGGCCATGGCAGTCACGCTGGATGCCCAGAAGGCCTTTGACATGGTCTCTTGGCAGTATATGTGGGCAGTCCTGGAGAAAATGGGAGTAGGTCCAAACATAATCCGGTATATCAAGTTACTTTACACATGCCCCATGGCTAGGGTCCTGGTCAATTCCCTAACCTCATAATCTTTCGCTCTGCTGAGGGGCACTCGTTAGGGCTGCCCGTTCTCCCCCATCCTTTCCCCCCTAGTCATTGAACCAATGGCAGACTACACTAGAGAGCGGCATGCCTGCAAAGGAATACGCCTAAAAGATACCCCAGAGATAATATCTTTGTACGCAGATGATGTCCTGCTATACATTAGGAATCCAAATATCCACCTTGACCCCATCATTCGCAACATCACGAGAATAGGTACCTTCTCAGGTTTCACAATCAAATATTCTAAATCAGAGATATTTCCCCTCACCAGCACTACTCAGCAACCCACATTTGAATACCCCCTCCAATGGTCCCCGGATGGGATTACATACTTAGGGGTCCATGTATTGCTGTCCAAGTCAACCCTGTTAGCTGACAACTACACCTCTGCTGCACAATATATTAAGTCAAAAATGACGAGGTGGCACCCCTTCCCACTCTCATTAGCCGGTAAACTCTCACTAATTAAAATGATCTTGGTCCTTAAACTTCTCTATATATTTGCGAACGTTCCGGTCTGGCCTGGGAAACAATACTTTGACTAGTTACACAAAATGTGCATGCAGTTCCTGTGGCATGCCTGGGCGGTCCGCAAAAAGTGGGCACATATGACTCTTCCATATGAGAGGGGGGATTCAATGCCCCTAATTTGACACTATACTGTGTTGCGGCACAGGCCCAATACGCCACATACTGGTACAAATTCCCAACTGCTCCACCCCATGTCCAACTGGAGAGACTAGCCGCGGTCATGTAAACGTTATGTCACTAGTCTTGCACTGCACGTACGAGGTCGACACTCCGGCTGACCCCATTGCATTCACACTGATGGCATGGAATCGCTTACTTGCCCCGGCAACAGAGGTGCTCCCCTACTACAAATGGCTCCCAATCTGGGGTTTCCCGGGCTCAAACCCACACACAATAAACTCCTGTCCCAACACTGGCTAGCACTGGGGTATCAACTGCTGACTGATCTGTTTCCTGCTGGGAAGTTCATCACTCCACAGACATGGCGTCCTGGTCACTCTGGGTCGGCGCTGGAGATGTTACAATACTACAGACTTCGGTTTGCGGTGCGTGATAGCTGGGAGTCCTACCCGAATGAACCCCCTGACACGCCTGCAATACAATACATAGCCAACTCTGGTAACGCCTAAGGAGGGGTCTCCTTGTTATACAAAACACTATTAATGAAATCTCCGGACCAACCTCCCATAGCATGCAGTGAATGGGCTGGCGAGCTTGGACTTGAGATCTCAGATGACTTGTGGAAGAGGATGTGCTCTCACACGCGCAAAGTGTCTCTCAACTCCAGGTACCGCTGCATGCAGTACAACCTTCTAAATAGATTATACTACACACCCCATAAAGTTACTAAGTTCGCCCGAAACCAGACACACACCTGCCCTAGATGCCGCTCTGAAGGAGCCGATCATATTCACATGTTTTGGTCATGTACGTCACTCCATGGATTCTGGGGGGAGGTGCTGAGAGTTCTCTCTGACATTGTGGGCACTACAGCTGTCTCAGATCCGATAGGCGTGTAATTTGGGGTTTGGAGCAGTGTGAAAGCCAAGAAAATGTCAACATTTTTGATTGTGAGCAACATGGTGGCCAAGAAATGTATATTACAATGCTGGAAACGCTCCTCCCCCCTACCTTTCAAATGTGGCTGAAAGCACTGACCTGGACACAGACCTGCGAGGAGGAATATATTAACTCCCTCCCCATGCACTCTAGGCCTAAAAATGTATGGACTGCATTCTGTAGTTATCTCGATGGACTGCCTGAAGAAGACTCTGTGGCCCACCAGAGTTAACTCAAAGTACAAACATAAGAACCAAGAATGTGATAGGTAAATAGTCTGCATGTATTATCCACCAACGTGAATGTAGACTGCACCTATGTATATGTACAAGCATTGCTCTACCGTTTGTGTATGTTGCTAACGTCTGCCAATAAATAAAAGTTTTAAAAAAACCTGACATAGCTGATGCTTTGTTTTAATTTTATTGGTCGGTTACCCTGAGTCCAGAGGACCTTGTTCACACAGTCTATCAGGGGAGACAACCTCCGAAAGAGGTCATTTCCTAATAGACAAGGGGTTCCGTCTGGAGTCACGACTATAATCGGGTGTTTCACCTTGTGTCGCTCAATTTTAATTTCCAGATCTGCAGTGTATCATTCCCGTCGAAGTTCTGGAGTTGTCCAGGAAGAGGGGTGAGAGGGATCTGGTGTCTCTCCCCCCTTCCTGTATTTAGCTGCTCAAAGGCCCTTTTGGACAGAAGAGTGGCTTGGGATCCAGTGTCCACCAGTGCTAGAAATGCACATTGTCCTTGCACTCGGACGGGACATAGAACCTACCTTCTTTCTCTTCCAAGGGGCAAAGGAAATGAGCATGTTGGGCTAGCTGGGCAGTTATTTGCTTTATTTTGGAATCTGTAAAGAAAATTTGGCATCCTGAAACAGGTGGGATTTCGGAATCCCCTATTTTTCCCCTAGCTCTGTGCTGTCCCCCTTTACCTGGAGACAGTCACTAGAACCGGTTTGTGGGGAGGATCCCTCAGTTATTGTTATGTTCTCTGGATGACATTACTGGGGTTCAAGGGTGGGCAATTCTGAATCAGTCCCCAGTCCTACCCAGTCTGGGTTATGGTCTTTTGGGACCCATTTTTCTTTGGGAGGAATTCCCCCATCCTTGAAGGAGAAGACTTTCTTCCCAGAATCCTCCAAGGATCCTTCCATTTCAAACTGGAGGACACTGACTTCCTACACAAACAGGGTCTTTTTGATCTCTTTGTTTCTCCTACCCACCCTCTGTTCCCTGGGTTGCAGATTTCCGGGGGCAGGAGATTTAAGTTCCGGTTCCCGGGTTTCTAGGGGCTTTTCATGGGAGAGGAAGGAAGCTTCCTCTAGGGCTTTACATCCCCCTTCCTTCTGTGCCTCCTCCTCTGGAACCAGTTGGTTATCGCTCTTCTCTCCCCGTCATTGTACTGAGGGTTCTGCTGAGCCCTCAACATACAACTCAGATATTGAGTTAGGTCCTCGACCTGACGCTCCAGTTGGGACACCTGCTCTGGCTGGTACGGGGGTCTTGTATCAACTCTGGGTGGCTCTTGGGAAGGGTAACTATCCCTTCTCCTAGAGTAACCTGTGTACTGGGGGTTTCCCTGGTAACCCTCTAGCCTTGGCCTCCCCTCTCCTGGATTTGGTGGTCTGGAATCCTGAAAGCGGGGATAGTAAGGAGGGTTGTCCTGGGTGTTGGGGTTTTGAGGGTACCTGGGGAAGAAGCCTAAACCAGAATTTGGGAGATTACTGCCCTCCAGAGGGAAGTTTGGGGTGAAGTTTCCTGGGGCCATACTCACATGATTGGATCCCCCCGGGCCAGGAAAGGTCCACACGTACCCCAAGATAGGTCCGTTGCCCTTATACCTAGGGCTGAAGTAATTGGCAGAGTTAGATGGCACATTTGTGGGGTACTCTACCTGACTCCCACCTGTTTGTGATTGGTCAGAGGGTCTTCTCTGCCTCTGACTTGGTTGGTTTTGGGAAGGTGTATTTTTAGGCCCCACCATTTCTTTGTCCAAATTGGGGCAACCTTCACCTCTGCCACCTTGGCAGCAGCAGGGGTGTTGTTTGGTTTGGGGTTTTTGGTTGGATTGTTGTATTCTACAGGTTTTGGACCTCATAGATCCGGGTAACTTGCTCCATTACCCAGTCCAGGGTCCTGTCATCATGGAAATCCCTTACCAACTGTGTCATAATGTATTTTGGGAGTGCATGAAAATAGGTATTTAAACATTCCCTACTATTCATGCGCACCCGCTTAGTAGTCTGCACAAACGCCTGCTTAAGTTCCTGAACAAATTCTCTTGGGGCATGATCCTCTCCACATTGCAGATTGTAGGCCATGTTGTGGGCCTCCTGGGGGTTTCTGTGCGTGGAGAAGTGCATCAAGATGGCCTCCTTATAGGTGGACCACCTTGAATGGTTCTGGTCTTCCAGCCCAGAAAAGAAGCTGGAGTACTCCGGAGAGAACGTCAATTTTGCAAATTCTATGGAATTCTGATCATTTTTAATGTTAAAAGATGTCATCATCCGTTCATATAGCTCCAGATGCTCTCAGACTGAATATTTGGCATTTTTGTGGTACAAAGTAACAAAAAACCTGATAGCTTTAATCTGCTTAATGGGGTCTTTCACCAGAGTCCCTTTTTGTTTGTTAGCCTTCTTTCGCCGCTGCACCTGAGTCCATTTGCCCTCAGACTCAGAGCTGCTGCTATTTGAGGTCCCATTCCTATCCTCTAGGCGCTCCCTAATTCTTTGATCTTGGGAGTTTCTCCCAGAATTATGAGGCCTAGTCTCTTCTCCCCGGTGGTACTTTGGGTTCTCTGGGTCACTCCCCTTGGACTCCCTCTTTTACACAGGAGAGTAGTCTTCTGATTCCACCCTGCTTCCAGGGCTGGTGGAGACCTCCCCTCACCTCCCTGATTGGGTGGAGGTTTTCAAAATACTCTTTTCAGGCCTCAACTCAGACTCTTTTTTTCTCTTCAAAGTAAACCAAGTGGCTCCTTTGTAGCTGATGTTTCTGCAAGTCTAGCTCCCTGATTTTTTCATCATAGGAGCTTTCCTGGTCAGATCCATCAGCCATAATATTTTTGAACCTGAACAGGAATGCCCGTTCATCAATCGCTGATGGGCGGTGGGCTGCCGGCTCCATCATGCTGGGCCTAATTGACTCTGGCTGCCTCATGGTTCCCGGTTCTTGTGAACTGGTGGACATGAAGTCAGCAGTGCCTTGGGCATACAAAGTGGTAAATGGGTTTGAGGCCGTTGGTACATAGGGCATCACACTGTGATCAGTGGTACTCTTCCACTCTCTTCTCGTTTGGGGCCTCTCAAGTTTTGGTTCAACCTAGCACACTCTTTTTCCACTTTCCAAAGTTTTTCCTTCTCAGCCCCTAGCTCTCGTTAGTAGGCAAAGGACTGGGCCTTTTGCTCTGTTATTAGGGCTTGACTCACCTCTATTACCTTCTCTTGCACTGCTACCTGGCTCTGGAGTCCCCTGTTCTCATCACAAAGGGCTGCATTGTCTTTTTGTGCTTCTTGTATTGCCTGGGAACACTGAGACCATTTTTGTTGCAGGAGATACATCTACTGACTCTGCACATTTTTGGCTTGGGTCCTGTCTTCTAGATCACCTTTTACTTGTCCCACATGCCATTAATTTTGAATACTGCGTTTTTAGGTCAGTCAGTTCCTGGGGGTCTGACTCTCTTTTCTGTAGGTCTGCTTTTAATTTGCACACTTCCTGTTATAGGGCAGCTTTTTCCTGATACAGGGTGCCAATCTGCTCAGTCAGTTCATCTCTTTGTTGGTTTAAAGCGCCTAATTTCTGGTGTTCATGGTCAAATTCTGTTTGGGAATGGAGTTCCTTAATAATTAATTTATGAATTTCCTTTTCCAATTGTTGGATATGATTTTGTAAAGTGGATATCTGCCCTGAGCAGGCTCTATTGTATACCACCTGTTGGTTTAATTTTATTTGACTCTCTTTTAGGGAATCAACCTTTTCCTGACACTCCTCTTTTAATGTAACTAATTGGGCCTCTTGTTCTGAGGTGGTTTGTTGCTGTACTGCCAACTCTTCTTTTAACTGTTGGATGAGATTTCTCAACTCTGACTCAGAATTGTGGCTCTCTTGCATTCGTTCTTCTACCTGCTTTAATTCACTGTGGGTTTGATTTAAGAGGCCAAACTGGTTTTGTGCAAATGTTAAGCTTTCTTCATATTTTTCTTCCATAACCACTATGTGGAGGTATATGTAGGCAGTGAGTTGGACCATTTTATGCTGCTTCTCTTTAATATTTTGAGTCATGTAAAACTCAGTCAAGGCTTGATGTAACAGGCCACTGTCCTGCCACACATCCATGTTCCTGGCGGTGATCTGTTGCATCATGCTGGATAGCTAGGCTTCCTGCTCCTGCTCTGCCCATTCCCCTCTAATGAATAGTTTGGACAGAAGGTGCTGCCTAGCCATGTTAATCTCGACAGTGCTCATTATGAAAAGTGTTCTTCCTTTATTTAATGATTTATTTTATGCAAGGACAAATCTATACCCTGCTCTTGCACAGTTTATGGGTTAACTTTACTTTATTTTTACACACAGGCCTGCTACCTAGGGTATACGTTTTGAGATGCCCCTTTTACAGTGTAGCAGTTTTCTAATCAACAAAAGTATCACTACCTTTACTGAGTTTGCCGGCTGTGTTAAGCTATCATGGGGGGAAACACTAAGCTCAATCACGGCGCAAGCCCCCAATGTGTAACGGTTTTAGAACACGGCACACTCCAGCCAGGGACTCTTTCCACTGACAATGTGGCGCACAATAAAAACGCTTTTTATCTTTATTGATTCTCGGATTCTACTTTGAGAAGGCACCCAACCCGTCTCACACCCACCTTAACAAATACCCTGTGTCGCAATGGACTATGAACCAGGCCGGTGTGTAACAATGAAATATTTATTCATTTTTAGAATTCAAAGAAAATCAAGAAAATCCAAATTAGGGCAGCAGCCACCACTGTGTGGCTGTATACATGCAAAAATACCACAATACAGTTACTTCACACCCCTAACATAAGATACATAAACCTTTAATAGAAACAGAAACAAAATCACTTTTCATCAAAATAACAGATAGCACACAGGCGAAGCACTCCCCTTGCAACACTTCCCCCAAACACCTGCTGATTAAATTCTTTGTGGATTGAAAACAGTGGCAAGGAGTCAGAAAGAAGAGAGACAAATCACATTTAAAATTCAGACCACTTCCCCAAGATGGGAGGCCAGAAATGACAATGAAAACCTTCAAAAGGAGCAAAATGGCATACTCAGATTTTACTTGTTGCTTGTATCTAAGTTTACAATTACGGTAGGATAGCTATGACAGAAATTCGTGTGGCTGCGCTTAAGAAACAAGGAAGCTTACAGACTACTGAACAGGGCACCAAAGCAACGTGGACACAAGTAAGAAATCGAATTTGAGAGGAAAACAATGCAGAAGAAAACACACACAGCAGAATTGCAACTCTTATTTTACACTGGCTTTAAAATGACAAGCAGCTAAGAAAAGGGGCTTAGCTGTCAAAATCGGAAATTGGTTTTTGGATGAGAAACAAAGGCACATATCAGACAGGATTATGAGCGAAAGGAAATATAATTAATGGAATCATGTTTTTTTTGTTTTTTTGGGGAAAAGTGCAAATCGGAATTTAGAGAAAACCAAAATACATGGGCAAATTCGTTTTTTGTTGCACAATGCCAGGTTTTACTGAGGCTATATTTTAATGACTATATTATTAAAGAAGGACACTGTGTGCAAGGGGGTTAATTTGGAATTTTAACCAGCTCGCACTGCGCTCCTCCTTATAGGGGAATTAATACATTTATTTCAAAACGACTTACACAGATAACTGAAATAATTATAAAAGGAATACGCTAACAGATATGGACTAAAACAAATTCTTCTAAGGAAAGGTGAACAGATGATACTGGCAATTTGGGATTTTGTATGGGATTTAAAATAGGATTTGAATAGGATGTAAGGGTAAAAGAGTGGGATATGTAGTTTTTGGGTACTGGGTGATATGATACTTACAAGATAAGCTTGAGTTTGGGAATTTAGACAGCCAGCAAGGTCTCTGGACAGCAGGGCCAAGGATCTGGTCACTGGGACAGAGGAGTCAAGAGATCTGGTCACTGGGACAGCTGGGCTCTATTGGATGAGATGCAGGACAGCTAGGCAAGGTCTGGTCGCTGTGGACAGCTGGGCTCTCCTGGATGGGATCAACTGGGTGAGGTCTGGTCACTAGGCTCTCCTCGATAGGATTAGCTGCCTTTCCTTTTTTCTCCCTGGATTATTGGGTATGCCTGGATCTGAATGGGTGGTTCTGCCTGGATGGAATCAGCTGCCCCTGGATCTGGTTTTTGAGTTTTTGGAATATCCTGTGTTTCTCTGTCTCCTGTTTATATAGCCAAAGTGGCATCATAGAATGTTACCATCTGGGTGGAAGTACTCTGGAGTTACTCCTATCCTAGGATAGGCCATGCTACTGGTGTTCCCTCCTCCCCCTGAGCTGATTGGTTTAGGGGAAATGACAGCATTTTATGTGTGTGCATTTATGACTTCCTTTGTTTCCCTAAAGTAAATGTTTACAAAAATAAGTTTTTGGAGCAAAACTTAAAATCTATACTAGTAACCATAATAAGAAACAGATATGCAGATTCCATATTTCACAGGGAACCGGACAGTCCAATCACCAACTGTGTGTGAGGTAGCATCGCTTTTGGGCACAATTTCGCCATTTTTAGGAGAAGCATGATATTTAAAATTCTGTCATTAACTACACATATGCCCACTACTATTTCGCATATTCGCACCACGTTTTATGTCTGTGTCATTTATACTTCACCCAGAATGCATTTTTCCTGCCATTCCAGTTTTCCTGGTACTAGCAACATGCACTAGGTCTCATTTTGCTTGTTTAAAAATCACATGAAATACTGGCATAATATCGAATTATTGCTTATTTATGGTGCTGAAACAAATGTCTTAATGTACAACAGTTCTTTTAAATTCAACGGGCTGGATTAGCCACTGTGTGGGCGGTCCTCGCACCCCCACAACCAAATTTTCTTCCCCAGGGTCAGCCTGAAAAAAGGGTTTCCATGAGACCCTTTGAAGCCATGCAGTTGGGGCTGGGAATGGTTGCAAAAGGAAATCACACCTCTTGGTGAAATGCTAATTCGCCTTGAGTCATTTGTTCCTTTCTGTAGGGATGCCGGCCAGTCTGACGAGGCCGCAAACTTCCACTCTTTGGGCCTTTCATATGCCCATGGGGGCTGGTTCACATGTTGAGGTAATTCTTTTCCCATGGAGGCATTGCGACTTTGAAGTAAATTCCTGGGACTAAACCTGTTCTGCTGGTTTCAAAGTTTTTTTTTTTTATTTCAACAAAAACCAAGTATTTTTGGGAATAAATATCATCGACATTTTATAGCAAAACCCCCATCCCCATACATTCAATCCCATTTATGTGTGCGCACAGGCTGTAATTGCATTTCACTTTCAAATGGCATTCTCCTGATTTACAAAGCACCGTTTTACACATGGGTTAATTTTTCTTTTATGTCAAGTTACAAATGCGGTTTCTGCTGCACACAGTTTCTTTTTGATTAACTTTCTGGATGGATTTTTCATTATAATGTAGGCTCCTGGACTCAAAGAGATTCTGCAAAACATTTCTTTGTAATTGACACAAGACAGGAGAGAGCCACGCTATTGCTTTCCTTTGCAGTAATTTGAGTGTGCTGGTCTATTTCAAAAGGAAATCATAGCCGTGTTGACTTGAAAACAGAATTCTTATTCTGCATGTACTTTCCCAGTGACAACAATACCGTTCTTGGCTGTATTGCCTTACTTCAATGCAATTAGATGAAGTACACAACAGGGCTGTGTTTAATGGATCAAAACTTTGTGGTGTTTAAAATGAAAGGAGGAATAAATTGCAATGCCGTCTTGAATGCAGGTCATTTTTCTTGTGCTCGATTTGAAGCAAAACAAATGCAGCCATCTGCTGGGGTAGCAGTGTTGAAAGCTCGCTGCACATGTGCCAAGGAGAACACGAACACAACACAGACGTTTTTGGTTAATTGTTGAAATGCCGTTTGTAGTGTACATGTACCCCACAATACTATCGCCCGATCACAGTGTTCACAATGTCCCATCACCATGATAATTGGTAAGTGTTACGTGTTCCTTCACTGCATGGCACTCAAGGGGGCAGGCTGTGCAGGTGTTGTGGGCGGGTAAGAGTCACTGTGTGGGGTGTTCATATTGCATTGATGTGAGGTGGGTGGATCTGGATGTATGGGTGCAGGGACACATGGTGATGGGTGGCTGGTGAGTTCTTGTTTGCATTTGTTGCATGCCACTCTGGGGGGCACATGTTGCTGTGTAATTGGGTTCATGGATGTGTTGCCTGCCATCACATTGTGTTGTATTACTCTACAGAGGCATTGTGCAGGGGAAGATGGGTGCTGCGACTGAAGGGGATGTTGCTTCTACATGCGTGTACAGAACACAAAATCAGGGTTTGTTGGTTTCAGGTGTACAGAGGGGGACATGCATGGATACCAGGCACCCTTTCCGGCTGGTACAGGCTCACAAGGGATAAGGCGTGAAGTGAGATGTCCATATTTCTTGCAGTGCACTTAGTTGGTGTGAGAGAATGGGTTGGCCACTCAACCTGTTTATTGTGGTGGAACACAGATATTGGTTCCAGGGCACTACTCACATGTCTTTATTGATAACTTCCATTTTGTAATATGCCTTCCTAATTGAGGTCCCATGTGGTGTGTAGTTTGGTGTCTACGTGCAGAACAGTTGTTGGTGTCCATGTGACTGTGGTCAGTGACTTTGTTTTTTGTGCTGTGTGCTACATGGACAATGTTGGTTCAAGTTGCTATGACTGCGTTTGTGATTTGTGCACAGCCATACAGATTAGGGGTGTATGAGCCACTTTTGCTCACTTACAAATTAGCTCATACTCTATTGAAATTTAAATATGGTTCAAATGCTGTCTATCTTGAACCCCTGAGTTCACACTACATGGATAGGTTTCGGGCTGTAGTGCACATAGCGCCACAGGTGTACTGCAGTACTTTGACTGGCTGATTGGAATACATAAACATAGCTTTTTATGACCATGAATGACTAGGTGCTAAGAACTAAATGTTGCCAAGTTGATGCTTTCTTCTGTTCCAACATAATTGTACTTGTTTATGTATTTCTCACATTTGTGTTTTGTACTTACATTGTTTGTGCATTTAAAATCATGTTGTTCCCAACTTTGCAAAGTGGGAGCGGAATTCTCCCACTTACAAGTGTTATCCAGGGCTCTGTTTGAGCATGTTGTTTTATGTCTAACGGACGCACACAATTTGTCTCGCCCAGTGACACATTTTCAGAATGTTATAATGGGCACAAAGGATGGGCCCCAATTCATCATTGAATGGCACCTGGGATGTGGCCTGACTGTGTGTGCTCCACAGGGGCAGGTTTTTATGTGAAGTATGATTGCACCTGCTGGGTGCAGGCAGCCTCTCCACGTGCCCTTAGGCTGATGAAGGGCAAGGGTGGTGCCTGTGGTTGTGGACGGTGTCCCACCTGCATTTCCACTGGTATGCCATGCTTTGTGGCAACATTGTACAGTACACATGCAGCCACTATGATTTTACATACTACTGGTGGTGCATATAGCAACACCCCACCAGAGTGGTTAAGAGAGTGGAACTGTGACTTCAGCACTTCGAATGTGCGCTCCATTATTCCCCTGGTGACTACATATGCTGTATTGTATCTCACCTCAGCAGTTGTTGTGGGATTCCGGATTGGTGTTATCATGAATGTTGAGAGCGGGTAGGCACTGTCCCCTGTAAATGTGTACATGGTTGTCGTTATCATTTATTGTCAGGTTCTGTTGTTCAGTGTGCCACATGCATGCATGTGCATTGCCGTTCATATTCACCGATGAGCCATACGTTGCCATATTTTACAGATGCTAAGGCCTGGCCCAGTAGTGTCTGGTGGAAGATGTAGCTATCGTGTCCGTCAATTGGGGGGCCGTAGCACAACATGTGTGCAGTCAATTGCACCTACTACACGGGGAAAGTGTACTACTGCAGAGAATTCCTTTATCATTGCCTGCCTTTCCGCCAGTGCTCGCGGCATATATATGTGCCTGCACACATATGCTTGTGCTGTTATGCATGGAAAAACCTGGTGTAGACAGTGGGATTGGGTTGCCTGCAATATCCCACCAACTATTGCAGTGGTTCACTAGAAGGACCCAGTTGCTATGAAATGGAATGCAGTCAGCACTTTTTCTAGGGGGGTAAGTGCCTGGGAGAAGATGGTGGGTGATATTAAGCCATCTTCCCACTCCCTGACGAGGTCTTGGATTACATGGGGTTGAACCTGGACCTAGCATATACCTGGTCATCGGGCATCCCAAACAGCTTGGTGCATGTTGTGAAGATCCAGGCCCTGGGAATCCTCCTCCTCCTGTGGTGTCGGTGCACATTAGCTCCTACTATTGCTGGGTTCATTGTGGCTGTAGATGTTAGTTTGGTTCGCATTGCATGCTTTACACACATTTGTTCCTATGTACATTGAAGTTTACGCCTGCTATTATGTGGTGGATGGATCACATGTTTGCGTGTAGCTTTTCACAAAAGCGAGGTTGCGCATTGAGATCCATGAATGCGTTTGTGTTTGCATAGGAATAGGCGTACGCTTGTTTAGCCATGGACTGTCCCTCAGCATGCCCACACTTTTGTCTCGTCTTCCTCATTCTGCATGTCTGCCCCCTATTTCAGCCTCTGGTTAGACCCGGCCCACTCTCTGTGAGGCACCTCACACAAGGGGATGGTCCACTCGCAGAAGTCCATGCAAGTCCCTGGAAAGTCCTGTGCAGTCGATTCCATGAATCGATGAAAGGGGTTTTTGTGCACAGATTGGCACAGAAAGTCCCTATTTGCCACACAATCTATTCCATGAATCAGGGCCCACATCACAAATGCTTCTATGTGAATTAGCGCACTCCTCCACAAAATAAAATCATTCCTGCCTGTGTGATTTTGTGGTATGCTTCAAAATCTGAAGTGGGTCTGATTGCCTTTTGATGTTGCTCCTGAAAAAGCATGTCTCACTCCTCGAATCTTCCCTAGTTCCCTAACTTTCTCTTCTGTCTCTGCCTATGGGCACTCCCTATTTATTTCTATTCTTACATACTCTATTTATATGTGCTTGTTCCTCAAAAACTCCCAGTAAGTTTTCAGTGCTGGTGTGCTCGACTGCATCAAATATCTGATTTTGTTATGCTCTTCCCAAAATATAACAGAAGATTCCCAAAGATGTTGTGTTTCCCATCATTAATAAATAATAAGTGCCTCCTTATTTATTTCTCCTCCACCCAAACTATCATATATGCTCCCTGGTAATTAGGAATTCACCGGTATCGAGAAAACACATGTGTGCACTTGTGGTTTGCATTTATTTTTCAACAAAAAATCAAGAGTGCCTAGTTTTATTTGTTGTTCTCTTTCACAAACTGGTATGCATACCTTTCTATTATGTATTATTGTGCAGATTACTGAGGCAAAAAATAAATGCCTAAATCTGTATGTTTGAGTTCTCCTGCGCCAAGAAATCACATTTCCTGTCTGTGATTTTGTGTTCTCCTGTTACAAAATATCATGTGTTGCTCACCTTGAGTTTGTGATGTTCTACACCAAATTAAAGAAGTGGTCTACTTTGTGTTTTGGTGTTGCACGGGTCTCCTCTGAAATAGGTCAATTGTCCCTCACAAATATACTATAAAATGTACTTTAACCTTGTTTATTTCTAATCCTAACCTAACCCTATTTAAATAAATGTATTTCACTAACCTGAGCTATAAACTCTCACTCTCCCTTCTCCAAACATTTTGCAAATAATGATTTCAAATGTAAAGTGTCTGCCTCATATAGCAGCAAAGTCGAATTTCCTCAAACATTATTTATACGAATCATGAAAAGAATTCAAAAGTTCAGGTTATTTGAAGTTGAAAATACTTTAGAGGTTCGACGTTTGACAGAAATGGATTGGTACATGCGTATTGTGAAGTACTGTAATCTCAGTTTTGGGGTGGCAGGAATGCATAACAGAAGTCCATGAGCTGTGCTTGTGACCATGACGATGTGTTACTCACAGAGCGTATGTGTTGCCTCATGTTGAGATGTATATGCCTGCCAGATGGGTCAATGAGTTAACTCACTGCTGACATTTGTGTGATTATCTGACTTTCAGATCACGAGTTTGAATCTTACCAGGGCAAACTCAGCCCTTCAACCTTTGGGCTGTAATGGTGTCTGTCGTTTGCAGGGCTATAAACTATCCACACTGCAATTAAAAACACTATGCAAAACAAATTATTACTACTGTTTCAGTGGCACATTTTTATTTGCATTAACAGAATCAAATGCTAGACTATTAATACTGTGACTCACATTAACTAAATGGGGCCACATCACAATAATGACTCTTGCACTAGTCCCCATGCTGATCTGTGGCATAGCACATATCCACTTTGAATATCACTAATTGAAAGCTCTCGTCCAGAAATGTCCAGTCCTTCCTTCATACAGTTATACAGACCAATTGTTTGGAGTATTTTGAGGACATTTCCCAGATACTTTTGTGGGTATAACCTTTAATTAAAAGGACATGCACAGTGTTTAAAGAAAAAAACGTTGTCCCTAACTTTTAATGTTGTATGTGTTGCCAATTTGCAACTGAATACAATCCAATCTATCTTGTTTTCAACATTTATGTAAGCATTGTTCTTGTAACAGCTGTCCTCGATTTTGTGAGATACTTTCATATCCCTAAATAGGCAGGGACATCAGAGGAGGAGATGAAGTGCATTAGATAGATTCATTGCAGTAGAAAGGGACAAAGGAAAAGGTTGTATTTTCTTTTACTTTACTTACCTACTACTCCTGCCAGTACCAGACATAGCAGCGCTACTCTTAATTGTAGGGGCAACAGTAGTACTAGGAACAGTACAGGGACGTCATTTCACCAAAATGCCAGGGGTAGCGGAAGTGACATCACATGACCCATGACCCCCTGATGATATCACAGGAAGTGATGTTATTTGACCCCGCCCCAAAGTGATATCGCGGGTAGCGATGGAACAACACATTTCACCCGTTGTCAAAACAGGAAGTGGCCTCACATACCATTGTACACTACGAAAAATATAGTTATGATATCACTATGTGATGTACATTTCATACAAGAATGGATCACCATATGTATCATTAAGATCAGTGTGTATAGGCCCATATTACCAAATTACTGTGTTTGCAAGCAGACGTCCATGACCAAATGATAATGATGTGCTATTATATAGCACCTACGCTTAAGTGCTTTATATAGAAAAAATATACACCCAATATCACCCAACCTGTGTTGGTACTCATTGATCGACCTCAGAAGGATGAAAGGCTGAGTGAGGCATTTAAGAACAGACTAAATCAGTGACTCACCCCTTGAAGTGTGCCTGAAATAAAAATTTAATAAGCCTAGCAATTATTGTATAGAATTCCAGAAAGACACATTATTTGGTATTCCTATTCTTTCTTATTTAGGGTCAGTGCTGAAAGTGTTAGACTTGTGGCACAGCCCAGGAGCTTGCATTACAAAAAAACCCCACTTTTTTTAACACATTTTTTTAGAGGTTGCAACACAGACCACAGAGGTCACAAGGGAGACCTCAAAGGTCACACTTGCGACCTCTGGTGACCCCAAAATGACGTCCCTTGAACAGTACAACCACAACTCTCAGAAGTAGCAGCCCTACCAGTGGCATTTATATTTCTGGTACTAACAGCAGTTGAACTTTTAGAAACAAAGGTATTACTGTCACTATTACTAACTACTACTACTACTACAACCAGTCCTAGTGATAACAGCACGACCACCAGTGGCAGTTGTAGTAATAATGCTATTATTTGTACTGCCACTGGTAATTGTAGTGCTTCTTCTGATGCTCTTAATGGCACTAATACCACTGTTTCTACTCTGGGTAGTAGTGATGCAATGTGTAAAAGTAGCTTTACTGCCACAACAGAAACAGTAGCAGTGCTACTATCATCAGTGGCACTAACATTGACAGACCTAATACATCTGGTAGCACTATTTATGGTAGTACTGTAAGAATAGTGCTGGTCATAGTACTCCCGACTCTGATACTAGTCTTACAAGTACTAATGGTAGTGCAGCTAATAGTATCAGTACATTTAGTACTCTGAGAATTAGTAGTTCTACTAATACTGCTGGGAGTTGTGCTACTACTGCTAGTAATACTACTACTGCTACTAGTTATGGCCTTAGTCCTACTCCTTTTGGTTGTAAGTACTACTAGTATTAAAGGTAGTAATGTTGAGGTTACTAGAGTTACTACTTGGTTTATGTATCTGGTAATATGGAGTGGATTCAGAATGTGGCGGCGGAATGTTGATGGTGGAATGTTGGGGAAACATGCTATGATGTCTGGTCTTCTAGTATTCAGCAGTTAGCTGAAGTAGGAGACTGAGTTTGCCATGCTGGGGGCTGTAATTATCTGTCTTGAAGTCGATAAACATTGGCATCTAAGGTCTACTGTGTCATAGTGAAGTTATCACATTGGCGACAAGCTGTATTGGATGAGCGTTTAAATGCAGCTTGGTGAAGAGTTAGAGCTAACAAAAGCTGAGAGAATACCTGCCAGCAACTGCATGCCTTGAAAGGTTGGAAGACTGTCTACACCTTTGGGGATAAATAGAGGAAGGTCTTCGCAGCGGGACTGCTGCTGTGTGGAGCCGCATTGGGTAGATAGTGCAAGCCTACAGTATGAAGGCCGGTGGGTGTTGAGGTAAGTGCTGCAAGGTAGGCAGAGGCTGGGGCGATTGGGTGTAAGAGTCCAGGTCCCCGAGGATACATATGGGCCCCGCTCACCAATCACAGCGACTGTGAGATTAGCAGATTAGCAAAGAAGGGAAGAAGAGAAGGAGGAGGTGAAAAGGTAAGTCTTTAGGCACTCCTGGAATATGCAGAAGTCCTGCTCCAGATGAAGAAGAAGGGGGAGGCTGTTCCATAAGAGGGAGCCAGCTGAGGAAAGTGACGGGCCTCATCACGAGTTGGGTGGTAGTCCATAAATGCGGTGGTAATGGTATTACTGCCACATTTAAGGGCTGGCCCTATCACGAGTTGAGCGCTAAATGGGCTGTTTTACCTGCAGCTTTTTGCCAGAGGTGAATATCCAATTTAGTGCCCTGTTCTCAGTGCTATTAGCGCCGGCTGTATCAGCAAGTGGTATTAGTGATGAAAATTCCCCATATGGGGAAAGGGGATTTACCGTTAATGGCCAACCCGTGATTCGGCAGTAATACTGCTAGACTGGTTGGTGCTAACACTATTACAGTTGAGCGGTATTACAGCCGGGATAGGCCCAACTCGTGATGAGGCCTTGAGAGTTGGTGCAAGAGGACCATAGAGATCTATGAGTAATAGAAAGTTGAAAGTTGCAGATAGCGTGGTCCCAGGCGCCAGGCAGCCTTGTGAATGAAGCAGAGGGATTTGAATGTAATTCGTGCAGCAACCGGGAGCCAGTGAAGTGTTTTTAGGGCAGGAGATATGCAGTCCCTGGGCTTAAGGCCAAGAATAAGTCTCATTGCCCTATTCTAGATTAGTTGGAGGGGTCGTAGAGTGGAAGAAGATAGATTCAGGAGAATGCTATTGCAGTAGTCAAGCCCAGGCCCAGAGAGAACCAGGGATCAGGTGACATTGAGCTTTTGGGGGAAAGTGAGAAAAGGGAGAATTCCTTTGAGAAGGAAGAGTTCGAAAGAGGCACTTCTTGGGAATGTCCCGAGTGTGAGGTAGGAAGGAGAGAGAGGAGTCAAAGATGACTCAGCGGTTTCTGGCTTCAGATGAAGGAGAAGGGATAGAGCCCAGAGTGGATGGCCAGAGTGTGGGGAGAAAAGAGAGAGCAGAGGTTTCAATGAGAATGATCTCAGTTTTGCTGGCATTCAGGCAGAGATCGTTGGATGTGCACCACGACTGGATGGCAGATAGGCAGCCTGGGATGATGGAAGGGGCAAGTGGGTTAGCAGTTTAAAAAAGAGTTTTCATGTGTCATGTGTCATCTGCATAGCACTGGAAGTTGGCAGAGAAGGAGGTAATGAGGAGAGCCAGTGGGAGAAGTAGGTGTTGAAGAGCCAGGGGGAAAGGTTTGAGCCCTGGGGGACACCACAGGGGGAAAAGGAAGTAGTAGAGGAGAAGGTACCCATTATGACTTGTGACAAGTGATCAGTTTGGAAGGAGGTCAGCCAGTCCAGTGCAGGCTCTGAGATACCAAGGATATCAAGGAGCCGTTTGATGAAGATAGAATGGTTGACCGTGCCAAAAGGCAGAGGAGTGATTGAGTAGGATGAGGACAGCTGGAAAGCAGAGTCCAGAGATGCAAGCATTTCTTCACGGGTGTTCAGAAGAGCAGTTTATGTGCCTCTGGATGCTCCAATCCAGTTTGATGGTCGTGGAGACCACCAACAAGTTTGGTGTGTAAGGTAAGTTGTGGAAAGGCCAGCTTCTCCAGCAGTTTCCCAAAGAAGAGGGTGATAGAAATGGGGCAGTAGTTGGCTGGAAAGGTAGGGTCTGCTGAAGGTTTTGTCAGGAGCCGGCGCACAAGAGAGTGCATGAGGGCGGAGGGGAAAGATTCAGTGGCAAAAGAGTGGTTACAGAGATCAGCGAGTGCAGGGGAAAGAGAGCTAATGTTTTCCTTGATGGTTCCGGAGTAGCCGAGGGAAACCTGTTCAGAAGAGACCTTCATGGAGTGAACAACACTGGTGACTTCTTCTGGTGTGACAGGGGAGAAGGAGCATAGAGAGGATGAAGGAGGGTGAGAAGGAGGCAGGGAAGTGAGGGATGGGTCGGGCGGGAGGGTGTCAAGGGTGCTCAGGATGTCCAGAGTTTTGGTGGTAAAGTGTGTGGCCAGTGCGTTGCAGAGGGCCTGGGACGGAAGCAGAGGGTGGAGGAGACTGCAGAAGAGTTGGCCAGTTCCCTGCAGATTTTAAAAGAGTTAGCCGTGTTTTTGGATGCACAAGATACATTTACCTGGATGTGAGCCCTTTTCGTTGCACGGATGGAGAGACTGTATTGCCTTTGGAGTAGGTGGCAGGCCAGTTTGTCAGAGGGTGTGCCTGAGGTTTGCCACTTCCATTCTACAACTCTGCACTTATGTTTTAGGGCTGCAAGTTCAGAGTCGTACCAAGTGTTATGTTTGGAGGCAGATTTCTGGCGGATCCTCATAACTAGGGCAAGAATGTCAAGGGTGTTGGTAATGGCCAAGTGGAGGTTGCTGAGAGCAGAGTCAATGGTAGTGTTGGAGGAAGATGGGGGGATGAAGGTGGATGTGAACACAGCAGCTCAAACTCGTTTCATCGGACGGATGTTCGTGAACGAGGTTAGGAGGGCTTTTGGAGGTGCAGTCAGGGGGCTGAGGAGGCCCAAGTGAGAGGAGAGGAGAGAATGGTCTGACCAAGAGAGAGGATTGGCCAGAGTGGGGGAGACAGAGAGGTCAGAATGGATGAGGGCGTCAATAGTGTGTCCAGCTGAGTGCGTTGGACTAGAAGGGAGAATGGAGAGGGATAGATAAGTGCAGAGGTCAAGATAGAGAGTGGATGCTGTGACAGGAGATTCCAATTGGATGTTGAAGTCGCCCATGAGGAGGACATTGGAGGAGGTTGAGAGCAGTGGTGGAATGTCTGTGTGGTAGCCTAACTGTAGCAACTGGAGTGCCTACCAATAAGCGCAAGAGCACAACATGATTAACTTCTCCCTGTTGTATGGGAAACAAATGATGCCCCTGCCAGCATGAATGCTCTCGCCCTGACTAAGTGTCCCAGTTTGAAATTCTTCAACTCTGGTGCCTTGCAAAGAAACTTTGTGTGGGGTGCAGCAGATGAACAAACCACACTTCACGTTTTTCAAGTGTATTCAAGCTACCCCTGCTGGTTTTTAATATCATCTGCAGCGATTGGTTGAATAACAGCAGCCTTATGACAGTGCTGGCAGGAGCCAATGCCAGAGTCGCCGACCCAGACTCTCGGCTCCAAATATGCTAGTCTTACTCATTTAGTTGCAAGTGATGTCCCCTGCCTTAGTGGAAAGGTTTCTTATACTGATGGCCCTTCTTTAGTTGAGTAGGTTATTGGAAATGCAGAAGGAGGTTGCGGCTGGTGTCATCCAATGGCCACAATAGATCAATACCAAACAGCCATAGTTAAGTGATTTGGTCAGGATGTCCTACACCCCTGTTGTGTGCTGTTATTGTGGTGCTGCTGTGCTTTGAGATAATGAAACACCCTCGAGTTCTGTCCATGGAATCAAGCTACACTGTGTGGTGCAAGAGCACTTTCCTAGTAATTTAGTACCAATTTGGTCTCAGGGAGCACCGCCATATAATCACAATATTGAATACGGCATTAGGAAA
Organism: Ambystoma mexicanum; assembly: GCF_040938575.1. Taxonomy (NCBI): domain Eukaryota; kingdom Metazoa; phylum Chordata; class Amphibia; order Caudata; family Ambystomatidae; genus Ambystoma; species Ambystoma mexicanum. The sequence goes on along the minus strand of NC_090927.1, from coordinate 757,348,279 downwards.
TGCAGTGCATTGTATAATTCAAGCTAGAAGTGATATCAGTCTAAATGAAACGAATTGAAGCCTCATCTCCCTCAACCTCTTTCTGGTGTGTGAATGTTTTAACTTCTTGTGTCGACAGCCCCTCTACCATTCCCCGCAGCAAGCTGTAAAGGGATTTAAGGATAGCCTGGTCCATCCATATTTGATGAGATATGAGAGGGTACCTTGAGGTTGATGGGTGATAGACCATTTATTTTCCCCGTGGCCATTTGCAGGCGACAAAAGCATGCCGAAGAGAGAGGCATTAGGAAGGGTCATTAAACGGATTGCAGCTGCTGCACCTCAGGATTACTGCCTCCAAAGTGCTGAAGGAAACACAGAACAGAGGCCACAGTTTCAAAGCCATCAGTACTCACTTTGTAAATGTAGAGGGTATGTATGATAAAGCGCAACAAAGAAGGCGTATCATCCCAATTGCAAAGTCAAAGTTACTGGCTTTGCCAATGCTGCTTTAAATGATGCGAGGAACACTTGATGTTCTACAACAAAAACAAACACTTTTAAAGAAGGAGGTTTGTTTTGGGATTCAGGTTTATTAATTCCTTGAAATAATCCACAGATGTGGCAGCTAGGTATATCTGGGTGGGGTTCTTCAAATGCACCCTTCACTGCTGTGACAACTGAAACATGTTCACTTACTTGGAGACCTTGTCATTAGTGTTCGAAATGATTTACCGGGCCAGAGCGAGGCAATGCCTGCGAACATGTTTTACTCAGGTTTAGGGCTCGCTAGCTCGATCCTTGGTGGCCTTGTGAATTTCCAGTTTGTCACTAGGTTTAACAAACAATCAAAACTAAAGAGAGGGAATAAGGCGACAAATAAACATGTTGCCAAGAAGTTAAGGTTACTACTGCTAAAAAGTTAAATCCTCAAAAGTTTGAAATGCCAAAGTTAAATTACTAAAAAGCCTTAGTCTGAGAAATGTCTATCCGACTACAAATTAAACCATAACTCCTCACTTCACCACTACTTCACAACACTCACTTTAAATATTAGGTAGCTTACATCAATAAGCTATATCTTTAAATACAATGGGCCTCACTACAAGTCTGGCTGTATTCCGATCCGGGAAGTCAGGCACCAGTAAATTGTAAATCCCTGTTCCCATGTCAGTCCCATACAACTCATTGGGAATGGGGACCACGGAAGCACAGGCACCGTTAGTAACCGCTAATGCCGTTCTTCCGGCCAGGTCTGACCCTAGCGGGCGGGACGGCACCTGCCCGCAGGTTCATACTGTGCCGGTCCGGTAACAATGCTGCTGGTAGGCTTACCAGCACCATTGTTACCGGACCAGCACAGTTGTAATGAGGCCCAATGTCTCACAAACCAAACCTTACAACTGGATCCAGTAGAAACCATTTTAAAATGTCAGCCTAGAGTTCATTCAACATGTACTATTCAGCGTTGGCATGACATCCCTTGAGATATCCTTCTCCCGTAGTAACCAATATTCACTCGCTCAGGTTTTTTAGTAAGGTACAGTGTCCTGGTGAAAATTCCACTGGACTATTTTCATATGATTTCTACTGGATCCAATTGATGCTGACGTGAGTTTTGGTAAACTCTTGAACTGCCATTTTTGTTATCCCTGCACCACCCTCGCTCTCACTGTCTGTACATCTGCAGAGAGTACTCAGCAAGCGCCCATCTTTGCCACCCACCTTGCCTCTCTTTACCATTCTACCTACCCACTTTCCCTTACTCGTCGCAACTTCCATCCCTGACTCCTTGCCGTCCATCTTTCTCTCTGTGCCCCTAGTTCCCTCGCTCACTGCAGAAGCTTTTTCCAATGTCTAAACCTGAGCCAAAACTATTTATTTTGCCAACGAGGTTTTTGTCTTATAACAGCCCATTACAGACAGTATAATAGCTGGCCAATGGCACAATTCAATTATGTTGTGGTCCTGCACGTGACAGTGAAATGCGTATATTGATCGACTCATGTGGAGAGCAGGACCATCAGTAAAAGACACGCCAGACATTTCTGATATTAAATTTGGGTGACATACATGTGTTACTTCATTACAAATCGAGGACATCCTACCTTCTTATGTTTTGCACAACCCAGCTGCCAGAAGGTGACATGAAACTGTTAGTGGGTTTTGCCAGGGATCCCCTTGATGGATTTGTGATATATTTCCCAGGACAGTTTAGAAGGGAACACATTTTTGCCTCTTTTATTCCTGGTCCCCCGAGTCAGCAAGTTGTTAGCTTTTGACAAACCTGCGCGCATTCTTTCCGCTTCGCGCGTTGCCACGTGGGTTGAACGTTCCAGAGCAGGCCCATTGTTGCTGGTGATTCATAGAACAAAAGGAAAGCAGAAATGCACTGTGTGCTGTGGTGCTGTACTAATTGGATCTCTCTGGGCCCACCTGACTGCAAGCTACGCAGGGCGCATGATGCCGCTGGGGTGATAAAGGCACCGTGAGCAAAACAATTGGAGTTGCCCATGCTGTCATTGAGCACAGTGTGTGAAATAGTGGCGTATAATGCAATTGCGCATCAGTGGCGGTTGGTGAGTTTTTTACTGGGAGGAGCATTAACGTTTCCTTGAATATGCAGGAGAGACTTGGGTAGAGAGGGTGCCTGGACGAATGCAGGGGGCTTTTGGGGAGTTCTCCCCCCTGAGAACATTTAAAAATGATGGGTTCAAATCGTGCTTTTTAAAGTGCAGTTTGTGTGAACATTGGGTAAAAAGCCACAACGTTTGAAATTGCAATCGGTTTTTGATGGGGCAGATGGAAAAATACAATCCATGAATGTGACCTACAGTTCACAGAAGCTTTTCCACAACATTTTCATGATGCTTTTGCCCACAACGTATGCAAGTATAAACAACATTTTCATGCTGGCTGTGTCCATACATATGCATGCCGACAGCAGCATTTGATGCCATTATTATCACATAAGAACTTACTACTGTTAGCTCTTGTCAGTAAAAATGACATGCCACAGTGAATCCTAATTGGCTGCACCATAAAAGCTTTCTAACAATGTAATGACACTCATCATTTCTGGTTTACTATTGATGCCCAGTTTAAAAAATAAAAAAAGCTGCATAAGAAAATATAGCTAAACTGGCTGAACCCAAGTATATCAGTCTTGCTATATAACAGCAGTCATCATGTTTTCCTTACCATTCATGCCCAATAAAAATACCATGCCACAGTAACAAAGTATAGCTATGTGAGCTGCACTAAAGTATACCAGTAAAGCTAGGTAATGGCACTCATGTTTGTCTTACCCTTGATGCCCAATAACAAAAATAAAAATACAATGCCTATGTAAGAATGTATAACTAGACTGGTTGCAGCCAAGCATGCCAGTCTAGCTATGTAATAGCATTCATCATGCTCGCTTTACCCTGATTCCCAGTATTAATGCCATGTTGCCAGTAGTACCACCCCCAAATAAGAGGCCTACTTCACCTCATACACTCTGTGCAGAACAGATGCACACATGTTCCCTTTCACACAACATACACTCACTCATTCAGCCAGGCATTGTTACTTTCAAACAGCATACACTCTCAATTGTTTGTGCATTCATATAGCAGTCCTGCATACATACATAAAAACAAACATTCGCACTCGGGCACATTCACACACAGGTACTTAGAAAACCCCACATGCATGCACTCATCCATGACACAACTGGATGGGCTGCCCCGCGTCAGTCAATGCGCTCCCATGCTAGAAGAGCAATGAAGAGAGGATGCAGGGTTGACCTTCCTACGTACCTAGGGGTCCCTCGTGCTATGGAAACAAGGCAATGACCATACACGAAAAGATGCGCCAGACACGAGGTTTCAAATTCCCAATGCTAGGGTTTATTGCAAGCAAAAGATAGTATCAATTGGCCAATTCTGATCTCATGCCCCACAACGTGAGTTTCCTAGACCTCGAGGGACGCAAGAGAGCGAATTACGTACATCAGTTACATATATACAAAATGCATGTCATACAATCAGCAAAGTCATGTTCAACACCCCTCTCTATTAAGTTCCTTTGAACTCGGGATGACGATGGACATATCCGACGAGCATGACGATTATAATGCTTTCGATGTCTATTCTAGTAACAATGTGCAATTTAGAAAGTGCGGAGGCATCTTTTAGAACACGGTGGCTCTGTTCTTGGAAGCAATCTGTACACGGGGGAAGAGCCACATTCCAAGCTTTGCTATCTATGAGGTACTATTCGTGTTCTGGGAGCCGACACGTTCTAAAGGGTTTTGCAAAGGGGGGCCGTAAGAGAAGCATAATTCAAGCCTTTAACTGTATTATTCTAACATATTCTACCATCGTACGAGACTGGCTGGCAGCTGTGAAGTGATTAAATGCCCTGCAGCTTCCTCCCAAGGCTACAGAGAGGGAGCGTGGGCATTCCTCTCTGGGCTACTCATGAGGAGTTTCAGCAAACTCTTCAGTCCCGCGACCTTGTCCTTTCATATCCAGACAACAATGTTAACAGTTGAGCAGAGTAAGCAGAATCCGCAAGAATTGCAAGCTGCAAAGCAGTTTTTAGACAAAAAGCAATGAGCAATGGTTAACAAGCAAAATGGCGATTCTTACTACATTTAAAATGGCCGCTCGTCGGTCAAGCATAGCAGTTCATATTTCTCCAATTCGGTGCATAAGACGGTTGGCCCACGGCCATCAAGTTACGTCTATCATTCAAATGAAGGGTATTCATTTTTCCAGATTGACAAACCCTCCTTTTGGCCGTGTGCCAAACATCTTATTTATGCATTGTATCCTCCTCTTCTGAGGAGGAGTCTGGGGTATCTGCATCTGAATCATCTCCATCATTAATGTCTATCGCCATGAATTGTTTTACTATTTTTGTTTCCTCAGTGTCTCTGTTATTCCGGTCATGCGTTTGTTTTCCTCTCAACACCATGTGCCTACATCCCTTAGTACATCCATCAGTTATTTCAGTGCATATTATTGGTAAGCATTGTATGCAACAGCAGCATGTTATGAATATCCCGAGTACCATCATTAGTATCGAAATTAACTTCCATCCCCAAAACCGCAATAATCCCCATAACCAGGATTCTATCCCCTAACCCCCTGCTTCAGTAGACAGTGTGGAACTTATGACATGTAATTTCCGGATCGCTTTAAATATCGTAGGGGAGTAGTCATCTATATACACACAGCATGCAGTTTTTACGAGCTTGCAAACTCCCCCACGATCAACTAATATTATATCGAGAACCATTCTTTTTTGAAGTGCCATCAGTCTTATTCCTTTTTCTGCTAACGTCATAGTCAATAAAATATCCGTTGTGGAATCTATTGTTTTTTGTAATATTCCAGACAGTTTTCTTATATTGTAAGAGTTTTCTATTTGGGACAAGAACGGTATAAATGATTTGGCTATATCCATTTCTATCATTCCATCCTCACTACTCCTTTGAGTTCTACCTTTTGTTTGTCTGGCTACTTCTGCTGTCTCCAAAAGGAACACTCCTGGAAACAGTAGACCTAGGTAGCATGTACCTCCCCAGTTCCTAGGTAACCATGGATATGCTTTTTCTCCACATATAAAATAAACAGGGTCTCCCACATACACAGGTTCTATTTCATGTTTTAAAACCACTATGTTCAGGCAGTTGCTAAACGTTCCTACTTTATAGGAACCCTTTTTCTGTAGACATAGGGGAGCAGTTTTGGGGCTGTGATCCACTGCATAGGCAGGGGGCACAGCATCTTTGTTCCATTCATCCCTCATCTGAAATGTCATTACTGATGTTCTTTCTGCTGGCGGGGTTGGTCTACTCTGCCTATGTAATCTATCTAGTCTTGTTATTTTTCGTGTATTCTTTCTCACGGGTTCTAGTGCAAATACGCAAGCTTTTTGGAATATGGAACAACCCACAGGTCTCATGATTACTTCCTCAAATTCATTCATATTGGTCTCATCTAGCTGACCCGTATTACTCTTGTTCCATTTCCCAAAGAACATTGCACTTAACGTTACTTCACAGGAATAAATCAATGGCAATGGTTGTGCATACCAGCCTATCCCTTTCCCACCGTGCTGTGGTAAATGGGCGCAAACCCAGCAATCTTTTTTCTTTAACACCGCATGGGTCATGTTCATGATGAGCAACAATGTATTGTTGCCGTAACCTTCTCTATGTCTTTCTTCCATTGGAGGCAAAGTACCAGTGATTACATGAACCGGGCTTTCAGTAGCTGTTTTTGGCAAAAGTGTTTCTAATGGGTGTACGTACTCCAGGAACCATAGTGTAATAGCTGTTATTGTTGGTACTATCATACTTAAGAAACATAGGACCAATGTCCAAATCAGTTCCTTATTCCTTTTACCATGCTTTTTCCCTAAATTTACAGTCTCTAAATCTATTATTTTTTTAGCAGGGGTGCAGGAGGAGGCTGAAACCGGTCTTGACTTGTTCTTCATCGTCCTTCTTCTTGCTTGCAAAGTTCGTCGTGAATGTCTCTCGTTCTTGATGCCAGAAAAGTTCAACGAAAAATGTCACAGTTCAATTCTCCCAGCCTGGATCATTTATCCAATCCCGAGCAAGATTAGTTGTTCTTTCTCCCACTGCTCAGATGATTTCTGAACAGTTCTTTATTGACAGAGTACCATGTGCATCCAGCTTGTCCCGCTCTGGCTTAGGACACACGTACTCTATCAGCCTTAGTACTTATGTGCATCCAGCTTGTCCTGCTCTGGCTCCTGACACATGTACTTTATAGGGGCACCGAGGAGCCGTGAGTTTTGAATTGTCTGACTTGCACAATTCTCACACTTCTCTCCTCTACGCCCCTGGTTCCTACTCCGTCCATGAGCAGAACCAAAGGCCAAAAAGAAAAGCACCAAAGATCTGTGGATCACTTTGCCTGTCGAGGCCGCAGATTATATCGATTCACTCCTGCTATTGTATGATCCGTGAATAGTGCCCTTGCATTTCCAGTATCAGGCTCAGTGTCAGCCTGTGGCACAATGATGGGCCTCGATGGGCGTCGTGGCAATGATGAAGTTTCTTTCTCTGGCTTTGGTGCATTCGCGAGAACTGGTGGGCGCCAAAGGGGTGCACGCGTTGTTTCTGCTCGTGTTTGCAATGCAGGGTTTGTGTCGTTCGGCAGTGATGTTGTTTCCGCTGAGCAACGTTGGGGCACTTTTCACCCTTCCCCCTTACTGGCAGCCTCCTCAGGCTCTGTTTCGAGTTTCACTTCTCGTTTGCGCTTTGTTTCAACTTTCACTTCTCGCTCAGGCTGATGCTGTGGCACTGGACTGGCAACAGTTTCTTTAGTTTCCGAGACTGTTGTCTTTTTCTCGTCGTCTGGATCAGGCAAAGTTTTCATTGATGCTGGGAACCTTTTGGCATGGGTAGCATGGATCCATGCCTTGCGTCCGTCCACTCAGATGGCGTCTGTGTTGCCAAAAGTACTTGATATGGGCCGCGCCACCTGGGTGCTAATGCTGTCTTCCGTTCAAAGTTTCTGATTAGCACCCAGCTCCCAGGCTCCAGTGAGTGCCCCGGTCCTGTATATCGCATCGGCAACGCCTCCTGCACCTGCTGATGAATCAAACGCAACTTTTGTATTAAAAGTCCACAGTAAGTGCTTAACATAGGATGCTCAACCTCACATAATTTTCTGGGCTGCGGTGCGCACCATACATTTGCTGGTCTCCCCATTATAATCTCATAAGGGGAGAGCCCAGTCTTAGCCTGCACAGACGTGCGCATACACAACAGCGCTAGGGGTAATGCATCCACCCAACTCAACTTGCTCCCAGCGCAAATCTTTGCTATCTTTGACTTCAGGATTCCGTTCTGTCTCTCCACAAGCCTGGCAGAACTGGGATGCCTGGAACTGTGGAATCGCTTCTCTATTTCAAGACCTGCACAGATCTGTAGCACTACTGCGCCCACAAAGTGGGGGCGTTGTCTGACCACAGGACACAAGGCAACCCAAACCGGGAGAAATACTCCTTCAGCATTACTTTTGCTGTGGACATAGCAGTACAGTCTTTTAAAGGATATGCCTCCACCCACTTGCTGAATGCACAGATTACCACTAACACTTACTTGTAGTTCTGGCACCTTTCCATTTCTATGAAATCAAAATGGACCACCTCAAACGGCATAGAGGGTGGGCTGAAACTACCTGCTGGAGTCACGGTTCCCTTTCCTACATTGTGTTGCAGGCACGTGATACAATTCTGCACTAGCCTTTCTGCATTCTTTTTTATGTGCTCATTCTTCCATACTGTGGATACATGCTGTACCATTTTCTTTGCGCAAATGTGGGTAGGGCTATGCGCCCTTATAACCATTGCAATTACGTAACAATTTGGCAACATCCAGTTCTTTGTTTCCTTGTCCACCCAACATCCTTCCAAATCTAACTCAGCAGAGCCCTTAGCCCACCCCTGAATCTCTTCGGTCGTGGCCTCAGTCTGCATTTCTTTGACTGTGGCAACTCCATTCTCTATCATACAAGGTACTTCCTCAGTCTGTACTGTCATCATTTTATTCCCCAAATCTGTGGCTGTTTGCATCGCAATCCTGTCTGCAAACGCGTTTCCCTCTCCCACTCTGCATGTTACTTTCTTATGCGCCTCGCACTTTACTATAGCTAGGCGCTTTGGAAACGTGAGCGCAGACAACAATCGCACAATCAAAGGGCCATGCTGAATCCTGGCTCCATGTGATGTCAAGAAACCCCTCTCAGGCCAAAGTCGGCCAAAATTGTGAACCACGCCAAAGGCGTACTGGCTGTCAGTATAAATATTTACGTTCAGATTCTCAGAGAGTTCACAGGCTCGGGTCAGTGCTATTATTTCTGCGGCTTTTGCCGAATTGTAGGGGATCATTCTGCTCTCTACAACTCTCTTTAGGGTAGTAATTGCATATGCAGCCGTTGATGTGCCATCAGGTAATTTAAAACAAGAGCCATCGCAAAATAACTCCCCATCTGGCTCTTTTTGTGGGATATCGCTCAAATCAATCCTTCCCTTTGTTTCTTCTTCAGTGATCATTAAAAAATCATGGGGTGGTGATTCGTTGTCACCAATTTCTGCTATGGGCAGTGGCATTAATTCTGCAGGATTCAATGCGCTACACCTCATAATTTGGATGTGGGGTGCAAACAAGATGAGCTCATTTCTTGTCAGTCTAGCTGAGGTGAGGTGTTGCGTCTGCGTCCTATTTAATAGAACGTCTATAGCATGTGGCCCCATCAGAATTAAAGTGTGCCCCAATACCATTCCTTCCGTTTGTTTCACTGACGCAGCAGCCGCTGCGACGGATTGCAAACATCGTGGTAGTGCGCGCGCTACAGGGTCCAACGCGCAAGAAAAATAGCCACACGGCCTATTTCTTGCACCTTGCTCCTGTGTCAAAACCGCCAATGCACATCCTTCACTCTCACTCACAAATAGTCTGAAGATCTTTTTATAGGTAGGAGTGCCTAAAACTGGCGCAGCACACAATGCAACTTTCAATTGCTCAAACGCTTTCTGACATTCCTCATCCCACTGCAAAGGCATCTCTGCATCCTTTTTAGTCAATTTTATCATCGGCTTCACAATCAACGCAAAATTACTGATCCACAGCCGACAATAAGAGGCCATGCCTATTACAGCTCTCACTCCTTTTGAGTTTTTGGAATAGGCATACTAGAAATACTTTTTATGCGTTCTGGTGTTAATCTTCTCCCTTCTTTCGAAAGTAGCGATCCCAAATAAGACATCTCCTTTTGATTATACTGGAATTTCTTCAAACTTGCCTTATGACCATGGGTCGCTAAATGTGTCAAGAGTAATACAGTACTTTCTTTGCAGATCTCTTTCGTGTCAGCAGCTAATAACAAGTCATCTATGTACTGCAAGAGTACGCAACCCTGGGGTAGTTCTAGCATGTCTAGCTGCTCTTTTAGCGCTCTGCTGTAAATGCTCGGGCTTTCTGTATATCATTGTGGAATGCTTGTGAATGTGAATGATCAACCTCCTAGAGTGAACGCGAACCGATATCTACTGCTTTTATCCACTGGGATGCTAAAGAATGCGTTGTTCAAATCAACTACACTAAAGTATTCTGCAGTGGCCGGTATCATTGTCAGTACTGTTGTGACATCTGGGACCAAAGGGAATTGTGGGTCTACCACTTTGTTTAATGCACGCAGATCAATTATGAAACAATAGGGTACTTCATTGCCTCCTTTCTTGTAAACTGGAAGAATCGGGCTGTTGCACATGCTCCCTGCAATTTCCTCAACCACCCCCAATCTCACCAGGTCAGTAACAATGCTTTTCAATCCCTTCTCACCTTCAACAGAAACTTTATACTGGGGAATTTGTGGTAGTGTTACACCTTCTTTTAAAGTTTTTTTTGCTGGCTCTATTTTCAAGCATCCTACATCATTATCATGCATTGCCCACAGACAGGTTGGTACTCCACTTAACTCTTCTGGCAACTCTTTTGACATGAATTCCGTCACCGGTGCAACGTGAGGCCACATCGTGAGGAATACCTCGTCTGCCGTACAATGTATGACTGCCCCCAATTTTCTCAACAAATTTAATCCTAGCAAGTTCTCTCCACAATTCTCTGTCAAAAGAAATGGACACTGCTCCATAAATGGTCCTATTGTAATTGGGACAGCTTCGGACATGGGGTTAATTACTGGTGTACCTGCGAACCCTACAGAAACATTCTTCTGCTCCGACAGTGGTATCTCCGGAACCAATTGGTGGTCTATCGAACACTTCTGTGCCCCTATATCTACAAGGAAACGGTGCTCCTTATTCCCGACTCTCATTTCTACGTAGGGTCCTCTCTGATTCACGGGAATAGACACTGGTTCCGACCCCTGTTGTGGGCTGTCCTATCGTGAAAATAACACATCGTCCAATGTGTAGTCACCGCTACTGCTATAATACGTGTTTGGTTGTGTATCAAAAATATTCCCATTTCCCCCTCGATGTCCTCCACTCTGATCATTTCTCTGTTGGCCCTGCCCGCCCTGATTTTGGTTCGAAACACTTTGGTTCAATGTCTGGTTCTGTTGTTCTTGGTTTTGGCCATATGATTGGGTTTGAGTACCTCCATTGGTATATCCCTGCTGCTGCTGCATGTTACTTCTGCTTGGGCCGTTTCAACCCCTGATGTCCTCTATGAGGCCTTCTCTCACCAAACCCACCTCTATTCTATAGGCGCGGGCATTGCGCTCGCCAGTGTCCTTCCTCCTTACAGTACGCACATTGATTCAATCCCAATGACACCCCATGCATATTATTCAAATTTCCCCGGCCTTGTGCATTACCTCTTTCTCTATTGTATCCAATGACATGCTGCAGTAACACCCCTACTATCGTTTGCATCGCTTCCTTTCTCATCTCCAATGGGTACCCATTACATATCTCACTTACTTCTTTTACTGACGTTCTTTTGTTCGACATCCATCGCATTGTTTCCCCTACCCATACCTGCAATCTTTGTTTATCGCCTATCAGTCCCGGTACCGGCAAATGCTTTGTACCACCTGGAAAAACTCTTGGTCATGATTTTTTTATACTCAACTTTGACGCCTCCTTCCTACCTTTCTTAATAAACTCTCTACTATACTCAGGTGTAGCAAACATTTCAGCATATCTGTCTTCCATTTCATTTTTTACTTCAGTCATTTTGTGCACATGTTTTCTTACATCCCCATCTCTTTGCTCACTGCGTGCTAACTTATTCAAATCTAACAACCGCTGTGGCGGTAAATTGCCAAGTATCTTTTTCCATTCTCCCACCAGAATTTCCCCCATGCATTCCAACACTACCTGTCTCTCGTCTCTTCTTCGGTACCCATACAATGAGGCCAATGCTGCCGTCTCATCATTTCCTTTTATGTACATTTCTGCCTCTTGTCGTAATTCAATCTTTCTCTCTTTGCTGATTGCGCTTCGAGTTACTCGTCCAAATCGTACCAGTCTCAATCTCGACTTTGGGAGGGGCGGATGGTGCTGAATCTGTCTCTAGAGCGGGAGGTGCGGATGGGACAAGTGACACAGTTGGCATCTGTGAAGGGCCTTGCTGGGTGCTGGGAAATTGTGTGTCCGCGGTCTGCGCTTGTGGGAGTGCTTGTGCTGTGGGCGGGGCTTGGGTTAACGCTTGCGTGAGGGGAAGTGCTCGGGCTGCGGGAGGGGGTATGAGAGCTACTGGTTGGGCCCGCGCAGTCACTGCTGGCATGTTTGGTTTCGATTCTGGTTTTGGGCCTCGACCCGTGTTAGTTAACAAATGTTCCATTAATTCATGTGCTATGTGTAGTTCCCGCTGCGGGTATATTCTGTCTATGTTCATCTGGTCCCGTCTCCCTTCCCATCTTACACTCTCAGTCCACTCCTCCTCTTCCTTCTCTTCTGCTATGTCAAGCTTTGTTTTATGCCTACGTGCATGCTTCTCTCTGCTCCTTAGTCGGAGCATCACTTCCCTCCTTCAATCTTTGACGGTCTCAAAAGCTGCAGGTCGCGCTTTCTTTCTAATCAGCACCCTTTCTAGGTTATCTATCCTCCCCATCTCAAAACTACCATTAATCGCCACTGATGGTCGGGTTGCTTTCTAGTTTGCCTCTGCCAAATTTCACCAAATATTATCGCACCCACACCATATTTCGCATACATATCATAAGCCGGCGTTCCCCCAGGCGGTGCACTTTGGCCATATTCCAAGGACTGTCTACCGCAGCTGAAAAGCCCAGCTAAAGTGGACAGTACTCCAGGCATGTTTCTTTAACCTTCCCCTTTGGTTAGCCACTTTTACCTGGACGTTTGAGTTTGCAAAATCAACACTCAAGTCGCCTGTTCTAACGCAACCTCTCCCCACGTCGTGTGTGCGCTTCTCTGGCTTCTGCCTCGTCTCGGGACCCTCGCCTCCTTTGCCCTCTGGCCCGGTACGTCGATCAGGGATCAGATGTGTGCAGATCTGCGGAAGGAATCTCTCCTCTCTTCTACAGGGCGCCCCGTACACTTCTTGATCCCGGCTCGACCGTCCCGTCCTCGCCGTTCTTCCGCCTTTACTCTGTTACAACGTATACGATGGGGAAAGTGGGGGAGCGTCCCTATTCAGGCGCCATCTTGAATGGGGCCCCTAGGGGTCCCGCGTGCTATGGAAACAAGGCAATGACCAAACACGAAAAGATGCGCCAGACACAAGGTTTCAAATTCCCAATGCTAGGGTTGATTGCAAGCCAATTCTGATCTCACGCCCCGCAACGTGAGTTTCCTAGACCTCGAGGGACGCAAGAGAGCGAATTACATACATCAGTTACATATATACAAAATGCATATCATACAATCAGCAAAGTCATGTTTAACACCCCTCTGTATTAAGTTCCTTTGAACTCGGGATGACAATGGACATATCCGACGACCATGGCGATTATAATGCTTTCGATGTCTATTCTAGTAACAATGTGCAATTTAGAAAGTGCGGAGGCATCTTTTAGAACACGGTGGTTCTGTTCTTGGAAGCAATCTGTACACGGGGAAAGAGCCACATTCCAAGCTTTGCTATCTATGAGGTACTATTCGTGTCCTGGGAGCCGACACGTTCTAAAGGGTTTTGCGAAGGGGGGCCATAAGAGAAGCATAATTCAAGCCTTTAACTGTATTATTCTAACATATTCTACCATCGTACGAGACTGGCTGGCAGCTGCGAAGTGATAAAATACCCTGCAGCTTCCTCCCAAGGATACAGAGATGGAGCGTGGGCATTCCTCTCTGGGCTACTCATGAGGAGGTTCAGCAAACTCTTCAGTCCCGTGACCTTGTCCTTTCATATTCAGGCAACAATGTTAACAGTTGAGCAGAGTAAGCAGAATCCGCAAGAATTGCAAGCTGCAAAGCAGTTTTTAGACAAAAAGCAATGAACAATGGTTAACAAGCAAAATGGCGATTCTTACTACATTTAAAATGGCCGCTCGTCGGTCAAGCATAGCAGTTCATATTTCTCCAATTCGGTGCATAAGACGGTTGGCCCACAGCCATCAAGTTACGTCTATCATTCAAATGAAGGGTATTCATTTTTCCAGATTGACACCGTGGGCCTCTTTGCGCTCTGTGCATCTTGCAGAGCCCAAAGTGCTCCACGTTGAAAAAACAAAAAGCAACATAGTGGGGGACATTCCTCTGCTTAGAGGGACACCGAACGAGGAAAATTGAGATACCAAGCCCACTGGGAAAACACAAACACAAAGGGAAGTAAAAGACCACATAAGTCATCAGGAACGACACCCTTGCAGAATGCCGACCCACGGCGAAGAACCGTAAGTCTATGAAACTGAGGACTAAATATAGGGCCAGTGAGAACAGACTGGAAAACCAATGAGGAGGGACACAAACACACCTGGAAAGCAGACCACAGCCAGATCTGCAAACAATGAGATCTGTGATGTGCAGCAAATGTAGTGCACTTGCTCGCGTGATTCCCAAATATGCAGAAACCAGGAAATAGAGACAGAGCATTCTGTTATTGGGTGCAAACATGACTCTGAATAATGTGCTGGTGCTCCACCCATTTTCTGTTAGGTAAAGTGCTGATCTTGCCTCTATGCTCCTTACTGAATATTCAACCCACATTTGACATGGGCACAAACTCTCTTTTGTCCCTTTCATATTGGTGCAAGGGCAATGCTAAGCATGTGCACTGGGGCAGGGATCAGGCAACTGGTATGATTGTAAGTGTGCCGACTTTGGCAATACAAACCATGCACAGAGGCAGTGGAGATTCCATCATTTGCCTTGGGTATTCCTTCATGCAACTGAGTGAGCATCACTTTGAAATGAAGCCCACTGAGTTAAAGGAATAGTGCGCTCAAAAATATTAGCGTTCGGGCATGTGTTTTTAAGCATACGTTGATCGATCGTGCAAACGTTTCCTTACCTTACCGTAGTTTTCCTCACTTTTACACATGCAAAATCAGGCAGCAGGGCATGGCCATCTTGTGCTAATCTTATCCGTTGCCGCATTGCCCTAAGGTAAACTGCCCTGGCGGCACTAAATCATATCCTGCGCCCCTGAGGCTGGCATCACCATTCCTATCGATATTCTCTGCCTATCTGCATGACGTTACTGGGCAGCGTAGCCAAACACGCCCAGTCATCACCTACGAGTTGACGTCAGTTGATGCAGAACCCAGAACACATCCTCTCACAACAGAGCACATTCTGAAATCAAAACTATTTTTAAATGAAATCGCAATCCTCTGTAATTTATAATGTGATCTTATTTCACAATAAACACTCTGAGAACATCCTGCGATTGCCATATTCAACCAATTGGTAATTTCTTTGTTCTCAATCCACAAATGTTTATCGTGAGTCACATGGTGTTCGTTTTGGGTATAATTAGTGCATTGGATGCAGCATGATTCACAAGGCTTCAGCGTCAGCTTGGCGCTAGGCCACTGTAAACGATGTCAGGTTGCTCCTTATCGTTGGTATTGCGAAAGGGCATATCGGCACGGGGCGATCATCCCAAAACAGCGTCATAGTAATCCAGCCATTTAAGTGTATTTGAAGCTGCCGGCTAAAGAAGCCATCAATTGGTATCTGGAATCGATGACATTCGCAGAAAGGCAGGATGTAGCTGTGTGGAAAACATAACAGAAATGTGTCTCAGTAGCCGTTCTTTATTCTAATTGATCAATTTACCAATTAATTCAGCACGGTGTGAAAACTAATGATGAACACAAACGTGAAACAATGGAAACACAGAGAAAACATTGTGGAACATAGTCTCCGATTTGCTTGAGAGGTTAGTGCTATGGAGTATGTTTAGCTCGCAATGGGATGCGGAAGCTGATGCAAGAATTTGAAGACCACATAGATAGCATTTTAACAAAATATTAGCGTAGAATTTGGCATTGGTGGAACCTGGGGGGAACCCAGATGTGGACTACATGCATTTCGGAGCTGGACTGCCCATGTGCCGGGGCAAAGACAAGTACACACAGGTTGTTTTTGCGTGTCATTGCAATATGCCGCAAACAACAACCCATTACAATGTAAGCCACCAATAACAGTCAGAAAAGGAAACCTTGACTATAAGATTGTCTACAGTGAAACTTACATAATATTCAGCATTTCCATTCTCTCGGCGTGATGCAGAGTCTCTGTTCAGATCCACACATTTTTATAAAATGAAATTACATGTTACTTTGTCCAGTTTTGGAATGGTGTACCTTATCATATTTGATGGTATTACACACCTCCCTTCATTCATTCCATTCGGAATCCTCCCTTTCTTCCAAGGATGAAAAACAATCGAAACTTATACTGTGTACAATGCGTGGGTGTGCTCAGCTCACAAGCAAAATTCAAATGCACTGACTTTCACTCCCATAGGAGGGCAAATAGCACTTCAGACAACAGTGGCATTTGAAATATTTTTTGAAAAACAAATGAATTGTTTGTTGCATCCACCAAAGCCACGCAAAATTTCTAGTGATTTAGTTTTTTTAATGAAAACAGTTACTGTTAGTTTATTTCCAAATGCCTTATTTATAATGTCCCTCTGGATAACTTCACATTCTCCCAGTGACTCGCACAGCCAGCCCACACCACCTGTCATCTCAGGCCATCTCCTGTTCACACAGCAAATCATGTAAACATTTTTCGCAAGTAGCGAGTCTCGAGTGATGAAAACATTTGCTGGTATGAGAATGTCAGAGCAGGCCCTGCTGCAAACTTAGTGCATAATCCGTCTCTGCTCACAGGGCCTCATTACAAGTCAGGCGTTAAGGGTTTAACGGCGCTGTCGGCGCCGTTAACCCTTAACGCCTGATTAAGAGGTCCCGGGTTTTAACGCCTGCTTTTTGCAGGCGTTAAAACACATGCCGCAAAGTGACCTTGGTGCTAAGTACGGTGCTGCAATTTGCGGCACCGTACTTAGCGCCTTTCCCCATTCCCATTATGCCCTATGGGGCAAAAATGGGAATGGGGAAGGGGCCATTGGTGAATGGGGAATTACCGCCCCACTCACCTTGTAATAGGGCGGTAATTCCGCCATCCACCATGGCGGAATCGTAACCTTAGCGGCATGGACCATGGTGCTAATAGCACCATGGTCCTCCGCCAAGGTTGTAATGAGGACCACAATCTCATGCCATCTCCAACCCCCTCCTGCCAGGCCGCGGTCCTCTGAACCCATGACTCCTGTTCCCTTTGAACGCATCTGGTCGCCAGACCCTAACCACTCACCACCGCAACTTCACCTCCCATATACCTAATCAGGAGTCGTTATATATTTTGGTAACACTGACACCTACCTCCACTGTGTTTCAAATCATAAGACTCTGAGGGCCGCAAATCAAAGATCGGCCCTTGTGATAAGGCATCTGATAGCAATGACCCCTAACACATGCCCCCATAAAAATTTAGGTCAGAATGCACCTATTTCTCACCAACAACCCCCTTTGATGTGCTGTTTTGCTTACAGTTAGTAGTTCTTGCCTGCCAAGTTTCTAATGTAGCCTAGGTCTCATTCCTTTGTGGGACGCATATTTATTCAGCTATTTGGACACGTTTTTGGTAAGGCAACTGCAGAACCCCAAAGTTGCTGTCATGCTGATATCCATCTGACCCTCCCCTGATCAGTGAAGGACCCACAAGAGCTAGACAAAAGCGGGAAGTGTAAAAGCACAGCGTTACACTGTATGGCATCCTCAAAAAGGCACTTCTTGCAAAATAAATTGACAAAGAGGATACATTTCAAAAGACAATTGAGACGCTTTTTTTGGACACTTAATATAAACATTGTTGAATAAATAAATAGCTGCTAATCATTTGAACTGGGAAGTGAACTGTTCCACAAGGTCTGCTTTCGGTGGACAGGGCAGGTTTGCAATGTTTTGTGGCAACGTATGTTTCCTCGGAATAAAGTCATGAGCTATTTCATCAGTATGTATGTCCAACACAGTCAAAGTGAGATCTTTCACAAAATCGAATTCCATTTCCTGGTATATTGGCTTGACCACCCATTTTTTGCTTCTTTTCGTAAAGGCCATTGTGTAACTAAACATCCCAAAGTTTCCTGCAGTCCTCGATTGTTCTCTCCCTACATTCTTGTTATGCGCTAAGACTGCTAGTAATGTCCGAAATTGCATCCCGTCTATGCCGAAATGCAATCTCTTGGACCTGTACTTTAGGCACATATCCAAATCTCCTGTGTGACAGAATTCTGTGAGTTCCTTCAGATAGCTTGATAGAGTTTTATCAAACACAATCTTCTCAAGAGCTTTGTGTGGAGATGAAGATGGAACCAACCACTTCTTCTTGAGTTCCTGCTCCTCCGATAAAGGTCCATGTGCACATTGGTGAAAATGTAGGTTTCTGTTCAAGAGTGAACGTTGGAACAGTGGTACATTAATGAGCACCATTTTTCAAGTGGAATTTCCACAGACCCACCACAAGTTTTGGAGCTCCACCAAAGATGGTTGCTGATAGACTGGGCCCACTGTAAAATATTTTCAGAACCCTTTTTTTACCAGCAGCTGTGATTGTTTTATTGATTGATTTGGCACTGTGCCATACATCAAATTGATGGCGAATGTTTGGAAACTGCTCTTGCATGGCTTTGGCTATTGAAACATGTCTGTCGGTGGCTACGAGGTCTAATTGGCATTCCCCTCGATTGGAGATCTTCCAGGGATTGTATAAAGCCATGTTTCTCCATGGCCACTGAGGATTTACATTCGGACACCTGCCCGACCACTGAACTCACATTTTTTTTAGTTTCCTTGTCCAGAAAGTGGTATGTGCAGTACTTTGCTGAAAATCTGGGGTTTTCACACTGTCCATCGCCAGCTAGCCTGAGCCGTTTGTCAGAGAATGTCCTTTCAATTGACATTTGTTCAATTTTCCAAGCTTCACTAATAGCAGGGAATAAATATTGTTGTTGATATTTGTAGTACTGCATTTTAGAAAGGAACCAGAGCCCCACAAATTGACAGAAACTGGACAATTTACTAAAAGTAGAGCCACTGAAAAGTAAAGCTGCTGCCCAGAGTAGATTTCCAGCTGGCACTTTGTCCAGCATCGGTTGAGCAGACCATGAAAATGTAGCATGGAGCTCATCACAGGTGGCTTGTATTTTCAGGTTAGTGTCCTGTGATACACGAGTCACATTCACCAATGGCTTCCCACATACTTCCCCCCTCAATGGAAAGACACATTTCCGCATCAGTATAATCTCAACCAGGCAACTGTCGAATAAAATGTATTTGTGCTCCTTTATTAGACTTTCGTCCTGCATGAATGTGATTTGTGACTCAACGATGGTGGACATATCGGCCAAACAGGACATACTGAAGTCGAAATCTTTGGGTAATTCCTAGGTCAATTCTGTTGAGGCTTCAGTCTCTGTTATTTCAGCTTGTGTTATTTGAACATGAATTGGAGAAACCATCAATGTCGATTGTTTGTTGGGTGGCCATTATTTTGCGGGTGTAGATTGTGTGAAGTGGTCACTCGGTAATTCAAAAGCATATTCCTTATATTCAGTTTCTTCTTCATTTTGTCTAGTTCTCACATTGTATAAATGGACCAAAAACACTTTGCTTGCTTCGCCGGTCACATTCAATTAATTTTCTGGCCATTGGGCATAAGCATCTCAAGTCTGCATATTGACTGGACTACGCAGCGCCTCAAATAATATTTGCTCCATGGGGAAATCTGTTTGGCAAGCAGCATCTCTGGTTTCATTTGTTGTCTCTGTCTTCATACTTCATTTTCTTCTGGGCCTCTAGGAGTTGGGTTGTAAAAACATGTTCAATGTAAATCCAACATAGAGTACATAGCACTTTAGATTTTTTTTAAAAGCATGTTATTGTTAGGCTCACCTGGTCTCTGCGGGGACGTTGGGGCACTGTTGGAGCCCTCCCTGGACTTGGCTCCTCTGGATCAGCTTTTACCCCCCAGCTGCTGTGGTGTGGACTGCTCTGGTTGCTGGTAATGCCCTTGGAGAAAGGTAAGAGGCAGTGAGAATACTGCGGTTGAATTGCAATCCCCCTCAAACCCTTCATTCCAGAGTGAAGTGAGCATGCATTTTCCCATTTGGTCTCACCTGTTGTTTTGTAAGGATGAGCTCTCCGTCCTGCTTTTCAACAGCAGGGGCGCCATTGAGGACCTAGTTGCTTCACTGGTCTGTGTGCGTGGCGGCCCAGTCTGGCTGTGACCAATCCACTTAGTAGGTGAATGTTCGTAACTATGATTATTGTCCATATCCTTTGCAATGTCTTTTCCCAATGATTATTGTTCATACTTCTTGTAATGTCTTTTCTCTCCCCAATAGGTGTAAAGATGGCCACGCAGTGTCGCAGTGTTGGAAGCGGGTCCAAATGGTTCCAGAGGCGAGTTGAGCGGTCCCCACTCGAAGGTAAGTAGGGTTTTATGGTTGCACGTAAGACTTATGTGTTGTACGGCCAAGCGTAAGATGTTTACGCAGTTTCTAACCTGAGCATTCCTGTTTTCTTGCAGGGATGGCCTTGCAGCGTCTGAGGGAGAGCGGCGATCCGAGGACATGTCAGTGGATGCCAGATGGATGGATCCGTGAGGATGCTGGAACAGGTTAGGATGCGGCCTGACTCTGATGGATCCGGGAATCGGGTAAGAAGCTACACGCTGCAGGCATTGAGTTTGCAGAGTCAGGTAAGCTGCGCTCGAGCGATGGTATGGCTGGAGTCAGGCAAGAGACGCGCTGAAGATGCAGAGTTTGAATCAGATAAACTGTGCTTCGAGCGATGGTGTAGCTGAAGTCAGGTAAGATGCGTGCTGAAGATGCAGAGTTGGAATTAGGTAAACTGCGCTTCAAGCGATGGTGTAGCTGGAGTCAGGTAGGTGCGCGGTGAAGAAGATGTTCCAGAACCTGATGAGGAGCGTGCTGAGCTGGAAACAGGTAAGAGCTTCAGACAGCGGTAAGCTTTGCGCTGCACACAGCAGACTAACGCGAAGGGCCTGCATGTGGATGGGGCTTGCTTAAATAGCCTGGCCCCAGCCACTCCCCTTAGTCCCACCTTGTGGCTCCTCCTTGCCACTCCCACAGAGTCATAAAGTGTGCAGAGTTCACTTTCATAGGAGCATGGTGCCACAGCTGCCAGAACTGGGTCCATTTGCACCCTTTGAATTATATTGATAGTGGCACATGACCAGTGGCCATGACAGTTATGAAGACAACACCAGCCAAACCACTTTCTGGAACTGACATTGTTTGTTAGTTACCCTTGCTTTCTTGATTTTCTGTGAAAACTGTGTTCTTTTCTGTAACGACTTCACCAGCAAGCTGGTCCGCCACCTCGGCTCCACGTGCCTCCTCTTCTAATTCCCAACCTTGTATACATCCCTTGAATAAAATATTTATTAAAAAAAAGTCAATCGTATCTGAATTCAAATTCTTTCCTCACACACATGGCTTACATAGATACACTCGTAAACTGTTTTACGTCATCACGTCATTTCACCTGATTGATGTCTAGTGTACTCGATCAGAGATTACCGTGCAAAACCTACTGATTATAATGTTGCACTCAAGCATTTTGCATTGTATTCAGCATTAGGGTAGAAATTGTAACGTTAGAACTGAAATGGTAAAAGTTTGAAAAAAAGCTCTTTTATAATAATGTCTCTGTATAATGTTATCAGATGTAGGATATACTTTCTTTCATTCAAGGGAACTGTCAGTATGCATACCTCGTGCTCTGGACCAGCTCCAAAGGATGATGTAATTGTAGTCGAAGTACCAGCGTCACCCTGTAACACAATACTTGTTTTAGTATGAATTAAAACAGTGAAATTGAACAGACACAATGGGAGGCAGACAATAGGCAGACAATGGTACATATGAATAAAAGCCCATAAATGAAACATTATGTAAACAAACGACAGGATACGTAAACAATTTCATATTATCTAAAATTCCATGCATAATACATTTCCGTAATAGAATAGCGAAATAAAACTACCTGATAGACGCTGGAAGTTGTTGTTGATTCCGGGAAAGAAATGGATGCAGAATCTTGCTCCTTCAATTTCAGTGCATTGTCACAGAGTGGTAAAGAGAAAATTAGATTTGAAATACATATGTGGGAAGATCCAACTCTGAAGAATATGAACTTCAGCAAGTCTGTATGCTCACCATTGGAATACTGGACATGTCTGTGATGCTGTCACTACCAATAGTCTGTGTTTCAGTTAATCTGCTAACCTAAATAAATTGACATGTAAAGCAATCAGTTATGAAAAGATTATGCTTATTTACAAGGTCACTATAGCATAGTTTTCTGTGTCCATGAATCATTTTTAATGAAGCTTCTAAGACCATGGACAGATGTCTAGCAAAATGGGGTATAGTTATAAAGCAATACAATCTGGTAAATATGCAAAGTTTTGTAAGAAACATTTAAAACAAAAGGACCAATCCGTCCATGTAGTCACCTGTTCAGTACCCCCAATGCCTACAGCTAATTCTTGGACCGTGACTCACCTGAGGCAGCATGTGCAGAGTTGGGATTGCATTTGCAAGCAATTTATGAGATGTTCTGAGTCGATGCTTCTTTGTGTACTGCGAATCGTCGTACATAGTCGTGGTAAAGTGCAGGCTGCAGATGCAGAATCGATCTCCTCTCAAGTCCCCCAAGACTTCCTGGGCTCGACTTTCAAGCTCGTGTCATGATGCCTACCTCCAAGGAGCCAGGCCCAGCCCAGCAACCACAGAGGCAGACATCATTTTCCCCAAGGACGTCTCAGCGGGCCCAAGTTGGGGCCTTTTGGACGCAGTCCTGGCGCCTTTGGCGCCAGGCTCATTCTGGACCCCAGTCCTGGCGCCTTAGGCGCCAGGCTCATAAAGCAAGACATGTGTGTAAGTGTTTTAATGTGCACTTACCTGAAGCAGACCGTGCTGCTACATCCAGGCCCTCTTGAGGACTGAATGGGACTACTTTATCTTTTGGACTACTTTATCACTCGGGTGTGGTCTGAGGAAGAATACATACCTGAGTGGAAGGATACATACCTGGAACTACTTTACAGGCTATTTAAACCACACCCGAAGAGCAGCACATGCTTCGCATTGTTCTGCATCTAGCAGCTGGACGCTCACCGTGTTTGCTCCTGCATTCGGACTTCTGCCACGCCTGCCAGCATCCTGATCACCTACAAAGGAAGAGAAAGAGAGAATAGGAGAAGGAAAAGACTTTACCTGCAAGATCCGCATTCCGGAGTCAGCTCGCCGACGATCCTGCAAAGGAAGACACTTAATTTAAAAGCACATCGCATCGACCGCCGCAGCGCCGCATTCCACTCACCTTCACAGGGCGCCTCCATGTTCAGCAGCGATCACCCGGATTCACAGCCACGCTTCCACGCCTAGGGAGAAAAAGACAAGAGCAAAGGTGAGAGAGAGAAGGGAATGAGGAAACCTAAACCTCCATGTTAAGACTTACCTGTTGGGTCATTCCCTCTTCATTTCGTGTCCGCGCCGCATCCAGGCGTTTCCGGACCCTGGCCCCTATGGGGAAAAAGACATTAGCGTCAATGAGCGAATGAAAAGACATTACCCAAAAACGCTCATCAAGACTTACCTGATTTCTACAGGGATTGCACCTCGCATCTCGGGTCGGTGCCTTTTCCCCGGCATTCCGTACCCCGGCCCCTATGGGGAAAAAGACATTGACATTAGCATATTGATGCAAGGACAAAAGGGGAACCTTTCAAGGAACTTACCTGGAAGCCAAGCAAGTTTGGTTCTCATAAAACCAAGAATCCAGTGAAGTAACTGGATACCAACGCGGCCCTGCATAAGAAGCAGGAAGGGGAGCTCGCCCTTCAAGACCCTAAGAAGGATACTTTTGCAAGCCGGACAAGCAGGAGTTGGCAGTCCGGTCCAGTCCATCTTCTGAGCCCCGCGCAACACCTTAGAAGTGGTCACAGGAGCACGATCCTGGCCAGCGCCTCCGTGGGAGTCAGGTGAGCGTAACAGAACGCGAAGCCTACCCACAATTTCCCACCCGGGCGCTTTGGAGACTTCTGAGACAGACCAGCTGGCCCAGCTGTTGGGGGAATTAAGGGCAGAGGTACACTCAGCTCGCCAAGAGACTAATGCCCTCAAAAGAGAACTCATTCTCTCCAAGGAACAAACTGATGACCTGGCCAAACGATTGCTACAGAGTCAGGCTGGACAAATTCCTTTACCTAGTCCCGGGGGAATTTCCACTTCGTTGGGTTCGAGTAACCCTGTTCAGATCAATCTGCCGGGATCCATGCCTTTAGCACCGCCTGAACGTTTTGCGGGGGACCCAAAGAAATATGCCATTTTTATGAACCAATGTCGCTTACATTTTATATGCAGACCAAGAGCCTTCCCTGATGATAGGACCAAAGTGGCCTTCGTGTTAATGTACCTAAGTGGCTGTGCTGCCGATTGGTCTGTTCCCTTGGTGAACCAGAACAATCCAATTCTCCAGGATTTTCAGGGCTTTCAGGCCAGCATGGAAAGGTTGTTCGCTCGACACTCGCAGGGACAGGCCCTTGACAACGAACTGCTATCTCTACGACAAGGTAGTCAAGATCTTTTGTCTTATATAGCCTCCTTTAACAGACTGGTGGTGGAAACCGGATGGCCTGAAAATAAAAGGATCACTTTATTTCACCGGGGTCTGCGCGGAGAGCTAAAAGACATTCTGGCCCAAGTAGTGAATCCACCCCAAGGCTGCACAGAATATATTGACTTTGTGGTACAACTGGATCACAGACTTCAAAATAGGAAAGCAGATCGGTCCAAGTTTGAAACCCGAGTACCGATCAGAACCCTCGTAAACCCCAGGAATACCGAAGCTTCGGAACCTATGCAAATAGGGGGAGTTAAGGGGCCGTTAACTCAGAAGGAACGTGAGAGAAGGCGACAAAAGCAACTATGCCTCTATTGTGGGGCTTCCGGTCACTTTCTTCGTGATTGTCCGGTAAAACCTCCTAGGAAGGTGGTTGGTGCCTCTGACAACAACTTAATGGAACCTGTTTCGGGAAACGACCTGGCTCGACAAGCGTAGAGGTCCGCTTGCCGAGCTTGAAAACAAACTCTCTGACCTCGCATTTTGTCTTGCCAATGGTGCTCGTGGATCCAAAAAAGCCCCAACGGTTGCATGCCATCAAAGCATACGTCGACAGCGGAGCTATCGGAAACTATGTGGACCGCGAATTGGCCTCCAGGATGAACCTTCCTCTGCATCCAAAAATAAACCAGGATGTCATTACTACGGTTGATGGTAGCGAAATAGCCTCTGGGCCGGTAACGCATTCCACCACAGAAGTGACACTTGTGAGTCAGGATGGACATCGGGAAGAAATAGTGTTCGATATAATCAAGGCTCCACAATTTCAAGTAATCCTCGGATTCCTTGGTTAGAAACACACAATCCTCGAATAGACTGGCGAGCAAAGAGAATAACTTTTCCAGATTGTGGTCCCACTTGTTACCCTAGAAATCCAGCTATTGGTTTAGCCACAGTAACCCCCGCCACTGTTCAACTACCGGCAGAATACCTTGAATACCAGGACGTTTTTCAGAAAGAACAGGCTAACACGCTACCCCCTCATCGTTCTTATGATTGCCAGATCGATCTAGTTCCCAATGCTCAACCGCCGTGTAGTAGGATTTACACTCTCACTGAACCTGAAAACCAGCATTTGCGTCAGTATTTGGATCAGTACCTTGCCAATGGCTTTATTCGCCCATCAAAGTCCCCGGTCTCTTCCGCTTTGTTCTTCGTGCCTAAAAAAGAAGGAGACCTTAGAACTTGTATTGACTACCGCGCTTTAAATCAGATAACGATAAAGAATCGTTATCCCCTGCCTCTGATCCCTGAACTTCTTGATCAAGTAAAAGATGCTCGTATATACACCAAGTTAGATCTCCGGGGAGCTTATCACCTAGTGCGAATAAAAGAAGGTGACAAGTGGAAGACAGCTTTCCGCACCAAATACGGGCTCTTCGAATATCAGGTTATGCCCTTCGGTTTGTGCAACGCGCCTGCAGCTTTTCAATTCTTCATGAACGATGTTCTGCGAGAACTTATCGATGTTTGTGTCATCGTATACATCGACGACATCCTGGTGTACTCATCTTCTGAGTCAGATCATCAAAAACATGTTCGAGCAGTTCTAGAGAAATTGCGCCAGCACAAACTATTTGCCAAGCTGGAAAAGTGTGTCTTTCATACCACTGAGGTTGAATTCCTCGGATTTGTTCTGACTCCTAAAGGAATTCGAATGGATTCACGAAAGGTGGACGCCATCCTCAAATGGCCATCTCCCGGTTCAGTGAAAGGGGTTCAGAGTATGCTTGGCTTTGCCAACTTCTATCGAAGATTCATCCGGGAGTTTTCACGAATAGTCCAACCAATTACTGCTCTTTTACGTAAGAATAAACATTTTGAATGGACTCCAGAGGCCGAACAAGCCTTTCAAGACCTAAAGACCAAATTCACTTCCGCACCTGTGTTGAAGCACCCGCGTCCTGATCTCCCGTATATTGTTGAAACTGACGCATCCAGTTTAGCCATGGGAGCTGTCCTGTCGCAAAGGGATTCGAAAACTAACCAGCTACACCCTGTAGCCTTTTGGTCCAGGAAATTCTCAGCTCCTGAAATTAATTACGCAATTACCGACAAAGAGTTACTGGCCATTAAATCTGCTTTTAAGGCTTGGCGTCATTACCTCCTCGGTGCAAGACACACCATCACTGTAATTACGGATCACAGAAATTTGCAGTGTTTAAAGACGGCCAAAGCCCAATCTTCACGACAACTCCGATGGGCTTTATTCTTTGCAGAATTTGATTTTGTAATTACCTATCGCCCTGGCTGCAAGAATGGCAAAGCGGACGCCTTATCCCGGATTGGCATGGAAGAACCCAATTCGTGTTTAGAACCTGTGCCGATAATACCTGAACAAAGAATCTTAGGTTTGACTTCATTGCAAACCATTGAGGACGTTGAAACTCGAGTCAAACTACTTTTTGACCCTTCAGCCTTACTGGAATGGACTCAAAAGGGTCCCCACTTCACCGTTAAGGATAACTTACCCTACTTCCAAGAGTGGTTATTTCTGCCAAGTAAGGAATTGCAAGAACTAGTTATTGCTCATTATCATGAATCGTTAATGGAAGGACACTCTGGTATCGCTAAAAAGGAAGAAAAGATCAAACGCCAATTCTGGTGGCCTTCTTGGAGAAAAGACATAAAGTGTTTTGTGATGTCTTGCGGAGTTTGCGCCCAAAATAAAGGTCAAAGGAACAGGCCAGCCAGCCTACTTCAACCCTTGGAGATTCCACCGGCACCTTGGCACACCTTGTCTATGGACTTCATTACGGACCTGCCTCCGTGTGCTGGTTACAACACTATCCTAGTAATCGTGGATCTGTTCTCCAAAATGGCCCACTTTATCCCTCTAAAAGAATTGCCTTCAGCTTCCATCCTGGCCAAGGAATTCCTGGAGAATATAGTTCGAATACATGGTTTCCCTTCCGTACTAGTCTCAGATCGTGGAAGTCAATTCATTTCCCATTTTTGGAGGAAGTGTTGCCAACTAGCACAAATAGATGTGCGATTATCCACCAACCACCACCCCCAGACCGACGGACAAACCGAGACGACAAATCAGACTCTCGAGCAATATCTTCGGTGCATGTTGCACCAATCCAAGTACAATTGGAAAGACATTCTTTGGATCGCAGAATATGCATACAACAATTCTATGCATTCCGGAACCGGTCAAACTCCTTTTTATACTTTGTATGGTCACCATCCTCGAACCTCTGACCTAGATCCACCTCTAACTCTGGAAATGCCCGCAGTAAATCATCTGCATTCCACAATAACCCGAGCCTTCAAAGAAGCTACAACTCATTTACAGCAAGCCAAGAAAAAGTGCAAAGAAAACGCTGATTTGCACCGAAGTAAAACACCTCCTTACCAAGTAGGAGACCAGGTTTGGCTAGCAACTAGACATTTATCTCTCAAGGGCCCACGAACTTTCAATCCCAGATTCATTGGGCCTTACCCCATCAAAGCCATAATCAACCCAGTGGCCTTTAAACTGGATTTGCCTTCCAACATGCGTATTCATTCCGTTTTTCATGCATCACTTTTGAAACCGGTACAACCAGGAACCCGACTGTCCAAGCCTCCAGATCCTATTCAAATTGATGGGGAATTAGAATTCGAAGTGAAAGACATTTTAGACTCCAAAATGTTAAAGTCAAAACTCTTCTATCTTGTTGACTGGAAGGTTTATGGACCTCATGAGAGATCGTGGGAGCCTAGTAACCATATTCACGCACCTCGATTAATATGAAGGTTCCACCGTAAATTCCCGAACAAGCCAAAACCCCCGGAGGAAACAACCTTGGGAGGGGCCTTGAGGGGGGGTACTGTCATGATGCCTACCTCCAAGGAGCCAGGCCCAGCCCAGCAACCACAGAGGCAGACATCATTTTCCCCAAGGACGTCTCAGCGGGCCCAAGTTGGGGCCTTTTGGAAGCAGTGCTGGCGCCTTCGGCGCCAGGCTCATTCTGGACCCCAGTCTTGGCGCCTTAGGCACCAGGCTCATAAAGCAAGACATGTGTGTAAGTGTTTTAATGTGCACTTACCTGAAGCAGACCGTGCTGCTACATCCAGGCCCTCTTGAGGACTAAATGGGACTACTTTATCTTTTGGACTACTTTATCACTCGGGTGTGGTCTGAGGAAGAATACATACCTGAGTGGAAGGATACATACCTGGAACTACTTTACAGGCTATTTAAACCACACCCGAAGAGCAGCACATGCTTCGCGTTGTTCTGCATCTAGCAGCTGGACGCTCACCTTGTTTGCTTCTGCATTCGGACTTCTGCCACACCTGCCAGCATCCTGATCACCTACAAAGGAAGAGAAAGAGAGAATAGGAGAAGGAAAAGACTTTACCTGCAAGATCCGCATTCCGGAGTCAGCTCGCCGACGATCCTGCAAAGGAAGGCACTTAATTTAAAAGCACATCGCATCGACCGCCGCAGCGCCGCATTCCACTCACCTTCACAGGGCGCCTCCATGTTCAGCAGCGATCACCCGGATTCACAGCCACGCTTCCACGCCTAGGGAGAAAAAGACAAGAGCAAAGGTGAGAGAGAGAAGGGAATGAGGAAACCTAAACCTCCATGTTAAGACTTACCTGTTGGGTCATTCCCTCTTCATTTCGTGTCCGCGCCGCATCCAGGCATTTCCGGCCCCCGGCCCCTATGGGGAAAAAGACATTAGCGTCAATGAGCGAATGAAAAGACATTACCCAAAAACGCTCATCAAGACTTACCTGATTTCTACAGGGATTGCACCTCGCATCTCGGGTCGGTGCCTTTTCCCCGGCATTCCGTACCCCGGCCCCTATGGGGAAAAAGACAATGACATTAGCATATTGATGCAAGGACAAAAGGGGAACCTTTCAAGGAACTTACCTGGAAGCCAAGCAAGTTTGGTTCTCATAAAACCAAGAATCCAGTGAAGTAACTGGATATCAACGCGCCCCTGCATCAGAAGCAGGAAGGAGAGCTCGCCCTTCAAGACCCTAAGAAGGATACTTTTGCAAGCCGGACAAGCAGGAGTTGGCAGTCCGGTCCAGTCCATCTTCTGAGCCCCGCGCAACACCTTAGAAGAGGTCACAGCAGCACGATCCTGGCCAGCGCCTCCGTGGGAGTCAGGTGAGCGTAACAGCTCGCCTGGCGCAAATCCACAATATCTTACCCATTCTCTTATTAGATCTATATTCCTCGGGAATATATGCATTATTGTGCCATTGAGTTTGTTATGGGTCTTAGTACGGCAACCGTAAACCATACAAGCAGGCCTTGTTGAAAAATCTGTTTAAAAAAAAGTCCACATCGTTAAAAAATTATGTTGCATGAATGCGTGAGAAAAATGGAATTGTATCATACATTTTTCTATGCAATGTTTCTTTTGGTCACAGAAGCAAAACGTGTGTAGCGTATTCGAATATACAGTAGGATAACTTTCATACACAATTGATTGATGTGACGCAAATCGTAACATGTTACTCGTCCGTTGAATATACTTTCATGCATTGAAAGGAAACATGCTTATAGACACGGTCCGCGAAGGATGCAATTCTATCCCAATTGACACTGATAACAATTGCTATATATCGAAAACAGAACACATTAAACAGAAGTCAATGGCAATGGCAATGAGAAGAATGAACATTACACTACTGGGTACATTTGTTCAAAATAGGTAGAAATCAAGAAGAGATGAATAGTGACCTGCCCTTACCTTAACCAACAAACAGTTAGATTCAGCAAGCAGGGTAGTTAGTAGCTGGAGAACAGGTAGCGCAATCACAAGTTGACTTCCACTACTCAGAGATATTGACAGGCAGCACGATGAAGAGCTGATTTTCAGTGGTCACAGATGTTCTCAGGCAGCACGATCACAGGTTGACTTGCAGTGCTCACAGATGTTCTCATGATAAATATCAAGGGGTTTAAAAGAATTAGAAAAATGGGTGTGTATGTGAATGAGTGACGTGTATATAGAGTGGTCTTATGTGGATAGCAGGGGATTGCCTGCTTCAGGGGAGCCTGTCTGGAGACACTGGGTTTGGCTGGGAAGTGTGTACAATGTCCGGTGTGCAGAAGATACCTTTGAAGTGTACATGGTGTTTGGAACCTTGGCCGTTCCCACCCTGAGAGCCCCCTTGGGAGTTCACGGACACAGGTGTGAACTGCCATTGATAGGATAGGGATGGACAGACGGCCAAGAGGCATGCAGAAAAGGGCCAGAACAATGCTGATTGCAGACACACTTATGTGGATTGCAGTGGCGCGGTCTGCTTCAGGGGAGCCTGCCTGGAGACACTGGGTCTGGGGAGGACATGAGAACAACGGCCCCTGCGCGTAAGATGCCTTTGAAGTGTACATGGTGTTTGGCACTTTGGCCGTTCCCACCCAGCCAGCTCTGCCAGGACAAGTGAGCGTGTCCTTGATTCACTGAACAATTGAAACAACCATTCATAAAAGTTCAGTTTTATTTTATTTTTGATGGCACAAATGTACTACACATTATATACTTTGGGTTTCAGTACAGTGTGGGAAAATCCCCTGTACTGACTGCTGTCACTGGGGAATGTGGCTCTAATGGCACCAACAACACAGGCGGGTATTACTAGTCAAATGCGGTGTCCAAGCCTCCCATGAAGCCACCATGTAAATGCCTGATAGGCCACCAGCCTGTACCACCACTGGAAGAGAAAGATACAAACTGCATTTAAATGAACAAGATAAGTATATCAAACCTTAGTTGAAAATGCAATCTTGTATCCTATGGCATTGTTGCGAGTACCAATGATACTTCACAGATAAATCAACTTTGGCTTTAAAGTGAAGACACATTAAAAAAGTGAACTATGCATTCCATTACATTTGGGACACAGCGAAATATTGTTTCTTGGTTGCACGTGAAAGAAACATAAAATGACCACTATGATTTCCCCAAATCGCGAGTGATGTATATAATTGCAAGACTACATTCTTTTGGCAGTGATAGATCAAAGTAACGACAATATAGGAAACAAACATGAAATGTTAGCGGCCTAAGTGACATCACATCTAGAGTACACTTACTCGTTATTTGGATTGAGAGGGCAAATTGTTGCGTGAAGTTCATGCATAAACACCATCATAATCCTCAACACAGACCGTGTGAGGCAGGCTGCCCTGAAGTCATGCAGCTCGGCAACACATAGCGAAGGTGTGTCTTCTTGCGATATGTAGGCCAGGCATCCAGAGTTTTCTTGGTAGCAGCAGTTTTCCTCCTCAGTTGGCATGACCTTGCACTGATTGCAGGTACACCAGGTGGAGACGTCGTCCATGCAACTTGGCTCAGGCCCTTGATCTGGTGATTCGTCCTCCCAACTGTTGTCCGAAGCCCCATCATTTCCGCATCTTTCTCTTTCGAGTAATTCTGCCTTGGACACACCGGCTCGCACTGGTAGGGCTGTATTGTTGCCATTATGCATCAAAATTAAAATAGATAGTTATGATAGTACGAGTATCTGTTCGCACAAGCTATGAGAAACCAAGATAGCTGAACAGAGCAGGAACGAGCCACAGGATACACAGAAAAAAAACAGTGAAACAATTGAAAAAGCAACTCTGATGTCTGATGAGAAGTGGTCTGTTTCTACTTATTGAGGAAAGAGGCGTCCTGCCATTTCCATGGAGACACGTCATTAGCTAGAGCGCAGAGAATGTTGACACAAGACGTGCATTGGCGTTGTGAAATGGATCATACATGTCTAGTGATGTCAGCCTCAGGGGCGGGGGATATGATTTAGTGCCGCCAGGGCAGTTCACCTTAGGGCGACACAGCAACGGATAAGATTAGCACAAGATTGCCGCGCCCTGCTGCCTGATTTTGCATGTGTAAAAGTGAGGAAAACTACAGTAAGGTGCATAGGAAATGTTTGTACGATCAATCAATGTATGCTTGAAAACACATGCCCGAACGCTCGGGACAATAATATTTTTGAGCACACTATTCCTCTAACTGGTGTCCTTTTGGTACGGCAAGTGGCACACATTGCAACCTTCTGTAATACTGATATGTCTTTTGTGAACTCAAAAGACGTAGAGTGCATTTTTGTATGAAGGGCACATTTGAGGGACATGTGTTCTGCATGTCTTCTGGCAAATAAGTTATGGTCAGCAATTTCCCCAAAACATATTTGGATGAAGTATTTTCAAATTCAACCTGTAATGTATGTAATTGTATTGGGTTTTCCAAGCAGACTTTAACTAAGCCTCCTTGTATTCAAACAAACATGGATGCCTCTTGTTTGCCCATTGCTGGCATGCATTATGCGATGGATTCTGAATGAAGACAAATCCAATACTATTAGTACCATTGTTTGCTGTATGATTACATGTATTAGAATTTAAAAAGGCTGATGTTCCGACAGCTTCAGCTCTGAAATCACCCATACATTGGGCCTCATTACGACCCTGGCGTTAAGGGTTTAACGGCGCCGTAAAAGGTGTCGGCACCTTTAAACCCTTAATGCCTAATTACGAGGTCCCTTTGCGGGACCGGACCTTAACGGCTGGTTTTACCAGCCGTTAAAGTAGGGTGCCGCAAAGGCAACTTGGTGCTAAGTAAGGTGCCGCAATTTGCGGCACCGTACTTAGCGCCTTCCCCATTCCCATTGAGCCCTATGGGGCACAAATGGGAATGGGGAAGGGCCCTTAGTGAATGGGGAATTACCGCCCCGCCAACCTTGGAATAGGGCGGTAATTCCGCCATTCACCATGGCGGACCCCGGCATGGACCATGGTGCTATTAGCACCATGGTTTAGCGCCGGGTTCTTAATGAGGCCCATTCTCTTTTATGAGTTGTGCTACTTTTGTTTATTGTAGTTTTCCATAAAAACAGGAAACGAATTGTAGACTTACTTCTAGTTAATTGTCTATGCCCCCTTTGAAAACTTTGACAATGTCAACCTTTTCCACTATCAGAGTCATGTGGAAATATGTGTGCTAATCTTTTGCACAAGATGTAGTCACTCCGAAAAAACTGCACTGTTTCAATCACTGGTCATTTATCTATAATAATTCAAAACAACACTTGGCATTCACCGCCACATTAGTTCTTTAGTATTCAGCAAACGACTGAGAAGGTCATAACTCGTTGGGGCGGGTTTAACGGAAATTTTGCACCAGTGCAAGTGCAATTAGCAATCGGTCAAAAATGGCACTAGTGCAAAAAACACTGCGCCTCATAACAAGTTTGGTTGTGTGGACAATATTTGACTGGAAATACCACTGATGTTACCACACTGCCAAATTATTAGATTGGTGGCAAAGTAGCGGATTTACATCCAAGTCTGGCACATTTATTACAGCGTAATTACTGCTTGCAGTAAATCTGCAAAAATCCCAATTGTGTCCTATGATCTGAAAAATGAGGATTAACACTGCAATGTCATCACTTGTACTAATTAAATCCAATGGACTCCAAAATGAAGGGTAACACCACTTTAACACCTCTCTTAATGTGGCGTTAAATCCAATTCACCATGCAGCAATTGAGTGGCAGTAACAGTAATGGAGTGTGGCTATAATACTGTACGAAAATTAAAGAATCACTGCCATCTATAAGTAGAGGCCAGTATGATTTCAATGCATTTATCCACCAGGGTACTGTTTTCCCGAGTCTTACATTGAATGAATGGAACCAGGACACTGTTGCTCTGGTGCTACTTGTACTTGCACTGGTAAAGGAAACTTGTCCTAGTGCAAACAAATAATTATGCTATTGCATTGTTGCACCAGGGCAAAGGACTGTGATTAGGGCAACAAATATCCTTCTGCAAAAATGCATTGAACGTATATTCTTCTTGTAGTGGGGCTTTTGCCCTAGCGCTAACGGTGCTTCCACCTTAGCAATGGCTCTGACTGCCCTTGTGCCCCTTGTACAGGAAACACTGCTTGTCAAACAGATTACTCAGAGCAGAACGCTCACACCTAGAACCTGTTCTATTGGCTGACCTCATAGAGTAGAGCTTGGGAAGGATCTATCCAGATTTTTAAATTACAGCTTTTCAGAGAGCAGCATTTTAGCCATTTCCAGAAGGAGCTTAAGAAGCACCTTTTCCAATTGTCACTGAAGCCTGCCTTGAAATATTATTCTGGATATGATGGTTAATACAATTTCAAAACCTCTGAAACACTTAATCCAGGGATTTTGTGATCGTTAACAGTTGTGCCTTTAGCCTGTGGAGAAAACACCTGCATCTGTTCAATATTTGGTCCAGATAATTAAGCTATCTTTCTACAATGAGAAAGAAACTGGCAACATCATATTCTGATTTATGTAGGATATTGGAACCATCATTAACAGATCATTGCAAAAAGTTAGAATTAAGCGGATTTCCTCCTCTAAATCTGCAAGATAAAAAAAGCGGTTAGGTGGAGTAATAGCAAACAGAATCACAGCTTCTAACTAAGTGCAACACTCAGGGATCATTTTCAAGAATTCTAAGGAAGATTTATTTCACCATGTGTTCATAAACTCTTACATGTAGGTACACTATTTCTATCAGGATGCACAATCACGAGAAACACAGACATATTCACAGCATCTTTCCTTCTACCAGTATTTCATTCCTTGTCGCCCTACTAGCATTACAGCTACAACCTTGTTGAAAACAACAGATTAAAACAAAAAACACCAGACCCTTTCGACACATGGGATACCGTACTCCTTGCACATGTACGCAAGTCAACCATCTCATCCCTAGTACGATCCCATATACACTAATATTCACTGCAGTCATGTCGTTCAGTAGATATACTGCTGGCACATCTTGAATTCAAGTCACCCCTAAAGGTACCCATATATCCCTAGGTGGGCCCTTTGGGTTAAAATATTATATACATCTTATTCTACTTCATGTATATTCATCATGTCTATCATCCAGTGTCTTTTTTCGTGGGGCATCTTTGCTAAAGCATTTCATTGAAAGTTTGCGGATGTCTAGCAGCAATACCAGTTCACAAATCTAGCATTCAATAAGGAAGATTTTCAAGACCACGGGGCTCATTACGGGGTTGCCTGTAAAACCCTCCAATAGGCGGCGGCTTATCGGCAACCCAGCAACACCCGACAGCCGCCTGATATCCCGTTGCCAGCAGAATATCACAAGCAGTAGCGGTAATGATAAATGCCCATTTCCATTCCCCATCAACTTGCTCAATATCATTTCTAACGGTGCCAGTGCTTCAGTGACAACCATGCCGGTAGAGGCCTGAAAAGCGGGCAGGTGAGGGGATCCATGGCCCCTAGCGGATTTGTTGTAGTATGGTGGTCTGCAAAGGGTGCTGGTACATTTCTACTGGCACCCTTATTTCCATTTGGCCATACTTATAATCCAATCACAGAAGGATAATTGGTTCCACTGAACTACTAAGGAGCGATTCTCAAAGAATTTTCTATCAGTCAATGCTGGAGAGTGGCATTTGACTCATGAAGATGTTACTTCTGACTCACTCGGTGTATGTTTGGCACAAATCAGAATTCATCATTATGGGGCATAATTAAGACCTACCCTAGACTTAAATCTTGGAGACAGCTGTTGATATTGGGCACATCTTATCACCAATTTCATAACTTACACTTAGCGGCTCAGGAGGTACTTGTGGAGTGAGACAGTTGAATGTGAAAATGTCCGTATACAATTGTGTCAGAAGTTTGTTCCACCTGAGACTGTACTGCTGAGAAATCTGCTATACAATGTGACAGTGGTCTTTTATTGATATATTTTGCATTTTAAGAAATTCAGTGGGAAATTCTCCACATTTTTCTGAAAGGTGTGGGGTCTACGTAAATGCTCCCAGGAGCCGTGGTTACCACACAAATATGTGCACCTTACAACAGGCCCAATTAACACTAAAAAAATGTCTTTTTAGTGAAAGGGTCCAAAGAGTTCATTGCACCATATCGCTGACAAATAACACATTTGACTGGTTTTGGTATTGGAAAATTGTACAAGGAACACCATTTTTTTAGACATGGAAGCAGCAATTAATTTGACACTGAATTTGTGGGAAATCAAATTGCTCAAATCATTGGGCCTCATTATAACCCCGGCACTAAACCATGGTGCTATTAGCACCATGGTTTAGCGCCGGGGTCCGCCATGGTGAATGGCGGAATTACCGCCCCATTCCAAGGTTGGCGGGGCAGTAATTCCCCATTCACCATGGGCCCTTCCCCATTCCCATTTTTGCCCCATAGGGCTCAATGGGAATAGGGAAGGCGCTAAGCACGGTGCCGCAAATTGTGGCACCGTACTTAGCACCAAGGTCCCTTTGCGGCACCCTACTTTAACGGCTGGAAAAACCAGCCGTTAAGGTCGGGTCCCGCAAAGGGACCTCGTAATCAGGCGTTAAGGGTTTAACGGCGCCGACACCTTTTACGGCGCCGTTAAACCCTTAACGCCAGGATCGTAATGAGGCCCATTCACTTCAATGTAATATATTCCTAGTACAACATCACATTGTCATAACCAAACGTTCTTTATGATGTCTCACAAAGACTGACCATGCGGCTGTAACAGGTAGAACAAGACCACAGACACGATAAGTTGTATGATATGGTAGAGCCAAGAGTGCGCGTGATTGGTTGGCAGAAACCAGAATGCCCATTGGGTTCTGCGGCTTTGACAACAGTATCTGCCAGGACATAGTTATGCCCACAAAACACATGAAGGCAATGCACTCTTGCAAGAAACATATGGGAGTCACTTGGGCGCTGATCTGCCACGGCACAGATTGTGTTACGTGGGTAGGACGATGGGAATTGAACAGGCATAGCATGGTGCTGCTAAGCCATGCTCCCCAAGCTTGCATGATGTCCTGTTAGGAAGCTCATTGTTGATCTAACTGTCTAAATTTATCTTGCTATTTTATTTATGGTTTTCCTTATGCTAAACCATATAAAAGCACTGAGAAATCTGTGGTCGGAGGCATATTTGTGGGATAGGGATCCTCTGCTGGTTTCACAGTCTATTGCTTTATCAATAATGCATGCCACTTTAAAGGAAGGCGATGCACATGATTTCAATAGGCAGCCGGTGAAGTTGAGCAAGCAATGGAGAAACATGATCATATTTCTTCTTCCCCGTAATCAATTTTGCTGGGGCAAGAAAT
Source organism: Ambystoma mexicanum (assembly GCF_040938575.1). Lineage (NCBI taxonomy): Eukaryota > Metazoa > Chordata > Amphibia > Caudata > Ambystomatidae > Ambystoma > Ambystoma mexicanum. The sequence continues at coordinate 757,310,466 of NC_090927.1, read as the reverse complement.
ATCGCCTGAGCACAGTTTCTGGAACCCCCATTAACAATGCAATGGCACCATCAATAAGTGCCAAAGCCATCGCCTGTTCAGCAGAGTGTAATTGTTTGCTGGAAGAAAAAAGAAAAAGTTGTGTTTTCGTTATTGGAGTTGATTATAGGCTGTCTGTGCATGCTTGCCTTGTCTGCATAGACTGCATAGAGCTCAGCATTTAAGGTGTTAAGATGTGATTTAAAAATAAAATGTGATTCTAAGAAACATCCCAAAGATTTAGTAATTAATGTCAATCATGGATCAAAAGACCTTAAGGATAAATCAGCTAACCATTCCTGTTTCTAATTTTCAACATTCACTTTGCAAATCAGACGAACTTCAATCTTATGAGGATTGAGCTTCAGAAGAGAGCAAGGTCATCCAGGAATCTTAGCAACTCAGACAATCCATCAAGGGTGGACGTCCCCCAAGCAGGACACCTTCAGATGCAGCTGAGTGTCATCAGGGTGGATTGAAATCCTCACTTCACCAGAGGTTTTCCAGCGGTTCCATATACATGTTTGAAATGATTGATGCAACCCAAAGGTCACAGGGAAAGGGGCAGATTTTGAGAACTACACCTGCAGGAATTGATTTTGCCAAGAGACAACTTCTCTGGAGGTTCATCCGAGGGAGTTCAAGTTCTTGCAGGGGTTCAAATTTAGGGACCTGAGTGGGAGTATAGGTTACTGCCACCTGCCACAGTACCATGAAACATTCCCTACTATCATATGGGGCATGTTAAAAATGTTTTATTTCTAGCCTCTTGGACTTACGAGAGATTTGTTTTAATGGGTTGTGGGGTTCTAGGGAATGCTGGAGGGTGCTAGAGATTGTGGAAAGGAGAATATGGTACACATTGTGGGAGTTAGAGGAGGGCTGGTTCACATCCCAAAGTGACCCACATACATCTTACACGTTACTTTTCGGGAGTTCCTGCACCCTAACATGTTAGTAAAGTACCTGAGAGGTACAGTTTGACATACATTTCTATTTTCCTACCTGTAATTCTGCATACTGTTTATTATTCCTTGTAAAATATGTCAGAAATGTGGGATTCTATTAATGGCATAAAGCGAATATTATGCACTCTCTGGTCTTTTTTATTTTTTAAAGCAGTAAGAAAACAAAAACACATTTACAACAACTCCAATGATCCCACCCTACCATTCATAATCCAATTCCTCCAAGTCCTTTATAAGTGTTCATGCTCAACCATAAATTCTCTTGTTGAAGTGACCCTTCAGAAATTCAAGAAGATTACCCTTCGCAGAAACTACCAGGCCTCGATACTTGAGGAGAAGGGCTGCACATTGTTGAAACCCTCAGACGCTGAAAAATAAAACAACAAATTAAGAGCAGGAATCGAGGTGTGGTATAATAGTTGCCACCATGCCAGTAATATAATCCCTACTCTTCATCATAGTTTCCTAGGAATAACTGACATTCTATGGCATGTCTCAGAGGCTTCCTATTATACATGTCAACCCAAAATTGCCATTTTAGAATGCCCCACAGAATCTACGTGATTTTCCCACAGATGATTTACCCGCAACGGAAATGTTCGCATGGGAAAGGCACGAATACAAAATGTTCGTACATTTCCAATGCGGACATCCATTACAAAACAACCCCAAAACCATAAAAAAACATACCCCCACCCACAAGCACACTCACAACACACCCCCACCCACACCCCCAACACATCCCCACCCCCTACTTACTTTTCCTTCTGACGAGCTCTGTCCCTGCAGCGTGGGGGATCACTTCCGTGATCGGTCCTTTTCTTTTCTTTTAAAAAAAAATAATGTATTATCGGGAGAGCTACGGGGGTGTACCCCGTAACCCCCGCTCACTATACTGTACAGTATAGTGAGCGGAGTGTTGCAGGGACAGTGAGTGGGGATTGAGGGGGACACCTCTGCAGCCCCGGCTTATTATTATTTTTTTTTTATATTTTGAGCGAGTCAGCTGCAGGGGTGTCCCTGCAACTCCCGCTCACTATACTGAGTAGTATAGTGAGCGGGGTGTTGTGGGGGACACCCCTGCAGCTCCCAGCTTTTTATTTTTATTTTTTATTTTGAGCGGGTGAGCTGCAGGGGTGTCCCCCGCAACCCCTGCTCACCATACTATACAATATAGTGAGCGGGGGTTGCGGGGGACACCCCCGCAGCCCCCAGCTTTTTTGTTTTGTTTGGGCAGCTTCGGGGGTGTCCCCCGCAACCCCCGCTCACCATCCTGTATAGGATGTGAGCGAGGGTGCTGCGGGGGACAGCCCTGCATCCCCTGCTACCGACCCCACCAAAAGACCTAAACACATACCACAAAAGGTTCAAACTTTTGGTAGTTCAAACTTTTCGTGGTATGTGTTTTAGGTCTTTTGATGGGGTTGGTAATTTATTTTTGGTATTTTCAGCCAATTCCGCCCCACAGGCCTCTAGAAGAGTGTATAAAACACATGCTTATTTGACCAGTCTGTCGACCTCAGAATGTCTTCCAACCTGCCACACACCAGAAAGCTTGAGAGTCTATGGTGTCCATGGGAGAGTTTTCAGCAAACAAGGAAACCTCTATACCGGCCTGGGACGGGGCTCACCTCACTCATCTGACTGGTACAGAAGAAAATATGTTGAAAGGACTTCTGAAATTGAATAAATAACTTGTCTAATGACATTGGTAACTTGGTGGTGCAAGTCTGTATGTGTTAAGGCAACTGACAACACAACGAATTGGGAAACCATGCATATGTAGGAACTGAATAGTTTTTAAATCCATCCTGATCCAACGACTTAGGGGAAAGTCACGTGCTCGAGGGAGTAAAAAAAGTCCAGAAAGTTTAAGAGCCCTAGCTTTCGGCCACCTTCCAAAAGACATCGGGTACATAAGTATTATACATTTAATAAACAGGGTATGTAAAGAAAGGTCCCAGTATCAGACAAATTCCCGAATAAGGAAGGAACCGAGTTAAAGTGCCACACGCAAGAATACTTAGGCTTAGGAGGATGGTGAACGCACCCCCTCTTTAAAAACGTAAAGATCAGAGTATGCTTGCGGAGTAAAAACCCATTAAACTGATTGTACTAAGATGGGATGGCAGACCCACAGCAGTACATGTTGTCCATTGGCAGCCATTGCACGCAATAAGCGCAACTGTTAGCAAAGCACATGATTGCAAATGACCATGCAAGTCTTTTCAAGTGCTTCATATGCCAAAGAGACCCCACAGTGATTATAGTCCTCCATTCTATGGCATTCCACATTTGCACCCATCCCTTCAGCCTGTATTGCAATGCACATTAGAATACCACCTGAATTGAACTGTATTGGCATTTTCCTTTTTTTTCTTAAGTCTTTTTTTTTTCTTAAGAGGATATGTTTGTTCCACCATGAGTTTTTGATTTCATTTTTTAAGAATTAACATAGTAAAGATGGCCGTCGGACTCTTTAGCGCATCTTGTGTTTTTGTTTGGTGAAGCGGTGTCCGTGCAGCAGAAGAAAGAACCCACTAACTTGGGTTAATGACGTAGAGAGAGGATACAGGAAATAGATTGCGATGATATATATATGTATATATATTGAACACACCAGAGGGTGCACTATAGACAACATCGCACAATAAAGCATCAATGGAGAAAGAAAACACCATGAGGATTATATGAGGCTGAACAAATCAATAATGGAGGATATTGGAGTGATCTGCAACATACAAACAGGTTTTGGCTTGAAGAGCACAGAAAGTCAGGTGTCCGCCTTGCCTTGATGACCTAGATGTCTGGTGGAGAAGGAACAGCATTCCAGGGGACAGTAGGTGTGGAGCGCAAAGGCAGAGGTCTGGGGGGAGGAGGGGGCAAACGTGTGGAACATTAACCTGGGTGTTCCGACAGCATGCATTAAAATAGGTGATATGAACCGTGCTGTGTGAAGGCTTGGGATGTACTGATGTGGACTCTGAATGCATGGACTGCATGTGCTTGAATGTGCAACATTAATGCGGGATGGAATGTTACTAAAGTGCTATGGGAGGATAGCTGAGGGGCCACGTGCTCGCCTTGGAAGTAAGACGACACAGAGCAACACAGGTTCGATCCCCGGGTCTGCGCTTAGAAACCTCTGGGTATTAAGCATGTTATAAATAACCTATTATTTCGTGCCCACTCCTTGGCTTGGACTTGTGCATGAGGCTCAGTACTTGGCTTGACAATCGCTCAGGGAATTGGTCTGTACCAGGCCTCCCTGTGGCACAAAGCTCATTCTTCCTGAGATTAGACCGCTAATCACATGACTGACACAAATAAATCTGAGGCTCTCAGGATAGATTTTGTAGGTCTGTGAATCAGAACCTTGTCTGACAGGGAGGGGCCATGAAAATGACAGAGCAGTTCATTGACCTTCAAATTCATCTGCATTTAAGTGTATTGGAGGGAAGGCAACCACTCTTAAACGTTTCCATGACATGTCCAAAGCATTACCAAAGGATTTCTTTCTATAAATGAACCAACTATGCCACAAATAAACAGAGGATTTATTTCTATAACTGAACCAACCATGCCCACTATCTATTTACTCCCAAAGATTCATAAGAAATATGATCAACTACCGGAGGTCAGACCTATTGTCAGTGGTATTGGTTGGGCAACGGAAGGCCTTTCCTCTTATATTGCTACATTAATTAAACAACACGTGACCCTATTAGACTCATACATCAGTGATTCAACCCATGTTCTCCAGACTTTCACCACCATTAAATGGAAGGAAGACTACCAACTAGCCACTCTTGATGTGAAAGCACTCTTCACATCAATAGATCATACCCTGGTGATGCAAGCAATAGACTTTGTATACCCATATTTCTCTGCATCAAACAGGCACCACATTGGGATGGTCCAAGAATTTTTGGAATTCACTCGTAATAACAATTACTTTGTGTTTGACCGAAACTAGTACCTCCAAACCAAAGGGGTAACTATAGTTGCTGAATATGGCCCATCTCTAGCAAACCTAATTATGGGCCAATACGAACACACTCATGCTCTTGTGAAACCTGACTATAATCATCGAATTGTTCTGTGGAAATGATTTATAGATGACAGCATTGTAATCTGGAAAAGAACTGCTGTAGATTTTCAACGATTCATTGACTATCTCAATGCTAATGAGTTTGGCATGGAATTGACAGGAGACAGTGATCAGCACTGTATAGATTTTCTAGACTTAAATCTATACATTGAGAACAACAAATTAGCAACTAATGCATTCAGAAAACCAACTGAAGTTAACTGACTCTATTCGTTTCAAGTTGCCACAAAAGATCCCCTATCAATAACATTCCGATGGGTGAGTGAATTGTTTAGTGCACATTGGCATTGCAGCAATAATTTATTGATTTATTGATTTAGAATGTGACTTACTCAGCAAAAGATTTTGTGAGAGAGGGTATAGTACTGAATGTATATCTAAAGCATACCACAACATTCAAACCATGAGTAGGAATTACATGCTTATACCCAAGACAGAAACATGTAAGAACCAAATGAAGGTTAGCTTGATTACTAAATATACTGAAGATACCAATAAATTGTATAAAATTGTCAACAAACATTGGCACATCCTCAGGATGGATGATGACCTTGAGCAATACATTGAAAATAAACCCACGTTCATATATACCTCCACAATTAAAAACATAATAAGCCCTTCCTTTCTCAAACCAGATGAAACTCAGTTGTTTAGATCAAGTCCTTGGTTGAAACCACGCACACAAGGCTTTCACAAATGTGGCAACTGCACTATGTGTAAATATGCACACTCAGATACCACTCAATATATACACAATGATGGTACACTAATTTGTAATATATACCATTATTTGTGTATGTAAACGCATTTATAAAGGTAGCACAATCCGGGTATTATGCATCCGGATCCATGAACATCTATCAATTCTAAATTCGTAAGACAACAGACTGCCTTTGGCGGTCCACTAGCAAAGCAAGCACCAAATGGACAACAAAGATGACAGTATCTTCATAGGCATATCTAAAGTCCAAACTGGGATCAGAGGGAGTGATCAGAAACTAATGCTGAGAAAGGCAGAATCAAAGATGTTCTGTAAATTACGCTGATTGAAATATTAACTGAATTGTGAACATGAAATGAATGTCTTTCTTTAATTGGAATCATCACCATAAACTGAAGTGAATGGAAAGCTACTGGCCAGTTTAAGAGTTACTCACTACCTAGAACGAAGAGGATAACACCATTTGGGGAGTGCCTAATTTGAAAATAACAACTAGCCTTATAGGCTGGGGTCTTCGATACTTTCCCGCCTAGCTCCAGTCCCTCGCATAGCAGTGAACGCGCTGCAGTACAATAATTTACAGATACGTCTTTCATGCAACTGCAAAGTAATGGGAGCCCACGTCTAATTAGCCTAAACATTTAGTCTCAACCACTGTACCTAGACTTTATACAAGCCAAGATTAAGCCTCAGTAGAAGAGCTGGAAGCTCGAAACACGTGTCAGGCTGCAACGGCACTGATTAAAACCACTTAATTAATCTGCAATATGCTTGCTATTTTATGTGTGTGCGCAGTGTGAGAGCTAACCCATTCTTCTCTTAATTACTTTCCCGCCTATACTGTGTGACAAGGAACAGACACCTACTTGGAGAAGTGAACACTTTTTCTGAGAAGTAGGAACATACCATGTTTGGATAGAGTGACACTTGGATCATGTGTTTATAATAATATGGACAGAAGATAGAGGAAACAAGGCATCTATTTCTATAGTAATTGGAATTTTGCCAGTATGAGAACCAATCAAGGTTAGAGAAGACTCCAGGATATTGAGCCCTCGAGTTAGAGAGGGTACATCGTCTTTGCAAGAAGACAGAGGTTTGGTAATACAGTTTCATCTTGAATAGAATCGACACAAGATACTTCACGCCCCTGAAGAATGTCCTACATTGTTGTGCTAATGGGGCAGAAACTTGTACAAGTTGGGAATCTACAAATTCAAAATACGCAATAGCCATTAACATCTAAGGCTAAGGGATCTCAGTGTAATTAGACTACACGGGTTGACCCAAGATTGAATTTATGAATAGAACCCATTTAGGTTGATTCACTTGTGTTGTTTTACAATTGATTGATTGTTTTACAGAATATGATCATTTTTTATGATCATTTTTTTAATGATTTCGTATGACAAATAAAATTTGTATTTTTTGAGTATTATAGTATTACTTAATCACCAGATAGGATACCCATGTGTGTTTGGCACCTTTTAAGGAATTGAACTTCTTTTTGTAGATAACAAAGAGATTACAAATAAACACAGTGCAAATCCAATATTTTAGTCAGACTTAGGAAAACTGGCTCACTCAGACTGAGACATTCAGATTGTTGCGCTGGCCTGTTATTTAATTCAGATTATTAACACTTGAGTCATATTTCCACTTCCATTTCAACCACGCGTCTCAGTGCTATGACAACACAGTACAACCATAACAAACATGGATGTAGCATGGATAGCCTTCATTTACTCCAGAGACAAATTAACCCGCACATGAAGGAATATCTATTCCCTTATTCTAATGAAAACGGACACTTGCCAATAATTTATAAACAACAATTAACGATAGTAACCAGTGGGATGTGTGACAATAGCATTTCTGTCCACTTTTTTAATGAAGACTATTTAATAAACACATCTCACTAAGCATGGACATGTGAGCGATTAGTAGGTAGTACTTTTCAACATCTTATCTAAACCGTCACATTTTCATACCTTCTGTCCTGCATAAGTGCAGGAAACTACAAAGGAAGAAAGACTTTCATGCACACACGTTTTGTGTAACGCTATTACGTCAGATGTAAACATTGTAACACTTACAAAATGGTGATCTTGAATTCTCCACGCGGAACCCGGCTGCCCTTTCCAGGACTACAATCCGGAGAGGGAGAATACCAAGATACTACAGTAAGTTTGGTAACCGGTTTAAATGACTTCTCTTTAGAACGCATCAGGTATACTAACTGAGAATAACCATGTATTGCCTAGACTAAGCCCATTACCTAATGCTTTTTTGCAGATGCTGATAATACTTGGTTAGAAAAACCATTTAAAAAGAACGGATAATGCCGCCTTGTCAATGAGACAGAATAAACACAGGGTAAGAAAGTTCAAGCACCCTGGCTTTAAAATTCTTATTTCAGATTAGTCTGACGACTTACAACAATGAACCAATTGCTACATTATATTTATTTAGAACCACCAATTGCAACTGCACAATTTGAATCTCCACAGCAAGGATTGATCTTTGATATACAGCTGTGGTAAGTTACTACTTTACAGTTAAAACGATATAGCATGCCATTCACTAATGAGATGACAACCGATAAGGGCAAGTGAGTCATTCAGCACTGCAAACTCATTTAAATCAGTATTAAGCATTCTGAATCACCCCTCAGAGTTTATCAGAGCTCACTGTGCTTTAAAGCAAAGTATAACATTAACAACATGTTAGTCGGGGTGAGTCATCTGCTCAGGTTTTACTGAACTTTCAGTTTCAATATGAAATATGTGTATTTTAAAAGATATGGGAGATTGTACAATAGTGATGCACCCTAGAAACGTATTATCAACTCTGTGCAACACGTTCTGTTCATGTCTGCTTTATTATTTTGCTTAGGATAATTTTGGATCTTTTCTTTTTATTTTTATATTATTTTGTCACCCTTCCTCAAATTCTTCAGATAAAATTTGAATCAACCGTTCTGGACAATGGTAATGTTGATCAATTATTCATTGTATATTGATAATGGAATTTAATTTGCATTTTGAATTGTATATTTTAAATGTTCTCATGTTTTTCATGTTTAACTTTGTATATTGACTTACTGCATATAGCCACTCCTTGAAAACAACCAAGGGTCGAAACACGTGTTGACGAAGGCGAACAAGAATATTCAATGAGAATATTCGGACATTGAATACATTTTTTGTATAAGCACCATCTGCTAGCTGCTATATATATTCTAGATAAGCGCACACAGTAGGAAGTTATCCTTTACCTTCTTACCTTGTAGAGATTCAGGGGTTAATCTCAGCTTTCACACAGATGTGCAGCTGTCTTGCACACTAGATACCTAAGCGCTTCAAACCAGCATTCCCCATCCATTTGCAAATCAGATGGGTCTCACTACAAATGCTGAACCACAATGCATTCAGGTTGACCAAATGAAACCTTTACCAAGGAAGGCCCAGTACCTGTTGAAACCTGAGGCACAAAAGGGTGTTACCATAATATTAGCCTTTGTAATACCCTCGTTTTACTGATAAAGATATCAGGAAGGGATACATATTAATTCATACAAAATTCACAAGCAAAACATTCAGTAGCGTTGCCTTCATTCCCAATGGCCCCAAATACTGTGGCTATGCTTTCCTGCATTCCACCAACATCTATGCATTTTTCAGTCATTTGTGATATGATTTCCTTCCAGAAAGTCAGTGTTTATGGGGTGCAGTACCTGTGGACTAGGGTCCCACAGGGGTATAACATCAAATTCTTACAACATACCTCATGGATATACAATTCCTAGGAGATGATTGGCAATTGTCCAATATATATTCGCAATGCCTCAGCCTACACAAACAAGCTTATCAATGCTTGCAAAGCCTTCCTTTCACCATCGAGCTGCATCACCCTAGCCAGGGCACTCGTATTATCCAAAATTGACTATTGTAACATCCTCTTCGTAGGAACCTCAGAGCGTAATTTAAACAAACTCCAGGTGCTGCAGAACAATGCCCTCAGAGGGGCACTAAGCATTCTGCGGCATGCCCACATATGAAGCTTCAGACAGGATACCCTTTGGCTCCCACTACGGGACAGAATCACCCTAAGATCACTCGTCACCATCCACAAATGTCCTTCGAACACTGCTCCTAAGTACTTGGCTGACAAATTCAACCTACGGCTATCAACCAGACCTACCAGGTCAATGTACACGCATTGTCTCACTATCCCTAAATTCGACTTTAAAAAAGCGGGTGGCTCCAGCTTCTCTACACTAGCAGCCAAACAATGGCTATGCCTCTATCCTTAAGAATGGAACCATCGCCCTGGACCTTCCAAGCTAAAACAACGGCCTGGCTTGCCAGCAAGAAATGCGCACATGTCTGATCATTTTTGCCGGACTTGTTCTGTATCTCATCTGCACTGTATTTCTACCTGTACCAATTCTATGACCACCTTTGTAACCCGGTCGCCTGCACTTATCAATGAAATTTTTCCTTGCCTGTATAATATGTAACTACTTGTAACCTGCTGTTCTTGTCTAAAGTATCTGGAGCCCATTTACCTCAGGGTTCAGCGCGTGGTTTAAATAAAGAAACTAAACTAAACGAAAAATGCCTTGGTATGAGGCATGTAAGAAAGATATATTAGTGCTTTTAACAGCAGTGGCAGAGAAAGAGCATAGCATCTAAACGAAAACTCCAACTCCATATGGAAAAGGTGCATTCATTATGGCACAACATATCGGTTGGTGCTGGGAGTCTAACAAACAAGTTGAAGACAATTTAAAGCTGCCCAAACCAATAATGATCAGTAAAATTAGTTACTTCCTTGGGCAACTCGATACTGCCAGCAATGGATAGTGGGCTATGCTAATGTGATGGAGAAGATACAATAATTAGACACTTGCACATATCAGATAGGCTTCTATGGACACCAGCTGCAAAAGAAGCATTTCTTGAAGTGACAGAGTGCTTGCAAGTGGCCCAGCTCTTGGGTTGCACAAACATAAATAGTCTTTTGTTTTTTATTGTCATGAGAAAGTGGGACATGCACATGCAGTAATGAAGCAGAAGCATGTTCTTAATTATCGACCAATTCAATTCGACTTATTCACAAATAGAGCACTTTAGCTGTGAAATCTTTCAAACATTTGGTGTTAGGATCTCCCCAACATGGTAACAGTTACTGCATTATTGGTGAAAATGAAAACGCAGCATATGTATGCATCATGCCTTACAAAAAAATAGCTAGTCCTGTTTAACTCTGCAACCATTTCACTGACACGGTGCTCAATTTGGACTCCTGTACCAGCTACCAAGTTTAACAGATATTGCACCCATGACTGCATCCTGACAACAGCAGCCCTTACTGAACTTCACAAAGTTGTGTTTGAGACTCCATTGCAAAGACCTGTGGAAGAGTTTTATGTAGATGGGTCATATTCGAGAAAGGAAAAAGGGCAAATGAAATCATGAAATGCGGTGTGCACCACATGTGAGGTGCTTGAAGGTGGTCAGTTTCCTGATGAGAATGTGATCCTTCTAGAAAAGAATGCAGAGTATGGACCAAGTCAGGATGTGCTCTTCACACTGACAAACTCTGGCAATCCAAAGAAGTTATTTAGTGTTCCCCATTCCCACTTACAGTATTTTGCTTGTGTGCTACCTTGAATCACACATTTTGGGTACAATTAGGAAAGAATGGTATCCTCATTGTTTTTGCCTGTGGCAAAACATTTGTGTAAAAATGGTTGGTATTGCCAGCAGCAAATTGTTGGCAAACGTTTGAGTGTTGACCAAGGAGCGCATCCCATCACCTGAATGCCATTCACCATGAGATCAGTGTAATTGTATTAAAACTATGAAAAGGTGACTGGGTGACAGTATTTGTTGATTATTATTGACATTCCTTTACTGATCCCAGAACACACTTCATAAGAAAACTGATTCAAGAGATTTCTAAAGTTTTAAATATTCCACAATTTGCAGGAGGTGGAGGTGTGGGGGGAAGACAAAATGAGATCATGAAAAACCGGTGCAGAAACTGGTTTGAAGTGGCCAGAAGCACGGCCACTGACCTCAGTGAGTATATTAGGCACTGTAAGCAGTGAAATACGCGTATGTAGTGTAGGAGGATGGTGAGAAGTCACCATGAATCAGGTAAGGCACAGGGGACTTGAGTATATAAAAGGAGTAAGTTTATTTGTAGTTACAGGGCTAGTTAGTTAGAAAGGCAGGGAGCTAAATAGATGACATCCTTTCAGTAAGGTTCTCCCATCCTGTGTCCCCAACTGTAGCTCTTGGAACCCTCAGGTCCCATAACATTCTATATGACATAGCTGTATTCTACTAGCAGCACTGTGTGCACCCAGTGCAGATAGATAACTACAATACTACAGCTTACTAGAATCACCCACAGTATCATTGAATCAGGAAAATGTGAATATTCTTGATAATGCTGTACTCCAGATCTGTAGTCAACATTTGGAAAATGTTGTGAGGTGTGTCTATTCACAATTTAAGTAAGAACTGGCAAACAAGCCTGAAATGCCTCCTTATCATTTAAAGTGCTGCAGCTGTATCTTTATTCAGTCTCATCATCGCAAGAATTGGTTTTAAGTTAGTTAGGATGGCCCATATATATCTAACACTGTGGTGAACTGGATGCATGAAAGTCAATGTAAAGCAGCAATGCTCTGATTGACTGAAGTGACATCTCCTAATTTGGGTCCTGGCTAGAGTGATGTTATTTTTGTTATTTAAAGTAAAGTAATTGGTGCCTTTTCCTGAGATTTCTGATAATGGACAATGGAAGCCAGTTCAGAGAAAGATTACCGCCGACACTGAAGTAACTGCAAACAAATTCAGACATTGTGCCTTGTAGAACAAATATGCTATCATCTGGTGGCAGGGGGGGGGGGATTTTGGGACTACATCACTCAGTTGTAGCATTACCTATTATCTGGGGATCTATTCTGGATCATGTGAATGTGTGTGCCATCAGCTTGTAGGATATTGCCATACATTGTTTCAAATGAATGGGAAAGAGCGGCTTTGACTAAATCAGTACCAGATTCAAAAGAGAGCAAGTAAAAGTTGGCCATAAAAGTTCAACATGTTTCTCCAAAAATAAGTAAATGAGCTTTCAAAAACTGAATGGCTTAAACAAATACAGAGAAGTACTCTGACTGTTGATTTTTTGCTAACCCATATTTTCTAGAATGAAGAAAATTCCATAAACGAGCGATCCAATGAATGACAGAAGGAATCATGGTCAAGGAAAAAGAAACAGCAATGGGGAGGCATTCTTCAATGTTGAGTAGTCTTACTGCATGCACAGGCGACAGTTGATACCGACTATAATAGCCCCAGATTTCTTTGTGCTGCAGAAGGATAAAGATGACCCTTGTGGGGGATGTGATGCAATCACACTTGAAATTCACACCAAACCATCAATAGAATGGAATTGTCTGAGTGATGGGGTAATCACCTTTTTAGATAAAATGCCTACATCAAAACCTTATTGCACCTTTATAAAATGTGCAAATTTCTTCTGCCCATAGATGAACACTTAAAAAACGAAATTCCTTCCCATTCTGCTCCGGACCTTGCATGTCTTCATTCTTCTCCGTGGGACCTCCGACGACAGCACAAGGATGTCAACAATCATTGGGGACTGCATCCTGCATATGGGACAAAGGTAGGCTCCACTTGGAGCTCGATGCCTGCTGATGATTCTCCCAGCTAAATTGCAGGGTGTGCATGCCTAATCATCAGCCTGCACTACAATCACCCTGCATGGCGAGTGCATGCCATGGGCATGACCTTGCATGCCTGGGCATACCTTTGCGTTTGTTGTTCCTACACCTTCCATGATGGCTGCCCACAATCGGCTCCCCGCCAGACTTCCTGCTACAGCTGATGCTGTTTGTCGTGATTGGCCGTTTCATTTCTGAAAATGGCCAATCTGAACGCTGGAAGGTGAACGCCAGCCCCCTCCCCAAGGCCCCTGTTTGTTCCCTGTTCATTGCCTGAGTGTGCCATGCCCTTACCGCCTGTTCTGGCACTGTTGGACTTCTTCCCCCCCTTGCCATTATACACTCTGCTGCCTTGCTGCTGGACCTCCTCGAGTGCTTTGAATGATCTCTCGTCTGCGGCATGCCTCACCCACCAGCACTGAGCCTGCTGCTCGTACCATACAAGACTGCCTAAAATTGTACATTTAACTATTGCGGTATCATCAACGCTGAGAATCGTAATGTTTTATTGACATCTGTATTGAGGTGTGCTCTCCATCCATCTGTATATATGTTTCTGGTCATTTGTTCTCACTTGCCCTACCTTTTGACACCCTACTTCTCCTCTTTGCCCCCCCTTCCCCTTTTCTTTCTCTCCTTTTTTCTAACTCCCCACTGTTTGCCAGTTTGCTCGTCTGCTGACTCTTGCCCCCTGTGTATGCATGCTATGTTTGACTATTGGTATCCTTCTCTGTTCTCCCCTCCTCTCGCCTCTTCCAACTCCCCTCACTTTTTACTATGCACCTACCGAAATGTCACCTGACAGAGTATGCTAGCAGCTTGTTTGCTTCCGCCCTCCCTCACTGTTGTTTCCTCCCCTTCCCCTTCAAGCACCATCTGAAATGTCGTCAGGCCTAGTACGATTGTTGCTTGTTTTGTTCCTCTCCTCCTTCTCCCCCAGCCCCTCACCTGTTGTCTTCCTTCTGGCACTACCAGAAATGTCAACAGGCCTAGTACGGTAGCCGGCAGTCTGTCTTCATCTCCTTCCCACCCTCCCTCCCCCTCCTTATCATTGTCAAAGCTCTTGCACTATCTGAATTGTTGCCAAGCATAGTATGATAGTTAATTCCACATTCTGAATGTATCAAGTATGTGTAAGAATGTCAATGTATTGTCCCCTGTTCCCTCCTCCCTTACCTTTAAACGCTTTGAAACACATTGGCGTTATATAAATAAACTATCATATCATATCAATTGTGATAAAAGCACAAGAGTCTTTGGGTAGCTGAACCTGACCAGAGAAGTGGACAGTGGTTAATGCATTGACAGGATAAATGCAATTCTTTTTGCCAATGCTAAACTTCCAAGTAATGTCTCACTTTTTGAATTGTTCTGCAAGAGCAGTAATACGTCTAAAGCACCAAAAGGGCATGTTCTTCATCAAGCGCAGAAGCCAGAGGGATAGGACAAAGGTCATAGATGGGATGGGATCAATTTGATGCTATCGGCCTGGAATGTTTATCACATGCAGGCTCATGAGGAAAAGCTTAGTCAGTTGGAAAAGGCCACTGGAGCACAATTGTCAAAAATAGAAGCATGGACGAGCTCCCAGTGATAGGAGATTTGAGTAGCATGATGCAAAATGTGGTAACCAGTCTTATATTTAACATCACAGCTGTGGGCGGAAGGCTGAGCGGGACATTTTAGGATGTCAAGATTTTTTGAACAACTAGCTGAGAACACTCTTTGATGACATCAAGCACCAGCCTAGGTCAGAAGTATTGGATGAAGGTTCTAGAATACTAAATTATCTGTAGACCTTGGAGAACCTGTGGGAATTTTCCAGCTGGCAGGGTGACTTCAAGATGATGCAACGTTTTTTCAACCATTATGGGCCTGTCAACGGAATATGGGCTCCAATGTATAGGAAAATAACTGGCATGTGGTCAACCTGCAGATGGGATTGGGTGATCCCCAAAGAACTCTTGGAAATCCAAGTTCCCAGACAACCCAGTCGCTATGTATTATATGCACCTGAGGTAAAATAAGATCTGTAGATCAGCAATGAAAGTTACTGGACTCTGTGGCCAAAAGAACTGCCACAACTTGAATCTATGAACAAAGTAAGACGTGGCCAAGTATTGAATGTCAGCAAACAGATATGGTTGGTGAATGTTGGAAAGGCTTGATGTTCAATGTAACTACAATATTCCTTAGCAATGAGAGCTGTAATCATGCAATTGTAGAACTGTTGGTTGATGTGTAGTTTGTGCTTACTGTAGAGATTGAGAGACATACTATTTATTGGCCTGCTGAGAACCTATACAAATTAAAATAATTACTTTAAATTACCTTATTGAGCAGTGACCCTTTGAACAAAGATGCAAACATCAATTTTTGTTCAAAGGGTCACTGCCATGTCATATTAATGCCATTCCCCACCCTGATGGTTAATTGGACATATTCTTTTATGTGGTGAGTACTTGTTTCCTGTACTTTATTCTTGGCACTGAAATACCCTTGTTTGTCTGCAGATACTGCTGTCAAAAAGGTCGTCATAATACATTCCATGTACACATAGCAAGGATTTTGCCAATGCTTATACGTTTGTGGAAATGCAAATTTAACATGAAGGAAGGTGAATATGATGAAATTGAAAAGAGGAAATACAAAAACGAATGTCATTTTAATACACATTACTAAAAGCATTGTACACCTGAATAAACAAAAAGGAACACTGTAACACAATGAAATAAGGAGTGACACAAAAAGATGAAAAATATATTGCTTGCAATTTGGGCCCCATTACAAGATGGGCAGTGTGGGTTGAATGCAGCGATATTACCATATACCGCTGCATTAGCGCCCCATCCAACTATAGGTTCGCTGAAAAGTCAGAGGATTCACTTCCAGCCATAAAATGGAAGAAAATCTGCCATATTTCTGCTAAATTCTGCTGAAAATGCCACATTGAGTCCTATGGACTAAAAAAAATGGGGATTTACGCCGCCACTTGTAATCCAGACCAAGTGGTGGTACCAGTAATAGAGTTAAGTGGTATCTGGGTGGATTTAACGCCCAGATATAATAAAACCCGTAATGAGGATATCTTGTAAATGCAGGATTAAAAAATACAAGCCTGTCTGATGAGGTTGTTCTGGAACGAACAAAAGGAGCCCAAGCTTACTTCCCAAAGGGGGCTGAAGACCTGCAAGTTTGCTGGTGGGTGGTCTGCATATGGGTGAGCAAACAAGAAGCCATGAGCCTCCTTCAGAAAAGGAAATTAATTTCAAGATAGTCCTGAAACATTATCAATGCATTTAAAGCCTTGTGGTTGCAAATTACCCTATTATTATTCTTGCAAGTGATTAAGCATGCAGGATTTGAATGAATAGTAACCTAATAAGGTCAATGAAGAATTCAAATAGGGTTTACCACTGCCCAGTATGGATTAAAAAATGACAAGGAAAGAAAACAGAAATCGTCTCTGAAATATCTCTGTACTAAAAGTTGGGGAAAGATTTGAAAGGAGGAGAATACAGTTGCAAAAAGATGGGGTTATACAGTTAGCTTAAAATAAAGGAAAAACACAGGAACTATTGGCAGTGATGCTATCCCCTGGGAGACGGTGGAATGCTAGAGAAACCTTAAGGCCACCACTCCCTGGAAGAATGTGGAAATGTCCCTGAAGGTCTAGAGAGCGGTAATGGGTATTGTCAAGACCCAGGGGCCTCAGGGAAGGGTGACCAAATGAACATTGACCTGTAGCAGGAGGTATTTAGTATATCAGATGCCTATCAAGAACCCTTAATACCAAATAAAGATGTTGTGAATCTTGAAAACAGGGTGCAGGAAGGGCCTACTGTATCTAATGATAAAGTCAAGGTCCAGTAATTGTCTGTTCTGAAGTCTGAAGTTTAAGGCCAGGAGGGACCACTTGTTAAGACTTAACCTAACGTCAAGGAGAGACTAGTTGCAAAGCTTGATGTTCAGCCTGAAAAGGATCAGGGTCATGTCATAACTGAGAGGGATACATTTGTAAATCTGAGAAACTTAGAGGCAGAGGAAGCTGAGTTGCAAAGTCTGGCAAGCTTGTGACAGTCCTCAAAGCAGCTGGTGAGAGTCAATCTTCCAAGGAAAGGGCCCGAATACAGAAGTGAAAGCAGAGACGCCAACTGAGAAACCCAGTCTGTAACTTCTGAGGAGGCCTTCACAGGAAGTATGTATGTTTTGTTCTGTTGGAGTAGAGAAGTGAGTAGAGAAGTGATGGACTCTTAAGAATATGTTTTGAGAACTCTTGTGTTGTCCACCTTTTGGTCCAGAAATATTCTACTGGACGCTGACCCAGGATTCAGCCATAATCTGCAAGATGAGAAATATCCAGGAGACACTCACAATGAAAGACAGCACACACAGGAGTCAGCCTGTAAGCAAAAAAATACACTTCTCTGTTCTACTGAACTTCCAGGAGCACCTCCATATTTATTCAGAATATGTAATAATTTCATAAGCAGAATGCAGTGACAGGAGCGTCTTTCAAACACTCCCTCCAAGAACATACTTCATAGAGATATGAGCTGCCACAACATTTCAAGTTAAAGTTTGTCTTCAAGGTAAGTAGAGGCTTTCCCAGAAACCAATGATAGCAAAGAAATGTATCATTCAAGCCCTTAAGAAAAGAGGTAAGGAGACATGTTGATCAGCCAGAGAAAAAGACACACATGGCGAGGAAGGGACATGCAGCAGGGGAAAGGGAGAACACACTGCTAAGCAAAATACGGAGCAACTCACAGAAATATGGGAACTTTAAGAAACAGGATGGGAGCTGAAAGTTACATTGCAAGGAAACGTGTGTTATTAGCATAGGGTCAGGAGGAGGCTGAAAGACTTATATCATAACTGTTATGTTGGCTAATTTGTTTGGAGATTATTTGTAGACTACACTGTCCCAGAAGGGGCAAGGACTTTAAGACTAGGAGTTTAAATTGTATGATTTAGCATAACGGCCTGGATACACCAGCTCTAAGCGTTCTTTACTATAATCGATCCTTGACACCATAGAAGGCCTTTTTTCTTCTAGAATTAACCTTTTAGTACTTGGAGACATTTCTCCAATTCGACTCCTCATCAACCCAGTTGAACCACATTGCAAGCAAGACTTGAATAATTGCCTTGAGACTAACACAGTTGTCATCAGAAGTGGGATTCAAGGTTCTGATACACTGTCCAACCCACATAGCAAACATGGCACAAACTATAGTTCAACCCAAGACTCCAATAAACAGGTCGCAGTTACTCCTTAGAAATGCACAGTAGGAGGAATGGACCACAACAATTGCTCTATAATAATTTTCTTTTCCCCTGAGGCATAGATCACAACATGTAGGTCTCTGTGGAGAAACTGTCACCATATTTTCAGGACTCACAAATATATGATACCAGGAAAGGAAAAGGCACTAGTAAAGACTGATCTACAGAGCTACTGTCCAACTGCTATGCTTACCTGAATCAAACAAACAGCAACACAACTTTCCCTAGTTGAAAACTCTTAAACTATCTCCTGCCAGGAATCCACTGGAGCTATCTGGCATTACTCCTCTACATTTTTCTTTGAATGCTCAGATGATCCAGGAACGGGGAGATGGTGGCCCAACTGCAGTATGACCTTCTGCCAAGCAAGGACAGAACCTTGAAGCAGGATCTTCAATACTATTGTTCTTCGAAGACAGGAACAACAGAGGACTGTGACTGTTACAAAGTAGGAAGGCAAGAAGACAGTAATCCAGACCTTGCTTGAAGTGCTGGTGCACCTACCAATGGTGATGACGGGTACCACATCCAATATATTTGCCCACAGACCAAACCTGAGAGCTGCAGAAGTATCACAGCTCAAGAGCACTGTGTTAATACACCAGCATCCTGTCAAATAGCTTCCTAAGATAGGAATCCCCAAGAAGGCGACCAAGGTTTATATGGAAGACCTATCGAGGGCAGAAGATCCACTGTTGACACCAAAAGAGGGTAAGAAAAGAGGAGTTCAATAACAAATTAGACCCAAGGCACTTACCCCTTAATGCAGCGACCTTGGAAAAGGAGGAGCGCTGCTGCTCCTGATAACCTTTGGAGAAGCTTCTTTTAACACAATTACAAAAGAAACATCTAAATACCATAAAAAGAAGGCAAAGGGCCACAACCAGGAGCTGGAAGAGGTAGCAGTGTCATGCCTCAACATTGGTAAAGATAACCATAGTCCAAGTCCCAAAGACACTTTGAAGAATACTTTGGAGCATGTAGACCTGCCAGGGCCAGAGAAATTAGAAGATATTGGCCCTCATTACGACCCAGGCGGTAAGTTACCGCCTGGGTCGTACCCTTACCACCATGGCGTAAACTACGTTTACGCCATGGTGGTTGGCGGATTTACCGCCCCATTCCAAGGTGAGTGGGGCGGTAAATCCCCATTTCCCATTTTACCCTTCCCCATTCCCATTTTCACCCCATAGGGCATAATGGGAATGGGGAAAGGTGATAATTACGGCACCGTAAATTACGGTGCCGTAATTATCGCCAAGGTCCCTTTGCGGCATGGATTTTAACGGCTGCAAAAAAGCAGCCGTTAAAAGCCATCCCGCAAAGGGAACCTTGTAATCAGGCGTTAAGGGTCGGCGCCGTTTACGGCGCCGTAAACCCCTTAACGCCTGAGTCAGAATGAGGGCCATTCTCTGGCAATACAAAAATATAGGGGTTTACCTCGGAGTCCTCAGATCATCAGAGGTGACCCAAAAGCCCCTCACTAATGTTGTTGTTGAAGTCTATGGTTCTCACGTGGTAGGGTGGATTTGCGCAAAGATGCTTCATGTGGAATGCCTGTAGTTTCAAAGGGAACTCAACTCCCAATAAAAAAGAGATTTCAAAGAAAACCTCACATGAAAAGGAAGCCCCTAAGAATTATTAGCCCTTCAACAACATCCTGCTACTCTTCTTGTCTTTTTGGTCTTGCAACTAGATAATGTCCACTCAGCAGTTGGGAGGAGCCAATGGAAGGCATCGAGTTCCAACTGACAAACTAGAACAAAATTCATTGCAAGAGAAGAATCAACCCTGAAAAAGTCAACATTAAATGGAAACAAAGAAGAGAGGAAAGGAATATCTTTAACCTTCTTTTATGTCCCTTCCATCAGCATAGGGAGCACATTCCTGACACTGGTACAGGAACACCATCAAGATATGCAGACACAGCTGAATTCTGGAAGAATGTATTCTAGCATCCAAACTCAAAGTGCATCCAAGGACAATGCAAACATATTTACACCATACTGGGAGTTTTCAATGGCAATCATGCTTAAATGCTGCACAGACCTTCTCCTGGGTATACACGTCCTTAGATCCCATCACTGGTAGAAGCATACCATCACACCCATGAACAGTAGGGTAAAAAAGAATCATGGAGATACAGGCCCCAAAACACTGTATAACCTCTCCCACTAGAAAATCAGTGGGAGACTTGAAACAAAGGGAAAGGAAGTGTGAGGTGATGTACAAACTCCTCATCTTATCCATGTATGGATGTCGAGATACTAGGCACTAGACTAGTCTGACAATTACCCAATGAGCCTCCCAGAGGAGGGCTGACGAAAGATCCCTTATGGTTGCTATTCCCTACAAGACAAGGCATACCTTTTCATCTAGAAGATCCTTAGGATGCATAATTCAGACCACTTAGCCATCAGACCATATGACAGAGAGCAGGAACAGCCCCAGAAAAGGAATCAGTAACCTCTAAGCAAGAAAGGAAGCATGAGTACTTTTCGTGATGAATCCGAGGATGTCACCTATTTTTCTCTAGAGGAACACCCTATTTTGGAGTACATTCCCAGTACACTACTGATTTTGTTGGTAACACACAAGAGAACGAGTATGTGGCGAAAGAACTGCACACCTACATTGGGGACCAATAACACCCAGGAACGCAATGTCAAACTAATGCAATAGATCCCACTCCTTCCCCTCTTTAAATCATTCTTATACCTGTTCAGATAGATCTGACATGTTTTATTGCCAATGTGCTTCATCTTGCTTACCAGACAATTATGAGAATCGAAAGACTTCTATATATCAGACATCTAGCTTTAAGGCTAGTACTGGGACAAGAAGGAGGACCGCAGTACAAGGTTTATGCCTGAGAAACAGAATGAGCTGTCTAGATTCCAGAGACCAGTGATTGTCCCCAAGCATTATGATTGTCCTTTGAGGGAGTTTCAAAGGTGTTCAGGTACAGCTGCAGCTGCAAGCTTGGAAGCGGAGATCGAGACAAGGGCTAGCCAGTGTGGAACCAAGCACGGAGGGGAACAAGGCGATAGAGGTCCCAGACCTCCAGGTCTTCTCACATTACTGCCCTGAGAGACCTCCAGGCTCCCAATTCACCTGTGAACGATCCTGAGGAATGGACACCTGGCTGAGAAAGAGCAGACACCAAACGAACGACTGCCAACCGCGATGTAGTACGGACAGCATCCAGAGCATCCAGGGAAGCAACAGAAGCCTGGAGAACACCCGTACTGACATGAAGAGAAGAAACAGGTGCACGGGTTGCTCAAGAACTGCACAAGGTGCAGGGGGGCACAGGACTGAGCCAATGAACCATGAACCGAGGGTCTGGGAACCTGAAGAAATCCCAAGAGTGGTTTCTTCTTGGCAGGACAGTGAACCAAGGGAATACAGTGCCACTGTGTGAGTTGAGGACCTCCACCTGCAAGAGAATGTCTGGGACCCTGAAAGAAGACAGAGAGAGTTATCCACTTGGCAGGAGAGTGAACAAAGGGGAGATAATGCCATTGTGCTTGTCGAGGATCCACACCTCACTGAGAGGGTCTGGTAGCCAGAAGTAACACAGAGACAACTGCCTAATTGGCAGGCAAGTACACCAAGGCAAAACAACAATATCATGCAAGTCATAAACGTGCACCCATATGAGAAGGCAAATCATAAAAGGATTGCATTTCTAATAAAAGAGATAACAAAAACATTATATAAGAATTTTGTATTTTGACAAGAGGAAGAATCAAGTCAACCATTTTCCTGGAAGTCTGGGCTCCACCCATACAAGAAACTAAAAGCAGGAAACCTATGACTCTGAGACTGATAAAAAAGGACCCCCACTTTTATAAAACCTTAAGGTGGCAGGATGCCAAGAGGATGTACAAGAGACAATCCTTCAATTACGAAACTGAGTCAAAGGAGGATTAGAAGTCTATGGAAAAGGAGCACCACCCTAGCCTTCGAACTTTGTATTTTGGAATATTACTTTTTTTATTACCTAAACACCAGCAAAGCTGAGAACTTTTCTGTTTGGCGAAAATACTCTGAGCACTTTAAACTTGGAGAAAAGACTTCCTTGCACATTTATCTTAGAGTATTAGTTGTAGGGATGGAAGTAGGATTTGTGGGCACAATAGTGATGAACTCTATAGTTTTGGACTGCCTGACAATTTCACGAGTTTATTTTGACATATGGAAAACCCTCCTAGACATAGCCACAGAGAGACCTTGTCCAACCCTTTTATTATTTAATAAAAGTCTTTACCCAAAACATACCACCTTTATGTCCAACTTTTGCTTCTGACTCATTACAGTTACCACTGCATTCAATAGACCCACCACTAAGGGTAAGGTCTCAAGAGATGAAAACGCTTGAGGCAGAGCAAAACTTACTCTAGGAATGGAGCCGCTCAGTTATGATGAAGTAGAAGACCCTCTGTGACACACAGCAGAGTTGGACACAAATCACAGTAGAAACTTCATTGCCCTGTTACAATTGTTAGCTGACAAAGGATATAAGGTAGACAGAGCAAAGTTGCTGTATTGCCAACGGGGGGTGTTGTATTTTGGTCAGTTGATTTCAGAGAATGGTAAAAAATTGACTCCTGAAGCAGCTGCAGCCGCGCGCGCTATCCCGCAGCCAGTGACGGTTAAAGATATGCAAAACTTCCTTGGCCTGTGTAATTATTGTAGAGCGGGGATATTTGATTATGAGACATACACTCGACCACTGCTGCAGGCCCTCAAAGTAGCACAACAGACAAAAAATACTATTATTTGGAGAGACAAGATGAGGTCTAGGTTTCAGGATCTAAAAGATGTTATCTGTGCTGCTCCCCTTCTAGCAACCCCTGACTACACTAAGGAGTTTTATCTATTTTCACACTCCAATAGCCAGATAATGACAGCAGTTTTGACACAACACAGTACTATAGGCCATACGCCTTTAGCATGCCATCGTGGCATGCTGGCCTCTGTTATGCAAGGACAGTTCCCTTGCAAACATGCATTGGCTACTGCCACCTTTGTTATTGAGAAGACAGCTACCATTGTTATGGGATGTTTGTTTACTTTCTACATTGAACATGCAGTATTTGCAATATTGGTGAGTTCCAAATACACATTGACCACAAAGGGCCTTTGCATATAAGGTAATTCTTTCAAGCCCATCGATTCACATTGTTGCAAAACAGAGAACCCTGCTACCTTTTTACCAGACCCCATTAATGACGATGACGAGGTTCATGACTGTCTCACTTTCAAGGGCCCTGAGGATGACATTCCTAAAGCAGTAGAAGACCCTCTGTGACACACAGCAGAGTTGGACACAAATCACAGTAGAAAACAGTTTTTTGTACTAGCCCAAACAGAGTTTTAGAAGGCTTTGAAGAACTGCACACCCTTGCATTGTTCTCTGGTAGTCATTCTGCAGGCAGGAGAGTCAGTGGGAATCTGCAAACCTCTTCCAGGCAAGGATATGAATCTTTAAATGGGCTGAATGCTATCAACATCGTTCAAGTTTCACATATATGAATTATCAGTTGTATGCAAAATGATCGCTTTTTATTTTGGTTGAACAATTATTTTCCCAACTAGTTTTGCTTATTTTTTTATAGAAAGTGGGAGGAGAACCCCTGTGCTTCTCTCAGGTTTATAAAGTGTAGAGAAATCAGAAGCGGTGGGGGATATCAGTGCAAGCAGAGGTGCAGAAGAGGTGAGACTGACAGAGATCCTACCTGCGAAGGAATAGGTGTAACATAGGAAAGACCTAAAGATCACAGCGACCTAGATGGAGGTGGCCTGGAGAGAGGTGTGGGGAACCATCAAGAATTGGCAATCCGGACAAGGCGGTCTTACTTAAAGGTACACCTCTGAATTGACCAGACCCTAGGGGAATTGGTAGGCAACATCTTGACCTCTGGCAGGGAGGTGACATTATATAAACTGCCTGGTCAGGACCCTGAGTGTATAGTAGAGAATTATCCATTGCATTTTTTATAAATCATGAAGAAAAGGTCCAGAAGGTACCTGCTGCAACTTCTGTGAAAGTCAAGGTCCAAGAGGTATTGGCTCCGAAGTTTGAAGATAAGGTCCAGGAGGATCCAGTTGTAAACCCTGAATCTAAGGTTTAGGAGAGAAGTGTAAAGCTTGAAAGCTAAGGTCTAAGAGGGACCATTTGTAAAGCTGAAAGCCCAACATCCAGGAAGGATAAATTGGAAAGCTAGAAAGCTAAGGCACAGAGGGGACCAATTGTAAAGCTTGAAATCCAAGGTCTAAGATGGACAATTTGTAAAGCAGAAAGCCCAACACCTGGGAAGGATCCGCTGGAAAGCTGGAAAGCTAAGGCGCAGGAGAGACCAGTTGTAAAGTTGGAAAACCAAGGTACAGGAGCGACCTGATGTGAAGCCTGAAGCCAAGGTCAAAGAGAGGCCTTATATAAAGCCCCACCTTAAGATCCAGGAGTGACCATTGTGATGTCTGGAAAAAATTTCCAGCAGGTGCCACTTGTATAGCCTGAAGCGAAGGTCCAGGAGTGACACATTGAAAAGCTTGAAAACCAAGGTCCAGGAATAACAAGCTATATATAGCCCTACAGTTATGTCTTGAGCTAAAGTGCAGGAGTTCACCAGTTGTAAATCTTGAAAACCAAGATATAAGAGGGACCACTTGTAAAGCTGGAAGGCCAGAGACCAGGAGGGACCAGCTGGAAAGCCAAGGTCCAGGAGTGATCTTCTGTGAATCCTGGATCTTAGGTAGCGGAGAGACCTGCTGTAAAACCCCAACCCAACAACCAAGTGGGCCCATTTGTGAAGACTAATGAAAGGTCCAGGAGGTGCCAGCTGTAAAGGCTGAAGCCACGGTCCAGGAAGGATGAGTTATAAAGCTGACAGCTAAGATCCTGCATGGCTCTGTGGTAAGGTCTTATGAAAGTGTCCAGTGAGGGCCTGCCATGAAGACCTAAGAAAGATATGATCTAGAGAAGATTGACTGCATCTCCTAAGTGGTCAAAATTGAGAGGGAAACATTTGTGACCCTTACAAAGCTAGAGGGAAAGGAAGCTGAGTGAGTGTGTGTGAAGGTCTACAAAGCATCCAGTAAGAATAAACCTTCCTGGCAGTTTCCTGTGGTTTCAAACCATGCTACAATATTGTGCAATATACCCATTGAGGCAACCCATTTTACTGTGGTGGACCTGAAGAATGCCTTTTTCTCAGTTCATTTACACCCAGACTCTCATTACTTCACAGGGTTAACGTTTGTCGAGAGCCAATTCCAACATTATAGACTTCCTCCAGGGTACCGTGAGTCCCCACGCATTTTCAGTAGGGTTCCACATGAAGAGTTAGGAAATATTCACATTCTCAGTACCAATATCCAATACTTGGATGACCTATTGGTGTATAGTAGTACTGAACAACAGTGTAGGGAGAACTTCATTGCCCTGTTACAATTGTTAGCTGACAAAGGATATAAGGTAGACAGAGCAAAGTTGCTGTATTGCCAACGGGGTGTGTTGTATTTTGGTCAGTTGATTTCAGTGAATGGTAAAAAATTGACTCCTGAATGAGCAGCAGCCGCGCGCGCTATCCCGCAGCCAGTGACGGTTAAAGATATGCAAAACTTCCTTGGCCTGTGTAATTATTGTAGAGCGGGGATATTTGATTATGAGACATACACTCGACCACTGCTGCAGGCCCTCAAAGTAGCACAACAGACAAAAAATACTATTATTTGGAGAGACAAGATGAGGTCTAGGTTTCAGGATCTAAAAGATGTTATCTGTGCTGCTCCCCTTCTAGCAACCCCTGACTACACTAAGGAGTTTTATCTATTTTCACACTCCAATAGCCAGATAATGACAGCAGTTTTGACACAACACAGTACTATAGGCCATAAGCCTTTAGCATGCTATCGTGGCATGCTGGCCTCTGTTATGCAAGGACAGTTCCCTTGCGAATATGCATTGGCTACTGCCACCTTTGTTATTGAGAAGACAGCTACCATTGTTATGGGATGTTTGTTTACTTTCTACATTGAACATGCAGTATTTGCGATATTGGTGAGTTCCAAATACACATTGACCACAAAGGGCCTTTGCATATAAGGTAATTCTTTCAAGCCCATCGATTCACATTGTTGCAAAACAGAGAACCCTGCTACCTTTTTACCAGACCCCATTAATGACGAAGACGAAGTGCATGACTGTCTCACTTTCAAGGGCCCTGAGGATGACATTCCTAAAGCATGTGGCTATCCCCTTAGATGACGGAGAGGTATTCTTTGATGACGGGTCGTAAATCTTCGACCAGGAGACAGGTCAGCAACATACCGGTACAACAGTGGTTTGACTGATTGAAGGAGCGAATGAGGTTGTTATGCAGTGAAGATTACCAGGCCATTATTCAGCACAATCAGCAGAATTGATTGCCCTTATTGAAGCAGTTAAGGCAGCACAAAGGTGTCAGGTAACAATATATTCTGACTCGACTTTCTGTTCGTTCAGGGTTGTCGAGATGGATGAGGAGAGGAATTCGTAGGGCAGGTGGGTTCCCTGTGCAGCATGTAGCTCTTTTGGATCAATTGATTCATGCCCTTTCACAACCCACACTTGCCGCAGTCGTCAAGTGTGATGCCCATACAAGTGGCAGAGATTTTGAATTTCTCTGGAATGAAGCAGCAGACACAGCAGAAAAACTGGCAGCCTATTTGCCAGTATCAGACATTCCATAGCATCCAGAACTTGTTAATATGAAATTGCAATTACAGGTTCCATATACTGCATTGCCCGTCACATAGATAATTGAAATACAGGGCCATGCAGGGCAAAGTGAGAAGTTGCTATGGCAGAGAAGGGGTGAGTGCAATTTCCAACTGATTTGGTGTGGAGACAGACTAGTACTGGGAAGGTAGTGATGCCCCAAGAACTGGCTTTAGTGGCTTTTAATCAAATGCACTACCCAGCCTATATGTCCAAATAACACATTGCTGCCGATATACAAGAAGATTGGTATGCGCAACAATCAGGAATTACGTTCCATGTTTACATCCAGTTGTATTGTCTGCCAAGCATACAGTACTCGGCAAACGTTGAAAACTTTGAGATGCACATGATCTCCATATAGATTTTGCAGATTAGGTAGAAAGATGTAATACTTTTAATTATCTCATGGTTATGGTGTCCCCTTTCTCCCGTTGGATTGAGGCTAGTCCATGTGCACATCCTGATGTCAAATCAGCCGCCAAGGGTTTTGCTGAGAGAAGTGTTCCCCAAATGGGGTGTATGTGAAACGCTTAAAAGGGACAATGGCACTCACTTCTTTAATGAGCTGTTTAAAGAGATTGCAGCTCTGTTAGGAATAAATCATAAAATGTGCACTATTTATCACCCCCAAGTCAACGGCTTTGTGGAAAGGATCCCGATTTTTTAAAAACAAAGCTTTCCAAGTTCTGTGTGACATTAAAGAGAAATCTGGGTCTATTGCCTCCCCATGGTCCTGTTTTGTTTGAGGACTTAGTCCTGTAAGGATTATAACCTCTCCCTGCTTTAAATAGTAATGGGAAGACGCATTCACATGCCATTGTCGCCTGTGCATAGTGCGTCTGATGCTCACAGGGCTCCTTTAATTTTGGGGGATGAATTCCATTGGTACTTGACTGAGTTAACAACATGTATAAAATACCTTTCTCAACAGATTGCTCCATGTCGAACTGAAGAAGGCGAAAACAGAGCTGTACCCGAATCTGAACGCTCGCCACCATTACAACTGTTTCCTGGGGAATCAGGTTTATGTGAAAAACGTTGTCTGTAGGTGGAGTGAGCTGTTCTACAATGGACCTTACTTGGAAGTGTTTTCTACTCTGCTTGCAGTCAAAGTGAAGGAATTACGGTATTCAGGGAACCTGTCTGATGTTAGGCAGGCACCACAAACATTGCTTCCCACAATAAGTATTTTATCTGAGTATTTTTAAATTCTGTTTTTTTTTTCTTTTGGTGAACATGTTTACAGCATTTTTGAAGATTTTTCATTTTTGTTACCCTTTTTAAAAATCTTTTTTTTTGTATACATATTTATATTGTTTTTATTTGTAACAAATGTCTAATGAACGTGTCAAATGTTTATTTATGAGTTTTACTGGTACTGGGATTTTGCTTTTTATATCTTTTTGTAGTAGAATATGTTTTGCTCTCATGTGTGGATTTTTCTTTGGTTTACTTTTGTATTTGTCTACTGAGATTATTTGCTTAGGTCATATAAAGGGGGTGGCTGTGTAACATAAGGGATGTGAAAACAGTGAATCTTTGATACTACTACACCAATTGATGATTGTATGACTACAGCAGTGATTTTTAAAAGAATGAAATACAAGACACAGTAATATGGCACTTGAGGTTGCGGCATAAGCAGGGACTAGATGAGGAAAACAAGTACGACAAGTACAAAAGTGTGCTTTTTGATCTAATGTCTGATGTGGAGCATCCTTAATTGAGTAATATGTGGTACTGTTGAACTTAGTAGGGAAACAGAGGTATAACGGTAGTTGTTAGGTCTGCTACCTCAACCCCCACGCTTCAGGAGTGTCGAAAATGTTAGTACCCCAGGAAATATTGCCCTTAGAAGCCCAGTGTTTGGTTAATTTAGCACTCTGTTGGCTCCGTTGGCTCTGCAGTGTGTTCCAGGGGCACAAAGTACAAGTTGTACTTATGGACAAAGATGGGGAAAAATGTGCCATGGATGTTAGTACACCTCAATGCAAACCACAACCCATGTTAAAGTTAGACTGATTGTTGTTTGTGTCGAACAGATGGGAGAAAACAGGGTTGAGCTGTGTAGCAGGGGGGTTGTCAGGGTTCAAAGAAGAAGTAATATGGAACATCAATAAGAACTCTTTCATAATATGGACTGCATACATATAAAAACTGACATGGATTGAAGGAAGTGAAACTCCAGTAAAAGTTTAACAAGCTGAAGAATATAATTTTTTTTTCGAGGGCATGGGAC
This sequence comes from Ambystoma mexicanum, assembly GCF_040938575.1. NCBI lineage: Eukaryota > Metazoa > Chordata > Amphibia > Caudata > Ambystomatidae > Ambystoma > Ambystoma mexicanum. The sequence continues at coordinate 757,280,585 of NC_090927.1, read as the reverse complement.
TGTTGCTGCGGGCACTAATACTAAGTGCAATAAGACAATGTTCATTCCAGATCCTGCAAAAGGAAGAGTGGCGCTGATGAATATGTACCAGGATGTGCAGTCAACAGGCATACCTGTATCGTCCTCCTTCCTGGCATGTGTACGCTAACAGCATTTCACTCACCTACCCTTGTGGTGTCTGAAGCTCATCTGACTGTAACGGTGGTCGGTCAAAAGGCCGAAAAAAAAATCTCGAATAACAAAAATCTCGAAAAAAAAGGGCGAAAAAAAAATATCGAATTTTTTTTTATTTTCTATATATGTATTTTTTGGGTCAGGTAAGTAAAACAAAGGATTAAAATAAAAAAAAAATAGAAAAAAGGGGGTTAGGGGGGAACCCCCCATTTCGAAAAAAAAACGTCATAAAAAAAAATGCGATATTTTTTTTTTCGACCTTTTTTTTCGAGATTTATTTTTTGAGATTTATAAGTTCGGTATTATGACTATAAACCGACTGTAACATCCAAGCATGATGTATCGCAATCCATCCGAGCTTTGATCTAACCCCCACGGAACGAGGAAGAAGAAACAGTCATTGAAGTTGCAAAGGAAGAGGTCGAATTATTTGTCAGAAGTTTAATTTAAGCTGCTTAAAGCAATTCCAAAAAAATCTGATGTACACCAAGACAGAGGTGTTCTTTGCATCTCTCCTGAAACCAGGGGTCCAGGGTGCAGCCAATGCAAAATGGCTGCAGACCGTTTGATAGGAAGTGATCCATTTGGCAAATGATACCGAACAAGGTCTAAATGCTATCAAAAGCGATTTGAGGGTGGTAAGGTTGATAAAACTCCAAAACGGTATGTCCTGGACCTTCTGACGGCGATGGAAGGGGGCATATGCAAGAAGATAAGGTTGTCCCGCTGCACGTACGCCCCACAAAATTACACAGAGAAAGGTTCCCTGAGGCACATTACAGGGGCCTGGCACAAGTTAAAGACTTTTTAACACATTCAAATCTTCAGTCTTTATCATTTCTTGTGACTTATATTGGCACAAAATGTGGCCCTAATCTAACTTGCCCTTCAACCATTCCAAACTATGCCCTTGTGAATTACTAGCCCTAGCTTGCGCTGGTTGCTCCGCTTATCTAGGGTTAGGGGATAGTCAAGAAGGAACTTGCCCTATTGCTAACCTTCTAACACACTGAAAAAGAACAGTCTTCAAATAATTTATAGGCGCATGCCATGACCATCTGTGCATGCGTCACCTGCCTTGCAAATGAAAAGCTTTTTATGTTTTATTAGTTATCTTTGTTCTGCAGAAATAATAAAAGATAAGTTTACAAAAAGCGGTCTTTTTTTATAAAATATGGGGTATTATTTCCCTTAGTTTAGATGAAACTGCTCAGTTTGTATCCCTATTTGTACAACATCTAGCCCCAAAATCACAGTATACCACACCACATAGTCGTGCTCCTGCACACTGTGGGTGGGGATATAAGATCTACTTTCACTGACTATTCATATATATGCTGTTTGAGTAAACAGAATCACATTACACGTGGTCCTTTATTTCTAAATGAGTGACACTGGAAAAATATGTAAAAGCAGTTACACAGATGCCATTGTACCTTAGTAAAGGATTAATCATCATTCTAGGTACTATGGAATGCCATTAATTGGGGCATCCAGCAAGAAGAGATAAAACGAAATACAACACACCCTCCAAAGGACGACTTTGTCTCGTGAGAATCTCATAAAAAGAGCAGGGTAAGCAGCTCTAACCCATATCTTCTCGCTTGATGTATGTGCCTTAGTTTTGTGGCCACCCCGTTGATATAGAGATATAACACAGACATGTATCTCTTATCACCCCCCGTACCCCAATATCGCTCCTTCACAGGTGGGGTACCTTCAATATAGCAGATCTCTACAGCTGAAAAGGATATAAGCAGCACCAAGAACAGTGCTGCCAAATAGCCCTGAAGAAAGTGGCGCAATTATTTCAGTCCACTGAAACCGGTAGGCTCTGTCCGGTCTTTTCAAAAGTGTACCAATGATATGGTGAAAAAAACATACATAGATCCTTCCACTAAACACAGGAAGGAATCAGATTGAACCACAGTCTGAGCACAAAGAAAGTAAAAACAGGTTATGGATTTCATGGGGTTGTACTAATATTGACAGAGAACCTGCTCAGCCGTGTGTCCCTTATTACAAATAGGGGTACAAACTGAACCGTTTCATCTAAAATAAGGTAAATAATACTCTGTATTTTATAAAAAAAGACCACTTTTTGTAAACTAATCGGTCAATCTTTTGTTCTTTCTGCCGAACAAAGATAACTAATAAAACATATAAACCTTTTCATTTGCAAGGCAGACGATGCTTGCACAGATGGTCATGGCATGCGCGTATTAATTATTTGAACAAAGAGACTGTTCTTTTTGAGTATGTTGGAAGGTTAGCGATAGGGTAAGTTCCTTTTTGACTATCCCATAACCCTAGATAAGCGGAGCAACCAGCGTAAACTAGGGCTAGTAATTCACAAGGGCATAGTTTAGCATGGTTGAAGGGCAAGTTAGATTAGGGCCACATTTGGTGCCAATATAAGTCACGAGAAATGATAAAGACTGAAAATTTGAATGTGTTAAAATATTGACTAGGGAGGTCTTCAGGCCGATACCCCAAACAGTCCCAAACGTGTATTTTTGGTCACCAGTTAAAGACTGGCATGGAAGGAAAAGTGGGAGTGCAAGCTGAAGATTGCTTTGACACATTGTTTTCATGGGCGCCATCTTGGCTTCAGCAGTGGTAAAGATATTGGTTCAGAATGTGATACACCTGTTGGTGTTTTTCTGTCCATGCCAGATGATGCTTTGATGCTGTGCAAAGACTATTTCAAACAGTGCAATGATGATGGTCACCATTTGGGTGGGAGTAGCTCTCCTAGGTACAAATGATGGACAGGGTCAGACAGAAGACGCAAATAAACCACGTATGATTACAATTTGAGAGACCCATTTACCCCTTGGGCACACTGACCTCTCCCCTACCAGATCCAGAAAATTAAACTGAGCCCAGGGTTGATTTAGCAGAGGATGGGGACTGTGAGAAACGTTAGGCATCCTTTGATTCAGGGGGCCAGGGGAGGGGCATTGATCTTGGATCCCAGCCCCGGGGGGCGGACGAGCGAGGGAGGATCACCTGGGCAGGGGGTCCTTGGAGACTGCCAGAGGAGCGTCCTTGGACGAGACGTGGTATCCCACTTTTTCTGAGACATCCCTACCCGATATCCCAGCAATCTTTATGGGATATTGCCACCAAAATCCCATCTCCTCAGTACTTTCCCTAACGGAAAGATGGAAAGAACCAAAGGAAAACAAAGTACTTGAGGCTTTCATGGGTTGTACCGACTCGACCTCCCTTACGCACAGTGAGTTTCCTTTACCAGAATCCAATCACCCCAACACCTCTGGTAAAGCTTTTAAGAGCCCTAATCCCGTCACACTAGGAAACTACCCCTCTCAGAATCCCATTGTTTCTGTTGTCTACCCGAATACTCCTGGTAATTGTTTTCCATATCCAACTTTTTATTTTTTCCAAACTCTCGATCTGCATCTACAAAATACTACTGTTGCCATAATCCCCCCTGTCTAGTTCATAAACCCTATGGAAAGCTACTCTCCCTCCCCCGTTCTGACACAAACACCTTCTTACACTATGAAGAACAACAGACTAACACAAAAACTGTTTGTCAGACATGTCCCAACCCAAGGGTCAGGCAAAATCAGGCAACTGACCAGAATCACACACACCTGACAGCCCTTTCCTTTCCCCACATGGATAAAAGGTGGAGCCAGAGAGCACAATACAAGCAAGGCAGATTGCACAACGACTCAGCTATCCAAGTATGGCAGTTCAAGAGGAGGAGAAAGGTGGGGAGAACCGAAAGGGTGACGAAGACAGAAGCAACCTTGCCCTTTTCGACCCAAGCCCACGAAGCCTCAGTGGAAAGGAACATAAGACCGCAAACAATAGCCAGCGTGTGTTGCAGCAGATGTCAATGGTACACAGGGAAACTGGAGGGAAAACCCTATGTATTGGGAAGGTCAGGTTAAGGGCATCGAAAATGCTGTTATACAAACAAGGAACTGACCTCATCCCATCAAAAATATTTATCTTATTACACACACTGTTTTTTCCGTGTGGTGCTCTACGAACAGAAGGCTTAAGACTAATTTGCCTATGAAACAATGAATGTTGAACCCAAATACTCTGGATATCTAATTAATTTGATATCTCAGGCTACCCCGAAGCATCGAGTGTTGCTGCCTTGGAGCAAAAGACAATATATAAAGAAAATTACTGTGATAGCTTAGTGGCTATTTATTAATTGCACAGTTGTTGTCTAGCAAATAGACATGGTCTCACAAAGGAGCATTTACAAAAAATGGTACTTTCATAAACAGAAACCATGATCATTAAAGTGCACAGTGAATTGCATCCAATAGTATGGAACATACACTCTGGTATTTGGCAAGAAATAAACATTTTCAAACAAAAACCATCCACAAGGTGTGTAGCTGGATACACAGTCTATATAATGAGTTAAAAAGACAAAGTGAAGAGAAGAAAACAACAAAAAGCAAAACCCCAACACGTCCTGGTTGTGTGTGATAGGGCAAAGCAACCAAATGCGACCCCCACCAGAGTCTGATGTATTAGTGGCCACAGCCAAAGAACCAAATGTCAAGTCCTAGGGTTTGGAGCCCAGGGCATGCGTGGTTCCAAACCAATGCCAGAGGTCAGGTCCTCCTGGTAACTTGGAGGATCAGCTGATGGGAGTTTATCAAGAGACCAATCCTAGGTCAATGGTACACAGGGCTGTCCTCTGCTGATAAACAAGCCAGGGAGAGATGCTTGCCACTGTGGTACTGTCCTTGATTCCAGAGATAAGAGAAGCCAAGCGGTTCATCACAGCCGGTGAGTTGAAGGGAGAGCAATAAGAAATCAAACTGTGTTGAACTTAAGTAGCAAATGGCTAATTGAAGAAAAGTACAAAGAACTGTTAATACGAGGGGGAAAACCAGCTGCAGAGGAGTCCGGCACCACGTGGGTGCTCACTCAAGAAACTCTGGGCGATTACCCTATTGTTGAAACTACTGTTACCAGAAGGCCTTGAGAATGGGACGAGAAAAGGGTCAAAGTGGTCGTAGAGGGATATAGCAAAACCTTCTGTACAGACAAAAGTCTTTGACCAGCAGAAAAGTGTGAAGCTAAGGGAAGTGAATCCTGCATCATAAGAAAGCAGAAGAAATTGTGTGTAATTGGCAAGAGTGAACCCGACAGAGGGATTCCGATGCAAAGGGGTGACCTGTAAAGTCCTGAGGAACATTGTGTTGACACGAGTGACCCCGACAGAGGGATGGCCACAGTGACTGTTTAAAAAGACATTACAACACGTGAATGCAAGGAAAGCCATAGTGAACCCGACGGAGGGAGGCTAACATCCGAGAGGAGTTTGAGCCCTGAAGAGGGGGATCCAGGGGTGAAAAGTCAGCACTCCATTGACAAGTGAATGCAACCGAGAAATCTTTTTGAATACTAGCCAGAGTGAACTCAACGGAGGAAGGCTGATATTCGAGAGGGGTCTGAACCCAGAAGAGGGGGACACAGGGGTGAATAAACATCACCCCAAGTACAATCTAAAAGGAACTTCTTTTTGTTATTTTGAATCTATCAGGCCCTCGGAAGCAAGAGAGTTATCCACCGAAGGTCCTGATATCGCTAGGAACTCTTTGTGGATCTAAACCCGGAAGAGGGGGATCCAGGGATGAAAAGGCATCACCCAACATGCATACAGAAAGGAACGTTTGTTTTTTATTTTGAATGCTTCAGGTCCTCAGAGGCCAGAGACTTTTTTTTTAGCAAAGAGACTTAACCAAGAAAGGTCCTGATTTCTGAGAACTGTTGTCTCGTGATGGGGAAGCTCGAGTGTGTTCTGTGCTCAGGATTCCCGCCTTGTCCTGTGCTAAAAAAGGTCGGGAGGGGAGACTCCCAGCTACCACATCCTGACTTATCATTTGTGAACACTTCTTTCTTTATTGTGAATCCTATCCCATACCCTTTTTGTATCTAGTAGTAGGGTTAGGCAATAGTTTCTTTTTAAGTATAGGCCCTTTTTAATTTGGTAGTCGTAGCTTGGTCCAATCTTAGCTTTAGGTTTAGATTATGCGTTTTTCCAACCTGCATATCCAGTTCAATAACCATTCTCGAACTGTGGTCAGTTGAGTCTGTCTTTACTTTTGCAATCATGAGTTCCTTACAGGACTGTATATATCTCACGTGTATTCCAGGTAAATATGCTTGGGAAGGGCACAGTTTGCATCATGTGTGCAGGGCATGGGTCCCTAAGGATAAAGTGGATAGAGAGAGAGAAAGGGAAAAATGTGCTAATGGAGGATTAACTGAAGGGGGAATGTTGGGATGCACGATCAAATCACAGCCCCTCCCAAACAATTTAGATTGCAGAAAATATATTAAAATGTTGGGAACGTGTAGAGGGTGGTGTAGGATGAAGGGGGAATCTTATGGGTGGAGCTGATTGGCGGGAAACATATGTATTGGGGAAACTATTATAAGGAAAACTAATAATTTGCCTTGCAAAAGTGTTATGCTATATATACTGCATGTGCGTGATATCTATAACATAGAACTAACAGTGTATCTAAGAGCAGGCATGAATCCTCGCAAGCTGTGTTGGAAACACTGAACAACAAGGCACCTTCTCTTGCTTGATTATTACATTCCAATCTCCAGGCATGGCAGGGACCATGCACGTACGCACACATACAAATGTATCCAGGTAGAACTTTGTACTATTAGGTAGAAATACGAACAGCCAAATGGTAGAAGGGCTGCAGTCCAATACGAAGGCCAAACTCATGATAGCCCGAGCAGAGGTCCTAAGCTGCCAAAACACAAGTTAAGATTTAGGACACCAGTGCCCCCCGGAATAATGGTCATTCCATTTGAACTACCAGATGGCCAGAATGAGACACTTAAATCCTTCATTAATTTAATGCATTAGTGGGACATGTAGGGATTCCAGGCCTACCCCTTGGGATGAGTAGTTGAGAAAGGGAAGAGTGGAGAACAACAAGGTCCATGATTTGTACCAGGGAGAGCAAAGGGTGATGCCAATGTTTATAAGATTGCAGCAGGGAAGCATGATGGGGGCGCCTGTGTCACTGGGATGAGGAAAGAGTTGCTTTTTTTGCAAGGACCAGGCTAACCTCAAAATTATCTGCCAAGTTCATGTTGATGACCAGGTGAACATCACATGGTTAGGTTTCAAGACAGGGTAGTGCATTTTAAAGTCCAACCAATCACTTTGCAGTACCTTGAGGTGAAGAGGCCATTACCCACATGTGAAGAAGATGGAAGAGAAGATGATACAACCAATAGAATAGGGGTCTATATATTAATATTTGCATGGAAATAGGTGGTAGCCAATGAGGGAAGGGGATGAAAACTGTATATAGGATATGTCATGAATGACGATTTCCATGCTTTTAATGTGATGTTCGCTTTGATGAAGACAGAGAACTCTGCACCAGTTGACTTTTAATAACCTGTCGCCCTTTTCCTTTTTGTATACAAAATAAAGCTCTTATTCTTCTCAAAAAGGGTGCACCAAGCCTTTTTCCTTAACAGGTTGTTTTTCTAGGCCTGGTTGTTGTGGAGTTACCCTACAGTGCATGCGTCTGCTCTAGTGGTAGAGGATTTCACAATTAGGGTGTAACTGTGGAAAAAGACCTGCCAACATTTCTGTCCTAAAATGAGAAGTGACAAGAAAGGTAGTGGTGGAAAAAACCAATAGAAAATGTGCACCATTGTGAAACAAAGCTCTATTCACAAAGCAGTGTGAATAGACGCCTCCTCAGACGCCTTGAACGACGATGCCTAAAACATCGTTTTCCTACTAACCAATCCACCTACTTCTCATACCACACCCTCTATGATAACTGACTCAATTCCACCAAACGTGTCTACTTCTCTGACCTTCTCCACTCTCAATCCTCTCACTCTCGCTGAATCTTCCAAACCCTGATTCGCTTGCTCTCTCCCCCTACCCTGGACCATTCTATTGCCTCTCCTCTCTGCCACTGATCTGGCAAACTTCTTTTCTTCCAAGGTCCACACACTACGTCACAACATTCTCTGCTCCCTTTCCTATTCTCCCCTTCACCTCATCCTACTACTCGATCCACTACTATGTCCTCCTTCACTCCTGTCACTCAATGAGAGGTTTCCCTCCTCCTGTCGAAAACTCACCCTACCGCTGCCCCATCCGACCCCCTTCCTACCTCTCTTATTCCCAAAATGTACCCCCTCCTCATACCCTACCTTACCTCCTTCTTCATCACCTGTCTTGCTACCTCTACCTTCCCCTCTTCCTTCAAACATGCAACTATCAACCCAATCCTGAAAAAGCCCTCAGCCAACCCCCATCTGGCTACTAACTTTTGTCCCATCTCTTTCTTACCCTTCCTGTCCAACCTCTTAATCCTCCCCACTACCCAATCTGGATTTCACGCTAACCACTCCACTAAAACTGCTCTCACCTCTGTTCTGAACTCCCTCCTCTCTGCTCGTTACTCTAAACACTCATCTATTCTCATTCTTCTTGACCTCTCAGCAGCCTTTGACACTGGTGATCACTCTCTACTTCTTGATTCCCTCTCCTCCTTCGACCTCACAGACTCTGTCCTTAATTGGTTCACCTCCTACCAATCCCATCGCACCTTTTTGGTTTCTTGGGGTGGCAACACTTCCACCACCCATTATCTAAACTATGGTGTCCCACAAGGATTCGTAGTTGGCCCTTTTCTCTTCTCACTCTATAGCTCTCTACTTGCTCCTATTATTTCTTCCTTTGGCATCTCCCATCCCTTCTACGCCGAAGACACCTAGCTTTTCCTATCCTTTTCTTCCTTTACCCCTAACATCCAACTCAAGCTCACCTCCTGCCTCTCTGCTATTAAATCCTGGATGTCCTCCCATTTTCTTACCCTAAATACTGACAAAACTGAAGTCTTATTCTTTCCTGCTAATACCCTCCCTCCCCTCCACCCCCTCCCCACCTCCTTCCATCCTCTTTCCTCCTTCCCACCTACCCATCTCCCCTCATGCCCACAATCTTGGCCTACACTTTCACTCTAACCTCTCCTTCACTCACCACATCCCTTCTACCTCCCATGCCTGTCGCTTGCATCTCTATAATATTCGTAAAATCCGACTCTTCCTCACCTTTCATGCAGCTAAACTCCTAATCTCTTCCTTAATCTTCTCTAGAGTTTTCTATTGCTCTGCTCTCCTCTTCGGTCTCCCCTCCTCACACCTAACCCCCCTTAAATCCATCTACCGTTCTGCCATTCACCCCATCTGCCTTCTCTCTCCTTATGATTCCATCTCCCCCTCACTCTCCTCTCTAGGCCGGCTCTCTTTTCATTCCCAACTCAAGTTCAACTTCCTTTGTTTTGTCTTTAAATCTCTCTATGGCCTTGCTCCACCCTACCTGTCCTCCTTCCTCCCCTTCTACTCTCCTTCTCGCCCACTTCGCTCCACTGATCATTTCCTACTCACTGTACCTCCACCACTCTGCACTCCTTCCCGTTTCTGTTCTTTCCAACTTCTCGCCCATCTTCACTCGAACCGTCTCCCTCTCTCTATCCGCTCCACCACCTCTTACTCCTCCTTCCGCACTTCCTTAAAATCTTACCTCCTACAATCTCCAACCTGATACCTCTCCACTGTTCTCTCTCATAACTAACTTGTTCTGATCATGTTCACTTCCATTTCTCATGATAAATTGTTCTGTATATTGTTATCAGTTCTTTGATTCATGACTCGTTTGTATTGCTTGTTTTGAACTCATTGTTGCTTATGTAAAGAGCTTTGGCTTAAAGCGCTATATAAAATTGAATAAATGCAAAATACAAATACAAATAGTCATTGAAACACTGATCATGTGACATGCAATGGTCGCTTAGCTAGTGAGATATAGTCCCTATGGAGCAGGTAGCGGGCCACAGAGTACAGATCCCATTATAAATGATGGATCACATATAGGGTAGGCCTAGGAGAACTTGTTTGTTTTGTATACTGCACACGTGCAAGGCCATAGCCGACTACATTCTCACAGAAAAGGACATCTTTTAATTAATCTTTTTTTTTTTTTACAACAACTGAGATCTCTGGCAAACTTGTTAACCTGTAATCCACCTAGTTTAAGGGTTTGGGAATGTCTCCTAATTGTAGCAGGGATACGTGAGAGGGCTGAAGCTTTCTGAGAGCGCCAGCAAGAAGAGATCTTACTTGCTAGAATACATCTGCAGGTAGTGTATGCACATTCAGGTTCAATGTACTGTGTGGAATGATGTGCCCAATTAGGGATTTCAGAGTTAAGCAAGAAAATGTGTTGCATGGTGTCGGCATAGTTGTAAACTCCTATGCTGAAGGAACAAATGAGCTTGTTCTGTAGAGTTATGAAATGCTTGAAATCTTGGAACAGCTTCATCTAAGGTGAGGAGCCCTCAGTGACTCCACAGTCACATGGCAACAATGAGATTTCAAATGTAGGTATGTAACTCCTCTGTTATTTACACTCAACAAAGAACTTCACCCATTCCATTGCTCTGTCCCAAGCCATGATTTTCTGGAGGCAAGATAGTACGATACCATGACTGTTGGCATTGATGGCCCCCAATATGTCTAAAACAATTAAGGCCCTGCCACCACCAGCTGCTATCTCTTACCTCAGGTTATTCCAAATTCAAGTGACCAGAACCTCTACCTGTGTATCTGGTAAAGTTGCACTTGAACTGGTCCACAATATGATTCTTTTCAATGAAACTCTCCAACTGGTCAGAGACAGTACTCGCAAGCAATTTCAGAGATAATGGAATATTGGTTAAAAAGTGCACACTTTTTTGGATGCTCCTGCAACTACCTCATCAATTGTGTGATATAGTCAGGCTTGAAGGTGATTGGAATAATCGCATACTCCATTAGGGCATTCAGGATTACTCAAAATATACTTACTGGTTTGCACTTTAAATCTTCAAAAAGACTGTCAGAGTGCAAACCTTAGCTGTGGAGACGGAGCACCTGCAGGCAGCTATCAGAGTAGAGAATTGTCCCTCAGAGAAAACCAGGTAGTAACATGCATTGATATTGAATTGAGACCTATATGTGCCACCAGATGCAGCATGGGCTAAAGTCATCTTTCTTCTTTTGTTAATATCTAGATACATCTTTTTGAATTTATGTATACAGTATTGTATTATTCTATCACATACATATTGTGAGGGAGTAATGTCACACCTCAAGAAGTGAGGGCTGATCACATGTAAAACGAAGAGCCTGATTCACAGAAGCGTTTTATAATTGCGCATTCCTGTTAGAAAACGCTCTGTGAATCAGGCCCTAAGTATGCTACAAAAGTGAATTAATGGCACCACCGCTTTTCTCCCTCTTGTACCTGGTCCATAAAGGCACAGTTATCCATACTGTGGTATTTATACGTATATATTTTAAAAAAACAAGACAGAACGAAATAAACTTAGATAACATGGTTGAACATACAGGCTTTGATATATTCTCAATGATTGGCTCTCTTGCATATAATATAAACATGTTAATCGTATTAAGACTATAGGCTCCTATCAGATGCGTGGATCGGGTGGTTTCAGTAGTTCATCAGGTTTCCGAAAAATCTGAAAATGGCAGGGAAACTCTAGCCTCTGGACCAGAGTATTACAATTGCATAGGGTTTCCTGCACATTCTTAGTATCTTCAATTGTCCTCCCATCTTTGCCATATCTTGCTTGCTTTCCCTGGGCACCCCCTGGTGGTGTATACTCTTGTTTCCATTGGCACGCACATGTATACATCTGCTACCCATTTCTCGTATTGTGGGGGCGCTGCCAAGCCCAATAGCTGGGCCAGGTTCCTTTTTGTGAGGCCTGTGGATGTTGCAAGCATACGTTTTTCAAATCGGGATATTTCTATGTCTGCATCTATCCCCAGTATTAGCAGTTTGGGGTCCATTGGTATCGCTCAGCCAAGCACTGTTGACAGTCTATCACAGCATTTCTGCCAAAAGTTCTGGATTTGCGGGCATTCCCATAGGATATGGAAGAATGTGCCTCTTGTTCGGTGGCATCTTAAACAGTTGGGATCTGTCGCTCTCCCCCACTGATGTAAGGCCTCTCTTGGGTAATATATCCTGTGCAAAATTTTTAGTTGGATCAGTCTGATTTTGGCCGATATTGCTGTCTCTATGGGGTACATGAGGACCATGGTCCAGTCCTCTGGTTGTATTGGGCCCACGTCTCTTTCCCACTTCTCTTTAAGATCTGTGAGTTCTGTTGTGGCAAATGAGGTCATTGCATTATACATTGTGGAGGTTATTTTGCTGTCGATACACTCCATCACAATGTTCCTCTGAATTGGAGTACACTCTGGAACGTTAGGGAAGTCTATCTCACTTGTGATGAGTGCATGTCTCATTTGCCTGTAGTGAAAGTGTTCTGCGGCGGATAGGTTGTATTTGTCGCTCAGGGCTTGGAATGTTACAATTTCCCCATCCTGTATCATGTCATCTAGTCTTTCTATCCCGGCTGCTTCCCAGATTGGCCATTTAGGGAGTTCATTGAGTTCTGGCAGGTGCCTATTTCGCCACAGGGGTTGTTTCAGTGTGACCTTCCCTTCCCATCCCAAGTGTCTGTGTGCGTCTATCCAGATCCGTGTTCTTTGGCCTATTATTGTGTTTGGGGCTGGTCATGTCATTCTTTGGTAAAGACTCTCAAGTGGGGTGGTGCCTTTCCCCGCCTGACTATCAGCTGTGATGTGCGGTAGTGTCGGGTTGTTGTGTAGGATGTTGTTAACCACCGACATCTGGGCTGCCCAATAATATGTTTGTAAATGCGGGCGTCCAATGCCTCCCTCCCATACGGTGCGCTGTAGGGTTTTCAGTGCAATTCAAGGGTGCCCTCCTCCCCATAGTAGTTTCCTGAGTGTCTCATTTATTTTGCGGTATTCGATGTTTGGTATGTATAATGGTGCATTCTGCAGGATGTATAGGAACCAGGGTAGCACCAGCATCTTAAACAGGGCTGCTCTCCCCAGTAGGGTGAGAGGAAGGGACATCCAGTGCTTCACATCGTTCGCAAATCTATCTCTAATTGGGTACAGGTTTTTGGTTATATATTGTGTGAGATCTGGGGTGATCTGTATTCCGAGATATCGGAATTGCTATTTTTCTACTTTGTACAGGAAATTGTCTAGAGCTGTTGCGCCGAGGTCCTTTATTGGGAATAGCAGGGATTTATTATAGTTAACCCTTAGCCCGCTAAAGTTTCCATATCCATTTAGTATATTCGTGACAACGAGGCATGATGTTGCTGGATCATTTAGGTAGATCAATAGATCATCAGCATACAGGGACACTCTATCCTCCCAGTCCTGGGTCCATTGGAATCCCTTCCATGACTGTGAATCTCTCAACATTATCGCTAGAGGTTCAATCGCTAGTGCGAATAGCATCGCATAAAGGGGGCAGCACTGTCTAGTTTCCTTACCCAATTTGAAGCTGCGCGATGACCAACCCTTCACCCTGACCTCTGCTGTCGGGGCATTGTATAGGAGTTTGACCCAGCTTGTGAAGTAGTCTCCGAATCCCATTCTACCCATTATGCTCCACAAGGCCTCCCAGTGGACCGAGTCGAAGGCTTTCTCAAAATCTATAGTGAGGAGTGCCAGTGGGTTTTGTAAGGATGATGCTCTTTCAATGGCAGTGTGGAGTCTATGGATGTTCATTCGCGTGGATCTCTGTGGCATAAAGCCACATTGGTCTGGGTGGATGAGGGAGCTTATTAATGTCTGTAGTCTGTTGGCTAATATTTTCGCCAGTATTTTGGCTTCTGTATTAATAAGTGAGATCGGCCTGTAGGAGCTACATTTATCTGGTGGTTTGCCTTCTTTGTGTATTACCACTATACTGGCCTTCCTCAGATCTCGCAGGAGAATGCCCTTCTCTTTTGAATGCTGGAACATTTTAAGCATGTGAGGCACTATTTCTCCGGTGTCGGATTTCTTCCTTGTTTCCACCGGGAATCCGTTGGGTCCCGGAGTTTTCCCATTTTGGAGCTGGGAGATGGCTGCTGTTAGTTCCTCCTCCGTTATTTCTGCTTCTAGGTTTATCCTCTGCGTCTCATTCAGTGTTGGGATATTTAGCGCGTCCAATATACTGGGATCCGTTGGGGACATCAGAGGAGCGTATAGCGCCTTATAGTATGCTGTGAAGGCCTCTGTGATACCTGGATCAGTTGAGGTCCATTCTGTGTTTGAAGTACTTATGCGGCGCACTTGGAGGTGACCCTCCTCTCTCCTCTACAGCCATGCTATCATCTTGCTGGCCTTGTCTCCTGTCTCATATATCCTAGCGCGCATGGTTCTGTGCTCGGCGTGCTTCATTTCTGCGTCTGTGTCTTCAACCTCTTGCCTGTGTGCTTTTTTGTGTGCAGCTGTCCAGCTCAGTACCTCACCTCGCAGAGTTGCCTTGTATGCTTCCCAAATTATCCCTACATCGTTAATTGAGCCTTGATTCAGTTCAAAAAATGTCGTGGTCGCTTCTTGGATCTTCTCTATCAGTTCTGGAAATCATAGGTAGTATGTGTTCAGCCGCCAGCACGGCGGGGGCTGGGGTCTTTCTGTCTCGAGCAGCATTGTCAGTGGTGAGTTATCTGATATTCCCCGGGGGTGCAGAGTTGCATCTATTACCTTATGTATGTTCTCGCCAGGGAGAAAGAAATAGTCTAGTCTGGACAGTGACGCGTGTGCACCTGAGTGAAATGAGTATTGTCTCTCCGCTGGGTGGAGATCTCTCCATGCATCTTTTAGGCCCAGTGCTGTAGTAAAGTTGGCAAGTTTGGTTGATAATGCTGGGTTTCTCCCCCTTATGTGTGTACGATCCACGCTGACGTTCATCACCTCGTTGAAGTCACCGCCTATCACTAGGGTTTCTGCTGTGTTGTTCACTATGATGGTGTGATGTCTTTTATTAGGGCTGTCATGAGTGCTGGGGGTGAGTAGACCGCCAGTATGGCAATGTGTTCTTTTATTTACCAGTATTAGTACCCCCTCGGACCCATGGAGAAATCTGCATGGACTGCTGTCCGGTATTTAGTTCTCTTGAAGAATTGACACGTTGTGCCTGCCAGGTGCGTTTCGGTGAGTAGCACTATGTCTGGGTTGCGTCGGTTTATATATTGTGTCACTAGTCTTCTCTTGATGCTGTTACCCAGCCCGTTCACATTCCATGTCATGAAGGTGAGTCTCTTGGTGTTAGGTCCGGTTGAGTTCATTAATATTTTGGTTCGGTTCTATGTGCGGGTGGCTATCGCATCCATAGGAGATTGTTCTTACCGTTTCAATTTGAGATGCCCCAATTACTATTTTGTTCATTGTAGTTGATCGAGCCGTGCTGATCCTGTTGCTAATTGATAACCTGTACAGATCCCAGTTCCCTTTCCCCGTACTCCATCCCCAACTGAAGCTTCCCCCTCCCTCACCCTCCATATACTCCACCCGAACACGAAGTACCTGTCGCCAAAACATTGCTGACCGTCAAAGGGGAAGGGTATCAGCTTAACAATCCTTTATTTGAACCAAAAAGAGATGGAAAAATATTCCAAAAAGAAAAAAGGAATAGAGGGGGAGGGTTAGAGTCCCCCTGGCCGGGTCCGCCGGCTTGTTTCCTTGTATGTGGGCATTGATGGCAGGTTGTGACATACCTTCTGTCTGCTCGTTTCACCCGTTTGAGGATAGCCGTTTCGATATAGTCTATGACTGGTCGCCTCTGTCATCTTCCCTTTGGGGTGGTTCTACCTGTGGTTGCGGCGGGCGTGGGTTTTGTGATCTATCTGGTCTTGGCCTGATTCGTCCGCGTTCCCTTCTGTTCGTCGGGCACCAGTCACCCTCCAGGTTCCGTTCCGCCCAATTCCAGGCTTCTTTGGGGTCCGTGAAATATACAGTTGTGCCTTTGTGGTATATTTTTAGTTGTGCCGGGAACAGGAGGCCATATTTTATATTCTGCGCCTGGAGGCATCTTTTGAGCTGATCAAAGGATTGTCGCGCCTTCTGTACTTCCCTGGTGAAGTCTGGAAAGAAGGCGGTTTTTGAGCCATTGTACATAATGGATCTCTTGGTTCTTGCCATCTGTAACAGCATGTTGTGATCTCTGTAATTTAGAATCTTCGCTATAACTGTGCGCAGTGGAGCACCAGGGGCAGGTCTGCTCGTTGGCACCCGGTGGGTGCGTTCAATAGAGAAAGAATTTGAGAAGGTGTTTGGGGCATACAGGTCAGCCAGCCACTGTTCAAGGAATAATTCTATAGAAGGACCTTCACTTTTTTCAGGCAGCCCTAGAATTCATACATTATTACGTCGTGATCGACCTTCGCCCTCTTCCACTCGTTCTTCCAGCGTCTTTATTCGTTCCAGTACTCTAGTCATCTACTTACCCACTACTCGTAGACCATCTTCTATTTCAGATATGCGGGTCTCCGCTTCCCCTGTGCGAGAGGTGAGTTTTCGGAGATCATGGCATAGGAGGGATACTTACGCACTGATGCCATCCATTTTTTTCTCCATAGAGGATCTTGAGCTGGCTATTGGGTTCATTACATCCTTGAGGGAGAGATTGTCTTCATTGTCTGCAGCGGCTATCTCGCTCCCTTGGTCCAATACTGGGTTTTGTGATGGTATTGTGTATTGCTCCATCTTGCTTTGCGTTGCAGTTTTCCTGCTTTTGTTCTTGCCCATGCCAGCTTTGACAGGGGCGTTACTGGAGCACACATTCTTATTGCGTACAGCAGTTTGGTGTGTTCACTCAGCACCTTAGTCGGCTGGGCCAATCTTCGTTACTCCTTGGATTTGGTTGTGTAGTTTCCTGGCAATGCTGCTCTGGCTGTAACGCCTCCAGCAGTTCTTGTTGGGAGGGGATTTCCCTGGTTCTCCCTTCCTTCGCTTATTTCTTATTGCAGCTCGTGATGCACTGGTTTTTGTTTCTTTTATCTTGCGTGGCATGCTCTTCTATCTCTTACAGGCTTCTTTGCCCATGCTCCAGTTGTGGTGGACTTCAGAAACAGCATGCAGGGATGCTGTGATGTTCACAGGGACTATTTTGCTTGCTTAGTTGTATTTAGCTTGTCGTCCCTTCAGGCCCAGCAAGGTGCTGCTGATCTTTTAGTAACGCATTATGTTGTCAGCGGCAACCTGGCTCGCTCCCTAGAATTGGCATTGTGCTGCCCTTGATGTCGATTTTGCAATATTGTTCAATGTATTGGCGTTCAGGGCGTGATTATGTCCTGCGCTTTCCTCTTGCAGAGCGTGTATCTGCATCAGCCCAGCTGCTATTTCTAGTACGGCGTTTGTAGATTGCTACCCTTGTTTTCAGGATTGTCTATTGCAATTGGTCAAATCTTACTTTTTCCTCTCCCTGCGCGCCGGCCGCGCCACCCAGCTACCCCGTTTTGTTTTAATTGTCTTCATTTGTATTACAGGCCCATTCAGCCCGTGTATGAAGGTCTGGGTGCACGTAATCCCACTGTTCCTGGAGCGGGGGCAGTGAGGGCAGGCAGGTATGGCGAGTGGAGCCCCAGCAGGCTGGGGATCTTGTGTTGCAGTCAGTGTTTTCTGCCCTCCGCCTCTCCCTCTCCTTACCGTATCATGTGGCCTCGCGGCCGCTCCCTCCTCCAGTCTGCAAATCAAGTCATTGGATTAGCAGGCATCTACGTGTTACGGAGCGCCCGCAATCTTCTAAATGACCGCACGGCCCGAGTCGGGTCTGCTAATGTTGTCACTGGTTCGGAAGGCAGCGTTGGGAGCCAGTGCGGGCGGCGTTGTTGATAGAGCACCTCAGTCCACCGAGCTCTGGATCATCGATCCCCCGGGTGAGCGAGCCTTCACTTGCCGCGCTCAGAGCGTCTTGTTGGCGACGCTTTGCAGTGATGGTATGTGCACAGTGATGTGTAACGGTCGCTTGCTAGCTCCGTATGTTGCCGTCGGCCATCTTGGTTTCTCTTTTGGCGCCGGGTGTGCGTTTCTTCCTTTGGGATTATCTCTGGTTTTACGCAGTGAATTTGGTCGCAAAAGCAGTCGGCTGTGGCCTCAGGTTTCCGCTACAGTTCGTTGTTATTTTGGTCAGTTCAATCACCCCTTTAAACAGGATTTTGTGCAGGATGATGCCAGCGGCGCTGGGAAATCCAACGGATCATGACTCCATCGAGTGCTCGCTGGCCACGCCCCCTTTATACGTATATATTTAATAATCTACTATGGTGTTATAATGTGGTATATGTGAACACCTTCACAGCACTGGGCAAAAGGTGGGAGGTAGCTAGGGAAGACAGATGTTATAAATGGGATGAACGTAGGGAGAAAGCAGGATAGGGAGGAGCAGGAAGTCAAGGAAAATAACCCATTCTAAGGTGAACCAAATCCAAATCTGGAAGTTATTTCTTTTCTTGTTTTTAAGAAAGTAAATCTAGGTAATGATTGTAGTGAGTGGAAAGTGAACATTCCTGGATGGTCAAGAAGAACTGATCCATAGGGCAGGTAGTCATCCAAAAGGGTGAGAGAATTTCCAGATTGGTGTCAGAACGACAGGTAGCCCAGGAGAGGATTAAGCATCTTCCTGAATTTTAAATCTTCCTTCTTGTTTCTTAAATCCTTTTGCAGTGCATTCCACAATTTAGAAGCCAGGATGGACAAGATCTTATTACAGTCTATTTCTTCTTGAACTGACCATAAGATATAGCTCGGACGTTTTGACTTCTAGTATTGGCGAGACACAGTCCTCTTCTTGATACCCATCATCATCTGGCTGCACAACCCTGGATTAGATAAATCGCCTTGTTGTAATGAAGTACCATGTCTTGATGTACAGTGGTGGAATGGGTGCCAAAAGGGTGTGGGGTCCACTTCTTGCTATGTGATGCAGGGCCCAAGGTGGCGTGAGGACGATCCACTAGTCTTCCTCACACTCTTCCATGTACTTTGTTGGAACTTGTCTCAAGGGCCTATAAGTCCGAATGTTCCCTTTGGGGTTCCGATCATGAGGAGCAGTCACAATGAGGCAAAAGTGCCTTCATGCTGTGCTGCACTTGCACGGGTACAGAAACCATATCTAAAACCACAGGGGGAGAGGAGCAGACCCTAAATAAGACAACTCAAGTAGTTAAACGTCACCTCTCAAGACCTCCACATACGTACATCTAAAACCTGTAAGGATAAGGGAGTCCTCCTCAAGAGGAAGTCATGGTGTGACAAGCAGAGAGAGGACTGCCTATAGGAAGGAACCAGCCAGCACTCCCACTCCAATACTGCAATCAATAAACAGGGTCAGGGCCAACCAACCAATCACCATAAAAATGACATAGCAAGACACACTTGACAATCCGAACATGAAATATCAGATGGCACATCAGGCTACTTTTGCTCTGATGCCAGGCCCTTTACTTTCATCGAGTGACTTCTGGTTCATTTCTTTTTCCAATTACCAATATTCCTAAAGAGAAAGCAACTGCACGGAGTGGCACTAGATGGAAATCATGCTGCCCATGTGCAAGTAGTTGCCTAAAACAACTGCAATTATGATGTAAAGTAAGCAGACTTGTTCCACAGGCATTAGAGCAGCAAAACAAAGGATGTGATGGCTGGAAGGTTGAGAATTCACCTCTAGGAAACCCTCCAGGCCATCATTCTTCAGCCCAAAGCAATTGGCAGAGGTGAAGAATAATTCTAAACCTTCCAGCCATCAACTCTTTTGTTTTTCTATAGACAGTAGAGTATGTAGCGAATCTCACAGCTTGCATGGCCCAGGGGAAAAGCTGAGTGAGGGAAAGCAGTTCACATTCTATATAACTCATCATGTTTCAAACCCCCTTGCTATCCAACAATGATTTTATTTGACTTTTTTGTACTTAATTTATGTTTGTAATGTCAAAGCTTAATCCACCAACAGCATGAATGTTACATGCGCTACACATTTGGATATAAAAATCACGTCATAGGCCATACACTACACTATCGTCTGTCAAAGTTGAACGCCCCTTTAGCTTCACAACCATCGCCATGAATCTAAAGCTAGGAGAAGTGAAACAGGGCATCAACCGGTCTCCAGACACACAATGCACTCTGCTATAGTTACGCTTCTACAGGCCTCACTTGCAAGGTGTGTTTGATTGACCACGTGGAATCAATCTGGCCCTTTGACTAATCATTCCTAGGAGTAAGGTTCTAGAGAACTACAGGTTTACAATAAACACATAATAAATGATATTGTTTGTGTTCATTTGGTACTGCTACTGACGTTCAGCAGCCATGGTTCCAGAGGTGTTACTATGTGGGATGGGGCTGAATGGGCTACAATCTTTTGGTTGTAGCCCTGGATAGAAGCTCAGGGGCTACAAAAAAAGGGTAGATACCCCTGAGTCCCGACAGTCCCAACATTAGCGTAGGCCCAGATCGTTTCTAGACCTAAGAACACCCTACGATAGAGCAGTTGAAATTGTTGTATTTTTGATTTTACAGGGTAGGGCTTGGCGTGTGGGAGTGGTGTTCCAAGCTCTGACTGATCAAAGCAAAGTTTGCGTGCCATGGCGCAGGCCTTGTAGAAGTATATTTTTTCTATGGTTGGGAACTACTGTAATCCAAAACAGAGAACTCTTGTTGCTGTTATCTTATGCTGTTGTGTCTTTTTACACATATTGCACTTTGCATTTCTGCTGCTGTTCTATTAAATGTACTTTTATTCCAAATCCGTGTTGATTGATTTTACTCTCATGTGTTTTCATTGTTTTATCTTTAGGTATTCACACTTTTAGTAGTTGTAGGCATTGCTGCTATAACGGAAACCCTGCTGGTCAGTTAGCTTAACTGCACCTTCAGAACTCCAAGTCTCATCTGCCACATTTTCGTAGTCCTCAGGCGCGTTAGCGGCAAGCCGGTTAGTGCCAGTTTGTGTCCAGAGTGTGTCTCTATCTGTCTGGTTGTATGTGCGTTTCAGAAGCTCTTAGGTATTATTCTTGTCTTTTATCCTACATCCTGCAAAATGCAGTCTATTCAGGATATCAGAGACGAATTTCACAGGACTGCTACGCCCCCCACTTCCTATAATTCTTCCTCTTATATGAGGAATCAGGCAGATATCTATGGCGAAATATTGTACTCCCCTGTAACTATTTTTGATCTTCTCCAGTTTAATTGCTCAGCAATCGCGATGTTCCGCTATAGGTACTGCGTAAACTGGAAGACCAGCCACTCCTCACCGTTCAAGAAGACTCTTCGGGCATATTTGCCTGATCACTGAGCCCCTTCAGAGGGTGACCGAGAACTCCACGCCTCCCCAGATAAAAAGCTTCATGTCAAGGCCAGAGTCCTCCTGTCTTCATCATTTAAGTCTTGACTATAGCAAGGACTGTGAACCCCTTTCTCCTGATCTAAGGAACTCCCACACAATCCGCCCTTCTATTACTCATAGGCAGAGTGAACCCGAACATAGCTCGAGCCGTCAGGGCACGGCCATAAACTGTTCACTTCTTAACACACGCTCCCTTATGCGCCATAGAGTTGAAATGTATGACTTGCTCACCGAGACAATGCCTGATCTTACGGCAATAACAGAGTCCTGGCTCAATGATACAATGCCCAAATCTGCCATGCTGGCCATTCTAGCTGATTTTTCAATCCCTAGGGCCGACCGCCCTGTCCGAAAGACGAGCGGTAGCCATTATTTTCAACAGACGCTTCAACATACATGTTAACTCTCACATATCTCAAGATGGCTGTGAAAGTCTGGTGGCAAAAATAAAGCTTAATGAAAATAGTTCTCTCACCATTTTGGTAATCTATTGCCCCCCCCCCCCACAGATACCTCCCTCTTCGAAGAACAGTTTATTAGCTTGCTCACTAGCATCACCAAAGCTAATTCTCAAGTGATCATTTTAGGAGATTTTAATCTCTGGGCTAACAACCCTTAGGACAAGCAATTAGTCTCCCTCCTCATGGTGGTAAATTCAGTCATCAATGATGCGATTGAAGCTCTCGCGCCTAAAAAACGTAAACAAGTAAAAACTTAAATTGATGAGAATCCTTGGTTTGATGAGACAATCCTATCCCTCCGGCGGATGAAAAGAAAAGCAGAGAGAGACTGGAGGATGTATCCTTCCCCCTCTCGCTTTCTCTTCATAAACAAGCCTTAACAAATCTTAACCTTGCCATTACTGGAGTAAAATCCCTTAGCTTCAATAATAGGATTACCTCTGCTAAATCGAGCTCCAGTGAACTTTTCATGATCCTTAAAGAGTTTGTGGGTAAATCTCCCACAGAAACAGCACTCAGCAAAGTCTCTGCTTGGTGTCAAATAATTCACGATGAGTTTAATCTCAAAATCACTGGTCACCAACAAACCATAGCCGCTCAGCAAAATCTGCGCTCCATGACCAGAAAGATTCTGTCTTGTCTGTACAACCCTCCGTATCGCAAAACAAAAATGAATACATTTTTATGCCATTTGAGTTCAAACCTTGCTCCGAGGCTCAGATCTGCAAAATTGTAGCTGGAATGAAACCAAACTTGTGCCTTGGGGACAGTTGTCCTTCCAGTACCTTAAAGGAGTGTATGGACATTCTTGCTCCTTGGGTTACTAAACTTGTCAATCTCTCCTTTACAGAAGTTAATGTACTCTATGTACTTAACAAGGCTTTGATTACTCATCTCTTAAAGTAGAACAATTTGGTCCTCAATATAGCAAAACATTACCGACCTATAACAAACGACCCTTTTTTACTGAAGATTTTAGTTTGTGGTGCCTATGCTCAGCTTCAAGAATTTATCGATAGAAACAACATCCTCAACCCACGACAGTCGGGTTTCAGAGCTAGGCATGGCAGGGGGACCGCCATGCTAGATTTAAAATCCTATTGTGCTAGTATTGTAGGCAAAGGCCAGCCAGCTCTTCTCATGTTGCTCGACCTATCCGTGACCTTTGATTTAGTTGATCATTCTCTGCTAGTGGCCAGGTTAGGCGAGCAGGCACATTGTACCAGCTAAGCTACTCGCTGGATCTCATCTTTTCTTGGATCCAGAAATTCTAGGGTGACTACGGATAATGCCCGCTCTGTTCCAGCATCTGTTAACCTGTGGGGTTCCTCAGGAATCTTGTATTTCCATCACACTATTTAATACCCTCCTGGATGACCTGGGTGTTCAGTACACCAATCACGGGGATGACACCCAGGTCATACTGGAATTGTCCAGATGCTACACTCAAGATTTGCACGCAATCAATGCTATCTGTGAGTCTATTCAGGAATGGATGGCCATTCATTCCTTGGCCTTAAACAGGGTAAAAACTGAACTTTTGATTATAGGTCAGAAACTCCCAAAACTTGGCTCAGAATATCAATGTTTCTTTATTGAAGGTAGTAATATCAGAGTAGCCAAGAGCGTTAAGACCTTGAGAGTCCGAGCTTACTACGAAACCTCAGGTTGCCCATTTTACAGCTTCATGTGGCTACATTACTAAACTATTGCACTATATCCATCCTTACTCATCTCTGAAGAACAGCTCCTTAATGGCTACTGCTCTGATAAACTCACTCCTTGACTTGTGTAACAGTCTGCTGCTAGGCACCTCGAAAGCTAACATCCTGGCACTTCTAGTCACGCAGAATGGTGCTGTTAGGGCAGATCATGGGTTGTCTAGAAGAGATCATGTTACTGAGATCAGAATAGAATTGCAGCAGCTCCCTATCAAACATTGTGTTATGCACAAACATCTCTCACTTATAAGTGTCGTAACAGGAAGGTGCCACAGTATCTGGTTGACCGCCTAACCACTCTCCACCCAGACTGCTATCTACATTCTTACGATCCTCCCAAATTGGTACAGCCTGGATTTAAGCTTATGACCTTTGGTGGAACCATCTTCGACGTCAAAGTCCTTTCTGCCTGGAACAGGCTTCCGCTTGATTTTAGGCTTGCAATTTCCCTGGAGGATTTTAGGAAACCGACTAAGACTCTTTTGTTCAACCTCAATGTAGATTAAACTTTTTGTCCTCAGGTAGTACCTTTGATCTGGATCCTTTTAACCTTTTCTGCGGTCTGTCGTGTTTTTGTCCTATATGTCCGCTCTGAGGCCCATGGGCTTAAAGCCCATTACAAAAATAACAATAAATAAATATCTGTTATACACTGAGATATTGCCTGGGCTTTTAAACCCACCCTGCCTCTGTCTTGGCTGTGGAGGAATTTTAATGCTAATTGCTGAACCCTCAAATGTGGGCAAAGCCAAAAACAAGACGCACACAAGTGTTTCAAAGGAAGGACTGCCTAAATAGTAAGCATTATTTTACTGTGTTTGGAATGGGCAAGTGAAGGAACTGGCTTCATGTTCTTACATTAGTTGTCCTGCTCTGTGTTGTTTCTAATGTGATGGAAGGGAGACATTGCATTGCGCTGTGTGCTTTATAACCAATGAAGAACAGGCATGATTTCATTACCCACAACCTCCCGTGGGCTCCCTACAATCTAATTCAGGTTTATCTAGCAGCCAAGGTTAGCGTTCATTCTATAGCTCTGTGTCACCCCTACTTTATAGGCTAGCCTCTCTGTGTTGGGAGGGCCTAAAGGCCAAGGCCTTGTCGAACTTAGTGGCTGTGGGGCATCCTAAGGATATTCTATTTTAATAGTCCAACAAGCATGAACTCAGGAATGTTCTGAATTGTATTCTCATACACTCTCGCTTTCTCTCGTCCCCTTTCAGTACCTTTCATTCCTTTCATGCCTTTCCCTGGTCTTGCACCTTCCTACTCACTACCCTCTTTTTTCCTCCTACTCTCTCATCTCCTCATCCTTCTCCTTTCATCTGTCTCCAGTCTTCTCACTGCCTCGCCTCCATTTCTCTTTCTCTCTCTCTCTCTCTCTCTCTCTCTCTCTCTCTCTCTCTTTCTTATCCCTCCTCTCCTCCCTGTTACTGTCTCTCCACCACTGTGTGTCTCCGGTCTTCTCATACACCCCCCCCCCCTACCGACTACTTCCTCCTACCTTCAGCCTGCCACTCTACAACCCCTTCCCTTCTAGCTCTTCTCCCTCTCTCTCTGGCTTGTGTTTATTTGGTGGGCTGCTTGCTTGGAGCAGCAGTGAGTTACATCACATTGGTCTTTCCTGGAGAGTGACTGGCATCAGATATTCAGGGTTAGTGTCCATGTTGGCTGCATCATTCCATACTCCTCTAAGTTCCTCTGACGTCTCATTTCATGTTGTGCCTTGCAGTGCTGAAATAAAAAGAGATCTTTGGCCAGCATTAAGAATGCAAGGCCTTGGGTGATAGATAGTGGTATCTAGATCAATCATCAGGGCACGGTTAGGGGGTTTAAGGGCTTGGGCCCTCTCAACTTCCTGGCCCGTCTCTGGGTAGGACTGGCTGTGGCATATGCCCTGGTAGGCCTCCAAGCCTAGGTTGGTAGGGGTCCCTGTTTCCCCTCCTGACTGTTTCAAGCCCCAGAAAATGTCACATTATGAAGATGTGCATTTTGAATCATTCATTTAATGAAAGCCTCTTACGAAACATTTGACAGAACAAATCGCTTTTCATTCTGAACAAGCTCTCACAAATCATGCTGACTGTTCAGTGACCATCCAGAATGATAGTCATCTCAAAAGACTTCTGGGGATCACCTTTGGCACCACCTATTTTACTTCTGACATGAAAATGCTTTACAAAGGATCTAGTTCTACACCAAGAAATGCAACCCCAAATCTTGCAAGATGACATGCCTACAAATGCCCTCCAAATGACTAGGGAATACATGACTTCAGAAACACCCAGCTGGCATTCGCTTTCGTAAACACAATGGGCTTCCATACGGGTTTGGCAGTAAATACGGCGGGAGTTTCTTCACACAGAATGAACATTACCATCAATGCGTCTGGAGGAATTACTGCCATATTACAAGCCCATGACCGTCAACCTGGCAGCAATGGTAATTCCGTCTGGAGTAATTACTGCCACAAAACATTACCGAGAGCAAATTCCACCAATTACTGGAGGATTTACTGTTACCACCAGCCATGATTGGTGGAATTACCACAGAATTATGGTTAGATGGAAATAGCATAACATTGAAAACAAGAAGCTGAGCAGTGGCCATCTTTAAAAACTGAATCCATGGAAAATCGCACATTCCCTGCTGCCATCCAAGGGTGAAGTAGGGTGCAATCATGTCAGAGGAAAAAGTGAGGAGAAACAGCCTAAAATGAGGGTCAGAAACCAAAGTTCATCGAGGCACTGCTGTCTATCATGGCAGAGGAGGTGGCCAACACAAAGAGATCCGTGGGGCTCTGAGTAGAAAACCTCACACCACTGGAAGACAGCTACCTGAAATTAGGTGTGAGAAAAGATGGTGACAGTAAAAACAGTGTGTTTGGGTACTTAAGAGATTTGAAAAAGTGGAATGTCCTAAAGTCAAGCATAGGCACACAGATTCAGCAGCCACAAGAAAAGGCACAGCTGAGCACCCCAAGCGGTACCCACGGGAGGAGACAGTCAGTTCATTCCTCTACATAGCTGGTCTGGACACAGATGTGTGGCTGAGGTTGGAGCTGACAGCCAAGCAGACCCTGGCGAGTAGAAGAATGACCATTTGTCAATGACTTAACCCACATGCACCATACACTGCCTGTCATTCAGAAGACTCTCTGCCCATCATTGCACATGCACAATGGTGACAACCAATATGGTAGCCACAGCACCTGGCATGTCGATAGCACAGACTGAAAACGGGATGAACATTTACTGGTTCATTGGTCCAAACAGACATATTCTGTCAGACACACTGAATATCAGTACCAATAAGCATCTGCTGCAAGGGTGAAGCAAAATGTTGCACACGTCCCCCAGGGGGTACAACATGAGAAGTCTCACCAAGCCTTGCTGGTCCAACATTCCCTGGACCCACATGTGGCCTGCAGAGTGACCACATGCATTGTGTAGATTATGAACATGACAGCCAAATTATTCCACGGCCCACTTGGCCATTAAAGCAAACTCTCTACACAATGCCATTCCATAGCAGCAACATAAACATAATTGGCTTCATGTAGGATGCTAGTCACAGACACCCAATGTGTAGTGTTTATGCTTTTTCCTAGCTGCTAACACCAGGGTCATCCACCGGCCATACATCCATGAGTCAGAAGTCACAGAAATCTTCAGGCAAGTCTGGTAGCTCAACCTTCCTCCCTGCACCCAACACATTCATGTCCATGGAGCCTGTGGACACCAGCATCCTCACTATCTCAGGCATCAAAGACAACTGTTGAACAAACAACCAATGTGATCACCACCACTGCTGCCCTGCATTTGACTCTTACTTCTACCACTGTCATCACCACCAAAAATCCTGCCTCCCTTGTGTCAGCTGCACAGGTCACCGCACCACCCACAGACACTGCAGCCACGATCAAGATGGTGCAGCAGTGCACGGTGCCTGTGCAGGGGGAGTGTATCCATGAAACCCTGTCCCTGATACCTCAACATAGCGTTGATACAATAAGGAAGAGACTGAATGTGATTGAGCAGCACCAGGAGCACGTAGAGAGAATTTCAAAAGCAATCTGCCAATTCACGGGCTAAGAGGGATGCTGTGTAGGGGGCATCCAGGCAGGCGACCAATGGCATGCACAGGCAGAATCAAAGATTTACAGGTGGCGCTGCTGCCATCACCCTGATATGTTTTCAGACAAAGTTGACAATGATCTCCTGCTGGATAATGTGTCCTTCCCTTCCATCCACATGTCCATCCCTTTGTGGCATGATGTCCAATGCATTCTCCTCCTCAAAGTGTCTGGGCGTTCAATACACACTTCTGGGTGCATGGGGATGTTCCTCAGAATGCACATGTCGTGCAACATTGCACATAACGACTATCTTACCCATTTTAACTGGCCTAGACCTGTGGGTCGCGCTGCCTGGTTGAAGCATCTGAGCCTCACCTTTAGCACCCCAAATGGTTGCTCTATGCACACCACGTTCCTAATGTGAGCAGCATTGCAGGTCTCCCCTATAGGATTCCATGCTTCCTGATGGGCTTCATTAGTCATCGTAGCTGCAGATATCTGGTGTCACCTGCAATCGGCAAATGAATGTTGAAGGAGAGGGTTTGTTGTTGACATGATCATGTAACCTAGTTTCTCCTACTGTGCTAGTGGCTAATGCCTCAGGTCATGTACGTCTGGGTGCTCCCTCCCTACCACGCTTGTGTTGCATGTGTCTCAGGGGGGTGGAGGGGCTGACCTAAGTTGTCAAGTCATCCTGCTCCTTTTCATTTGTGTTGAACACCATATTTCAAGTCAACAACTCAGCATAATCATTCCTAACCTCATAGGCCAATCACTGCCCTCTTCCCCAGAGATCAGTGCTGTTAAAGCTCTGCTTTTCTGTAATAAATGGCTTTCTTACCTGTGATCGGAGGACGTCCATGATTTGACTGAAACCCTGACATTCTCGTGCCCTCCCACTTCCCTCATCCCCAAAGGGTTTGGGTGCCTACTTCTTTAAGCATCTGCATGCTGGCCACTGTAGTGCTATGAAGAACAAGTGAGTGCACATGGGCCAACAGGTGATTACTGCAATGGAAATACATGCCATGGTTGGAAGGTTTGAGCCATGGTATGTTGTATTCTTGCGGCCATATGTATCATGCACAGGCCAGGGTGTGGGTGTGAACACCTGAAGTGTGTTTTGTGTTGCTTCCCTGCCCACCCTCCAAGTCCTTCTCTTTTCTTGCTAAGCATGGCTACTGAAATGACAGTGTAGCTACATACCCAAAGTCTAGACATGCTGTCCTCTGGTTTTTCCATGTATCCTGCCGGGGTGCTGCTCTGTAGCAGCAAGGCACCATCAGTTGACGTTGAGAAACTGGCACAACAGTGACTCACATTGAGGCGTGGATTTAAGGTCATCTGTTCATTCAGCAAATGGTATTGCTTTCTGCTGTGGTGGACCTGCTCCACTGATTGGGGTGGGAGGGGGGCTGGGTGGAAGAGGCCCCAATGCCACATTCATTCATCCAATGCTACTATCGTGTTGGGGAAGTGGAGTAGCAAATGGAATCGGCCATTTGTGGCATACACCTGAGCATGTGCGGCGGGCAGGGAAATGTGATGGTATGCGTTTCGCATGAGTGTGCCCCAAAACTTGGCAGAATGTTGGTTGTGACATGCCTTGCAGAATGCCAATGGTATGCTGAAATGTAAAGGTTGAAAGAAAGTGCAGCACAGACACCACTTTTATCAGAGGAGGGATCGCTGTCCAGATGTTTATACCCCCACCCCCATTGTCATTCTGCCTGAATCAGGGTCAGTAGGTCTGACTTGGTCTCATGGTGCAGGCTATGCAAAGTGATCAACTGGCCACCAGTGAATGCCCAGGGAAATGGTCGGATGCCCGCAAACGGATGGGCAGTCTCCTTGCCAACGCGTCTCCGCCGCCTTTGCTGTGCTGGGTTCCTTTGCTGGATTCCTGTGCAGTTTTCTGCACAGGATCAGTTTGTGGGGGCTTTGGTCGGCATCTAGTAGGGGCTGCATATGCTGGGAAGTGTGTTCATCGATGGTGTGGCCATAAAAACCCTTTAGGAGCCAACTGCATGCAGCTGTGCCTTAATGTCCTGCCTCTGGATACAGATACCTCCCGCTTTTGGATGGAGATAACTGCACTGGTGTTTTGGTACTTATTCCACTTGTTTTGGCTGTATTGTGGCAGTATTACAACTTGAAAGAGAGTGGAAACACAGTTTGCTTTTTTGAAGGTAATTCCACTGGAGGAATTATTGCCGGAGCAATTGAGGACAACGTTGACAGTCACTCCACACGTGGTCATTCCACCCGAGAAACTAGCTCTGCAGGAATTGCAAGGACTCATAATTTGGCGGAATAGTAAAAGTGTCAGTAATTCCATTACTGCCACTTTTTCAGGTACTATCAAACTCGTAATGAAGCCCAATGTCTTGGTATCCTAAGGAAGAGGGCTGTCTAAACAGCCTACGTTAAAAGTTAACTAATGCCAAAGCTTGGGGTTGCTAAGCAACCTTCACTGATAGTCCTCAGCTGGCTCTTTCAGTCTGCCCTTGTAGGGACGTCAATCCCCAGATCTCAGGCCAATCAAAATGCTTAGTAGCACTAGGGCGAGCAGGAAAATATCACTTTCGAGTTTTGAGAAAAAAACAGTATGTCCTTCGACCGAACATATCATACAATGGTTACCTCATTTGCACACGTGTTCGCACAGCTGTGATAATATCAGACACGGCGTGACGTACGTTAGAAGTCACCCCCTGCGTCTGTCATATTCTCCCCTCGAGCAGTATGGTGCTCTCCGTGGAGCACTGCGGTGTTTTGCACTCCACCGCCTGGGGACAGGCACACTAAATCACACCAGGTGACAGTTTGCAGAACGTTCAGTTCCCGAGGGTACAGGATGCCTCTCATTTGCATTTATTATAAGAGCGGCTCGTATAGGAGGGCACACTGTGAACTATTCGAGGCGTGCATTTACCGTGTCATTGTTTCCAATGCCTAACCCTTTGGTCTAAAAGTAGCCTTGCTTCTGAGAATGTGACTTTGCACGGATAAAAAGTAAGTCTGAGTAGACACAGGGGACCAATGATACTGAGGTATATGTGCACTGATGGGGTGTATTTTAAGGTTTCCAAATACACAACCGCAGTGAACAAATGCTGGAGGCACAAGCAGTTCCAGTCGGTGCACTTTTTCATCCCTGTGGCACATATCGGATCACAGAGTAAGTAAATGATATGGAGTGGGAAGAATACGTTGAGTGCAACATACGGGTAGCACTTTTGGGGGGAGGAGGGGCACCTGAGTGGTCCACAGATTATAATGGAGAATGTCTCCTAAGGCAGATTGCAACATTTCTTTTCCCTGCATTTATCCCTGGGGTAACTAAACATCACCCCTCCGCCCCCACCCCCGTACCTCATTATTCTCCAAGCATATTCACCACACCACACGAAAAGGCTGAAAGAAGGCTAAACGCGTCCATGGCAACTGAACATCTTTGTTAAAGGTCTGTCGTTGTCCAGCAAATACACAGATAATGTGACCCAGCTTTTAGTATCTGAAGACTGACGCTTCCTTAAGGAAAATATGCATACCACCAGCCCATTGTATGGCTGCTTTCTGTGACAAAATCCTACATAGAGCAATGGAGGGAGGGGTTCAGGGGCTGCAGGTTACCAAGGGACAGATTTAAAATGACCGGGGACCCAACACCACGTTAGTGCTAACATTTGTAGTCCGCTGCATGCAATTTGCAATTAAGTAGGAGAAATCACATTTAATCTACAAATGTAATTACTCTCTGTATTTTAAAACGTCTATGTGCTGCCTCCAAATAAATCGTTTTACAAAGAATTTACAATGGATTCATATGTCATCTACCTGCCTTAATCAAGTGCTAAAAACAGGCCGATTGCATGCAGGCTTTAAACTATGTCCCTTGTGACATCAGAGAAGGAATTCACAGAAGAAATAGTAATTCCTTCTCATGCTCCATTTCCACCTCCAAATGGCTCTAAACTGCCCTCGAGTGTAAACTTGCGGGGGAATGGCCAACACCTTAGCTTGCTTTTACTCCTTAGTTTGGCAGACTCTAGCTTACACAATGAGCCAAACTGTGTGTCCTGAACACCCCCAAATCTGCCTTGAGTGGGAGGTAGCAGTCCAGAGGCATTGCCAGAATTGTCCAACAAGTGGGGCTTGAAGCAAATGTAGTTGGGCCCACCGCAGTGACTTTAACATCTGTAAATACCCACAGAGCTGCAGAGTGGGCTATTTACAGATTTTGGGATGGCCTTTCCCGCTCAGGCCCTACCCTGTCTATTGTCTGAGGTGGATATGGATCTTGAGGAGGAGGAGGATGTGGCTTCCTATCGGGGAGAGGCAGTGTCGAGGCAGAGCCACTTGAGGAGTACCTGCAGAAGGTGGACATGTACTTGAACTTGGGTTCCATGGGAGGATGAGATACTCCAAGAGCAGCAGGGATGTGGTAGCCACAGATGTGCAGGGGGAAGAAGGGCAGAGGTGAAAGGAGGCAGAGGTGCTGCAGGAGACTCAAGAGTACCAGGTGAGGTGCAGGATCTAGAGATAGTCGCACAGCAGATGGGTTAGGAGGAGGAGACTGGGTCCACTCAAGTATTGCCTGGCTGGGCAGAGGGGCAAGGCAGGCTCACGCTTTCCTCAAGAGTATGGAATCAGAGAAGACAATAACCCCATGTATGATATGACCACCTACCCTGCCATCATGGATGTTGGTTTTCCTCACCTAGCAAGAGGATGCCACTATCAGGGTGAGGCAGGCAGTGTCCAGTGTAACCTCTGCCATAGTCAATTCATTGGGGTAACACAAGTCAGATTGCCCTGGACACACATCTTTGACGTGCAAGCACTGTAGGCTATGGCACTTTGATTTGCTCAAGGAGTGCACATCACCTGCTACAGATGCACATATGACATTCCAGTTTGTTATGAGCCATACCCCTGCATGCTCCTGCAAGCAACACCTTTCCCTCTTTCTCTGTACTAGAGCAATGAAAGTGGAGGATGTGTGCTGGACCTGGGGATGTCGTCCGTATATGGGCAGAGATCAGTGAAACTGACTAGACAAGCAGAGGGATGGCAGTGGAACTAGAGAGATCAGGGTCTAATGGCATTTTTCTGATGGTAGCCCTGGTGGAGTTTGGTAGGAAGATGGCCAGGTTAGGAGGGCAGTTATAGTTTGTGAACAAGGACGCTGAAGTAATAAAGAGTGGCAAGTGATGACAGTGTTGAGTAAAGCAGTAAGATCAGCAGCTTTGGACCCGGCACATTTTGGAACCCACTCTTTTGTTGTTGGAGCTGCATCAGAGGGGTTTTGCTTTGGGTGTGGGGGAAAACGAGGAAATGGCAGACGTGCAGATTTTGCAACAAGAACAAGGAGACCCTCAAACATTTGACAATGTCTTGTCAAGCATTCCAACAACAAAGAGGAATCCACTTTGGGCAAATGATCAACGAGTACCAGTTCATGTGTGCTGAAGATTGGTGGAAAGCACTCTTTGAGGAGCCTAATAGAGCAGTACTATTTGCACTAAAAAAATGTCTTCGAGTGCTAAAAGGCCGTTTAGACGATCAAAAAGTAAACCTGGGCCTAAAGTAAAGTTGAGAAACCTGATGTAGGAGGCATTTGACCTAGTATCTGATCATGATATATGACTATGATTCCAGGACTGTTAATGAGAAGAGGAGGGAGGGAGGGAAAAATGTTATTTTGTGGTCTTTTTAAGGTTTGAATAAACCAATAAAAAAAAATGAAAAAAATGGCTTCAGTCAGATGTCAGGGGACTATGAAATGTGAAGTCTTGCAGGCAACAGTGTCTGTTTTCATCAATCTAGGTTCAGTTGTCTCAAAAGAAATTTGGATCTGTGGACACTCAATTGTGAAGTGGTCTGAACAACAGACAGAGATCCCAACATACGGAAAGCAACTGGGAAGTGCCTACAGTGAGGTGGAATTAGTGTGGTCTGGGATGAGGGGAATTGTTTTGGGACAGTTTCTATCCATGGTCATTCAAATTGGGAGTCAAGAGAGGGGGTTGACTTTTTGATCTTCCATTTGGGGCCGAACAATTAAGCACACTGGACCAGGCTGGAAATAATACAAATGATCAAAAAAAAGCTGGCTATTACGATAAAGGCTATGATGGGCTCTGGGGTAGTGTGGACAAAATTGGTGTCAAGTAAAGTTTGGAGGGGTGCAAGGACACCTGCAGCTATTGTAGAGGAGCAGCAGAATGCCTCTACAGGAAGTTTGTGGGATGTTCTAACCCACTAGTATATGCCCTGCAACATCCCTGCGCGCTGTTTTCATCAAAAACAACAGGATGGCCGCCAAAAAGATCTATGCGCTAAAAATCGCGGAGAATTGTGCAGGAAAACCTGAAAAATAGGCAGCCAATCCATTTTGCCTATGTCAGTGGTAACACAGGAGACCACTGCCAAAACCTATAATTGGGCTGACCACAGAGTAAAATGAAACTACTTGAAAAAGCAGTGCTGCATTGCAAGGCAAACCCAGAACTGCTTTAAAAATCTGTGTTTCCTTGGCTGTGGAAAGTGCAAAATCATGGTTCCCAAACATCACAAAAGATCCAACATCCTTGTTGGGTGTTAAACATCACTTTATTTAAAGAATTCACCTAAGCACAATGTCAGGAGAAACACCTTTCATCATAAAAAAATCCACATTCAAAAGGTGCTTGCATGGGAAAAATATATCAGATATGGGCGCAGTACCGCCGCTCGCCTGTGTCAGAAGCTGGCATTTACATAGCCTGTCAATTTAAAACTTGTACATTAAAATCAAATTGTGGAAAAGAAAAGACTTCACATCAAAAGCAATATAGGTTGCTACAATCCACTCTCATTGTTTGAAAAAGGCTGGAATGAAGAGATCCATGGGTATATTTGTAAAAATGTAATTTGTATTTTAGGAAAAAAAAAAGACCATTTTAAACAGTGTTTCACAAATGAGCTAAAGCCAGTCACACTAAACTTCAAAGACATTTGTCACAAGGGTCTGCAATGTCCTCTTCCTCGAAAGAGGACTCCATCTCACCTCCCTCCCCTTCCTCCTCACCTTTGTTGTTTCTCTTGGGCTTCCTTTTCTCCCGGGTCTCTACTTCTTTTATGCAGGTATGGGCGTCCACGGAAGGACGCCACAGCGCCACCGTATAGGTGGGTTGGTGGGCAATCCTCCGTGACCGTCAATGAGGGGAAAAAGCCAGCGGCACAAAAAACCCCTATGAGATTTCCAAAGGCTGTAGCGGGGCAGTCTTAAGTACACGGGAAGGTAGGAAGATGCAAGACGTTGGCAGAAGGCAGTCCAAAGGCAGGCAGCAATTCTGATACCCAGGCGAGCAGCCCAACACTCAGGTGAAAGGCAGTGGCAGTCCAAAACAGGCAAAAGGATTCCGGTACACAGGTGAGTAGGATGGCACAAGTCAAATGGCAAAGGCAGTCCAAAAGCATGCAAGGGTCTGGTACACAGGTGAGTTGAATGGTACAAGTCGAATGGCAAAGGCAGTCCAAAAGCAAGCAAGCGTCCGGTACACAGGAGAGTTGAATGGTAAAAGCAGAAGAGGGATGAGAAAACAAAGGAGGAAGAAACGGGAAGAGATACGGGAGGCAGAAGACGGACAGGAGGTCTGGAAAAGAAGGGAAAGGAACAGAGCAAGGAGGGGAAAACACGGAAGGAAAAAGGAGCGAGTGGACAGCAGCAAAAGAGGAAACCAAAAAAGGGAGCAAGAGAGAGGACTAGAAGGAAGCGGGCAAACTGCACAAGGAAAACACACGAGTGATAGCAACACAGGCGAAACCTAGGCAACGTTGCAACACGCCCGTGAACCGGAAGCAGCTGATTTAGTACTACCGGCAATGCGCGCAAAGCAAAAGAACTATACCCGTACGGTTCGCAAGGGGAGACGTGAAGGAACATTCAATGTCGGACCGCAGTGCCAGCGATTCCAAACACGCCATCTCCTCCAAGGCGTGACAACATTCCACAGCTTCTCCCCAAGCAAAGGAATCTTCCCCCCTGCCCTCTGCTAAGGAACTGGCAGGGAGTTGCTAATGGAAGTGGGAGGGGACTTTGGCCTGTTGCTCTGACAGGAGACAAAAGACTCCCTTGACTGAAAGGAAATGCTAATTTGGGAGTCAATAGAAACCAGCTGCTGGCAGGAACAGGCTCAGGTTGCTCTTGGCTCAGCCAAACCTTGGAGGCAGGGCTAGACTGAATTGTGTATCTGGAACTGAAGAAAATATAGTTTTGAGAAAAAAACTCATAGAAAACTGTGCCAAACTTGTAAAAATCTGGAATTAATAGATTGTTAAAATGAAAATGTTGGTCACATTTTAAAACCAGTCTGGAATTTGTGCGTTATTCAGAGACTGAACCACTAAAATGTTGATATTGTGGCAATTGTGATAATGCTAGAAATATGAACATTTACAGGAGTATGCCCAGATGTTATGCACATGTATGTGGAAAAATGTGTACAGATCTGACACTGGGTAACCAACCAAAAGCGCGAAAAATGGTCATTTGTGAACCGAAACTCTTAAGAAGATGGGACTTGGACAGATACGTGCCTTATTTAATTTGGAATGTGAATATGTATTATAAGCAAGTTGGTGATCTTGTAAATATGCTTTATATGAAAAAATATTTTCTGTGTAGAAACAAAGGGGAGGTTTTTCCCTGGACCATAAACACAGCGTCATCACGACACATCATGACACTCTGGTTTCCTTCTCAAATCAGGAGAGAGGGAATACTTTGACCAATCAGTTTCTTAGAGGGTTGGGCTTAGTATAATCAGCCTACCGACCACCTTGGGAAATACATAAATAGGGACTGTTGAGGACCTAGAGAGACACACACATTCACCCATCAACTGATTTACTGGCGAAGCGCTCTGCAGGAAGAACCCAGATCCAGACTCCAGAACTCTGAAAGCAGAAGGCCTAATTCCAAGCTGAACCCTTCTCAGCTGGCCTTTAAAATCTTGCAACCTGATTTTAACCCCAAACTTCCAAGGGGCACAACCAATTCAACAGCGGGGCTGTGCTGTTTTTCTGCTTCTTGCCAAGGACTCTTGCTAGAACCCAGAGATCCAAACCAGTAGAGCAGAGCTGTAACCCATGACCAACCCATCAGATACAATCCAAGAGGCCGTGCAGAGACCAGAGTGCCTTGCGGAGTGCAAAACCAAGCGCCTGAATCCTGTCCGCTAGTCGAGCAGATTCCAGTCCGAAACCCTTTGACCGGATCCTGACGGGCCTATTCCAAAACCATAGTTGTGAGTATTTAGCATAGAACTGCCCATAGCCAATCTCTTATCCTTAAGTAATCCTATCCAACCCCTTCCCACATATCCAGAATTGCTTTCTAGAATCTCTTTTGTCTGTCCTAAATCTTTCTCTCATCCATACAATCCTGTGATAATTGTAGTGACAAATCATCTTTGCGCTAATATAGTTGCTGAAGAAAGGCAAGTGTCGCAGCGGGCAAAGATCAGACAAAGGCACCTCTGGACTGGTGGCTGTACCGTTGGTATCTCGCATCTTCATAGCCCCTTAGTCTAAAGCCAATCCTTGTTTGTAATATTCAAATGCACATCTTTCATTTGAAATCTTGACTCTTTTGAGAAAAATCGACCTTCACTAAAACCTTCATGACTTCTGAACCGTACATGCTAGGAACCTAATTTAAGTGTCAAATTGAAGCTAACATCCTCAGCTTTCTGACAAATCAACTCCTTATAATTTTGCCGTGATTCTGCATTTGGCTCAATTTCATCCCATATAAAATAGCTATTTCTTTGCATTCAACCTCTGAATTCAGTTTTCTATCTGCTAGTTATCCCACCATCATTGCTAGTGTCTACCTGAACCAATACAAAGCGGCTCCCACTAGTTCTGAATCCAATCTAGAGAGTTAAATCCATTTTTAGCATTTTTCCTTTCATTGCAAACCACATTCAAAAGCATTCAACCTGTTTTAAAATCATTCCTGTTTTTCTCTAAGCTTGCTTGGGGAACAGGGATTGAAACTGCATTTGTAGAGTGTTTATTCCTGAAACCTGTTTTCTCTCCTTCCATCTCTATATTGCATATTAGCGGGGACTGAGCAGTATTAGGGGGAAAGAGTGATTACATTGCATTTGATTGAATTCATATCAAGTTTTATTTCTGTGCTGCCTTAATTTCCTATCGTTGCATTTCATTGAACCCACACAAAGTTTTATTCTAAGCTACATTATTCTTCTCATCCATACTCCTATTGATTAAAGAGATTTTTGATTGTAATACCATCCAACGCTGATCATTGTATATATATTAATAGTGTGATATCTAGATATTGTTCAAATTCATAAGAGTGTGATATATATATATATATATATATATTGTTCAATTCATAAAATAAATCTTTTAACTTTGCAAAACAACCTACTTCTTGGTTCAGTGAGACCGGGGGGATTCAAAGAGAGGGGTGTGATCTAAGGGTACATCATTCAGAAATAAAATAACTTTAGACATAAAATATATAATTAAGGGTTCCAGCTGGGCATCTCACGCCAGACATTGACTTAGGTGGAGTGCTGGGTTGAAACCACTTACAAGTTCCACCCCTATTCTTCCTACATACTGGAAACCGAAAATTGCGACATGTGCAATACCAGTAAGAGTACCTATACCACAAGAAACCTTTGAGATAAAGTTTCCACTGAGAAAACCCTACATGATGTAGCCCCAAAAGGATGACGGTCTCCTGTGGGAGATCCCAGAAGAAGTGTGAAGATGTGAAAAGGAAAGGCTGGTGATGTCATAACAGATGAGAGTGATGCACCGAGAAGGATGACCGAGGAAGAAAATGCACAGACTATATAGAATCTGAAGGCGAACTGAAGAATTGAGAAGACTTTCATGTGTGGAATGAAGATTGCATTTGTAAATAAACACTGCAGAAAATGCAAGTCATTTTATAACTATACAGATGCCGTAACACAAGTAGACTAAGTAATCATAAGTCTGGCTATACATAGTGAATAGACTGCAAGCGCTGCCGCCAATAGAGATATATATGTATCTGTAAAATCAGGACATTCAATGCCGCAATTTTAGTAAGCTCAACCCATGGAGAAAGGAGGATTGAAAGCTGTGTGTGTGTTGCAGC
Organism: Ambystoma mexicanum; assembly: GCF_040938575.1. Taxonomy (NCBI): domain Eukaryota; kingdom Metazoa; phylum Chordata; class Amphibia; order Caudata; family Ambystomatidae; genus Ambystoma; species Ambystoma mexicanum. Next base: position 757,241,680 of record NC_090927.1, on the reverse strand, counting down.
AAAGAATATGCCGATGCTCGAAGATGGACCAAAGGAAGACCGCTTGGCCTGGTGTCAAAGGCTAAGACCAGCCAAAACTGGTTATCAGTCCATGAAGAACAGTGAATGTGAAGCGCTGAGGCATCTCTTGTTAAGTTGCAAAGAGAGAACATCATGAGAGCCAAGTTTCTTAATTGAAGACAATTAAATGCTATAAAATGGGCCGATTCACGGTCTCTGATCGCGTGAGTCCAAGATGGAAATAGATGTGGGCCTGCAAGCCTGAACCTTGATAAGAATGTGCTCACACTTCCTTATATTCACAGAGATGAGAAGCTACTACAAGGCCAAGTTCAAAGACAATCTGAATGGCAGAAGGGATGAGTGATGAGAGATGATTGGCTAATTGGGTGGGGAGGTACGGTCAAGACCACCCACCAGCACCTGAGACACCAGCTTATGTGCTGCTAGAGAATTGAATGTTCCAGACAGGTACACGTGTGGCAACCAATTCTGGAAGGCCATATAACAAAGGGCCTTATAGTTTGAGAGACAATGGTGTGCCGTGTAGCTAATAAACTGTTGAAGGCGATTTGCACTAAGGGAGGGCATGAGTTGCCGACCTGACTATAGAGACCCAATCACAGCCCAACCCCTTATAGAAAGTATACTTGGATATTCCTTTTGAATCAACCACAACTCTGTGTATGTTTTTGTAGGTTGCCACGTAGTATGACATTACGCATGACGATTTTTTGCTATAAAAGTATATTTTTTTATGAAATGTATTGAGATCATGCTGTGAGACGTCCATTGATGTACTCCCTGTTTTAGACAACTGAGAATAAAACAGACATTTTGCCAACTTCCTGAGTTGGTCTTCTTGTTTGGTGTGAGGGTTATTCTCCATCCCATCAATAGAACTGTGTTACCTTAATTAAAAGGACCAAGAGGGTTCACTATTGATAGAGCCAGAAAATAAATACACAGGGAAGTGTCAGGTTGTTGTGGGGCCACAACCATAGTAATGTTGAGGCATGAGGTGATTAGATATGAAGAGCCAGTGTACTCTAGATAGAATGGGGTGCATGTGTTATTCTTAGGAACGAAAATATACCTAATGAACTTGATGAATGTGGTGGATGGCTTTATGATGAAGAAGGAGGCTGGTTGCGGGGCAGCATGACACCATCAGGGGACGGTCTTGCTGAGTGAGGAACAGAGCATAGAGCAGACAACACATTTAAAAAATGTGAGTTTTAAAGGTTATGACAAGAAAATACAGGGGTTTGAGAAAACAAGAGAAAAGAACAATGGTACTTGATCCTCAAACGGGCAGGTACGAGCTAGAGAAAGGAAGGAAACACAGAAAGAAAGGAGAACAAAAAAGGAGAGACAAGGCTGGGAGATAAGAAATCAGCTAAGAAGACATTAAGAAGGTGGTTCAAAGAAAGGGGAGACGTAAAGGAGAGGGGAAGTGAAAAGGAAGAGTAACAAAAGTGAATAGGTTTTTAATTGAAGTTCGATGATCTCTAAATATTTTGTAAAGTGTCCCTGACTTGACTAAAGCAGCGTTTCATGAAAAGTTTGAGGTCATTGGAACTGATCTCCCACATGTTATATTTAGAGATATTTTGTATTTAATGACATGGGACAGATTTTCGTTTGGACACAGGAAGACATTTCAGAGAAATTAATACAAATAGCAGTTTCAGGGCAGGGCAGGCACTTATTTTTTAAAATAATTTGACCAGAGACTTCTGCTAGAAGGTGCTTGGGCTGCTTGAAGGATCAGAAGGGATGAGGGCAGGCATCTTTGGAGCTGTGATCGTGCCTCATACATCACTAGGCTTCTTTAGATCCCATCAGTAAACTAGAGAATAGCAGGGCTGTGTGAGAGAGAAGATGAAATGTGGAGCAGCACCTTCAGATATTCTCAGAGCACACAAGATCAGATTGGGGCAGAGCAGCGGAGAACAATGAGCGCAGGGATTGAATGAATGTACCCCATGCACTATTAGCAGCAGGTGATATGCTAGCCTGGGCACATGTGTGACATAAGATATGAACTGGTCACATAGTCAGTTAGAAAACTAGCCCAGTGGGTTTTATGCTTGCTCAGGGGAGACTGAGACATTTGTATTAACTGGCCACAGATTGGAATACTGCTACACTGAGGGTTTGGAACAACGTTAATTTGGGATGATCCCAATATAAGCATTAGTATTGTGGGGCGGATTTGTGTTGGCAAACATTGTTTTTGGCCTTCCCTATAATTGTTTTTGCCTGTAGGTTGTCCTTTCCTTTACTGCAATATTGAGGTATTGGGTTATAATGATGAATAGATTCAAACAGTAATGAAAGCTTCTTTGGTGGGGTGACACTGGGATGCAAAGTGGTGTTTTCTTCCCTTGTCAGAGATGGCACAGCTTGACTAACAATGGGTCTGCAGTGCCAGTTGGGCCCCCCAAATAAGGGTCACATAAGCGATACTAAAGTAGACACAGAGTAGTATAAAGCCCCTATACTGCCGAATTTTGGAGAAGGTCTAACCTATCCAGCCTGGTATGGTGATTATGGACATAAATGAAGTTGAGGCCTTGGCTGCCAGTATAGGAAGTGATCCACAGGCTGGGAGAGCTGTCCTGAAACGCCCCCAGTGTTGGGATAGGGAAGAGTATTGATGTCAAAACGCATAGGAAATGAGAGAGTGCATTTTAATGCATGATGTGTTAACAGATTGATCCAATGCAGGACTGCAATGTGGTGTCTTGATTAGGAGCCAGGAATTAGGGGCTGGATCCAACCTCCACCCAAGTTTTGGAGATGCACTGAGGGGAGTGTTGATGACCAGGGCAATGGTGTGATGCTCTTTTAATGTTCTTTTAATGCACGCTGTGTGCATGGCTCGCTTCCAATACAGGATGGACATGTGGGGATTGACACACGAGTCATTAGTTCTGTGTGCCCTCCCAGATAGTTGCAGGAGGTTTGGGGAGTGTTGACGGGAACACCCAGGGGGAGGGCTATCGTGGATTTAAATGTATGCAGTGCTGGCTGAGGATGCAAGAAATGGCCCACGGAGCAGAACTACACTGCCCTAGCTGCAAGGGCTACCTGGGAGGATTGGTGCTGGCAACACCAGGGGGTGGGGGAGATAGAGCGAAGAGAACCTAATGCACAAGAAGGCGATTGAGAACCCCGGTGTGGGGTGGCAATGCAAGAAATGATTAATGGACCAGGAGGTTTATACTGGCCTCCCGACAAGTTGCCGGGAAGTTGCTCTGAGTGAGCTGTTCATAGCATCACCAGTGGAAAGAGTGGAGGGCATGCCAGTGCGCAATGATGTAATGAGGAACACCTCCAGTATGGGATCGCAATACAGGAAACATCCATGAGCTCAGTGTCCTGGCCTGGATGGATAGCCACAACACAGGTGAATGGGAAGGTGACAGCACGGCCACAGGAGGAACTGCCACAGTGCTGGATGGTGACACTGAGGAGAGGATACGTGCTCCTCATCCACCCACCACCAGTCCAGTGCAATGTGGAGGCCACCCGCACAGTGGTTGGGGATGCTGAAAGGTCTGTCAGAGTTGGTGAGAGAGGGCCTGAGTACCAACCACGTGAAAAAGTGCGTAGGCCACAGGTTTCTTGTGATGGGCTCCCCATATTGGGGCGGGAAGGCCTTGTACTGAATGTTGACAGCACCACCCAAAGTAGTGAAGACTGTGCCATCTCAATGAGAGAAAGGTGACAGTGCCATCATAGTCTGGTGCCGCAGCATTGGGGAGTGGGAGAGCGTTCCTGTCCCTGCAATGTTGCATGGCACTGTTGGGGGTCGGTCGTGCCCCCCATGCGGTCCCGTAAGCCCACGCACTGCACAGACACACACACACACAGGTCTTGTCAGTTCAGGCTTCCTGGTCGCTCTGACGCGGCCGGGAACGCCCCGTTTATTTATGCAGCATGCGGCGGCGTGCAACGTACCCCGCCGCGTGCGTGTTACATCATGGGGCAGCGCCACACTCCTCCTTTTTCGGGAGAACACAGAAACAATTTCAACACACACTGCAAACCACACAAACACATAAACTGTTTTACTTAACAACACAACTTGCCCAAACCCCTTTATTGTCAACCATCCGGATCCCCTTACTCAGGTTGATTAACCAACTGTCTCAAAACATAATCGCTGAGGTAAGCGGGTTTCCCTCGCCCAGCCCTCTGGGGGTACCTCCCGCTCACCTCCGGCACATTAAGTCTTTCAGCAAGCGTCTCCCGGGCAGGGGACGCAGGTGTGCTGGAGGGAACTTCTCCGTCCTCCATTATCTCCACCAAGTCCGGTTCCAGCGGCGGTTCAGTTCTTGAATCACCCAGTTTCTTGAAGAAGCTGACATTCCGGGTGACAGCAGACCTTCCGTCGGATGCCGTTACCATGGATCCCTTTACGGCCACCACATCCAATGGCTCCGGCTCGTAGGGGAGCGACAGTTTTCCGTGGGGGTGTCGATTACGGATGAGGACTTCGTCCCCCGGTTCCAGCCGCTGGGGCTGGAGCCCTCTTCGCAGGTTTTCCTGCTCAATCCTTACCCACCGGTCTGCCTCAACCTGTTGACTGTCAATCACCCGGGGTTCCTTCTCCCCGACCTCGGGTAGTAGGCCCGGGGGCATCGCTTGAACAAAGCCTCTGCCGGAGCGACCCCCGTGGATGCATGAGGGGTGTTGTGGTACACCCTCAAAAACTGATACAGGGCTCGCTGGAGTGGCTGTCCTTGTCCCTGTGCGATCCTGAAAGTCTTGTTGAGTGTCCGCATCAGTCTCTCAGCATCTCTGTTTGCCCTGGGCCACAAGGGGGATATCTTTCGGTGCTGGACCCCGCAGCTCTCCATGAGTTCCGCAAACCGCTCACTCTGGAACGGCGATCCGTTGTCTGAGCACAAGGTGTGGGGAAAACCATGAGCTGCGAACACCTTCTCCACAGCCACTACCACATGCTCGAAGGCCACCAATTCGACAAACTTCACCTCCGGATATTGTGAACATTCGTCGACGATTACCAGAAAATGGGTGCCCACAGATGTCGACCTGCATGAACGACCTCCCACTGCTGCGTGCCCCGGGGCATCGCTTCAATGGCGGGCTCTCGCTGTAATGGAGACGCTGCCTGGCACCATATGCAGGCCGCCACAAAGTCATCGACTCTCCGCTCCAGTTCAGGAAACCAAACCTTCAGACGCAGGCTGGCCTTAGTCTTGGCGGCGCCCTGGTGTCCATGGTGAGTCAGAGCGATCACGTCCTTTACCTTGGAATGGGGGACCATGATCCGGTCACCTCGCAGCAGCAGGCCAGACGCTGAGAATGAGAGTTCTCCCTTAACCTCGAGTCCGATCTTGGCCTCCTGGGTCCGCCCCGCCAGGGATTCTAGGACAGACCTCCAGGAGCCGTGCCGCATGGAGTGCTGGAGGATTTTGAAGTAGTCGTCCTCGGCAGCTGCCTCCTCCAGCTCTGAGAGAGGCATGGCGTTTGGCATGGCCGCCTCCACCACCATTCGGACGTGATCGTCGGCCTGTTCCTAACTGGTGTCAAACTCCTCTCCCCCACGCACTCCAGGATGTCGGGAGAGATAGCCCGCTGCGTTGTTGGCCCCTGGCCGATACACCAGTGTCACTCCATATTCGAGAAGGGCGAGCATCCACCTCTCGATTCTGGCCGGTGGCTTGGAGGATGACCCTGCCAGAATGGGCAGCAGGGGCTTGTGGTCCGTCACCACTGTCACTGGACGCCCCAAGACGTAGAGCCGAAAGTGTCTGCAGCCCCAGAGGACCGCCAGGGCCTCACACTCAATCTGCGAGTATCTTTGTTCAGTTTCAGAGAGCGCTTTGCTGGCATAGGCCACTGGCCGGATCCTCCCGTCCCGGTCCACCTGTGTTAAGACGGCCCCTAGACCAAATGGATTGGCATCCACAACGATCTACTATGTTAGCGCCGGATCGAAGAACGCCATGGTGTCCTCCGCTGCCAGGACGCTTTTGATGTCTTCAAAGGCCGCCTGCTCAAGCGGGCGCCAGTGCCAGACTGACTCCTTTTTCGTCAGAGCCCTGAGTGGTTCCGACCTTGAGGCAAGGTTCTGGATGAAATGTCCACAGTATGTCACCATGCCAAGGAAACTCCTAATGTCAGACGCCGACTCTGGAGGCTGTGCCTTTTTAATGTCCTGGACTTTCCTCGGGTCTGGTGACACACCCCCTTCTTTAAAAACAAATCCGAAGAATTCCATGGAAGGGCGCAGGAACTCACACTTGTCCCTGTGGAGGGTGAGACCTAGCGATTGCAGTCCCTCAAAGGTCTTCCCCAGCTTTCTCAGATGGTCCATCTCGGTCTTCGCGAACACTAGAATATCATCGGTGATGTGTAAGACACCCTCCAGATCTGCGAGGGCACCCTGAATAATGTTCTGAAAAACCTCTGCAGCCGATGATACTTCGAAGCTGAGTCTCTTGTATCAGTAGAGCCCCCGGTGACTGGTGAACGTGGTGATATACCGAGACTCCGGATGGAGAACGACCTCGTGATATCCTGCTCGGAGATCTAATTTGGAAAATAACCGAGTCCCTTGCACTTCCGCAATAATGTCATCGATGGTGGGGGTGATATGCTGCTCCCCCTTAATGGCCTTGTTGGGGAGTATCATATCTACACAGATGCGGACAGAGTCAGGTTGCTTGGGCTTCCTAGCCACAACAATCAGGGACACCCAGGGAGTGGGGCCCTCCACCTTTTCAATAATGTCCAAATTCACCAGGTTGTCCAGCACCTTATCTACCTGCTCCCTGAGATGGAACGGTACCCTCCGGTGTTTCAGGGCAACAGGCTGCACAGACTCATAGATGTGTAACCGCACCGGGTCACCAGTCATCCTTCCAATGTCATTGAAGAGGGCGGCATATTTATCGAGCAAGTCATTGATGTCTTCGAGATACACAGAGTACGCGAAGCTGACAATTCCGAGGGCCTCAGCAGCAGCACAGCTTAGCAGAGTGTTATTGCTCACGGGCGTCACGTAGAACCGGGCTTTGATCTGCGAGCCCTCATGCTCCACCTTCGCTACAAAGTCACCGTCCAGTGGTATTGGTTCCAGTCCTCCAAACACAAATATGCGGGCCCTCGGTGTGAGCAGCTTCGGGGGGGACTCAAGGGTATCATAGTGCCCCCTGGCCATCACATTGACCGAGGCTCCCGTGTCCCCCAGAACGGGGACCGGCAAATGATTGATCTCAACCACACACCTAGGCTGCCTTCTGTTCTTTCCTTTTAGGACCTCCACACTGGAGACAAAGAAAATGTTCTCTTCATCCTGCTCTGCCTCCTCCTCCTGGGCATCCTCCCCGCCCTGGTCCACCTGGGCCACATTCGCTGGCCGGTTCTGGCGCGGGACCCAAACTCCAGCCTGTCCTCTCGGTACCAACACGGGCAGGGCAGCCCTGCATACTCTTGAAAAATGGTCAGGCAGGCTGCACCTACCACATGTCTTTCCAGCTGCCGGACACTCCGTCAGGTGAGGGAGGTCGTATCCACACTTCTGCCATGATTCCCCCGCTCTCCCTGCTCTGCCCGGGGTCCCACCCCAAGTCTTCTCACTCATCTACCACCACGCCACATGGCACACACCTCCTCAGACTTTACTGAGCGGGACCCCGCCTCCATCTTGGTTGCTCGAGCTTCCGCCACCTCATTGCAGCGGCCCAGTTCCAGGATGCGGGGCAGAGTGATGCCTGGCTCTCTCAGGACCTGCCTCCTGAGTTTGCCTGAGTAGCACGCCTGAATTAGCATTGTGCGAATCATGTCCTCTGCGTCTCCCAACACATATCCCTGGGAGAGGCGACACAGGCGTCCATAAAAAGTGTCCAATGTTTCATCGTCCTTTTGCTTGGCCGACAGCATGACAAACCTCTCATAGTCCACATTGGCAAGGGGCAGGAAGTGGGCCAGGAGTGCCGCCTTGGCTGCGTCATAGCTGCCATCCCCCGCAGGAAGCGACTCAAAAATGTCCTGGACCGACGGCCCAACAGAGTACAGCATTGTAGCCACCCTGCTTCATCGTCTGTCACCTGGGCGGCCCGGAAGTACTTGTCGAGACAACCAACCCACCTCCTCCACCTAGGCCCCATGCTGGATGGCGGACCAGATGCGTCAAATTCTGGGATGGGCTGCAGGGCTGCATGGGCTCGCGCTTGGGCCATGATAGGAGGTCCTGGTTGGGCAACTGGCGGCACGACCGGTGGCCCCTGAGGCACAGGAGCTTGACCGCCTACTTGGGGTTGAGGGGGCAGCTGTGGAGCGGCCACTGGCTATAGAACTGGAATCACTGGAGCCTGAGGAGCTTGTTGTTGACCTCCAGCTTGGCCGCCATTCTGGGGAAGTGGTGCGGCTTCAGGGTGCCCACCGTATTGCCCACCAGCGCCATTCATGGGCCTGAGCGCACAGGCACCCCCACACTAGGACCTGGGGGCCGCAACTCTGTCACCCACCACCACCACACACCTGGATACCCCTTCCACAGGCGCAGCAACAGTCCAACCTGGGGAGGGGATGGTGGAATCTTGCCTTCGGCTTTGAAGAATTAGAAAGAAGATGACTGCCCACTTGAGGATTCGCCACTGCAGTACTCCGCCCTGATGATGAAGAGGACGAAGAAGAGGCTACAGCAGCCTGATGATGAAGAGGATGAAGAAGCACAGCGCCCCTCCACTGCAGCAACACCAGTGGTGGAAAAGTTCCAAAAATTGGCTGAAGAAGAGAAGAAGAAAAAAAATAATCTGGGCTAGGCAGGCCGTGCCATTTTAGCCCTTCTCCTTGATCTCACTCGACGTAGGAGGCCCAAATGTGAAGTAAAAATCAAAAATTGGGCATGTATATGCAGGTTAGACTGCCTGCAAGCAGTGTGTCCAAAAACTAGACCTGGATCACCTTCCCCATCCAAACCGGAGCTTGGAGAAGTTCCACGGTCCTGTTGACAAAATGGCCGCCAGCCAAGTGTGCGATCCGCAGCCACGGCGTGAAACTAAATGTCGTCCGTTCCGTTTCCATGTAGAAAAATTATGACATTTATCACCGCTGGGCCCGGGCATCCGCATCCACTCGTCTCCAATGTTGGGGGTCGGTCGGGGCCCCCATGCGGTCCCGTAAGCCCCCGCACTGCACAGACACACACACACACAGGTCTTGTCAGTTCAGGCTTCCCGGTTGCTCTGACGCAGCCGGGAATGCCCTGTTTATTTATGCAGCATGCGGCGGCGTGCACCATCACGCCACCGCGTGCGTGTTACATCACGGGGCAGCGCCACAGGCACCACCAAAGAAGAAGTGCCAGTGGCCCCGACATTGGAACGTCTAACAGATATGGGGGAACAGGCTTGGCCCCATCTCCATGGTAGAACAGGTTACAGCTGCCCAGGCATTCTGGAGCTGTCACCCTCTAAGGAATGTTACCAATAACACACACACCACCATATGGTGTGTACATTCGCCATTGGTGTAGCACAGAAGAAGCTCTGCAGTTTGGAATGGTGGAATGGTAGAATACGGAAAGACTGAGAATAGGAGCATGGGGGCAGCATATTGATGGGAGCTCCCTGATAGATATTTTGGAGACTTTGATCAAGAATGATGCTGTTAGGGAAATGAGCAAGGAATGAGAACTGATAAGGCTGCTGATAGAGGGTAGCACCTCATCAGAGGCGGTGAAAAGAAGGGACCAGGAAGACAGACACTCCTACTTTTGAGAACGCCCATAAGAACTGATTATGTTTAGCAAAGTTGGCACTGGCTTGCTGGGCGCTCAGAGCAGAGCGCAACGCTATACTTAGGGTGCCTCTACATGTTTATGGAAAGAGGGGGAGCGATGGATGGAACAACTTGTAGAAGGGGATAATGAGGTAGAATGTCACTGAAGGAATGGAAGGACTGGTCAGTGACAACCGGTGAACATAACAGCAGCATGCTCTTGGTAAAACGTGGATGATAAAATAAGAAGGGTGTGCCAAAGGGTATGGTGAGGAACAGCAGAGGCTGGCACAGGGTGTGATGAGAGGAGAGAAAACTGGAAAGGGGGAAAGTGGATGGAGCAAAGGTTATCAGAGAATTTGTAGCAAGTGAAATAACTAAAAGGGCAAATGATGGAATCTAGGAGGTGGACTTGATTCAACATTGTCCTGGGTAAATGGAGGTACAGTGCTCAGGGTCCAGAGAGTGTCAAAGGACAAATGCTTTGATAAGTTATGTAGGAATGGGGGTTTCTGCTGACCTCCCTCTAGTTGGGCACCAGAGGATTCAATAGCCCTATTTGGTTTCCCATGGGGCTTACCCTGGTTATGTTTGGGGGCCTCTTCTGGTTGGATGGATTTAGATGTATCTGTTCTCACCTTTGTTCTGCTCCCCCCCATCCTTTTTGGAAGTTGCCTCAGAATCCTTATGAGTGGCTCTGTTGGCTATTCAGGAGTCAGCTGCTCTAGCTAACATTTTTGGATCTAATTCCTTTGAGTCCACCAAGTACTGTGTCAGCTCAGGAGAGCAGGCATCAAGAATGGTTTCCAACATAAACAGATTCCTCATACCTTCATAAGTGTTAACTCTGTAACCAGTAACCCAACCATCTAAGTTTTTCAAACATTCACACACCCAGGTAGCCCAAGGGGTACCATCATGTTTTTTGAGGGTTCTAAACCTCTTGAGATACTGAGAAGGGGTCTTCCCAAATCTAGCTATCAAAGCAAGCTTCACAGTTTCATACTCCTTTCTGTCTATATCTCCCCACCTCCATTACCACATCAGTTGCAACAGGGGGTAGCCTAGAAAAAAGCCAAGGAATCAACTGATTCCCTGTAATGTCTTGAATCCCATGGTTATATTCAAAAGCAGCCAACCAATCATAAATATCAAGCTTAACCTCATACATACTTACTGCATCTTTGGGCATGCAAGGCCTCTTAGGACTGGACGACATAGAGGACTCTGGGAGTGAACCAGTTTCAAGAGACAACTTTTTCATTTCAAGTGCATAATTCACTTCCACTTCTCTGAGTCTAACCTCTTGATGCTTTGTTTCAGTTTGTGCTTGGATTCTTTTAAATTCTAACTCCAGTCTCATTTTTTCAAGTGAGACAAATTCAGGACATAGGTTTGGACCTGAGGGGGTCCCTGTGGTCAAAGGTTGAGGCATATGAACAGATAAAGGTAAGACAGGGCCTACATTCTGAGACTCTTCTGCTTCATCTAACTCATGTCTGTAGCTTTCCATATCAGTCATGATAAAACAACTGCTTTACTAGTGTTGCTTTGTCTTGGGAGGATTATTTGAACAAAGGTAAAAGTAGCACTCTAAATGTAACAAGTATACTTTATCCCACCTCTGCCACCAGTGTTAGGCAGAATCACCTGCAGTACCCTTGGGGAACACTACAGGCAATTAGGACTACAAGTGTAAGCACAATTTCACCTTTGGTACAAGCCTGTACTACACAGTAAAGTGGTAGCGATGGCTGAGCAGCCAGACTTATCTCAAGAGTTTAAGTGAGCAGTAGAACAAGTTACACAAAGGACCCACAAACACAGTGATTAAAATATACACTTGCTCAAGGTTTCTTGGTAAAAGAATATACTTTTCTTTACTCAGTCAGTTAGAAAAATTACACTAGCATAAGCAGCTCAATATCACACACTAATACACCACAAAAATCCAACCGGTAAGTAAATGAACAAGTTTAGCTCCAAAATTAAGTGCGAGCAAAATGGCTCTTCAGATACTTAATAAAGGAGGAAAAAGACAAAGTTATAAGAACAGACAGCTCAAATACATTCAAAGGCAGAGCAAAGGGTTTCAGTTAAATACAACCAGCAATTCTTCGCAACCGGCCTGTGCCAAAGTCAATGGTTGAGAGTCTTTTGTGTAGGATAGCACAGTTTCTGGTATAGAACGATTAAGTCTTTGCCACAGATTTTTAAAGGATTTGGCTAGGCGAAAAGTTTGACGAATGTTAAGGGAAGGAGAAGCCTTCGTAATTGAGGAAAGTTTCATGCACTTTCTCGATGGCCGAAAAGATTTCCTGACAACGTTTGCACAGTACCTTATCAATGAAGAAGAGCTGTAGCTGAGGCAGTTGTTCCTGGCAGATCCTACAGGCCTCGCTGTTCCTGAGCTTCAGTCATGGGGACAAGAAGGAGGACGTCGGGAGGTTCCTGCACTGCCCAGAGAAGAGGCCAAAAGCTGTAGCAAGATGTCGGTTTAAGGTGTGAGTGCCTTAAAGTCCACGAGCTGGTTTCCTTCCCTATCCGGTTTTCAACAGCACTCTGATGAAAATTCGACCAGATGGGGACGGTGTCCAGGTGGCTTGGGAGTTGCTTGTTCCCACCAAACTCAAGGGAAGAAGTTAACTTTGAAGGGCTTCTCTGTCGATGTAGTTTCAGGCAATTCAGACCTGCAGCAGGGCTTCACCCGTCGTCCAGGAGTTGCAGCAGTCCTCTTCCTTCCTCTCCTCTTCGGTTCTTTCGTTCCAGTGGTCGACTCTGCTTTCCAAGTCACAGAAACCTGCTTTCAAACAGTTTTCCCCCATTCATTCCAGCCTTGCTGTCACTCACACAGCAGAGTGGCTGTCCTTTCTGGACAGCCAGCCGGCCAATAACACCAGAGGGCATTCAGGTCTCCTAGGAGACTAAGCACAGGGAGTTCCGGGCACCTCCCTCACATCCTGTCCACCCCAGACACTCTGGCGCCACAGGAGGGCTTGAGCGCTGAAGCCTGCCAAAGGCCAATGAACAAAGGGACCAAACCTTGTTTGGCGCACAGAGACAAACACAAGAAGGACCTTTCCTAAAAGAAATGGCGAAAACAAATGAGCAGAGTCTGTTTTTACAGATAGGTCTGGAGCGCCATATTGAAAAACATGGCTGACCCGATTTTTAGCTACCGTTGTTAGCGGTCAGGAAAAATCATGGTAGTTTGATCCAAACCACTGCCACCAGCCATTTACAGTAGGAAAGGGTAACATTTTACTGACTGTTACATGCATGTTGTGACTCAGGAGAAGCTAGGCAACCCCTCCAGCACTCTATAGGAAGATAGTGTGTGCTGGGTCAGTAAATTTAAAGATTAAAGATACTAGTCAGGTCAATTTAACTTTACATGCTCTGGGAGACGGTAGTCAGTCCCAGAGAAGGTGTTTAAACCTTGGGAAGCCTGAAAGACACTCCTGTGCCACTGCACTGAAGGTGTTGTGTGACACATAGAAAATGATGATGCCTATGGAGTTGTTCTAAAACTCCACAACCAAAGAACACATAAGTAAAAACACATTGAAAATGAAAAGTTCAAAGCCCCAACTTACAGCAAAAGAGATGGAGGGCTCTAAGGTAGAGGAAATGTAGCACTTGTCTGAGAAATCTCCCTAACAAGTGCCAAGGACAAGCTATCTCGTCCTTGGGATTACCTCCCCAGTGCCAAGGACGAGATAGCTCGTCCTTGGCACTTAAGGGGTTAATGAAGGAGAAAATGTTAGAAGGCTTTGCATGGTGAAATACTGAAATCACCAAAAAGGCCATGGCACTGGGGGGAAACCCATGGCAGTTAAAAGGTTAAAGCAATCATTGTCAAAGCAAACAATGCTGACTTGTGTATAGGTATTACATAAACACTTGATGGCCACTGCTATCACATGCCCATGTACTCACATGTTTTTCCAGCTGTTGCCATCTTATTGGCACGTAGTACCATTATGGCAGTACCTGGCAAATGCCCCTCTTATGCCTACACAAAATCGAAAATGGTTGACTCTGCCAATGCTTGTGTTAGTACGAGCAACTGTCACAGGCTCTGCTTTCAAAACAAGGGTCTGGGTGTTCTTTGAAAATCCTTGCTGAATTCTAATATCCTATGGCTAGAAGCCTACCTGCACTATTGGTTTTATTTCCAGAACCCCTTTTACTGTGTAAAAGAATGCCCTTCGTTCTGCCCCAGCTGGTAAGATGGCACAGCGAGTAGAGCGCTCTCTTTGACATCCGTGCAGAACCTGAATCCCAGCAGGGCCAAACTCGGTCTTTCATCCTTCCGAGGTCGATAAATGAGCACCACACACCGTGGGTAATGATAAGCAGTGCTCAGATGCCCGAGGGTTCGTAGCGCTTTATAAACGGTATTTATTATTATATTCCGTTGGTGAGAGTGGCGTATGTCTGATATGTTTCATGGTGACCTCTCTAACCACAACCAGTGTGAGCTGGCCATGGACCTTCGCTCAAACAAGACATTGACATTAGCACAAAAGAATGTATGCATGCTTGGGGTGCAGCTCTGTACTGTAGTTATTACACATTTGTGAGTGCTCTCTCTTCACCTCCCTCCCCACCACTCAACCCCACTCTCTCACCAAGCTCTGCCAAAGGAGTTCACTTATAAAATTGCTTGAGTTAAGGGTAATCCAAACGTCTAAGAGAAAAGTAGATCTCCAGATAAGGTTTGTTTAATTCGAATTTCAGGTTGGGCTTCTAGATCTTTTTTAAAAATTATTTTAGATTGGATTGCGTGGACATTTTTATGAAGCCATTCTTAAAGGCAATGCTTGTTCTAAATGCAGTAATGCAATGCTATCATTGTTAAAAAAAGAAAAAAGTAAAGTCGTAACGATGACGTATTTTTACAGTTATCCAGATGGTATTTTGATAGGCAAGTGCAAAATAAAAAGATCATTTTTACATTCACAAAACCAAATATATTTCTAAAACACCATCATTAAATGTCTGCAGGTGTGTTGTGATTAATAGTGAAGACAGTGAAAAGGCATAAACTAAAAAGGCTGCACACGTGTTGGCAGGGTTAACTCTTCTATTTAATCCTTTGACTGATGAACCCACACCTCAAACCCAGGCATTTCACTCACAGTCTCTGGGAATTGCGGGCAAATGCAGATAGTCGCCTTCCTCCCAAGATTTAGGGCATGAATATACGTCCTAATGCCAAAATGAGATCATGAATTCAGACATGTATCTACGTCCTCAGAAGAGTCAAAGGGTTAATTTCCCATAATATGTATTGGGGAGCTCAACTGCCTTTCTCCAAATGCAGGCTTTCCACTGTCACTACTCACATTTCATTAACACACTCCTCATTCTGGCTCGCTTCATTCCCCCCGCCCATTTCATGCTATGGGTCAATGTCACATTTCTTGAAAATGCAAATGCCTTCTTGGAAATAACACAATCCCCTCACTTCAGTTTTCTTACTCTCCTCTTGGTGAACAAGACTGACATTTTTGCTTCTTTGTTTTCTGAGCTGTGCATGTGGTCTGAATAGATTGTGACTGACTGCCATTTTTCTGGAGGCTTTATTGTGACCCATTCCCCTTTTACTAGCTGCATTTCTGTGCTAGCGTTTCTTTTTCAAATAATTCTGGTATATCTCTCACAAGCTTTTGCATTTGTTCATCTCTTTGGAATCGATGTTCACTTTTTTCATGCTTGTGGTAATTTTGCATTTCTTAAATAAAGCTACTCTATTTGCACCAATTTCAAGATATATCACATGGCCTGCGGTAGCGGCCATGTAGTTATGGTTAAGTTGCTAAACCCATAGGAAGAGCACT
Organism: Ambystoma mexicanum; assembly: GCF_040938575.1. Lineage (NCBI taxonomy): Eukaryota > Metazoa > Chordata > Amphibia > Caudata > Ambystomatidae > Ambystoma > Ambystoma mexicanum. The sequence continues at coordinate 757,226,069 of NC_090927.1, read as the reverse complement.
TTTTGGGCGGTTTATAACTTCACTCCTCCTAGACAAATCCTCACCAAACCTTGCAAAGAAAGTACATGGCCCACTCTGAATTTATTTGCAAAGTTTGGTGAGGTTTGGGCAAGGGGAGGCAAAGTTATAGGGGGGTCCAATAATTTCTTTTTTTCCTATCGATATAATCGGAAAAAAATGTACTCACGCCTACAGCCCAAATTGCTGGATGGATTTTCACCAAATTTGCAGCAGTTGTAAATCCGTCCAGTAGTTTTTTTTAAACAACCAAAACGTAAGGCAGAAAAATTTGTGATATCTATGTCTGCTCCACAGACACACTTCCCTGTTTGCTCCGCGGACAGGACACCGATTGGCTAATAGACTTGCGTCATGTCCACGTCATGTCCGCGGACACACAACTTGTTCACTGATTGGTTGGCATGAAGCGTGAGGTGCGTCAGATTTTTGGAAACGCCCGCCATCTTGGATTCATGGACATCGGCCGGTGTCCGCAGACATTGCGGTAAAAACACATTAAAAAACACAACATTGCACTTGTCAAACTTATCAAATACTCTCTGGGGAGGTGAGGGGTGATGAGGATGGGATGGAATATTGCTGCAAGAAGCAAAAAAAACGGATGATTTTCACCACGAAAGTCCGCAAAATGTTCGGATGTTCGCAAACAGTCCTGAGAAGTTCGCAGACACCTCTGTATTACAGGGTGGGTGAAAAGCAGTTCCTCGATGGCTTATAACTTTGGCGCCACTTAATGAAACTGCATGAAATTTTGCAATTATATTCCTGACCTAATCCCGGATGAGTATGCAAAGTTTGGTGGGATTCTGTTAAGAGGGGGTAAAATTAGAGGGGGGGTCCCAACATAATGTACAGGCTTATAAATAAGGTGCCATTGGACGATACACTTAATTTGGCAAACTAATGATACATATAGATATAAATGTTTTTGCAAAGTTTGGTGGGATTTTGTTAAGAGGGGGCAGAATTAGAGGGGGGTCCCAAAATAATGTAAAGGATTATAAATGAGGTGCCATTTGACGAATCCACACTTAATTTGGTAAACGGATAATAGATCTAGATATACGTGTTTGCGCGAAGTTTGGTGGGATTTTGTCAAGAGGGGGTAGAATTGGAGGGGGATCCCAAAATATTGTAAAGGCTACATGTGGTGCCATTTGACAAATCTACACAAAGGTTTGCAAAGAGATTATAGATCTAGATATAAATGTTTTCGCAAAGTCTGAATGGATTTTGTCAAGTGGGGGCTAGGTTACATGACGATTGTATGTGCATATATTTGACACTTTTGAAAAAATAAAACATGGGTGGATATCCAGCAAACTTGTGTAAGGAGCATTGAGAAGGACCTGAAAGCATGGTTTTGCAGATGTGCCCATGTTTTATTTTTTGACAAGTGTCATAATGTAGGTACAAAAAATAGTGATATACCTTTGGTGACTGAGGTGTAGCATGTGGCCATGTGCAGTGGCCAGATTGTCCGGATCATGGAATAAGGTCATGATCCGGACATTCTGGCTACTGGCCATGACCATGAGGGACAAAACATGGGGTTAAAGTGGCCATGTCCACATGGGACTGGCTTTATGGTAAAGTTATTCGAAATTGGGATAGATTTGAAAAGGAAGAAAAATGTGCTTGTGGTAATATGGTCATAGAGTACTCTTTTTGCCTTCTGCAGGCTGCCATGGAAAACAAAGAGGGCCCTCTATGGAACCCGCCTTCCCTTTCCATGGTGGCCATCTTGGAAAAGGATTTTGCTTCCTACACCGGGACGCCACAGGCGTCATGGTGTAGGAAGAAAAATCCCAGTTTTAGCACCCCGGGTTCCCACTTTGGGAACCTGGGGTGCTAATGGCCTTCATCCTCCATTACAGAGGCTGGAATGGGGGATAATGGTCCAGAGACCTCGTTATCCACCCTTGCTTCGCTTGGGCTGATAACTTGAGCTGCCGGGCCAGTATCCACTGTTCCAGTCCCTGGAACGGAAGATGAACGCCACAATATTCCCATTAGCATAACACAAAACACAAATGGAAATATTGGAAAATCTTATTGAGTCTATTTACTTTACTGAGAAATATAAATTAGATGGAGTCTATAAGTTTTTTTTAGTTCTATTTTTTAACTTTGAAAGGTGGTTCCTAAAGGAACATTTCTTTTGTTGTTTTTGAATGTATTTTTTTGTTTTTGGCAGGAGAGCTAAGAACGAAAGGTGGGGAGGGAAATGAGGGAAGAGGCAACAAACACTAATATGGAGTGGTAGGTGGACAGCGCAAAATGTTGCGCGTATGTTATTTCTAAGGTAGGGGGCAGTGTTTCTCCTGCTCCTTGATTACAGCAGTGGTGGTGGCTCTTGGGGAGGAGGGATGGCATTAGCTGATGCCATTTTAAAATAAATAGCAGTTTTGCTAAAAGTATGTACTGTGAACTAGATTGTTAATGGATAATGAATGGGAATAGGTGTTGGAGCTGTGCAATGGAAATTTTGAAGTTGAAAGTTCCTAGATCAGTAGAAAATACAGTTCTGAACTGTCCGTGAAGCACAGATCTTATCGTGAAGTGCGGACCAGTTCTCGGACACGTCATCATGCCGCGCGCCAGTGTATGGTCATGTGGCACTGTCTGGAAGGTCCGCAATGAAGGCAGATGTTAGTAGACGTCTACGGTTGCAAAACTAGTTGAAATAGTTGCAAGAAGTATATAGAAGTGTTGAAAATGATTCTAGAAGGTGGGAAATGGCAGCGTCTTAAGGTGACACTTTGTAAATTGGACACAAATATTTCTATATTGGGTAAGTATGACATTAGTAAGTTGTAGGAAAATAGCGTGCCCTGGTAAAACCCCATGAAATTCACTGAAAAAACTTTGTTAAATGGACGTTATGATTAAGTTGGACTAATAAAAACCTATGAAATTCAATGAAAACATTTTGTTAAAGGGACGTCATGGTTAAGTTGCACTAATAAAAACCTATGAAATTCAATGAAAAAATGTTGTTAAAGGGACGTTATGGTTAAGTTGCACTAATAAAAACCTATGAAATTCAATGAAAAACCGTTTTAAAGGGGCGTTATGCTTACAAGTAAAACTGAAAAACGCCAGAAATTCGCCAGTTATGGTAAGCTAAGCAACCATAACTCGCGCCACCACCATGCACTGCTAAGACTAACACCCAGGACATCAAAGATGACATCACAAATGTCATTGATGACATCACCAATGACAGCACATGTGAAATACATTTTGATGAAAAGTCCCTACAAGGATTTGTGTTTATATTGTTGGTAACAGACCTATCATGAACTACTTAATCTATTAAAGAATGTACTCATCTAAAATCATAGCATTGGAGTGTTGTTAATACGGAAACCTAATCATAGTTAATACAGAAACCTAATCATATATAAACATAGGCAATGACTGCAGCATGCACTATAGAAGTACACTATTTATAACCTTGTAATTTTGGATAGTACAATAATGAATGCTACCTTATCAGAGTTTTGAGTAATGTTAAACATGTAATAACTAGCTAAGAATTCAACACTTGTGCTGGTACAAACAATACATATGAAGAATCACAATGCATATAATGCATATAAATGAGAGGCACATACAGGGAAACTAAAGTAAGGAAGAAATAAACAGCATCATCAGAAAATGTTAATGACATTAAAGTTTATCTTCATGTATACAAATGAATTGTGTGTTTGAGGCCTGCTCATTTCCCCATGTATTTGCACCATGAGCTGAGACCAAACCCTAAGGAAAGTACGAATAATATCACAAGGTCAATGTCTAGATATATGGCATCTTTTTCAATTTTAATATTCTACTGTCAGTGAACAAAACCACCTGGCCTATATATGTCAGTGAACAAAAACAAGTGGCCCAGATATGTGATGTCATCAGTGATGTCATCAATGACATTTGTGATATCATCTTTGATGTCCTGGGTGTTAGTCTTAGCAGTGCACAGTGGTGGTGTGAGATATGGTTGCTTAGCTTACCATAACTGGCATATTTCTGGGGTTTTTTGATTTTACATAACGTCCCTTTAACAACGGTTTTTCCTTGAATTTCATAGGTGTTTATCAGTGCAATTTAACCATAGTGTCCCCTTAACAAAGTGTTTTCATTGAATTTCATAGGTTTTTTTAGTGCAACTTAACCATAACATCCCTTTAACAACATTTTTTCATTGAATAAATATATATATATATATATATTCAGTAAAAAAAACTTTGGTAAAGGGACGTTATGGTTAAGTTGCACTACTAAAAACCTCTGAAATTCAGTGAAACAAACTTTGTTAAAGGGACGTTATGGTTCCAAGTAAAACTGAAAAACCCCATAAATTCACCAGTTATGGTAAGCTAAGCAACCATAACTCACGTCACCACCATGCAGTGCTAAGACTAACACCCAGGACATCAAAGATGACATCACAAATGTTATTGATGACATCACTAAAGTGTCCCATTCGGCAACGTGTCCTCAACGTCATCATGTGACCGCACCCACGCTAAGCGTAACAAACACTATCCAGGCCCCTGGACACCTAAAAAGTGTTTTATTTCAGCAATCCAAGGTATTTTCCTGGGAAACTTCACACTTGCACATGTCCCTCACTATGTCCTTGGCGATCTGCATACTTTTTGGAATTTTTTGAACCCTTTCTTGGTGTTTAAAATGTTAGGAGACAGCACGGGTGTCTGCGAAGTGCGCCCCAGCACCCCTATAAAAGGCCACACCCCAGAGCTGCTCCTTATTCTGTTTTTGGGCTTTCAGGACAGTTACGTCTCATTGTTGCATTGGATTGCTCTTGCTCTTTGAAACAGCTGTCCCAATGGCATCCATTACTGCTGCTACTGCTGTCTCAGCAGCACCCCCACCCACCCCACCACCCACACCTCCCAGAGGGTCTGCAAAGGGTAACAGGGATCAGGATACAGAGGAGAGTGATGAAGAGGATGAAGAGGATGAGGTAGTGGAAGTCCCTACTACTAGTTCTCACCGTTAATCTTCGGTGTGGAGGTTATTTACCACTGTTGATGGAGTATCAAAAGCACGTGCACACAAGGTGACCTGCAATCAGTGCAAGATGGTGCTGAGTCGTGGGAAACCGGGTTTGTACAGCTATGGTACTACCTCAATGAAGCGACACCTAAAATCGTTCCAGAGTGGGGCTATTCATGAGGTTGTACCTTGCGATAAATGTAGTAGATTGAGTTCGCCTGCAGCATCCTCCGTTTTTCACTCCTGCCACCAAATGCATATAAACAGAGCAACTACCACTAAAACAAGCTTACTGTAATTTATCACATCTGCTATGATCAAGTGTCATTTGCAAAGTTGTCTGCTCTCCAAATTTTTATTTAACCATATTATTAACTGCAATGTGCAAACTGTTATTTTCTTCATTCATTCTATCATTTCTGTAACCACTGCCACATATTAAACCACATTTCAACCATGATAGCATTTAATGCATTATAGTGCATAAGATGTACATACAATTTCCTTTCTATACATTCTGCATATTTCACATACATTCTATCATTTCAACTTCCTTTACAAATGACTATATTAGTAATCAGACACAACACACACAGCTATCTAACAAAGTGTCATTTCATATTACGGATGGGATAAATAACACTATAATTACGGAAAAAGGTGTTCTAGTGTGTTATAATATGACACGGAGCCCGGATGAGTACATGCATCTTTATTCATGCACACAGATAGCCAAAATAATGTTAAAGGCTTCCTGCTGAAACAACACCACTGCCTCTACAACTGCTCTTCCAATCTAGACAGATCTCTCATTCCAGCTGCTTGCCCATTCCGTTCTAGAATTTACAACAGCATTCAACTATGCACAGGTGCCCTCATGTCTATCACATCATGTACAACTATGTACAGTATTGTAAAGCAAGACATACAACATATCCCCCCTTCCCTTCAGCCTGCAAGTACCAGATCCGTCATTGCAACCCTTACTTTATTTCAGACTCTCCCATCTCCAAGCACCACAGAATCACCCACTACTTTAGTAATCACCTACTGAGTAATAAGCTGCTGACCCCATCAAATCCTTCTGATTTATTTCCCACACCTTCACCAATACGTACATTGCATACTTTTCCTTACAGTTCCTGCCATTTACCTTATAAAAATACCAAACAAAGCATACAATTATTTCTTCTATCTCCTAACACCCAATAACACCGCTTTACAAAGCCAAGTGTGCTCGGTGCGCTTACTATTGTACTCATTTCTAAACCACATACAACTAACAAATTCTAAATAAACTATACAGAATGCATATAGGCAAAGCAAAGTGCATGTACATGCTATGCACAGTTATCAGAAAGCACTACTACTGCATAAACAAAGAAATCCATGTCTACATTAGAAACAGTGCTATTAACACACATATTTACTAACTTCTTTCTTTCACAATTGCAGTGAAGACCACTCTCCTGAAAAGCAACAGCGTCTGAAGTACAAACGAGAACTCAGAAGAAACCTACTCTTTCCATCCAAAAAGTATGTGCAATACTGCCACAATGTTCTAACTGTTACTCAAACACTGTAGAATTGTAGTATTGTAGAACAATTGTATTAACCCTGCAACATTAGCTTCAGTATTAGTGCTTCACCTCACCAGCTCCATACTTTCTATTGTAATCTAAACACCAGTATAGTAACACACAAATACAAGAATAGCCTTCCCAACCTGATGTAGCAGCCCATTGCACAATCACACACCTCTACATACATCCTTACCATCATACTCAGACACTCATGCACAAAGCACACATACACTGCACAAGATCCAACCCACACTTTCTTTTTTTCTCCAATAGACCCCAAATATTGCCTACCAAAAAGCAACTCTGTAGAAAGCAACGCAAAAGTAAACAAAATCAAACTAAAACTCTCCAAAATAAGCATCCACCTCTAACAGAATTTGTACAAAAAGTTCAAACAAAACAGCGAACAGTCATTAAGCGAAACAAAACAAGCTTCCAGTATAGAAACTTTGCCTCCTCTTTCAAAATTTAAAACGAAACAGAAAGTGATTAGCTAGACTGCAGATACCACTAGTGCTAACACTGCACCTATAAATCTTGATATAGCGGCAAGTAAGCATACCAAAACAATTATTTTACAAAAAATGTTCCACCATAGAGTCCTTCAGAACCTTATAAAAACAGGAGAGAAATCACACACAACCATTAAAACCTAACGTAGAAAATTGATCCTAGAAGCTCTCATAGACAGTGCAATCCTTTTCAAAAGGAAATAATTTATTTTAGTTTTAAACAGAATGAAACCACTAACAAAACTAGCCTTTAAAAAAGACTTCTCAATAAATGGAATATCAACAAATATAACTTCACAAACATCTTTGGAGGTGAATGAAGTCACAACAAGATCACAGAACCATATTGCAATGAAGAAGCATACAAACAAAAGCAAATAAACCCAATTGCCATACATAGCAGTGGACGACGGTATGAAAAACTTAATAATAGCATTATGGAACAAAAAACGCTGCTCACAAAAATATCCCCAGAAAACTCAGTTTCACCTGTCCATTCCACTGTACTAATACATCCAGTCTACGAATGCTTGTGCACATCAATGTGTAACATTGCCAAAAAATCTTTCAAATCTTTACGCCAGTTCCTCAATCTGTATGTGAAAGGCAAAGACAAATTAAAAATTAAACTACTACAGAATATGGACCCCTGTCCAGTGCACAAATACACAGGACTGCAAGGACATTCATTAGCCTGCATTTCTGGACCAATTTGCAAAAGCACCTTCCATCATATCAAAATGATAGCAACACATCATTCAACTATAAGAAATCTGGTCCATAAACTGTTCTATGCCAAAAGTCCTGCTTTAGCAATAGCCAACTTAAACCACAATCTGCTACATGGTACAGCCAAACAACTACTCAAAGAAATAGAGCATATCCAGAGAAAATATTTTGGAATAGAAAACCACTTACAAAATGCAATAGATTTACAACAGACTACCAACAACTGTACAGATGGCAACCTTCTATTACACACATACATAAAACACATTCTAAAGTTTAAAATTACATCTGCTGAAGTACCCAACCATTTGTGTGTATGTTGCCGCAGGAATTTTTTTATAAAAATAGCACAAAAACTATAGACATAACATACAAAATAGAAGACAATGAAGATTCCAAATGGTTCCAATTAGTTCTCTATCTTATAACAGAAAACAAATACGAAATTACTGACCCCTTAATACTTTGCAGTTACTGCACTGCAAAACTTGACAAGAACCAAACCCCTGCACGTGCTGTCACAAATAACTTGGAATTATTCCCATTACCAAAACCCCTGCAACAACTCAACTTATATGAGAGCATCATAATTCAAACAGTGCACCCATTTCAAGCAATAGTACGCCTTCAACCAAAAACAGCAAAACTACCTCCCTCTGAATTAGTGAAAGGCATTCGTGGCAAAGTAGTTTATAAAATGTGTGCTCCAACTGCCCATGTCATGAAAAAACTGCATACAACTACGAAAGGTCAAACAGTAATTATATTAGGATTGGACTCACAAACACTGCAGCATAACACACCCATTCAGGCAAACACCTGACCATAGACCACAATCCAAAATGTTTGCTTCCATGGGTATCTTTTGCTGCAGCGCTTGTAGCCAAACACTACAATCTTGACTGCATGGCCTGGCCAAAACTCTTCATACAACTTCAGCAAAGGAAAATTAGAAAATATTGACAAACTGAATGTTGTTATCACGTGGGTATGTTTGAAAGCCAAGTGCTCCATTAACTAGTCCTTGGTCCACATCAAGGTTACTTTTAAGCATTACTGTAGAATTTAAAGATAATTTTAATATTTTCTCCACACCAGCTGTGTTAGACGCCTGGTAAAACCAGGCGTCCATATATGGTCCCGCGAGGAGACCAGGGAGCTAACAACGGGCCCTATGGGGGCTCGAATAGGAATGGGGATGGACCGGGTCCGGGTTCCTCGGACGAGGAAATACCTGGTCCGCCAAGGTTGGGATGGCCCGGTAAGTCCTCATTTGAGGAACCCGGGCCCGGTATGCGGTAAGGAGGCAACCATGCCGCTAAAAGTGGCATGGTTACCTCCAACCTCCTAATGAGGGCCTATGTCTTCATATGATTTGAGAACTCTTTTTCTAGATTTAGCTGGACCAAAACTTAGCCATACTATATTTTCAGTTTTTTCATACAAGATAGTATTGTTTAAACGGTCTGCATTTTCATAGCAGCCACATTGTCTATGGGAGAGCATTTTTATGCCTAAGCTGTACGATTTCTGTGATAGTGTTTTGTCAGATGATATGTCATCCAAGAGGTCTTGAAGCTCTGTTTTTTCTGCTTTGATTAAGTAGGCTGTGAAATATCGTGCAACTGCAGTGGAATTGTCTGCAATGTACTGTACATCTATATTTGCATCCCATAGGAGGAAAATGATTGCATTGTAATCATTGATGTATTTTGATTCTTCTGTTCTTTTTATGTAATATGTGTTCTTAGGTGATTTACCTTTGACACTATGGGCCTCATTCCGAGGGTGGCGGTAAGGGGTTAACGGTGCTGGTAATGGTGCCGGTGCCATTAACCCCTTACCGTGGCATTACGAGGTCCTTTAACGGGTCCCGCTAAGGGCGGCTAGTTTTTCCAGGTGCCATTTATGGCAGCCGCTAAAGGACCAGCATGCTAACAACGGGCCCGTTATTAACGGGCCTGTTGTTAACGGGCCCGTTGTTAGCATGGTCCCCATTCCCATTGAGCCCTATGGGGGCTCGAATGAGAATGGGGATGGGTTCCCTGAATGGGGAAATACCGGGTCCTCCAAGGTTGGAATGGCCCGGTAATTCCCCATTCAGGGAACCCGGACCCGGTATGCAGTAAGGGGGTAGCCATGGCACTAACAGCGCCATGTCTACCTTCAATCTTGTAATGAGGCCCTATATCTAACTGAAGACATTAAGTCAGTTACTTGACCTGTTGTTGAAACTGGTCTAGGGAAACCAAAGTGGTATTTGGTGTAGTGTTTCCCTTTTTTTAAATATTTGCGCCGACAATACTTCCCACATTTGTGTCTTTGAAATTGTAAAATTTGTGCATGAAGGTCACTATGGGCCTCATTACGACTTTGGAGGTAGCCATGGCGCTATTAGCGCCATGGCTGCCTCCAAAACCACATCCGCGACCGGGTTCCCTGAATGGGGAGTTACCAGGCCATTACCCGGGCCCGGTCCTTCCCCATTCCCATTTGAGCCCCCAAAGGGCTCAATGGGAATGGGAAGGGAGCTAACAACGGGCCCACTCATAATGGGCCCGTTATTAGCTCCCTGATTCCCTCGCGGGACCCGCTATGAACGCCTGGATAAACCAGACGTCCACATCGGGTCCTGCGAGGGAACCTCGCAATAGTGCGGAGTGGGTTTAACGGCGCCGGCACCATTACCGGCGCCATTAAACCCATTCCGCACATCTTGTAATGAGGGGGCCCCATTATGACCCTGGTGCTAATGGGTTAACGGCGCCGTAAAAGGCTGCGGCGCCGTTAACCCATTAACCCATTAGCACCTTACTACGAGGTCCCTTTGCGGGACCCGACCTGAACAGCTGGTCTAGACCAGCCGTTAAAGTAGGGACCCGCAAAGGGACCTTGGTGCTAAGTACGGTACTGCAATTTGCGGTACCGTACTTAGCGCCTTCCCCAGTCCCATTGAGCCCTATGGGGCAAAAATGAGAATGGGGAAGGGCCAATGTTCAATGGGGAATTACCGCCCCGCCAACCTTGGAATGGGGTGGTAATTCCCCATTGAACATTAGCGGACTCGTTACGATACCGGCACCAACCATGGTGCTAATAGCGCCATGGTTTAGCGCCAGTATCGTAATGAGGGCCCCTATGTCTTGTTTGTGAAGGGATTTCACAAGTGACATATTTTTGGATGAACTGTAAAACAGTGGCATCACTGTCTTGACTAAATTTAGGAGCATCTCTAATCCACAAAAGCATGTGGATGTGTGGTTCTCCTCTGGCTTGGTATTCTTTTCCCCAAAAGAAGTGTTGCACTTCTCTGAGGGGAGGAACAGTTTTATTACAAATGAAATGTAGCATAGCAATGAAGCGATGATGGAAATATCTTGATACGTTTACAGGATCTAGAGAGCAGATTTCTCCTGGTGTTTTTATATCTATGTTTGTTTTGTTTTTGTTTGCTATGCGTAGGAATTTGTGTAAATCATCCCATGCATATTCTGCACAACTTAATGTCACAAACCAAGTGGGTGGGCCAAGGTGTCTTATCGTACAGCATATATCTACGTGACGTCGGAACCAGTATTCTTTTGTACCACACATGTTTGCTAAAATATTTGTAATGCTTGACTGTAAAACCGCATCTTTTTCTTGCACTTTTTGTAGTAATTGTGTAGCTGACATATTTTGAAAATGGGTACCTGATTTCAATGTATGTGCAACTCCATAGCATAGAGTTGCTAGTTCACTTTCAAAGAGAAGGTGGAATATGTATTCCACGTTTAGTCTGAATCTGGGGTCTGCAGAATACATTCGTAAAGAGCGGTATTCTGATGCTGTTATTTGTGTGGGTCTATCATCATACCTTCCTCCTTTTCCAGTAGGAAAGAGTAGAGGAAAGCACATGCTTCTATACTTTTTTCCCATATGCTGATTGGAGATCCTTTGGCTTGTCACATTTGGTACATTTGCAGTGCATCATCTATGGTGTCTTTAGAGTGTAATGGGTGAATTGTAAAATGGTCTAAAATATTGGATTCTGTAGCAGGATCTAGAAGTTGAAATTGATATTGTAGGGCCTGTCTAACTTTATGTAAGTCCACGAGTTGTTGCCAATTTCTTTTGTCTTTTGTAGGTATGCCATTTACTAAGATAATTAAAGATTGATCTATTGAACATTGCACTCCCAGAGTGTGTACATTTTCTTTGAGATCTAATGGCAAATAAACTACTTTACCACGAATGCCTTTCACTAATTCAGAGGGAGGTAATTTTGCTGTTTTTGGTTGAAGGCGTATTATTGCTTGAAATGGGTGCACTGTTTGAATTATGATGCTTTCATATAAGTTAAGTTGTTGCAGGGGTTTTGGTAGTGGGAATAATTCCAAGTTATTTCTGATAGCACGCAAAGGTGTTTGGTTGTTGTCAAGTTTTGCAATGCAGTAACTGCAAATTATTAAGGGGTCAGTAATTTCGTATTTGTTTTCTGCTATAAGATAGAGAGCTAATTGGAACCACTTGGAATCTTCATTGTCTTCTATTTTGTACGTTATGTCTACAGTTTTTGTGCTATTTTTATAAAAAGTCCTGCTGCAACACACACACACACACACACACATGGTTTGGTACTTCAGCAGAAGTACTTTTAAATTTTAGTATTTCTTTTTTGTAAGTGTGTAGTAGAAGGTTGCCATCTGTAAAGTTGTTGCTAGTCTGTTGTAAAGCTATTGCATTTTGCAAGTGGCTTTTACTTCCAAAGTATTTTCTCTGGATATGGTCTATTTCTTCGAGTAGTTCTTTAGCTGTACCATGTAGAAGCTTTTTATATAAATTGGCTAGTGCTAAAGCAGGACTTTTGTCATAGTACAGTTTATGAACCAGATTTCTTATAGTTGAATGGTGTGTTGATATCATTTTGATATGGTGGTGGTGCTTTTGCAAATAGGTCCAGAAATGCAGGCTAATGAATGTCCTTGTAGTCCTGTGTATTTGTGCACTGAACAGGAGTCTATATGTTGTAGTAGTTTAATTTAGAATTTGTCTTTGCCTTTCGCATAGTGATTGAGGACTGGCATAAAGACTTGAAAGACTTTTTGGCTATGTTACACACTGATGTGCACGACCATTTGTAGACTGGGCGTATTGGTTCAGTCGAATGGAGATTTGATACTAGGTTTTCTGGGGATATTTTTGTGAACAGCGTTTCTTGTTCCATAATGGTATTATTACGTTTTTCGTACCCTCATCCACTGCTATGTATGGCAATTGGGTTTATTTGCTTTTGTTTGTATGCTTCTTCATTGAAATATGGTTCTGTGCTTGTGGTGTGACTCCATTCACCTCCACAGATGTTTGTGAAGCTATGTTTGTTGATATTCCTTTTATTCAGAAGTCTTTTTTGTAGTTTAGTACTTAGTTTTGTTAGTGGTTTCATTCTGTTTAAAATTAAAATAAATAACTTTCGTTTGAGAAGGATTGCACTGTGTATGAGAGCTTCTAGGATTCATTTTCTACGGTAGGTTTTAATGGTTGTGCGTGATTTCTCTCCTGTTTTTATAAGGTTCTGAAGGACTTTGTGGATGGAAAATTTTTTGTAAAATAATTTTTTTGGTATGCTTACTTGTGGCTACATCAGTATTTATAGATGCAGTATTAGCACTAGTGGTAGCTGCAGTCTTGTTCATCACTTTCTGTTTCGTTTTACATTATAAAAGAGGAGGCCAAGTTTCTGTACTGGAAGCTTTTTTGTTTTGCTTAATGACTGTATTAGCTGTTTTGTTTGAACTTTTTGTACAAATTCTGCTAGAGCTGAATGCTTATTTTGGAGACTTTTTTTGATTTTTACTTTTGCGTTGCTTTCTATGGAGTTGCTTTTTGGCAGCCATTCTTTGGGGTCTGTTGGAGAAAAAAGGAAAGTGTGGGTTGGGATCTTGTGCAGTGTATGTGTGCTTTGTGCATGAGTGTCTGAGTATGATGGTAAGGATGTATGTAGTGGTATGTGCAATGGGCTGCTACTTCAGGTTGGGAAGGCTATTCTTGTATTTGTGTGTTACTATACTGGTGTTCTGATGACAATACAAAGTATGCAGCTGGTGAGGGGAAACACTAATACTGAATCTAATGTTGCAGGGTTAATACAATTGTTTGTTCTACAATACTGGAATTCTACAGTGTTTGAGTAACAGTTAGAACACTATTATCCATATGTCAGTAAAGGAAAAAAGAGGGAGCCACACATGTGATGTCATCAATGACATTTGTGATGTCATCTTTGATGTCCTGGGTGTTAGTCTTAGCAGTGCATGGTGGTGGCTTGAGTTATGGTTGCTTAGGTTACCATAACTGGTGAATTTCAGGGGGTTTTCGGTTTGACGTGTAACCATAATGTCCCTTTAACAAAGTTTTTTCACTGAATTTCATAGGTTTTTAGTAGCGCAACTTAACCATAAGGTCCCTTTAACACATTTTTTTGCCCAACAAAAGACATAGTTAATTTCTTGTTTGGGCTTACCCTCTCATTGCTGTTCCTGATATCCTGATATATCAATAATCGTTCCCCACTCCCTTTTCACTTTATTATTCTCTCCACTCATAACCTCCTCGTCTTCCACATTAAGTTCCCCTTGTATGTTCCACCTAAACTCTGGAGCAATGCCTCTCAACGTTTCTTTTCTCATTATTATTGTCTTTATCAAGTACATGAGTAACTTTAACCCATCATCCTCCCCCTCTTCTTTTTCTCACTCATCTTCCTTGAGAAGTCTTTGCTAAGAATGGAGTGAGTACATACTTATATTATGTTTTCAGAAAGCAAAAAGCAATACATTTGTAACAACTCACTCTATGGTGATTGTTAGTAAGCATTGCAGTATACATGATTGAATTTCATTAGGCTATTCTAAACATGAGGCAGGTTAGTTAGATCATTCTGCAGTGAGTTCACCTGGCTTCTCATGTACTTCTATTGGACAGAAACTTAAGATACATCTATCAGTAAAACTGTCTTTCCTATTGGCTGTTCCAGGTTGAGTAAAAGTGGAATGAAAAATTGAACCAAACAGCTTGGTTACAATTAAATATAACAGTTGAGTTTCCTTCCTCAAGGAACTTTACGCAGCTGGCACGAGCAATATGTTCTCATAATTATGAACTGTATCTATCAGTTTATTTTGTAGCCTCACTTGATGGGAAGATTAATTCACATACATAATCTCATTTGTCCTGTGTGTGACATTTTGTTTCAAGACTTTGTTGCTTGCAACCGAGGCTCTTTGGCAATGGAGCTATTATGCATAGGCAGAAATGTGTGCACATTATCATCAAAAGTGCCTGCATTCAATATTATCTGCAGATTCTTTTATAATGGTTGCAGGGTCTCAAGTAATTCTATTGTGGGACAGAGGTGCTCATTGTCAATGGTATGAATGTGAATTTGCTCGTGTAGTGCATGTTGTCATACATGTGTCTTTACTTTGCTAGTACATTACAGACAGTGTTATATGAGTATATTCAGCTATACTAATTCATTAGTTCCTATTGGGTCCTACTTATATAGGCAACAGTGCTTATGCAAGAGGAGATGCCTGCATCATTGTAGTGGCTGGGTGCAAATGTCTGTGTTTTCAATTTCTTAATTAGGGCTGAGCATTAAATAATTGTTCCTACTAACTGTGTATGTTTGGCACAAAGAAAGCTCTGGAAATGGGATCTGCCCTATGGGTGGCAGTGTATTACTGTACTCATTCTATCTCTATGAACATGTCTGGTTGTTAACTTTCTGTCAGAGAGCGACCTTCATGTTTTAGGCCTAAGAGCACAAATTGTTATATTTCATATGAAATATGACTGTGAGAACTTGATAAGCTTGTGTCATCTTGGCTGATCAATGTATAGTGTTTTGTCTTTAACCTCCGGGCTTTGTATCTTTTTAAGTTGCATTTGTAGGACTCACTGCCGTGAGCTTATCTTCTGGGAAAACTTTCACTGCTCTTGCACCACCCTAGCAGTGCGTGGCATTCCATTTCTGGCTGTGAAAATTCTTTTAATCCTTGGAATTAACTGTCCAATATTCTGCTCCGAGAGCAAGAATTTGTGCTTTGTGAAAAGCTGACTGAATTATTGCCTACGTGTGCTGCATTTAGCTAGTGTTCTGCAATGGTGATTATTTGTTATTTGTTAAACACTTTTAAAAATAGATTTTTCTAACTAAAACAACATGATGCTGACCTAGCTACAAGGCACACAATCATGTTTTATTTGTAATATATAATGTGTGTGTATATTGTGGCCTTATTGAAGCATGAATTCTGATTCTCTGCTTGCCTAAGCATGAAGCCTTTTGTTAAATAAGGCTGCTTACTACATTGCAATGCATTTTTCTGTCAGTGGCTTCTGCAATTTGTTTGTCCTTGCAGGTCTGGGATGCTGGATAAATCTGCCCATATTTTTATACTACCCTACAGCTTCATTCTAGCAGTTCCTTGTGTGTCCAGATGGATCTGCATGAATTTTCCGTCACGGAAAATTCCGCAATGGAACTGTTTGCATGAGAAATGTACAAACCACAAAAGGTTTGTACATCTCCCATGCAAACATATATTAAAAACCCCTACAAAGCCACAACCATACCCATTCCCACAACACACCCCCACCCACACCCCCAACACCCCCAACATACCCCCACTCTACTTACCTTTGAAGACGCGCTAAGTCCCTGCAGCACCAGTTCCCTTTCACTTCCGTGATCATGAACCGGCCCTGCAGGGTCCTTTTCTTTTTTCTTCTTTTTTTTCCAGGCAGCTGCCCTCCCTGCAACCCCCCGCTCACTATACTGTAAAGTATAGTGAGCGGGGGGTTGCAGGGTCACCCCCGCAGCCCCCTTTTTTTTCTGGGTGTGCTGCTGGGGTGTTCCCACAACACCCCATTCACTATACTGTATAGCATAGTGAACGGGGTATGGCGGGTGACACCCCCACACCCCCGGCTTTTATTTTTTCATTTGGTGGGGGCTGGAGTGGTGTCCCCCGCAACCCCTGCTCACTAAACTGAGAGTGGTTTTCCAGGGGGCACCCCCCAGCCCCAAGTCCGACCCCACCGAAACACTGAAACACATACCACAAAAAGTTCAAACTTTTGTTAGTTAGAACTTTTTGTGGTTTGTGTTTCAGGTCTTTTGGTGGGGTGGGACTTTTATAGTCCGTAATTTCATACAATACCTGTCCAGCCTAGTAGATGAGTGTATTCTCCTTCTGACCCATACATTTCAACCATCAAATCTCATTTCAGTAAGAAACCACCCCTCTCTGTCTAGGCTATTCCCCCTCTCTGTCTAGGCTATTCCCCACTATATACCAAGACATTAATGTCAACCATCACTCTTCCCCTAACACTTGAGCCGTATTACTGTTACTGTGATATCCTACTGTACAACATTTACCTTGCTGTCTTATCCTGGACACTTCCTACTTGTTACTCCATAATCTGCACAATCCCCAGGACTTGCCACGTGTGATGTACTGTCATACCTGTAACATATTTTCCTCTCCACACTTTAACCACTGGTTCTGCTTTTCAGTTTTGGATTCATGTCATTTCCTTTTGGCACTCTCCATGGTGCTCCCTACACTTTATATACTTTTTTTCCTTACTTGTCCTTTTATAGAATGCTGCCATGCTTCAATGCTATGCTCTACCCTTTTTTGCAACTGTCAAAACTCCTTCATGTTTGTAACCCATTTCAGCCACACCTCTTCACTCACCTTTTTGTTTCAGTAGTGCTGAATAAGCTGGTCTCCAGGATGTTCCCTTGTCTGATCTCCAAAGTTTCCCATGGTGGCAAAGACAGTTATGTGTCCTTCTAAACATTTTTTGTGTCTATGCCTGCCAAAATGGCAATTCACTATAACTATGCAGATCATGGCACTATACTGTTTATCTTCCTTTGTCACAGATTCCTTTGCCTCTGTCTTAGCAATCCTCTTGGCATACCAGTGTGCCATTGTATAAATAGCCCAATGTATGTACCTCCATTATACCTATTGCATAGATAGATTAATTATTTGTTTAAAACAACATTACACGAATTGGCTTAAGGGTAACAGATATTTTCTATACAATAGAGACAGACAATTAATGTTGCAGGCATTAATTGCCAAGATGTCGGTGGACATTTGAGCTTTAACTAATACAGAAACTAGCAATCAGTTATTTTTACAACTAAACTCAATTTCCAAAGATATTTGGACTAAAAAATGTTCTTGTCTATAAGCTTCTGAATTGGCCACACTTCCCCACCAATTATTTCTACTTCTTCTCCTAACTTGTTACTATCTCGGGCTATTGACAATATTTCTGTACTCATAACAAAATCGAAGAAATCCCATGCACTGAACACTGATGGAATTCAGAATTTCATTTTGAAAAATTCTCCTTGGCTTTGGGCAGAGATTATTTTTGTTTTATTTGAGCAGAGACTGTTTACCCAGTCTTTGCCTGCAACTTGGTCGGAATACCATGTTGTTCCGATTTTAAAGAGGGAGACAAATGATTTTTCCTTCGAATTATAGCCCTATTACATTACTCGATTCCATCTAAAATCTTAAATGATCTTGAATCATGGATGACTTCTACTAGACGATTAGAATACTTCAAAGCTGGCTTTTGCAAACTTGTAGGCACCAAACTCAATGTTTATACATTGACTTGCTTACAGAAACAAGCCTGGTTTAAGCACTGCATTGATTTGTTTGTGGCAAGCATTTACCTATCTGCAGCTCTAGACACTGGGTTTCCTAAAAAATATTGTTCAACTTAATACTAATATATCAATTAAAATCATACTGGGCAAACAGGGCACTTTGTCAAATACAATTCCTACATCCAGAGGAGTTAGACAGGGTGGCTTCTCAGTGCCCTGTATTCTTATTCTATATATTACTGACTTGAGCTCTGACTTTAGACAAACTCGCTCTTTTCTGTTTACACTTGGCGGTCAACGTGTCCAGTGGTTAGTGTGCACTGACAAAATTATGTTTTTTGATTATACCCCTGGGTCTTTACAGCACGCTTTACTGTATTTGCAAACTTATTTAATGGAAAATGAGGTTGTCCTAACAATGTCTATTATACATTTCTCTAACTCTAGTAAATCGTCTGCTTTAAATGGGTTGTGCAAGGATAAAGTGTCAAGCAGTTTACTCACATTACGTATTTGGGATTTCAGCTCTTCAGTTAGGACAAAATACCTTTACTCTATTCTCTTTTAAAGAAAGAAAATATTATTTGCAGCACAACTTAGAAGAATAATGTGTCCATTTTGTCAATTTTGATTGTTCCACTTTTAAAATATTACAAAGGGAAAATAGTACCTTCCATTACCTACAACCTAGAAATCTGGCACCTCTCTGATTGGATATAACTCTCTAAACTGGAATGTGATTTTTGGAGGAAAGTCTTTTGATTTCCTACCTTATTGAGGCTATTAGATACAAACTGGGTATTAACTCTTTTGCAGTGTCCAGTCAGTGTAATATGTTAGATTTTCGTCCCAACTCACCATCTCATGTACATAGCCCTAAACAATTGTTTGGGATCGGGTAATAATAAGATGATTAACGAATTAGCTGACAAATGTGATCATTTACGGTTTCAATTAGGAATCAACAAAGGCCTTCTAATCAACAAATGTAGTATTGTTAAACAGAAACCATGGGAGAAGTATTGGATTGCAAATTGTGAGAATCTACGCAAGTACAAGTTATATCTGATTGGCCTTGTGAGGTAAAGAAGTTGCACAACTCTGCTATTTACTTGTGCAAATTTTCCTGTCCTCGCTTCAGAGATATTTTCTTAGATTTCACCTGAATACCTTAATTACTCTATAACATTCAATCTGGTTTTATTGTTTCAATGCCCTTTTGTAGATTTTTTTAATGTCAACTGTCAAGTAGAATCTTGGAGACAGATGCTGGGGGACCGGGTAGGCACTTTAGAAACTAGGCGTTCTTATCAATATACTTTTTGTAAATTCTCATGAATTATTAATGTCAGACTTATTTTGGCATAGGCTCAACAAGGGTCAGAAGGCTTTTCTAACTATTGCTAAAGTTGGACACTTCAAATCAATTTTATCTGCATTTAAATAGACATTTTGTTACTGTTTTGGGTTTAATTCTGTTTTTGGATTTGTTTAATGCTGATTTTATCTTATGCTTAGCTACACTGTTATGTTGTTGTATTGTGAAAGGTTTATTCTATACAGTAACACAAATTAAAAATATAGATTCATTAACCTGCATAGTTACTGCATAGCTAGATTAACTCAATTTGTTCCCAGATTGTCTGCTGCAAAGCTTGATTAATTCAGTTGTACTACTTGCCTACCTATTGCATAGCTAGATTAATTATTTGTGCTATTTGCAGATATTCATTATTTGTGTTTGCCTGCATACATATTGACTGGCTAATTCTTTGCATAAACTGCCTATCTACTGCTTTTTAATAACTGTGTTTCCACTGTAAAACTTGATCCATTAATTTCCCCATTCCTAATACTGCTGGTGCACCCAATGCTTAATTAGATTAACTCATTGTACCAAGAATGTACCTATTTCATAGCCAGATTTGCTGTGTTACCAGTGTGTCCATTGCACTGCCGGATTAAGTCAGTGGCCCTCATTACGACCCTTGCGGAAATCAACTGACATGACCGCCATAGCGTAAATAGCCTTTCCGCCACTGCACGATGGAGGAAAGTGCGGCTAATTCTGACCCATCGGGCACGAGCATTACGCCATGGCGGAAGTGCAAAGTCCGCGATGGCGGAAATGACCCCAAAACGCCCCTTACCGCCGTCGTACGTCGCCCTAGGTGCAATTCCGCCACCCATCTTAGCGGTCACCGTAATGAGCGGTCAGCGCTAAATACGGTCACCGTAAATATACGGAAACGGAAGTAAAAACATGGGGCCGGAACGGGAAACAGCACGCAGTACACCTATAAGATCAGAATCCCAACACAACCATTAAAAATCCGACCCTGAGACACATCCCAACCCGTTAGCCACCCCAGTTAAAAAAATAAATATGGGAAAAGTTGCTAAAAAAGCGTGCGACCGCAAGCGGCAGGTCCACTTCTCCCACGAGGAACTCACCGTGCTCACAGAGACCCTCCAGGAGAACGCTGCCGTCGTCTTCTCGACGCAAATGACCAGGACGGCACTTGCGAACAAGAAGGCCATATGGGCGCTGGTGGCACAGCGGGTAAGTGCGGTGGGGACCGCACCCCGCAACCCACAGCAATGCAGAAAGCGATGGGACGACCTACGGATACGCGTCCGGAGCATACTCTCTGCCAACCGGAACATTGCCACAGCTACCGGGGGAGGATCGGAATCACCCATCAAGTTGACCCCCTGGGAAGAAATCTGTGCCACCATTGGAATGGAGAGCATAGAGGGAGTCGGAGGGATGGAGAAAGGAGTGCCGACATCAGAAGAATCAGGTAGGTGGCCCAAATAAAACCATGCCAAATCCACAATTACCAACCATGTGAAGTACCATGTGTCCCCATAGTGCACTAGAAACACATGTCCAGGAGAACGACCACATACATTGCCATGACAGCGCCCCTTAAAAGTCAGATTAAATAAATACATATTAAAAAATCCAAAAAACACACTCTACATGTGCAGCATGCACACCCTAACTGCAGACTGCAAAACAACTGCATCCCCAATGCACACAAAAATGAGACCACCTCCAAGGCCCTGACCCAAATCACCCCCAGGTACCACCCCAATGCATGTGATACAATTGCCATTACAATTACCACAGACCCATGAATAACGCTCGCCCTCCTTTACTCCACCACAGGGTCAGACTCCAACGACGAGCTTCAGGACACCCCTACCAGCAAACCTGCAAAGAGGGCCAAGACCAACGGCCAAAGACCCTCCACCTCAGCTGCACGGATCAAGACACGGCAGCAGCACAAATCGAGTGGCAGCACACTGGAGGGGACATCAACAGGCACCCCAGCAGCCAGCATGTCCACAACAGCAGCACCACAGGTCCCCCCAATGGATGCCACAGAAGGCACTGCTTCTGGTGGCAGCAGCACCATAGGTGACACTGCTTTCATGCCAGCATGCTCCGACACAGAAAACGGTGCTGTAGATGTAGGATTCATCCATGACCTGTCCCAATCCCCCTGTATGTTTCATCCCATACACCATGAGGACACCACGCAGGGGCACCCACAAGACGACGACTGGCCAACCCCCACAAGGCCTGTTGCAAGGCAACATGAGGCGTCCAGCCCCTCTGTGACACCACCGCAAATGGGCATGGCCCAGCAGAGGCAACAGTCCCTCGAGCAGATGATAGTGCAACAGCAGCAAATGGCCACGCTCCTCAAGGAGCATGCTGATGAATGTGGGGGTTCTAAGGCAGCCATTGAAACATCTACTGAGACACTTAGGGCAGAAATGGAGCGTAGTACAGAGACACTAAGGGCACAAATGGAGAGAAGCACCGAGAGCCTGAGGGGACAAATGGAGAGAAGCACCGAGAGCCTGAGGGGACAAATGGAGAGAAGCACCGAGAGCCTGAGGGGGGAACTGCATGCGACGTCCAAAGACGTATGTGGTGAACTTGCCGCTGTGCGCCGTGTGCTCACTGAGCTCTCACAAACCCTTAGGGACATGCATGGACGTGAGCAGGCAGAGACATCATCCGTTGCAAGTTCCGTCCAGGGCAGCCCCCAACGTAGATCTGGGAGGAACCGGCGCTCCACAGGCAGGGGTGCCCCTGATACCCGGAGAGGGGGCTTGCAATAGCGTCTGCCCACTGACGATGAGCGTCTTCGGACACTGGTGTTCGGGGGGGAGGTGGGAGGGTGTAGGGGGTGTGTTGGGCTTCATTGGGTGGCGGGTCGATTGGGTGTGTAATGTCATTTCACATATGCAATACAACTCTTCACAATCATCCAATGAGATGTGTGGACATTGATCATTGTGTACGAGGCCTATCTTTGCGTACAGTCCACATTGTGCATGTCCCAGACACACACAGTGCCACAAGTCCCGTGTCCATGTAACAGCCACCAGGCGTGAGTGCTAGAAGCATGCATCTATGAGATTCTGACGTAATTCACGGGCCTCCTGTGCCTCGCGGACTCCTTCAGGTGCTGCCACATCCCCACCCTCATCATGACCATCTTCAGGTGCTAGCAGTTCTGCGTCGGGGGGCATGGCCACATTCCTACGTACGCACATGTTGTGTAGCATGACACATGCCATGACCATCTTTGCCACCTTCTCATGGTGGTACAGGAGTGCCCCGCCAGACCTGCTGAGGCAGCGGAAACGAGCCTTCAGTAGGCCGAATGCCTGTTCTATGACCACACGGGTATGTGAGTGGGCATGGTTGTAGTCCTCCTCATGCTGGTCCTGTGGGTTCCGGATTGGTGTGAGGAGCCATCTCTTCAGTGGATACCCGCAATCACCTGTATGTGGACAAGAAAGGATGTTTGTGGAATGTCATTGCTACGTACGCACCCCCACCCCCTTCCTGCCAGGTCATTCACGCATCACCTACCCCACATACTCATGCATTAAATGAGACTCACCGAGTAGCCAGGATCGGCGCCCTGCGTGTCGCTCCATGTAGCGTGGTATTCTAGAGTTCCGCAAGACCATAGAATCATGTGTTGATCCTGGAAATCGGGCAGAACAATGTGTAAAGATCCTGTTGGAGTCACACACCATTTGTACATTGATAGAATGATATTGTTTCCGGTTGCGGTACTGGGCCTCCATGGCATGTGGGACAACCAATTCCACATGGGTGCAGTCGATGGCACCAATGCAACCCGGTATGCCGCCAAGTGAATGGAATCCTACTTTTGTGTTTGTAAGCTCCTGCTCCGAGCGTGGTAAAGTGATGTAGTCGTCTGAGTGCTTCAGGAGGGCATCAAGCACTTGGAATAGTGTCCGTGAGAATAGGGGCTGTGAAATGCCATGCAACTGTCCGACTGTGTGCTGGTAGGTGCCTGTGGCCAGGAAGTGGAGTACAGACACCACCTTCAGTAGGGGTGGGATGGCGGTTGGGCTATCTATCATGCTTACAAGGTCAGCGTGTGTCATGTCGACAATGGCGGTTATGGTGTCCCGGTCCAAACGGTAGAGGGTGTGGATCTGCTCAGCTGTGAGGTTGAACGGATTAGCTCGGAGGCGTGGGATTGCGGGCTGCCTGCGTGGTGGTAGTGGCTGTGCTGGTGGGGCTTGCTGGCCATGCCTTGCCCTCCTCCTCCTCCTCCTGCGTCTCCTCTGTGCGGCCGGTTGTTGCAGTCGTTGGCGTTCGTCTTCTTCTTGAAGTTGGAGTACTTGCAGTGCAATCAGGTCCCCCAGGCCCAACATCGCTAGTCCTGCCGGCAGCATTCTGGAGTGGGTTTGGTTGTGGGAGGGGTTTGGGTATGCAATTTATGTGTTTTCAGGCTGCATAGCCTTCACCTGTGGTGATTCATTCCACCTGTGTCAGCTGCAATGCCTTTCGTGCGAGCACGTCCCGCACACGACGCTGCAAATCGACGCATGGCATCTTGCATTCGCATTCATGTTCTTAATCCCGAAGGCTGTGGAATATTGGTTTATATGTTGATTCTGCTATGGTCCCATTGTTGCACATACGATATTTGCATTCGCGAGCAGACTTGTGAAGGGTCAGCGGAATGTAGTGCTCGATCAACGGTGGACCCTCATGCAGCACTGTACCGAGGTTCACCGACGGCGGGGAGTCCCATCAGTGATTGAGGGCAGTTACCATTTTCACACACAGACGCACTGCATAGATGTATTTGTGAATACTAGCGTTCACAGATCCCTTTTCAACGTGATGTTGCAAATTAGGAATTCGAAGGACAGCGCTTTCGGTTTTCAAGTAGCGGCGTGGAGACGCCCACAGGTCTGACTGGAAATGTAACGTTCTATTGTTGAATGTCCTTGGGACAGGGCCCATGACGGGAATGCAATGTATGATATGATTTGAATGGGATGCGCTATAGCGTAGTGGACGATAAGGCAGGACGTTCCCTAATACATGTGACTTCACTACACAAGGAATCCGGGCAGGAGCACAGTGGATTTTGAAGGCTGCATTACGCACAGACTCAATGGAAATTTCGAATGTGATGTGAGTGATTATTCAGGCGTTTTCATTACGGGATGAGGGAATGATGAATGGATGCATGGGAAGATGTTTTAATTGGGAGTCGGCCATGTACATGGCTATTTGGAATGTATCCCCTTCCCCTGCGCTATGTGATGCAAGGCTGGCATAGTGGGACCATCGTCTGTCTGCCCTTGTTGAACCCTCCCTGTCTCGGCGCGCCTTCAATCACTTGTGTCTATGCACGTTGATGATCCCATCTGATGGATCCTGTTCTGACAGGCGCATGCACACAGACACTCGTTTGTAATAGTGTATTCACCTCGATTTGTGTCGTAATGATTCGAAAGTGAATTTTGAGTGCAATTGATCCTTATGAGTGGGCTAGCATGCATATGGTTGTAGGTTTGGTGTGTTGGATGTAGTGAGTAATACATATGAAGTTCGGATGCCCATACTATATTTTTTTTCATTTGGGTGACAGGTATCTCCTCCCCTTCTGCCGCTGCCATCTGTACGCCACTCCTGCAGATGGCTTCTACAGTCGACACCTGCAGCTTCGAGTTAATCAGTGGAGCACCATTACGATCTTATGGGACGATCGGCAATGGCCCACATGCCCTTACGCAGTACTAGTGGCTAGGTGCAGCATACCTAGCTTCCAGCTGGACTAGTGCCTACTTCATGGGACGGGCCTGCGGTCCTAGGCGCTTCCATGTTGCCTTTTTGGACGTGGATGTAGCCCCTGTGTGCCATGGAGGTACAGGGAGTCACACATGGGGAAGCTGGTCATTTATTGTGGATGCAGCCCACAGTAATGCTGATCATTTGTGAGTTTATGCTCAAATGGCTGTATGGCCTTGGTGATTTTGATGTGCATTAAATATATATTCAGATATTAACCGTGTGGCGTTATTCTTTGCTAGTAATGTGGCATATTCCGATTTGTGGCGCGATGTATGTTGAGGTGTTCTGCATTGGGTTCCGGCTTCTGGGTACAGTTGTGTGGTACGTGCTTATGCTGATGGTTGGTTTGACTACTGCCATGTGTACAGGGCTGGTGCAGTCTCCCTCAGGTTACTGCTTTGACTGTTGGTTTACACTGGTGGCAAGCGATGGGGGACTGTTGTTGTTTTGTGTCATGGAATTTTCAGTTCATTTTGATGTACTTGCACCTTCAGATGCCTGTGCTGCATCAGTACGGCAATGGTGTGTTGCCAATTGTGGATGGCCACTCACAGGGCACTTGGGGCCCCTGCATGCATTTGTTCGTTGGCATGCATGGGTGACTTGTACATTTCACTGGTTGCATGGTGTGACTGCATTGCGCCTACGAGGAGTTGTGCAATGTGGCCAGGGAGTGGAGTACAGGCACTCAGTAGGGCCATTACGGTTGGTTCGCGATGCCGTAGTTCTCGCCATGGCGGAATGGTACTTTCCGCCATGCTTGATGGCGTTAGGTGAATGTCCGCTGGGGTCAGCATTCGCGTACCGTTGCGCCATGGCGGATATTGCGGTTTTGCACGGCGCGCGTGCGCGTACTTGGTGCAGTTAGCGTTGGCGTTCATTACGGTGTTGCTAATCGCATCGTACTTTACGGTGACGGGTCATAATCGCAACGGGCGGTATTCGATGGCGGTATTACGTTTCCGCCATCGTTTTTCGTATTCCGCCAGGGTCGTAATGAGGGCCAGTGTGTTTTACCAATGTACCATTATAACAATTGATTAATTCATTTCCCCATTGCTTATGCTGCTAGTTTAACCACTGCATAGCTAAACTAATTCAATGTACCACCCATATACCTACTGTTCATTTCAAATTAAATCAGTGTGTGTTACCAGTGCATTCATTGCCTAGCCAGACTAACTTCAGTGTGTTGCCAGTGTGTCATTGCAAAACGTTATCAATTCACTTTTCCATTGATTACACTGATACTTCACCTAACTGTGCCACATGTATATGAATTGCAAATATAGTTTAAACCATTCTGCCACAAGCATATCCACTGTATAGCTAGAATCATTCATTGTGATGCCAGTGTTTCCATCGTAAAGATTGATTAATTAATGTCCTCATTGCTTACACTTCTAATGTACACATTGCTTAGTTCGATTACTTCATTGTTCCACCACACACCTACTGCATAGGCAGACTAATTGTCAAATATTAGTGCACTCATTTCATAGCCAAGCTAATTCAATGTGTTATCTGTTTGCCCATTATACAACGGCTATTTCAGTGTTTAACTAGTGGGAATATTGCAACACCTGATTAATTCACTTCCCATTTATTACGCTGCTAGCATTATCCATTGCACATCTAAACTAATGCTTCATACTGCCGGTATATCTACTGCATAGCTAAATTAATTGTGTTACATGTGTGTTCATTGCATAGCAAGATGAATGTAGTTGCCTTATCAGTGGGTCCATTGCATAGCTAGACTGATTGTGTGTGTACCAATTTGTCTATTGGTAAACTTTATTAACTCATTCTGTCACAGTTTACACTGTTAGTGTACCCATTTCTTAAATATGTTAATAAATTTGACCTCAAATGTACCCACCACATCGCCACATTAATAAATTGTACTACCTGTAAACCCTGGCAAAGATAGATTATTTCAGATTTCTGCTAATGCTTACATTGCATTGCTTGACAAATTCACTGTGCGATCAGAATACCCATTGCAATGTTAGATTAACCTATGCTTCCGATAGCATATCCACTGCATAGTATGACAAATCCCGAGATGTTGTCATTTCTCCCTAAGGGGAATCCTCTTCCCATAAGGCCAGGGAGGTGAGGCCACTACACCATAGTTCCTGGCGGTGGTACCCAGGAAGAGGATCTCAGTGGGAGGGACTCCCTCTCTGGGGATCAGGGATAACATCTCAGGAGAACACAGTATTCCAACCAATCAATCATCTCTGATACATCCTCATATAGCCTACCTCCCACGTGTCCTCATATCCCTTATATCCCACCTCCATGCTACACAGATCCATGTATGTCTGTGGGACTGAGAGCTACACACCTACTGGGATGAGTAGGGATTACCTGACAGGAGCTTCCTTTTTAAGTACTCGGATGAGGTGGAGGAAGAGCGGAGCGACAAAGAGTCCTCAGGAGGATTCTAACAGGCATGCTAATTGTTGTTGCCCATTCATTATAAAAAGCATAGAAGGACTTACCAGGTTTTTAAACCCTCGTAGGAGGATCCGCGAGCCTGGAGGACATCCAGCGTGGAACAGAGAGGCTGCTCGTGACTGGGATGCATGCAAAAGGAGCCGAGGCATCCATGTCTGGTTCACCACACCTGGGCAGACCGAGGAACGGGAAGAGTGGAGGTCCGGTTGGAAGCGGTAACTGGACTGTGCGGTTGTGGCAAGATGGGCAACACACTCAGAGAGAAGTAATGCAGAGCCACTGCAGATGCCGTGGAAGCAGCAGAAGAACACGAGAAGCCGAACAAGGCATCAAAGAAGCACGCAACCGATGGCAGAGAAACGGCAGAGTCCCAGAAGATACATGGGCTGTCGGGGTCAGGAAAAGGGGCAAGAGAAACCTCAAGCCTGGGATCTGGGACCCAGGTATACCCAGGGGGAATATCTTACGCAAGCCATATTATGGTACCTAGCAGGAGAGTGAACCAGTTAATCAGGAACAAATTACAGAGGAGAAAACAGGGCTGGGGACCAGCAGCTTGAGGAGAAGACCATCACTAGCCATCTTCTCCATGGCAGTACCTGGCAGACGAGTGAAACAGGTCTGCCCAGATGAAGCTCTAAAGAAACCCGGATCTGGGACCTGCACAAACAAGTTTATATTTGAGAATGGCCAGTGTAAGGGAGACCTTCTCCCTGGCATTGTGAACTGTGATAAAAAAAGCCTGTGAAATGCTAGGGAAAGGGAGACATTCCCCCTGGCATTGTGAACTTTGATGAAAAGCCTGAGAAAGGCCAGAGGAAGGGAGTCATTGCCCATGGTGTTGTGAACTGTGAAATCATAGCCAAGGAATGCCAGGGGGTGGGAGTTGTTTGCCTGGCATTGTGAAATCGTGAAACCAAGCAAAAAGGGAGTCCAGGGGAAGGGAGTCATTCCTCCTGGCTTTGTGTGGGAAAAAACACTGAGAGCCATAGTACAAAACATTGTCATTGTACTAAATAATACATTTAGATTCAAAATGATGATCAATAAATAAATAATACAATAATAAAAAATAGACAAGAAACAATTAGACAAGAAACAATTAGACAAGAATAAATTAAAAAGAGACATATGGATAAGATAGGGTTGGCAAGGGAAGATCAATAGTTAGAGAGCGGTATGAGAAATATCAATCAGTATATGTTGATCTAGAAGATATTTAACATATAATCGCTTCCCATTGTCATAGCTAGTGTTCGGTGTTAATATGTGCAAACCCACAGGCATACTGATAGACCCTTTTATTTTTTACAATTTGTTAGTGCCTATTTGTGTAGTATGGTGATAGAGAGCAACAACTGTGCTACTACTGAGCTCCATTGGGGACATCATCTACTTTATCATGAATTTGAGTAATCTGCCACATGCATGCTCACCTTATTTTCCTTATAAATTTTGGCTGAGATTTGAGGAATTTCTCTCGAACAGAAATATATGGGAAAGTTCCCTTACACATGGAAGGATAATTAGTATTCTCTAAGGGAAGGTTCCCAAACATGTGTCACTGTTGTACCACTTAACATAGCGCTTTAGGATGCACTTTCTCTAAGAGTCCTGCTGTATAATCCTAGGCACTTTAGATTACATGCTAGACAATGGAGCTCAGTACTAGCTCTCTAGCACCATACTGCTCAAATAGGCACTAATACATGTTAAAAAAAGAAAAGGATTTATGGGAATGCATGTGATTTTGCACATATTGGGGGTCATTACGAGGTTGGAGGTAGCCATGGCGCTATTAGGACTTTTGATGCAAAGCCAGCAATCCTTTTTTTTTTTATTATTGAAGCCAGGGGAAGGGAGTCATTCTGTCTGGCGAGAGACCTTCAAACAGAACTGTGCTGCCGAGGCCAGTCATTCTCCAAGACCAAGAACATTAGTTTAGTTAAAAGTGTAAGGGACAGAGATAGGCACCTTTGACACAAGACAGTGAACCTTTCAGTTACAACGACATCCTGACAGAACCATGAGACTTTTAGTTGAGGTACAGAAACTCCTTGTAGTTATAGTGCTCTAACAAGCTGATCACAGCTCAAGTTTATGAATTAAATAGAAGGAAAGCATCCACCCTTTACTCCTTTGCCACTTTCCCTTCTCATTCTTCCCCATTTCAATTTCAATATCAGGTCCTGCAGTGCACAAACACCCACAAAATGCTCTTTAAAGCTTACATGTGTTCTGAATTTTATGTGGGCGACGTTGAAGTCCCCACCACACTCATACAGATCCGAAATGGGCTACTAAAAGGTGGAAGAGGGAGCTGCGTCGGAGGTCTAGTATTGTGTTGGTCTGCTCCTCCCCTTCTTATTCTATGTGGCTCAATTTGGGGTTACGGGCAAGGTAAGACACGGTTATAATAACCCTCACATGCAACCCCCGTCCTTTGCTATGTGTACCTTGGTGGGGATTGGAGGTGACCCTGAAGCTTGTTTGGACCAGTTGCTCCATTGGATCCAACACATAGTCCGGATGACCTTGGCTTCTGCAGCAAAGCCATTGCACTTTTGCTACAAGCCTTCTTCAAAAGTATGTAAATGCAAGTGTGTAATTGTAATGTATCTGAAATGTCTCTCTCTAACCTCTTGTTCTTTTACCTCATTTAGAGCAAATCAGACTGTGGAAGAGCAGTGTTTAAGGAAGCCTTCCTTTGAGAAAAGCGCAAGAATCAGAATCCAAGAGCTTACATATTGTGGTAACATTCAGGGTTAGTGCCCGGAAGGTAGGTTTCCAGGTAAAAACCAGGCAATGGGTCCAAAGGGAAGATTCAATGTCAGGATCTGTGTCCATTAGGTAAATACTCAGGCATGACCTGGCTCGGGATTTGAAAGTCCAAGGGCTAGAGCTGACAGCTATCAGGGAGGTAAGTATCCAGGAAAGACTCCATTTCAGGCAAAATATTCAGCTGGTCTAGCAGGCCTGAGTGGTACAGTGTTATTTGTGTGGCGTGCTAAACATGCGCTTGAGGATGGGTGCTGCTTATATCCTTGCCAGGTAAAATGGCATCCAAGACTCTGTGAGGAAGAATGGGATTTGACACCATTCTGTTACTCTGCCCAACGGGCTCCCTTCCAACGTTTCCCAAGTGGCCCCAATAATCCAGCCACAAAGTTTGCATTCTCGGGGATTCTGCTGTGGTTGTCTAGTAGGTTGGAAATCCTGCCATGGCAACACACCCAGAAATCTCAAAGACAGTAGAATCAGAATGGAAGAAAGTAGGAAGAAAGATAGAAGCTGCTCTAGGTAATCCTTCAGTCGAGTCAACCAGAGATTCTACAAGATTCTCACTTCCTCACCTCAGAAGAACTCTAATATTTATCTCCTGAAACATCTACTGGAGCTGAGCACTATGGTCAATCCACCAAAAATTGATATATTCAGCAAACAGAGAAACAGGACAACTAACTACCCCCCCCCAACATTGCCTTTGTCCTCTCCGGCAACCAACAGACAGCAACCACAAAACCAACACCTACTACATTGCTCATTAACAGACAACCTCCAACTTCCACAACAACCCTGGAAGGACAAAGGAGAAATTAGCCAGACCCTAAGAAGAAACTACTCATCATTATTGGATCTGAAATCTTTAAGCTGGAGAGCTAGCAACCTATGAAAACAATAAATGACTCCCTGACCTTCTAATAAATGACCTGATCTTCAATGGTATGGTGGGTAGCAAATGCCTCCTGACCATGGTCAGCTCAATCTCGAAGCACTTATCTGAGATTTTTGACCACCTCTCCGCAGACCAAATAGATCTACTCTTCATCACAGAATCCCAGCTCTCTGAGTATCCCGCCGGGCTACAATATTAAACATGCAAATTGTATCAAAGGAAGAGGTGGAGGCACATCACTGGTACATGGAGACACTGTCATAGTATCCACAGCCCCCATTGACAACATACCAGAATCTGAATTGCTCAGCCTTAGCTGCTCTGTCTCTCATACCAAAGCACTATGTTTTCTCTCCATATACATAGCACTATCTTACAGCCCAAACTTTACATCGAAACTAACCAGTACAGCCGTCAACTGCCCATAGGTCACATTTTCCAGATAATACTCATTGATTTCAGAATCTTCCTCAAGAACGAAGTCAATCCTGCCTCAAGATGCCTCACAGTGAACCCTACTGCATTACATTGCAAACAACTGGTCAAAAGTCCCACGAATATAGCTGATCAATCTCTGAATGACATTCTCTGTAACAGAAACACAGTCACTGTTTGCTCTCCAGGACCACTTCCCTGAAGAGACCACATATTTATAGGGTACAAATATTCACAGACGCACCCCTTCTTACAGAACTACCCTAAGGGCCCTCAACTATCACCTTATTAGAAATACTTGAAGTAAAAATATGGACCTTCACAACAGATCTACCAACAGTTACTCACAATGAGAAACTCTGCAACATCCATAACCAGATTATTTCTGCCTTGTACAGCATTGAGCCAAAAAAACGTTCAAAATATCACAAACAAAGAAACTTGCTAAATGGTTCTTTCCAATCTAAACTGTAAGTAAAATGAAAATAGTAAATTGGAGATAATTTGGAGGAAACCAACATGCGATCAGACAAATTCCCCTACTATCAACAGCTATATTTATAAGAGGCAAAAATAATAAAATCCAAAAAAGCTCACTACTCCCTACATATAGATTTGGCACAATACAGCCAAAAGAAAATGTATACGATCATCCAAAAAGTAAAAAACACAGATTTCTGTTCATTTTAGTAAAAAGATTATACAACTTTAAAAACATGTGGCTTGTAAAGACGGGCATCTTCATACACAACAAAGGACACATCAACCCAAATATCCTCCTCCAAACTCTTTAACCTCTTTCCTTCTCTTCTCTGTAGATGACCAACTCTCCACCACTGAATCCTGCAACCCAAATGGATCACTGGAGGATTCATGCCCTCACAACTTATACAAGTCCATCTCGAAACATCTAGAGCTGATGCCTGTATTCCTATCCTTCCTCAATGGCTCAATCAGTAACAGCAGTGTACCACTTCTCCTCGACTACTGCTCAAAAAGGTCACAGCTGGCCAAAACCATCCTAATAGGTAACACCCTTTCTCAAAGACTGCTTTCATTGGACAATTATTTAAAATATAATGTATAGTCAACTGCGGGACTTCATTGGAACGAAATACATTATGAACACAAGTGCAGCATCTACAAGCACAGATTCAGCTATGTGCTAGCCTCTGACACATTTAAACAAAAGGCAGCAGGACATTCATAGAGCGCAATCTCCTACTGCACATCTTGACTTTATTGGACACAGTCAGTCACAGCGTTCTTCTAAAGAGCATGTAAGACAACTGAATAAAGGGAGCTGCTCTATGCTGGATCGGCCCAATTCTCACCTGTAGAACCAAAATGACCATAATGGCACTCTACAAATCCTACATAGACATGAAGAGAATATCCCTAGTTAGTGCATACACAACCACGCGGTCTAAAGACCTTTCAACAACATGTATACGCCAATAGGTGCTACGTTTATTACATATCACACATGTATAAAGTGATAGTGCTAACACTGTATGTGTGTTTCAAAGATCTTTTTTTAATATACAAAAAATAATACAACAAGCAAGGTGAACAGATCACTTGAAAGTCAATGCATTTCAGACCTCAGTCCATCATCAGGGCTGAATCTGTATATTAAGGAAACCGAAACATCAAATAAGAAACCAAAGGTCAATTCAAAAATGCAAACAATAAATAAAATTAATAAACATGAATGGACATGAGAACTTGAACATGCACAGAACATACCTATTGATAATTGCTAAGTGTGCATGTAGAAACAAACAAGTAAAAAGGATAAATCCTATATATGGAAACATTTTCCTGTAACAAGACAATAGCCAGTGATGTACATATCCATATTTGAACTCATATATCTAGAATAACAGAATTGTAACAATAGAAAATTACCTGAAATAGACAGGCACAAATGTACCTCTGTTAGAAAATGTATTACCAACATGTGTTATGCCGTTATGTGTTATGCCGGTGAGATAGCACAGTGAGTAGAGGTCTCGCTTTGCCAATGCAGGTTCAAATGCCAGCAGGGCCAAATGTAAAAGTATATTCTGCATGAATACCACCTGATAGTAAATGATAGGCCTAAGCACATTCTCATCGCACTATAAATTGCATTGAACTAACCTGAAACATGCTGATTACACGGCCATTTTGAGTTATCCGCAATTTTGATTGCCTCTTGCTTTCTGTCCCATGTTTAGAATTATGTTTTAGTCTCCAGCAGAGAAAAATGAACTTTGTACTGTTTCCATGATGTCAACGTAGATAAGAATGTTAAAACTGCTAATGTGGATTGTTTATCCTACACTGAGAAACCTTGGAGTTAAACAAAAGCAGTACTAATCAGTAATTTGGATACCATCTATTCCAATAGTGCCTTCTCCGTTCAAACAACAAAGTAGAATGATGAATAGTTGAACGTGCTCTTCTTGCAGAAATCTTTGTTTTCGCTCTTTGAAACTAAGCTGACTCTAAGCTCAAGAACAGACAAATATAAGCGAGTAAAATAAGGACTGCTACCTTTTTGTCCGATATTTGAAAAACAAATGAAGTGTTTAAAGGAAAACAACATTTCAAAGATGTTTAAACATGACATAGTTTTGTGGATAGGCCATGAACCCTAGGTAAATATATGACACGAAGAGGGGCTGGACGATGTGTCCGGGACTGTGGAGAATCTGTATAACTGTACGTGTATTTGAAATGTCCAGCACTCTCTGAACTCACGGTGTCTGCTTGCACACATTGCGGGGTGTTGAGAGACCAGACAGCTGCCTGTTAATAAATGTACATGGTACCTTTGGACTCGTGACTGGCATATTTCTATTATGTGGTATTAAGCCTCAATATTTTTAATCTTTCAGATGCCACCCGAATAGGGACCCTCAAGATTGATGTCACATCGCTAGACGAAGACGAGGTTGCCGGACCGGGATCGCACAGTGACAAGGCACCCTGCAAAGTGAAATGCGAGTCCTCTGCAGTATTGCACGCCCGATCCCTGGACGGTGAGCAGCGTTTAGTAGTGCATCACAATGAGGGTCCCCGTATTGAGGCCTGTTTTGTGAAAACACCAGCCACAACGATTTGATGCCCTATCAGACCCTTTGATTTAAAATCAGGTGAGTCGTACCCCGATTCTTAGAATCCTGATATTTGTTGCAAGTGTTGTCTCTGCAGAAACAAACGTAGCCAGGTAAGATCGCAATTTAACTATGCCTGGGAAATTGTTGTCCTGTTGCAGGGATTTACTCTGCAGGAAAAGACAATCTTTGAAACAAAGCCAACCGGCGCCACCCAAAGAGTCGCCGGCTTATTTAATGTTTTGTAAGTTTGGCCTGGGAGCTATCGTATTTAATGAAATTTGGCACAGACAGACCAGACATGTTTCCGAACTTCAGTGGCCAATTTATGGTAGTCTTGAAATTGCCCGCCTAGAGCATTTAAAATCTGTATTGTTGAGAAAAAAGGCTAGGCCGGCTGCATTTGATGCAGTTAAAGATTGGAGGAAGGAAGCTATGCAGCAACTCAAAAGTAGAGAAAAGCATGCACGTAGACACATGACAAATGCTGAGAAAGCATTATTGCATGATCAGCAGAAACAGTCAAAATCCATTAGAGGTATGGATAGGGCTTTCCAACTAGATGTGCAAAAGATATATCCCTCTCAGGATTTTCATGCATCAGACGAGTTCATTAATAAATTATTGAATGAATGTAGAACTGTTCAACTGCACTCCCTCCTTATGTGCCTCCCCCGTTGTTGTTCCTCCTCCTCCCGCTGTTGTTCTTCTTCTTCCCGTTGTTGTTCATCCTGCACCTCCACCCGTGCCAACAGTTGCCGTCCCCATAATTCCGTCTGCACCGCCAGCGATATTGCCTCCTCTACCTATTGAACAAGAATTGTCTGAACCCTCTTTGCCAGGTGGTTCTGCTCCACCTGTAGTGGTTGAAGGAGCGGGAGCTGATCCAAGAATAGTGACTCGTGGCAGAAAGACAGAAAGAGAGAATTATATAAGTGGGCTAAAAAGTACATAGAAGTGGGTGATGAATCAGCTGTTTTATTTGCGATTTCTGATCAAGGGGGTATTCCTGAACAGAATATTTTGATAGAACGGATGGAAATGTATTTAGTTGATATATGGAGTGATTTGACGGACATGAATGCCCCCACAGGGGTTGAGGGATTTGAATGTTCTTGCTCGCTCAAGGGACACTGCAGCCAAAGTATGTGAGCATGTAGAGAAGGTATGTGAGTTTAAAAGGGAGCTAAATCAGTTACAGAAAGATGAAATGGATGATAATGGAGGGCAGGCTTCATAGGTGCAGAAGCAATTTCTTCCTCCATTGAAACCAATGAGTGAAGAAATGCGCATTTGCACAAGAGACACTCTTAGATGGATTTCGGATGTTTCTATTTCTCCCATTGAAGTGCATGACACGTTTAGTCAGTATGCTCTTTGTCACTTGATTTAGCCTTGTTGCTTAATAGACATTCGGATTTGCCTACTTTACAATTGCCAATGAGGGAGGTTCCTCTGACATTTGTTCCGAAAGTAGAGATTCCAGCTAATGCTGCGGCTGGAACACCTGCCACTACTATTGAAGCACACTATGTCTCGTAGTTTGTCCATGTCCCGTTTTCTAGACAGGAAGTGAATACCATTAGGCAATCAATTCCAGATATTAGAAAGAATCCGACAGGATTTTATAAAGCCATTGAATCTGTCACGCATTTGTCAGTTTTCACGCTGGGTGATTTAGATTTGTTGTTTCCTGTGATCCTCCCTGCTGATTTATGGAAGCAGACTAGAAATGTAGATGATCAGGTAGGGATGGGTGATACATGGGATGCCTTAGTACGAGCAGATGGGGAAAGGAATGGCTTTGAGATACCGCCACAGGTGATACTGATGTTGCCAGATAGAATAGTGACTAAATTGAAAACATTGGTTCCTGAAAAAACGATTTTATGGGATAAGCTTACGGCTTGCATGCAGGGGAAGTCAGAGGGTGCAACAGAGTATTGGAACAGATTTGAGCAAGTATTTTCGCATTTGAGTGGTCAAGATTTGAGTACAGAGCCAGGAAAGAGGCTATTTGTTTATAAGTTTGTGAGTGGATTGTTGCCTGAAATCCAAATACACATTATGACTTCTGAGAGTGCTTGGCAAGCGAAATCGCAATCTGAAGTGTTGCACATGGCACAGTACTATGAACATAGAGTTAATACAGAGAAGGAGAAGTTGGAAAAGAAAAAGGCAGACCTGAAGACTAAAGTATTATTGCAGCAAATTGCTAGAGGAGCCAAAGGTGGGAATACACAGTTCAGAGGCCAGTTTATACCACAAGGTGGCACACAACTGGTTACCGTACCCATAAACCAGTGTGCATATTGTAGACAGGCGAGTCATTGGCAAGCACAATGTCCGATCCTACAGCAGAGATCAAATAGTATGTATGGTGCCATGTGTAGACGATCCAGAAGCCGTCCTGGTATAGGGGGTTCTGGTAGAAATCAGTTTGCACAGAACCAACACACACCATCACAAGATAATCAGCAACAGAATGTTAGTAGTGGGAATATTTTTGATAATCCTTCGAATGTCTATATTTCTGAAGATTTCTCCTACGATGATATACTGTTCCATTAGGACAGCCCGAAGCAGGGTCTGGAACCGATACCTGTTCCCGTTGAACAGAAAGGGCCCTATGTTGAAATTAAGCTGGGGAATGGGGAGCATCTCTTTTTGATAGATACAGAAACACAGAAGTGTTCTATTGATCATTGACGGGTTCCAGGTATTCCCCACTCAGGGCAGAACAACATTTCTGTAGGATTCTCTGGTGCGCCAGTGGTTAGTCCGGTCTCTCGGCCATTACCAATTTCTCTGGGACCATTTACTGATTCTTGTCTATTTCTATTGATGACAAATTGTGGGGGAAATGTTTTTTGGGATTGAATTTGTTAAAGAAATTGAATGCTGTGATTTACTGTTCTCCAGACCGAGTGTATTTAACGATTTCGCCCCAACAAACTTCAGTTCCACAATTTTTGTCTATGCCTTTACCAACTGAATTGAATAAGGCCTGACATGTTAATGGGCAGTTAATGGCAATGATGTTGGAATTTTACAGGTTGAACCAGTTAAAATTGTGTTAAAACTAGGTGTTAAATTGCTACGTATTCCACAGTATAAGGTTTCAATCGAAGGTGAACAGGCTTTGAAAAGTATTATTTCTGATTTTGTACACCGAGGTGTAATTGAAGAAATTGCAGGGAGTGTGTGCAATAGTCCAATTTTACCAGTCTATAAGAAAGGGGATAATGCAATTACTTTTCGTTTTATTATTGATTTGCACGCAATTAATAAGGTTGTTGCTCCACAGTTTCCGATTGTACCCAATGTCACCACTATTCTGACTATGATTCCAGCCCCGGCTACACATTTTAGTGTTGTGGATTTGAAAACCGCTTTCTTTAGTATCCCTGTGCATATTGATAGCAGATATTTGTTCGCGTTCACCCTAGGGGGACGCTCATTCACATTTATTCATGTGCTGTAAGGGTACACTGGGAGTCCAAGTATCTATAGTAGAGCGTTGGAAGAGCAGCTTGATACACTCCAGTTGCCTTCCACTTGCACGTTGTTGCAATATGTTGATGATCTACTTCTAGCTGCTCATTCTGAAGATGCCTGCAAAGAGGGCACAGTATTGCTTCTAATTCATTTAGCAGAACATGGGCATAAGGCTTCATTGAAGAGGTTTTAGTATTGTCGACAGGAGGTCGCCTATTTGGGCTATCTCCTTTCGAAGGAGGGAAGAAGACTGACACCTGAATGGATACAAAGCATCTATGATATGTATGTTCCAAATACACAGAAAGAGGTCAGAGCTTTAATAGACATGGCCTCAGATTGTAGACAGTGGATCAGTGGATCTCACATTTTTCATTATTTATAAAACCTATGTTGGCACTGACAAAGAAAGACATTTCTTTGCCTTTACCATGGAACATGGATTGCCAGAACGCTTTTGATCTGCTTAAGGCTGTGTTGTTTTCAGCACCAGTTTTGAGCACACCCAATTATGAAAAATGCTTTGTTTTGTATGTGCATGAATATGATGGATGTGCTTTGGCTGTTTTGACACAGGAACATGGGGGCAAGAATAGGCTGTGCAGCTATTTTTCCTCCAGGTTAGACCTTGTTGCATGCGCTTTGCCCAGATGTTTTAGAGCTGTAGCTGATGCTGCTGCATCCGTGAAACATTTGAGGGTATGGTTTTAGGTCAGTCTTTACCCGTGATGGTACCCCACTCTGTAGACGTTCTATTAAACAGAACGCAGATGCGAAGGGGGCGCTGTTGCTCACACAGAAGATGGCTGCCTGATTTGAGAGCTCCATTCAAAGAAAGATCCTGTTAATAATTAATCCGTCCAGAAGCCACCTACGAACTGAATACTGGTACGGCTGATGTATGAAGATCGTGGGAACAGCATACGGGAGTTTGAATGAGAACCGCTAATGGATTAAGGAAATATCCAAACTATAAAATTCCCCAGAGGTGCTGAGGGAGGTGAGCTGGCAGCGGGAACCGGCTGTGCCTGCCTCCTCCACTGCTACAAAGGGAGAGGAGCTGAGGCCCGCACTGGAAGCCTGGAAGCCTGTGTATTCTGCGACACCAGTGAAGATTTGCTGGACTGCTGCAGCGGATCCTGGGTCATTGTGACCACTATCCACAACTGGGATGTGAAAAAGTGAGTCCCCGGGGAGCGCTGCCAGTGGAGCGTTGGCCCCGCTGCGGCATAGCTGTGGGTAGGAGCAGACATCCAGCCACACGGATTGGGAAGGACAGGACTACTTGGCAGCTCTGCGAGCAGAGGTGCAGTGAGTGCTGGGTGCCCTGGGCCACTGGCCAGGAAAGGGACACGGCACCACGGGGTTGCGCATCCCCGGCGGCTCGAGGGTGTGGTGGGAGCAGCGGGCCAACCGACCGGCGCTCGGCAAGCTGGAACGCCGGCACCGGTGCTTATAACGGAAACATCCGGGCCATTATAACACGGCCCGCGGGGATCGTTAACCCCGATCTGAAAGACCTTTAGTGCAGAGCTTAGTATCAGTAGAGGCAGGAGAGAAAGAACGCCTTTTTGAACACTCTGAAGGCATACCACGTAGTGGTATGCTTTGGACCACAGACTACGCAACCCTGCA
Source organism: Ambystoma mexicanum (assembly GCF_040938575.1). Classification (NCBI taxonomy): domain Eukaryota; kingdom Metazoa; phylum Chordata; class Amphibia; order Caudata; family Ambystomatidae; genus Ambystoma; species Ambystoma mexicanum. The sequence goes on along the minus strand of NC_090927.1, from coordinate 757,185,545 downwards.
TCGCATCATGACCAACACCCCAATATCCCGCCTGACATATTAGCTAGAAGTTCATGGTGTCATCAGAAAGACCTGGACACACAATATATTACTTGCTGTTGCTTACTGCAGGGTCCCCCGTCCATCTTTGGAAGCCTGTTCACTAGTCAGCCGGACTCACAGGCTGATCGCAATACCTCAAAGCAACAAAAGTGCGAAGAATGAGGACATAACGTGTAGACAGGCATCAGGGTATTATTGCAGGATAGCCCACGTTAATGTGCTGACAGTTGAAATCCCACATTACACCACCACAACAAGAGCTTTTGTCACAAACGATCTACAACCTAGTGCATAATAAGGAGGCCAAATCTGTCACCAGACCCACACCCAACAATCGAGAACCTCATCGAACACCACACGTGAGAGGGGAGAAAGGGAAAAGGGGGCAACAAGGTGACTCGGAGAACATGCAAGCCCAGCACTGTGGATTTACATTAACAATTGCAATAGAACGCATGTAAAGATCATTTACAATATGAGGCACAGTTGACGCTGAACTTCCTGACCGTGGGAGAATGCAATCCACTCCCTGGGCCTACAACCAAGGGGAGGCCACCCGAGACACAGATCAATAGAGCACCGGACAGAATTGGGACGACACATAATTCTGGTTACAAGGGCAATAACATATGCACGAAACTCACGTCGTTACAATAAGCAACGTGGTGCCAGTCACAGAAGACCCACAGAAATCTGTGAAGATGATGAAAGGAGCGGGTTCCAAAAAAAAGGGCCCCATGGACTTGTTCACAAATAGCCAGGCGCAGAGCCCTGCATCAGAGACGCCAAACACTTCCAATGCCCAAGCAGGGAAGGAAAGTGAAGACAGGAAAGACCGCCTAACCGCTATTGTGCAAAATGGCTAGCTAGCAGTCAATGTTAAGCTAGATGACATTGTGGCTACCATTGGTTCCCTGAAGGCAAGGGTTGACAAAGAAAGTCTGCGGATCACGGAAGCAGAAGACAGAATAAGTACCACCGAAGACACGGTCGCCCACCACAGCCGAGACATTGCACAGTTGAAGGATAACTTTTCCAAGAGGCAGAATAAATGTGAAGATCTCGAATCGAGATCTCGGAGGAATAATATTTGAATTGTGGGTGTTCCCGAGACATTTGGTACTGGTGCAATGGAAGTGTGGGTTGAATCTCTGCTTAGCGCCCTCTTTGATGTAGACTCCTTTTCAGATCACTTCCTAGTTGAAAGAGCGCATCGTACACTGACCCCTATGCCTAAACCAGGGGCACCGCCCCGTACAATAATTGCCTGGCTCCTCAATTACAGAGACAGAGACACAATACTTAGGTTGGCCAGGGAAATGGGCACGCTACAACATGAGGAGAGCCATATACATATATACCCTGACTTTGTGGCTGGAGTCCAGGTGAACAGAAGATCATATGAGCTGGTGAAAAGGTTGCTTAGAGCACGACAGATACCATATGCCCTGATATTTCCAGCCAAGATGAGAATACAACACCGGGGGGGGGGAGAGCACACTTCTTCAAGACTCCAGCCACAGCCACCACTTAAATTGAGGCCTCCATACCCCTTCCTCCCAAAATGGCAGACCTCGCTCGGAAGAAGAAAGATGGGATCCAGCTGAGTGAATGATGCATGAACAAATATCCTTTACACTAGTTGCAACACCATAGTTATTTAATGGATGGCTACTGCGCTATCCTTTTGTCTGGATCGTGGGCCTAAATCGGGCGGCCATGTGCTACCAACATGGCAACCTCAGGAGAGCTCCAAAAGTTTAAATAGGACCATCATCAAGTTGGAGTGGATGATGTGGGTGTGGGGTGGCGTATGGGGAGAGGGATGGGTTGCTCCATGATTTCGGATCGGATGGGGAGGGGCAAAATATTACTGGTTCTGGTTGTTAAAAGTTCACAAATTTATGGTCTTGCAGATTCTGGCACTACCCACGATGGGATTAAACAATTACTAATGGTAGATATGGCTGCATACATATATACACAATATCCCCACAGGTGATGGGTTGAAGATCAAGCTTCTATCATGGAACGTCCGCAGGCTTAACAACCCCACGAAGTCCAGAAAAGTTGAGGCCTATATCAGTAGATCTGCCCCTCATATAGTAAAGTTACAGTGGCAACACATATTCAAGGGACCAACAACGCAAACATACAAGCCACCTGGGGCAAACAAAGATATCACACGGAATATTCCACCCAGGTGAGGGGGGCACTCACGATAGTGCACCCCTCATTGGGGTTCCAATCTACAGGCCACAAAATTGTTCCCCTTTGGTGGTATGCGATAGTATGGGGCGTGATAGCAGACAAACAGATCAGGTTAGTTAATACCTATGGCCCAAACATTGACAACCTGAATTTCTACATGAATATTCTGGAAATACTAATTTCTTTGGATGAGTCATACATAATCTGGGGGGGGGGGATTTTAATTTGATTCTGGACACATCCCTTGACAGATCCTCAACAGCTAGGAGACTTCCTGCCAAGGCGTCAGTCACATTGAACCAACATAATGCCACAACTATCACTAATGGATGCTTGGAGGGAGTTACATCCGGATACCAGGGAATACACAAATTACTCTACAGTACATGATTCAGAGTCTCGAAATTGACTACTGGCTCCTCTCCTCCTCCTTGTCCGATTCACTAAGGAAATGTGAGATCCACCAACGTACACTATCCAATGGATATCGCTCGAGCTTGTATTTCGGGACACCCCCAGACCTTCAAGACGGTGGAGAATGGCTGCCAATATATTGATGGACCCCACCATAGTCGAGTCTCTACACATTGAAATTGAGGAGTTATTCGCTAATAATGTGGGAACGGTAAACAGATACTCAATAATCTGGGAATCATTCAAAGTATGGATTAGAGGGTTCCTGATGTCCAAAACCATGGGCCTTCTAAGGTCTGTACGTCGTGAGCTTCATGAGGTCGAGACCCGACTGTGGACATTGGAAATTGCCTATAGTAATAAATAAGATAAAGGCACACTTGCCGATATCAATAAACATTTGAAGGACTTTGATAATCTGGCCAGCAGAGAGATACAATATATTGCCACCCTGACTCGTGCCCGTAGATGCGGGGAAAGCAATAAGATCCCTGGCTAACCTAATCTAGGCAGAACAGCAACATAACCCAATTACAAGTATTAACTCAACAGAGGGGAGGTGATGACATGGGAGAAAGCAATAAACCAGGAATTTGCTAAATTCTATCAATATCTGTACACCAATCGGGATACCAAAACAGAGTCCGATATACAGATGTATCTAGATGAACTAGATCTCCCGAAACTTCCATTAGATACTAAATTAACTCTGGAGAAACTGATTACAAAAGAAGAAATAAGTGAAGCAATTAAGGCGTTGGCATCCGGCAAAGCCCCGGGTTCAGATGGCCTGGGGTAGAACGCTATAAGGAATTCCAAATGGAACTAGTCCCAATACTATTGAAGGTGTGGGAGGAGGTGCTGGAATGGAACATATTGCTCGATTCAATGAGGGAGACCATAATAACTGTATTGCCGAAGCCCTGACGTCCTCCTCAGGACATGTCATCCTACAGGCCCCTGTCGTTAATAAATGCAGACGCCAAAATATTGGCAAAAGTGTTTCCGAATAGACTGCTGCCCAACATGCCAACTTTAGCCTACCCCGACCAGTGCGGATTCACCCCCACAAGATCTACTGCCCTGAACCTGTGTAGATTGTTTGGGATAATGGCACAAATAAACCCGGATGCAAGCGCAGTAGCGGTCTCCCTGGATCCCGAGAAGGCTTTCGACTCAGTGTCATGGGTAAATATTATTTCCATGTTGAAGACATTCGGGATGGGCCCCCACTTTATTAAATACGTGAAATTACTATATACGGCACCGAGTGCCAGGGTGCAAACCAACTACACGATTTCCTATTGGGTAAGGGTTGTAGGCAGGGCTGCCCGTTTCACCTATACTATTTGCGCTAACTATAGAACCTATGGTCCCATTTGTTAGGTTGAAACACGAGAACAAAGGAACACTCAATCCATCTCATAATATGCAGATGACACTCTTCTATTCATCCGTAATCCCGAAAAATAACCTAGCTCCTATCATGTCTGATATACACGAATTTGCAGAGTACTCCAGATATAAAGTCAATAATAACAAATCTGAAATCTTCCCGTTAACTCCAACCACCAAAAGCCAGACAACAACCTCTGGGCTTAAATGGTCGACCCAACACATCAGATATCTGGGCATATTGGTCTCTAGAGATAGACAGACCCTGTACACAGATAATCACAAACAGGTGCTAAAACTCCGTAAAGCTAAATTTCAGATGTGGGTGAAACTCCCCATTTCTATGTACGGCCGGATTGCTATTTTGAAAATGATCGTTCTCCCTAAACTTCTCTACCTCTTCGTGAATATACCCGTATGGCCTGGTAGACCCTTCTTGGAGAAGCTCTATTCCATGGTGGTAACGTTCCTTTGGGGTGGGAAAACAGCTAGAATGAGGTCGGAAAAAATGGTTCAACCGTACTGTTCAGGTGGTATTGCAGCACCGGACTTCGAACTATATTACTTAGTTGCACAGGCACAATTTGCCAAACGCTGGTACGATCTATCAGATAGGTCACCCCATATATGGATGGAGAAACATGCTGCATTCCCTGTTGACCTCTGTTCTATCATTTTTAGAGTACGACACAAAGAAAAATGTATGTTTGACCCTCTGAACAGTATGGTCCGTGCATGGGGCGCACTCTGTAAAAGATTGAAGATAGAAAGGCCCTACGACCCGAATGTACCCCTCTGCAAATTCCCTGCTATTCCCCCAACACTAGACAAAACATTTCAGAGAACCTGGGACCCAAACAAAGAAAACAAAATGCGGGACATGTTCCCAAACGGCAAATTCATGACCATGGAAGACTTTAACGATAAGCTTGGAAGGTGGCCACTCAAAGTACTTCAGTATTATAGAATAAGGTCAGCCTTTAGTATGAGATGGCCACTCTTCCCAGATGAACCCCCTACACATCCATGCCTACAAGCAGCATCGTCCGGGAAAGGTCTTGGAATCTCTAAATTATATGCACTAACGCAGAAACATACCCCTACACTGAATGATGTTAGAAACAAATGGGAAAAAGACTTTAATATGCCCATCAATGATGAGAAATGGTCCAAATATTGTGCACTTACTAAAACTATATCATTGAATGCAGGCCTGCGACTGATACAATGCAAGGTCCTAAACCGGCTTCACTACACTCCAGCAAAAATGGCCAACTTTACATCTTATTGTACGTTGGAATGCCCTAAATGCAAAGCGCCTCAGACGGGATCGTTCCACATGTACTGGGGATGCCCAGGGGTGGCTGGGTTTTGTAAATGCGTAGCGGATGTTATAGAAGAGATAACTCAAATACCGGCCCCCCTGACCTCCCAAAAGTACCTATTCGGGGACATCGGAGTGCAGAAACTACCAGATGACTTTTTAATATTGCGTGTGCAATAGAGAAAAAGTTCATATTACAAAACTGGAAGAGCCCTGCCTCACCATGTATAGATAACTGTTGCTCCCGGCTATCTTGCTTGTAGTTTGTGAAATAATTATTTCTGACACTTTGGTTAGTACGAATTAATTCGTTTATTGTTCGTTGTTTTTCTAGGTGATTTTTCCTTGAATACATGTGTTTATGAGAAACACTATTTGGAACTTGACGAGCAAGTTGGGTCAGCCGACACGTGTTTCGACCTTACGGTCGTTCTCAAGGCCAGTTGCGGTTTGCTGTGTGCCCTCAGTAGGGTTCTGTAATATAAACTGTCCTTTACGGCAGTCCTGGCTCCTGTTGGGCCCTGTATATTCTGTCTGGCGTCCCAGGCGGCGGCAAACCGCAACTGGCCTTGAAAAATCACCTAGAAAAACAACGAACAATAAACGAATTAATTCGTACTAACCAAAGTGTCAGAAATAATTATTTCACAAACTACAAGCAAGATAGCCGGGAGCAACAAACCTCTTCTTTCCAATTTACCAAACTGGGGCTTAGGCTAAACCCCAAAACCGCTCCTGTGATCTTGCCCAAAACCGCAATCACAACACATTTGGAGTTTAGCACTGGCAGGTTCCACTCCTAGAGCCTAAAACCCACCTCATGTATAGATAACTACCTCTGAGAACTGTCATATGTCAATGAATGTGAGGAGCAATATATAATGACTGTACCTAGAAAATGTCGCCCCAAGGACATATGGGCCCCGTTTCGAATATGCTTATGTGAAATGGCCTCTGATGATGAAGCTTCTATGTGAATGTACATGTATAATTGTGTGATCATGTTATACCCAACAACATTTTTCTATTGCATTGTGGACTGTAGTCATGTTTTATCTGCTTAGACCATTCAATAAACAGAGTTTTTAAAAAAAGAAAACGCAGATCCAACATCTCACATCTCGACTAACAAGGTACGAGCTGATTCTATTTGCTCTGCATATTCAAATTAAGAGATGTTGTTTATTGAATCCGGCTGAACTATTGCCTTCTCCACAAGAGAGAAGGATTGCAGTGACGAAATGTCACATGATGGCCTCTTTAATACAGAACAAGAAACAAAGGGCAGAATTGATTTAATTGATACACCTTTAAGGAATCCACAAGGGGAGCTATTCTGTATTGGCTTCTGTTTTAAACTACCGGATGGTAAATCTACCGCTGCTTATGCAATCACCACATTAAGCACTGTTGTGGAGAGTAAACAAATTCTGCATAACTCTGCGCAAGCTGCAGAGATGATTGCATTAACCAGAGCTTGTGAAATTTCTGAAGGGCTTAGTGTAAACATATATACAGATAGCCAATATGCATTTTGGATGGTTTATAATTTTGGCTGACTATGGTCTGAGAGAGGATTATTGACCTCACATGGAACAAAATTTCAACATGGCACTCTGATAGTTCGGTTGCTATCAGCACTTGCGCTTCCTACACAACGAGCCATAATGAAGTGTGCCGCACATCAGAAAGTGACTGACGATATAGGAAAAGGAAATGCTTTTGCTGACCGAATTGCGAAACAGACTACTATTGATTTGCGCTCAATTATGTGCATGTTCGATTCAGCAAGATGGGTTACTGACACTTGTATGATGGACGAAGGGGTTAGCAGTTTAAAAGAAATTCAGGCTGAAGCTATTCCAGAAGAAATCAAACAGTGGGCTGAGGGTCCAGCGGGTCTAGATGATGAGGGTTGTTGGGTGGATGATGAGAAGCTAAGATAGATGGTACCCAATGCCTATGTCACTGCTATGGTCACCATGGCTCATGGCCCAACACACATATGTGCTAAAAGATTTGTCAACAATTATATCCCATATCATATAACACTAATATCGAGAAAACTGCTGAACGTTTGGTCCAGAGTTGCATGATATGTTTGCAACATAACATTGGGAAGGGAACACCGACACCGAAGGGCAGTTTTGTCCCCCCCTCCATGCCTTTTGAGGTGATCCATTTAGATTTCATTGAGATGGAACATTGCCAAAACTATACGTATGTCTTAGTTGTGATCTGTGCCTTTAGCAAATGGGTTGAGGCTTTCCCACAAAAAGACGCCACAGCAATGTCAACAGCATGTCAACAGCAAAGACCATGCCCGTAGATGCGGAATATTTCCCTAGGTTTGGCTTGCCGAGAGTGATTTGGTCCGATAATGGCCCACAATTTATCGCTGCTGCCATCCTGCAAATATGTGCGGGATTACAGATCGCTAAATGGTTCCACTCGGCCAGACATGCTTAGTGTGCTGGTCTTGTGGAATGCCATAACGATATCTTAAAGAATAAAAACGCTAAAGTCTGTGCACACAGCAATCTGAAATGGCCAAACACTTTGCTAATAGCCTTACTATCGATGCGGACGACTGCACAGTCAAAGACAGGGCTTTCCCCCTATGAAATTGTCATGGAGTGACCAGCCAACGTATGGAATGCACCGAGGCCCAAACAGTTGAAAGATATTGAGTATCCGCTTTTGTCTGATTATTGTGACCAGTTGAATCAAAACTTGCGTTTGATTCACCAACAGGTACGAGCAGCCCTCCCTGTAAAATACGAGGGTCCAGGTCACCAACTCCGACCTGGTCAGTGGGTCTTGGTAAAAAATTTAGAGAGGGGCACCTGCCTTTCCCCTCGTTGGAAGCGACCCCATCAGATCCTTTTGGGTACGCAAGCTGCAGTACGAGTGACCGGAAAGAAGCACTGGATCCACGCGACACATGTGAAGAGGATTCCTTTTCTTCTGCCCTATGACGAAGGGGAGGAGAAGGGAATTGATGATCCTGACTCTCATAATGAGCCTGCTTTGAGCGACACCGAGGTTGCCACGAAAATTCTTCCTGAGCCCGTGATGCCTGGGGAGATTGCTTCTTCTTCTTCTATTTCTTCTTCACTGTCGATCGATCTTTTTTCTGATTCTTCATCTTCTTCAAGAAACGAGAACGCTTTGTTCCCTGATCATTCTGTATCAGGAGTTTTAAGGTACAATGTGCGACCACGGAACAGGATTTAGATTTAGGGCCTGCTGACATTACATTAATGTAAATAGAAAAGGAAAGTGCAGTTAGGATTCTGTACCCACAAGAAACGCACAAGAATTCAACGTTGAGCCAGTCCCTGGTTATTCCTCTGCTGCATACGATACGAGGCAGGGACCACCAAAGTTACCTTCAAACAAGATACGCCACGTGGTCAAGTGCCACCCACGGATGAACTAAAAGAGCCTAACAGTAAGACTTCTTAACGGACACTGAGAAATTATGCCTGAGTTTGGGGCCGCTTGTACTAATAAGGATACTGATTGTTTGGCTGATACTGAGTCTGTCCATCGAGGGCCATGGTCCCCTAGGACAAAATGATAATGATCACAATAACAGCTTGTATTGTAATTACATTGACATTTGTATTTTGGTATCTGGAGAGTGCACATCCGCTTGATATTTTATTGCCAAGTGCAAGTGTCTCCACTACATCTCCCTTTATGTGCATTCGCACACACTCCGTCTTCGAGACCTCCACCATAGAGGGGGTTATCACAACAATACTCTCCTGATGATCATGAACTCCACACATGCCATTTTTAATAAGACCAATTGTTGGATATGTTCACATCTGCCACAGCATGGGGAAAAGGGATTGGGCTGGTATATACATCTACTCCCTCTAACTACTGCTTGTTATGCTTGGCTTAGGGAATTATTGTTTGGCCGATGGAACGATAGTGTCACTGGGAATGTTGATGGCACTAATCTTGATGAGTTTGAAAAACGCGTTTTAGCACCTTTAGGATGCTCTCTGTTTGCAAATAAGATTCAGCTAAATGTTACTAATAGGGATTCCATGCCTCCTTCCTATTCCATCAATCATAGTCTGCGCTCTGTTCCATTTTGTATACAGAGAGAGGGTTGCCAGCCAATGGGTACATTTGAAGGATGTATGAATACCGCTGTACTAACCGCTGTACTAACCAGTGAGGATAGACCTCTGTATGTAGGAGATCCCGTTTACTTTGTTTGCGATAATTAAGCGTATCCATGCTTGCCAAGAGACTGCGAGGGTACTTGTTGTTTAGGAATACTTTTACAAGGTGTACATGTCGCCACCACTGATGAAGTTTCTAGAACTCGTCCCTGGCGGGATCCCTCACAGATTCTAGGTGATGTTGCTAAATCCTTTGTACCATTTTGGGGACAGATAATAAACTCCCAAGATATTAGAAAAATGGTGAGGGTTTTAGAGAAAACCATCACTGAAACCACTGACATCCTATATAACATGACATTAGAGCAAAAGGGCATTAGATTAGTGGGTCTTCAAAATAGGATGCTGCTAGACATCATTCTAGCTGAGCATGGTGGGTTGTGCAAAATGGTGTGATCCGCCTGTTGTGTTTTTGTACCCGATTCCTCCCCCACCATATTTAAGGCAATTAAGAAATTGCACATCTTAAGTATGGAAGTACACATTCCAGAGGGAAACTGGGATATTGGCACATGTTCTGGGACTTGTTACCATCTTGGAGCTGGAAAATATTTGCAGTCCTAATGGTGATCCTTGGCATTGTACTGTTTTGCTGTTGTTGCAGCCAGTGTCTTCCTGTCATTTGTTCCATGATAGGCGGAAGTTGTACACAAGCAGTTGGTAAACTAAAACCTAAGACACATAGGCCGGGAAAAATTACTAATGCCTTGGTAATGCAGGACATCGCCATAAAGGAATTAATGGCGATCAATGTTTTTGAAGATAGCGATTCAGGATGCTCTGATGATGATACATGGTTTTCGGATGATGCTAATGTTTGAGTAATGCTCTTGGCTTAGGCCAAAAGGAGTGTTTGTAAAAGCATATTTTGCATGAATACCGCCTGATAGTAAATGATTGGCCTAAGCACATTTGCATTGCACTATAAATTGCATTGAATGAACCTGAAACAGGCTGACTATGCTGCCATTTTGAGTTATCCGCCATTTTGATTGCCTCTTGCTTTCTGTTCCATGTTTAGAATTGTGTTTTTGGCTCCATCAGAGCAAAATGAACTTTGTACTGTTTCCATGATGTCAACGTAGATAAGAATGTTGAAGCTGCTAAAGTGGATTGTTTGTCCTACACTGAGAAACCTTGGAGTTAAACACAAGCCGTACTAATCAGTAATTTAGATACCATCTGTTCCAATGGTGCCTTCCCTGTTCATACATCAAAGTAGAATGATGAATAGTTGGACGTGCTCTTCTTGCAGAAATCTTTGTTCTCGCTCCTTGAAACTAAGCTGACTTAAAGCTCAAGAACAAACGCTAGACAAATATAAGCGAGTAAAATAAGGACTGCTACCTTTGTGTCCTATATTTGGAAAACATGTGAAGTGTTCAAAGGAAAACAACAAACTATTCAAAGATGTTTAAACATGATTTATTTATGTGGATAGGCCATGAACCCTAGGTAAATGTATGACGCGAAGAGGGGCTGGACGATCTGTCCGGGATTGTGGAAAATCTGTATAAATGTACGTGTATTTGAAATGTCCAGCACTCTCTCATCTCACAGTGTCTGCTTGCACACATTGCTGGGTGTTGAGAGACCAGGCAGCTGCCTGTTAATAAATGCATATGGTACCTTTGGACTTGTGACTGGCATATTTCTATTATGTGGTATTAAGCCTCAATATTTTTAATCTTTCAGAAACACAGCCTTTCATCCTTCCAAGGTCGATAAATGAGCACAACACAAATGTGCTATGTGTCTAGGGAGCATGGTTAACATCACAAATGACATCACTGAAGCTGTCACCTATGACATCACTTATGGCATCATGAGCGGCATCACTGGTACAGCAGATTTCTAAAAGAAAACTCCAACCAAGCAAAATCCACCCTTCTATGCAGAAAACAATTTTTAAATGCTGCATCTCTCTTTCTTGCATGCATGATCTGCTGTACCAGTGATGTCACTCATGATGCCATAAGTAATGTCATATGTGATATCATCAGTGATGTTGTTTGTGATGTCACCAGTGTTCTTAGGAGCCATGCAATGGGGGCATCATAGTTAAGGTCCCACTGCTTCAGCACCTTGTGACTTTCATGGGCTAAGTGGCATTAAATTGGCACCTTAACGCCAAATTAACAGGTTTTTTTCACTGAATTTCAAGGGTGTCGTTGCAACAGATTGTTTCACCTGAGTTTTGCAGCAACTTCTTTTTTTTACTGAATTTCAACAGTTTTGTTGCACTGCATTTGTTCATCTTAACTGTCACTTAACTAAAGTTTTTTCACTGATATATATCCCACATCTATATTGCTAATGAGATACCTCGTATATATACAATTTAAGCTAAGTAAAAGAGTAGAAAATGTATAGTAAAAATGTTGAGAAAAAATATGAAAGGAGCAGTTTCTTAAATTAATTCCTGTCTAACAAACCAAATGAAGTTTTTAACATGTACAACTATAGTCCATTTATGAGGTACCCAGCATATTTTAAATACAAATCACAAACACACCATTCAGTGTTCCTTGTGGTCAATTCGTGTATGGCTATCTTTAAGATATGCACATTTCTCAATAAAGTGGCTGTTGAAGTTCCTTTTCAATAGACAAAATAGCCTACGCATTGAACCTCGCTTCAGTTATGGTATTCCTTAAGAAAGCTGTATTCCTTTTTTTCTGTATGGAATAGTATTGTTAAGACTTTACTGTTGGTGATAGTTTCTGAAAATGATTCATCAAGATTGCGATTAATAAACAGCCCAAACAAAACAAGGACACTAGCAGCGGTTGGAATTCAGGCCTTTTGTAGATTATCGGCAGCTTGGTGCACAGGTTTTCTTTATTCTGCTTCAAGGATGCTTGTGCAGTTTGTCCTTCAGTGGGAAAAGTTTTGTCATGTCATTGAAACTATTCACACTGTAACAATGTGGTGCGAACCAGATGCCCTGTAAATGCAAAGCATTATGTGGCATGATGATTGTAATGTCACACACTTTATTTGCTGCTTGGTTCAAGATCTTTACTTTGATTCTGAGGCTTACCAACACAGAGGGCCTCATTAGAAGGTTGGAGGTAACCATGCCGCTTTTAGCCCGGGTTCGTCGAATGAGGAATTACCGGGCCATCGCAACCTTGGCGGACCCGGTAATTCCCCGTCCGAGGAACCCGGACCCGGTCCATCCCCATTCCCATTCGAGCCCCCACAGGGCTCAATGGGGATGGAGCTAACAACGGGCCCGTTAATGACGGGCCCGTTGTTAGCTCCCTGGTCTCCTCGCGGGACCCAGTAAGGACGCCTGGTTTTTCCAGGCACCCATTGCGGGTCCCACGAGGAGACCTTGTAATAGGGCGGAACGGGTTTACCGGCACCGGCACCTTTACTGGTGCCGGTAAACCCATTCCGCCAACCTTATAGTGAGGGCCAGAATCCTTTAGCAGTCTAGAATCACAGTTGTGAGTGGTTTCCCATACCTTTTTAATGCTGCTTGCAAAGTCTGCAGTTACTTTTTCTACATATACTTTATCAAACTTTCACTTCTGTAGTTGACTGAATAGGATGTTAGTGTAACTACTTGACTTGCAGTGTTTGTAGAAGTCCCTGGGCCTCATCCCTAGTAATTAAGACAATGTTCTCAGTGGCTTGAATGGTTTTAAGACATTCCGCAATATCTTCCTTGTACTCATAGACCATCCTGATTCTCCAAATCTGAATATTGTTCCTCGTGGAAGCTGTTGATGGGCAATGTCTTTGTGCACTACAGTTCTTTTTGGGGTAATTTAGAAACATGTTGACACGGCCCTAAATTCAGAAAAAGGCAATTTTGACTTATTTTTGATGCTGCTCAGTCCACGATGAGGTTGTGCGTAACAATGGACATAAGATGCATTCAAAGTACAAATGTCTGATTTTTTTGGGATCCCATCAACTCTGCTACATATTACACTGGCACTATCATAGCTTTGCACAATACGTTTCTTAATAGTAGAGGGGGTGTTGCAGTACAAGGATAACATCATGAAGTAAAGCTCAAGAAACAGTCTGCTGAAAAATCAGTTAAATGAAGAAAATCATTCAAATATTTTGTGATTCTCTGAAAAGACAACAAAAGACTAGCATTAACTGCGCCTCATTGGAGACATCTTTACGTTTTGGAGAGCCACAAATGGAGTGCTTCGTAATTGCTCCTTGCTGAATTATCTTGTTACATCTAGAAGGCATACAAGAAGCTCATTCTGAATAGTTTTCAAATGTACTTCCATTTATTTAGCATTTTTTAAAGCGCTCACACAGCCCGCAGGCATCGAGGCGCTGTTACAGGAATTGTTTCAGTTGCATAATTGATCATTTTTTTGCTGTCTTAGATGAGTATTTACAACTTGCTTAAATACCCAGAGGTTTCTAAGCGCGGTCCCAGGGATAAAACCTAAACCTGTGTTGCTTCGTGTCGTCTTGCTTCCAAGGCGAACACGTTGCCACTGAGCTATCCTCCTCGGGCATTGCACTGTCTATGCTGGAAACAAATGTTTGCCTCTCCTCTTTGCTTGGGCCACTTTACCACCAAAGAGCAATCAGGGAAAACGGAACAAATCATCTTTTAGAAGTGCTACCAGTAAGTCATTTCTTTTCCTCATACCAGGTTGCTGAAAACTTGCAAGTGTTACTCCAATCTTTTGCAGCTTGTTCATCTCTATTTCAGGTTGATTACAACCAAAACATTTCACCTACAGTTTCTCTTGTATGGTCAAGCTCAAAAACGGTTTCCTGAGTAACTGATATAAACTGCATTCATTTTGCCCGACAGTAACAAAGTCAGGGATTTGATTTAAGTGCCAGTAGTAAAACAAACTTTGATCAAGCAAATTAACCTGAACCACACACAAGAATCACCACTGGAATGTAGTCACCCATGCACAACCTACACAACTGCACAACGGTAGTGTAGCTTGTGATGTCTCTATATCCTTCTCTCTTCTGAACTCGATCGGTCGTGGGGTGCAGTTGGCTGTCTGCCACTTCTGCACAAGCTAATGTGTAAAATAAAATGTAAGCGTTTAATTAAACTGCAGGCAGTGCAGTGTATGTTGCAATCTTTTTACCTGACAAATCTAGCACCAACAGTGGCCTTCTAATATAGCAAAGATCCTGTTGCTTGTTTTTCCAAGTGTAATCTCTTTGGTTGCTAATTACCAGGCAGCGCTTTACGTGAGTCATAGTTTTTTTTTTTTTTTTTTTTTTTTTTTAAACTGGCACTTACAACAGGTATGTGCAGTAGCTCCTTTACATTTTGGACGTAAACAATGACCCAGAAATACATTTTGGAATGAAAAATGTAAAATAAAACATGAAAACTCTTTGTGTTTGTGTAAATGAATATCCACCGCCAGGGAAAGCCCATATTTCATTAAGTACTGAAAATATGGGTCATGTTTATGAATGTCTTACCTTGCATCACTTGCCTGGAGCACAGAAAGGATTCTGATGCGGATGCAGCTTAGGTGCAAACCTCTGCACAGGTAAAGTGAAGAACATGACACACAGATGACATTTGTATTCAGATTTTACTGTACCTTAGCACTAGATTACAGAGCTGCAGGTGATTTCTTGGTGGCTTACAACACCAGTTACTTATGCCAATGTGATCATACAGTCTTTAGATAGCAGCCAAGCAGCCTCGTCGGTCTTATCTGTGCTACGCCTTGAGCCTTTCCTGACTTTATACGAACATCAAGCGCTTTAGACCTTGCAATGTAATTTCCCGCTCTACAACTAGGGATCTACATTTGACTAATAAGACACGATTGGCAGTGTCCTGCATTACAGGGGGCAGCTTAACAGCTACACTTGTTATGTCATGTTATTTGGCATTTATATAGTGCTCTATATTGGTTTGGCCTCAAAGCGCTGGTAGGTTGAATGCCCTCGGGGACCGTAGTCCAGGTCAGTTGAGAGAGTAAGGTGTCATAGGGTGCTTGGGTGCACCAGTTATGTGTGCGGCTGATGCAATTTCCTGATGGTAGATGCATCGTAGCATTAGGTGTGATGATATTCTTATCATTTGAATGTGTGCAGTATGGCGGGTGGACCCCAACACTGGGTTCTGACTGCATTAGGCCAGTGTAGGACGCTTATGTGTGCAGCTAGGCAAGTTTGTCATGGGCTGTAGCTGCATTTTATTAGAATGATGCGGTGTTCATGGGGTAATATTCATATGTGAGCAGCTAGGCCAAAATTGATTGAGGGGTTTAGCTGCATTCTAATTGTGTGTTGGTGTAGAGTAGGGAGTAAGCATAGTGATATGGGAGGAGAGTGTTTGGGTGGAGTTATGATATGAGGAGTTCGCTATTCCAGATTAATAGTGACTTAATAAGCGTAATGAGTGGCGTCATTACTGAGAATTCATTGAGTGTTTGTCATCAGGTTGCAAGGCTCAGTCGCCTCAGATGGTCATGGTAGCAATTACGGAAAGAGACACATTTTTACAGCTTTGTGGAAGGTCATATATAGTCTTGGGTGTGTCGAATATGTGGGGAGTGAGTTCCACAGAGTTGAGGCCAAGGTTGAGAAGGCAGATCCTCCGATCCTAACAAAGTTAGAGGTTGGAATCACTAGAAGGAGGTCAGTTCTTGATCTTAGGATGCAAGATGGGAGGGGTCTTGAAGTTGGCCCTTCATCCGACTGGGAGCCAGTGCAGGGTTCGGAGAGTGTGGTCTTTTTGACCCAGAGCGAGGAGCAGTTTTGCAGTAGCATTTTGGGCTCTTTGGAGTTTGTTGAGTTGGTATGCAGGAGTTCTTAGGTACAGGGAGTTGGCATAGTCCAGTCTCGACATCACAATAGACTGCGGCCAGTCTGTTTGGGTAAGAGAGGTAGGGGAAAATGCGTCTCAGAAGTTTGAGGTGGTAGTGACAGCATTTTGACACGTTGTTGATCTGATGGGGGTTAGGGTTAGGCCTGAGTCCATAGTGCAGCCCAGGTTTTTGACTATGGGCCTCATTACGAGGTATGCCGGTAGCCATGCCGCTATTGGCGGCATGGCTGCCGGCAAAACCGCATCCGTGTCCTCGGAATGAGGACTTACCGGACCATTCCGAGTTCGGATGGCCCGGTAATTCCTCACTCGAGGACACGGACACGGTTCATCCCCATTCCATTTTCAGCCGCCATAGGGCTGAATGGGAATGGGAGAGGGGGTAAACAACGGGCCATTACGAGATGGCCCGTTGTTTGCTCCCTCTTCCCCTCGCGGGACCCGGTATGCACGCCTGGTTTTCCCAGGGGTGCTTAACGTGTCCCGCGAGGGGACCTCGTAATGTGGTGGAACGGGTTGAACGGCGCCACAGCCTTTTACGGCGCCGTTTAAC
This sequence comes from Ambystoma mexicanum, assembly GCF_040938575.1. Lineage (NCBI taxonomy): Eukaryota > Metazoa > Chordata > Amphibia > Caudata > Ambystomatidae > Ambystoma > Ambystoma mexicanum. Next base: position 757,168,593 of record NC_090927.1, on the reverse strand, counting down.
CCGTTCCGCCAGGGTCGTATATATCGCAGGGGTGGGGGGGGCGAGGGACAGGGGACACGGGAGCGGATGTGGCAGAAGGGCAGTATTGCCGCACACCATGATTTAAGTTTTATCAGCATTCAAAAGGAGGTGGTTTATTGTCATCCAATAGTCAATGTCGCAGAGACAAGCTTCAAGGTCGGGATGGGGGTTGGTGCCTGACTTGGGAATTCTTAGGATGATTTGGTTATCGTCAGCATAGTTGTAACAGGAGATATTGTATGTGCGGACGATTCCTGATAGAGTGGTCATATAGAGGTTGAACAGGACAGCGTATAGGCATGCTGTAGCATTTAGGGGTTCTTCATATATATAGGGACCAGACTGGAGATAGATATATATATAAAAGGAAGTTAACTTTATTTGTTACAGGGAAGTTATGGAAAGAGGGAAGGAGCATAAGGTAGAAACATCTTTATCCAACTATCTCCCATCCTGTGTGTCCGAACTGTCTCCACTAGAACCTTGATGTAGTAAAGGTTCCAGTCACCAGGCAACATTCCACTGCTTGCATCTGTGCACCAATACAAGCAGCATACTACACATCCCCTTTCTTTATAACAGACACACACTCCATCAACAAGCACTGAACAGGAACTCACATCAAACCACCAAACAAACATTCATCACACTCACCATAACAAACCACTTTCTCAACCCTCTCAGCGTACATCTACATTCGCGTAACTAACGTTCCCCAACCATCATAAATATCACAAACCAACCATATATCCAGAACTGCCACCACTGGATCTCATAACTGCCACTTACGAGCACAAACCACATAGTAACCACATTCCATCACCTTAATGGCATACAGCACGGCTTACACTCCTTCCACTCCGCCTGCCACACAGAGTCTCGGGTCTGCCACACCCGCAGCACTAATGCGCAATTACACGCAACCAACCAAATACACAAACTTACATTCTTTAACCTTAGCAATACACCAACATAGCATACAACACCACCTCTCATTCTCACACAAAGAACCTGCAGGTTGCACTCACACTCTCATACTCAACTTGCCCCAAGAAACATATAAAAGTAGGAAAATCAAGAAAAGATACAAACTAAACAAAGATCACACAAAAACAGCGTAACTGAATAGGCACAGTACGTGAAAAGAACACTAAAATAGGAAGTTGGCCATACAACCCATCAAGTGTACAGATCTTGCAGACACAAATACATCCGGAAAATATATGCGCAAAAATCCATAAAATTTCATTTCACTTTCAAACGTGTGGATCCATTTCATCTTATCATCCTACACACCACATGCGCTGGACACTTACAAATTGCCACTAGCATGGCTCACAGCCATTGCCCATACATACTCATCATACTCTTCAAAGAGCTTATCATTAGGGCCCATTACATCCAAATCCACTCATAACAGAGGCGCGACCTCCTTTACTACATCTGCATATGCAATTCACTAAAACTCACATCACTCATATTGATATACCAAACTGTACTGTGGATAGTCATACACTCCAGATAATCAGGGGCTTGCACTTCACCTAACTTAATGCCCCACCCATTTCATGCATTTAAAACGTTTTCTTTAAAATTCTAACATTTGCCAACCAGAACTTAAATATACTAATAGTGTAATGCATTTCCTTTCCTAAATGTCTCATGTAAAACATTGTTCCCTTAACGTCCATATGAATACCTATAAGTCCATAGACTCACCCTGAAAATCCTCCAATTTGTTAAATCTACATATCTGTAAATATACATATTCAAACACATTTTAAAATATTTGCTTACATCTACATTTTTCAAAACCATTAAGCCACTGTCCATAGACGACTATATGTCCGTATTCACCCTGCAAATACTGAAAACTGTAAAACACCTAGCATACAACCTGTTGCATTTTCCTAACACCACTTTAATAATATTATGCACAAACATACATTTCACATTAATTCCATTTCACATCCATTGTCATTGCCAACTCACTGCCAAAATCATAGCACCTTCCCAGCCAGGCGCCAAACTCACACTAGCACATATGACCTATGGTTACTTCCCCTTAGTCCTGCATTGCTAGTTGAAGTACATACACATAACAACATTAATTTAAAAGCACACATACAATAACTAGTCATAGAACAGTAGGGCATTCCAAATCAGTTTCCTCTCACAGCAAGTGGCTGCATTAACATTTCAAATCTCCTCTTGTGCAGCTTTCAATTAAAACATGCTTCCGTAGTCCATAAATTCCACATTGCGAAATGCAGCGAAAATGAGACAGAAACTCATGTCACTTTCCTTTCCAACATATACAATAAACAGTGCTCCATAATTCACCACATCTTCAGCGTGAGAGAAATATTCCTTTGCTTTCCAGCAGGGGAGTTGGTAGGTCTGGAAAAGACCCGGGGCTAAGCTGATGTCGGAACTGTTGGGACTGGGGGCTAGCTAGTCTTTTGGCTGTAGCTCCTGAGATTCTATCTGGGGCTACAACCAAAAGATCAGGGGCTATAGCCCCCTTAGCCCCCCCCCTAGCAACGCCCCTGCTTTCCAGTATCAGCACGAACATTGCAGTCTTTAACAAAAATGACAGCATGCAGACCGTTTAACACCTTTTCTTACCAGCACGGCATCGCAGTTCATAAAAAAAAACGGACTGCATAAAGTCATATTGGCTTTCCCTCACGTTGGATCCAGTCCTCCTCTATGCGATCCTTGGCATTTCCGACTGCCTTTCTCAACTACTTTTCACAGCCATTTCACAGTACCTTTTATCCTTTGTGAAAAGGGGCATTTTCAGCTCATTACTTCTCTGGCTGCCTGCAAGGGAGAATTTGTATTCCCATCCCCAACAGGATTTATGCCACGTCGAGTTCAGGGCATCTTTTCCACAGCTGCCCTCACCAGCTTCACTTCTGTGGGCGCTTTTCATCATTTCTGCTTCACCACCAGGTGCAACAACACCACTGGACTCCCAACTGCCTCTGGTCCTCTTCTAAAAGCATCACCTCGTCGCCACTGTAGCATTTAGGGACCAGACTGGAGGTAGATATATATATAAAAGGAAGTTAACTTTATTTGTTACAGGGAAGTTATGGAAAGAGGGAAGGGGCACAAGGTAGAAACATATTTATCCATCTCTCTCCCATCCTGTGTGTCCTAACTGTCTCCACTAAAACCTTGATGTAGTAAAGGTTCCAGTCACCAGGCAACATTCCACTGCTTGCATCAGTGCACCAATACAAGCAGCATACTACACATGCGCCTTGGGGTACTCCAGTGTTCACCGAGCGAGCAGTTGAGACAAAAGGGGAGAGGAGGGTTATTTGTTTCCTGTTGCTGAGGAAAGAGGCAATCCATTTGAGAGCAGTGCCACGGATTCCTAGGGAGAGAAGGCGGTCAAGGAGGATTGAGTGGTTAACCGTATCAAAGGCTGCAGAGAGATCGAGGAGAATCAATGCTGCACAGCCTTCAGAGTCTGCAGTGCCCTTGAGATCATCCCAGATCGAGATCAGGGTGGTTATTGTACCATGTCATGGTCTGAAGTCTGATTGTGCGGGGTCGAGGAGACAGTTGGATTCTACAAAGGAATTGAGCTGGGTGTATGCCATCCAGTCAATGACATTCATGAGAAATCTGGTGTTGGAGATCGGTCTGTAATTCTTGGGGTCAAGGGATACCCTTTTTAGAAGTGGCTTGACATGCGCTATTTTGAAGGCATCAGGGAAGATGCCAGAGGTGAGAGAGTCATTTAGTATGGTTCTCGCATGTTCTTCTGCGCAGGTAGACAAGTATATTTCTTTCAGGACAGAGGCGGGGCAGGGGTCTAGAGGTGACCCGGAGGGTTTGCTGGCTGATAGTAGGTCAAGGAACCTGTCACTGGAGATGGGTTTGAAGGGGTGGAACGTAGGGAAATTGGGTGTCGGGGCAAGGCGATCAGGAGGGGTCAGTGATGGGAAGAGGGAGAGGAAGGACAGTTTGGTGTTAATGGTTGCCGTCCTGTCAAGTTCAGTGTTGTAGAAATGTAGGGAGAGGGATTTGCAGAGTGATTGGTTGAAGCAGCAGGGCTTCGGCTAGGTCGGGAAGGATCTTGACTTTGTTTCAGCATTTGAGATCAGGGGTGGGGGCCAGGGGAGCTTTAGGAGGACGGGCAGGTATGTGGATAGAGAAAGGGATGGCATAGTGGTCGGTCCAGATTTGTGGTTTGGGACGGGATATATAAATCATGTCATGGGTGCTGAAAATTGCATTAAGGGTGTGCCTATCTGAGTGGGTTGGACCAGTGGTATGATGGGAGAGGTTGAGCACATCAAGACTTTCAACCAGCGGATGAGTCATGGGGTTGTTGGGGATATGAACCAGATATTGAAGTCACCCAGGAGTGTAAGAGAAGGATGATTTACTTGAATGGTAGCTATGGAGTCACAGAGGTTGTTGGTGAAATGTCTGTTGTATAGGGGGTCTGTAGATGAGTAGGAAGCTGTGGGTGAAAGTCGGTGCTAGCGAGAGTTTTACTAGAAGGGATACACAGGAGGCAATGCATGTCTGGGATACGACGAGTGAGATGGAGAAAAGAGGATTGAAGAGGACTACCACCCTGCCACCTCTGGAGGGTCTATTGTGGGCGATGAGGGTGTAGCCAGGGGGGAAGGCTTTGTGTGCTACTGGGTCAAAGTCATCAGAGAACCAGGTTTTGGTGATAAAAATGAGGTCAGGCTTCTCATCGGATAGGAAGTCAAAGATTCTGTGGCTGTTTCTTGCTACGGAGCAGGCATTAAAAAGGATGCATGTGTCTTTGTGAGGGGAAGTGGTTTTCGTGATGCTCATCGTAATGGGTGGTTGGTGGACATGAGTTCCTGGTGGGGTGGTGGGTGTGGTAGGACCATTCAGGGAGGTTGAGACTGGTTGAGGTGGGGTACGGGAGGGGCTGAGTGACTGTGGACTTTGAGTGTCAGGGTGAGAGGGTTACGTCATTGTGGGGAGGGAAGAGTAGGCAGGCGGAGGTAAGTATGTGAGTGATGAGGGGCAGGTCAAGGGGGGTTGGGAGGGTGGTGAATGGGTCATTTGGGCCGTGGGGGTTTAGGCAAGTTTATTTTGGAATGAGCCTGGAGGGCGCTGGGGAATTAGGTGTACAGGGTGAGAAGTCAAGAGAAAGCGGTGAAAACTGGGAGAGGTGAGTGTGAGTGGGTAGGGGAGGAAGAGGCTGGGATGTTGGGTTGAAGCAGAAGTGGAGAGGAGTGGAAGGTCGAGGGAGAGGACCTGTCATGTTTTCTGCATTTTGTGGGTTTTGTATCCATAGGGGTCTGAGACAGGGTGGGGGGCAGAGGGGGAGTTAGATGAGGCTACCGCTCTAGCAAGGGCGAGACAAGCTACTTTCAGAGAAGGGAAGGGATATGAAGGGGGGTTTGTTGGCAGGGGTCGAGTAGGATTTAAGGGGGAGGGGGAGCAGCATGGGAGGTTGGTCAAGATGGTGGTGAGTTTCCCAGTGGGCTAAGGGGGACGGAGAGGGTGGCATGGGAGGTTGGATGAGAGGGAGGGGAGTTCCTCAGAGGGCACAAGGATGGTGTGAAAGTGGAGGTAGAATCATGCTGTTTGGAGCGCCAGAGGGTTCCCCTGGATTGGGAGCTCGATACTGGGTGTAGTGTATGGGCGGGGGGTATCAGGGTGTTCTCAATAGATGTCAGAGGGAGGGTTGAAGTCGATGTGTAAGGGTGAGATGGGGAATGGGGGATGAGTGCTTGAGGAGACAGGTGTTTGGTGCACCAGAGTGCTCCTCTGATCTTAGATTTGGATGAGGGATGATGGTAGGAGAGTGGAGGGCCGCATCTGGGTGTATTGGTGTATGGGGGAGGGGTCATGGTTTGCAATCAGGTGGGGGATAAGGGGGTCGTGAAGTTGGGTGCTAGAGCGCGGGTCATGCGCCATGAGGGGTGAGCCATGGGGGATGGGAGGGTAAGGTGCAGGGAGGCTAGGGATTAGGATGGGTCAGAGAGGGGGTACATGATGAGGGGGGATAGATTTTGGGCACTAGGGCAGTGGGAGACGGCCAAAGACGGCCAAAGTAGGATGGAAGTCTACATGCAGTAATGGTGCCTAAAACATAGTCAAGTAACATCTCAGATCTCAGACAGCACTTTCTAGTTGTGAATCGAATCAGCAAGAGCAATTCTAATTGTGCAGCATAGGCAAGCGAATCACTGTGCTATTTCAGGGGGTACTTTCAAGATGTCAATCAGTGTGGCTTTCTAGATGTGAATCTACCATCACAGTGGGCACCTTCTAGATTTGAGTCAATGTAACAAGACAAATTCTAAGTGAGCGGAACAGGCAGGCAAATCACAGTATTGTCACAGTGGGTATCTTCTAGATGTGAATCAATCCAACAAGAACAATTTCTAGGTGTGCGGCACAGGTAAACAAATCACAATACCATCTCGGTGGGCACCTTCTAGAAGTGAATAAGACCACAAAGAGCAATTCCAGGTGTGTGGTAAAGGCAAGTAGATCACAGTACTATCTCACTTGGCACTTTCTAGGTGAGAATCAATGTAACTTTCTAGGTGTGAGTCAGCCTAACAAGAATAATTGCTAAGTCACAGTGGGCACTTTCTAGATGTGAATCGATGTAATAGGAACAAATTCAAAGTGAGCGCCAAAGGCAACTAAATCACAGAAATATTACAGTGAGCATTTCTAGATGTGCATCAATGCAGCAAGAACAGTTTCTAAGTGTGACTTTTGCAGGTAAGTGAATCACATAAATATCTCAGTGGGCACTTTCTTGGGGTGAATCAAGCTAACGGGAACAATTTCTAAGTGTGCGGAACAGGCAGTAAATGACAGTATTATCTCAGTGGGCACTTTCTAGATGTGAATCATTGCAACTAGAACATCTTTCCAAGTGTACGGCACAAATAAACCATAGTGCTGTCTTAGTGGGCACTCTCTAGATGTGAATCAAGCTAACAGGAACAATTTCTAAGTGTGTGGGGCAGGCAAATTAAATTACAGTACTATCTCAGTGGGCACCTTTTAGATGTGAATCAATGCAACAAGAACAATTTTCTAAGTGTACGACACAAATAAATTACAGTACTATCTCAGTGGGCACTTACAAGATGTGAATCAAGCTAACAGGAACAATTTTTAAGTGTGCGGGATAGGTAAAATAAATTACTGTACTATCTCGTGGGTACCTTTTAGATGCAAATCAATGCAACAAGAACAATTTCAACTTATGCATAGAATGTGGCTTGCTCGGATTCTGTTCATTTACACTTCCTTGCAGGTTTGACTCATTTTTATTCCATACCAATCCGAGGGATTTCATTTTAGACCTGTTCATCAAAATAAAAAATGCACATCTGGGTTCTGCAGTTGGTTTCACTTTGCACACAACAGTAAAGATAAACAGAGAAATGGAGTTTCCATTTTAGAACACAAGCACTTTTGGAATACATTTTACAATATGCTTGCCAAATTTTGAAATTTGTACCTTTTCACTTGGTTACACCTTGGTGCCCAGCATTTGATTTTCTTTGTAATTTAATGCCCTTGCAACTTGTTTTTCAAAATGATATAGAAGAAGACAAAGTGCTTTCTATATCTATAATAACAAGCCAGCAAAAGTGACTGTGCTCCAGATTGGAAGCAGTGGGTTTGAATGGAGGTGTTGGGGTGGGGAAGACAGGGTTTAAAGGTAATACAAACTTCAGGGGCCATAGAACATCAGTGACTAGCTTTCAGGTTTCAATTTGACTCTAATGTAAAAAGAACCTGATAAACACTGAACTCCATTCCCTCTCATGTAAGCACTTTGTAATCACTTAGTGAGCAGCTGCTATTGGCCACTAACACATGCCCCTGGGAGGGGCTCACACCAGAGACACCATGTACCATGAAGAATGTGGTAAGGGGCATAATGGCATAGATCTTGCCCACAGGAAATTACATGTCTTCCTGATTACACTTGTTGGTGAAACACAATTTGTTCATGAATACATCAGAACAAAACAGAATGCAAAATACAACGTAATCTTCAAATGTCCATCAAAACATGACATTGAACGTGCATACGCTTGAGAACTGCCCTTAGCACATGACTCATTACATTAAAACAAATCCTTAGTTACTATTCCTTCAAAATCGTTCATCTAAAAGTTAAAAATCTCTTCCAAAAGTTACCAACATGCTTTAGTTCTTGAGGGTTCCGCTAAATCGCATTTTTGCATCTTGTTTGTTTCACAGTTGTTTGCAGACCACAGGCTGGTACAATATTTTCACTAGCCTGCCGTCTCTAACAAATTTGCACTAAACTCAAGCCGTCATAAAAGACAGTTGTCAAACACATGGGGCCTCATTACGAGTCGGGCAGTAGGGGATACCGGGCACCGATAAGGAGACCGGTGCCGGTAATCCCCTACCGCCTGATTCCAAGGTCCCCTAACGGGAACCACTAGGGATGTGTGGTCAGACCACACGTCCCTTACGGGTCCCGTTAGGGGACCCGGCTGCTAATTACGGGCCTGCCATTACTAGGCCCATAAATAGCGCCGTCCCCATTCCCTTGAGCCCTATGGGGGCTCAAATGGGAATGGGGAATGGTTGGTGCAATGGGGACTTACCGGTCCCGCCAGGGTCGGACTAGACCGGTAAATCCCCATTGCACCACACCGGACTCGGTCCCATTATTGGTGGCAGTCATGGCTCAAATAGCGCCATGACTACCACCAATCTCGGAATGAGGCCCATGTTCTTGTTGAATGCCAATTACATATTTCTACCAAGAAGAACTGGTAAAGAGCCTACTACAGTATGGTGTCATGTCCCAGTTGCACCAGTAAAGTTTGTGATCCTGGGCAAATCAATTTATTTCAGTGTGCATTATCTGCCAAAATTATGTGTTTTCATAGGAAACTCATTTGCATCGTTTATTACTTCAAAAAATCTCAGTCATAATATTTATTGCTCCATGTATGAGAATAATAACAATTAACATTAATATACATTACACATTAAAACATATATTTGCTCCTTCGATTGCTAATATGAATTTGTAACTTCCCTTGACACCTAATCATCAAAAACTCATACCAATGTCCGCAGTCTCAAAGGTGGGATTTTTGCTGCTACAAGGGAGACTAGCATTCCAGGAGCCAAGGGACCTGGGCAGACAAATGTGGGGTAAAATATAGCCCCTGGTTGCCAGAAACAAAGAGGCCAGAGTCATTTGTAAGTTTAAAAGCCATTTCTTGCAGAATTTGACATGCAGCTGGGCATTTTTTCAGAAAATGAAACTTAACCTCCAAGACCTTTCCTCTGATCGTCCTTGAGAGGGAGGTCTGGTTGTCAAAAATCAATCAGGTCCATTGCTTAAAAAAATATAATGAAATACACTGTCTAGATTTAAACCACAGTGGAAATAGATAAAGCCATGCCTGTTCTTTCAGCAGATGTGACCTTGAGGTCCCAACTCCCATATAATGTGCATTAAGCATAGCCAGGGACATTACAAGGCCAAGAAGGGACAGGCAAAGATAAACATGAGCCAGCCTCTGGCTGATCACATGCTTAAGGGGAAATGAAACTTAAGAGATCAAGGGAAAGGCTGGAGTTTAGTTAATAGAAAAATTCATATGCATATAAAGGGCAGCATATATAACACAACGGTCATTCAAGACTTTTATTAAAGGTGACAGTAACCCCCTCTGAACCATGCCAAAACAATGTATTTTGGTGTGATAAACATAACAGAAATTATTAATGAAAATTTGATTTGGGCCTTCCCTTGATTCCAAGAGATTTGAAAGTTGGTGTGAGGGTGAAGGACAAAATTAACATGGGAACTATGAAGTGGCATATTTATCACTGATACTGCTCCTGGGTAAATAAAGAAAAAGGAGCCAACGGAAATGGCAAGAAAAAATTACAATGGAAGGTTGGACATGAACCAGTAATGTGTGTAAAACAGTCCCAATACTTGGGGGTTCTAATTAGTTCTCAACTCAACGATGAGTCAATGGGGTTCATTATGAGTGGGGCGGTAAGGGATACCGGGCACTGGTAAGGAGACCGGTACTAGTAATACCTTACCGCCCTACTACAAGGTCCCTTAGCGGGTCCCTCCAGTAACGCCTGGTCTGACCAGGAGTTATGGATGGGACCCGTTAAGGGACTAGGGCGCAAATAACAGACTTGATATACACAAGCCCATTATTTGCACCCTCCCCATTCCCATTGAGCCCTTTTGGGGCTCAAATGGGAATACGGAATGGCATTTTCAATGCGGATTTACCGATCCCGCAAAGGTCGGACTACACCGGTAAGTCCCCATTGAACTAGACCGATGCCGGACCCGTTATTGGTGGCAGTCATGGCGCAAATAGTGCCATGACTACCACCAATCTCGGAATGAGGCCCAATGGCTCAGAAGATCAAAATGAATTGTAAACTACCAGTCATGCAAGGCACGATGATAAACAGGAAGTTTGGCAATTTTACTTTGAAACCAGTCATCGACTTCGACAAAGCCAAAGTAATACCGGCCTTGATCCACGGTACAGAAGCAATATTGAGATGTTCTTATGAGACATGGTCACTGTGCGAACATGTATTTTGGAAAAAAATGTTACATCGCCCAAAAAGTACACCAACAGCTTGCATCCGGTATGAGTTAGGCCTCACTTCAATTAACACAAGGGTCACTTGGAACATGCTGTCGCTGCACAGAAAAGTGATTGGTGTGGATAGTCTTCTGCAGTGTATGATATTAAACACACCTACTTTAGACAAAAGTGGTACAACATTGGGCAAATGGATGAAACGCTGCGAAATGACTCTTATGCAACTAAATACAACAAAGATGTCCTACTACATAACCCAAATGCAGTAAAAAAGAATCTATGGCAGCCGGATTGGGTCGAAACCATAGAAAATAGCGCACAACATAGATGAATGCGTCATAATGCACCTGAAGTCAAGGCCCTCAATAAGCTCCCGACATAGTTGGAAAAGTTCCCTTGTAATTGCCTTAGATCATTCTTTTTAGAGTTCCGTTTAAATCTTTTTCAAACTACAGAAATACAAAATTTGAGAAAAAAAATCCTACTGTGGATAGCAGATGTAGAATAAAGTGATATTTTGCACAACATTTTAAACATTGAGAAGTAAACATCTCAGAACTGAAATTGCTAAAAGACCTTCCTTAAGTGGGGAGGACTGGTGGGTGGTGATGGCTGAAGGAACTGACAAGAAGTTGACAACTTCGGCGTGTCGCATGATTGCAAACCAGAATAATGTGATGAACAGTATATTTATTTTCTGTCTTGTTATGTACTGGTGTAATCGGCTTTAGTATTCGATTGGTGTTTTGAAATATTTTTAAAGGTTTGTGATAAACTGACTTAAAAGAAAAAAAGAAAAAAAAAGAAAAAACATATCTGATTGGCCTTAAAATGTAGTTCTTAAAAATATATCCATACATGTACATATTTGAAAAATTAGGGTACTTGCCATGTTGATAGATTTTCAGAGTTTGAACATGCCAAGCTCACATGTCAGTTTGGGATGACAAAGCTTTCTCCTCCCACAGGTTTCCTAACTCGCACCCCTCATCTCCTTGTCCTTTTTGACACAGGGAGGACGTGACTAGAGAAAACAACCAATCCCTTTCACGGGAATCATGACATGTTAGTGATGTCATTTTCCCTATAAGTAAACCAGTATGCATCAGAACTGGGCCTTTTCATTTATTCTGGGAGGTAACTTGCTACTGAACTCTGGTGAGAAACACCCAAGCAGAGAGGCCCCAAATCTTGCATTGGAGACAGGGACCAGGAGACATAGAAGCTGACTGGGACCCCTTGGAGGAGCCAGAGGGGACCATCCTTGATTACACACCATTGCTGTCCCTGAGGTGCCCTGCTGTTCCCTGATGCCCATTACAAGGCACCTCCTGTAAGTAAAACTACCCAAAAGCCATAGATTGTGTAGGCCCTGCATTGTTCAAGTATTGTTCTAGTTATTTCCCCATAGCAAAATATCCTGTTTGTCTGCATGCACACACACACACTGGGTGCAGGACAGATAGTTCACTGTGTACGGTGCTTGCTGCTCACATCTGAGATAGTATTCGTTTTGTTCATTTTTAGTATGGCCAATGCAAACTGCTGTCAGATTCGGAGAAAAGTGTTTGAGAGAGAATGAGGTGTTCACAGTGGGGATTATGGTCTATGCAGGGTGAAAGGGTGTTATTTAAACTTGTGCTTTTTGACTGGGCCCAGAGTCCCTGTCAACTAATGCCCAGCTGAGGCTGAACATGATCTTTCATGCAGCACTGACATCAAGGAATTCAGCTTGGGCCAGGGGGAGAGTGCTGCTTGGAGACAGAGGGTCTGGTCTGCCCTAGGCTTCCATGGCAGACTCTTCCCTCGCTGCCTGACCTGACACCTGTCCTCTGGGAATTGGGCCAGTAACCCCAATCACTCTAAACAGATGACAATGATCATTCTCAATAAGAGGGAAATAACTGGATCATCCTTGCTGATCACCACTTCGAGAGCTTTTTATTGGCTCAGACAGCCAGTCACAAGTCAGTGACATACCCATGAGGCGCAATGGAGGTCCAGTCAGCTGGCTGCTCTATAAAATCTCACTTGGGCGGGGCTGCACTAAGTAAAAGAGATGGCTGGGTCTTCTCTTTGAAGGTATGTGCAATTTATTTGCCGGTGTCACAAAATAAACCCTCCCCCATAACAAAGTCTGCTCTGGGAGTCTTGATTCAGAAATAAAATCTCTCCGGGAGAATCTATTCTGAAATGTAATCTCCCCCTGTGAAATAAATTCTCCCCCATGAAGAGAAATGAATTTGCTCTCATTTTGAACCCTTCACCATTTGGCATTTTTAAAAACTGAGTCTCTACTCTTCTAGGGAGGGTTTTGGAAAAGTTCAGTCAGGCGAGGGAAATCTGTTTTGAAACATGTTGAGCCTTCACCTTGATGGTGAGAGAGTCTGTAGAAGAATTAACTCTCCCCTTGAAAGGGCATACTCTGCATCAGAATAAACTCTCCCCTTGAAGGGGGTCTCAGTAGAAGAATAAACTCTCCCCCTTGATGGGAGAAATTCTGCAACAGAATAAACTCTCCCCCTTGATGGGGGAAACTTTGTAGCAGATTTCATTCTCCCTCTTGAAAAGGGAGACTATGGGCATCATTACGAGCCTGGCGGTAGCCGTGCCGCACAAACCAGCAGGCTGCCGCCGGACCCGTATTACCATTCCACCTCCGTGATATCCGGAATCACTGGGGCATTACAACCCTGGTGACACGGTAATTCCGGAGGCAAAATTCTGCCCATGGAGTCCCGGAGGACTCCATGGGGATGGATGGGGACCATGGAAACACTGGTTCTGTCTATGACAGAGCCGGTGTTTCCATGTCCGCCTGCAGGCGGGTGGTGTTAATGTCACGCTCACCTGATTCCCACGGAGGCGCAGGACTCTGAAGATGGACAGGAAGGGCCCCTCTACTCTGGCTTTTCTGGCTCGCAGGAATATTCCCCTGTGCGTGAAAAGGGAGTATTACCTACTGACGGAATAATGCTCAAGCCTCCCACTCCCTTCCAACCCTCCACGATACCCTTCCACGATTCCCCGTGAAGTCTCACCTTAGGGTCTGGAAGGATGAGTTCTCCATCCTGCTTCTGATGCAGGGGCGCGTTGACACCTAGTTACTTCACTGGATTGAGGTTTGATGGGAGTTCAAAATAAGCTTGACTATTCAGGTGAGGCGCTGTAAGAGTTCTGTTGCAAGTTCAAAAGTTCAAGCTTAATAATAATGTTCATTGTCTTATTGCAGCAAGCGCTAATGCTTATGTCTTTTTTTCCCTTAGGGGCCGGGGTTCGGAATGCCGGAGATATGGCGCCGACCCGAAGTGAAACGTGCAGTTCCAGTAAATGACAGGTAAGTTCTGGATGAGCGTTCAGGTAATGTCTTTGCATTTGCTCATTCAATGTCTTTGGGCCTCATTACGACCCAGGCGGTAAGTTACCGCCTGGGCCGTGACTTTACCACCATGGTGTAAACTACGGATTCCGACCTTGGCGGGGCGGTAAATCCCCATTTTCCCATTTACCCTTCCCCATTCCCATTTTGCCCCATAGGGCATAATGGGAGTGGGGAAGGCGTTAATTACGCCACCGTAAATTACGGTGGCGTAATTAACTCCATGGTCCCTTAGCGCCATGGATTTTAACACCTGCTAAAAGCAGGTGTTAAAACCTCCATGGCGCTAAGGGACCTCGTACTCAGGCGGTAAGGGTCGGCGCTGTTTACGCCGCCGTAAAACCCTTACCGCCTGGGTCGTAATGAGGCCCTTTGTCTTTTTTCCCCATAGGGGCCGGGGTCCAGAATGCCAGGAAGCGGCAGGACCCGAAATGAAATGGGAATGACCCAACAGGTAAGTCTTAGAAGGAAACTGAGCTTTTCCTATTCCCTTCCTTCTCTCACCTTGTTTTCTTGTCTTTTTCTCTCTAGGCTCTGGGAAGTGGGTGCGGATCCGGATGATCGCTGCTGAAGATGGAGGAGCCCAGGAAAGGTGAGTGAAATGCAGCGCTGCAGCGATCGAAGCGAAATGCTTTTAAAATGATGTCTTCCCTTTCAGGATCGTCGGTGTGATGTCTCCGTGATGCAGCTTTAGCAGGTAAGGTCTTCTTTCTCTCCAATTCTCTCTTATCTCCCTTTGCAGGCGACCCAGGATGCTGACTGGCGTGGCTGAAGTCCAGATGCAGGAGCTGACACGGTGAGCGTCCAGCTGCGAGGAGCAGAACAACGCGAAGCGTGAGTTGCTGATCGGGCGTGGTTTAAATAGCTTTGGAAGAAGTTCCAGGTTTGTATCCTTCCACCGATCAGGTATGTATCCTTCCCCGACCACACCCAGGTGGAAGGTAGTCCCACAGGTGAAGTAGTTCCATTCAGGCCTCAAGAGGGCCTGGATGTAGCAGCATGGTCTGCATCAGGTAAGTGCACATTAAAACACTTGAACACATGTCTAGCTTTATGAGCCTGGCGCCTAAGGTGCCAGGACAGGGGTCTAACATGAGCCTGGCGCCTAAGGCGCCAGGACTGTTTCCAAAGGGCCCCAGCTTGGGCCCGCTGGCACTTCCCTGGGGAAAATGATGCCTGCCTCTGGGGTTGCTGGGTCGGACCTGGCTCCTTGGAGGTAGGCATCATGACAGTACCCCCCCTCAAGGCCCCTCCCAAGGTTGTTCCCTCCGGGGGTTTTGGCTTGTTCGGAAATCTCCGGTGGAACCTTTGTATTAATCGAGGTGCGTGAACATGGTTACTAGGCTCCCACGATCTCTCCTGAGGTCCATATCCCTTTCAGTCAACAAGATAGAAGAGTTTTGACTTTACCAACTTGGAGTCTAAAATGTCTTTAACTTCGAATTCTAATTCCCCTTCAATTTGAACTGGGTCTGGAGGCTTGGACAGTCGGGTCCCTGGTTGTACTGGCTTCAAATGTGATGCATGAAAAACTGGATTAATACGCATGTTAGACGGTAAATCCAGTTTAAAGGCCACAGGATTGATTATAGCCTTGATGGGATAAGGCCCTATGAATCTGGGATTGAAGTTTCGCGGGCCCTTGAGGGGTAAATGTTTCGTTGCTAGCCATACCTGGTCTCCTACTTGGTAAGGAGGAGTTTTACTTCGGTGCAAATCAGCGTTTTCTTTATACTTTTTCTTGGCTTGCTGTAAATGAGTTGCAGCTTCTTTGAAGGCTTGGGTTATTGTGGAATGCAGATGATTTACTGCGGGCATTTCCAGGGTCAGAGGTGGATCTAGGTCAGAGGTCCGAGGATGGTGACCATACAAAGTATAAAAAGGAGTTTGTCCGGTTCCAGAATGCACTGAATTGTTGTATGCATATTCTGCGATCCAAAGGATGTCTTTCCAATTTAACTCGGATTGGTGTAACATGCACCGAAGATATTGCTCGAGAGTCTGATTGGTTCTCTCGGTTTGTCCGTCGGTCTGGGGGTGGTGGCTGGTGGATAACCGCACATCTATTTGTGCTAGTTGGCAACACTTCTTCCAAAAATGGGAGATAAATTGACTTCCACGATCCGAGACTAATATGGAAGGGAAACCATGTAAGCGAACTATATTCTCCAGAAATTCCTTTGCCAAGGTGGAAGCTGAAGGCAAACCTTTTAAAGGGATAAAGTGGGCCATTTTGGAGAATAGATCCACAATTACAAGGATAGTGTTGTAACCAGCACAAGGAGGCAGGTCAGTTATAAAGTCCATTGACAAGGTGTGCCATGGTGCCGGTGGAATATCCAAGGGTTGAAGCAGGCCGGCTAGCCTTTTCTTTTGACCCTTGTTTTGGGCGCAAATTCCGCAAAACAATACAAAAGACTTTATGTCTTTTCTCCAAGAAGGCCACCAGAAGTGGCGTTTGATTTTTTCCTCCGTTTTAGCGATACCAGGGTGTCCTTCCATTAATGATTCATGATAATGGGCAATAACAAGTTTTTGCAATTCTTTACTTGGCAGAAACAACTGCTCCTGGAAGTAGGGTAAATCATCCTTAACGGTGTAATGAGGACCCTTTTGACTCCATTCCAGTAAGGCTGAAGAGCCTAGAAGTTGTTTTACTTGCGTTTGGATGTCCTCAATAGTTTGGAATGAAGTTAGGCCTAAGATTCTTTGTTCAGGTATGATTGGCACAGGTTCTAAACTCGAATTGGGTTCTTCCATGCCAATCCGGGATAAGGCGTCCGCTTTACCATTCTTGCAGCCAGGGCGATAGGTAATTACAAAATCAAATTCCGCAAAGAATAGAGCCCATCGGAGTTGTCGTGAAGATTGAGCTTTGGCCGTCTTTCAATACTGTAAATTTCTGTGGTCCGTTATTACGGTGATGGTGTGTCTTGCCCCGAGAAGGTAGTGACGCCAAGCCTTGAAAGCATATTTAATAGCCAGTAACTCTTCGTCGGTAATTGCGTAGTTGATTTCAGGAGGAGAAAATTTCCTGGACCAAAAGGCCACAGGGTGTAGTTGGTTAGTTTCTGGGTCTCTTTGCGACAGGACAGCTCCCATGGCCGAGCTGGATGCGTCGGTTTCCACAATGTAAGGGAGATCTGGGTGCGGGTGCTTCAATACAGGTGCAGAGGTGAATTTGGTTTTCAGGTCCTGAAAGGCTTGTTCGGCCTCAAGAGTCCATTCAAAGCGTTTGTTTTTCTTTAGGAGAGCTGTGATGGGTTGGACTGTTCGGGAAAATTCCGGGATGAATCTTCGATAGAAATTGGCGAAGCCGAGCATGCTCTGAACTCCCTTCACCGAGCTAGGAGATGGCCATTTGAGGATGGCGTCCACCTTTCGCGAGTCCATTCAGACTCCTTGAGGTGTCAGGATGAATCCGAGAAACTCAACTTCTGTGGTATGAAAAACGCATTTTTCGAGCTTTGCAAATAGTCTGTGCTGGCGCAATTTCTCAAGAACTGCCCTAACATGTTTTCTGTGATCGGATTCTGAAGAAGAGTACACCAGGATGTCGTCAATATAAACAATGACACAGACGTCGATAAGTTCCCGAAGAACATCATTCATAAAGTACTGAAAGGCGGCAGGTGCATTGCACAAACCGAAGGGCATCACCTGATATTCGAAGAGCCCAAATTTGGTGCGGAATGCAGTCTTCCATTCGTCGCCTTCTTTTATACGCACCAGGTGATAAGCTCCTCGGAGATCTAACTAGGTGTACACACAAGCGTCTTTCACCTGGTCGATAAGCTCAGGGATCAGGGGCAGAGGATAACGATTCTTAATCGTTATTTGATTTAGGGCGCGATAGTCTATACATGTTCTAAGGTCAGGTCACCTCTTTTTTCGGCACGAAGAACAGAGCTGAGGAGAGAGGAGACTTGGACGGGCGAATAAAACCATTGGCTAGGTACTGATCTAAATACTGACGCAAATGCAGGTTCTCAGGTTCCGTAAGAGCATAAATCCTACTACAAGGTAGTTGAGCATTGGGTACCAGATCGATTTGGCAATCATAAGACCGATGGGGAGGTAACGTGTTAGCCTGTTCCTTCTGAAAAACGTCTTGGAATTCTTGGTATTCTGACGGTAGCTGTACAGGGGTGGAAGTTGCTGAGGCTAGACCCATAGCTGGATTTCTTGGATAACAAGTTGGTTCACAATCAGGAAAACTTATCTTCTTTTCTCGCCAGTCAATTCTGGGATTATGTGTTTCTAACCAAGGAATTCCAAGAATTACTTGAAATTGTGGGGCCTTGATCACATCAAACACGATTGCTTCCCGATGTCCATCCTGACCCACCAGTGTCACTTCAACAGTGGAATGCGTTACAGGCCCTGAGGCTATTTCGGTTCCATCTACTGTAGTAATGACATCTTGGGTTACTTTGGGGCGGAGAGGGAGCTTAATCCTGGAAGCCAATTCACGGTCTATGTAATTTCCAATAGCTCCACTGTCGATGTACGCTTTTATAGCATGCAACTGCTGAGGCTGTTTTGGGTCCACGAGCACCATTGGCATGACAAAATGCGAGGTCAAAGAGTTTGTTTTCAAGCTCGGCAAGCAGACCCCTACGCTTGTCGGGCTAGGTCGTTTCCCGAATCAGGTGTCAATAAATCGTTATCAGTGGCTCCAACCACCTTCTTAGGTGGTTTGACTGGACAATTTCGAAGAAAGTGACCGGAAGTCCCGCAATACAGACAAAGTTGCATTTGCCGCCTTCTCTCTCGTTCCTTCTGCGTTAATGGTCCTTTAACACCGCGGATTTGCATAGGTTCGGATACGTCGGTACTCTTGGAGTTAGCGTGGGTTTTGATCGGTACTCGGGTTTCGTACTTGAACCGATCTGCTTTTCTATTTTGAAGTCTGTGATCAAGTTGAACCACCAAGTCTATGTAGTCTGCGCAGACCTGGGGTAGATTTACAATCTGAGCTAGAACATCCTTAAGCTCTCCGCGCAGGCCTCGATGAAACAATGTGATCCTTTTGTTTTCTGGCCATCCAGTTTCCACAACCAGTCTATTAAAGGTGGCAACGTAGGACAGGAGATCCTGATTACCTTGTCGTAAGGATACCAGTTCGTTATCAAGGGCCTGTCCTTGAGAGTGACGAGCAAACAATCTTTCCATGCTGGCCTGGAAGCCCTGAAAATCCTGGAGAATGGGATCATCCTGATTTACCAATGGAATAGACCAATCGGCAGCACTGCCACTGAGGTAAGATAGTATAAAGGCTACCTTGGTCTGGTCGTTAGGGAAGGCCCCGGGTCTGCATAGAAAGTGTAAACGACATTGGTTCATAAAGACGGCATATTTCTTGGGATCCCCCGCAAAACGTTCAGGCGGGGCCAAAGGCATGTGTCCAGGTAGATTGATTTGTACCAGGTTATTCAAACCCATTGATGTGGAAGTACCTCCGGAATTAGGTAAAGGAGTGTGCCCTGCCTGGGCCTGCAATAACTTTTTGGCCAGGTCATCTCTTCTTTCCTTTGATAGGATCAGTTCTCTTTTGGGAGCGTTAGTCTCCTGGCGGGCTGAGTACACTTCTGCCCGTAATTCCCCCAAAAGCTGGGCCAGCTGATCTGTCTCGGAAGTCTCCATAGCGCCCGGGTGGGAAATTGTGGGTAGTCTTCGCGTTCTGTCACGCTCACCTGATTCCCACGGAGGCGCCGGACTCTGAAGATGCTCAGGAAGGGCCCCTCTACTCTGGCTTTTCTGGCTCGCAGGAATATTCCCCTGTGCGTGAAAAGGGATTATTACCTACTGACAGAATAATGCTCAAGCCTCCCACTCCCTTCCAACCCTCCACGATACCCTTCCACGATTCCCCGTGAAGTCTCACATTAGGGTCTGGAAGGATGAGTTCTCCATCCTGCTTCTGATGCAGGGGCGCGTTGAAACCCAGTAACTTCACTGGATTGAGGTTTGATGGGAGTTCAAAATAAGCTTCACTATTCAGGTGAGGCGCTGTAAGAGTTCTGTTGCAAGTTCAAAAGTTCAAGCTTAATAATAATGTTCATTGTCTTATTGCAGCAAGCGCTAATGCTTATGTCTTTTTCCCCTTAGGGGCCGGGGTTCGGAATGCCGGAGATATGGCGCCGACCCGAAGTGAAACGTGCAGTTCCAGTAAATGACAGGTAAGTTCTGGATGAGCGTTCAGGTAATGTCTTTGCATTCGCTCATTCAATGTCTTTGTCTTTTTTCCCCATAGGGGCCGGGGTCCGGAATGCCAGGAAGCGGCAGGACCCGAAATGAAATGGGAATGACCCAACAGGTAAGTCTTAGAAGGAAACTGAGCTTTTCCTATTCCCTTCCTTCTCTCACCTTGTTTTCTTGTCTTTTTCTCTCTAGGCTCTGGGAAGTGGGTGCGGATCCGGATGATCGCTGCTGAAGATGGAGGAGCCCAGGAAAGGTGAGTGAAATGCAGCGCTGCAGAGATCGAAGTGAAATGCTTTTAAAATGATGTCTTCCCTTTCAGGATCGTCGGTGTGATGTCTCCGTGATGCAGCTTTAGCAGGTAAGGTCTTCTTTCTCTCCAATTCTCTCTTATCTCCCTTTGCAGGCGACCCAGGATGCTGACTGGCGTGGCTGAAGTCCAGATGCAGGAGCTGACACGGTGAGCGTCCAGCTGCGAGGAGCAGAACAACGCGAAGCGTGAGTTGCTGATCGGGCGTGGTTTAAATAGCTTTGGAAGAAGTTCCAGGTTTGTATCCTTCCACCGATCAGGTATGTATCCTTCCCCGACCACACCCAGGTGGAAGGTAGTCCCACAGGTGAAGTAGTTCCATTCAGGCCTCAAGAGGGCCTGGATGTAGCAGCATGGTCTGCATCAGGTAAGTGCACATTAAAACACTTGAACACATGTCTAGCTTTATGAGCCTGGCGCCTAAGGTGCCAGGACAGGGGTCTAACATGAGCCTGGCGCCTAAGGCGCCAGGACTGTTTCCAAAGGGCCCCAGCTTGGGCCCGCTGGCACTTCCCTGGGGAAAATGATGCCTGCCTCTGGGGTTGCTGGGTCGGACCTGGCTCCTTGGAGGTAGGCATCATGACAGTACCCCCCTCAAGGCCCCTCCCAAGGTTGTTCCCTCCGGGGGTTTTGGCTTGTTCGGAAATCTCCGGTGGAACCTTTGTATTAATCGAGGTGCGTGAACATGGTTACTAGGCTCCCACGATCTCTCCTGAGGTCCATATCCCTTTCAGTCAACAAGATAGAAGAGTTTTGACTTTAACAACTTGGAGTCTAAAATGTCTTTAACTTCGAATTCTAATTCCCCTTCAATTTGAACTGGGTCTGGAGGCTTGGACAGTCGGGTCCCTGGTTGTACTGGCTTCAAATGTGATGCATGAAAAACTGGATTAATACGCATGTTAGACGGTAAATCCAGTTTAAAGGCCACAGGATTGATTATAGCCTTGATGGGATAAGGCCCTATGAATCTGGGATTGAAGGTTCGCGGGCCCTTGAGGGGTAAATGTTTCGTTGCTAGCCATACCTGGTCTCCTACTTGGTAGGGAGGAGTTTTACTTCGGTGCAAATCAGCGTTTTCTTTATACTTTTTCTTGGCTTGCTGTAAATGAGTTGCAGCTTCTTTGAAGGCTTGGGTTATTGTGGAATGCAGATGATTTACTGCGGGCATTTCCAGGGTCAGAGGTGGATCTAGGTCAGAGGTCCGAGGATGGTGACCATACAAAGTATAAAAAGGAGTTTGTCCGGTTCCAGAATGCACTGAATTGTTGTATGCATATTCTGCGATCCAAAGGATGTCTTTCCAATTTAACTCGGATTGGTGTAACATGCACCGAAGATATTGCTCGAGAGTCTGATTGGTTCTCTCGGTTTGTCCGTTGGTCTGGGGGTGGTGGCTGGTGGATAACCGCACATCTATTTGTGCTAGTTGGCAACACTTCTTCCAAAAATGGGAGATAAATTGACTTCCACGATCCGAGACTAATATGGAAGGGAAACCATGTAAGCGAACTATATTCTCCAGAAATTCCTTGGCCAAGGTGGAAGATGAAGGCAAACCTTTTAAAGGGATAAAGTGGGCCATTTTGGAGAATAGATCCACAATTACAAGGATAGTGTTGTAACCAGCACAAGGAGGCAGGTCAGTTATAAAGTCCATTGACAAGGTGTGCCATGGTGCCGGTGGAATATCCAAGGGTTGAAGCAGGCCGGCTAGCCTTTTCTTTTGACCCTTGTTTTGGGCGCAAATTCCGCAAGACAATACAAAAGACTTTATGTCTTTTCTCCAAGAAGGCCACCAGAAGTGGCGTTTGATTTTTTCCTCCGTTTTAGCGATACCAGGGTGTCCTTCCATTAATGATTCATGATAATGGGCAATAACAAGTTTTTGCAATTCTTTACTTGGCAGAAACAACCGCTCCTGGAAGTAGGGTAAATCATCCTTAACGGTGTAATGAGGACCCTTTTGACTCCATTCCAGTAAGGCTGAAGAGTCTAGAAGTTGTTTTACTTGCGTTTGGATGTCCTCAATAGTTTGCAATGAAGTTAGGCCTAAGATTCTTTGTTCAGGTATGATTGGCACAGGTTCTAAACTCGAATTGGGTTCTTCCATGCCAATCCGGGATAAGGCGTCCGCTTTACCATTCTTGCAGCCAGGGCGATAGGTAATTACAAAATCAAATTCCGCAAAGAATAGAGCCCATCGGAGTTGTCGTGAAGATTGAGCTTTGGCCGTCTTTCAATACTGTAAATTTCTGTGGTCCGTAATTACGGTGATGGTGTGTCTTGCCCCGAGAAGGTAGTGACGCCAAGCCTTGAAAGCAGATTTAATAGCCAGTAACTCTTCGTCGGTAATTGCGTAGTTGATTTCAGGAGGAGAAAATTTCCTGGACCAAAAGGCCACAGGGTGTAGTTGGTTAGTTTCTGGGACTCTTTGCGACAGGACAGCTCCCATGGCCGAACTGGATGCGTCGGTTTCCACAATGTAAGGGAGATCTGGGTGGGGGTGCTTCAATACAGGTGCAGAGGTGAATTTGGTTTTCAGGTCCTGAAAGGCTTGTTCGGCCTCAAGAGTCCATTCAAAGCGTTTGTTTTTCTTTAGGAGAGCTGTGATGGGTTGGACTGTTCGGGAAAATTCCGGGATGAATCTTCGATAGAAATTGGCGAAGCCGAGCATGCTCTGAACTCCCTTCAACGAGCTAGGAGATGGCCATTTGAGGATGGCGTCCACCTTTCGCGAGTCCATTCAGACTCCTTGAGGTGTCAGGATGAATCCGAGAAACTCAACTTCTGTGGTATGAAAAACGCATTTTTCGAGCTTTGCAAATAGTCTGTGCTGGCGCAATTTCTCAAGAACTGCCCTAACATGTTTTCTGTGATCGGATTCTGAAGAAGAGTACACCAGGATGTCGTCAATATAAACAATGACACAGACGTCGATAAGTTCCCGAAGAACATCATTCATAAAGTACTGAAAGGCGGCAGGTGCATTGCACAAACCGAAGGGCATCACCTGATATTCGAAGAGCCCAAATTTGGTGCGGAATGCAGTCTTCCATTCGTCGCCTTCTTTTATACGCACCAGGTGATAAGCTCCTCGGAGATCTAACTTGGTGTACACACAAGCGTCTTTCACCTGGTCGATAAGCTCAGGGATCAGGGGCAGAGGATAACGATTCTTAATCGTTATTTGATTTAGGGCGCGATAGTCTATACATGTTCTAAGGTCAGGTCACCTCTTTTTTCGGCACGAAGAACAGAGATGAGGAGACAGGAGACTTGGACGGGCGAATAAAACCATTGGCTAGGTACTGATCTAAATACTGACACAAATGCAGGTTCTCAGGTTCCGTAAGAGCATAAATCCTACTACAAGGTAGTTGAGCATTGGGTACCAGATCGATTTGGCAATCATAAGACCGATGGGGAGGTAACGTGTTAGCCTGTTCCTTCTGAAAAACGTCTTGGAATTCTTGGTATTCTGACGGTAGCTGTACAGGGGTGGAAGTTGCTGAGGCTAGACCCATAGCTGGATTTCTTGGATAACAAGTTGGTTCACAATCAGGAAAACTTATCTTCTTTTCTCGCCAGTCAATTCTGGGATTATGTGTTTCTAACCAAGGAATTCCAAGAATTACTTGAAATTGTGGGGCCTTGATCACATCAAACACGATTGCTTCCCGATGTCCATCCTGACCCGCCAGTGTCACTTCAACAGTGGAATGCGTTACAGGCCCTGAGGCTATTTCGGTTCCATCTACTGTAGTAATGACATCTTGGGTTACTTTGGGGCGGAGAGGGAGCTTAATCCTGGAAGCCAATTCACGGTCTATGTAATTTCCAATAGCTCCACTGTCGATGTACGCTTTTATAGCATGCAACTGCTGAGGCTGTTTTGGGTCCACGAGCACCATTGGCATGACAAAATGCGAGGTCAAAGAGTTTGTTTTCAAGCTCGGCAAGCAGACCCCTACGCTTGTCGGGCTAGGTCGTTTCCCGAATCAGGTGTCAATAAATCGTTATCAGTGGCTCCAACCACCTTCTTAGGTGGTTTGACTGGACAATTTCGAAGAAAGTGACCGGAAGTCCCGCAATACAGACAAAGTTGCATTTGCCGCCTTCTCTCTCGTTCCTTCTGCGTTAATGGTCCTTTAACACCGCGGATTTGCATAGGTTCGGATACGTCGGTACTCTTGGAGTTAGCGTGGGTTTTGATCGGTACTCGGGTTTCGTACTTGAACCGATCTGCTTTTCTATTTTGAAGTCTGTGATCAAGTTGAACCACCAAGTCTATGTAGTCTGCGCAGACCTGGGGTAGATTTACAATCTGAGCTAGAACATCCTTAAGCTCTCCGCGCAGGCCTCGATGAAACAATGTGATCCTTTTGTTTTCTGGCCATCCAGTTTCCACAACCAGTCTATTAAAGGTGGCAAGGTAGGACAGGAGATCCTGATTACCTTGTCGTAAGGATAGCAGTTCGTTATCAAGGGCCTGTCCTTGAGAGTGACGAGCAAACAATCTTTCCATGCTGGCCTGGAAGCCCTGAAAATCCTGAAGAATGGGATCATCCTGATTTACCAATGGAATAGACCAATCGGCAGCACTGCCACTGAGGTAAGATAGTATAAAGGCTACCTTGGTCTGGTCGTTAGGGAAGGCCCCGGGTCTGCATAGAAAGTGTAAACGACATTGGTTCATAAAGACGGCATATTTCTTGGGATCCCCCGCAAAACGTTCAGGCGGGGCCAAAGGCATGTGTCCAGGTAGATTGATTTGTACCAGGTTATTCAAACCCATTGATGTGGAAGTACCTCCGGAATTAGGTAAAGGAGTGTGCCCTGCCTGGGCCTGCAATAACTTTTTCGCCAGGTCATCTCTTCTTTCCTTTGATAGGATCAGTTCTCTTTTGAGAGCGTTAGTCTCCTGGCGGGCTGAGTGCACTTCTGCCTGTAATTCCCCCAAAAGCTGGGCCAGCTGATCTGTCTCGGAAGTCTCCATAGCACCCGGGTGGGAAATTGTGGGTAGTCTTCGCGTTCTGTCACGCTCACCTGATTCCCACGGAGGCGCAGGACTCTGAAGATGCTCAGGAAGGGCCCCTCTACTCTGGCTTTTCTGGCTCGCAGGAATATTCCCCTGTGCGTGAAAAGGGATTATTACCTACTGACAGAATAATGCTCAAGCCTCCCACTCCCTTCCAGCCCTCCACGATACCCTTCCACGATTCCCCGTGAAGTCTCACATTAGGGTCTGGAAGGATGAGTTCTCCATCCTGCTTCTGATGCAGGGGCGCGTTGAAACCCAGTAACTTCACTGGATTGAGGTTTGATGGGAGTTCAAAATAAGCTTCACTATTCAGGTGAGGCGCTGTAAGAGTTCTGTTGCAAGTTCAAAAGTTCAAGCTTAATAATAATGTTCATTGTCTTATTGCAGCAAGCGCTAATGCTTATGTCTTTTTCCCCTTAGGGGCCGGGGTTCGGAATGCCGGAGATATGGCGCCGACCCGAAGTGAAACGTGCAGTTCCAGTAAATGACAGGTAAGTTCTGGATGAGCGTTCAGGTAATGTCTTTGCATTCGCTCATTCAATGTCTTTGTCTTTTTTCCCCATAGGGTCCGGGGTCCGGAATGCCAGGAAGCGGCAGGACCCGAAATGAAATGGGAATGACCCAACAGGTAAGTCTTAGAAGGAAACTGAGCTTTTCCTATTCCCTTCCTTCTCTCACCTTGTTTTCTTGTCTTTTTCTCTCTAGGCTCTGGGAAGTGGGTGCGGATCCGGATGATCGCTGCTGAAGATGGAGGAGCCCAGGAAAGGTGAGTGAAATGCAGCGCTGCAGAGATCGAAGCGAAATGCTTTTAAAATGATGTCTTCCCTTTCAGGATCGTCGGTGTGATGTCTCCGTGATGCAGCTTTAGCAGGTAAGGTCTTCTTTCTCCCCAATTCTCTCTTATCTCCCTTTGCAGGCGACCCAGGATGCTGACTGGCGTGGCTGAAGTCCAGATGCAGGAGCTGACACGGTGAGCGTCCAGCTGCGAGGAGCAGAACAACGCGAAGCGTGAGTTGCTGATCGGGCGTGGTTTAAATAGCTTTGGAAGAAGTTCCAGGTTTGTATCCTTCCACCGATCAGGTATGTATCCTTCCCCGACCACACCCATGTGGAAGGTAGTCCCACAGGTAAAGTAGTTCCATTCAGGCCTCAAGAGGGCCTGGATGTAGCAGCATGGTCTGCCTCAGGTAAGTGCACATTAAAACACTTGAACACATGTCTAGCTTTATGAGCCTGGCGCCTAAGGCGCCAGGACAGGGGTCTAACATGAGCCTGGCGCCTAAGGCGCCAGGACTGTGTCCAAAGGGCCCCAGCTTGGGCCCGCTGGCACTTCCCTGGGGAAAATGAGGCCTGCCTCTGGGGTTGCTGGGTCGGACCTGGCTCCTTGGAGGTAGGCATCATGACAGTTAAACCCACCAGGTCAGACCTGGCTGGAGTGACACCTCCCGCCTGCAGGACTCTGATTCAGCCAGTCCAGAAACAACAGTGGAAGCGGTTTTACCGCCACCGTTCTTTCCAGACTGGCAGGGTCGTAATATATCAAAATAAACTCTCCTTTGAAGGGGGAGACTCTGTATCAGAATGAACTTGTGACATTCTGACATTTTGAGTGTGTTTCACATTGGTGATAAGAAGGGAGATGTGAAGCGTTCTGAGTTGTATTATTGGGCTGTCCATGAATAGATCAACTAAGAAATGTTCGAAGGAGATAAAAAAGAAAATGACTTTTGGTTTTCACTCTCCTGAACATTTCTGGTAACCCGCACCCCTGATTCCCTTACTTACATGTTGGCAGCACACGTCCTTGTGTGCCACCGTCTACTGCACCCCTCTTCGACGCTGGTTCCCTTCACTTACGTGCATTGGAACCGGCGCTGCAGGGTCCTCTTTTTTTTTATAAACTTTATTTAATCAGAAGTGGGGACACCCCTGCAACTCCCGATGGCATTATAATGAACAAGTGTGCGGGGGACACCCCTATGATTCACCATAATGACACCGAATGGGAGATTTGTTTGAAATTTGCAGCTGTACGTAATTTTCATACAGCCGATTTTTGACCAAATCTCCCATTCGTTTTTATTTTGTCGAATATTTATGATTGTTGTGTTTGACTATTGTGTAAAGAAGGGAGATGTGTAGCATCTTGATTTACTGCATTTGTGTACAATTGAAGCTGAATTGGAATGTGGAATCTAGGAAGACCTATATTCCAGTAAAGTCTTTTATACTGGACATCAGGATGGGAGCTTGAATATGATAGATGTATGACCTGTACTCTCCTGCCTAACTTCATAACTGAATTCTGAAACATGGAATAAAGAAGTTTCCTTATCTACTCATGTTTATTCTGGTGTTCCTGCTCCGTGTCATTCTTCCTTGAATATATTTCACAACTCTACCCCTTTAAAGGGAGACTCTGTAGCATAAACAACTCTTGATGGGGGAGAGGCAGAATAAACTCCCAGTTGAAGGGGAGCCTCTGTATCACAATAAACTCTCCCCCATAAAGCGGGAGGCTCTGTATCAGAATCAACCCTACCCCTTAATGGAGGAGATTTTGTATCAGAATAAACTCTCCTGTTGAAGGGAAGCCCCTGTATCACAATAAACTCCCCCCATAAAGGGGGAGGATCTGTATCACAATCAACTCTGCCCCTTGATGGTGGAGATTCTGTATCAGAACAAACTCTCCCCCTTGAAGGGGAGACTCTGTAGCAGGATAACCTCTCTCCCTTGAAGGGGGAGACTCTATATCAGACTAAACTATCCCCCTTGAATTGGAGACTCTGTATCAAAATAAACTCTCACCCTTGATTGGGGAAACTCTGTAGCAGAATACACTTTCCCCTTGAATGGGAGACTGTCACAGAATAAAGTCTCTTCCTTGATGGGGGAGACTATGTATCAGAATATACGCTCACCCTTGTAGGGGAGACTCGATAGCTGAATAAACTCTCCACCTTGAAGGGGGAGAATCTGTATCAGAATCAACTCTCCCCCTTGAAAGGTAAACTCTACCGCAGAATAAAACTGATCCCTTGATGGGGGAGACACCGTATAAGAATAAGCTCCCCCCCCCTTGAACAGGAGACACTGTATCAGAGAAAACTCTGCCTCTTGAAGAGGAGAATCTGTAGCAGAATAACCTCTCCCCCTTGAAGCAGGAGACTATTTCAGTATAAACTCTCCCGCTTGAAGTGGAGACTCTGTATCAAAATAAACTCTCGCCTTTGATGAGGGAAATTCTGTAGCAGAATACACTTCCCCCTTGAATGGGAGACTCTGTCACAGAATAAACTCTCCCCCTTCATGGGGGAGACTCTATATCAGAATAAACTCTCCCCCTTGAGGGGACAATTGTATCAGAACAAGCTCCCCCTCTTGAAGGCAAAGCTCTGTAGCAGAATAAACTCTCCCCCTGAGGGAGAATCTGTATCAGAATATACTCTCCCCCTTGAAGGTGAAGCTCTGTAGCAGAATACACTTTTTCCCTTGAAAGGGAGACTCTGCATCAGAATAAACTCTACCACTTGACAGGGGAGATTCTGTATCAGAATACAGACACCCGCTTGAAGGGAAGACTCTGTACCAGAATAAACTCTCCTCATTGATGGGAGAGACTCTGTATCCGAATCAACTCTACCCCTTTAAGGGGACACTTTACATCAGAATAAACTCTCATCTTTGATGGGGGAGAGTCTGTATCAGAATAAAGTCTCCCCCTTGAAGGGGAGACTCTGGGCCTGATTCAGAGGTGTTTGTTTCAGAGTTGACAACCACCTCACATCTAGGGGGCTGGCAAGTACTGTATTTAGAGGCCAGAACACCATTTCTGCATCAGCAAAAAGATGCTTTCATTAATGGTACCCTGGGAGGTACCATTAAACACCACAGCCCTCTCGTTCCCATTTCAAACAATGCATTTCTCAGACTGCAGTGCCAATTTTCTAGTTTAATGAAAGTTTATGAAAACATTCTTAAATTAGAATAGTGGCAGTTTTTTGGGGAATGCTTGCTATGCCACTGCAGCACATGGTCCCCCCAACCAAAGAGAGATTTTAGCAGCATTTGCTGCTGGAAAGCACAACATTTCCCCTCCAATATTTCCACCCATTTCATAATGATGGTACTGGAAACTGGAGGGGACAATGTTGGCTTTCCACACACGTTTTATGGCGAGCTCTGAAACAGACCCAGAGTATCAGGATACACTCTCACACTTGATGGGGGAGACTCTGTATCAGAATAAACTCTCCTCCTTGAAAGAGTAGACTCTGTACCCGAATCAACTCATCCCTTTAAGGGGCGACTCAAGACCTCCCCCCATGAACTAAGCATCACAAGCATTTCACAAAAAGGTCTGAGAGTCTACCGAGAACAAACATGGCCAAATAACCTGTTCTATGGGAAGGTGCCCTCTTGGGAGGGTCTGCACCCACGTTTTAGCTCGCTGTATCTTTCACAGAGGAGAAATACCCATTTGCATATCAAGCACTCTTTTCACACACTTAAAGAATACCCAATACCTCCCCAACCCACCATATCAGAGACACTGCACCTACTACAACCAGTCTGCTTCAAGCTCCCCCTCTCTCACACCCTTCTCTCCTTGCCTCCCCTCCCCCTTATTCACAGTGCATCCCTGCGGGGCCTCCACCAGGGGACAATCTCCCTAACTCTCCCTCACCACCATCACAAGCCCTCCACCTCTCACCTCTCCAGGGGCCAATAACCCCTGTCCCTCCATCCTACTCTCATGCATCCTCATTAATGCCAGATCTGTCACCAAAAATCAACACAATGAATACAAACCTTATTTCCTCAGAAAGCCCAGGCATACTTTTCATCACAGAAACCTGGTTCTCTGATGACTTCCGACCCATCGCACACGTGGCATTCTGCCCAGGCTACACACTCATCACTCACAACAGAACTAGCAGAGCAGACAGAATCGTTATCCCCCACAAATGACACCTCTTAATCTCACACTCTGAGGAACAAGCCTGCAACACAGACTGTACATCCTTGCTAGAGAAATTTCTCATCAACCCATCTCTTACCCACAGCTTCTTAGTCTTCTACATAACTCCTGGCTATAAAACTTACTTCCCTAATGCCCAAAGTGGCTCCCTAGCAGCCATTCTGGTCATCCACCCCTCCCTCACCATGCTAGGAGAGCTGAACATATGGTTTGATGCCGTGCACAACCCCATGACATGACCACTCCAGGACAACATGAAAGCCCTTAACATTACTCAACTGGTATTAGGCGCCACACACACTGCAGGACATACCCCAGATGCAATATTCCGTTCCTCCAACCTTATCTCCACGCTCCTCCCCGCTACTCATATGGACAGACCATGCAGCCATCATCTCCTCACTTTTGACTCCCATCCTTCCCAGTCGCTTGACTAACACAGGACCGCCCACCCACTTCTCTTTGTGGAAGAAGGTCATAGTAACTCTGGACTTGGCAGACTGCCTGCTTTTCAACCCTCCCAAATCTGACAATACAGGGAGGTCTGCCTCCTATCAGCCTCTTCAACTAATGGCTCTCCAACACGCTCAAACCTCTCACCCCCTCCAGATCGGCCTCCCAGAGACCATGCCCTTCCCCTAGATGGTTCACCCCTTCACTCAAAATCCTCAAAACACTTAGTGACATCCTGGAACGCAGATAGCGGGTTCACCAATCTCCTCATAATAGAGCTGCCTATGCCCACCAAACCCATGTCTACAAGTCAGAAATCTAGAAGGCCAAAAAAACCTTCTACTATAACAGAATGTCCAGCACCTGTAACAGTAGCAAGGAACTCCACAAAATCATCTCAGAATTCAAGGCCCCCTCTATGCACTCCCACCTCTCCTAACTCCCCAGCACTCTGTGATGCAATCTGAAGGCCATTTCTACAATATTTTGGCAGAAGAAAACTGCACCATTGATGCAAACTATCAGCAATCCAGCCCTGATCTCCTGCATGCCCGGCCGACTCCTCCAGTCCTCCCACCCACCTCCCACCCTATCTTCTCCTCTTTTTCTCCCATCTCTCAACCCGAATTTCTGAAGCTACTTGCTTGGAGTTGCCCCTCCAGATCTCCAAGAGATGCATGCCCTCCCACCCTCCTGAAATAAATCTTTACTTCAACCTGTGCAGGTAGCATCACAAGATCCATCATCAACTCCTCCCTCACATCAGGCTTATTCCCAGCAGTGTTCAAGACATCACACATCAAACCCCTTTAAAAAAAAAACATCACTTGACCCTCTCCTTGCAGCCAACTACAGACCTATTTGTAACCACCCCTTCTTAGCCAAACTTACTGATCCAACGGCTTACTCCCAGCTTTCCTCTTCACCAAATCCAACCTCCTCCTTGACCCCACCCCCCACCCATTCCGGTTTCATACACCTCTTTAGAACTGAATTGTCCCTAGTCCCAATCTGGGATGACCTCAAAAGCACCAAGACACAGAAGGCTGTGTCACACTTACCTTCCTTGTCCTCTTGACGGTCTTTGACACCATCAACCACACCATCCTCACTGACATACTCTACTTGCTCAGCATAAGAGATGCAGTGCTAAGGGGGATTTCATCATTCCCTGCTAACAGAGCACAAATTACCATCCTTCCTCCCTTCACCTCGCTCCCCTGCACTGTCACCAATGGAATCCCGCATGACACCTCCCTTTCCCCGTACTCTTCAAGCTCTGAATGCGCCCACTTCCTGCCCTTATTCGCTCACATTACCTAACCTGCAACAACTATGCAGATGACACCCAGATCATCTTCAAGATCCCTAAGGCCTCTTCCATTCCCAACCCCAACAAGAAAACCGATATCATGATCTGTGGAAAAATGTCTCTCTTCCCTCAACCCACCACTTGGCCATCCTCCCTAGGCCCTCCCCCCACTGCAT
The DNA here is from genome assembly GCF_040938575.1 of Ambystoma mexicanum. NCBI lineage: Eukaryota > Metazoa > Chordata > Amphibia > Caudata > Ambystomatidae > Ambystoma > Ambystoma mexicanum. The sequence goes on along the minus strand of NC_090927.1, from coordinate 757,136,085 downwards.
CAAGGGAGTATAGAACCTGGGATACCCCGTGGATGCTGATCTGTCACTCTCACCCTACACTAAGGGCCTCATTACGACCCAGGCGGTAAGTTACCGCCTGGGTCGTACCCTTACCACCATGGTGTAAACTATGTTTACACCATGGTGGATGGCGGATTTACCGCCCCATTCCAAGGTGAGTGGGGCGGTAAATCCCCATTTCCCATTTTACCCTTCCCCATTCCCATTTTTGCCCCATAGGGCATAATGGGAGTGGGGAAGGCGCTAATTACGCCACCGTAAATTACGGTGGCGTAATTAGCACCATGGTCCCTTAGCGCCATGGATTTTAACGCCTGCAAAAAGCAGGCGTTAATATCACCATGGCGCTAAGGGACCTTGTAATCAGGCGTTAAGGGTCGGCGCCGTTTACGGCGCCATTAACCCCTTAACGCCTGATTCGTAATGAGGCCCTAACTCTGTGTCTAAATCTTGCTATCTACACCCGCACATTCTCAGATGAATCTTCCCTTACCTCTCATACCATCACAGAGTCACCGCAATCATGGCCCTCGTCCTCTCCTACCTAAACTACACCAATTCCCTCTACCTGGGAACACCCACATATTAACTCAGAAAGCTCCAATTGGTCAAAAACACTCCAGTTAGGCTTCTCCTGGCCTGTGGTCTGAGAGAGCACATCACACCCGCCATATATGTCCTCCACTTGCTCTCTGTTGGACGACAGGCCACTTTCAAAGTCACTTGCATCACCCACCATGCCCTCCACGAGACAGGCCCAGACTACCTTCAACAGAAACTAATCCGTTACCAACCTAACAGAAACCTGTGATCAGGCACCTCAGTCCTCCTTGTGATCTCTCCCTTCAAATAGACAAGAATTGGAAGAATAAGAAGATCCTTCTTCTCCGTCCCAGCCCCCTCAAAATGTAACCCAACTCCCCATAGCATCCCATACATAGAGGATCACCTTGCCTTCCGGAAGGCCCTCAAAACCTGTCTCCCCGGCCCTGTATCCTGATGAACCCATGTCACACTTTGGGTTATTGAACCACCTCCCAGGTAGGCCAGAACAGCAATGACAACGCCATAAAATGCACCAAGCGGCGGAGAAAATGAACACTAGCATACCACGGGACAGAATCCACGCTACATCTTCGAAAAGCAATAAACAAGCCAGAACACATGGATATGTATCACACTGCATACTTATGGAAGATAGCAGAAGGACACGCCACCCAACCGCACACAACTGCTATCACACACCACTTTTAAGACACATTTCACAATAACTCTGACATGAGGATGCAGCTGCCCCCTACGAATGTGCATGGGAGTGCTCCCGCAGTTTCACATATATATGATCAAAACTACAATATAGGACAACTATGACAAAAGGCTGTAATTATACCTTCAACCAACAGATGTCACTCCCCATTTGCACTGTTTCTCCTTTCCCCCTTATGCTGTCCTTCCTCCTCCTTGTGCTGTCCCTCTTTCCCCTTGCACTGTCCATCTTCTCCTCTTGCTTTGTCACTCCTACCCCACCACTTGATCTGTCGCTCCAGGCCCCTTGCACTGTCCCTCCTTCCCCTTGTGCTGTCCCTTCTACCCCCTTGCTCTATCCTTCCTCCTCACCCCTTGTGCTGTTGCTCCTTTCCCCTTGTAATATTGCTCCTTCCCCTTTGCACTGTCACTCCTTTGCCCTTGTGCCATCGCTCCTTCCCCATGCACCATTGCTCCTATCTCTGCCTGCATGGTCCCTCCTTACCCCTTTGCACTGTCCCACCTTCCTCCCTTGTGCTGTTCCACCCCCCTTCTTGCACTGTCCGTCCTCACCCTCTTGCATTGACCCTCCTGCCCCCTTGTGCTGACCACCCCCCTTGCACTGTCCCTTCTCCCCCGTGTGCTGTCCCTCACCCCTTGCACTGTTGCATCTCCCCCTTGCACTGTTCCTCTCCTTTGTGCTGTCCCTCCTTCCCCCTTGCAAGGTCTCTCCTCCCCCTTTCACTGTCCCTCTTCCATATCCCTTGTGCTGTCACTCCTTCCCCCTTGCGCTGTTGCTTCTTCCCCCTTGTGTTATTGCTTCTTTCCCCTTGTGCTGTCCATCCTCCCTCCCTTGCATTCTCCCTCACTTGTGCTGTCTTTCCTCCCACCCTGTGCTGTCCCTCCTCCCTCCCTTGCATTCTCCCTCACTAGCGCTGTCTTTCCTCCCACCCTTGTGCTGTCCCTCCTCCCCCCCTTGCACTGTCCCTTCTTCCTCCATAGCACTGTCCCTCTTCACCCCTATTCCATGGCCCTCACTCTCCCTTGCACTGTCCCCCTTTTGCTTTTCCTGCTGCCCCTTGCACTGTTCTTCTCCCCACTTGCTCTGTCCCTCCTTCCCCTTTGCACTGTCCTTCCTCTCCCCCCTGCGCTGTCCTTGTCCCTTGCACTGTCCTTCCTTGCCCTTTGCACTTTTCCTCCTATCCTCCTTGCTCTGTCCCTCCTTCCTCCCTTGTGCTGTCGCTCATCCCCCCTTGTGCTGTCGCTCCTTGCCACTTGCTCTGTCGCTCTTCTATTGATGTGCTGTCACTCCTCCCACCTTGTGCTGTCACTCCTTCCCCTTGCTTTATTACTTCTTTCCCCTCTTGCACTGTCACTCTGCCCAAATTTGTGCTGTCACTCCTCCCACCTTTGCAATGTTGATCAGCACCCCCTGGTGCTGTTGCTTTGTCCACTTGTCCCTGTCACTCCATCCCCCCATTGTTGCTGTCACTCCTTCATTCAAATGTTGTACAATGCTCCTGTGTACTGTTGCTGGCCTACCTTTCATCTATTGGATGTGCTTATTCTTCCTTGTGATGCCATTTATTTTGTAGTCCTTCCCACACAGTGCTTCTCTCACCCCTCAGCCCCCGACACCTCCAGCACTGCCTTCATTCCCTTCAATGCTGTCATCCTCTCTGAGCAGTCATTTCTCATTCCTTTCCTCCATGCTAAATGTTGAACAACTACAAATGTCAAAACTATTGGGTTTGCCAATACTTGTTTTACTGGGCATCTGTGTTACAGCAAGCATGTATGCTGTGTTATTGCATGGCTAGATTTGCATTTTGGTGCAGCCAGTCGGGCTATGTATTACTGTGACATGACATTTCTACTGGACATTATGATAAAGCAAGCATGATGTGTTTTTTATAGTATCGTTACTGTTATTATGCACAACACAAACATGAATATGTTTATGTATGTGAATACTGGGATATATAAATGTATGGGCACAACCGGGGAAGAACTCGAATTACCCTCGCCTTGATTGGCTCAGGGTCCCTCCCAACGCTTGCACTGCTGGTGACTTGCATCTATTTGATTTTTTCATGAGTTACCCAACAAAACCAATTGCAAATTGTCTGCCTTTTCAACCAATTTTTCACTTAAAGTTCACTGTAAAATGCATCATTTTCACCCATCATTGAAAAAGATTTCTTGGGGGGAGATCCCCCACGACCCTCTCCTTCATTGGTTCAGAGTCTCTTCCAAACCCGAGTCATGTCTGTAGGAAGTATTTAAGCCCCTCCAATAAAAAAATTCACCAATCACCCCTGAGTATAGCACTGTCTTTATGGCACTCTCAAGCAGGAAAAGACAGACATACTGTTATTTCACAGCAATACAATGCCTGGGGAGAGTTACCAATGACACCACAAGTAGTCATTTGGACAGGTATGTGTCATGTGCAAAATTGTAAAAACAAAGCAAACTTGGCCTTTGTGTTACTTTACTGTTCCATGAAAATGGGATTTGTGAAAGTTTATCAGTCCAAATGTATTTCAAAATTGGCCAGTGTTCTTACTGTATATATATAACCTCTCTCCCCCCCAAAACAAAAATGGCATCCTTTACTCGGTAAAGCCCTTTCCAAAGCTAGGTTTATGCTCAATAAATAAATGCAAAGAAATGTGAAAAATGAATGCTGTGAGGAAAGCTTTGATCAATCAGCGCTGGACTTTTGTTAATTACAGGAGTATAATGTTAACATAATGTAAACCATACCAGAGCACACTGCTGGACTGCTTTTGAATTTGCAGAACACATAATATTTCTCACAGAAACGCAGCAGTCCCTCAAGCAGCTGACTGGACTAAACTCCAGCTTGGTGTAATAACATGGCCTGTTATGCACAGGTTTAAATCCGGTCTCAGGCGTTTAAGGGAATGCAGTTAAAATATGCATGACAAAAAAACAGGCTGCTCAACATAGACGCTGGGGAGAGAATTTATTTCCCAGGGTGCGCAAAAGTATTCCTCACCCAGGAGATTCTATTTTAGAATAAAGTCTCTGGGGAAGATTTAATTCTGAAATTAAATCTCTGGGGGGAGAGTCTGTTCATGGGGGGATATATTCTGCGACACTGGCATGACCTATAGCTCCAGGGCTGTATTTACGGGGGACCTGGAGGCGGAGTGAATCGTCATGTCCCCCTTCTCCAGCCTCTACATCTCACTGGCAGGGGTGGGGCCACAGCCATAACCTCATGCCTGCCAGTGGGAGGGAGCAGGGCCAACGTTTTCTTTGTGCGAATAGGGTGCCAAGAAGGATTGCCCGGCTGAGCTTCATTTCTTCACCTTAAAAACATATTTGGCCCAACCCAAAAATTCCAAATTATTCATGAATGTGTGCAGAGTCTGATCAATAAAGCCACCTTCAACCATACATATGGACAGTGAGCTAACACTAGACACTTTGCAAACAAGCACAGGTCTCTGCCTCTTCCTGCATCTGATTAAGGAGACTAACAGGTCAACACCCATTCCACCACAATTGATCAGCTGCCACAGCCATTTTGGATAAGTCAACCATTTGTGTTCTGTACAAAGAACTTCATCATCAGTGATTTTTCAATTCAAATTAAAATCTTATCTTGTAGTGGGTCGAGAGTCCGGTGACGGTTATGCCCTTCAGTTCCCTTTATATTATACAACATCATGCCTAGGAGGGAGTTTTATATTTCTTGTGCTTTTCAAATGCTACACGAATTCTGCACCTTCTTGTACATTTTCATAAGGTAAAGTTTGTAGTACTGCCTATTTCATATCACAGTCTGCAACTCCTCTGCGGGCAAAATGCACTGAAAGGGTGCTGTGATTATCACATTTGTTATACAGCTTCTGTACTCAACAAGATCCTCATTATGAATTTGGCAGTCATTTGTTGGTAAATACACTGAATTACCGGCCAAATCGATTACCGTCAGCATCACTCAGTCCCTTTGATTTTCCAGCGGGATTACAATGGAGGAAGACGCAGTTAATCCCCATTTTGGAGTCCATTGGTCTCCATGGGGATTTTGGCAGATTTACAGCGAGCAGTAATTCTGCCACAGAAATGCTGCTGATTTCTGGCCTTAAAGTGGAGGATTTACAAGCTGCATGATGATGGTGTTAAATCCTCCACTTTTAAGTCAAACATGGAATTCAGCTTTGCAGCAAAAACAGTGATATTCCATTACTACCAACAAAAGTGATGGTAGCAGAATTACCACCACTTTTTAACTTGTAATGTGGCCCTAAATGTTGTTTTGATCCTGAACATTGTTTCTATATGCCTTTTGTCAGGCCGGCATTGGATCATGTAACCACCATTATAACATTATTATGCTTCAAATCCCCCAAAACTGGCCAGCGGGTCCTTCAGCTATTTACTGTGGGTTTTAGCATTCTTCTAGGACTCCCGGGTTTTCCAAGCGCTCAGAGTCAAGCTCAGTTCTCAAGCTAGAGTTCATGTATCGTTGTGATTCAATGTTCCAAAAGGATGATCCGTTTCATGGGAATAGAATTGGAGCAGCCCAAAACATTTCTCAATTCCCAAAAGAGAAGTTAGAGGATTTAATGAAGTCAAGCTCATTTCTAGTTTCCTTTGTGCATTTGCTAGGCTGTTGAAGGGCTGGTTAACACTATGAGCTCTCAGTGGAAGTTGGAACAAGTACTGCACATTATTTGGAGGAGTTTAGAGAGACTTTTTAGAAAGTATATGTAAATAGCAGGGTTTTTCCTATTCCTCTTTGTCCGTTTGTAGGGCTTTTTATGTAGGTGTTCCTATATTGAATTTAGTTTTCCCCCCAATGAAAATAGATATAGCAAAAAAGATTTTCTTTCCATTTCCTTCCCACTTTCATTTCCACCAAAAAACTTACACAAAAGGAGATCCCCTTTCTCCCTATACTCCTAGTTTTGTGACCATTTTTGTCCACTGTCTTTGATGTAGTTATTGCACTTTGTTGGCATATTATTTTGCTTTTATATTGGGGAAAACATGCGGCAGTGAGAAGTGTTTCTTTTTAGAAAGACACCAACGTTTAATATACTAAGTGTAGGCTCTCTTCTTGTCGGAGGAGAATGATGTGAACTTGTGATAATGTGAATCTGCAGACAGGATTGCGTCCATGCTGTTCGTTGTGACAGGTGAGGTCGGAGGCAGATCTATCTGGTTCTGCGGTCACCACAGTAGGTGAATGCAGGGAATTAGAGGAGAGCCTAGCATAGGAAGAGGATGTAGATTTGGGGCAAGAGGGTTTGTCAGAAGAGAAGTTAGGGGCAGTAGAGGATAAATGCCAGTTTAACCTCTACCTGGAAAATATGACTGAACTAATTACCTACATTGACATCAAGGTACACCAATTGGAAGATGGAATGCAGATGTACCTAGATATCAATTTCATGAATGACCTCATTGACTCAAGTGCTATATGTCCCACTTCCAGGCCTGGATGTCAAGCACCTACCTGAAGCTCAACCCAACATAAAACAAATTAATTCTCAACCCCACCATGCAAGACCATGTCCAGAACTGGCTGAAAGAAATAAAGCATGATGAATTCACATTTCAACTCTCATCAAGTGAAACATGTGGCTTTACCATTGACGGTGCACTCTCATTCAAATACGTATTGCCAAGTAAACCCAAACAGAAGGGTACCAGTTCAGGATCCTCCACAAAGCCAAGCCCTTTGTCCCCGCCCTGAGTTTGATAACAGTCACCCAAGCACTAGTCACCTCCCACCTGGACATTGGCAACACTCTCCTCGTAGGAATCACACAAGCTACCTTGGCCCCTTTTAAAGCCACCTAGCATGCTTCAGCATGCATAATCACAGGATTAGAAAAGTGTGATATGATGACTCAGGAGCAGGTATGATTTCGGAGTTACTTTATTGCAAAAGCAGGTGGCTAACAACAGTTCCCCAGCACATCTCTGTCCAATCTCCTCTGGCTTCAACCCATCAACTGCCACTGCTAGAACCCTCCTGACCCCCACACTCTAGAATACTATACATCACAACATTTCTCCCTCCAAAGATCAACAACATAGATGTATCACTAAATGTCTATTTTAAAGGAGCATGTATGAACTATTTGCACTGGGGTTTCCTGTGAAAAAGAATCACAAATCATCAATCACATATAACATCTTGTTTCCAACTCATCTGTGCTCTTCCTCCCTTCCACAGGCACTTCCCCACTCTCCTACCGAAGCACTGTCTTTCTCGCCACCTCATAATCATTGGGCTGCTCACTCTACTTCTCAGAATCATCACTACCAACTTTTTCCCATGGTACCAACCTGCCCATCGATCATACATCACCACCTTCCATGATGACCACATCATTCCTTACGGCCACTATTTTCTTTGGCCCCAAGGACTCGTATCCTTGACACTTATCAACCACCATAGGATTCAATATCCACACTGACTCCCCTACTCTCCATTATCTCTGCTTAGCTCTCTTCTCTTGATTTAACCTCAGCTTATAATGGTTCTGTCCCTCCTTGATCACATCCATAAGTGTACTACGGTCAACAGAAACAACCACATCCAACCCCAACCAACCTGGGCACAGGGTTATCCCCGTCTCATGACCCTTGATGGAGACAAGTGGTGCTACCTTGATAACTGTATGTGGCATGTAAGGTATTCCCACACCATGTGCTTCAAAACTTTTCAGAACTGTACCCTTGCCATAATGGCTAGTTGTATTCCTCCTTTAATTAACCGGCTCATGCGCTATACCAAATCATTCACCCTCGGACGCTACAACAAAGTATAGGTATTTTTAATGGTAAAACCTGCTAAAAATCTTCTCATCATTTCTAAAACTAACTGATCACTGTTGTTCATTACAATCTCTCTGGGAGCACATTCCTTAAAGCACACTAACTCTAGACTCTTCACCATCTCAATGGTGGTTGCTTCTGCAACTCCATTTCACGCCACCCATTTAGAGTTGTAATCCACTAACATAACATTTATTTGCGCCTCAATCCATGGCCCTGGATGAGACCCATGACATCCAATGCTACTTTGTCCAAGTTTGGGCTGGTGTCAATATCAGCAACAATGTTGTCTAATGACTTTGTTCTTGTTGCTGTGTGCACACTCATCACATTCCCACACTTTCCTCTCCAGCATCGCATCCATGTTGGGCCACCTATAACTCTGACTTAATCTTCACCTGAAACCTTCATATGGCACAACCTTCACACCTCTTCTCAATCTCTCCTCGATAACAGAAAACTCATCCTTCACTTTAAACCATATATCAAACTCCCTATCCAAAGTCAACTTTTCAGGCGACCCACTAAAAGTCCTCACTTTGACACAACACAAAACGTGGGCATTCTCCTAAGCTAACTCTCACTCTGTTGAGGTCACAGTTTCTTCATCTACATTAGTTACTACTGCATCCCTGTCAACGTCCCTTCTTCATGAACACCCCCACCAACAGGCAGCCGTGAAAGACAATCTGTCACTGCATTTTTCCTTCCCAGAAGATACACCACTTGGAAATCAAATTGCAGTAACCCCAACAACCACTTGAAAATCCCAGGTGAAGCATTCATCCACCCCAGAACTAGAATTTGAAATACAAAACTGCCCAGAATATGGTCAGTGCCGCCCTCTCTACCACTGAGTAATTTACTTCCACCCCCCGTAGAAGCCTGGATGTAAAAGCAATCACACATTCTCCCATTTCCCTCGATAATGTGGCTCCCAGCCCTAACCCACTGGCATCAACAATTAGCATGATTCATAGGCCAGCTTGGATGTTTCCTAATGAAGGTGCCTCTATTACGTCCCTTTTGAATTGGGCAAAAGCCTTTTCACATTGTTCCAACAGACCAAAAGTCAAGTAGAGCTTTCATCAGCATAGATGTAATGGTGAAGTTCTTTACATACCTGTGGAAATATTCAGGTAAGTCTAGGAATGACCTGAGTTGCTCCTTATTTCCAGGTGCCGGTACTAACTTGATTGCATCAACTAAACTGTTTTGGGGCTTATTCCTTTCCCCGATATCGTGTGGCCTAGGTATTCAACCTCTTCCAAGCATATTTTGCATTTCTCTTTCTGAATTGTGAATCCCATCAACGTTAGCCTTTCTTATACTTCCTTGAGTATTTGGTCTTGTTCTTCTGCCATGGTTCCAAAAACTAACACATCACCTTGCAACACAACTGTGTTCTTCAATCATTCTGTTACTTTGTTCATTATTTTCTGAAATATCGCAGCTGCCGAAACTACGCCTTTTAGCATCCTGATAAATTTGAATGCCCCTTCTGGTGTTATAAAGGCTGTCAAGTGTTGAAATTCCTCTGACAAATGTACGTGATGGTAAGCAGTTGATAGGTTCATCAACGTGAAATACTTTGCTTTTACCAGGGTTGTCCGCACCTCTGATATACTCGGTCAACCCAAATATTATTGTTCAAATCCCTAAGGTCTACACAGACCCTAAATTTGCCATTGCTCTTGGTCTCTAGAACGAATGTAGAAAGCTATTCCGAGCACTTAATACTCTGAATCACTCCCATTTGTAGCATTATATTTAGCTCATGCCTCAGGCTCTCCCTCGTGTGATGAGGAACTGACCGTACTCTGTGTACCACTGGTCTAGCTTTCACTTTGAATCCAATATGATTAACAGAGTCACTCAATTCCCCCAAATCCTCTGTAGAAACCTCTGGGTATTCACTTGCCCACGTATCCTCAACGTCTGCTATGCTTACAGGATCCATAGCACCAGCCTCTAGCCAGATGCCTAGTTATGTCTGCTCGTCCCACCCCAGGAGGCAGGAGCCTTTGGTGGCAACATACACCACTGCTTGGTATTTTCTTCCTTTCTATGTTATTTCTGCTTTAAATTTTCTCAGCAAGACAATTTTCACTTTTCTGTATGCATAAGGCATTATGCCATGCTACAAAAGTTCCTTTTTATCCCTTTTTAGTTGCTCTGAAAATGGTGCCTCGGAAATTATTGTCCGAGGTGAACCCCTGTCAACCTTCATGGAAATGTCTTTCTTATCCAACTGGAAGATGTCTATGGACCCTTCTTCTTGCCCTCAATTGCCATCATCTCAAACACATGTTTATTGTGACTTGGCTTAGAGACCGGGTCTTCTGGCTCTAGTTTGACATCTTCGTCTGGATTCTTGATATTGCTTACTATGTTGTCTTTGCACATGCATGCAATATAGCCATTTCTCTTGCATTTCAGGCATAACACATTACAGGCAGGACAACACTGATTTGTGGCTACATGCCTATTGCTGCCACAGCAAAAACACTTAATCTCCTTGGCAGAGTCACCAATTCGATTGGTGTTCCCTCTGAATAAACATATGGTGGAGCCTTCACAATCCTGTTTGTATTTCTTCATGTCCTGAATATACTTGGTTGTCTGCTCTAAACGTCTGGCTAGCTCCTCCGTATTGTGCCTTTTAATAATAGTCTTTCCTGTACTTAGGGATTATTTGTGCACCAAATTAGTTGATGACGGATTAATGAGCTGGTCAATGCCCCAAATTCACCTGAGTGGCTCAGGTTTCTCAGGGCGGCAATTCAGTTTTCTACTGGCTAGTGTGCCTCTTGAATTCTTTGGAAATACGTGTGTCTCTCGAAGGTGCTGTTTTTCCTGGGTTCAAAGTGGTTTTGAAGTTTCCGTAATGCCTTGCTTATTCATCCAATTGCCCATAGCCCTCTTCCTCCAACTCTGACAGACCATCATAGACACTGTGTCCTTCTGGTCCTAAATTATGCAATAGTTTTGCTTCCTTGCTTCCTTCCTTATTGTGGAAAACGTTTCCCATCCTTTGGCACCTAAATACGTGTCCAACATTTTTTTCCAGCGGTTCCACAGAATTGGTGGTGCACCTGATTCTGAAACAAAATGTGGTGGGCTGCCATGCTCGTGGCTGGCATGATCACTTTCACTTGTGGTTGCAAACTGAAAGCACTGGACAAGTATACTCACTTATTTGGGCCTGTGCACATTGCCACTCAACCCTGAAATGTCTATACGCATGCAAAACCAATTGATGGTATTTAAACAAAATGTATCTGCAGAGCAGTGAGTCGAAGCATTGGTAAGGGGGATATGTGTGACAATGTGCAAGGCGTTCCATGCGCACACTCACGCATCTTAGTAATGCTACCTTTGGGATAACACTCCTCGCCCCTTTGATCTCACTGCCTTTGTGAATCAGTCAATGGTGGGGTCCCTTCTTCTGTCACCACCCGGGAAGTCAATGGCATGTGGATCCGTAACGACCGTTTTTGGGCAAGGGGTGCTGATAGCGGCAACCATCCCATTCATCCCAGTTATCTTATTGCAACTGCAGGCGGCTATCAACAGTACCCCAGAGCATCCCTGTCTTCTCTCCTCTTGCTGCAGCCCATCAACCGCCAAGGCTAGTATCTCACTGAGCCTCCACAAGCTAGAATACTATACATCACAACATGGGATAACAGCATCCAAATTCTCAAAGAGCTACACTTTCTACTCCTACAAGCACACATTATGTGCAAGACAGCTTGCATCACCTACCGCCCCACCGGTCTAAGAAACTCACCTTCTCCAGTAGTCAACACACCATTAGAAAATTAGGAAAGATTCCTGTTCATTGTATGCACCATGTCTCTGGAACAACTTTGAATCAGGGAGCAGACAAACCCGCTCCATCCTACAGTACAGCAATGACCTGAAGACCCTTCTCTAAAAAGAGGATCTTGCAATCACTGATTGCTCTATTCTAACCCTACTTTTCTCCTTCATAGGTTCCCTCCTCCTTTGCTTTCCCTGCCTGTCCCAGATACTTCTGCTACCCCTGCACTCTCCCTGTATCCCCCTGGGTGAATCACAGAACTCCGTTGTTTACCAGGAGGATTTACGGTTTATAAATCCCATACAGAAATCTCATACATAGAATACTTTAAACTATGACGAAGGAAACGCGTGTTTTAAAATCAGTTAAACAGCAAGGTCAAAGGTACAATGCATGTGCCACCCAATTTTCTAACCACATGCGTTTTTCGGCACTATTAAAGTTCAATGTAAATCATTGCAAATACATTTTTGTTTATAAAATAAATCCCACATTTTCAGCATTTTGATTCTTTGTAGTCATATTTTCTAAATTACAATTGAGGGCACGACTTTCTATTCTTGCCTCATAGAGAAAAGGACAAAATAGCAGTTTCTTTTCGCAATTGTTTTATTGATCTGTTAATTGAAGCATAGAGTAAACAGTCCACACACAAACTGTACTTCTTCAGGCTTCCATCATAAATCCATATAATTAGTAAGAAGGTCAATAATCAATTTGGCTTTTTTTAAATTGAGTTAGCATGTCTGTTCACATGTAGCCTGTGTCTCTCTGTTCCAAACAGTTGTATGATATTCAGTGTGATTCTGTGTATCTATCGCACTGTCTCTTGGTGCATTCAATTCATCTGTATCCTGTGTCTCTGGCCATTACAGCCTAGTAACCAAGCTCGGGAAACTAGTGTGGCCAAGCAGATTTGTGTTACATTTGACAAGATAGGTGCAGTAGATTTGCTGAGAAATAGACAAATATGAACACAATTAGTAGTTTAAGTGATAATCAATAACCAAAAGGTCCATCAGCAAAGCATTTCATATAGCAGATGCTGCCGAATAGAAAACTTATTGTCATCATCTAGGGTTGATTAATCTAAAAATCACCAGAGCATACAGGGCCCATCTATTACATTGGAGTGTAAAGTTTACATTTTTGTATGCCAAAAGCTGCATTGATATTATTCTGTGAATATCGAAATATTGTTATGAAGTTGTTTAAATGTATCCCTTCTCTACGGACAATTCTGTCCGATGACATCAAGATTGTAGAATATCCAACAGAGCGAACAGCGGATCAAGTAATACTACATATTGCTCCTGCCTCAGTCCGCAGTACAATTCTGAAAGCTACCGAAGAGTTGCTTGCCTTTGGCTTCGACATAATGCTCGAACCCTCGGCAATGTTAAACTGTGACCGGGGCCCACCCTCAAACCCCCCCTGATGAGAAAGATGCTACTCAGAGACATGAAGACTTACGTAAATCGCTCACCTATTCACCTACAAGGGCCCAACAAAATGGACAAAACAGCCGAAGCTCTTCACGATTCATGCCCAAATCGGGACCTCATCAAGAACGGCAATAGTCATGACCTAAAGTGCGTGAGTCCCCGTGCGAGTTCCTATCTTGGAACACGAGAGGGTTCACGCACCTATTCAACGACTTCGACGTTGATTTAGAAAAGGTTATGGTAATCTGCCTCCAAGAAACGTGGCTATCTGAAGTCCCGACAAGAGACGGCTTTTTAACTTACTTGAATCCAGCAATAAAAAATCAAAAAGGCTGCCCTTATTCGGGTCATGGGATGCTGCTAAAAATAAATCCCTGGTGGTCGACATTGGAAATTTGTAACCCAAATCCATTTCTTCAGGGAATAATCCTGCAAACAATGCACTCAGAAATGGTGGAGCGTAAACATTTGTTGATTATTAATGCATATTGGAATCCTCAAAAAATCAGCACATTGTCTTTCATAAATGAGACCACTCACCTCATAGACAATGCTTTAATAGCCTTCAGAAATGTATCCATTGTTTGTTGTGGCGATCTGAACTGCACCTGGTTTAAATTTGACACAGAGCGAAATTTAAATGTACCCCTACATGTTAATAAGGTCGCCATACGAGGTCAGGCCTGGGTGACGGTACTAGCAAATCGTAACTGCCAAATGGTAAACGGGAATGTGAAAGGCGATCAGCTGCCGACATCTACTTGGCTACGTGCAGACTCACAAAAAATACCAGATTATTTCTGGGTATCCCGAAAACTGGTAAAAAAAGCAATAACTCTGAATGTTTGTAAGAAGGTAAACAGCGATCACGAGCTATTGCGAATCATCTGTATGATGGAATGGTCAAACACAGAAATACGTTATGAAATTCCACTAATTGTGAACACTGGTGCAAACCGCCCCCGTATCAACGGGGCACAAATAACCTGAGCGAAAAGCTACTCACCCAAAACGAGGGCCAGCCAGTCAACTATGCCCTGTTGTTGACAGTCTTCAAAACGTCCACAGTTTTGTCAAGTTCAAACGGGGTTTCTCACAAGCATTTGTTTAGTAACATTATTTTAGTTGCTAAGAAAACAATGCGTCGTGACGTAAGACTGCTGCAATAAAATCTTTATGCCGTTAAAACAACAGACAAAGTGAGAAAAGAAATCAAACAGAGATGACAAGTCTACAGAAACTGGTTAAAATCTCAAAAAATCATAATTCAACAAAATCGAGCGGAAGAAATGATGAAAACCTTGGTAACCAAAAGCACTCGACAAATATGGGCCATTTTAAACGCAGGAAACTCTCGATGTCCTCCTTCAATTTCAAACGAAATCAACGGTGCAAAATGGGAACAGCACTTGGTTCAAATATATCAGAAACCCCCAAAAGAACCATGTGGTATACTTGTGAACAAGGACGTGATCTGGGACGGCCAAATTGAATCGTATGACATCGACATTGCAATTAGGAAGTTGAAGAATTCCCACGCTGCTGGCCCGGACATGATCACTAATGTGATGTTGAAAAAATATGCTCTACAATGGCCCGATTTCATCGAAGCCTTGTTTATGACGCTCTGTATGTCAAAACAGATACTCGAATCGTGGGTTGAGGCAATACTAGTTCCAATATACAAGAAAGGTAATCGGGCTGAGCCTATCACCCGATTGCCTTACTTGATACCATTGGAAAGATTTTTGGTTCATTTCTCCGTCAGAAGCTGGCGCATTGGGCATGCAATGCTAAGATTCTGGATATTCGCCAAACCAGTTTCACACTAGGAGTAGGAGTCGAAGTAAACTTGCTCATTCTGAACATATTAAAGCTCGAAACCTTAAAGGCAAACAAGAAATTGTACTTGGCATTCATAGACATGCGCCAAGCTTTTGATAAAATAAATCGTGGATTTCTCTGGTAGAAATTGATGAATTGGAACTGTCCTTTATCCATCTTAGAAACGGTGAAAGCTCTCCATACCAGCACATCGATTTGGGTACGACTAAACAACCAAGGAGATCTATTGAACAAAATTCCAACAAACAGAGGTGTCAAACAAGGGTGCCCCTTGGCAGACAAATTATTTAAGTTTTTCATCTCAGACTTGCCCGAGTATTTGGACCAGGTCCATTGTTTTGCTCCCAAACTCAATAACACGTCCATCAAATGCATAACATATGCGGATAGCCTTGTTCTGATCGATCGCACGCAGATTGGATTACAATGGCTACTGACTAAACTATACGAGTACTTGAAATGCAACAACCTTGAATTAAACACAGAAAAAACAAAAATAATGACTATCGGGTTGTTAGGGACCCGGAAAGATAAAGCTTTCAAGTGGAAAATTGATAGGGATATCCTGAGCCCAGTGAACTGTATTCGTTATCTCTGAGTTATGTTTAATACTTCCCTAAACAAACATCACTGGAGGCAGGACTTAGTAGAACGTATAACTCAATTTGGAATTCAAGGTGCTAAGATTAACAAAGAGTATGGGAAATTCAGTCTATCACCGGTGATTATATTCTACTCGCAAAAGGTAGTTCCTGCCATAACATTTGGTGCTGAAGCCAGCTGGAACCTGGACTATACATTCTGGCACAGACTCGAAGCAAAATTTTGGCGGCGTGTGCTGAGCTTGCCATCTTATGTCTCAATGACAGCCCTACGTTATGAACTATCATTAAATTCTTTACACACATGTGTAATTTGGAAATCATTAAGTGCTCTGCGACAAACATGTGTAACTCCTTTAACTCCAGCATATAAAATTTTTGCGACAAATTCTGAAGAAAGTAGTACTAATGTGTTAGTTGAGTGGAAGAACACTTTGTTAAGTCATCTGTTAAAGGCCAAACCTGATTAATTACCCCCAGTGGGTTAAAAAGAAATTTGAATCCTGGTCCTGGATCAGCAATCTAGAACAACGCGACAAAATGCAATCAACGCTGAAGGCAGAAACAGGAGCTCATAAATTAAATAAACAATGCCTATATTTGAGAAAGTGTCCATCTCGCTATTATCGCAAGCAATTTTTGAGACTTTGTTTAAATGCGTTGAGCACTAAAGAAATGTTGTGGCAACGAAAGAACAAAGACATAACGGACAATTTATGTCGATTTTGTCTGAGTGACATTGAGTCATTACAGCATCTTGTCACAGTTTGTCCTGAAACGAGTATCCAACTTATCTGTCACCTTGGGTCCTTTGCACCCCTAGACAATGATATGGAAAACTGGTGGGGGTGTGTGATTGCAGGTCACGATATAAAATTAACCTGTGCGGTGGTTAACGATATGGACTCGATATTGACGAAGAATGGTCAAAAATAGTCAACGACAGGGCCAGCATGCTTAGTGGTTTTCCTTCTGTGATTCTCCTGTTTTTTGTTTATCTATTTTCATGGTTAATTCTGATGTCTCCTTGAAATTTGGGAATTGTAGCCGTTTGATTTTGTTCTTGTTTGTTGACTTGTATGTAACAAAAGTTTAGCTTTATTAACTGTTTTGTTGAGACAGCTATTCTGAATTTTCAATAAATAAAAAAATTTAGAAAATGATTCTGTGAATTTGACTTTTGATGCTATAATTTAAACGACTGGATTTTGCACTGTCATCATTTCAGCTCTTTCAAGGTGCGATTGACCTGCAGCATTTTGAATATGCTTTGTGGAGCAGATGAAGGTCTTCCAGGAACTTAGAAAGAGTCAGTTCTGTAGTCCAGGGTTAAATATACCATAGAATGATGGCCATGTTTTTTCTAATGTTGGCAAGACGAAGTTGAATCTTCTGCAGAACCTTTATTTACAAAATCTTTGCATTAGGCATTTAAAACACGTTAGCATTCAGACAATCCCAACTTCCAAGTAACAATAGCATCAGGCCTGATAGAGGAGATGTACACATGAGTCAAGTGAGACTATGAAGACCACAAAACTGTCTTCATATACACTTGAAAAATCATGAAAAATTTGTATACACCAATCAAGGAAAAAGCAGAAACACTTTAAAAATAATGAGGTCTTCCTTCTACCCCTGGCTGCACCCAAAGGTCATGAACAAGTGAACTAGAAATATCCCAAGCTACAAGTACAACTAGCGAGGACAGCATCCAACAACAACTGCACACCATCACAATCACTCTTAATTCATGGCACCCAATGCAGAATATACCAAAGGACACCAGGTAGTCCAGCATCAGGGCATCCTGGCCAGAATTCATGTTGCCTTGTCAAAGGGATCCTACTATGCTACCAGCAACTCCGATCAAGCGGAGCATAGACGGATCAGTGTGGCCACAAAATTAGTGGTGGAGCCCCCTTCGGACTGAAGCCCTGTGGAACACACTCAGAGAACTGGACTGTCAACTATTCCAAGGCAAACTGCAGTCCTAGGTCACACTACATACACAGCTGTAACAGACAATGAAACGGACAGCCGCCACTCTCAAAAACCACTTGGGATGTCACACTAGTGACGTGTCAGCTCGTAGAGGGTCAACAAATGCCTTACAACAGCAATGGGGAATGTTGTTACTGATCAAAGATATACAACCACATGTGGCATTGCTGTAGGAAAAACTAGCCACAGCCAAAGAAGAAGATCGGGGATACCTCCATAGATACTTATGCACACATACACTGGTACCTAAGAGTGTTTCGCAACCAATGATCAAGTACCACTAGATGCACCAACCTGCAAATATACAGATGGAAAGGAGGTGCACACTCATGTCCAACATGTGCAGTGTTTCAGAGATTCAAGCAACAATATCAAATGATAATGCATCCTCACTAAGAGAATGACCTGTGAATGGGTCCCTGAAGTGGCACACACTGACAAAGATGAACAGGGCAAGGGGTATCACAGGGCACCTCACAGGGGTTGCATGTAAACCAAATGTACGCTTGGGGAATAGCACGTACATACAACATTGCAGAGTCTTATAAGAGTGGTGTTTTGTGGAGGAAATGTCTGAGGGTGAGTGTGGTCAGTCACAGTGGTGCACATAGCACAATGTGCTTGGTGCACCACTGTGCCAAACCCATCCTTATATGTCCATGTGATGACGTACCCTTAAACAGTCTCCTATCATCAACAAAGTAGATATATCCATGCAGTTATCAAAAACATAAACATGTGCATGTACTACAGAAAATATGCTGAGCAGTGACCATTCCCTCCCTTTCATCATCTTCTATTCTGCATCTGACATACATATTACAGGAAGGTCAAACGATCAGATATAGCAGCCTGAACGCAAATGTTTGTAGCTGAAGATCCTTATTTTTGGGAAGCAAAGCATTGATTGTGAAAGGCATTTACACACCCTTGGACAAGGGTCGTAGAATGATCTATGGGACCACCGATGCTCAACTTCTGTGAATTATAATAAAATAAATTGGAAAATGGCAAGTTCACAAAATATAAGCTTAGTAATAAGTCAAATTTGCGAGAGACTTGAAAGCGATTCGATTTATAAACACAAACACATTTGTTGAACCTTAATCATGGTTAATCAAAAAAGATTATTACCAGAGTAGGATAAAATCAAATACACAATGTTTACAAATTACAAAACAACATAGTTATGTTAAACATTTGGCTGGGAGTGAGGTGTAACAAATGGACTCCACATTAGAGCCTAGTCACTTGACGCGTTTCAGTCTTCAGACCTTCTTCAGAGGTGTAGTAGGCTAAAACCAAAACATGCATGAATGTTGTCATTAGAATAAATGTAACCATGTTTAAACATTAAAAATCACAAAGCTTCAACCCTCCATCCCAAAAGATTCAAATTATAATGGCAGTACATCTCAAATCATCTTTAAAGGCAACCTTAATCCATGAAATCTGGCTTTAAGAAGAGAAGGAATTTACATCAATCAAACACTCTGCATAGGTGTCTCCACAATCATAACCCTCAAAACACAAAGACATCAATATCACTATTAATGCTGGAAAACAGCAGAAAGCAGCAATATTTCCCCCATGTTGCAATCCACTAGCAAGTAATGAATGGAAAAGAACTCCTACAAACAGATACATTATCATTTCCAATATGGATGACTGAACCAAAGACCATAAGTTACACCATATCTGATAAACACTCACTCATTTACACACCCAATACATACATAATACACACCCCTGTCTGCATGCATGCAATTATACATACATACATACAAACATGCAACAACCTCCACATCCACACACACGTGCATTTTTTTTTACCTGAGTCCGCTGCCTGGCCCACAAGATACATATGGCTCCTGCCGATATGCTACACGCAGACAGGAACCAGGAAGTTGTCAAGGAGGAAGAGCTATCTGGTTCCTGACATGCACAGTGGAGCAGGAGCGTCTCCATCTTGCGCCACATCAGAACAAAATCATTTCTTTTGCAGATCGAGATGGAAGCGCTCTGGAGCCGGAGTGCCTCCATCACCTGGCACTTTTATGCCAGTAGAAAGGAACTGAGCCTTTGGACTTGTTGCTCCATTTCGGCAGAGAACTCCTTGGTGATTTATAACATACGTAGCCAGAGCGCCTCCATCTCCTGACACAAAAGAAATCATTTCGTTCTTTTTCTGAAGTCTGTGTACAGTGAGGTCCCCCATCCATTATGCCAGTAAAAGGAACTCAACCTTTGGCCTCGTTCCTTCTATTTCTTCGCAGAAAGTCAGACACATCATGTATTTCTCTTGATTCTTGTTGAGAGGGCTCAAAAGATGCAACCTGCTCCCCAACCCCCCGACCCCCAACCTCCGAAATTATAATAAGATATGCCTGTAATGAGACACAGCCTGTCGCTTTCTGCGTCTGTGCTATTTTTCCAGGAGGGAATACAACACGCCTCATTGTGAGGACATGTCACATAAGCCGTCAGTGTTCATTCATAAGTAGGTGAAGGCGAGCTTGATTATTGTTACAGTCTTCATTTTGCTGTTTTTTTTTAAAACATTCCTGGGTGATTGCCAGCTCAGTTTCAACATGTTTTATTCGTCCCTGTTGTGTCAAGAGACTTGGTAGCACTTTTCCTCTTTTGTAGGGGCAGAAGAAAGACATACCAATCGTGAGAGATGGCTACGTCCGTGATATCCGAGAGGAAGGTATCATAGCTGCGAGCAGGCAATGGCAACATGTCCTGAAATGCTTCCAGCAGAGCGCAGTGCTTACATCCAACCTGCAACAGGGGGCTAGGCGGTGGTTTATTTAATTCAAACCAATGAAGTCAACACAATCTAACACAAGCCTTCTGCTTTAACAGATAAGTAGTGCTTGCAATAATCTACTTACGCACAATCACTCAGACTTACCCGTGACTCAAACCCAGAGAGGGCTGAATAACTGTGACTTACTGGCAGTACTTCGCAGCTGTCTCCGGGCTAAAGTCTTGAGAATGTATTGTGACCTAGAACACAAGCCAGATGGCAAGCACAGCAGCAATCCACCATTCAAGGGACAGGAAGATTGAACGCGCCAATGACTAGTGTAATATCTCTCATAGTTAAGTTTACAAAAGCAATAATGCATATGGGTTGTAACTAACCCAGGGCATTTTTTGAGTGCAGAATGGAGCTCAAACAGTTTTTGAGGGAACCCCGATTAATACACTACATCGCTAAAGTCCAGCAATACACCAGAACAAATATCACATGGGGTTTTATCCTAGAACAGTTTTTCTCCAACTAAATTACCTCAGAATCAATTACTTAAATAATAACTGTGGAGTGGGGGGTATTGATGCCTGATAAGAGCCCGGGATACAAGATACACGGCCACACTGTCATTAACAGGTGATAATGTTGTCAACCCAGGGGGCTATAGCTAGTAAGGAGTGTTGTCCTAGGGTACTAGGATTGCAGTATTAAGGTGGGAGGGAGAGCGGCCGAGTGTTCGAAGGAGGTGGTCAGCGAAATCAAAGAAGGACCAGTAATGCAAAGGAGTAGGCTGAGGAGCATGGAAGAAGGTGTCATTGATGAAGCAAGGCAGCGGCAACAGGAAGAAAATAGAGGTAGACAGGAAAAAAGAGTCTGGGCAGAGAGGAAACACATGTGGACGATTTGTGGAAGAGGGAGCCTGGAGAAAATGAGCAAGGTAATGTGGTGCATCATGTAAAGAAGGTGGCTTGGAAAACCAGGTGAAGAAGTGAGTATCACCAAAAGGTGTGACCCATGTAGCATTCGATGGGAGGGTGAACTTTTCCCAGCACAAGTACTCATTTAGAGAAGCGTGTTTGAAATAGTTTCCACAAATGAAAGACAATTGTCGCAGAGTATTGACACGAAAGAGGTTCCAGAAATTGAAGACAATCTTCACCCAGTGTTCAACAATCTTAAAAAAGCAGAGAAGGAAGCAGTGTCATTATTGGCACACCCGCTCCCTCCTTTCCTGTGGCTCTCTGGCCGGCCTCTCTTGGCCCTCCTCCTGCTCCCACCTGCGAGGCTAAAAACCTTGGGGTCATCTTCAACACCACGCTCTCCTTCGCTCCTCACATCTCTGATGTCTCTAAGAAGTCACACTACCAACTGCAGCTCCTCAGAGGTATTCTTCCTTTCCACTCTTTCCCCCAGAAGATCACTGTCTCCAGAGCTCTGGTTCTCTCTAGGCTGGACTATTGCAACAGCCTCTTTCTAAATCTGCCTGCCTCTACTCTCCGCCCTCTGCAACTCATCCAAAACAGGACTGCAAGACTTGTCCTTGGCCTCAAGCCCAGGGATCGTATCTCCCAGGACTGAAATCTCTGCACTGGCTCCAAGTAGCTGTGAGGATTAAGTTCAAAACCGTTTGCATTGTCCACAAGCCTTCTGGGGCCTGGGGCCTCACTACCTTCAACTTTCTCTTCCTAAATATCTTCCTTCTCAAGCTCTTCGCTCATCCGCCTCCAACTCCCTCAAGGTCAGTCGCTTCTCTAAGCAACAAGTTGGTGTTAGATCTCTCTCTTCTGCTGGGGCCTCCCTCTGGAAGAGCCTCCCCACCTACCTGAAACTTGAGAAAACCATCTCAGGTTCCGAAAGCACCTCAAAACCTTTCTTTTTGCTTCTGCTTTTTCTCCTCCTCTCCCCTGCTGACCTCCTGGTTGAAACTGAAACTGCACTGGTTACCTGCCCACCCTCTGATCTCGGGCCTAGGTCCCTCCCCTGCCAGTCGCACACATCTGCACTGCCTGCTTGGCAACCCACACACTCAGAGACTGTTTTCTGTATCCCTAAAGTCCCACTACCAGCACTTGACACCTAATGTCTGCACTTACCTTGCACTTGCCACCTGCTGGCCGTTACTTATATTTATTGTTGTTATTCTATTCCCATGTACTGCACTCTCCCTCCCCCCTGCACTGTTTCCCCTCCCCATGCACTTGTGTGATCTGAATGACACCTGGCCTAGTAGGATCGTTGTCTGTCCTCCTTTTGTCCCCCCTCCCTTGCCTTGTGGTGCCTTGATACACTGCCTTATAAATGCCATATCATATCATATCATATCATTGATTTACAATAGGTATATCACTATAAAATTATTTGATAATTGAAAACCCATCACGGTTAGGAACATCACAGGCTTTACAAAATGGGAGTCAGTGCCTGTCAGCAGATGATAATAGGTATGACCCTGTTCAAGAATATCCCAGTAGCATTACAATTGGCCATGCGAGATGAGACCAATCGTGCAGTGGAAGAAGGCTGCTTGCCAAAATATGAAGCCGATTTCTTGACACCTGATATCTGTGCCTATTTTCTATCCTATTGCTAAATTAGGAAAATATTCTGTACATTCACCTGGGAACGTCAAAGTTTTGGGTGAAAACTCAGCTATAGAACCATTGTCTAAGTACACTGATGTCTTTTTGAGAAGCGAGATTCTAAATATGGGTTCTTTTTTTCAAGCATATTATTCATACAAACAAATGGATGACATAATGTAATATTGCATGCAGGACACATATTTTGTGTCCTGCATGATTAGAATGTTGTAAGAAATCAAGTTGAAGGTAATGAGAATATTGTCAATAATTTGAGATGTACAAGAATTACTTTCAGTTTTGCCTGAGACTATACAAATATTTCAAACAACGTACCACGAGACTCAAAAGTGGATTAACACATTTCAAAAATTTCATTTTTATGTATTTATTTGTTTATTTATTTATTCAGACATTTGTAAAGCACACCAAACCTGGGGGCATCTGGGAACTGGTTACATGAAGGCAGTGGTTACACTAAGGTTGCAACAAGGTTACAGACATAGGTAGTACATTGGTTTGCAGGTAGCGGTTACAATCGGTATCAGCATAAGTGGTACATACATGTCAATATTTCTAATTAGGGTCAGGGTGGAGAAGGTGGAGCCCAGAGTTTGTTGGGTTTAGTTAGATTTAGAGGTCTTGTGAGAAGAGCAAGGTTTTGAGGCCTTTGCGGGAAGACCAGAAGGAGTCATCAGATCTTAAGGCTAGAGGGAGGGCATTCCCAAGTTTGGCCGCAATCACTGTGAAGCTGCTTCCCCCTGCTTTCTGTTGCCTGCATCTAGGAATGACAAGTAAATGCAAATAGGCATCCTGGGTAGGTCTGGCAGATTCTGCCTTAGACATTTCTCTGGGTAAGTAGGTAGGTGAAATGTTTGAGGTACATGTGTTGGTCAGTGCTAGCGTTTTCAACGTGATGCGTTCTTGGACCGGAAACCAGTGGATATTACGTCTGGCGGAGCAAAGGTTGTCTTTTTTTGGAGATGTTTAGAGCTGCTCTTACTGCTTTATTCTGAATGATCTAAAGTTTTGTAATGTTGCAGGCATTGCTGCCTGCAAAGAGGGAGTTGCAGTAGTCATTCCTGGATAGTATGAGGGCTCTAGCGAATGTGATGCAGCTGTCCTTGGATAGGAATTGTCTGCAGGCATTGATCAGTTTCTCAATGTATGCTGCACCTGATGCAGTAGAGTTTACCTGTCTAGATAGCGTGGAGTCTAAATATATTCCCAAGTTCTTTACCTTTTTGGCAATGGTGATGATGTTCCCATCAATGGAAAAGGATTTGTCTGAGTTATTCAGTGTGTTTAGCTGAGATTGATTGCCAATAAGGAGTACTTGAGCTTTTTCATCATTTAGGCATAGACCGTGTTGTGCCATCCAGGCCTGGATGGTTTGGTATAGTTTGCTAAGTGCATTGGAGTCAGTGTTGTAGTTTCCAGTTATGGGTAGGAGGATTTGGGCGTTGTCCACGTCGTTAGTGTATTATGATTGACTAAGTCAAAGGCTGCTGAGATGTCAATAGGAGGAGGATGGCCATATTTCCATTGTCTTTGATTTTGTCCATTTGGATTTTTAAGTCCCTGAGGGCAGATTCCAGAAGCCTGATTGAAGGATGCCGAGGAGATTGCATGTTTCGAGATGGATTTGAATTTGCAGATAAGGTGATCTTTCGAGTATTTTGAGGAGGAAGAGTGCGGTCATGATGGGGCGGTAGTTGGTGGGAATGTTGGCATCTCGTGTACACTTCTTGAGGAGGGTGAGTACCCAGGCTTATTTTAGATTCTCTGGGACATTTCCAGTTTTTGAAGGTGTTGATTAGCATCGGGATGAAAGGGGCAAGCTCTTCGGCACCTTCCTTTATGTGGGTAGCCAGACAAATGTCTCCTTGGCATTTTGATGGTTTCAATCATTTAATGATCTTGGTAGGTTCAATAGTTGTGATGAGGGTGAATTTAAACCAGAGGATGAAGAGAGGGGTGGGAGGACGTTGGTCTATGGGCTGGTCAGGTGCCAGGAGTTTGTTTTTCTGTGCAGTAATTTTGATTTGGAGTAGGGAAATGTTGTCCAGCAGTGCATTTTGGATGATCTTTGGCAGCGTTATCAGGTGGGGGAGCTGGTTTTTCAAGCTCACACAAGACAACAAGGAGCTCTCTAGTGCCGTAGCTAGCTTCTTCAATTCTCATCAGAGGTATTCTTCCTTTCCTCACTTACCCCCAGAAGCTCACTGTCTCCAGAGCTATGGTCCTCTCTAGGCTGGATTACTGCAACAGCCTTTTTCTAGATCTTCCTGCCTCTACTCTCCAACCTCTACAACTTATCCAGAACAGGACTGCACAACCAGTCCTTGGCCTCAAGCCCAGGGACCATATCTCTACTGCTCTGAAATCTATTCATTGGCTCCCTGTGTCGGCAATAATCAAGTTCAAGACCCTTTGCATCGTCCACAAGGCTTTCTAGGGCCTGGGACAGCACTACGCTCATCTACCTTCAACTCTCTTAGGGTCAGTCCATTTTCCAAGCAAAGAGTTGGGGGCAGGTCTCTCTCTTCGGGTGGGGCCCCCCTCTGGAACAGCCTTCCTGTATCTCTCAAAGTTGAGCAGAACCACCTCTGGTTCCGGAAGTAACTCAACACCTTTTTTCGCTTCTGCTTTCTTGCTCCCTCTTCCCTGCTGATGTCCTGACTGCTCCACGCACTGGTCACTTGACTACCCTCTGAACTTGGTCCCAGACTGCTGCATGTCCAATTGCCCCTCACCCTGCCTTCTGGTTCGCCCAGCACTTGTGGTCTGTCTTTGCAACCCTACAGTCACCACGTTCTGTATTTATAAGCCACCCGCTGGCTGCAGTTGAGCAATCTGCACTTCTCCCCTCCTCGCCCCCTCGGGCAGCACTTCTCCCCTTCCTCTTCCCTGTACTTGCATGATCTGAATGAAACAAGGCCTAGTAAGATCATTGTTTTGTCCTCCCTTTGTTTCCCCCGCCTTGTCTTGTTGCGCTTAGAAACACTTGTGTTCAGGCATGTTATAAATGCCAAATCATATCATAACATATTATATAATATCCGGTTGTAAGTGGCGCTTTTGGTTTGCCGAATATCTTGTTTGTACTTCTTGGAGAGGGCTGTGAATTGCTGTTTGTTCTGGTCGTAGGGCATTTGTATCCAGTCAGTCTCTGCTGCTCTTTTAGAGGAATTTAGGGTTCTGAGACTGCGGGAATACTATGAATTATGGTGGGCACTAGGTTTGGGCTTGTAGAGGCTCAGAGGTGCTACCCTGTTGATGGTATTGAGGAGGTTTGGTTATAAAGCTCAACCATGGTAGTGGGGTCTGTGTATGCGGGTGAGCGAGCTATTAGCAGTAGCAGTAGGGGGAGTATGTTGGATGGAGATATGTTCCCTGAGTTTCTGGAGAGGGATGTCGGTGCTGTTTGGGATGAGACCTCAGAGCGAGCTGTCTCAGTAATATTGAAGGTGATAACATTGTGTCTGACCAGGGGCAAGGATCGTAGGTTAGAATGTCGGTGTTGAAATTCAGGTTTGCTATCCAATCTAGCATGCAACCTTTATCATGTGCGGGGCTTGAAATCGGGTGTGAGAAGCCCAGGGATTCAATGGTGTTGGCTAGAGCGTGTGCATCAGGATCAGATGGGTCATTCAGACCTAAGATGATATCCCCAAAGAAAATCATTTTGGAGGAGGGCTTAGTGTTGGTGGAGAGGTGTTGCACATGTCTTCCTCGAAGGAGAGCGGCGGGCCTGGGGGTCTATAAGTTAAGTGGATCATAAGGGTGGCTGCAGCGGATAAGGTGATTTTGATTGAGAGCAGCTCACCTGAGATGATAGTTTGGTTTTGGATTTCTCTAATAAGAAGGATATTTTTCTCTATGAAAGCTACTCCACCTCTTTTGGCTACCAATCTGTCTTTTCCTGAAGATGGTGTAACCTCCCGGATGGGTGGGGAGAGGGAAGGGCCAGCAGCAGATGCAGCTATGTTTCATTGATTGCTAGGAAGTCTCATTTGTTGGTAGTGATGAGGTAGGATATTTTGAGGGCATGGGCGAGGAGGGATCTGGCATTGATGAGCGCTGCTGTGAGGTGTGTTGTGGTGTTCGCTTTTGTGTCGTGGGTGGAGTTAATCTTTGTTAGGTGTGTGCTTTGGGCTACAGGGGAGGAGGGTTTGGGTGTGATGGAGGCTTTGGCTTTTGTTAGCAATGATGTTGTTGGCTGGGGAAGTTGTCATGGGGGAAGCGTGAGAGTAATGTATGGCAGCAACCCACTTGAGGGTGTTGGGTTCAAGGGCGAGTGTTGTCTTTGCATTGATTTTGAAATACATGGCTGGGAGGGGATGTTGTAACAGTCTTGCAATACAGGGGGGTTGCTCTGGAGTTGAGGCATGCATTCCTCCGAGTAATCGGCGGGGTTGTTGTTAGTAGGTACTGTTGGCATGTAGTTAGGCATGACGCTAGTCTTCAATTCTGATTGACAAGCGTACAAGGTGTATTAGGGCTTGAGGTCGGCTTGTGTCCAGTGTCGTGTGGGCTAGAGGAGATGTTGAGTGCCTTGGGTAAAAAGAGTGACGGTGGGATGGCATGGTCGAAACGCATGTCGGCTGCAACCAGGCATTGCCACCAGAATTTGAATAAACCTTGTTCATGATAAATTGAGCTTTCTTTGGATGGATTCATGAGACAATTGAACTCTATCATTAGTGTATGATAACGCTCCCATTAATATTGAGCCATAGTTACCTTGCTGGCCCTGCTCGATTCACCAACTGAATCCCGATTAACATTAAATACACTAGACTGCTGCCGTCGTAAGCAGCCCAGCAAGAGAACAGCGGCCATGTGAGTCCATGCCTACTCAATATCATTGTATGGCAAAGCAATACAATATAAAATAGCTACAACAAATATTAAAGGGGCGGCATGTAAGATTAAAAATATTTGCTAATAATTTAGCGAAGTGTACATTAAATCTGGAAGGCAAATATATTAGAAAGCAAATGGAGTAGGAATGGCCAGAAAAGGGGCATTGTTCACGATAGAGATGCTGGTATTTTCAGAACAATGCAGCGCCAAACTACGGAAGGATGTGATGGGGGAAATACAGAAGAAAGATGTGCGCTCCAAAAATGAAGGGGGCAGGAGCGGAAAAAGAAACGTTGGTTATCGGATAGGTGAATGCAGGCGTGTGATACCAAGGAGGTAAGGGATTCACGGGCCATTAATTCCCGTATTCTATCCAACCGCTGACATTGTTACGGGCGAAGAATAGCGTGCGAGGTACTGATTAACATTATAGGGTGGTAGCATGCTGGATAGGTTCTTACAGTTTTTTAAATGGTAATGTAGCCTATTTCATAATAAGGCACATAACACATTCAGTATTTATGGTTCCCATACCTCAGTGTTGTCTTTGTAGAGGTATGTAAGTAAACCCTGTAGGCCAAGACCTTTAATGATAGCCAGTTCTAATATAAAGCATATATTTTTTTTATATTTAAATAACTTGATAGGTCAGATTTGTTAGGAAAGATGTCAATGCCCTGATGCTTATGATGCATATATTTTAATATAATGACTGTACCTTGGTAAGCATGTCAATCTTGCATCTAAGTGCCCCATCAGCAAACGTGTCAGTAAAAGCATGTGCACCTATATGCCAAAACTGTTTAGATCTGTTTTCACTCATATATTTTTGTATACTATTCCAGGCCATAAGTTGTTCTTTATGTTTTGCTCTGACAATAATGTTCCTGTAATTGGTCTGAGCATGAGAACGCATAGAGTTGCTGCTTATTTCTTTAGCACTATAACCAAAACTCTGCCTGCCAATGTACCGTCAGGCAGCGCCTTGCACACATCAGGGAGAGTCACCCAGTCCTAGTCACAGATGGCCTAATGACCTGATATGATTCAACTTGTCTGATCCTATATGCTGTCCACCAGACCTTTGGCTTGGAATACACGTGCTCTTCTTCTGGATCTCCAAACACTCTGCTTCCTAACAGTTTCCCAGGGCCATAGATCTTAAGGGATACACACATCATTCCCAAAGGCTCTCAGCCAGATGTGATGAAGCTCATCTTCTTGTATGTTAATTCGGTTATTTAACACGTCTTACAGTTCAGCATCCTGGGGATGCTCTAGGAGCGACTGCACCACACATCAGCTGGGATACAACTTCTTTTTTGATTGTACTGAGAGTCCTAATGACATGGAGCTCACCCTCATTAGCATCTGTGTTGGTGAGCTGTTTCCCAGTAATAAGCCCTGTTGCTCATTCTTAACAACCTAAACAATTTCAGAAACCTGTTGATTAGGAATGACATCACTGAAAAACAGCAAGGAGTAGTAAGACAAACTACTCTGTGGGGTTTACCCACGTCAAAGGCCATTTTCCTTGTGGACAATGTGTCATGTGTAAATATACAGTGAAAACTACAGAAGTCGATATCGGCATACCAATCAAGTGGTGCATCAAAAAATGTAGTAATTGTAATAGCGAGAATGTTGTATATATGATTATGTGCCCTTGTGCGTTGCATTACATAGGCAAAACCAACAGAAAATGTAAGACCCATTTGATTGAACATAGTAGTTGCATCAAGGGGAAAACTGTACAAACTTCCATGGTCAAACACTTCATTGAAAAAGGTCAAACCCATGAAGATTTCAGATGGGTGATATTAAAAAGGGTACATGGTTGCAATAAAGAAGGAATTGACTAAAAACGAATCAATTTGGAACAAAAAAATATTTTTAAAACACAAAGTCATATACACACAGCCTGAATAAAGACACTGAGGGGCAAAATGTAGCTTCCTCATACATATATGCCATTCATACCCCTGATCTGATGCATCCATTCCCCAATCTCTGTCTTCGGAGTATGGGTCAAATATGTACACAATTTGGTGGTCAGGAAATACATGTGTCTAGTGGACAATACTAATTTGTTGAGTTGATCAAAATGTGAGAGGAGAGAAAAAACGTTCCAACGAATCAAATGTTCTGAGATTGTGTAATATAGGCAGGCTTTTCTATGAAGGAGTGTATTTCTGCTGTTTAAACGTGTTTTTCGCAATCATGGGTTTTGATGATCGGGTATGCCTTGTAGGAATGTTTTCTACCTAGGAGACTTAATCAATTTCTCCCATGCAGCGCAGATGTCCCTCCCCCGATGGTATTTTCTTATGAAATGTAATTATTGCCATGTAGTTAGGTTTTGTGTCATTGCGGACGCTTTCAGGAGTAGGTAAACATGAATGTACGTGGAAGGTTGATCCACTAATAAGCAAGTAATCACATGAGTTACGAGAATGAACTCCATGTGTACAAGGGGCCTCATCTGTAGTGACCGACATAGCATGGTGTTCGCTTAAGGAATAACAGCGGGAGTGCAGGTGAGGTGTTTTTTGTAGTCCGTCATCAGTGTCAGCTATTTGATGATATTTACGTTTCGGTAGTCCGTTGTCAGTTACTGCGGATGCTTGGCTGGCATTTTCACGTTTCAGTGACGTTGCACTGCTGCACCAATATGTATGTGTCTGGTTGCATTTTGCAGTTTGTTTTGCCATTGGCACGTTTATCTCCATTGCAGCTAATTAGGATTACACTCACAGGTAAGATTGTATACGTCTGGCTGTCATTTGAACGTGTCAGCATTCTCACTCTATTTTGAGAAGGGAAATCTAAATCCGTGACTACACCTTATGGTTAAAGGATGTAAGGATGATGTGTGTTGAGCGCGTTAAGTTACCGGCACCAGTAAATGCCTTGGCCTATTCGGTTTTTGGGGGTGTGTACATGCTCACACATTTAGTTAGTGATTCTAAGGTATTCTTCCCGTTTTAAACAGAATGTGTTGTGTGAATTAACCAGCCATAGAGATAGACACCTGGTGGTGCAATGGTGATTAAGGGAACGCATTACATTCTGTCTCACTCTAGGAATTAGATTCGGGTTGACGTCCAAGTAAACGTGGGGACATTAACCCTATGGCGTGGGGCAATGAAGACATTGTGGCAACCTGGTTGTATACTGTGTGATGTTAACCATTTGAGGTATGTGTTATGATGGTGGCGTTTTTCCTCCTGGCGATTGTGGAAAGGATCTCTGGACAGGATACATGTTAGTTGTTTGGGATTTTGGATCACTTGATAATCTGGTGTTTCTTTGGGTTTGATATTGCAGTGTTACTTTTCAGGCCCATTAAAGGGGTTTTTGAAGAAGTGAAAGTCCTATTGAGAAGGACCTTTGAAAATTTACCATCCACCAAACGGAATCTTACTGTGCATAAATAGCAGTTAAATCTTTTGATTAAGAAAGATGTTTCTGTTCTTTACTTTCATAGATAGACATGACGATGCATTACTTGTTGAATGTCATCTTCGTGGTTGATACATGGAGTAGTTGTGGTGACTCTTGTGTCTTGTCTATTTTTGTGCTGTTTCAAAATAAGCTTTTATATGGAGTTTCTCCACCCAAGTCATACATATTCAGATATTTAATAAGAAACAAAGCAGGGTACCCCCTGATGAATGTCCAACTGAAGTGGATTTATGACAGAAACATGTTGGGGTTTTTCTTTGTGTGAAGACAATGATTAGATTGATATGTGATTTACTGTTTTGTTTTGTTTTTGATGTGCATTTTTAAGTAATGTATAAATATACATGTAGTTGTATGTGATGTGTTTGTATTCTGTACAAAAATGTGTTGTCTTTGGGTATGTAGAACGTTTTTAGATTTGTATTGTTCTATGAAACGAAATGTAATAAAATCATACTGTATTTTTAGATCATGACTGCCTAGCACTAATTGTTTTGTGAGGTGTGTCCAAGCTGAAAAAAAGAAGAAAAAAAAAACCCAGGGTCATTTCTGAATGAGTCATATATTGGTCTTTTATCTACTTTTGATAAATTGCTGGTCGTTGTCTTATTCCCAGCCAGTGGAGTTAGGTTTGTTGTGCAACAGACAACCATTTGGGAACACTATATACATGTATTATAATGATGATTATATGAAATCCCTCATTTAAGTCAATTTGAGGATACTTCAGAATAAGTACAACAATGAAACAATCAACTGTGAGAAAAAGAGAGAAGGTATGAATACCACTGAAGTGAACTGGCAATAAGCTGACATGAAAGCGCTGAGAAGCACAGCCAAGTAAGCAAGAATAAGTGAATGATTGGGATGAACATTGTCAAGAGTCAATTGAGCATTGCCAAGAGTCAAGCAGATATTTTTGCACATTACTGAGAGAAATTAATGATTAAGAAAAGTAAACCTGTATGCAAGGGACACCTGTCCAACCAGTAAATATAGTTCCTAACAGGAGAGTGTAATGGGAAGCTTTATGATGGCTGGTGCAAAAAGGACTTTACACTGAGTTTCCTAGCAGGAGAGTGTACTGGGAAGCTTTTGTTGGTCATTGCCGGTTAAAGCTGCTATACCATTGAATGGTGAGAAAACAACAAACAATAAACCCAAAGGGCAAGTGAAAGGAATAAGTCAAGCCTAATTGTGAAGCTGGAACTGTGGCAAAATACTTATGAAGCAGATGCAAGTAAGGTGTGTCAGTTGTGTGACCTGTAATGGGTGGACCGTGTGGTCCGAAAATTGTGCCTAGACCGAAAACACCCACCTAAAGGAAAAGCCACTTTTTGATTGAAAAACGGAAAACCTGTGCAAATTGAAAATAAGGAACTGAACTTTATGAACTGGTGAAAGGTAAACAAACTGAAGAGCTGGGAAGTGTACCAAGGAATTGTGTTATTTGCAAACTTTGAATATCCTGAAGAATTGTGTTGTTTTTCAAATTTTGATAGACTTGAAAGCTTGGGGAAGGGAACCCTTCTTTTTGAATTATTTGAACCTTAGGGAAGGGTAAACCCTTTTCCATCCGAGAGCTGGAAGAAGTTCTGAACTTTCATTTGACCACTTCTTATTTGATGCTGACATCCCTACACATTGTATATTGATATCGATATTGATATTTTATTTATATCGCGCTCATACACAAGTGTTTCAGAGCGTGACAAGACAAGGTAGGGGAACAGAGGAGAACAAAACAACAATCTTACTAGGCCCAGTGACATTGAGAAGGCGTAAGTGTATGGGAGAGGTGTAGTGGAAAAATGTATGGAACGGGGGAGAAGTGGAAAGTTCAGAGCAAAGGAGAAACTGAAAAATAATAAATAAATAAATAAATAATAAAGGCAATAAACGGTGCTAGTGCAGCCAGCAAGTGGCAAGTGCTGGGCTTAAGGCAGCAAACAGGGTAGGTCTGCTAAGTGCAGGAAGAAAAAGGGGGGTGACTGTATGGATACAGATACAGACCCCAGTGCAAGGGGTGGCCCGGTGGCAGTGCAGGAGGGTGGCAGGTTCAGCAGGTACCTGGGCCCAGAGGATAGAGGGTGGCCAAGTGCACGGTGCCAAGAGAGAACAGATCAGCAGGGAAGAGGGGGAGCAAAGGCAGAAGCAAAGAGGAAGGTCTTGAGGTGCTTCTGGAACTGAAGATGGTTCTCTTCAAGTTTTAGAGTGGCAGGGAGGCTGTTAGAGAGTGATGCCCCAGCCAAAGGCAGAGCTCTATCCCAGCTTGTTTCTTTGAAAAAAGACTGACCCTGAGGGAGTTGGAGGTAGAGGAGCAAAGAGCTTGAGAGGGATAGCTGAAGGTATTTTGGACCCAGGACCCAGAAAGCCTTGTATACAGTTAGATGTGAGGGCAAGTATAGGTTTTGAGATATTTGCTTTGGACCTCCTGAAGCAGACTATTATTAGTTTGTTTAGGTAGGGAAATCCCACCGTAGCATAGGGCAAGTTAGGCTGTTTTTCAACCCTCTACTTTTTGTTAATAAAAGGTTGTTCTCAAAATCTTACTCAATTGTCTGTGTCTACATCATAATGCCTTCACACCTCCTAAGAATAAATGAATCTTTGTTTTCTTACTTTCTCCTTACTTAGTGACCAATAAACAGTTTTTTTTAAAGTTCAACTGTTTACAGATTGATGCGTTCATCAATATAATTCTATCCCCTAACCCAAACCTCACCCAAGTCTTATTTCTAGTCTATAGTTTTACGAACATTTGGAGGATGTGGTTTTTCATGCTGACTTCTGTAGCCTCTTTCAATGCCTTTGTCTTTTGACTGTGAAAACGTTTACTGAATTCAAGAAAGGCATAATTTAGTGACTCTTGATGTTGTTTAAAGAGTGTCTCGCATACCTTGTGGTACACAGCATTTACTGGAATAACCTTTACATCATACTTTTGATCTGGCTCACTTCCCCTTAAGTGACTTTGTAGAAACTCCTTGCATTAATAAAGCCCACGTTTAATAATGGAGCAGATACCAGTAGTTACTGGACCCACCAGCCCTTATCTCCAGCTTATTGAAGTCCCCAAAAGCACGTGTTTTGAAGGTGTCCCCCTATATTGTCCATCTGTTTAGCAAGGTGGAAAAACACCTTGCATTAGTGAACCACCAATAAATTGCTGGTATTAACCATTGGTAGCATAAAGGAGTCTGATTCCTTGCCAGGTATTGCTTCTGTAGTGGATCTGAAGCCTCCGCTTCATCATGCCTGTTGTTTTTGTTTCTGCTTTCACCAGGGGGCCAGAGTAGTCAGTCTTATATTTATGACTCTTGTATATTGTAGTTTATTATGCAGCACAGAGCTGTTAAAAAGTCTGGATCTCAATGTTTGGAACGGATACCTTGATGTTCCATGAAATACAACAAAAAGATGTTATTTTTTAAATATGGTTTAATTATTTTACAAACTGTTAATAAAACTTCCCATGTAACAGCCCAGAGCATGTCATCTTCTGCAGCATATAATGTGACTTTCCATTGAAATAATTGACACATTTTAAAAATGTCATAAACAACAGCCACCACACTTCCGTTGTTAAGGATTTCAGATTTATTTTAGAATCTGCCAAAAAAGTAGTTCTTGTCTCAGTCAAGGATTTGCACTCTAAAAGTAGATGTCTTATGGATTCAAGGATTTCTCGATCTTCCTAGGACCTGTCTTGTTGGTAGTAGTTTTAGGCGTATCCGCATAAATAGATCACTCAGATCTGGCAAAGGAAATATAACCAGATATAACAGAGGGTTTCCAACTGCTCTTTGTTCAAGTTCTATAGCCATTGGTAATGTATACTTTGTTCGTTTATTGGGTGTATTAACCCAGTCTTGTACTCGGATGGTAGATTTTACTTTGTTTGGATTTAGGATTAATATTCCTTCTGATGACTCCATTGAGCATATCCAATTCTGACATGCCACTTTCCATTTAGCAAGAAGCCATTCAACCTTCTTCTGAGCTGTCAGGTGCAATATTTCAAACACTGATCCTGGTGCTGAGGAGGAGAAGGCAATCGGAACTTCTCTCCTGGAATCACAGCAAAAAGCTAAATAGCTGAAGGACGCTGTGAAGTCTTTCTCTGCTTGCTGCCTTCTTCCTGCTTGTTGGCCCCGTCTCTGACTGCCCGCCTCCGCTGACGGCGACGCTCACCCCAGAACAAATAGCGGGTTGGGAGCGAAGCGTAGCGGAGTGTGGTCAGATTGTCCGGTGTGCCGAGACCTCTGTCTTGCTATCTTGCTAGGAGTGCTTTAGGAGCAGCGAATCTACTGTGAATGACCCCATGGATAACAGTCTTTCTTTTGTTCACTTGCAACTGAACGACGCTGTGAAGTTTTTTTCTACTTGCTGCCTGCTTGCTGGCTGTTGGCTGCCTCTGACTGCCCACCTCCGCTGACGCCGATGCTCGCCCCAGGACAAATAGCGGGTTGGGAGCGAAGCGTAGCAGAGTGTGGTCAGAGTGCTCGGTGTCAGGTGACAGCAGACAGCGGATGACGACCACCCGTGAAGGACCAAAACCAAGGTAAGTATAGTTGCCCAAAAAAACTGTGTGTGACTTAAACTACTTACTAGCATCGAGGCCCCCCATGGAGACAACAAGAAGTTACATAACGAAACCCTAGAACCAATAGACTCCTCTACACCGTCATGGGTGGCAGAACCAAACTCGGCAGTCATACCGACAGATCCATACAAACAACCACATGACTGTATAAATGGGGGAATACTGTCAAAGTTTCCATTCAACGTCACAGTCAATATAGGTGCAAGTACGGCCTCCTTTATTGACAAATATGGAGATGAATTGAGACTACATCAAAAGGGTGAACGCAGCCCAGTAACCCTTTTACCTCAGCTGCAAGTAACCAATTTAGAACCACACAAACAAGATAGTTCCAGACAGCAAAGTGTGGATTACCCCCTGACTGCGAAAGGAAACATGTGGGGAGACCAAAAGCCCCTTATCAATCAACTAAAAGGTGCCATTGAGCATCAACATAACCCCATAGAGCATATTAGCAGCCCCGCCGGAGCCCAAGAGAACGCACTAGAAGAAAAAAACGGTAAAAGTAAAGGGGAGTATGAGCAAGAGAGACCACCAGAACAAAATTACGCTATGACTACTAAACATCAGGAGATGGATTATATTCAGTTTGAGGAAAGTGGAGTAAAAGAGGTTTTGGATTCATCAACACCAAAAAGAAGAGACGCAAATGAACCTGAACAACAATACCCTAGAGATAATATCTTAACAAACGAGGAGGAAACCAACAGGAAGGAACCTGAGTTGACAGACCATCAGAAGGTTAAAGACACAATCCAGACGAAGAGTTCCCCTTTACAAAAAATCAATGAACCAAGAATGTGGCTACCAAACCGAAGACAACAGAGTCGAAATACGGTATCTGAATCCCCACATATAAACAACAACAAAATAGTGGAAAAGAGTATCTGGAAACCCCAGAAACTGACCAACACCCTGAGACCCTGCCGCTTCGTTTTTAACAGAACTCAACTGCAGGATAAGCAATCCCCTTTTTCTAGCTACCAAAAACAGCCAGGACAAAGAATGGCTAATAAAGATCATCTCGAAATTCCAGACAAAGCCATATTAGAGACCTCAAGATCTATGGAAGACGAGGAAAATCTAATAACGCAGGCAAAAAACGCCATAAAAAATAAGCAGGAAAAAAAAACTTTCATCCTCAGGAACAATTTATTACAAGGCTGTCCAGACATTGCCTCATACTAATGGCACACGAAAACTCTTTAACAACAAAGCTTTGCAAATGTCTCCAAATAAAGAGGAACCCTTAATTAGCACGGACATAAAAAACAGGAAAACAGATGGAAACAGAGAACGCCAAACATGGACTGATTTTAATAAAGACCCAATAATGAAAGCTCCAAACTTACAAGGATACCCAGAAGAAAAATTCTTATTAGTCTCAACAATGGTGGCCATCCTAGAACCCTTCATGAAGCTTTACGAGGACCTAGCTGGTAAACTACAAGACCAAACTACACTATTAGCGATGCTCCACTCGAAGACAACTTTTGTGGAAGACTTCATAACATCAGTACAAACCAACCTTGACAATAGCAATGCGATGTTGGCACAACTGTTACAGGACATACTTCAGCCAATCGTAAAGGATAGAAAAGAAAGAAAACTGGCAGAAGGTAGGGAATCAAGTGTAATGGCCCCGGAACCAATAACAGCAACAACATGAACTGGGACATCAGTGAACCAAACCAAGATACTGAGGCCTTTTGTGAACCATTAAATACCGGAAAAAACAGCTAGTTACACAACTAATAAAGGAAAATAGTGCAGGCATTAACATAGACAACAAGGAGATAGTGACAGAGGCACCCCAAAATTCCAAAACGGTCATCAGCGAGGCGAACACTACAGCGGAGGAGACAAAACCACTAACTTACATACAAGAAACACCTGTGAGGACTCAGAGAGAAATACATGAGGACAAAGAAAAAAACTCTGTGATATTTTTGTAAAACCGAAACAAATGGAAAAGCAGAAACCGCAGAGAGCAAAACCCAAAAGAATATCAGACTCCAAGACCAAGGAAGGCAAAGGAAGTACAACAATGAAAAAACCAAAGAA
The DNA here is from genome assembly GCF_040938575.1 of Ambystoma mexicanum. Lineage (NCBI taxonomy): Eukaryota > Metazoa > Chordata > Amphibia > Caudata > Ambystomatidae > Ambystoma > Ambystoma mexicanum. The sequence continues at coordinate 757,097,925 of NC_090927.1, read as the reverse complement.
CCAACCATCACCGCCTAACCAGAAATCTAACAAAAGTCGAGAGTTTTTCAAAAAATGAACAACACCACTACAATGTCCCTCAACCACCAATCAGGGTATAGAGGCTCTCCCGAATGAAGAGAAAAAAAAAGAAAACAGTCGAAATACCTGAGATCGAAGAATGTTCGGAAGATGAGGAAACAGAGCAAAATGTCTTGGACCTCACCATACACTCTATACCGGATGAGGAAGATCCGATGGAAGAACTTGAAACTATATATGAGAGTGATAAACAACTTGTGGGGGACTTTTTTCGTCACTCTTAGACCTCCGCGACTCAAAATATAATACTAGCTTTTTTGTGTCGCAATGGTGCATGCAGTGAACAAAGACACAGAGCTCCCCTACTTCGTTTGTCAGTACAGAAAAAAGAGGGTTTCTGCACACATCTATTACTGCGCCACACATGGATTTTGCTTTGGTTCAGAATTTATTGAGTAGCCCAAAGTGATTACACATGTTTCGGCACCTTTAACTGCCTTTCTCAAATCTGGGCAATAAAGTGCAATTTACAGTTTTTAAAATATTTCACTCAACAAAACAAAAAAAGAAAAAGAAAAAATTAAAGGAAATAAAAAATATAAATAAGTATAATCATATTAATCATCATATGTATTCCATTTTGTTTTCCACATTATTTCAGACATTGAGTGGCACAACATGAATAAAAATACGATTTAAAGAAAAATATAAACACTATGCGATCACATCGTTATGGAATATATGCACCTGTACTGATGACTTAAGGGGAACATTACAAGAATAATCTTTTTATATTGGAAGGATGAAACTCGACTCCATTAAAGGAGGCGAGTTGAAAGTAACAGCCACGCAACTTTCAGCTAACAAAGAAATGGAACTATGTAGATTTTTTCCATACAACGAATGCGCATGAATTATTAGACATTAAATCTGTGTATATATAGAAAAACTAACATAAAGTTTACTATTCTTTACCGTTACAAGCACTGGCTATGGTACGAGTCTGATGGGACTCCACTCATTCGAATACGTTATTACAGTTTCTTGAACACCAAATAATAGGTAAGCTTTTTTGAAATTATTTTACAAAATAGCACATGAATAATGGCAGATTAGCTAACTGTATATGGTTGCACTAATATCACCCTTACAAAAGTTTTTTGTTTCCCCCCCTTTTTTCTCACTTCTCCTCTGATCATATATCAACATCAAAACTGACAACTATGATGGTATGTGTTAACACTTTACATCACGTGGGTTATATATTTTTCTTTAAAACTGTATTTTTATTCATGTTGTGCCAATCAATGTCTGAAATAATGTGGAAAACAAAATGGAATACATATGATGATTAATATGATTATACTTATTTATATTTTTTATTTCCTTTAATTTTTTCTTTTTCTTTTTTGTTTTGTTGAGTGAAATATTTTAAAAACTGTAAATTGCACTTTATTGCCCAGATTTGAGAAAGGCAGTTAAAGGTGCCGAAACATGTGTAATCACTATGGGCTACTCAATAAATTCTGAACCAAAGCAAAATCCGTGTGTGGTGCAGTAATAGATGTGTGCAGAGACCCTCTTTTTTTCTATATATGAGAGTGATCAGGAAATAACATCAGACAATTCAACAGATGTGGAGACTGATGAAAGTAATTCAGAAGACAAAGGAGAGAGAGAAGATCCACAAATGACAGGTAGGAACGCAGGAGAAAAGTGAAGCCTGGAAAAGAAAAACAGTATAGACTTCCAAAGGGCCCAACCCAGAAATTAGAACCAGAAAAAAGAGCAGTGAATTCTAAAGATGTGTTGACTGAAAACCGACCTCTAAAAGGAAACAGTCAAGTACCGTCACCACTGAGGTTAGGGCCACCCAAGATGAGAAGAACTAAGCCCAATAACCTATCAAATTTGGAAAACCATAAAGACGATCAATTAAACAATGTAGAATCTGCAAAAGAAACTGATTTAAGGGAGAGGAATAGTGATCAACCTGATGGTTTAATTCTGGAGAGAATGTTGCACTATAATGACGTAGCAAAAACAAAGAGGTGATGGCTGGAAGGTTTAGACTTAATCTTAACCACTGGCAATGCTCTGTGCAACCCTCCAGACCACCATTCTTCGCCTGCTAAGCCATTACAGAAGGGAAAGACCATATGCAAATCAGGCTTGGCCCCACCCCAAAAGGGGCAGTCCAGCCCGAACTGCTAGCCCACATCCCTTCTGCACGAGACCACAAGCATCCCCAAACATGTTTCGCCCTTGTTGGAGCTCATCAGTGAGGAGTAGCTTGGGTTTCTATCCCCAGCAGGCACGGGACCCACGTCTGGGCATACCCGTCCCACTCGGGGTGACATAGCAAAAACAAAGAGGTGATGGCTGGAAGGTTTAGACTTAATCTTAACCACTGGCAATGCTCTGGGCAACCCTCCAGACCACCGTTCTTCGCCTGTCAAGCCATTACAGAAGGGAAAGACCATATGCAAATCAGGCTTGGCCCCACCCCAAAAGGGGCAGTCCAGCCCGAACTGCTAGGCCACATCCCTTCTGCACGAGACCACAAGCATCCCCAAATATGTTTCGCCCTTGTTGGGGCTCATCATTGAGGAGTAGCTTGGGTCTCTAGGCCCAGCAGGCACGGGACCCACGTCTGGGCATACCCGTCCCACTCGGGATGACATAGCAAAAACAAAGAGGTGATGGCTGGAAGGTTTAGACTTAATCTTAACCACTGGCAATGCTATGGGCAACCCTCCAGACCACCGTTCTTCGCCTGCCAAGCCATTACAGAAGGGAAAGACCATATGCAAATCAGGCTTGGCCCCACCCCAAAAGGGGCAGTCCAGCCCGAACTGCTAGGCCACATCCCTTCTGCACGAGACACAAGCATCCCCAAACATGTTTCGCCCTTGTTGGGGCTCATCAGTGAGGAGTAGCTTGGGTCTCTAGGCCCAGGAGGCATGGGACCCACGTCTGGGCATACACGTCCCACTCGGGGTGACATAGCAAAAACAAAGAGGTGATGGCTGGAAGGTTTAGACTTAATCTTAACCACTGGCAATGCTCTGGGCAACCCTCCAGACCACCGTTCTTTGCCTGCCAAGCCATTACAGAAGGGAAAGACCAGAACGGTGGTCTGGAGGGTCTGAATTCACGTAACACAAAACCTAGAGATAGGAAACCAACTAAAGGAAAAAGAAACAAAGAGCACGAAAAGAATAAGAACAAAAAAGAAAGGAGTCCAAAAACGACCCAGGGGAAAAACAAAAAACAGATGACGATAAATGGAACTGGCTAGCTACACTGGTAGCAGCAAAAATGCAACAAAAATAGAGTTTAAAAGGAGAGACAGAAGACCAATGGAGGCTCTTAAGTTGGAATACTAAAGGCTTCAGCCATCTTTACAGGCAAGGTGACCTTCAAAGGTTAAGGGCCCAGGTGATGTGCCTACAGGAAACATGGCTGGTTGAAAGACCGATGATATAGGGGTATCAAGTATCAACAAATTCAGCCATAAAGGGCCAAAAGGGAAGACCTCAGGCAGGCCTCCTGATTGCCATAAAGAACGATCTGAATTGGGAAATACTGGATGAGACAAATCCTACCATTAACATCCAGGTACTAACGATTAAGACAGAACAAGTGCCAATAAGTGCACAGAGAGTTCTGATAATCATTAATGTTTACTGGAATCCGGCATCACCGGTGAACGAAAAATTACCAGAAGATGTAGGGAGGTGGATATATATGAATCCAGGGAAAAATGGCCAGATTCGACTTATATAATAGTCAGTGACTTAAACTGCTGATGCATACATTTGGGCACCCTGGAAAACAAATAACTATATAACAGTACGTACAAACAAAAACGTGGCACAAGATGAACCAACGCCCTAACCTCAAGAGACTGTGGGGGTCATTACGAGTTTGGAGGTAGTCATGTTGCTATTAGTGCAGTGGCGGCTACCAAAGTCGTGTCTGGGTTCCTTGAATGGGGACTTGCCGGGTCATTCCAACCTTGGAGGAGCCGGTAAATCCCCATTCAAAACACCCATCCCCATTCCCATTCGAGCCCCCATAGGGCACAATGGGAATGGGGAGGGACCTAATAACGGGCCCGTTATTTACGGGCCCGTTATTAGCTGCCTGGTCCCCTTGCAGGACCCGCAAAGGACATCTGGTCTGACCAGACATTCTGAGCGGGGCCCGCGAGGGAACCTCGTAATGCGGCGGTAAGGGATTAACGGCACCGGCCGGCATCCTTACCGGTGCCATTAACCCCTTACCGCCGCACTCATAATGACCCCCTTTGTCTTATTAAAAGGAGCATTGTTAGGGGATGTTCCAGCAAAGCCAACATGGAGAGGTATCTTTTCTACAGTGATCCTTGACTACATAGACATTTCCTCAAACCTGTCTCATAGAACCGAAAAATTAGAGGTAATTGACACCGTCGTAAGTGACCATAACATTTTACAACTGACATGTAAAAAACCGAGTGACAATAAAACAAGTAAACACAGTGCAGATCTCTCATTGTATGTGAACACGTGAGGAAATAGACTAAGAATTAAGGCGGATAAGCTACCCGACTTGAACCTTACATGAGAAATTTAATTAAGAAGAGACAAAGAGAAGCTGAAAATAACACAATTGACTATTTGCCGCTACTGAAAGTGTTTACCACAACTCAAAAGTTAGGAAACAACAAACAGTCAAGTACACACAAGCATTTATACGATAAAGCAATTATTAATCAGAAAAAGCTTTTGAAGAAAACAATAAAAAATCTAATAAAAAAAGAGCCTAAATTCAGAGGAGGAAATAAAGAAAACCAAACAAATATATCGAAATTGGCTACGTATTCACAAAAAATCAGTGCTAAATCAAGATTCCATATTCATGCTAGAAAAAATCCAGAGTAAAAATAGCCACGAAATTTGGAGAATCATAAACCAAATTAATGCTCCACAAGATGCCTTGATGTTACACCCAATAACAGCAGGTACATGGTGCAACATTTACGAACAAATGCAGCATCCTGTAAGCACATACACAACATCGTAACTAACCCTAAATGAAAAAGACACCCAATTGATTACTCTACAGCTACAATAGAGGACATGATCAAGAAACTTAAAAATTTGAGGGCACCTCGACCAGATGGCCTCACAAACGTGATGTAAAAAGCTCATCCACGAGAATGAGTGACCTTCTTGAACCAATTATTGGAACATGTAATAAAAGGGGGAGAGGTACCGAATTCTTGGAAAAACGCAGTGATTGTCCCCATATACAAGAAGGGTCTTAGGACAAACGCAGAGAACTACAGGCCTATAGCCCTCCTTGATGTCCTGGGGAATCTCTTTACATCAGTATTGCATCAGTATTGCTGAAATCACTAACATCTTGGAGCATGGAAACAGGCAGAAGAGACCCGTGGCAATCAGGATTTGTGAAGGGGAGAGTGATCCTCCCTTAACATATTTCTAATTAATCTGCTAAAAAATAAATCAAAGAAAACAAAGACGAAAACATACATAGTATTTGTCGACCTATCAAAGGCCTCAATAGGGAAAATCTATGGAAAAAACTGGTAAAATGGCAGTGCCCCCCGTTAGTCTTGAAGAACATAAAACAAACATAAAACAACTATATACTAACACTTCTGTAAAAATACGACTCGACAAGTCAGGGTTAACATAGGACCAAATAAATAATAATACAGGATTAAAACAAGGCTGTCTACTATCCCCTAAACTGTATAATCTATACACTTCTGACATGGATGATACATTTTGCGACATACAGATATTTCCGCTGCAGATTGGAGGAACATCGGTAGGGAGACTTCTGTATGCGGATGATATCATCTTAATTAATCAGATGCCAATAGGACTCCAACGCCAGCTGGAGGCCTTTGATAGGTATATTGAGACAAATGGACTAAGAATTAACCCAGAAAAAACCCAAATAATGACTCTGTCAAAAACGAAAACCAATAAAAAAAATTAGTTTGTTTGGTTTCTCAAAGGGTAAAGACTGCTAGAGGTAAACTCAATCATATACCTGGGAGTATGTGTTAACAACAGTTGCACTGAGGAGCCCAGGAAAGACCATCTACACAAAATGGTTAAAACCTTGTGCGCCCAAGGACAAATCCTCCTAAGGAAATATTGCAGATTTTCAATGGCACTGTTAATAAGCTTCTACAGAATGAAAGTGATTCCAATTTTGGCGTGGGGAGCAGAAACCACACCTGACTTACCCGATAAGATCTGGGCAGAGTATGAAGGCATGTTCTGGAGAGCGGAATTGCACTGCCAAAATTGCGGAAAATACAAGCTATAAGAAGAGAACTTGGCTTGACATCACTGAAAGCGATAGTGGATTGGAAAACCATCTCACTTTTATGGAAAATGCCACAAAAAGCCCTTAACGGGAGGTTTAAGGCACTGAATAACACCTTGAAAAACAACAAGGACATACAACTACAAAAATGGCAAGCCAAATGTGAATTCCTTCTAAAGGAGCTAAATGAAACAAACAAAGACCTGGTAACTAACCCTTCAAAAACAAACAAAAAAAAACTGTATACAAAAGATTGGATACAGACATTGGAGGAGTTAACCAGATACAAGAGTTACAAAGACTATTGATCGACACAGAGAAAACTGAATATGCTTCCGGAACATTTAAAACTCTTCCCAAACTGGTTTTTCAGGTCACAACTGATGAAGTTCCGTTTAAATATTCTGCCTTCGGGAGAAGTGATCCAAAAAAGATCAAAAGAAAATGTAACCCTAAAATGCAGAATTTGTCTTAAACCTAACACAGTGGAATCATTTAAACATCTAATCTTAGAATGTAAAGGTCTACTAAACGAAAGAGAACTATGTTTGAGAGACATAACAAAAAGTACTGCAAACAGAGACGTAGACACATGGTGGAATGTTTTCATGGAAGGGGAGAAAATCACGACTAACTTGGCTCTGGTCAGAGTTATAATCATGATTTTTAAGAAAATAGAAAACCTCACGGAACATTCCACCTGAGAAAGCATGGTTAGACACGCAGTCTTGGGAGTGCGTTTGGTAACCAACAACTTGAATGTGAAAAAGACTGTAGAAAAATATCTTTTTTTATTCATATGTTTGTGTTTTGGCTTAAGGGCTTCAATTTGCTAAACCAATTGTGGCCAAATAAAAAAAAATGTATTTATTTCAAATGGAGGTAAATCGTCAGACATGATACACTAGCCGACTAGCGGTACATTGTTAAGGTTGTCCAGAGTACTTTCGATTGCAAAGATTGCAGACCCCACTTAAATCTTATCATGGCATTCGGGACACTCTTGGGAAGACACAAAGGTTTTTCCAAAACATTCCCTCCAACAGGTCCCAAATTGGCCATGTTAAATTTAGCGCTGTTTCAGCCGCATATGTGAGAATTTGTATCACCTTCTGGTTATAGAAGGTGATGATTGGGGACATAAAGTATTTACAACACTTTTTTTTTAGCACTTTGGCTTGTGAAGCCTGATTTTTGCAATTCGATTTCAACAACTGTAACCATCCACTTATGTTGCTGTAACAACTGATATGAACTCCCAGGTGTATCATGGAATGGATTCTCTCCAATTTCTGCTTTCCCAAATGCCATGAGTTTTGCACTTTGTATTGGATAGTACCACTAATTTAGTTTTTTTGACATGTACTCGCAGGTCATTGTCTTTCATATAGAATTCTAGACAATTAAGTCTTCGTTTTAGCCCTATTCCAGTCTGGTCCATTATGACAAGGTTGTCTGCATATATAAGACCTATGGTATTTCAGTCTTGCCGATTTATGGTGGGAAGGCTCTGACAGATTTTTGACTGGAGCCCATGTCTGATAAATAAATGTTGAACGAGCTGACACTAAAGGACAGCCCTGTTTAAGTCCCCTAGTACCCTAAAGATATTTATTTTGTCAGAGAAAATTGCATCTCTCGATAATCTCACTTGAATGGAGGTAGATGAGTAGAGGGCTTTTATTGCTTCCAGCAGGTCTCACAGACAACCCCAATTGAGCATCTTGTTCCATAATCTCCCTACTGACACTGTTGAAAGCTTGTTCTAAATCCATAAAAGCTGTGTAGACCTTGAATCCAGACTTGATAGCTCTGAGTTTTGACAGCCTCAGCAGCAATAGGCTGAGGTTCGTACTGACTCCCCTCACAAAGCCAGACTGCCTGGGATCTAAGCGAGCAGATTTTTTGGCCCATGCATTGAGATGTCGTTGTAGTGCTGCACCAAAAACTTTTCCCAAGACATCAAGCAAGGCAATCGGACGGTAGTTCCGTAGGTCCTCTCTGTCTCCTTTTTTAAATATGGGGAGAAGTAAGGCCGTTTTCCAGGAAGCTGGAATTTGTCTAGCCACCAGAATCTCATTAAATAGTAGCATGCATAAGTCAGCCCATGCCACCAGGGATTTTTTCATGATCGCGTTAGTGAGTACATCCAGCCCATATGCCCGGGGTGAGCTTAAGTTTTGAATTAGCATTAAGATGACATCTCTGTCCATTTCAATGTCCCACATGAAACCTGTGTGTTCTGCATTCACATGTACGGATGAAGTAAACTGTACAAATAATGCAGTGAAGTGTATCTGCCACTGATTTCCAGACACCATATTAGGGAGAGACACACACAGTAAATTTGCAATGTTATTTACAAAAGCCCATAGTTCAGAAGAATTTTTCGTGACAGTATTTCTCACCATTTATTCAGCGTCGGGTTGTGCTCTGAGCGCTCTGCTGGAAATGACCCAATTTTTATATTGTTGCCTTCTTAGCCTTTTTGACTCAATTCTATTCTCACCTATGAGTTTATTGTATTGATGCATATCAGCTCTATATGCCTTCCTGGCTTGTACAAGGTTTGGTTGTATATATGCAGTCTTACTTGCGAGGTATTAGAGTCCTTTCTTGGCTTCCCTCTAAAGGCAGCAAGGATCCCTGCACAATCCATAACTGGGTTTTCTGTCTGCATCATTTTACGAAAGTCTGCTATAATGGTGTAGACATTCCCAGGTTTTATGTTAAGTCTATTCCCGCCATAGGATATTTGCGTTGGGTGCTGTCGTAAAATTCTGCTGTTTTCTTGAGCGTCTTTCCACCTGAATGTCACATCAACAGATGGTCACTAGATGACGCACAAGTGACCATCATGTTGTCTATGCGATCTTTTAAGTTTCGTGATACATAATAATCCAAATGGGCCTTCTGTTTACCATGGTACCACGTACATCTGTCTGGGATATCTTCTTTAATCTGAACGTTTAGCATGACAAAATTGTGATTGTTGACTTCTTAGTGCCATAGCGCTGCTCCGTCCTTCAGATTAGATTAATCAATAGGCTTGTCTTCGGGTCCAGACTTTACACGTGGGTCTGTGAATCGATTATAGGCATCATCCATCACCAATGTTTTCGTGTTAAGAAAGGTTGCATCATTTATTTTGAGGGGATTCCAATACAAATTAAATATAATTAATATTTTGCTGCAATTAGCCACCAAATACATCCACTCAAGAGTCAATATTTGCGTGAATGGATTAGGCCATTGGTCCTGCAACGTTATAATACCTTGTCCCGTTTTCACCAATGTCAATAAATCTGAGTACGGGCAACCTCTCACTTTCTTGGGGGCTGGATTAAAAAAAAATAGAAAATCCTTTGCAGACTAGCTTATTCTGTGGCCAGGTTTCTTGGCAGCACAAGACATCAAGGGGCCGATTCATGGAACAAATGTGCGCCCAAAATCTTGGCGCAAGCTGGCACAAGCGTGAAAAAGGAAGCGCACACGCACGCGTGCGATTCATGGAAGCTCCTGCGCGTGTTTTTCCCGAAATGTACGCCAAACCTGTGCGTGGCGCACACGTCATTGCAACATCCCGAACGCCGTGCACGATGCGCACAGGGAAAGCGCACACACCAAAAAGGGGGCGGGACACGGGGCGTAACATGCGGAATGGGGAACAACCCCCCTTGGAGAAGGTGCTCAATGTCCTGCATTTTTAGGCCACTGGGTCATTTCAGCGGACTACTGCCATAGTGGGGGGGGGTCTCACAGACCACGCAGTCACGCTGCCTACAACAGGTCTTGGCAATCATGACAGTGCGCCCCTCAGTCCGCAGGCACATATACATGTCCAGAACACCCGCACAAAGGCAGGCCGTTGTCCAGGACTTTTACAGGTGGCACACTTCCCCAAAGTGCTAGGTACCATAGATTGCAGCCATGTGGCCCTACGTCCATCTAGGGACACTGAGCACATCTACCAAAACCGCAAGCACTGGCATTCCATCAACGTGCAGGTGGTATGCGATGCAAAGGGAATCATCACCTCTGTCTATGCAAACTACCCTGGCTCCACCCATGACAGTTTCATATACAGAATATCCGCCCTGAGACGGACACTGGAAGCTGGGCAGCATGGTGACACATGGCTCCTAGGTGAGTACAAATGCCCGTGCACATGCATGCATGTCACACACACACAAATACACCAACCCCAATAATCACAACCATCATCACCTCTCCAGGGGACAGTGCCTACCCTCTGAGCAACCACATGGTGACGCCAATCCAGAACCCCACCACACCACCCCAGGTAAGATACAACGCGGCCCATATTGCAACGAGGGCCATAGTGGAGCGCACATTCGGAGTGCTCAAGTCACGCTTCCGCTCCCTTGACCGCTCTGGCGGGCCGCTACTCTATGCACCGCCAGTAGTGTGCAGGATCATTGTGGCAGCATGTGTCCTGCACAATGTTGCAACACGGCAGGGCGTACCGGTGGACATGGTGGTGCCCCCACATCCCCAACCACAGGCACAGGCGCTGCCCATGGGAGGGGATAGGGCACGTGGCGAGGAAACCCGGACCCAGCTTGTGGCCACATTTTTCACTTAAACTCCCACCCCTGCGGAGTGCACACAGGCCTGGCACATACCAGGTGACAATGGATGATGACAAAGAGACAGTCAACTGTCACAACCTTACCACCCTGAGAATGTTGCCATGGAATTGCCACATTGTGTGCATCCCTAGCTACTTAAACATAAGCAATCCTGTGTGACCAAAAGGCACACATGCAAGGTGTGAATCACACAGACCTGCAAAACAGGCCATGACTATCACTGGTATGTCACCCAAACCCTCCCAAACCACAACATGACATGGCAAGCAATAGCTATACACCAACCCAGTACCAATAAGGTACACATTGACATATGAAAAATGTTAAGTGGCATTACACAATGATGCCTGACATGGAATCAGATGAAATGACTGACCAACAACCTCCCACCCAAAATAAGTCATACCCAAATGCATTATAACAGTTGTAGTTGTAACATAACAATGAATGCCTGTCTACATGCACATTGTGCATTGCAAAATCAACACTGCAGCTTCTGTGTGCCGTGTCCACCTCCTGCAACACACTGCTCAGTGCACAGAATAGTGAACAGCCATTGTCTGTGACGCACACCCTGAGCATCTGATCTAAGCGACAAACTACATCAAAAAGCAAATTACGCATGTACAGGATCCACAATTGGTCATAGATCATGTGCTGCATGGACACAGTGGGCACCAGAAGGCAAACAGAGTGTACATGTGGACATGGAAGGGTGGTTGTACAAGTAGTGGATCATAGTGCGAGTGTGTGGGTCAGTAGGGACATGCACTCAATATATGCATGTGCAATCAAGTGACCATCAGTTTCCTCTACACATCACATGTGAACATTGACCATGTGTACACCCCAGCATGTCAAGCCACAACTATTGCCTCACACCTGAAAGGTAAACACAACACATGACCAGGCATTGATCAGCAGAATACATCATGTACATAGGATACCGCAATTACAATGTCAGGGTGCGCATCACACTGTAGGGCAAGGCAACTGTCAACAACAAAACACCCCCCTGCCTCACAAATCACCATGACCCACTGAACAACTGCACCTCGGTTATGTAGCCTTCATCCTTGAAGTTCACCTGGCCACAGGATCACCCTTCCCCTTTGTCACCATCTCCCACCTTGTGTGTAAAAAGTGTCCAGCACCCTCAGAGGCCACCTTGACTTGCAAAAACAACAAATCAAAGAGAACTCAAAGCAGACCAACACAGAAGCCAAACAAAAAGCCTGCAGGCAGCAAAACAAACCAGAAGAGCCTCCAGTAGATGACTTGAAGTAGCAGTACGTCACAAAGCCCAAGTACTACCACAATGACATAACAACCAAGGTAGCACAGTAAAACAATGTCACAACAGGATGTGTACCATGTGTGGTACATAACACAGAATGATGCACCACGAACTGATGTGTACTGTCACAGCTCCCGTGTACAGGCCAGGAGTGGCACGAACCAACCACCCCCACCGTGGTCTGGGTGCCTGCAAGGTCAAACTCACACAGGCCTCTGAGACCCTGGTAGGGAAGGAGGGTCAGGGATATGCAGTCGGGACAGGCATTGCAATACTGGATAACCGGAATGAGGGGCAGGAGAGGGGAGTATGATTGACACGGGAAAGTAGGAAATGCACAAAACTGTACTAGTCACATTTACACATACACAAGTACACCAAACTTGATCATCATGCACATAGTAAAAAAGTACTCAAATGGAAGACAAAGAGAAACTTATCTCTGGGTTGAGTGCTGGCCTCCTGCCTGCGCACTCTCAAGTCCGGTAACAGAAGCAGTTCAATACTGCAAAGAGAGCCACAGTTACTAATCTGTGCGTGCCCATAACACACAAACACACCATCATATATGCCCCAAAGTAACAAACTACTCTACAAACAAACAATCTGGTGTGGATGCTTCGTACCCATACGAAACATTACCCCTGTGATGGTTCATACACAGTCAATGCAGTAAGTCAGGTGCTGGTGGGTGCGTGGCAAATGGAAGACCAATGTGTCACGATTCACACAACATGCAATGTTCCCTGGGTAAGCAGCCAGACGCATATAGCAAGGTATGACTTCAGAACAAGTCGTGGTCCACCATGACCGAGATAAAGTAGGTAGTGCATGTGTCAAATTCTACATGGGAATGAAATGCACTGCACACAAGTCTGTCCCTTGCTGTCTGTCCCTGTGAGCTGCTTCTTTCCATGTCTTGGAATGCTACATGGCTAATACAAGTGCCTCAATGGACCATGGTTTACCGGAGGGTATGTGCCACTGCCCCTGCCGGTGCCCCAGACAACTTTCCCATCAACTAGCCATTAGTCCACCAACGCATCTCAGCTGTATTGTGCACTTCAACACCAATATTTGTCCAAGCTCACCGTCAGTGATGCTACTAAGTATGCATGTGCAACTGGCCTGGTGAAAGGTTTGCTGCGTTGTGGCCCCCCTGTGCTGCTCACCTTTCCTGGAGTCCCTTGAAACACATCAGCTGTTTTTGGATGTATGAGCACAATCCCTGTGCCTCTGCTTGCGCACACATGCGCATTTGTATTTGTATTTGTATTTATTTTATTTATAAAGCGCGGCCAGGCCCAAGGGCATACGGGCGCATAAGTTAGATCTGGTTACAATTGCAGTTGAAGGCATTCAATAGGGTTACGTTACATTGCAGTTACAAGTGGGTACAAACTTAGTCATGCAGATGCATATATACATAGTCTAGTATAATTATATTAATTACCCGAGTGTATAGTGACAGTTGATCATGCTAGGATCAGGCAGTTAGGCTGTCATAGAGTCCATGTTGTGAAGCCAGCGCTTAGTGTTATGTTTAAATAGGTTAAATGAAGGTTCTGCTCGCAAAAGTGCAGGTATTGTGTTCCATAATTTGGAGGCTTGTACAGGGAAGCTAGCACCGCCCGAATTGTGAAGTTTAAATCTCGGTATGGACATAGTGTTAGCTTGTGCTGCTCTAAGTGGTCTTGATGAAGTGTGAGGTGTAAGTTGGTTGGTGAGGTAGGCTGGTGCAAGGTTGGCCCTGGCTTTATGTGTGAGGGCAAGAGTTTTAAGGGATATTCTGTGCTTGACTGGAAGCCAGTGTAGCTTGCGTCTGGTCTCCGAAATGTGCATTTTTTTGGGGATGTTGAGGGCAGCTCTAATGGCATTATTTTGAATTACTTGTAGTTTGTTGATATTCTTGTAGCTAGTGCCTAAGTAAAGGGCATTACAATAGTCTATCTTGGAAAGGACTAATGCTCTGGCAAGAGTAATGCAATTGGGTGAGGAGATGAATGGCCTACATGCAGTGATCAACTTACAGGTGTAAGCGGCTGATGATGCTACTGCATTAGTTTGTTTGGACAAGGATGAGGTGGCATTGATGTAGACCCCAAGGGTTTTAGTGTTATTTGACACGGGGATGAGATTGCCATCAATGGTGAAGGAGTTAAATGCAGGATTGAGCTTTTTGAGTTTGGCGTGAGTGCCAAGGATGATCAACTCGGTTTTTTCGTTATTAAGACATAGTCCGTGAAGTGCCATCCAAGCTTGAATTACTGAGTAGATTTCATTAAGGGTTTTGCTGTCTGTTTCATAGTTCCCCGAGATAGGAATGAGTATCTGGGTGTCGTCTGCGTAATTGGTATACGTGACACCCAGATAGTCAAGGATATCAAAGAGAGGCTTTGTGAATATATTATAGAGTGTCGGGGACACGCAAGAGCCTTGCGGGACTCCGCAGGGTACTGGAGAGGGTTCAGCAGAATCAGTGGGAGAGAAGACCCTCATGGTTCTATTCTCCAAGAAGGAGCTGATCTAGGCTGTGGCTGCGTCTGAGAAGTGTGCTGCAGTTTTCAAGTGGTGGCAGAGTGTTTGATGGTTGACCAGGTCAAAAGCTGCTGACAGATCAAGCAATAAGAGGAGTGCAAGTTTACCATTGTCTTTCAGGATTGGGTAGTGAGATCTATTAATGCAGTTTCCGTACCGTGTCTTGGTCGGAAACCTGACTGCCTAAGTCCTAGGAGATTGTTTGATTCTAAGTAGGCCTGTATTTGTAAGTAGGCTGCTCTATCCAATATTTTTAATAAGAAAGGTACAGTTGTTATCGGTCTATAGTTAGACGGGTTGGCTGGATAAAGAGTAGGTTTTTTTAGGAGTGGGATGACCCACGCATCTTTTAGGTTATCAGGCACTACTCCAGTTTTGAAGGAGGCATTGATGAGGTTGGTTATAAATGGTGCCAGGTCGTGTGCTGCAGCTTTGATGATCGGGGCAGGGCAAGCATCACCTTGGCAGTTAGATGGCATGTCGGCACCACCAAACGTGTCCAGCTTCCAGACGTCCAATGGCCCATGTCTGCTTGCAAAGGTGGTCTGGAGGCTCATCCCCCTGCAGAAAGGGCATGAAACACATGATTAATGCTTTAAAATCATCTGTGTGTGTCTCTTCAGGCATTTCATGACTGGACCATGTCAGAGACGTACATCAGAAATCACACCATCACTGTGTCTTTCACAGGCAAAGTGTGGAACACACTATCTACGGCATGAATTGCAACAAGCACATGTACAGTAAAGACAAGAAGCATACTACACAATGCATAGCAATTAATGTACACATGAATCATGAAACCCCCCATCTAGCGAAAGAAGAACAGTGGTCAATAACACCCCTATCATCCCCACTATGGGTGTTAACACAAGTTGGACAGCAGCAGACATGCCACAGATATGACAGTCCAAAGCCCTTGTGTAATAGGCTGTTACACCGAACCATCCTTGCAAGCCCATGGATAAGGGAGGCAGGGGTGGCATATGTGAGTCAAGGCCCCCAAGCAGCAAACACATACACAAGACAAGCTTGAAGGGCCCAGCTGGAACAGACAGTGGATGCTTTCAAAAGCCACAAAGCACCACACCGTCACATGAAAGCACAATAGACAAGCAATTTTAAACTATATTACCTAATTACACTAACTATGAAAAACCTACATTACCTAATTAAACTAACTATCAAATTGAAACTAAACTAACTAAACTAAAAGAAAAATCAAAAATGGCCACATATGACCTGGGGGGGCACCCAGGAGGGGGGAGGTACAGGGTGCTGCTCAACACCCACATGCAATGATGTTGAGGAAAAAAAAAACCTCCATGGGCTCAACGCCTACACAGCCTGACCTATGTGGGAGATACATTGTCGTCCGAGTCTGGCTCTTCCTGGAATGGAGGACGTGACACATGAGCCTGACCATGCCTAGCTGCAGCTTGCCACTCGTCGGCAGCAAGTCTGCCGGACGGGCGAGCCTGGTTCTGTGTGGCGATCACACGTAGGTCTGCATGCAGAACCTCCCGTGGTACACGTGCTTCCTCTTGCAAGGTAGCACGTGTAACACAGAGTTCCACCTGCAAGGCCTGGCTGGACAACTGCTGCACCTCCCGGCAAGCATGTAGCTCAGCTGAGATTGTATGCTCAAGCTGCGCAAACCTCTCCTCTGCCCGCTCCCTCTGGGACTTCAGAAGGACACCCAGAGGGTATCTGAGGGAAGCATACTCCTGCCTCATGGCCTCCATGTGTGCCTCTGCGTGAGCAGCAATTGCTTGACGCAGAGACAACATTTCAGCCTGGTGTGCCCTGTCTGAGGCCGCCATGCCCAGCCTGAGCGAGCGGGCCGTGGACCATGCCGCCTGCTGCTGGAGAAGCACCTGCCTAGCTGGGGGGAGCATGGATTGGGCCACACGCTCCATGCTCTCAGCGATGTTCTCCATTGCTGCCCCCTGCCGTTCAGAATTGGCAGTCATGTCTTGCTCCCACTAAGTATACTGCGGTTGCGCACGGCGACCGCTTTGCTGGGCTTGACCCCTGCGGGACCCAAGGACCGGGTGTCCTTGTTGTGTTGGCACCGCCTGCGGCTGCACGACTACATGCCCCCGTCGACGTGATGGCCCAGGCACATCAGTGACTGGTGTGGAGGGTGACCCTGTGTCCAGATCCACCACAGGTGGAGGTTCCAACACTGTCTCACCCCTCAGTGCAGGTGTCGCGGACAGAGGAGTGCCTACATCAGAATCACTCATCCCTGACGTATGGACCTGATGCACATCCAACTCGACATGGACGTCAGAGTGTTCATCAGGGCTGGACTCATTACCAGACAGAGACAAGATGGACTGTTGCACATGTGGGTTTTCGTGGCCTACCACCCCACGACCCCCACTTGTGCCGGGTTGCTGTAGTGATAACAACCCTGTGCCTGGCATGACAACACCATCCTCTGGCTCCATTGCGTCATCATCTGAAAAGTAGAGAGAAAAAAGGTCACTACACATGTTAGAAGCACACAACACACACACAGACAGACATCACACAGACACCAAACACATCAAGCAGACATGTCACACACAAAATAGAACCTGCCATGCTTGCTGGGTCAACTTGACATTGTTTCTGTGATTAGGCATGTAGAATGGTGTCAGTTTGCACAGAAGTGGGTCGAAGCAGTGCAGCAAATTTGTACATTACTCACTATCTACATGTACAAGTACTTCATGATGTGTGTCAGAAAATGTGAAGGCAGTGCAAGGTCAACTTCAGGCATCACGTGCAATGTGCATTCAATGGGTAGCATGGCTACAAGCAAACCACCCCTCCCCCCAAATGCAAATGCAGGGATGCCTAGCATGGTATCAAAAGGCTGACCATAGGCCTGTGTATTGACAGACAGTGTTGACTAGCATCAACTGCATCATGTGAGTCAAGTGACAACACAGCAAATGATGATGGGACAGTGAGCAGGACACATGATGAAACCTCTGGAGTACACCGACATGTGAAGGAGACACTACACCAGTTGGACAGAGTCATTGGCCATTAAACAGGCTGAGGCCTGTGACCCACACAGACTGTCACACCCTAAACATGTGTGCGACGCAGGACTGAGCCACAGTGGACATGGGAAGGCTGATGAAATGCCATGCAATGTAGGTCACCCTGGACTTGTACTACAATGATCATCCAGTCAAGGACACATAGGGGTATGCGTGGAATACACATGGTGCATGAATGGGCACTCATGTCCCTGCGGGGCATCTGACCTCTGCACAGTCCAAGTGAGACACCCTGCATCAAGTACAAAGGGTGTACCACACAGCATATGTCTGGCAGATTGGCCGCTGGAAGTTAGCATGCACACAGGACGCATGAACAGGGAAGTACTCAACGACAAAATTGAAGCAGACCAGTGCAAAGGTGGAATTGGGGTGCAGATCAGGGGGAGGAGGGGCAAGGGAGCATGCCTAGAGTACCCACATGCAGGCAGAGGACACATGCACATCAGTCATGCTATGACATAGTCCCTGGGCTGAGAGGAAGGTCACCCCACTCTACATACAGAAGGGCCAGTGAGCTGGAACATGGACTGGAGGGGCATCCTGGTGACCAGCATGTGACTAGGGTGCAATAGTGGTGATGCGGACAGTCCCCGGACGCTCCACATGTCCACCATCCAGCAGAGCAGCCATTCATCAGGGAAGCATTGCATTACTTGCACATCAGAACCATGTACACGTGACATGTAGTGGCAGTAATGCACAACACATCACACAAGTAAAACACACATGTCCTCAATAAACACGCAGCAACACTCACTGGACTGGGCATCAAAGTCCGGCATCTCTCCCACTCCTTCGACCGATTCAGATACTATGAACTCTGCAACGAGTGACTCATGAGAGTGAGGTCTTCCTCCTCAGGTGCAGGCCACTGCCAGTCACCAGAGTCAAGTTGTAATTTGAGGCACACTTAGCCTTAGCGCTGCGTTTGAGGTCATTCCAACGCTTTTTGCACTCTTGCATGGTGCGCACCTCATGGCCGAATGCACTCACATGTTCCGCAACTTGCTTCCAGTGGGTATCATGGTGGGCAGCCGTAGTCTGACAATTAGGACCCACTAGCATGTCACGGCTGTGGTCCCGCATGTAGTCCACGAGGAAGTCCAGTTCCTGGTTGCAGAAAGGCTTCTTCCTCGACATGCAGGAGGTCGTGGCTGTGTGTGGGGTCCCAGCCTGTGCTGCAGGTGCAACCTTCCTCCTCTTGGATTGTGGCGCAGACCCTGGCT
This sequence comes from Ambystoma mexicanum, assembly GCF_040938575.1. NCBI lineage: Eukaryota > Metazoa > Chordata > Amphibia > Caudata > Ambystomatidae > Ambystoma > Ambystoma mexicanum. Next base: position 757,078,814 of record NC_090927.1, on the reverse strand, counting down.
GGCAAATGCCGCCCTGATCAGTATGGCCAGTGGCACCGGTGGATTGAGCCAAGGGAGTGGCAGGTGGAGGGACGACCAAAGGCCTGACTTTGCATCAGTGGCAGCTGGGTGCCCTCTAATGGACCCTGCGCAGCAACATCCGCTGTGGCAGGGTCATTGACCGTGACTGTCCTGGTTGGCAGACTCACAACCGGGGTGTTGTTGGCTGCATCTGCCCCAGCACTTGCCAACACCCGGCTGTTCGGGGCAGCAGATGACATTACTGCCCCAGGGACACGTGTCTTGGTCAGGGCAGCCCTGTGTGCACCTACGGTTTCCCTCCTGGCCTATTGGAAATCTTCCAAGGACTCTTCAAGTGCCAACGCAGCCTGGGATGGCAGACCCTGAGCCTGGGTGGTGGTGCCACAGCTGCACCTGCAGCTACCACTACCCTTGGGCCCGTGGCAGTTGATGAAACGGACTGCCGGGTCACACGGGCGCCAGTGCCAGATGCAGAAGCTGCATCTCCCGGAACCACAGGGGGTGGTGGCATGACTGCACCGACACATGGCACAACATCGTGCTCAAGTGGCGCACCCCTGCCTCTTCCCCCTCTGCGGCCACCCTGGACACCCTGGAGTCCCCCTACTCGCTGGTCACCCCGGCCACATCCCTGACCACGCCCGCCACGAGGAGGACACCCAGCTGAGGCACCCCTCACCTTTGGTGGCCTCCCAACCATGGCACAGATGGAGTAGTGCCGGCACAGATGGAGTAGTGCCAATGGGAGGTGTACACCACAATTGTCCTGGGCAGTTGGGGTGAAGGGGATGGGATGCAAGATGTTAACAGCCCCTCTGCACCTGCAAGGCTGTATGTGACCCCGGTAATGTAATGACGGGTCACACAATGCTCAGGCACCCCAAAACTGCAGTACAACCGTGCATGCAACCCTGCAGCCTACGTGCGTGGAATTAACCCAGTAACACGAAAAACGCATACGCGTGGACACGCAGCCTACTGTGACCTTGAAAATGGGTGCGATACACAGGGGAACCCGCAGTGGGAAAAATAGCGTGCGCGACTCACCGTCTGACTAGCATGATAATGAAAAACACGCGTAGCCAATACCCCCGCCAAAAGAAGAGATACATCCTTGATCCGCTGTGAAGTTGTGATGGCGCGTGAAACAACACGAAGTAGCAACACACGTTGGTCTCCACGAAAGGCACGTACAGCGAACTGCTGGCCCCGGTCACCTTTAACCCGTGCTGATGGAAACGCCAGCGCGCATCTCGTGACTTACGCGCGTAGCCCCTTTCCTCGTATTACACGCATTCACACGTGGACGTGCAGTTTTTTCACGTGCGTGCTGAACCACTATGCCCACGTCACGAGGGAAATGCCCATGCGCGCTACGTCACAGACGCGCTTACGCGCTAAGGCCCTTTCATCGAATTACATGCTGACGTGCAATTTTTTTACGTGCCAAATCACTCCATATCAAGCTGGCCACGCGAAAACATACGGAGGACCACGCTCCTGCCCAGAAGGCCATTTTCCTGCCCCCAAAAGCCCCGAGCACGCTCCCACCAGCCATCTTCTGCTGCCTGCCTGCTGCCCACGTGCCCTGCTATTTGGCGCCTGCACGTCAGCCATCTGCAGGGGTCCAGTTGCTGTGTCCACCCCTGCTGGAACAGAAGACTCCCGACTGTGATACCATTGCTCCACAGCCCAGCCCCAGGACCCAGTTGCCCACCCACGCCTGCCTCGGTGGTCGCCATGTCGGGGCAAACACCATCTGAGACTACTGGCGACCCCCAGCCAGAGAGGCAGAGGGCCACCAGCTTCAGTGAGAAGGAAGTTGGTGTCCTGGTGGAGCATGTCCTGGGGCATTATGATGCCCTCTTTGGAACATCACGCGCCAACAAGGAAGGACGGGAGAGGATCTGGGAGGACGCAGTGGTTGCCATCAACGCGGATGGGGTGGCAACCCGCGACATCAAGCACGTCCGGAAGCGCTGGGAGGACTTGAGGTCCAGGACCCTCTACAAGGCCCGGCGCCTAGCGGAGGGGGGCCGGGTCAGCATGAGCAACATCCAGTTGAGGGTCCTGGAACGCATAGGCCCAGTGCTCCACGCCCAGATCCTTCGGAGGCAGACCAGTCTGGAGTTCAGCGGTAAGTGGCCAAGCATTGCTGTGTGAGACAGGGCATGTTGCAGTGTGCTGCTAGTCTGATACTTGCCTGTATGTGTGACATAGGCCATGTATGGATGTGTGTGTGCAGGGACATCATGGTCATGCATGTGAGACCATTAATTTGTGAACCACATGGATGGTGCATGTGTTCAAATGCAACATGGGCAGCGTATGCGGAATGCACACATGAATGCATGCCAGTCTCTCTTCTTGGATATGGAGGGGGGGGTGAGGGATGGGTGCTGCTCTCATGTACATGTATGGTGCACATGTGTGTGTGTGTCTGAGAAGTGTGTGTGTGACTTTGAAACGCCATGGATGCATGACACATGTCCATGATGATGTGTAGATTCACTCATGCAGTGCCGTCACCGTTGTATCCACTGTGTCTATCCACTGTGTCTGTGGTGTACAAGCCATGATGCATGACCCTCCGGTGATGTGTGTGCATGGGATCAGTGTGAGCCATGATGCATGTGAGTTTGAAGGCAACTTTTTGGTTAAAAGAGGCCCTTGTACATGGTTGCTGATGTTGATTGCAGGCGCTGTGTCTGTTTGTGCATGTGTGTTGCGTGCATTCACCCATGTATTGTGGAGGGACAAGATGGAAGTGACATTTGACAGTGCCACTCATGTCTTATTGCTTCCTGTCTAGGGGAATATTGTACTGTACCCTGTTGCTTGTGTTCTATGTCTCCCTCTATGCAGTGTCAAGTGAAGAAGAGGGCAGAGACGGCGCTGTGGAGCGAAGCGGCAGGGATACCTCCTCGGGCGACGACGCAAGGCCCAGCCACCCTCCCAGGAATTGCCATCATCTGGAAGTGAGGGGATTGGTGCCGCGTCTGCCACTACAGCTGTAGCGGAAGGGCCGGGTGAGCCCCCACAGGGGCTTGAAATGGCGGAAGACGGTGCAGAGACATCCAGGTTGGTGGTCTGGTCTCCACAGAGGAGGAGGAGCCCACTACTGAGCCGCACATGGGACCTGGTGGGTGTAGTACCACTGGTGCAAGTGGTGCAGTCCAGGGCCAGCGTCAGGTGGCAGCACAGATCACTGCAGAGGGGCCTGTGCATGTCGCTGTCCTTGACCCTGTGACTGCGCCACCATGCACCAGCAGGGATGCCCCATCCCAGGCCCGTCCGAAGGTAGTGGGGAGTGCCACGTCATCTGCCTCTTCACTACCTGCAGACGAGGGGTCCCACGACTGTATGGGCTCCATCCTGGTTGGTGTTGCGTTGCGCACGCGTGACATTCGTGATGACGTGCGTGCTTCCTGGGCACGCACGTCATCCTAGGTTTCCTTTCTGTTATTATTCATTTTGGTGCGCTTGGACAATGCCCCACATTTTTGTATATGGTTCTTCATTAGGTAGGGTTTTTTCTAGTTTTCAGCTGAAAGGCTGGGCTCATGGACCCTGGATTTGTACTTTGTAAATAGTTCAACACTGGATTTTTTTTCCCATGGATCAATGGTTTTGTCTTGGTTTATCACTTTGGATTTGTTTTGCCGGACAGTCACTTTGGACCCATGTGCATTTGGATTGATTTTGATTCTGCGTTCACTCATTTTCTTTTTATATTTTGGACATGCAGCTTTTACTTCATCATTTCTATTCTTGTGTGTTTCATTTCATTCCCTTGCTTTTGTTTTTAATACATTTTCATTTCCTACTTCAATGTGTGGTATTCTCTCTTTGGTTACATGCATGTCAGGATGTGTGTTTTCTCAATCTCATGCACGCATTGTGTGGGTGTAACAGAACTGTGTTGATGTGCATACTTGCCATTTGTGATGTGTCATGTGATAGGGATTACATTGTGGGGTGGATGTGATACCTGGTTGTGTGTTTGGACTGGGGTGGCGTGGGATGTAATGTGGGTGGCCATAAGGCCCATGATTGAGGATCGTCATGACGTGGGTGCCCATCAATGCTGGGTGGGAGGGGGTGCTGGGGGACATGCGTCAGGGCCTTCTGGCAGGTGCCCGTCAATGCTGGGTGGGTGGGGGTGCTGGGGGACATGAGTCGGGGCCTGCTGGCAGGTGCCCATCAATGCTGGGTGGGTGGGGGTGCTGGGGGACATGAGTCGGGGCCTGCTGGCAGGTGCCCGTCAATGCTGGGTGTGTGGGGGTGCTGGGGGACATGAGTCAGGGCCTGCTGGCAGGTGCCCATCAATGCTGGGTGGGTGGGGGCGCAGGGGGACATGAGTTGGTGATCACTAGTGCAAGGTGACATGTGGGCTGGCTGGGGGCATGCCCATGCTGGATGGGCTGCCTGCGGGACATGAACAGGAGTGCAGGGTAGTCCCTTGTGGTGTGGGTTGCCTGCAGGGGCTGTAGAGGGGGTAGGGGGCACACCTGGGAGGACCCACACTGCCAACTCAAATGTGGGACACCCTGCGCACCCCACTGGATACACGTACCCCGCTCTGACAGTGAAATCATGTGGGAATCTTCCAGTGCACCCCCGAAATACACATACCCCGCTCGCACAGGCCCAATAGCGTGTGAAACTTCCCACGCACCCCCGAAATACACGTACCCCGCTCGCAAAGGTCCAATTCCGTGTGAAACTTCCCGCGCACCCCAGTAATACACATACCCCGCTCGCACAGGGCCAATCGCGTGTGGAACTCCCCGTGCACCCCAGTAATACACGTACTCCACTCGCACAGGGCCAATCGCGTGTGGAACACCCTGCGCAACCCAGTAATAAATGTACCCCGCTCGCACAGGCCCAATCGCGTGTGAAACTCCCCGCGCACCCCAGTAATACATGTACCCCGCATGCACAGGGCCAATCGTATGTGGAACTCCCCGCACACCCCAGTAATACACGTACCCCGCTCGCACAGGCCCAATCGTGTGTGAAACTCCCCACGCACCCCAGTAACACACGTACCCCGCTCACACAGGGCCAATCGCATGTGGAACTCCCGCGTACCCCAGTAATACACGTACCCCGCTCGCACAGGCCCATTCGCGTGTGAAACTCCCTGCGCACCCCAGTAATACACGTACCCCGCTCGCACAGGGCCAATCGCGTGTGGAACTCCCCGCGCACCCCAGTAATACACGTACCACGCTCACCCCAGTAACACACGTACCCCGCTCACACAGGGCCAATCGCATGTGGAACTCCCCGCACACCCCAGTAATAAACGTACCCCGCTCACACAGGGCCAATCGCATGTGGAACTCCCCGCGCACCCCAGTAATACACGTACCCCGCTCGCACAGGGACACTCGCATGTGGAACTCCCTGCGCACCCCAGTAATACACGTACCCCGCTCGCACAGGCCCAATCGCGTGTGAAACTGCCCATGCACCCCAGTAATACACGTACCCCGCTTGCACAGGGCCAATCGCGTGTGGAACTCCCCGTGCACCCAAGTAATACACGTACCCCGCTCACCCCAGTAACACAAGTACCCCGCTCACACAGGGCCAATCGCATGTGGAACTCCCCGCGCACCCCATTAATACACGTACCCTGCTCACACAGGGCCAATCGCATGTGGAACTCCCTGCGCACCCCAGTAATACACGTACCCCGCTCGCACAGGGCCACTCGCATGTGGAAATCCCTGCGCACCCCAGTAATACACGTACCCCGCTCGCACAGGCTCAATCACGTGTGAAACTCCCCACGCACCCCAGTAATACACGTACCCCGCTCGCACAAGTCCAATCGCGTGTGGAACTCCCCGCGCACCCCACTAATACACGTACCCCACTCACACAGGGCCAATCGCGTGTGGAACTCCCTGCGCACCCCAGTAATGCATGTACCCCACTCACACAGGCCCAATCGCGTGTGAAACTCCCCGCGCACCCCACTAATACACGTACCCCACTCACACAGGGCCACTCGCATGTGGAAATCCCTGCGCACCCCAGTAATACACGTACCCTGCTCGCACAGGCTCAATCACGTGTGAAACTCCCCACGCACCCCAGTAATACACGTACCCCGCTCGCACAAGTCCAATCGCGTGTGGAACTCCCCGCGCACCCCACTAATACACGTACCCCACTCACACAGGGCCAATCGCGTGTGGAACTCCCTGCGCACCCCAGTAATGCATGTACCCCGCTCACACAGGCCCAATCGCGTGTGAAACTCCCCGCGCACCCCACTAATACACGTACCCCACTCACACAGGGCCAATCGCGTGTGGAACTCCCTGCGCACCCCAGTAATGCATGTACCCCGCTCGCACACGCCCAATCGCGTGTGAAACTCCCTGCACACCCCAGTAATACACGTACCCCGCTCGCACAGGGCCAATCGCGTTTGGAACTCCCTGCGCACCCCAGTAATACATGTACCCCGCTCGCACAGGCCCAATCGTGTGTGAAACTCCCCGCGCACCCCAGTAATGCATGTACCCCGCACGCACAGGGCCAATCGCATGTGGAACTCCCTGCGCACCCCAGTAATACACGTACCCTGCTTGCACAGGCCCAATCGCGTGTGGAACTCCCTGCGCACCCCAGTAATGCATGTACCCCGCTCGCACAGGCCAAATCGCGTGTGAAACTCCCCGCGCACCCCAGTAATACACGTACCCCGCTCGCACAGGCCCATTCGCGTGTGAAACTCCCCGCGCACCCCAGTAATACATGTACCCCGCTCGCACAGGGCCAATCGCGTGTGGAACTCCCCGCGCACCCCAGTAATACACGTACCACGCTCACCCCAGTAACACACGTACCCCGCTCACACAGGGCCAATCGCATGTGGAACTCCCCGCACACCCCAGTAATAAACGTACCCCGCTCACACAGGGCCAATCGCATGTGGAACTCCCCGCGCACCCCAGTAATACACGTACCCCGCCCGCACAGGGACACTCGCATGTGGAACTCCCTGCGCACCCCAGTAATACACGTACCCTGCTCGCACAGGCCCAATCGCGTGTGAAACTCCCCATGCACCCCAGTAATACACGTACCCCGCTTCCACAGGGCCAATCGCGTGTGGAACTCCGTGTGCACCCCAGTAATACACGTACCCCGCTCACCCCAGTAACACAATTACCCCGCTCACACAGGGCCAATCGCATGTGGAACTCCCCGCGCACCCCAGTAATACACGTACCCCGCTCACACAGGGCCAATCGCATGTGGAACTCCCTGCGCACCCCAGTAATACACGTACCCCGCTCGCACAGGGCCACTCGCATGTGGAACTCCCTGCGCACCCCAGTAATACACGTACCCCGCTCGCACAGGACCAATCACGTGTGAAACTCCCCACGCTCCCCAGTAATACACGTACCCCGCTCGCACAAGTCCAATCGCGTGTGGAACTCCCCGCGCAACCCAGTAATACACGTACCCCGCTCGCACAGGCCCAATCGCGTGTGAAACTCCCCGCGCACCCCAGTAATACACGTACCCCGCTCACACAGGGCCAATCGCGTGTGGAACTGCCTGCGCACCCCAGTAATACATGTACCCCGCTCGCACAGGCCCAATCGCGTGTGAAACTCCCTGCGCAACCCAGTAATACACGTACCCCGCTCGCACAGGGCCAATAGTGTTTGGAACTCCCTGCGCACCCCAGTAATACATGTATCCCGCTCGCACATGCCCAATCGTGTGTGAAACACCCCGCGCACCCCAGTAATGCATGTACCCCGCACGCACAGGGCCAATCGCATGTGGAACTCCCTGCGTACCCCAGTAATACACGTACCCCGCTTGCACAGGCCCAATCGCGTGTGAAACTCCCCACTCACCCCAGTAATACACGTACCCCGCTCGGACACAGGACCAATTGCGTGTGGAACTCCCCGCGCACCCCAGTAATACATGTACACCAATCGCACAGGCCCAATCGCGTGTGGAACTCCCTGCGCACCCCAGTAATACACGTACCCCGCTCGCACAGGCCCAATCGCGTGTGGAACTCCCCGCGCACCCCAGTAATACACGTACCACGCTCGCACAGGCCTAATCATGTGTGAAACTCCCCGCACACCCCAGTAATGCATGTACCCCGCACGCACAGGGCCAATCGCATGTGGAACTCCCTGCTCACCCCAGTAATACACGTACCCCGCTCGCACAGGCCCAATCGCGTGTGAAACTCCCCACGCACCCCAGTAATTCACGTACCCCGCTCGCACAGGGCCAATCGCATGTGGAACTCCACGCGCACCCCAGTAATACATGTACCCTGCTCGCACAGGCCCAATCGCGTGTGAAACTCCCCGTGCACCCCAGTAATACACGTACCCCGCTCGCACAGGGCCAATCGCGTGTGGATCTCCCCGCGCACCCCAGTAATACACGTACCACGCTCGCACAGGCCCAATCGCGTGTGAAACTCCCCGCGCACCCCAGTAATACACGTACCCCGCTCGCACAGGGCCAATCGCGTGTGGAACTCCCCGCGCACCCCAGTAATACACGTACCCCGCTCGCACAGGGCCAATCGCGTGTGGACCTCGCCGCGCACCCCAGTAATACATGTACCACGCTCGCACAGGCCCAATCGCGTGTGAAACTCCCCGCTCCCCCCAGTAATACACGTACCCCACTCGCACAGGCCCAATCGCGTGTGAAACTCCCCGCGCCCCCAAGTAACACACGTACCCCGCTCACTCAGGGCCAATCACATGTGGAACTCCCCTCGCACCCCACTAATACACGTACCCCGCTCGCACAGGCCCAATCGCGTGTGAAACTCCCTGCGCACCCCAGTAATACACGTACTCCGCTCACACAGGGAGAATTGCGTATGGAACTCCATGCGCACCCCAGTAATACACGTACCCCGCTCGCACAAGCCCAATCGCGTGTGAAACTCCCCACGCACCCCAGTAATACACATACCCCGCTCGCACAGGGCCAATCGCGTGTGGAACTCCCTGCGCACCCCAGTAATACACGTACCCCGCTCGCACAGGCCCAATCGCGTGTGAAACTCCCCGCACACCCCAGTAACACACGTACCCCGCTCGCACAGGGCCAATCGCATGTGAAACTCCCCGCGCATCCCACTAATACACGTACCCCACTCACACAGGGCCAATCGCGTGTGGAACTCCCTGCGCACCCCAGTAATGCATGTACCCCACTCACACAGGCCCAATCGCGTGTGAAACTCCCCGCGCACCCCACTAATACACGTACCCCACTCACACAGGGCCACTCGCATGTGGAAATCCCTGCGCACCCCAGTAATACACGTACCCTGCTCGCACAGGCTCAATCACGTGTGAAACTCCCCACGCACCCCAGTAATACACGTACCCCGCTCGCACAAGTCCAATCGCGTGTGGAACTCCCCGCGCACCCCACTAATACACGTACCCCACTCACACAGGGCCAATCGCGTGTGGAACTCCCTGCGCACCCCAGTAATGCATGTACCCCGCTCACACAGGCCCAATCGCGTGTGAAACTCCCCGCGCACCCCACTAATACACGTACCCCACTCACACAGGGCCAATCGCGTGTGGAACTCCCTGCGCACCCCAGTAATGCATGTACCCCGCTCGCACACGCCCAATCGCGTGTGAAACTCCCTGCACACCCCAGTAATACACGTACCCCGCTCGCACAGGGCCAATCGCATTTGGAACTCCCTGCGCACCCCAGTAATACATGTACCCCGCTCGCACAGGCCCAATCGTGTGTGAAACTCCCCGCGCACCCCAGTAATGCATGTACCCCGCACGCACAGGGCCAATCGCATGTGGAACTCCCTGCGCACCCCAGTAATACACGTACCCTGCTTGCACAGGCCCAATCGCGTGTGGAACTCCCTGCGCACCCCAGTAATGCATGTACCCCGCTCGCACAGGCCAAATCGCGTGTGAAACTCCCCGCGCACCCCAGTAATACACGTACCCCGCTCGCACAGGCCCATTCGCGTGTGAAACTCCCCGCGCACCCCAGTAATACATGTACCCCGCTCGCACAGGGCCAATCGCGTGTGGAACTCCCCGCGCACCCCAGTAATACACGTACCACGCTCACCCCAGTAACACACGTACCCCGCTCACACAGGGCCAATCGCATGTGGAACTCCCCGCACACCCCAGTAATAAACGTACCCCGCTCACACAGGGCCAATCGCATGTGGAACTCCCCGCGCACCCCAGTAATACACGTACCCCGCCCGCACAGGGACACTCGCATGTGGAACTCCCTGCGCACCCCAGTAATACACGTACCCTGCTCGCACAGGCCCAATCGCGTGTGAAACTCCCCATGCACCCCAGTAATACACGTACCCCGCTTCCACAGGGCCAATCGCGTGTGGAACTCCGTGTGCACCCCAGTAATACACGTACCCCGCTCACCCCAGTAACACAATTACCCCGCTCACACAGGGCCAATCGCATGTGGAACTCCCCGCGCACCCCAGTAATACACGTACCCCGCTCACACAGGGCCAATCGCATGTGGAACTCCCTGCGCACCCCAGTAATACACGTACCCCGCTCGCACAGGGCCACTCGCATGTGGAACTCCCTGCGCACCCCAGTAATACACGTACCCCGCTCGCACAGGACCAATCACGTGTGAAACTCCCCACGCACCCCAGTAATACACGTACCCCGCTCGCACAAGTCCAATCGCGTGTGGAACTCCCCGCGCAACCCAGTAATACACGTACCCCGCTCGCACAGGCCCAATCGCGTGTGAAACTCCCCGCGCACCCCAGTAATACACGTACCCCGCTCACACAGGGCCAATCGCGTGTGGAACTGCCTGCGCACCCCAGTAATACATGTACCCCGCTCGCACAGGCCCAATCGCGTGTGAAACTCCCTGCGCAACCCAGTAATACACGTACCCCGCTCGCACAGGGCCAATAGTGTTTGGAACTCCCTGCGCACCCCAGTAATACATGTATCCCGCTCGCACATGCCCAATCGTGTGTGAAACACCCCGCGCACCCCAGTAATGCATGTACCCCGCACGCACAGGGCCAATCGCATGTGGAACTCCCTGCGTACCCCAGTAATACACGTACCCCGCTTGCACAGGCCCAATCGCGTGTGAAACTCCCCACTCACCCCAGTAATACACGTACCCCGCTCGGACACAGGACCAATTGCGTGTGGAACTCCCCGCGCACCCCAGTAATACATGTACACCAATCGCACAGGCCCAATCGCGTGTGGAACTCCCTGCGCACCCCAGTAATACACGTACCCCGCTCGCACAGGCCCAATCGCGTGTGGAACTCCCCGCGCACCCCAGTAATACACGTACCACGCTCGCACAGGCCTAATCATGTGTGAAACTCCCCGCACACCCCAGTAATGCATGTACCCCGCACGCACAGGGCCAATCGCATGTGGAACTCCCTGCTCACCCCAGTAATACACGTACCCCGCTCGCACAGGCCCAATCGCGTGTGAAACTCCCCACGCACCCCAGTAATTCACGTACCCCGCTCGCACAGGGCCAATCGCATGTGGAACTCCACGCGCACCCCAGTAATACATGTACCCTGCTCGCACAGGCCCAATCGCGTGTGAAACTCCCCGTGCACCCCAGTAATACACGTACCCCGCTCGCACAGGGCCAATCGCGTGTGGATCTCCCCGCGCACCCCAGTAATACACGTACCACGCTCGCACAGGCCCAATCGCGTGTGAAACTCCCCGCGCACCCCAGTAATACACGTACCCCGCTCGCACAGGGCCAATCGCGTGTGGAACTCCCCGCGCACCCCAGTAATACACGTACCCCGCTCGCACAGGGCCAATCGCGTGTGGACCTCGCCGCGCACCCCAGTAATACATGTACCACGCTCGCACAGGCCCAATCGCGTGTGAAACTCCCCGCTCCCCCCAGTAATACACGTACCCCGCTCGCACAGGCCCAATCGCGTGTGAAACTCCCCGCGCCCCCAAGTAACACACGTACCCCGCTCACTCAGGGCCAATCACGTGTGGAACTCCCCTCGCACCCCACTAATACACGTACCCCGCTCGCACAGGCCCAATCGCGTGTGAAACTCCCTGCGCACCCCAGTAATACACGTACTCCGCTCACACAGGGAGAATTGCGTATGGAACTCCATGCGCACCCCAGTAATACACGTACCCCGCTCGCACAAGCCCAATCGCGTGTGAAACTCCCCACGCACCCCAGTAATACACATACCCCGCTCGCACAGGGCCAATCGCGTGTGGAACTCCCTGCGCACCCCAGTAATACACGTACCCCGCTCGCACAGGCCCAATCGCGTGTGAAACTCCCCGCACACCCCAGTAACACACGTACCCCGCTCGCACAGGGCCAATCGCATGTGAAACTCCCCGCGCATCCCAGTAATACACGTACCCCGCTCGCACAGGGCCAATCACATGTGGAACTCCCTGCGCACCCCAGTAATACACATACTCCGCTCGCACAGGCCCAATCGCATGTGAAACTCCCCAAGCACCCCAATAATACACGTACCCCGCTCACACAGGCCCAATCATGTTTGAAACTCCCTGCGCACCCCAGTAATACACGTACTCCGCTCGCACAGGGCCAATCGCGTGTGGAACACCCCGCGCAACCCAGTAATACACGTGCCCCGCTCACACAGGCCCAATCACGTGTGAAACTCCCCGCGCACCCCAGTAATACATGTACCCCGCACGCACAGGGCCAATCGTATGTGGAACTCCCCGCGCACCCCAATAATACACGTACCCCGCTCACACAGGCCCAATCGTGTGTGAAACTCCCCGCACACCCCAGTAACACACGTACCCCGCTCGCACAGGGCCAATCGCGTGTGGATCTCCCCGCGCACCCCAGTAATACACATACCCTGCTCGCGCAGTGCCAATCGCGTGTGGAACTCCCCGCGCACCCCAGTAATACATGTACCCCTCTCGCACAGGGCCAATCGCGTGTGGAACTCCCTGCGCACCCCAGTAATACACCTACCCCACTCGCACAGGCCCAATCGCGTGTGAAACTCCCTGCGCACCCCAGTAATACACGTACCCCGCTCGCACAGGGACAATCGCGTGTGGAACTCCCAGCGCACCCCAGTAATACACCTACCCCACTCGCACAGGCCCAATCGCGTGTGAAACTCCCTGCGCATCCCAGTAATACACGTACCCCGCTCGCACAGGGCCAATCGCATGTGGAACTCCCCGCGCACCCTAGTAATATACGTACCCCGCTCGCACAGGCCCAATCGTGTGTGAAACTCCCCGCGCACCCCAGTAAATAACGTACCCCGCTCGCACAGGGCCAATCGCATGTGGAACTCCCCGCGCACCCTAGTAATACACATACCCCGCTCGCACAGGCCCAATCGTGTGTGAAACTCCCCGCACAACTGTAACGCTCACCTGATTCTCGCAGAGGCGCCGGTCTTGACTGGGCGACTACCGTATCTTCAAAGGTGATGTGTAGCACCCGGTTGGCTCTTTGGGCTGGACCTCTGTGCACTGTATGCCTGACGTGTAGAGTAAGATGTCTGCAGATAGAAAATATGGGGTTAATGAACTGGGGTTATTGGGGTGTCCCTATCTCTTTCCTCTTCTCCTCTCCTGTAGACCCCCAAAGGTTAACGCTCTCACCTTAGGTAAGTGAATGCCGAGCTCTCCATCTGCCTCGGGGCAGGGTGCTGTAACCAGTTTCTTCACTGGATAGGTAGCGCAGGCCTCTTGACTTCAGAGGACTGCTGTCCGTCGTTTACTGCACGAACGGTAAGTTTCGAGTCATTCAAATGTCTTTAAAGTCTTTAATAATGATGTCTCTTGTTTTGCAGGGTTCCGGCGATGGCGGATGACGGGCTGAAGTGAGTTGAAGATGGAGCCTGTGTGATGAATAGAAGCGCCTGGAAGCACGTAAGTAAGCGCTTGTTGCCTGCTTCACTATGCGCTCTAACTGTCTTTTTATTTTGCAGGTACGAGTTCGGAGCGGCTGCAGGGTGCCGGAATACCCACTGGATTAGATGTGGAAAGGAGTAATGGCACGTGAGTATTAAAGTTCCCCAATGTCTTTAAACGCACCTTGTTTTGTCTTTCAGATGCGGGATGCAGCGCCGAAGGCCTCCGGAGCGTGCGAAGAGTTGGTAAACTTTTGTCTTTCAGATGCCGGAATGCAGTGTGAAGACCTCCGGAGCGCACGAAGAGTAGGTAAGCCATTGCCTTTCAGATGCCGGAATGCTAACCTGTTCTTTCTTGTCTTTATAGGTGTTGCTGAAGACTGGATTCAGGATGGTAAGCCTTTGCCTTTCAGATGCCGGAATGCTAACCTGTTCTTTCTTGTCTTTATAGGTGTTGCTGAAGACTGGATTCAGGATGGTAAGCCTTTTTCCTTAGGCCCAGGACCACGATGCAGAAGACACGATGAGCGTTCTGCTGCAGAGGTTGCAGAATAACGCAAAGCAAGATTCATCCACCGGGTGTGGTTTAAATAGCCTCCTGTAGTGCTTAGGTGTCTCCTTCCACAGCCACGCCTAAGTAAGAAAAGAGTTCCTGGTAAGAAAAGAGTTCCTGCCTTCCAGAAGAGTTCCAGTGTTCTGAATCTAGGGAGTGGCTCCAGCCCCACCCAACAGGAAAAGTAGTTCCAAACAGAAGAGGATCAGAGGCTCAACTGGCAGGCAAGTAAGCAGCATGGTCTGCTGCAGGTAAGTCCACCCAAGCATTATGAGCCCGGCGCTTTCAGCGCTGGGACTGGGCATATTTATGAGCCTGGTGCCACTGGCGCCAGGACTGGGTCCAAAAGGTCCCAATTGGGACTGGTTGGCACTCGGAACCTGGGTTATGGATCTGCTTCCAAGGGAGTTGGGAAAACCCTGACCTTTTGGAAGCAGAGATCATGACAGTACCCCCCCTCAAGGCCCCTCCCAAACCGGGCTTCTCCGGGGGTTTTGGCTTGTCAGGAAATGTTCGGTGAAATCTTTTGATTAGGCGAGGAGCGTGGACATATTCAGCAGGTTCCCAGGATCTCTCTTGGGGGGCGTAGCCTTTCCAGTCAATTAGGTAGAATAGTTTAGATTTGGAGATCTTGGAGCCCAGAATGCTTTTGACTTCAAACTCGAGTTCTCCATCCACTAGGATAGGTTTTGGAGATTTGGTTAGTCGGGTTTGAGGTTGCACGGGTTTTAATAGAGAGACGTGGAAGACCGGATGTATCTTCATGTGCGGGGGCAAGTCCAACTTGACCGCTACTGGGTTTACTATGGTAGTGATGGAATAGGGACCAAGGTATCTTGGGTTGAATGTGCGTGGCCCTTTTAGAGATAGATATTTGGTGGATAACCAGACTTGATCCCCTACTTGATAGTGAGGGGCTTCCTTCCGATGTTGATCTGCTCCTTTCTTGTATTGTTCTTTAGCCCTTTGAAGGTGAGAAACAGCTTCCTTAAAGGCTTGGGTGATTGTAGAATGCAGGTAGTCTACTGCTGGTGTTTCAAGATCTTGGAGGGGATCCAACTCCGAGGTTCGAGGGTGACTGCCGTACAAAAGAAAAAACGGGGTTTTCCCAGTTCCCGAATGGACAGAGTTATTGTAGGCATACTCGGCTATCCAAAGGATATCTTTCCAAGTTTTTTCTGTTTGTTGCAGCATGCAGCATAAATACTGTTTCAGAGTTTGATTGGTCCTCTCGGTTTGTCCGTCGGTCTGAGGCTGGTGACTGGTCGATAGTCTCACATCAATTTGAGCCGACCGACAGCAACTTCGCCAAAAATGAGAAATAAATTGACTACCTCGATCCGAAATTAGAACCGAAGGAAAACCGTGCAGTCGGACGATGTTTTCGAGAAATTCTCGGGCCAGAGTTGCTGCTGTTGGCAAGCCTTTGAGCGGAATGAAATGCGCCATCTTGGAGAATAAGTCCACGATTACTAGAATCGTATTGTATCCGGAGCATGGAGGTAGATCGGTGATGAAGTCCATAGAAAGCGTATGCCAAGGGCGAGGTGGGATGTCAATAGGGCGTAAGAGGCCTGCTGGTCTTTCCTTTTGACTCTTGTTTTGGGCGCATACTCCACAGGACATTATAAAGTCTCTGATATCTTTTTTCCAAGACGGCCACCAGAAGTAGCGCTTGATCTTTTCTGAGGTCTTGGCTATACCGGGATGACCTTCCATTAAAGAGTCGTGATAACAAGAGATTACTTTTTTCTGTAAATCTGTGCTGGGTAGGTATAATCGTTCTTGGAAATACAATAAGTTGTCCTTTACTGCAAAGTCCTTTCCCTGCAGATGCCAATTCTGTATGTCTGCTGGAGTTACAAGTTGCCTGGCTTTATCCTTAACTTCCTCTATGGATTCTGTGGCGATTACACCCAGAATTCTTTGTTCGGGAATGATTGGTACAGGTTTAGGGTTGACCAAGTGTTCTTCCACTCCCATCCGAGAAAGGGCATCGGCTTTACCGTTCTTTGTACCAGGTCGATAGGTAATTATGAAGTCAAACTCGGCAAAGAATAATGCCCAACGGAGTTGTCTAGAGGATTGGGCTTTTGCGGTCTTCAAATATTGCAGGTTTCGGTGATCCGTAATCACAGTAACGGTGTGTCGGGCCCCCAGCAGATAATGCCGCCAAGCCTTAAAGGCAGACTTGATAGCCAGAAGTTCCTTGTCAGTAATCGTGTAATTGATTTCAGGAGGCGAGAATTTGCGGGACCAAAATGCCACGGGATGCAACTGATTGGTTACCGGGTCCTTTTGTGATAGAACTGCCCCCATGGCAAGGCTTGACGCATCAGTTTCCACGATGTAGGGGAGTTCGGGGCGAGGGTGTTTTAAGATTGGTGCAGAGATAAATTTAGTCTTCAAATCCTGGAAAGCTTGTTCCGCCTCGGTAGACCATTCAAAACGTTTGTTTTTCTTTAACAAGGCAGTGATGGGCTGGACTATTCGAGAGAATTCGGGGATAAACCTGCGGTAAAAGTTAGCGAAGCCTAACATGCTTTGCACACCTTTTACGGAGGATGGTGATGGCCATTTGAGAACTGCATCGACCTTCTTTGAATCCATACGCACTCCGCCAGGTGATAATATGAATCCCAAGAATTCAACTTCAGTCACGTTGAAAACACATTTTTCCAACTTAGCGAAAAGTTTGTGTTGACGCAATCTTTCGAGGACCATTTTCACGTGTTTCCGATGTTCAGATTCCGATGAAGAATAAACGAGGATGTCGTCAATGTAAACAACAACACATACATCTATGAGCTCTCTGAGGACATCGTTCATAAAATATTGAAAGGCGGCCGGGGCATTGCAAAGTCCGAAGGGCATGACTTGATATTCAAATAGCCCATACTTGGTGCGGAAGGCCGTCTTCCATTCATCGCCCTCTTTTACTCGTACCAAGTGGTAAGCTCCTCTAAGATCCAGCTTTGTATATATGCATGCTTTTCTGACTTGGTCCAGGAGTTCAGGGATCAAAGGTAACGGATATCTATTCTTAACGGTGATCTGGTTCAGGGAGCGATAATCGATACAAGTTCTAAGGTCTCCTTCCTTTTTTGGAACGAAGAACAAAGCTGAAGAAGCAGGGGACTTGGAAGGACGAATAAACCCATTTGCCAGGTATTGATCCAGGTATTGTCGAAGGTGAAGGTTCTCAGGCTCGGTGAGGGCATAAATTCTACTACAAGGAGGAGTAGATCCAGGTATCAGGTCTATCTGGCAGTCATAAGACCTATGAGGAGGTAGAGAGTTAGCCTGATCCTTCCGGAAAACATCTTGGTATTCTAGGTATTCGGGAGGTAACTGGGGAGTCTCTGAAGAAATTGCGGCCAGTGCAACACCAGGTGGAGGGTGACAAGTAGAGACACATTCTGGAAACTGGACCGTTCTTGCTCGCCAATCGATCAGAGGATTGTGTTTCTCTAACCAAGGTATTCCTAGAATAATCTGAAACTGAGGGGCCTTGATCACATCGAACACGATCTTCTCATGGTGTCCATCTTGACTTACTAGCGTCACCTCTTGAGTGGTATGCGTTACTGGCCCGGAGGCTATCTCCGTACCATCCACCGTAGTAATGACGTCCTTTACAGCCTTGGGACAAAGAGTTAGATTCATCCTCAAAACCATTTCATGATCCACATAATTGCCGATGGCACCGCTGTCGACGTAAGCTTCAATTGCATGTAATCGATCCGGATTATCAGGGCTAATGAGGACCATAGGTATCACGAAATGCGAGGTCACGGAACTGGTTTTCACGCTCGGCAAGAGGACCTCTATTCTTGTCGGGCGAGGTCGTTTCCCTGCTCAGAGTTTGTAACTTTGGTAACTGCAGCTCCTACTGCCTTCTTGGCAGGTTTCACCGGACAGTCTCGAAGAAAGTGCCCTGAGTTTCCGCAATATAGGCATAATTGCAACTGTTTCCTCCTTTCCCGCTCCCTTTGTGTTAGAGGACCTTTCAGACCCCCTATTTGCATGGGTTCCCCGGAGTCTACTCCTTTGGAAGGAGTTGGCGGTTTGGAAAATACTCGAGCATCAAACTTGGAACGATCGGCCTTCCTGTTCTGCAGCCTGTGATCTATTTGAACGACCAAGTCTATATAATCCGAACAGTCTTGTGGGGGATTCACTACTTGGGCTAAAACGTCTTTGAGCTCTCCACGTAGACCTCTATAAAACAGCGTAATCCTTTTGTCCTCAGGCCATTGAGTTTCCACTATTAGTCTATTGAAAGATGCAATATAAGCCAAAAGGTCTTGATTACCCTGTCGCAACGAAAGAAGCTCATTGTCCAAGGCCTGCCCCTGTGAATGTCTTGCGAACAGTTTTTCCATACTAAGCTGAAAGGCTTGAAAATCATGGAGAACCGGATCATCTTGATTAACTAGAGGGATCGACCAGTCTGCCGCATTGCCACTAAGGTACGAAAGTACAAAAGCTACTTTTGCTTGATCAGTTGGAAAGGCTGCTGGCCGGCATAAGAAGTGCAACCGGCACTGATTGATAAATACTGCAAACCTCTTTGGGTCACCAGAAAATCGTTCGGGCGGAGCCAGAGGTACATTCCCAGGTAGGTTGATCTGCACTGGATTCATAGAGGATGTTGAAGGAAGATTTGCCCCTGATGCGGGTAACGGGGTCTGTCCGGCTTGTGACTGTAGCACTTGTCTAGCAAGATTGTCTGTTCTCTCCTTGGAAATAATTAGTTCCCTTCTTAGAGCATTCGTTTCCTGACGAGCTGCATGCACTTCTGCCCTTAGTTCCCCAAGTAACCTGGCTAGGGGGTCAGTATCCGAGGCTTCCATAGCGCCTGGGCGAGAGTTTTGCGGTAGGCTTTGCGTTCTGTAACGCTCACCTGATTCTCGCAGAGGCGCCGGTCTTGACTGGGCGACTACCGTATCTTCAAAGGTGATGTGTAGCACCCGGTTGGCTCTTTGGGCTGGACCTCTGTGCACTGTATGCCTGACGTGTAGAGTAAGATGTCTGCAGATAGAAAATATGGGGTTAATGAACTGGGGTTATTGGGGTGTCCCTATCTCTTTCCTCTTCTCCTCTCCTGTAGACCCCCAAAGGTTAACGCTCTCACCTTAGGTAAGTGAATGCCGAGCTCTCCATCTGCCTCGGGGCAGGGTGCTGTAACCAGTTTCTTCACTGGATAGGTAGCGCAGGCCTCTTGACTTCAGAGGACTGCTGTCCGTCGTTTACTGCACGAACAGTAAGTTTCGAGTCATTCAAATGTCTTTAAAGTCTTTAATAATGATGTCTCTTGTTTTGCAGGGTTCCGGCGATGGCGGATGACGGGCTGAAGTGAGTTGAAGATGGAGCCCGTGTGATGAATAGAAGCGCCTGGAAGCACGTAAGTAAGCGCTTGTTGCCTGCTTCACTATGCGCTCTAACTGTCTTTTTATTTTGCAGGTACGAGTTCGGAGCGGCTGCAGGGTGCCGGAATACCCACTGGATTAAATGTGGAAAGGAGTAATGGCACGTGAGTATTAAAGTTCCCCAATGTCTTTAAACGCACCTTGTTTTGTCTTTCAGATGCGGGATGCAGCGCCGAAGGCCTCCGGAGCGTGCGAAGAGTTGGTAAACTTTTGTCTTTCAGATGCCGGAATGCAGTGTGAAGACCTCCGGAGCGCACGAAGAGTAGGTAAGCCTTTGCCTTTCAGATGCCGGAATGCTAACCTGTTCTTTCTTGTCTTTATAGGTGTTGCTGAAGACTGGATTCAGGATGGTAAGCCTTTGCCTTTCAGATGCCGGAATGCTAACCTGTTCTTTCTTGTCTTTATAGGTGTTGCTGAAGACTGGATTCAGGATGGTAAGCCTTTTTCCTTAGGCCCAGGACCACGATGCAGAAGACACGATGAGCGTTCTACTGCAGAGGTTGCAGAATAACGCAAAGCAAGATTCATCCACCGGGTGTGGTTTAAATAGCCTCCTGTAGTGCTTAGGTGTCTCCTTCCACAGCCACGCCTAAGTAAGAAAAGAGTTCCTGGTAAGAAAAGAGTTCCTGCCTTCCAGAAGAGTTCCAGTGTTCTGAATCTAGGGAGTGGCTCCAGCCCCACCCAACAGGAAAAGTAGTTCCAAACAGAAGAGGATCAGAGGCTCAACTGGCAGGCAAGTAAGCAGCATGGTCTGCTGAAGGTAAGTCCACCCAAGCATTATGAGCCCGGCGCTTCCAGCGCTGGGACTGGGCATATTTATGAGCCTGGTGCCACTGGCGCCAGGACTGGGTCCAAAAGGTCCCAATTGGGACTGGTTGGCACTCGGAACCTGGGTTATGGATCTGCTTCCAAGGGAGTTGGGAAAACCCTGACCTTTTGGAAGCAGAGATCATGACAACAACCCAGTAATACACGTACCCCGCTCGCACAGGCCCAATCGCGTGTGAAACTCCCTGCGCACCCCAGTAATACACGTACCCCGCTCGCACAGGCCCAATCATGTGTGAAACTCCCCGCACACCCCAGTAATGCATGTACCCCGCACGCACAGGGCCAATCGCATGTGGAACTCCCTGCGCACCCCAGTAATACACGTACCCCGCTCGCACAGGCCCAATCGCGTGTGAAACTCCCCACGCACCCAGTAATTTACGTACCCCGCTCGCACAGGGCCAATCGCATGTGGAACTCCCCGCGCACCCCAGTAATACACGTACCCCGCTCGCACAGGGCCAATCGCGTGT
The DNA here is from genome assembly GCF_040938575.1 of Ambystoma mexicanum. Classification (NCBI taxonomy): domain Eukaryota; kingdom Metazoa; phylum Chordata; class Amphibia; order Caudata; family Ambystomatidae; genus Ambystoma; species Ambystoma mexicanum. The sequence continues at coordinate 757,057,532 of NC_090927.1, read as the reverse complement.
GGGTCTCCCCACGCACCCCAGTAATACACGTACCACGCTCGCACAGGCCCAATCGCATGTGGAACTCCCCGCGCACCCCAGTAATACACGTACCCTGCTCGCACAGGGCCAATCGCATGTGGAACTCCCCGCGCACCCCAGTAATACACGTACCCCGCTCGCACAGGGCCACTCGCATGTGGAACTCCCTGCGCACCCCAGTAATACACGTACCCCGCTCGCACAGGCCCAATCACGTGTGAAACTCCCAACGCACCCCAGTAATACACGTACCCCGCTCGCACAAGGCCAATCGCGTGTGGAACTCCCCGCGCACCCCAGTAATACACGTACCCCGCTCGCACAGGCCCAATCGTGTGTGAAACACCCCCCGCGCACCCCAGTAATGCATGTACCCCGCACGCACAGGGCCAATCGCATGTGGAACTCCCTGCGCACCCCAGTAATACACGTACCCCGCTTGCACAGGCCCAATCGCGTGTGAAACTCCCCACTCACCCCAGTAATACACGTACCCCGCTCGCACAGGACCAATTGCGTGTGGAACTCCCTGCGCACCCCAGTAATACACGTACCCCGCTCGCACAGGCCCAATCGCGTGTGAAACTCCCCGCGCACCCCAGTAATACACGTACCCTGCTCGCACAGGGCCAATCGCGTGTGGAACTCCCCGCGCACCCCAGTAATACACGTACCACGCTCGCACAGGCCTAATCGTGTGTGAAACTCCCCGCACACCCCAGTAATGCATGTACCCCGCACGCACAGGGCCAATCGCATGTGGAACTCCCTGCGCACCCCAGTAATACACGTACCCCGCTCGCACAGGCCCAATCGCGTGTGAAACTCCCCACGCACCCCAGTAATTCACGTACCCCGCTCGCACAGGGCCAATCGCAATTGGAACTCCCCGCACACCCCAGTAATACATGTACCCCGCTCGCACAGGCCCAATCGCGTGTGAAACTCCCCGTGCACCCCAGTAATACACATACCCCGCTCGCACAGGGCCAATCGCGTGTGGATCTCGCCGCGCACCCAAGTAATACATGTACCACGCTCGCACAGGCCCAATCGCGTGTGAAACTCCCCGCTCTCCCCAGTAATACACGTACGCCGCTCGCACAGGCCCAATCGCGTGTGAAACTCCCCGCGCCCCCCAGTAACACACGTACCCCGCTCACACAGGGCCAATCACGTGTGGAACTCCCCGCGCACCCCACTAATACACGTACCCCGCTCGCACAGGCCCAATCGCGTGTGAAACTCCCAGAGCACCCCAGTAATACACGTACTCCGCTTGCACAGGGAGAATTGCGTGTGGAACTCCATGCGCACCCCAGTAATACACGTACCCCGCTCGCACAAGCCCAATCGCGTGTGAAACTCCCCACGCACCCCAGTAATACACGTACCCCGCTCGCACAGGGCCAATCGTGTGTGGAACTCCCTGCGCACCCCAGTAATACAAGTACCCCGCTCGCACAGGCCCAATCGCGTGTGAAACTCCCCGCGCATCCCAGTAATACACGTACCCCGCTCGCACAGGGCCAATCACATGTGGAACTCCCTGCGCTCCCCAGTAATACACGTACTCCGCTCGCACAGGCCCAATCGCATGTGAAACTCCCCAAGCACCCCAATAATACACGTACCCCGCTCGCACAGGCCCAATCATGTGTGAAACTCCCTGCGCCCCCAGTAATACACGTACTCCGCTCGCACAGGGCCAATCGCGTGTGGAACACCCTGCGCAACCCAGTAATACACGTGCCCCGCTCACACAGGCCCAATCACGTGTGAAACTCCCCGCGCACCCCAGTAATACATGTACCCCGCACAGACAGGGCCAATCGTATGTGGAACTCCCCGCGCACCCCAATAATACACGTACCCCGCTCACACAGGCCCAATCGTGTGTGAAACTCCCCGCGCACCCCAGTAACACACGTACCCCGCTCGCACAGGGCCAATCGCGTGTGGATCTCCCCGCGCACCCCAGTAATACACATACCCTGCTCGCGCAGTGCCAATCGCGTGTGGAACTCCCCGCGCACCCCAGTAATACACGTACCCCGCTCGCACAGGGCCAATCGCGTGTGGAACTCCCTGCGCACCCCAGTAATACACCTACCCCACTCGCACAGGCCCAATCGCGTGTGAAACTCCCTGCGCACCCCAGTAATACACGTACCCCGCTCGCACAGGGCCAATCACGTGTGGAACTCCCTGCGCACCCCAGTAATACACCTACCCCACTCGTACAGGCCCAATCGCATGTGAAACTCCCTGCGCACCCCAGTAATACACGTACCCCGCTCGCACAGGGCCAATCGCATGTGGAACTCCCCGCGCACCCTAGTAATACACGTACCCTGCTCGCACAGGCCCAATCGTGTGTGAAACTCCCCACGCACCCCAGTAATACACGTACCCCGCTCGCACAGGGCCAATCGCATGTGGAACTCCCCGCGCACCCTAGTAATACACGTACCCCGCTCGCACAGGCCCAATCGTGTGTGAAACTCCCCCACAACCCAGTAATACACGTACCCCGCTCGCACAGGCCCAATCGCGTGTGAAACTCCCTGCGCACCCCAGTAATACACGTACCCCGCTCGCACAGGCCCAATCATGTGTGAAACTCCCCGCACACCCCAGTAATGCATGTACCCAGCACGCACAGGGCCAATCGCATGTGGAACTCCCTGCGCACGCCAGTAATACACGTACCCCGCTCGCACAGGCCCAATCGCGTGTGAAACTCCCCACGCACCCAGTAATTTACGTACCCCGCTCGCACAGGGCCAATCGCATGTGGAACTCCCCGCGCACCCCACTAATACACGTACCCCGCTCGCACAGGGCCAATCGCGTGTGGATTTCCCCGCGCACCCCAGTAATACACGTACCACGCTCGCACAGGCCCAATCGCATGTGGAACTTCCCGCGCACCCCAGTAATACACGTACCCTGCTCGCACAGGGCCAATCGCATGTGGAACTCCCTGCGCACCCCAGTAATACACGTCCCCCGCTCGCACAGGGCCACTCGCATGTGGGACTCCCTGCGCACCCCAGTAATACACGTACCCCGCTCGCACAGGCCCAATCACGTGTGAAACTCCCCACGCACCCCAGTAATATACGTACCCCGCTCGCACAAGGCCAATCGCGTGTGGAACTCCCCGCGCACCCCAGTAATACACGTACCCCGCTCGCACAGGCCCAATCGTGTGTGAAACACCCTGCGCACCCCAGTAATGCATGTACCCCGCACGCACAGGGCCAATCGCATGTGGAACTCCCTGTGCACCCCAGTAATACACGTACCCCGCTTGCACAGGCCCAATCGCGTGTGAAACTCCCCACTCACCCCAGTAATACACGTACCCCGCTCGCACAGGACCAATTGCGTGTGGAACTCCCCGCGCACCCCAGTAATACACGTACACCAATCGCACAGGCCCAATCGCGTGTGGAACTCCCTGCGCACCCCAGTAATACACGTACCCCGCTCGCACAGGCCCAATTGCGTGTGAAACTCCCCGCGCACCCCAGTAATACACGTACCCCGCTTGCACAGGGCCAATCGCGTGTGGAACTCCCCGCGCACCCCAGTAATACACGTACCACGCTCGCACAGGCCTAATCGTGTGTGAAACTCCCCGCACACCCCAGTAATTCACGTACCCCGCTCGCACAGGGCCAATCGCATGTGGAATTCCCCGCGCACCCCAGTAATACACGTACCACGCTCGCACAGGCCCAATTGCGTGTGAAACTCCCCGCGCACCCCAGTAATACACGTACCCCGCTTGCACAGGGCCAATCGCATGTGGAACTCCCTGCGCACCCCAGTAATACATGTACCACGCTCGCACAGGCCCAATTGCGTGTGAAACTCCCCGCTCCCCCCAGTAATACACGTACCCCGCTCGCACAGGCCCAATCGCGTGTGAAACTCCCCGCGCCCCCCAGTAACACACATACCCCGCTCACACAGGGCCAATCACGTGTGGAACTCCCCGCGCACCCCACTAATACACGTACCCCGCTCGCACAGGCCCAATCGCGTGTGAAAATCCCTGCGCACCCCAGTAATACACGTACTCCGCTCGCACAGGGAGAATTGGGTGTGGAACTCCATGCGTACCCCAGTAATACACGTACCCCGCTCGCACAAGCCCAATCGCGTGTGAAACTCCCCACGCACCCCAGTAATACACGTACCCCGCTCGCACAGGGCCAATCATGTGTGGAACTCCCTGCGCACCCCAGTAATACACATACCCTGCTCGCACAGGCCCAATCGCGTGTGAAACTCCCCGTGCACCCAGTAACACACGTACCCCGCTCGCACAGGGCCAATCGCATGTGAAACTCCCCGCGCATCCCAGTAATACACGTACCCCGCTCGCACAGGGCCAATCACATGTGGAACTCCCTGCGCACCCCAGTAATACACGTACTCCGCTCGCACAGGCCCAATCGCACACGTACCCCGCTCGCACAGGCCCAATCATGTGTGAAACTCCCTGCGCACCCCAGTAATACACGTACTCCGCTCGCACAGGGCCAATCGCGTGTGGAACACCCCGCGCAACCCAGTAATACACGTGCCCCGCTCACACAGGCCCAATCACGTGTGAAACTCCCCGCGCACCCCAGTAATACATGTACCCCGCACGCACAGGGCCAATCGTATGTGGAACTCCCAGCGCACCCCAATAATACACGTACCCCGCTCACACAGTCCCAATCGTGTGTGAAACTCCCCGCGCACCCCAGTAACACACGTACTCCGCTCGCACAGGGAGAATTGGGTGTGGAACTCCATGCGCACCCCAGTAATACACGTACCCCGCTCGCACAAGCCCAATCGCGTGTGAAACTCCCCACGCACCCCAGTAATACACGTACCCCGCTCGCACAGGGCCAATCATGTGTGGAACTCCCTGCGCACCCCAGTAATACACATACCCTGCTCGCACAGGCCCAATCGCGTGTGAAACTCCCCGTGCACCCAGTAACACACGTACCCCGCTCGCACAGGGCCAATCGCATGTGAAACTCCCCGCGCATCCCAGTAATACACGTACCCCGCTCGCACAGGGCCAATCACATGTGGAACTCCCTGCGCACCCCAGTAATACACGTACTCCGCTCGCACAGGCCCAATCGCACACGTACCCCGCTCGCACAGGCCCAATCATGTGTGAAACTCCCTGCGCACCCCAGTAATACACGTACTCCGCTCGCACAGGGCCAATCGCGTGTGGAACACCCCGCGCAACCCAGTAATACACGTGCCCCGCTCACACAGGCCCAATCACGTGTGAAACTCCCCGCGCACCCCAGTAATACATGTACCCCGCACGCACAGGGCCAATCGTATGTGGAACTCCCCGCGCACCCCAATAATACACGTACCCCGCTCACACAGTCCCAATCGTGTGTGAAACTCCCCGCGCACCCCAGTAACACACGTACCCCGCTCGCACAGGGCCAATCGCGTGTGGATCTCCCCGCGCACCCCAGTAATACACATACCCTGCTCGCGCAGTGCCAATCGCGTGTGGAACTCCCCGCACACCCCAGTAATACACGTACCCCGCTCGCACAGGGCCAATCGCGTGTGGAACTCCCTGCGCACCCCAGTAATACACCTACCCCACTCACACAGGCCCAATCGCGTGTGAAACTCCCTGCGCACCCCAGTAATACACGTACCCCGCTCGCACAGGGCCAATCGCGTGTGGAACTCCCTGCGCACCCCAGTAGTACACCTACCCCACTCGCACAGGCCCAATCGCGTGTGAAACTCCCTGCGCACCCCAGTAATACACGTACCCCGCTCGCACAGGGCAATCGCATGTGGAACTCCCCGCGCACCCTAGTAATACACGTACCCCGCTCGCACAGGCCCAATCGTGTGTGAAACTCCCCGCGCACCCCAGTAATACACGTACCCCGCTCGCACAGGGCCAATCGCATGTGGAACTCCCTGCGCACCCTAGTAATACACGTACCCCGCTCGCAAAGGCCCAATCGTGTGTGAAACTCCCCGCACACCCCAGTAATACACTTACCCCACTCGCACAGGCCCAATCGCGTGTGAAACTCCCTGCGCACCCCAGTAATACACGTACCCCGCTCGCACAGGCCCAATCATGTTTTTAACTCCCCGCACACCCCAGTAATGCATGTACCCCGCACGCACAGGGCCAATCGCATGTGGAACTCCCTGCGCACCCCAGTAAAACACGTACCCCGCTCGCACAGGCCCAGTCGCGTGTGAAACTCCCCACGCACCCAGTAATTTACGTACCCCGCTCGCACAGGGCCAATCGCATGTGGAACTCCCCGCGCACCCCACTAATACACGTACCCCGCTCGCACAGGGCCAATCGCGTGTGGATTTCCCCGCGCACCCCAGTAATACACGTACCACGCTCGCACAGGCCCAATCGCATGTGGAACTTCCCGCGCACCCCAGTAATGCACGTACCCTGCTCGCACAGGGCCAATCGCATGTGGAACTCCCTGCGCACCCCAGTAATACACGTCCCCCGCTCGCACAGGGCCACTCGCATGTGGGACTCCCTGCGCACCCCAGTAATACACGTACCCCGCTCGCACAGGCCCAATCACGTGTGAAACTCCCCACGCACCCCAGTAATACACGTACCCCGCTCGCACAAGGCCAATCGCGTGTGGAACTCCCCGCGCACCCCAGTAATACACGTACCCCGCTCGCACAGGCCCAATCGTGTGTGAAACACCCCGCGCACCCCAGTAATGCATGTACCCGCACGCACAGGGCCAATCGCATGTGGAACTCCCTGTGCACCCCAGTAATACACGTACCCCGCTTGCACAGGCCCAATCGCGTGTGAAACTCCCCACTCACCCCAGTAATACACGTACCCCGCTCGCACAGGACCAATTGCGTGTGGAACTCCCCGCGCACCCCAGTAATACACGTACACCAATCGCACAGGCCCAATCGCGTGTGGAACTCCCTGCGCACCCCAGTAATACACGTACCCCGCTCGCACAGGCCCAATTGCGTGTGAAACCCCCCGCGCACCCCAGTAATACACGTACCCCGCTTGCACAGGGCCAATCGCGTGTGGAACTCCCCGCGCACCCCAGTAATACACGTACCACGCTCGCACAGGCCTAATCGTGTGTGAAACTCCCCGCACACCCCAGTAATTCACGTACCCCGCTCGCACAGGGCCAATCGCATGTGGAATTCCCCGCGCACCCCAGTAATACACGTACCACGCTCGCACAGGCCCAATTGCGTGTGAAACTCCCCGCGCACCCCAGTAATACACGTACCCCGCTTGCACAGGGCCAATCGCATGTGGAACTCCCTGCGCACCCCAGTAATACATGTACCACGCTCGCACAGGCCCAATTGCGTGTGAAACTCCCCGCTCCCCCCAGTAATACACGTACCCCGCTCGCACAGGCCCAATCGCGTGTGAAACTCCCCGCGCCCCCCAGTAACACACATACCCCGCTCACACAGGGCCAATCACGTGTGGAACTCCCCGCGCACCCCACTAATACACGTACCCCGCTCGCACAGGCCCAATCGCGTGTGAAACTCCCTGCGCACCCCAGTAATACACGTACTCCGCTCGCACAGGGAGAATTGGGTGTGGAACTCCATGCGCACCCCAGTAATACACGTACCCCGCTCGCACAAGCCCAATCGCGTGTGAAACTCCCCACGCACCCCAGTAATACACGTACCCCGCTCGCACAGGGCCAATCATGTGTGGAACTCCCTGCGCACCCCAGTAATACACATACCCTGCTCGCACAGGCCCAATCGCGTGTGAAACTCCCCGTGCACCCAGTAACACACGTACCCCGCTCGCACAGGGCCAATCGCATGTGAAACTCCCCGCGCATCCCAGTAATACACGTACCCCGCTCGCACAGGGCCAATCACATGTGGAACTCCCTGCGCACCCCAGTAATACACGTACTCCACTCGCACAGGCCCAATCGCACACGTACCCCGCTCGCACAGGCCCAATCATGTGTGAAACTCCCTGCGCACCCCAGTAATACACGTACTCCGCTCGCACAGGGCCAATCGCGTGTGGAACACCCCGCGCAACCCAGTAATACACGTGCCCCGCTCACACAGGCCCAATCACGTGTGAAACTCCCCGCGCACCCCAGTAATACATGTACCCCGCACGCACAGGGCCAATCGTATGTGGAACTCCCCGCGCACCCCAATAATACACGTACCCCGCTCACACAGTCCCAATCGTGTGTGAAACTCCCCGCGCACCCCAGTAACACACGTACTCCGCTCGCACAGGGAGAATTGGGTGTGGAACTCCATGCGCACCCCAGTAATACACGTACCCCGCTCGCACAAGCCCAATCGCATGTGAAACTCCCCACGCACCCCAGTAATACACGTACCCCGCTCGCACAGGGCCAATCATGTGTGGAACTCCCTGCGCACCCCAGTAATACACATACCCTGCTCGCACAGGCCCAATCGCGTGTGAAACTCCCCGTGCACCCAGTAACACACGTACCCCGCTCGCACAGGGCCAATCGCATGTGAAACTCCCCGCGCATCCCAGTAATACACGTACCCCGCTCGCACAGGGCCAATCACATGTGGAACTCCCTGCGCACCCCAGTAATACACGTACTCGGCTCGCACAGGCCCAATCGCACACGTACCCCGCTCGCACAGGCCCAATCATGTGTGAAACTCCCTGCGCACCCCAGTAATACACGTACTCTGCTCACACAGGGCCAATCGCGTGTGGAACACCCCGCGCAACCCAGTAATACACGTGCCCCGCTCACACAGGCCCAATCACGTGTGAAACTCCCCGCGCACCCCAGTAATACATGTACCCCGCACGCACAGGGCCAATCGTATGTGGAACTCCCCGCGCACCCCAATAATACACGTACCCCGCTCACACAGTCCCAATCGTGTGTGAAACTCCCCGCGCACCCCAGTAACACACGTACCCCGCTCGCACAGGGCCAATCGCGTGTGGATCTCCCCGCGCACCCCAGTAATACACATACCCTGCTCGCGCAGTGCCAATCGCGTGTGGAACTCCCCGCACACCCCAGTAATACACGTACCCCGCTCGCACAGGGCCAATCGCGTGTGGAACTCCCTGCGCACCCCAGTAATACACCTACCCCACTCGCACAGGCCCAATCGCGTGTGAAACTCCCTGCGCACCCCAGTAATACACGTACCCCGCTCGCACAGGGCCAATCGCGTGTGGAACTCCCTGCGCACCCCAGTAGTACACCTACCCCACTCGCACAGGCCCAATCGCGTGTGAAACTCCCTGCGCACCCCAGTAATACACGTACCCCGCTCGCACAGGGCAATCGCATGTGGAACTCCCCGCGCACCCTAGTAATACACGTACCCCGCTCGCACAGGCCCAATCGTGTGTGAAACTCCCCGCGCACCCCAGTAATACACGTACCCCGCTCGCACAGGGCCAATCGCATGTGGAACTCCCTGCGCACCCTAGTAATACACGTACCCCGCTCGCAAAGGCCCAATCGTGTGTGAAACTCCCCGCACACCCCAGTAATACACTTACCCCACTCGCACAGGCCCAATCGCGTGTGAAACTCCCTGCGCACCCCAGTAATACACGTACCCCGCTCGCACAGGCCCAATCATGTTTTTAACTCCCCGCACACCCCAGTAATGCATGTACCCCGCACGCACAGGGCCAATCGCATGTGGAACTCCCTGCGCACCCCAGTAAAACACGTACCCCGCTCGCACAGGCCCAGTCGCGTGTGAAACTCCCCACGCACCCAGTAATTTACGTACCCCGCTCGCACAGGGCCAATCGCATGTGGAACTCCCCGCGCACCCCAGTAATACACGTACCCCGCTCGCACAGGGCCAATCGCGTGTGGATCTCCCCGCGCACCCCAGTAATACACGTACCCCGCTCGCACAGGCCCAATCACGTGTGAAACTCCCCACGCACCCCAGTAATACACGTACCCCGCTCGCACAAGGCCAATCGCGTGTGGAACTCCCCGCGCACCCCAGTAATACACGTACCCCGCTCGCACAGGCCCAATCGTGTGTGAAACACCCTGCGCACCCCAGTAATGCATGTACCCCGCACGCACAGGGCCAATCGCATGTGGAACTCCCTGCGCACCCCAGTAATACACGTACCCCGCTTGCACAGGCCCAATCGCGTGTGAAACTCCCCACTCACCCCAGTAATACACGTACCCCGCTCGCACAGGACCAATTGCGTGTGGAACTCCCCGCGCACCCCAGTAATACACGTACACCAATCGCACAGGCCCAATCGCATGTGGAACTCCCTGAGCACCCCAGTAATACACGTACCCCGCTCGCACAGGCCCAATCGCGTGTGAAACTCCCCGCGCACCCCAGTAATACATGTACCCCGCTCGCACAGGGCCAATCGCGTGTGGAACTCCCCGCGCACCCCAGTAATACACGTACCACGCTCGCACAGGCCTAATCGTGTGTGAAACTCCCTGCACACCCCAGTAATGCATGTACCCCGCTCGCACAGGCCCAATCGCATGTGGAACTCCCTGAGCACCCCAGTAATACACGTACCCCGCTCGCACAGGCCCAATCGCGTGTGAAACTCCCCGCGCACCCCAGTAATACATGTACCCCGCTCGCACAGGCCCAATCGCGTGTGAAACTCCCCGTGCACCCCAGTAATACACGTACCCCGCTCGCACAGGGCCAATCGCGTGTGGATCTCCCCGCGCACCCCAGTAATACATGTACCACGCTCGCACAGGCCCAATCGCGTGTGAAACTCCCCGCGCACCCCAGTAATACACGTACCCCGCTCGCACAGGGCCAATTGCGTGTGGAACTCCCCGCGCACCCCAGTAACACACGTACCCCGCTCACACAGGGCCAATCACGTGTGGAACTCCCCACGCACCCCACTAATACACCTACCCCACTCGCACAGGCCCAATCGCGTGTGAAACTCCCTGCGCACCCCAGTAATACACGTACCCCGCTCGCACAGGGCCAATAGCGTGTGGAACTCCCTGCGCACCTCAGTAGTACACCTACCCCACTCGCACAGGCCCAATCGCGTGTGAAACTCCCTGCGCACCCCAGTAATACACGTACCCCGCTCGCACAGGGCCAATCGCATGTGGAACTCCCCGCGCACCCTAGTAATACACGTACCCCGCTCGCACAGGCCCAATCGTGTGTGAAACTCCCCGCGCACCCCAGTAATACACGTACCCCGCTCGCACAGGGCCAATCGCATGTGGAACTCCCTGCGCACCCTAGTAATACACGTACCCTGCTCGCAAAGGCCCAATCGTGTGTGAAACTCCCCGCACACCCCAGTAATACACTTACCCCACTCGCACAGGCCCAATCGCGTGTGAAACTCCCTGCGCACCCCAGTAATACACGTACCCCGCTCGCACAGGCCCAATCGTGTGTGGAACTCCCCGCGCACCCCAGTAATACACGTACCACGCTCGCACAGGCCTAATCGTGTGTGAAACTCCCTGCACACCCCAGTAATGCATGTACGCCGCTCGCACAGGGCCAATCGCATGTGGAACTCCCCGCGCACCCCAGTAATACATGTACCCCGCTCGCACAGGCCCAATCGCGTGTGAAACTCCCCGTGCACCCCAGTAATACACGTACCCCGCTCGCACAGGGCCAATCGCGTGTGGATCTCCCCGCGCACCCCAGTAATACATGTACCACGCTCGCACAGGCCCAATCGCGTGTGAAACTCCCCGCGCACCCCAGTAATACACGTACCCCGCTCGCACAGGGCCAATCGCGTGTGGAACTCCCCGCGCACCCCAGTAACACACGTACCCCGCTCACACAGGGCCAATCACGTGTGGAACTCCCCACGCACCCCACTAATACACGTACCCCGCTCGCACAGGCCCAATCGCGTGTGAAACTCCCAGCGCACCCCAGTAATACAAGTACTCCGCTCGCACAGGGAGAATTGCGTGTGGAACTCCATGCGCACCCCAGTAATACACGTACCACGCTCGCACAAGCCCAATCACGTGTGAAACTCCCCACGCACCCCAGTAATACACGTACCCCGCTCGCACAGGGCCAATCGCGTGTGGAACTCCCTGTGCACCCCAGTAATACACGTACCCCGCTCGCACAGGCCCAATCGCGTGTGAAACTCCCCGCGCATCCCAGTAATACACGTACCCCGCTCGCACAGGGCCAATCACATGTGGAACTCCCTGCGCACCCCAGTAATACACGTACTCCGCTCGCACAGGCCCAATCGCATGTGAAACTCCCCAAGCACCCCAATAATACACGTACCCCGCTCGCACAGGCCCAATCATGTGTGAAACTCCCTGCGCACCCCAGTAATACACGTACTCCGCTCGCACAGGGCCAATCGCGTGTGGAACACCCCGCGCAACCCAGTAATACACGTGCCCCGCTCACACAGGCCCAATCACGTGTGAAACTCCCCGCGCACCCCAGTAATACATGTACCCCGCACGCACAGGGCCAATCGTATGTGGAACTCCCCGCGCACCCCAATAATACACGTACCCCGCTCACACAGGCCCAATCGTGTTTGAAACTCCCCGCGCACCCCAGTAACACACGTACCCCGCTCGCACAGGGCCAATCGCATGTGGATCTCCCCGCGCACCCCAGTAATACACATAGCCTGCTCGCGCAGTGCCAATCGCGTGTGGAACTCCCCGCGCACCCCAGTAATACACGTACCCCGCTCGCACAGGGCCAATCGCGTGTGGAACTCCCTGCGCACCCCAGTAATACACCTACCCCACTCGCACAGGCCCAATCGCGTGTGAAACTCCCTGCGCACCCCAGTAATACACGTACCCCGCTCGCACAGAGCCAATCGCGTGTGGAACTCCCTGCGCACCCCAGTAATACACCTACCCCACTCGCACAGGCCCAATCGCGTGTGAAACTCCCTGCGCACCCCAGTAATACACGTACCCCGCTCGCACAGGGCCAATCGCATGTGGAACTCATCGCGCACCCTAGTAATACACGTACCCCGCTCGCACAGGCCCAATCGTGTGTGAAACTCCCCGCACACCCCAGTAATACACGTACCCCGCTCGCACAGGCCCAATCGCGTGTGAAACTCCCCACGCACCCCAGTAACACACGTACCCCGCTCACACAGGGCCAATCGCGTGTGGAACTCCCGCGCACCCCAGTAATCCACGTACTCCGCTCGCACAGGCCCATTCGCGGGTGAAACTCCCCGCGCACCCCAGTAATACACGTACTCCGCTCTCACAGGGCCAATTGGGTGTGGAACTCCCTGCGCACCCCAGTAATACACGTACCCCGCTCGCACAGGCCCAATCGCGTGTGAAACTCCCCACGCACCCCAGTAATACACGTACTCCGCTCGCACAGGGCCAATCGCGTGTGGAACTCCCCGCGCACCCCAGTAATACACGTACCCCGCTCACCCCAGTAACACACGTACCCCGCACACACAGGGCCAATCGCATGTGGAACTCCCCGCACACCCCAGTAATAAACGTACCCCGCTCACACAGGGCCAATCGCATGTGGAACTCCCCGCGCACCCCAGTAATACACGTACCTCGCTCGCACAGGGACACTCGCATGTGGAACTCCCTGCGCACCCCAGTAATACATGTACCCCGCTCGCACAGGCCCAATCGCGTGTGAAACTCCCCATGCACCCCAGTAATACACGTACCCCGCTTGCACAGGGCCAATCGCGTGTGGAACTCCCCGTGTACCCCAGTAATACATGTACCCCGCTCACCCCAGTAACACACGTACCCCGCTCACACAGGGCCAATCGCATGTGGAACTCCCCGCGCACCTCAGTAATACACGTACCCCGCTCACACAGGGCCAATCGCATGTGGAACTCCCTGCGCACCCCAGTAATACACGTACCCCGCTCGCACAGGGCCACTCGCATGTGGAACTCCCTGCGCACTCCAGTAATACACGTACCCCACTCGCACAGGCTCAATCACGTGTGAAACTCCCCACGCACCCCAGTAATACACGTACCCCGCTCGCACAAGGCCAATCGCGTGTGGAACTCCCCACGCACCCCAGTAATACATGTACCCCGCACGCACAGGGCCAATCGTATGTGGAACTCCCCGCGCACCCCAATAATACACGTACCCCGCTCACACAGTCCCAATCGTGTGTGAAACTCCCCGCGCACCCCAGTAACACACGTACTCCGCTCGCACAGGGAGAATTGGGTGTGGAACTCCATGCGCACCCCAGTAATACACGTACCCCGCTCGCACAAGCCCAATCGCGTGTGAAACTCCCCACGAACCCCAGTAATACACGTACCCCGCTCGCACAGGGCCAATCATGTGTGGAACTCCCTGCGCACCCCAGTAATACACATACCCTGCTCGCACAGGCCCAATCGCGTGTGAAACTCCCCGTGCACCCAGTAACACACGTACCCCGCTCGCACAGGGCCAATCGCATGTGAAACTCCCCGCGCATCCCAGTAATACACGTACCCCGCTCGCACAGGGCCAATCACATGTGGAACTCCCTGCGCACCCCAGTAATACACGTACTCTGCTCGCACAGGCCCAATCGCACACGTACCCCGCTCGCACAGGCCCAATCATGTGTGAAACTCCCTGCGCACCCCAGTAATACACGTACTCTGCTCGCACAGGGCCAATCGCGTGTGGAACACCCCGCGCAACCCAGTAATACACGTGCCCCGCTCACACAGGCCCAATCACGTGTGAAACTCCCCGCGCACCCCAGTAATACATGTACCCCGCACGCACAGGGCCAATCGTATGTGGAACTCCCCGCGCACCCCAATAATACACGTACCCCGCTCACACAGTCCCAATCGTGTGTGAAACTCCCCGCGCACCCCAGTAACACACGTACCCCGCTCGCACAGGGCCAATCGTGTGTGGATCTCCCCGCGCACCCCAGTAATACACATACCCTGCTCGCGCAGTGCCAATCGCGTGTGGAACTCCCCGCACACCCCAGTAATACACGTACCCCGCTCGCACAGGGCCAATCGCGTGTGGAACTCCCTGCGCACCCCAGTAATACACCTACCCCACTCGCACAGGCCCAATCGCGTGTGAAACTCCCTGCGCACCCCAGTAATACACGTACCCCGCTCGCACAGGGCCAATCGCGTGTGGAACTCCCTGCGCACCCCAGTAGTACACCTACCCCACTCGCACAGGCCCAATCGCGTGTGAAACTCCCTGCGCACCCCAGTAATACACGTACCCCGCTCGCACAGGGCAATCGCATGTGGAACTCCCTGCGCACCCTAGTAATACACGTACCCCGCTCGCACAGGCCCAATCGTGTGTGAAACTCCCCGCGCACCCCAGTAATACACGTACCCCGCTCGCACAGGGCCAATCGCATGTGGAACTCCCTGCGCACCCTAGTAATACACGTACCCCGCTCGCAAAGGCCCAATCGTGTGTGAAACTCCCCGCACACCCCAGTAATACACTTACCCCACTCGCACAGGCCCAATCGCGTGTGAAACTCCCTGCGCACCCCAGTAATACACGTACCCCGCTCGCACAGGCCCAATCATGTTTTTAACTCCCCGCACACCCCAGTAATGCATGTACCCCGCACGCACAGGGCCAATCGCATGTGGAACTCCCTGCGCACCCCAGTAAAACACGTACCCCGCTCGCACAGGCCCAGTCGCGTGTGAAACTCCCCACGCACCCAGTAATTTACGTACCCCGCTCGCACAGGGCCAATCGCATGTGGAACTCCCCGCGCACCCCAGTAATACACGTACCCCGCTCGCACAGGGCCAATCGCGTGTGGATCTCCCCGCGCACCCCAGTAATACACGTACCCCGCTCGCACAGGCCCAATCACGTGTGAAACTCCCCACGCACCCCAGTAATACACGTACCCCGCTCGCACAAGGCCAATCGCGTGTGGAACTCCCCGCGCACCCCAGTAATACACGTACCCCGCTCGCACAGGCCCAATCGTGTGTGAAACACCCTGCGCACCCCAGTAATGCATGTACCCCGCACGCACAGGGCCAATCGCATGTGGAACTCCCTGCGCACCCCAGTAATACACGTACCCCGCTTGCACAGGCCCAATCGCGTGTGAAACTCCCCACTCACCCCAGTAATACACGTACCCCGCTCGCACAGGACCAATTGCGTGTGGAACTCCCCGCGCACCCCAGTAATACACGTACACCAATCGCACAGGCCCAATCGCATGTGGAACTCCCTGAGCACCCCAGTAATACACGTACCCCGCTCGCACAGGCCCAATCGCGTGTGAAACTCCCCGCGCACCCCAGTAATACATGTACCCCGCTCGCACAGGGCCAATCGCGTGTGGAACTCCCCGCGCACCCCAGTAATACACGTACCACGCTCGCACAGGCCTAATCGTGTGTGAAACTCCCTGCACACCCCAGTAATGCATGTACCCCGCTCGCACAGGCCCAATCGCATGTGGAACTCCCTGAGCACCCCAGTAATACACGTACCCCGCTCGCACAGGCCCAATCGCGTGTGAAACTCCCCGCGCACCCCAGTAATACATGTACCCCGCTCGCACAGGCCCAATCGCGTGTGAAACTCCCCGTGCACCCCAGTAATACACGTACCCCGCTCGCACAGGGCCAATCGCGTGTGGATCTCCCCGCGCACCCCAGTAATACATGTACCACGCTCGCAAAGGCCCAATCGCGTGTGAAACTCCCCGCGCACCCCAGTAATACACGTACCCCGCTCGCACAGGGCCAATCGCGTGTGGAACTCCCCGCGCACCCCAGTAACACACGTACCCCGCTCACACAGGGCCAATCACGTGTGGAACTCCCCACGCACCCCACTAATACACCTACCCCACTCGCACAGGCCCAATCGCGTGTGAAACTCCCTGCGCACCCCAGTAATACACGTACCCCGCTCGCACAGGGCCAATAGCGTGTGGAACTCCCTGCGCACCCCAGTAGTACACCTACCCCACTCGCACAGGCCCAATCGCGTGTGAAACTCCCTGCGCACCCCAGTAATACACGTACCCCGCTCGCACAGGGCCAATCGCATGTGGAACTCCCCGCGCACCCTAGTAATACACGTACCCCGCTCGCACAGGCCCAATCGTGTGTGAAACTCCCCGCGCACCCCAGTAATACACGTACCCCGCTCGCACAGGGCCAATCGCATGTGGAACTCCCTGCGCACCCTAGTAATACACGTACCCCGCTCGCAAAGGCCCAATCGTGTGTGAAACTCCCCGCACACCCCAGTAATACACTTACCCCACTCGCACAGGCCCAATCGCGTGTGAAACTCCCTGCGCACCCCAGTAATACACGTACCCCGCTCGCACAGGCCCAATCGTGTGTGGAACTCCCCGCGCACCCCAGTAATACACGTACCACGCTCGCACAGGCCTAATCGTGTGTGAAACTCCCTGCACACCCCAGTAATGCATGTACGCCGCTCGCACAGGGCCAGTCGCATGTGGAACTCCCCGCGCACCCCAGTAATACATGTACCCCGCTCGCACAGGCCCAATCGCGTGTGAAACTCCCCGTGCACCCCAGTAATACACGTACCCCGCTCGCACAGGGCCAATCGCGTGTGGATCTCCCCGCGCACCCCAGTAATACATGTACCACGCTCGCACAGGCCCAATCGCGTGTGAAACTCCCCGCGCACCCCAGTAATACACGTACCCCGCTCGCACAGGGCCAATCGCGTGTGGAACTCCCCGCGCACCCCAGTAACACACGTACCCCGCTCACACAGGGCCAATCACGTGTGGAACTCCCCACGCACCCCACTAATACACGTACCCCGCTCGCACAGGCCCAATCGCGTGTGAAACTCCCAGCGCACCCCAGTAATACAAGTACTCCGCTCGCACAGGGAGAATTGCGTGTGGAACTCCATGCGCACCCCAGTAATACACGTACCACGCTCGCACAAGCCCAATCACGTGTGAAACTCCCCACGCACCCCAGTAATACACGTACCCCGCTCGCACAGGGCCAATCGCGTGTGCAACTCCCTGTGCACCCCAGTAATACACGTACCCCGCTCGCACAGGCCCAATCGCGTGTGAAACTCCCCGCGCATCCCAGTAATACACGTACCCCGCTCGCACAGGGCCAATCACATGTGGAACTCCCTGCGCACCCCAGTAATACACGTACTCCGCTCGCACAGGCCCAATCGCATGTGAAACTCCCCAAGCACCCCAATAATACACGTACCCCGCTCGCACAGGCCCAATCATGTGTGAAACTCCCTGCGCACCCCAGTAATACACGTACTCCGCTCGCACAGGGCCAATCGCGTGTGGAACAACCCGGGCAACCCAGTAATACACGTGCCCCGCTCACACAGGCCCAATCACGTGTGAAACTCCCCGCGCACCCCAGTAATACATGTACCCCGCACGCACAGGGCCAATCGTATGTGGAACTCCCCGCGCACCCCAATAATACACGTACCCCGCTCACACAGGCCCAATCGTGTTTGAAACTCCCCGCGCACCCCAGTAACACACGTACCCCGCTCGCACAGGGCCAATCGCATGTGGATCTCCCCGCGCACCCCAGTAATACACATAGCCTGCTCGCGCAGTGCCAATCGCGTGTGGAACTCCCCGCGCACCCCAGTAATACACGTACCCCGCTCGCACAGGGCCAATCGCGTGTGGAACTCCCTGCGCACCCCAGTAATACACCTACCCCACTCGCACAGGCCCAATCGCGTGTGAAACTCCCTGCGCACCCCAGTAATACACGTACCCCGCTCGCACAGAGCCAATCGCGTGTGGAACTCCCTGCGCACCCCAGTAATACACCTACCCCACTCGCACAGGCCCAATCGCGTGTGAAACTCCCTGCGCACCCCAGTAATACACGTACCCCGCTCGCACAGGGCCAATCGCATGTGGAACTCCCCGCGCACCCTAGTAATACACGTACCCCGCTCGCACAGGCCCAATCGTGTGTGAAACTCCCCGCACACCCCAGTAATACACGTACCCCGCTCGCACAGGCCCAATCGCGTGTGAAACTCCCCACGCACCCCAGTAACACACGTACCCCGCTCACACAGGGCCAATCGCGTGTGGAACTCCCGCGCACCCCAGTAATCCACGTACTCCGCTCGCACAGGCCCATTCGCGGGTGAAACTCCCCGCGCACCCCAGTAATACACGTACTCCGCTCTCACAGGGCCAATTGGGTGTGGAACTCCCTGCGCACCCCAGTAATACACGTACCCCGCTCGCACAGGCCCAATCGCGTGTGAAACTCCCCACGCACCCCAGTAATACACGTACTCCGCTCGCACAGGGCCAATCGCATGTGGAACTCCCCGCGCACCCCAGTAATACACGTACCCCGCTCACCCCAGTAACACACGTACCCCGCACACACAGGGCCAATCGCATGTGGAACTCCCCGCACACCCCAGTAATAAACGTACCCCGCTCACACAGGGCCAATCGCATGTGGAACTCCCCGCGCACCCCAGTAATACACGTACCCCGCTCGCACAGGGACACTCGCATGTGGAACTCCCTGCGCACCCCAGTAATACATGTACCCCGCTCGCACAGGCCCAATCGCGTGTGAAACTCCCCATGCACCCCAGTAATACACGTACCCCGCTTGCACAGGGCCAATCGCGTGTGGAACTCCCCGTGTACCCCAGTAATACATGTACCCCGCTCACCCCAGTAACACACGTACCCCGCTCACACAGGGCCAATCGCATGTGGAACTCCCCGCGCACCTCAGTAATACACGTACCCCGCTCACACAGGGCCAATCGCATGTGGAACTCCCTGCGCACCCCAGTAATACACGTACCCCGCTCGCACAGGGCCACTCGCATGTGGAACTCCCTGCGCACTCCAGTAATACACGTACCCCACTCGCACAGGCTCAATCACGTGTGAAACTCCCCACGCACCCCAGTAATACACGTACCCCGCTCGCACAAGGCCAATCGCGTGTGGAACTCCCTGTACACCCCAGTAATACACGTACCCCGCTCGCACAGGCCCAATCGCGTGTGAAACTCCCCGCGCACCCCAGTAATACACGTACCCCGCTCACACAGGGCCAATCGCGTGTGGAACTCCCTGCGCACCCCAGTAATACACGTACTCCGCTCGCACAGGCCCAATCGCATGTGAAACTCCCCAAGCACCCCAATAATACACGTACCCCGCTCGCACAGGGCCAATCGTGTGTGGAACTCCCTGCGCACCCCAGTAATACACGTACCCCGCTCGCACAGGCCCAATCGCGTGTGAAACTCCCCGCGCATCCCAGTAATACACGTACCCCGCTCGCACAGGGCCAATCACATGTGGAACTCCCTGCGCACCCCAGTAATACACGTACTCCGCTCGCACAGGCCCAATCGCATGTGAAACTCCCCAAGCACCCCAATAATACACGTACCCCGCTCGCACAGGCCCAATCATGTGTGAAACTCCCTGCGCACCCCAGTAATACACGTACTCCGCTCGCACAGGGCCAATCGCGTGTGGAACACCCCGCGCAACCCAGTAATACACGTGCCCCGCTCACACAGGCCCAATCACGTGTGAAACTCCCCGCGCACCCCAGTAATACATGTACCCCGCACGGACAGGGCCAATCGTATGTGGAACTCCCCGCACACCCCAATAATACACGTACCCCGCTCACACAGGCCCAATCGTGTGTCAAACTCCCCGCGCACCCCAGTAACACATGTACCCCGCTCGCACAGGGCCAATCGCGTGTGGATCTCCCCGCGCACCCCAGTAATACACATACCCTGCTCGCGCAGTGCCAATATATGTGTGGAACTCCCCGCGCACCCCAGTAATACACGTACCCCGCTCGCACAGGGCCAATCGCGTGTGGAACTCCCTGCGCACCCCAGTAATACACCTACCCCACTCGCACAGGCCCAATCGCGTGTGAAACTCCCTGCGCACCCCAGTAATACACGTACCCCGCTCGCACAGGGCCAATCGCGTGTGGAACTCCCTGCGCACCCCAGTAATACACCTACCCCACTCGCACAGGCCCAATCGCGTGTGAAACTCCCTGCGCACCCCAGTAATACACGTACCCCGCTCGCACAGGGCCAATCGCATGTGGAACTCCCCGCGCACCCTAGTAATACACGTACCCTGCTCGCACAGGCCCAATCGTGTGTGAAACTCCCCGCGCACCCCAGTAATACACGTACCCCGCTCGCACAGGGCCAATAGCATGTGGAACTCCCCGCGCACCCTAGTAATACACGTACCCCGCTCGTACAGGCCCAATCGTGTGTGAAACTCCCCGCACACCCCAGTAATACACGTACCCCGCTCGCACAGGCCCAATCGCGTGTGAAACTCCCTGCGCACCCCAGTAATACACGTACCCCGCTCGCACAGGCCCAATCATGTGTGAAACTCCCCGCACACCCCAGTAATGCATGTACCCCGCACGCACAGGCCCAATCGCATGTGGAACTCCCTGCGCACCCCAGTAATACACGTACCCCGCTCGCACAGGCCCAATCGCGTGTGAAACTCCCCACGCACCCAGTAATTTACGTACTCCGCTCGCACAGGGCCAATCGCATGTGGAACTCCCCGCGCACCCCAGTAATACACGTACCCCGCTCGCACAGGGCCAATCGCGTGTGGATCTCCCCGCGCACCCCAGTAATACACGTACCACGCTCGCACAGGCCCAATCGCATGTGGAACTCCCTGCGCACCCCAGTAATACACGTACCCTGCTCGCACAGGGCCAATCGCATGTGGAACTCCCTGCGCACCCCAGTAATACACGTACCCCGCTCACACAGGGCCACTCGCATGTGGAACTCCCTGCGCACCCCAGTAATACACGTACCCCGCTCGCACAGGCCCAATCACGTGTGAAACTCCCCAGGCACCCCAGTAATACACGTACCCCGCTCGCACAAGGCCAATCGCGTGTGGAACTCCCCGCGCACCCCAGTAATACACGTACCCCGCTCGCACAGGCCCAATCGTGTGTGAAACACCCCGCGCACCCCAGTAATGCATGTACCCCGCACGCACAGGGCCAATCGCATGTGGAACTCCCTGTGCACCCCAGTAATACACGTACCCCGCTTGCACAGGCCCAATCGCGTGTGAAACTCCCCACTCACCCCAGTAATACACGTACCCCGCTCGCACAGGACCAATTGCGTGTGGAACTCCCCGCGCACCCCAGTAATACACGTACACCAATCGCACAGGCCCAATCGCGTGTGGAACTCCCTGCGCACCCCAGTAATACACGTACCCCGCTCGCACAGGCCCAATTGCGTGTGAAACTCCCCGCGCACCCCAGTAATACACATACCCCGCTTGCACAGGGCCAATCGCGTGTGGAACTCCCCGCGCACCCCAGTAATACACGTACCACGCTCGCACAGGCCTAATCGTGTGTGAAACTCCCCGCACACCCCAGTAATGCATGTACCCCGCACGCACAGTGCCAATCGCATGTGGAACTCCCTGCGCACCCCAGTAATACATGTACCCCGCTCGCACAGGCCCAATCGCGTGTGAAACTCCCCACGCACCCCAGTAATTCACGTACCCCGCTCGCACAGGGCCAATCGCATGTGGAACTCCCCGCGCACCCCAGTAATACATGTACCCCGCTCGCACAGGCCCAATCGCATGTGAAACTCCCCGCGCACCCCAGTAATACACGTACCCCGCTCGCACAGGGCCAATCGCGTGTGGAACTCCCCGCGCACCCCAGTAATACACGTACCCCGCTCGCACAGGGCCAATCGCGTGTGGATCTCGCCGCGCACCCCAGTAATACATGTACCACGCTCGCACAGGCCCAATTGCGTGTGAAACTCCCCACTCCCCCCAGTAATACACGTACCCCGCTCGCACAGGCCCAATCGCGTGTGAAACTCCCCGCGCCCCCCAGTAACACACATACCCCGCTCACACAGGGCCAATCACGTGTGGAACTCCCCGCGCACCCCACTAATACACGTACCCCGCTCGCACAGGCCCAATCGCGTGTGAAACTCCCTGCGCACCCCAGTAATACACGTACTCCGCTCGCACAGGGAGAATTGGGTGTGGAACTCCATGCGCACCCCAGTAATACACGTACCCCGCTCGCACAAGCCCAATCGCGTGGGAAACTCCCCACGCACCCCAGTAATACACGTACCCCGCTCGCACAGGGCCAATCGTGTGTGGAACTCCCTGCGCACCCCAGTAATACACATACCCCGCTCGCACAGGCCCAATCGCGTGTGAAACTCCCCGCGCACCCCAGTAACACACGTACCCCGCTCGCACAGGGCCAATCGCATGTGAAACTCCCCGCGCATCCCAGTAATACACGTACCCCGCTCGCACAGGGCCAATCACATGTGGAACTCCCTGCGCACCCCAGTAATACACGTACTCCGCTCGCACAGGCCCAATCGCACACGTACCCCGCTCGCACAGGCCCAATCATGTGTGAAACTCCCTGCGCACCCCAGTAATACACGTACTCCGCTCGCACAGGCCCAATCACGTGTGAAACTCCCCGCGCACCCCAGTAATACATGTACCCCGCACGCACAGGGCCAATCGTATGTGGAACTCCCCGCGCACCCCAATAATACACGTACCCTGCTCACACAGGCCCAATCGTGTGTGAAACTCCCCGTGCACCCCAGTAACACACGTACCCCGCTCGCACAGGGCCAATCGCGTGTGGATCTCCCCGCGCACCCCAGTAATACACATACCCTACTCGCGCAGTGCCAATCGCATGTGGAACTCCCCGCGCACCCCAGTAATACACGTACCCCGCTCGCACAGGGCCAATCGCGTGAGGAACTCCCTGCGCACCCCAGTAATACACCTACCCCACTCGCACAGGCCCAATCGCGTGTGAAACTCCCTGCGCACCCCAGTAATACACGTACCCCGCTCGCACAGGGCAAATCGCGTGTGGAACTCCCTGCGCACCCCAGTAGTACACCTACCCCACTCGCACAGGCCCAATCGCGTGTGAAACTCCCTGCGCACCCCAGTAATACACGTACCCTGCTCGCACAGGGCCAATCGTGTGTGAAACTCCCCGCGCACCCCAGTAATACACGTACCCCGCTCGCACAGGCCCAATCATGTGTGAAACTCCCCGCACACCCCAGTAATGCATGTACCCCGCACGCACAGGCCCAATCGCATGTGGAACTCCCTGCGCACCCCAGTAATACACGTACCCCGCTCGCACAGGCCCAATCGCGTGTGAAACTCCCCACGCACCCAGTAATTTACGTACTCCGCTCGCACAGGGCCAATCGCATGTGGAACTCCCCGCGCACCCCAGTAATACACGTACCCCGCTCGCACAGGGCCAATCGCGTGTGGATCTCCCCGCGCACCCCAGTAATACACGTACCACGCTCGCACAGGCCCAATCGCATGTGGACCTCCCTGCGCACCCCAGTAATACACGTACCCTGCTCGCACAGGGCCAATCGCATGTGGAACTCCCTGCGCACCCCAGTAATACACGTACCCCGCTCGCACAGGGCCACTCGCATGTGGAACTCCCTGCGCACCTCAGTAATACACGTACCCCGCTCGCACAGGCCCAATCACGTGTGAAACTCCCCACTCCCCCCAGTAATACACGTACCCCGCTCGCACAGGCCCAATCGCGTGTGAAACTCCCCGCGCCCCCCAGTAACACACATACCCCGCTCACACAGGGCCAATCACGTGTGGAACTCCCCGCGCACCCCACTAATACACATACCCCGCTCGCACAGGCCCAATCGCGTGTGAAACTCCCTGCGCACCCCAGTAATACACGTACTCCGCTCGCACAGGGAGAATTGGGTGTGGAACTCCATGCGCACCCCAGTAATACACGTACCCCGCTCGCACAAGCCCAATCGCGTGGGAAACTCCCCACGCACCCCAGTAATACACGTACCCCGCTCGCACAGGGCCAATCGTGTGTGGAACTCCCTGCGCACCCCAGTAATACACATACCCCGCTCGCACAGGCCCAATCGCGTGTGAAACTCCCCGCGCACCCCAGTAACACACGTACCCCGCTCGCACAGGGCCAATCGCATGTGAAACTCCCCGCGCATCCCAGTAATACACGTACCCCGCTCGCACAGGGCCAATCACATGTGGAACTCCCTGCGCACCCCAGTAATACACGTACTCCGCTCGCACAGGCCCAATCGCACACGTACCCCGCTCGCACAGGCCCAATCATGTGTGAAACTCCCTGCGCACCCCAGTAATACACGTACTCCGCTCGCACAGGCCCAATCACGTGTGAAACTCCCCGCGCACCCCAGTAATACATGTACCCCGCACGCACAGGGCCAATCGTATGTGGAACTCCCCGCGCACCCCAATAATACACGTACCCCGCTCACACAGGCCCAATCGTGTGTGAAACTACCCGTGCACCCCAGTAACACACGTACCCCGCTCGCACAGGGCCAATCGCGTGTGGATCTCCCCGCGCACCCCAGTAATACACATACCCTACTCGCGCAGTGCCAATCGCATGTGGAACTCCCCGCGCACCCCAGTAATACACGTACCCCGCTCGCACAGGGCCAATCGCGTGAGGAACTCCCTGCGCACCCCAGTAATACACCTACCCCACTCGCACAGGCCCAATCGCGTGTGAAACTCCCTGCGCACCCCAGTAATACACGTACCCCGCTCGCACAGGGCAAATCGCGTGTGGAACTCCCTGCGCACCCCAGTAGTACACCTACCCCACTCGCACAGGCCCAATCGCGTGTGAAACTCCCTGCGCACCCCAGTAATACACGTACCCTGCTCGCACAGGGCCAATCGTGTGTGAAACTCCCCGCGCACCCCAGTAATACACGTACCCCGCTCGCACAGGCCCAATCATGTGTGAAACTCCCCGCACACCCCAGTAATGCATGTACCCCGCACGCACAGGCCCAATCGCATGTGGAACTCCCTGCGCACCCCAGTAATACACGTACCCCGCTCGCACAGGCCCAATCGCGTGTGAAACTCCCCACGCACCCAGTAATTTACGTACTCCGCTCGCACAGGGCCAATCGCATGTGGAACTCCCCGCGCACCCCAGTAATACACGTACCCCGCTCGCACAGGGTCAATCGCGTGTGGATCTCCCCGCGCACCCCAGTAATACACGTACCACGCTCGCACAGGCCCAATCGCATGTGGACCTCCCTGCGCACCCCAGTAATACACGTACCCTGCTCGCACAGGGCCAATCGCATGTGGAACTCCCTGCGCACCCCAGTAATACACGTACCCCGCTCGCACAGGGCCACTCGCATGTGGAACTCCCTGCGCACCTCAGTAATACACGTACCCCGCTCGCACAGGCCCAATCACGTGTGAAACTCCCCAGGCACCCCAGTAATACACGTACCCCGCTCGCACAAGGCCAATCGCGTGTGGAACTCCCCGCGCACCCCAGTAATACACGTACCCCGCTCGCACAGGCCCAATCGTGTGTGAAACACCCCGCGCACCCCAGTAATGCATGTACCCCGCACGCACAGGGCCAATCGCATGTGGAACTCCCTGTGCACCCCAGTAATACACGTACCCCGCTTGCACAGGCCCAATCGCGTGTGAAACTCCCCACTCACCCCAGTAATACACGTACCCCGCTCGCACAGGACCAATTGCGTGTGGAACTCCCCGCGCACCCCAGTAATACACGTACACCAATCGCACAGGCCCAATCGCGTGTGGAACTCCCTGCGCACCCCAGTAATACACGTACCCCGCTCGCACAGGCCCAATTGCGTGTGAAACTCCCCGCGCACCCCAGTAATACACATACCCCGCTTGCACAGGGCCAATCGCGTGTGGAACTCCCCGCGCACCCCAGTAATACACGTACCACGCTCGCACAGGCCTAATCGTGTGTGAAACTCCCCGCACACCCCAGTAATGCATGTACCCCGCACGCACAGGGCCAATCACATGTGGAACTCCCTGCGCACCCCAGTAATACATGTACCCCGCTCGCACAGGCCCAATCGCGTGTGAAACTCCCCACGCACCCCAGTAATTCACGTACCCCGCTCGCACAGGGCCAATCGCATGTGGAACTCCCCGCTCACCCCAGTAATACATGTACCCCGCTCGCACAGGCCCAATCGCATGTGAAACTCCCCGCGCACCACAGTAATACACGTACCCCGCTCGCACAGGGCCAATCGTGTGTGGAACTCCCCGCGCACCCCAGTAATACACGTACCCCGCTCGCACAGGGCCAATCGCGTGTGGATCTCGCCGCGCACCCCAGTAATACATGTAC
Source organism: Ambystoma mexicanum (assembly GCF_040938575.1). Classification (NCBI taxonomy): domain Eukaryota; kingdom Metazoa; phylum Chordata; class Amphibia; order Caudata; family Ambystomatidae; genus Ambystoma; species Ambystoma mexicanum. The sequence continues at coordinate 757,030,075 of NC_090927.1, read as the reverse complement.
CACGCTCGCACAGGCCCAATTGCGTGTGAAACTCCCCACTCCCCCCAGTAATACACGTACCCCGCTCGCACAGGCCCAATCGCGTGTGAAACTCCCCGCGCCCCCCAGTAACACACATACCCCGCTCACACAGGGCCAATCACGTGTGGAACTCCCCGCGCACCCCACTAATACACGTACCCCGCTCGCACAGGCCCAATCGCGTGTGAAACTCCCTGCGCACCCCAGTAATACACGTACTCCGCTCGCACAGGGAGAATTGGGTGTGGAACTCCATGCGCACCCCAGTAATACACGTACCCCGCTCGCACAAGCCCAATCGCGTGGGAAACTCCCCACGCACCCCAGTAATACACGTACCCCGCTCGCACAGGGCCAATCGTGTGTGGAACTCCCTGCGCACCCCAGTAATACACATACCCCACTCGCACAGGCCCAATCGTGTGTGAAACTCCCCGCGCACCCCAGTAACACACGTACCCCGCTCGCACAGGGCCAATCGCATGTGAAACTCCCCGCGCATCCCAGTAATACACGTACCCCGCTCGTACAGGGCCAATTACATGTGGAACTCCCTGCGCACCCCAGTAATACACGTACTCCGCTCGCACAGGCCCAATCGCACACGTACCCCGCTCGCACAGGCCCAATCATGTGTGAAACTCCCTGCGCACCCCAGTAATACACGTACTCCGCTCGCACAGGCCCAATCACGTGTGAAACTCCCCGCGCACCCCAGTAATACATGTACCCCGCACGCACAGGGCCAATCGTATGTGGAACTCCCCGCGCACCCCAATAATACACGTACCCCGCTCACACAGGCCCAATCGTGTGTGAAACTCCCCGCGCACCCCAGTAACACACGTACCCCGCTCGCACAGGGCCAATCGCGTGTGGATCTCCCCGCGCACCCCAGTAATACACATACCCTGCTCGCGCAGTGCCAATCGCATGTGGAACTCCCCGCGCACCCCAGTAATACACGTACCCCGCTCGCACAGGGCCAATCGCGTGTGGAACTCCCTGCGCACCCCAGTAATACACCGACCCCACTCGCACAGGCCCAATCGCGTGTGAAACTCCCTGCGCACCCCAGTAATACACGTACCCCGCTCGCACAGGGCCAATCGCGTGTGGAACTCCCTGCGCACCCCAGTAGTACACCTACCCCACTCGCACAGACCCAATCGCGTGTGAAACTCCCTGCGCACCCCAGTAATACACGTACCCTGCTCGCACAGGGCCAATCGCATGTGGAACTCCCCGCGCACCCTAGTAATACACGTACCCCGCTCGCACAGGCCCAATCGTGTGTGAAACTCCCCGCGCACCCCAGTAATACACGTACCCCGCTCGCACAGGGCCAATCGCATGTGGAACTCCCTGCGCACCCTAGTAATACACGTACCCCGCTCGCAAAGGCCCAATCGTGTGTGAAACTCCCCGCACACCCCAGTAATACACTTACCCCGCTCGCACAGGCCCAATCGCGTGTGAAACTCCCTGCGCACCCCAGTAATACACGTACCCCGCTCGCACAGGCCCAATCATGTGTGAAACTCCCCGCACACCCCAGTAATGCATGTACCCCGCACGCACAGGGCCAATCGCATGTGGAACTCCCTGCGCACCCCAGTAATACACGTACCCCGCTCGCACAGGCCCAATCGCGTGTGAAACTCCCCACGCACCCAGTAATTTACGTACCCCGCTCGCACAGGGCCAATCGCATGTGGAACTCCCCGCGCACCCCAGTAATATACGTACCCCGCTCGCACAGGGCCAATCGCGTGTGGATCTCCCCGCGCACCCCAGTAATACATGTACCCCGCTCGCACAGGCCCAATCACGTGTGAAACTCCCCACGCACCCCAGTAATACACGTACCCCGCTCGCACAAGGCCAATCGCGTGTGGAACTCCCCGCGCACCCCAGTAATACACGTACCCCACTCGCACAGGCCCAATCGTGTGTGAAACACCCTGCGCACCCCAGTAATGCATGTACCCCGCACGCACAGGGCCAATCGCATGTGGAACTCCCTGCGCACCCCAGTAATACACGTACCCCGCTTGCACAGGCCCAATCGCGTGTGAAACTCCCCACTCACCCCAGTAATACACGTACCCCGCTCGCACAGGACCAATTGCGTGTGGAACTCCCCGCGCACCCCAGTAATACACGTACACCAATCGCACAGGCCCAATCGCGTGTGGAACTCCCCGCGCACCCCAGTAATACACGTACCCCGCTCGCACAGGGCCAATCGCGTGTGGAACTCCCTGCGCACCCCAGTAATACACCTACCCCACTCGCACAGGCCCAATCGCGTGTGAAACTCCCTGCGCACCCCAGTAATACACGTACCCCGCTCGCACAGGGCCAATCGCGTGTGGAACTCCCTGCGCACCCCAGTAGTACACCTACCCCACTCGCACAGGCCCAATCGCGTGTGAAACTCCCTGCGCACCCCAGTAATACACGTACCCTGCTCGCACAGGGCCAATCGTGTGTGAAACTCCCCGCGCACCCCAGTAATACACGTACCCCGCTCGCACAGGCCCAATCATGTGTGAAACTCCCCGCACACCCCAGTAATGCATGTACCCCGCACGCACAGGCCCAATCGCATGTGGAACTCCCTGCGCACCCCAGTAATACACGTACCCCGCTCGCACAGGCCCAATCGCGTGTGAAACTCCCCACGCACCCAGTAATTTACGTACTCCGCTCGCACAGGGCCAATCGCATGTGGAACTCCCCGCGCACCCCAGTAATACACGTACCCCGCTCGCACAGGGCCAATCGCGTGTGGATCTCCCCGCGCACCCCAGTAATACACGTACCACGCTCGCACAGGCCCAATCGCATGTGGAACTCCCTGCGCACCCCAGTAATACACGTACCCTGCTCGCACAGGGCCAATCGCATGTGGAACTCCCTGCGCACCCCAGTAATACACGTACCCCGCTCGCACAGGGCCACTCGCATGTGGAACTCCCTGCGCACCCCAGTAATACACGTACCCCGCTCGCACAGGCCCAATCACGTGTGAAACTCCCCAGGCACCCCAGTAATACACGTACCCCGCTCGCACAAGGCCAATCGCGTGTGGAACTCCCCGCGCACCCCAGTAATACACGTACCCCGCTCGCACAGGCCCAATCGTGTGTGAAACACCCCGCGCACCCCAGTAATGCATGTACCCCGCACGCACAGGGCCAATCGCATGTGGAACTCCCTGTGCACCCCAGTAATACACGTACCCCGCTTGCACAGGCCCAATCGCGTGTGAAACTCCCCACTCACCCCAGTAATACACGTACCCCGCTCGCACAGGACCAATTGCGTGTGGAACTCCCCGCGCACCCCAGTAATACACGTACACCAATCGCACAGGCCCAATCGCGTGTGGAACTCCCTGCGCACCCCAGTAATACACGTACCCCGCTCGCACAGGCCCAATTGCGTGTGAAACTCCCCGCGCACCCCAGTAATACACATACCCCGCTTGCACAGGGCCAATCGCGTGTGGAACTCCCCGCGCACCCCAGTAATACACGTACCACGCTCGCACAGGCCTAATCGTGTGTGCACCTCCCCGCACACCCCAGTAATGCATGTACCCCGCACGCACAGGGCCAATCGCATGTGGAACACCCCGCGCACCCCAGTAATGCATGTACCCCGCTCGCACAGGCCCAATCGCGTGTGAAACTCCCCACGCACCCAGTAATTTACTTACCCCGCTCGCACAGGGCCAATCGCATGTGGAACTCCCCGCGCACCCCAGTAATACACGTACCCCGCTCGCACAGGGCCAATCGCGTGTGGATCTCCCCGCGCACCCCAGTAATACATGTACCCCGCTCGCACAGGCCCAATCACGTGTGAAACTCCCCACGCACCCCAGTAATACACGTACCCGCTCGCACAAGGCCAATCGCGTGTGGAACTCCCCGCGCACCCCAGTAATACACGTACCCCACTCGCACAGGCCCAATCGTGTGTGAAACACCCTGCGCACCCCAGTAATGCATGTACCCCGCACGCACAGGGCCAATCGCATGTGGAACTCCCTGCGCACCCCAGTAATACACGTACCCCGCTTGCACAGGCCCAATCACGTGTGAAACTCCCCACTCACCCCAGTAATACAAGTACCCCGCTCGCACAGGACCAATTGCGTGTGGAACTCCCCGCGCACCCCAGTAATACACGTACACCAATCGCACAGGCCCAATCGCGTGTGGAACTCCCCGCGCACCCCAGTAATACACGTACCCCGCTCGCACAGGGCCAATCGCGTGTGGAACTCCCTGCGCACCCCAGTAATACACCTACCCCACTCGCACAGGCCCAATCGCGTGTGAAACTCCCTGCGCACCCCAGTAATACACGTACCCCGCTCGCACAGGGCCAATCGCGTGTGGAACTCCCTGCGCACCCCAGTAGTACACCTACCCCACTCGCACAGGCCCAATCGCGTGTGAAACTCCCTGCGCACCCCAGTAATACACGTACCCTGCTCGCACAGGGCCAATCGTGTGTGAAACTCCCCGCGCACCCCAGTAATACACGTACCCCGCTCGCACAGGCCCAATCATGTGTGAAACTCCCCGCACACCCCAGTAATGCATGTACCCCGCACGCACAGGCCCAATCGCATGTGGAACTCCCTGCGCACCCCAGTAATACACGTACCCCGCTCGCACAGGCCCAATCGCGTGTGAAACTCCCCACGCACCCAGTAATTTACGTACTCCGCTCGCACAGGGCCAATCGCATGTGGAACTCCCCGCGCACCCCAGTAATACACGTACCCCGCTCGCACAGGGCCAATCGCGTGTGGATCTCCCCGCGCACCCCAGTAATACACGTACCACGCTCGCACAGGCCCAATCGCATGTGGAACTCCCTGCGCACCCCAGTAATACACGTACCCTGCTCGCACAGGGCCAATCGCATGTGGAACTCCCTGCGCACCCCAGTAATACACGTACCCCGCTCGCACAGGGCCACTCGCATGTGGAACTCCCTGCGCACCCCAGTAATACACGTACCCCGCTCGCACAGGCCCAATCACGTGTGAAACTCCCCAGGCACCCCAGTAATACACGTACCCCGCTCGCACAAGGCCAATCGCGTGTGGAACTCCCCGCGCACCCCAGTAATACACGTACCCCGCTCGCACAGGCCCAATCGTGTGTGAAACACCCCGCGCACCCCAGTAATGCATGTACCCCGCACGCACAGGGCCAATCGCATGTGGAACTCCCTGTGCAACCCAGTAATACACGTACCCCGCTTGCACAGGCCCAATCGCGTGTGAAACTCCCCACTCACCCCAGTAATACACGTACCCCGCTCGCACAGGACCAATTGCGTGTGGAACTCCCCGCGCACCCCAGTAATACACGTACACCAATCGAACAGGCCCAATCGCGTGTGGAACTCCCTGCGCACCCCAGTAATACACGTACCCCGCTCGCACAGGCCCAATTGCGTGTGAAACTCCCCGCGCACCCCAGTAATACACATACCCCGCTTGCACAGGGCCAATCGCGTGTGGAACTCCCCGCGCACCCCAGTAATACACGTACCACGCTCGCACAGGCCTAATCGTGTGTGAAACTCCCCGCACACCCCAGTAATGCATGTACCCCGCACGCACAGGGCCAATCGCATGTGGGACTCCCTGCGCACCCCAGTAATACATGTACCCCGCTCGCACAGGCCCAATCGCGTGTGAAACTCCCCACGCACCCCAGTAATTCACGTACCCCGCTCGCACAGGGCCAATCGCATGTGGAACTCCCCGCGCACCCCAGTAATACATGTACCCCGCTCGCACAGGCCCAATCGCATGTGAAACTCCCCGCGCACCCCAGTAATACACGTACCCCGCTTGCACAGGGCCAATCGCGTGTGGAACTCCCCGCGCACCCCAGTAATACACGTACCCCGCTCGCACAGGGCCAATCGCGTGTGGATCTCGCCGCGCACCCCAGTAATACATGTACCACGCTCGCACAGGCCCAATTGCGTGTGAAACTCCCCACTCCCCCCAGTAATACACGTACCCCGCTCGCACAGGCCCAATCGCGTGTGAAACTCCCCGCGCCCCCCAGTAACACACATACCCCGCTCACACAGGGCCAATCACGTGTGGAACTCCCCGCGCACCCCACTAATACACGTACCCCGCTCGCACAGGCCCAATCGCGTGTGAAACTCCCTGCGCACCCCAGTAATACACGTACTCCGCTCGCACAGGGAGAATTGGGTGTGGAACTCCATGCGCACCCCAGTAATACACGTACCCCGCTCGCACAAGCCCAATCGCGTGGGAAACTCCCCACGCACCCCAGTAATACACGTACCCCGCTCGCACAGGGCCAATCGTGTGTGGAACTCCCTGCGCACCCCAGTAATACACATACCCCGCTCGCACAGGCCCAATCGCGTGTGAAACTCCCCGCGCACCCCAGTAACACACGTACCCCGCTCGCACAGGGCCAATCGCATGTGAAACTCCCCGCGCATCCCAGTAATACACGTACCCCGCTCGCACAGGGCCAATCACATGTGGAACTCCCTGCGCACCCCAGTAATACACGTACTCCGCTCGCACAGGCCCAATCGCACACGTACCCCGCTCGCACAGGCCCAATCATGTGTGAAACTCCCTGCGCACCCCAGTAATACACGTACTCCGCTCGCACAGGCCCAATCACGTGTGAAACTCCCCGCGCACCCCAGTAATACATGTACCCCGCACGCACAGGGCCAATCGTATGTGGAACTCCCCGCGCACCCCAATAATACACGTACCCCGCTCACACAGGCCCAATCGTGTGTGAAACTCCCCGCGCACCCCAGTAACACACGTACCCCGCTCGCACAGGGCCAATCGCGTGTGGATCTCCCCGCGCACCCCAGTAATACACATACCCTGCTCGCGCAGTGCCAATCGCATGTGGAACTCCCCGTGCACCCCAGTAATACACGTACCCCGCTCGCACAGTGCCAATCGCGTGTGGAACTCCCTGCGCACCCCATTAATACACCTACCCCACTCGCACAGGCCCAATCGCGTGTGAAACTCCCTGCGCACCCCAGTAATACACGTACCCCGCTCGCACAGGGCCAATCGCGTGTGGAACTCCCTGCGAACCCCAGTAGTACACCTACCCCACTCGCACAGGCCCAATCGCGTGTGAAACTCCCTGCGCACCCCAGTAATACACGTACCCTGCTCGCACAGGGCCAATCGCATGTGGAACTCCCCGCGCACCCTAGTAATACACGTACCCCGCTCGCACAGGCCCAATCGTGTGTGAAACTCCCCGCGCACCCCAGTAATACACGTACCCCGCTCGCACAGGGCCAATCGCATGTGGAACTCCCTGCGCACCCTAGTAATACACGTACCCCGCTCGCAAAGGCCCAATCGTGTGTGAAACTCCCCGCACACCCCAGTAATACACTTACCCTGCTCGCACAGGCCCAATCGCGTGTGAAACTCCCTGCGCACCCCAGTAATACACGTACCCCGCTCGCACAGGCCCAATCATGTGTGAAACTCCCCGCACACCCCAGTAATGCATGTACCCCGCACGCACAGGGCCAATCGCATGTGGAACTCCCTGCGCACCCCAGTAATACACGTACCCCGCTCGCACAGGCCCAATCGCGTGTGAAACTCCCCACGCACCCAGTAATTTACGTACCCCGCTTGCACAGGGCCAATCGCATGTGGAACTCCCCGCGCACCCCAGTAATACACGTACCCCGCTCGCACAGGGCCAATCGCGTGTGGATCTCCCCGCGCACCCCAGTAATACATGTACCCCGCTCGCACAGGCCCAATCACGTGTGAAACTCCCCACGCACCCCAGTAATACACGTACCCCGCTCGCACAAGGCCAATCGCGTGTGGAACTCCCCGCGCACCCCAGTAATACACGTACCCCACTCGCACAGGCCCAATCGTGTGTGAAACACCCTGCGCACCCCAGTAATGCATGTACCCCGCACGCACAGGGCCAATCGCATGTGGAACTCCCTGCGCACCCCAGTAATACACGTACCCCGCTTGCACAGGCCCAATCGCGTGTGAAACTCCCCACTCACCCCAGTAATACACGTACCCCGCTCGCACAGGACCAATTGCGTGTGGAACTCCCCGCGCACCCCAGTAATACACGTACACCAATCGCACAGGCCCAATCGCGTGTGGAACTCCCTGCGCACCCCAGTAATACACGTACCGCGCTCGCACAGGCCCAATCGCGTGTGAAACTCCCCGCGCACCCCAGTAATACATGTACCCCGCTCGCACAGGGCCAATCGCGTGTGGAACTCCCCGCGCACCCCAGTAATACACGTACCACGCTCGCACAGGCCTAATCGTGTGTGAAACTCCCCGCACACCCCAGTAATGCATGTACCCCGCTCGCACAGGGCCAATCGCATGTGGAACTCCCCGCGCACCCCAGTAATACATGTACCCCGCTCGCACAGGCCCAATCGCGTGTGAAACTCCCCGTGCACCCCAGTAATACACGTACCCCGCTCGCACAGGGCCAATCGCGTGTGGATCTCCCCGCGCACCCCAGTAATACACGTACCACGCTCGCACAGGCCCAATCGCGTGTGAAACTCCCCGCGCACCCCAGTAATACACGTACCCCGCTCGCACAGGGCCAATCGCGTGTGGAACTCCCTGCGCACCCCAGTAATACATGTACCCCGCTCGCACAGGCCCAATCACGTGTGAAACTCCCCGCGCCCCCCAGTAACACACGTACCCCGCTCACACAGGGCCAATCACGTGTGGAACTCCCCACGCACCCCACTAATACACGTACCCCGCTCGCACAGGCCCAATCGCGTGTGAAACTCCCAGCGCACCCCAGTAATACACGTACTCCGCTCGCACAGGGAGAATTGCGTGTGGAACTCCATGCGCACCCCAGTAATACACGTACCCCGCTCGCACAAGCCCAATCGCGTGTGAAACTCCCCACGCACCCCAGTAATACACGTACCCCGCTCGCACTGGGCCAATCGCGTGTGGAACTCCCTGCGCACCCCAGTAATACACGTACTCCGCTCGCACAGGCCCAATCGCATGTGAAACTCCCCAAGCACCCCAATAATTCACGTACCCCGCTCGCACAGGCCCAATCATGTGTGAAACTCCCTGCGCACCCCAGTAATACACGTACTCCGCTCGCACAGGGCCAATCGCGATAGGAACACCCCGCGCAACCCAGTAATACACGTGCCCCGCTCAGACAGGCCCAATCACGTGTGAAACTCCCCGCGCACCCCAGTAATACATGTACCCCGCACGCACAGGGCCAATCGTATGTGGAACTCCCCGCGCACCCCAATAATACACGTACCCCGCTCACACAGGCCCAATCGTGTTTGAAACTCCCCGCGCACCCCAGTAATACACGTACCCCGCTCGCACAGGGCCAATCGCATGTGGAACTCCCTGCGCACCCTAGTAATACACGTACCCCGCTCGCAAAGGCCCAATCGTGTGTGAAACTCCCCGCACACCCCAGTAATACACTTACCCTGCTCGCACAGGCCCAATCGCGTGTGAAACTCCCTGCGCACCCCAGTAATACACGTACCCCGCTCGCACAGGCCCAATCATGTGTGAAACTCCCCGCACACCCCAGTAATGCATGTACCCCGCACGCACAGGGCCAATCGCATGTGGAACTCCCTGCGCACCCCAGTAATACACGTACCCCGCTCGCACAGGCCCAATCGCGTGTGAAACTCCCCACGCACCCAGTAATTTACGTACCCCGCTTGCACAGGGCCAATCGCATGTGGAACTCCCCGCGCACCCCAGTAATACACGTACCCCGCTCGCACAGGGCCAATCGCGTGTGGATCTCCCCGCGCACCCCAGTAATACATGTACCCCGCTCGCACAGGCCCAATCACGTGTGAAACTCCCCACGCACCCCAGTAATACACGTACCCCGCTCGCACAAGGCCAATCGCGTGTGGAACTCCCCGCGCACCCCAGTAATACACGTACCCCACTCGCACAGGCCCAATCGTGTGTGAAACACCCTGCGCACCCCAGTAATGCATGTACCCCGCACGCACAGGGCCAATCGCATGTGGAACTCCCTGCGCACCCCAGTAATACACGTACCCCGCTTGCACAGGCCCAATCGCGTGTGAAACTCCCCACTCACCCCAGTAATACACGTACCCCGCTCGCACAGGACCAATTGCGTGTGGAACTCCCCGCGCACCCCAGTAATACACGTACACCAATCGCACAGGCCCAATCGCGTGTGGAACTCCCTGCGCACCCCAGTAATACACGTACCGCGCTCGCACAGGCCCAATCGCGTGTGAAACTCCCCGCGCACCCCAGTAATACATGTACCCCGCTCGCACAGGGCCAATCGCGTGTGGAACTCCCCGCGCACCCCAGTAATACACGTACCACGCTCGCACAGGCCTAATCGTGTGTGAAACTCCCCGCACACCCCAGTAATGCATGTACCCCGCTCGCACAGGGCCAATCGCATGTGGAACTCCCCGCGCACCCCAGTAATACATGTACCCCGCTCGCACAGGCCCAATCGCGTGTGAAACTCCCCGTGCACCCCAGTAATACACGTACCCCGCTCGCACAGGGCCAATCGCGTGTGGATCTCCCCGCGCACCCCAGTAATACACGTACCACGCTCGCACAGGCCCAATCGCGTGTGAAACTCCCCGCGCACCCCAGTAATACACGTACCCCGCTCGCACAGGGCCAATCGCGTGTGGAACTCCCTGCGCACCCCAGTAATACATGTACCCCGCTCGCACAGGCCCAATCACGTGTGAAACTCCCCGCGCCCCCCAGTAACACACGTACCCCGCTCACACAGGGCCAATCACGTGTGGAACTCCCCACGCACCCCACTAATACACGTACCCCGCTCGCACAGGCCCAATCGCGTGTGAAACTCCCAGCGCACCCCAGTAATACACGTACTCCGCTCGCACAGGGAGAATTGCGTGTGGAACTCCATGCGCACCCCAGTAATACACGTACCCCGCTCGCACAAGCCCAATCGCGTGTGAAACTCCCCACGCACCCCAGTAATACACGTACCCCGCTCGCACTGGGCCAATCGCGTGTGGAACTCCCTGCGCACCCCAGTAATACACGTACTCCGCTCGCACAGGCCCAATCGCATGTGAAACTCCCCAAGCACCCCAATAATTCACGTACCCCGCTCGCACAGGCCCAATCATGTGTGAAACTCCCTGCGCACCCCAGTAATACACGTACTCCGCTCGCACAGGGCCAATCGCGATAGGAACACCCCGCGCAACCCAGTAATACACGTGCCCCGCTCAGACAGGCCCAATCACGTGTGAAACTCCCCGCGCACCCCAGTAATACATGTACCCCGCACGCACAGGGCCAATCGTATGTGGAACTCCCCGCGCACCCCAATAATACACGTACCCCGCTCACACAGGCCCAATCGTGTTTGAAACTCCCCGCGCACCCCAGTAACACACGTACCCCGCTCGCACAGGGCCAATCGCATGTGGATCTCCCCGCGCACCCCAGTAATACACATAGCCTGCTCGCGCAGTGCCAATCGCGTGTGGAACTCCCCGCGCACCCCAGTAATACACGTACCCCGCTCGCACAGGGCCAATCGCGTGTGGAACTCCCTGCGCACCCCAGTAATACACCTACCCCACTCGCACAGGCCCAATCGCGTGTGAAACTCCCTGCGCACCCCAGTAATACACGTACCCCGCTCGCACAGGGCCAATCGCGTGTTGAACTCCCTGCGCACCCCAGTAATACACCTACCCCACTCGCACAGGCCCAATCGCGTGTGAAACTCCCTGCGCACCCCAGTAATACACGTACCCCGCTCGCACAGGGCCAATCGCATGTGGAACTCCCCGCGCACCCTAGTAATACACGTACCCCGCTCGCACAGGCCCAATCGTGTGTGAAACTCCCCGCACACCCCAGTAATACACGTACCCCGCTCGCACAGGCCCAATCGCGTGTGAAACTCCCCACGCACCCCAGTAACACACGTACCCCGCTCACACAGGGCCAATCGCGTGTGGAACTCCCGCGCACCCCAGTAATACACGTACCCCGCTCGCACAGGCCCATTCGCGTGTGAAACTCCCCGCGCACCCCAGTAATACACGTACTCCGCTCTCACAGGGCCAATTGCGTGTGGAACTCCCTGCGCACCCCAGTAATACACGTACCCCGCTCGCACAGGCCCAATCGCGTGTGAAACTCCCTACGCACCCCAGTAATACACGTACTCCGCTCGCACAGGGCCAATCGCGTGTGGAACTCCCCGCGCACCCCAGTAATACACGTACCCCGCTCACCCCAGTAACACACGTACCCCGCTCACACAGGGCCAATCGCATGTGGAACTCCCCGCACACCCCAGTAATAAACGTACCCCGCTCACACAGGGCCAATCGCATGTGGAACTCCCCGCGCACCCCAGTAATACACGTACCCCGCTCGCACAGGGACACTCGCATGTGGAACTCCCTGCGCACCCCAGTAATACATGTACCCCGCTCGCACAGGCCCAATCGCGTGTGAAACTCCCCATGCACCCCAGTAATACACGTACCCCGCTTGCACAGGGCCAATCGCGTGTGGAACTCCCCGTGTACCCCAGTAATACATGTACCCCGCTCACCCCAGTAACACACGTACCCCGCTCACACAGGGCCAATCGCATGTGGAACTCCCCGCGCACCTCAGTAATACACGTACCCCGCTCACACAGGGCCAATCGCATGTGGAACTCCCTGCGCACCCCAGTAATACACGTACCCCGCTCGCACAGGGCCACTCGCATGTGGAACTCCCTGCGCACTCCAGTAATACACGTACCCCACTCGCACAGGCCCAATCACGTGTGAAACTCCCCACGCACCCCAGTAATACACGTACCCCACTCGCACAAGGCCAATCGCGTGTGTAACTCCCTGCGCACCCCAGTAATACACGTACCCCGCTCGCACAGGCCCAATCGCGTGTGAAACTCCCCGCGCACCCCAGTAATACACGTACCCCGCTCACACAGGGCCAATCGCGTGTGGAACTCCCTGCGCACCCCAGTAATACACGTACTCCGCTCGCACAGGCCCAATCGCGTGTAAAACTCCCTGCGCACCCCAGTAATACACGTACCCTGCTCGCACAGGGCCAATCGCGTGTGGAACTCCCTGCGCACCCCAGAAATACATGTACCCCACTCGCACAGGCCCAATCGTGTGTGAAACTCCCCGCGCACCCCAGTAATGCATGTACCCCGCACGCACAGGGCCAATCGCATGTGGAACTCCCTGCGCACCCCAGTAATACACGTACCCCGCTTGCACAGGCCCAATCGCGTGTGAAACTCCCCACTCATCCCAGTAATACACGTACCCCGCTCGCACAGGACCAATTGTGTGTGGAACTTCCTGCGCACCCCATGTAATACACGTACACCGATCGCACAGGCCCAATCGCGTGTGAAACTCCCCGTGCACCCCAGTAATACACGTAACCCGCTCGCACAGGGCCAATCGCGTGTGGAACTCCCTGTGCACCCCAGTAATACACGTACCCCGCTCGCACAGGCCCAATCGCGTGTGGAACTCCCTGCGCAACCCAGTAATACATGTACCCTGCTCGCACAGGCCCAATCGCGTGTTAAACTCCCCGCGCACCCCAGTAATACATGTACCCTGCTCGCACAGGGCCAATCGCGTGTGGAACTCCCCGCGCACCCCAGTAATACACGTACCCCGTTCGCACAGGCCCAATCATGTGTGAAACTCCCCGCACACCCCAGTAATGCATGTACCCCGCACGCACAGGGCCAATCGCATGTGGAACTCCCTGCGCACCCCAGTAATACACGTACACCGCTCGCACAGGCCCAATCGCGTGTGAAACTCCCCACGCACCCAGTAATTTACGTACCCCGCTCGCACAGGGCCAATCGCATGTGGAACTCCCCGCGCACCCCAGTAATACACGTACCCCGCTCGCACAGGGCCAATCGATTGTGGATCTCCCAGCGCACTCCAGTAATACACGTACCACGCTCGCACAGGCCCAATCGCATGTGGAACTCCCCGCGCACCCCAGTAATACACGTACCCTGCTCGCACAGGGCCAATCGCATGTGGAACTCCCCGCGCACCCCAGTACTACACGTACCCCACTCGCACAGGGCCACTCGCATGTGGAACTCCCTGCGCACCCCAGTAATACACGTACCCTGCTCGCACAGGCCCAATCACGTGTGAAACTCCCCACGCACCCCAATAATACACGTACCCCGCTCGCACAAGGCCAATCGCGTGTGGAACTCCCCGGGCACCCCAGTAATAAACGTACCCCGCTCGCACAGGCCCAATCACGTGTGAAACTCCCCGCGCACCCCAGTAATACACGTACCCCGCTCGCACAGGGCCAATCGCAAGTGGAACTCCCTGCGCACCCCAGTAATACACGTACCCCGCTCGCACAGGCCCAATCGCGTGTGAAACTCCCTGCGCACCCCAGTAATACACGTACCCCGCTCTCACAGGGCCAATCGCGTGTGGAACTCCCAGCGCACCCCAGTAATACACGTACCCCGCTCGCACCGGCCCAATCGTGTGTGAAACTCCCCGCGCACCCCAGTAATGCATGTACCCCGCACGCACAGGGCCAATCGCATGTGGAACTCCCTGCGCACCCCAGTAATACACGTACCCCGCTCGCACAGGCCCAATCGCGTGTGAAACTCCCCACTCACCCCAGTAATACACGTACCCCGCTCGCACAGGACCAATCGCGTGTGGAACTCCCCGCGCACCCCAGTAATACACATACGCCGATCGCACAGGCCCAATCGCGTGTGAAACTCCCTGTGCACCCCAGTAATACACGTACCCCGCTCGCACAGGGCCAATCGCGTGTGGAACTCCCTGCGCACCCCAGTAATACACGTACCCCGCTCACACAGGCCAAATCGCGTGTGGATCTCCCTGCGCACCCCAGTAATACACGTACCCCGCTCGCACAGGCCCAATCGTGTGTGAAACTCCCTGCGCACCCCAGTAATACACTTACCCCGCTCGCACAGGGCCAATCGCGTGTGGAACTGCCCACGCACCCCAGTAATACACGTACCCCGCTCGCACAGGCCCAATCGTATGTGAAACTCCCCGCACACCCCAGTAATGCATGTACCCCGCACGCACAGGGCCAATCGCATGTGGAACTCCCTGCGCACCCCAGTAATACACTTACCCTGCTTGCAGAGGCCCAATCGCGTTTCAAACTCCCCACGCACCCCAGTAATACACGTACCCCGCTCGCACAGGGCCAATCGCGTGTGGAACTCTCCGTGCACCCCAGTAATACACGTACCCCGCTCGCACAGGGCCAATCGCGTGTGGATCTCGCCGCGCACCCCAGTAATACACGTACCACGCTCGCACAGGCCCAATCGCGTGTGAAACTCCCCGCTCCCCCCAGTAATACACGTACCCCGCTCGCACAGGCCCAATCGCGTGTGAAACTCCCCGCGCACCCCAGTAACACAGGTACCCCGCTCACACAGGGCCAATCACGTGTGGAACTCCCCGCGCACCCCACTAATACACGTACCCCGCTCGCACAGGCCCAATCGCGTGTGAAACTCCCTGCGCACCCCAGTAATACACATACTCCACTCGCACAGGGAGAATTGCGTGTGGAACTCCATGCACACCCCAGTAATACACGTACCCCGCTCGCACAGGGCGAATCGCGTGTGGAACTCCCCGCGCACCCCAGTAATACACGTACCCCGCTCGCACAGGCCCAATCGCGTGTGAAGCTCCCCGCGCACCCCAGTAACACACGTACCCCGCTCACACAGGGCCAATCGCATGTGAAACTCCCCGCGCACCCCAGTAATGCATGTACCCCGCACGCACAGGGCCAATCGCATTTGGAACTCCCTGCGCACCCCAGTAATACACGTACCCCACTCGCACAGGCCCATTCGCGTGTGAAACTCCCCGCGCACCCCAGTAATACACGTACTCCGCTCTCACAGGGCCAATTGCGTGTGGAACTCCCTGCGCACCCCAGTAATACACGTACCCCGCTCGCACAAGCCCAATCGCGTGTGAAACTCCCTACGCACCCCAGTAATACACGTACTCCGCTCGCACAGGGCCAATCGCGTGTGGAACTCCCCGCGCACCCCAGTAATACACGTACCCCGCTCACCCCAGTAACACACGTACCCCGCTCACACAGGGCCAATCGCATGTGGAACTCCCCGCACACCCCAGTAATAAACGTATCCCGCTCACACAGGGCCAATCGCATGTGGAACTCCCCGCGCACCCCAGTAATACACGTACCCCGCTCGCACAGGGACACTCGCATGTGGAACTCCCTGCGCACCCCAGTAATACATGTACTTCGCTCGCACAGGCCCAATCGCGTGTGAAACTCCCCATGCACCCCAGTAATACACGTACCCCGCTTGCACAGGGCCAATCGCGTGTGGAACTCCCCGTGTACCCCAGTAATACATGTACCCCGCTCACCCCAGTAACACACGTACCCCGCTCACACAGGGCCAATCGCATGTGGAACTCCCCGCGCACCTCAGTAATACACGTACCCCGCTCACACAGGGCCAATCGCATGTGGAACTCCCTGCGCACCCCAGTAATACACGTACCCCGCTCGCACAGGGCCACTCGCATGTGGAACTCCCTGCGCACTCCAGTAATACACGTACCCCACTCGCACGGGCCCAATCACGTGTGAAACTCCCCACGCACCCCAGTAATACACGTACCCCGCTCGCACAAGGCCAATCGCGTGTGTAACTCCCTGCGCACCCCAGTAATACACGTACCCCGCTCGCACAGGCCCAATCGCGTGTGAAACTCCCCGCGCACCCCAGTAATACACGTACCCCGCTCACACAGGGCCAATCGCGTGTGGAACTCCCTGCGCACCCCAGTAATACACGTACTCCGCTCGCACAGGCCCAATCGCGTGTAAAACTCCCTGCGCACCCCAGTAATACACGTACCCTGCTCGCACAGGGCCAATCGCGTGTGGAACTCCCTGCGCACCCCAGAAATACATGTACCCCACTCGCACAGGCCCAATCGTGTGTGAAACTCCCCGCGCACCCCAGTAATGCATGTACCCCGCACGCACAGGGCCAATCGCATGTGGAACTCCCTGCGCACCCCAGTAATACACGTACCCCGCTTGCACAGGCCCAATCGCGTGTGAAACTCCCCACTCATCCCAGTAATACACGTACCCCGCTCGCACAGGACCAATTGTGTGTGGAACTTCCTGCGCACCCCATGTAATACACGTACACCGATCGCACAGGCCCAATCGCGTGTGAAACTCCCCGTGCACCCCAGTAATACACGTAACCCGCTCGCACAGGGCCAATCGCGTGTGGAACTCCCTGTGCACCCCAGTAATACACGTACCCCGCTCGCACAGGCCCAATCGCGTGTGGAACTCCCTGCGCAACCCAGTAATACATGTACCCTGCTCGCACAGGCCCAATCGCGTGTGAAACTCCCCGCGCACCCCAGTAATACATGTACCCTGCTCGCACAGGGCCAATCGCGTGTGGAACTCCCCGCGCACCCCAGTAATACACGTACCCCGTTCGCACAGGCCCAATCATGTGTGAAACTCCCCGCACACCCCAGTAATGCATGTACCCCGCACGCACAGGGCCAATCGCATGTGGAACTCCCTGCGCACCCCAGTAATACACGTACACCGCTCGCACAGGCCCAATCGCGTGTGAAACTCCCCACGCACCCAGTAATTTACGTACCCCGCTCGCACAGGGCCAATCGCATGTGGAACTCCCCGCGCACCCCAGTAATACACGTACCCCGCTCGCACAGGGCCAATCGATTGTGGATCTCCCAGCGCACTCCAGTAATACACGTACCACGCTCGCACAGGCCCAATCGCATGTGGAACTCCCCGCGCACCCCAGTAATACACGTACCCTGCTCGCACAGGGCCAATCGCATGTGGAACTCCCCGCGCACCCCAGTACTACACGTACCCCACTCGCACAGGGCCACTCGCATGTGGAACTCCCTGCGCACCCCAGTAATAAACGTACCCTGCTCGCACAGGCCCAATCACGTGTGAAACTCCCCACGCACCCCAATAATACACGTACCCCGCTCGCACAAGGCCAATCGCGTGTGGAACTCCCCGGGCACCCCAGTAATAAACGTACCCCGCTCGCACAGGCCCAATCACGTGTGAAACTCCCCGCGCACCCCAGTAATACACGTACCCCGCTCGCACAGGGCCAATCGCATGTGGAACTCCCTGCGCACCCCAGTAATACACGTACCCCGCTCGCACAGGCCCAATCGCGTGTGAAACTCCCTGCGCACCCCAGTAATACACGTACCCCGCTCTCACAGGGCCAATCGCGTGTGGAACTCCCAGCGCACCCCAGTAATACACGTACCCCGCTCGCACCGGCCCAATCGTGTGTGAAACTCCCCGTGCACCCCAGTAATGCATGTACCCCGCACGCACAGGGCCAATCGCATGTGGAACTCCCTGCGCACCCCAGTAATACACGTACCCCGCTCGCACAGGCCCAATCGCGTGTGAAACTCCCCACTCACCCCAGTAATACACGTACCCCGCTCGCACAGGACCAATCGCGTGTGGAACTCCCCGCGCACCCCAGTAATACACGTACGCCGATCGCACAGGCCCAATCGCGTGTGAAACTCCCTGTGCACCCCAGTAATACACGTACCCCGCTCGCACAGGGCCAATCGCGTGTGGAACTCCCTGCGCACCCCAGTAATACACGTACCCCGCTCACACAGGCCAAATCGCGTGTGGATCTCCCTGCGCACCCCAGTAATACACGTACCCCACTCGCACAGGCCCAATCGTGTGTGAAACTCCCTGCGCACCCCAGTAATACACTTACCCCGCTCGCACAGGGCCAATCGCGTGTGGAACTGCCCGCGCACCCCAGTAATACACGTACCCCGCTCGCACAGGCCCAATCGTATGTGAAACTCCCCGCACACCCCAGTAATGCATGTACCCCGCACGCACAGGGCCAATCGCATGTGGAACTCCCTGCGCACCCCAGTAATACACTTACCCTGCTTGCAGAGGCCCAATCGCGTTTCAAACTCCCCACGCACCCCAGTAATACACGTACCCCGCTCGCACAGGGCCAATCGCGTGTGGAACTCTCCGTGCACCCCAGTAATACACGTACCCCGCTCGCACAGGGCCAATCGCGTGTGGATCTCGCCGCGCACCCCAGTAATACACGTACCACGCTCGTACAGGCCCAATCGCGTGTGAAACTCCCCGCTCCCCCCAGTAATACACGTACCCCGCTCGCACAGGCCCAATCGCGTGTGAAACTCCCCGCGCACCCCAGTAACACAGGTACCCCGCTCACACAGGGCCAATCACGTGTGGAACTGCCCGCGCACCCCACTAATACACGTACCCCGCTCGCACAGGCTCAATCGCGTGTGAAACTCCCTGCGCACCCCACTAATACACGTACCCCGCTCGCACAGGCCCAATCGCGTGTGAAACTCCCTGCGCACCCCAGTAATACACATACTCCGCTCGCACAGGGAGAATTGCGTGTGGAACTCCATGCACACCCCAGTAATACACGTACCCCGCTCGCACAGGGCGAATCGCGTGTGGAACTCCCCGCGCACCCCAGTAATACACGTACCCCGCTCGCACAGGCCCAATCGCGTGTGAAGCTCCCCGCGCACCCCAGTAACACACGTACCCCGCTCGCACAGGGCCAATCGCATGTGGAACTCCCCGCGCACCCCAGTAATACACGTACCCCGCTCGCACAGGGCCAATCGATTGTGGATCTCCCCGCGCACCCCAGTAATACACGTACCACGCTCGCACAGGCCCAATCGCATGTGGAACTCCCCGCGCACCCCAGTAATACACGTACCCTGCTCGCACAGGGCCAATCGCATGTGGAACTCCCCGCGCACCCCAGTAATACACGTACCCCGCTCGCACAGGGCCACTCGCATGTGGAACTCCCTGCGCACCCCAGTAATACACGTACCCCGCTCGCACAGGCCCAATCACGTGTGAAACTCCCCACGCACCCCAGTAATACACGTACCCCGCTCGCACAAGGCCAATCGCGTGTGGAACTCCCCGCGCACCCCAGTAATACACGTAACCCGCTCGCACAGGCCCAATCACGTGTGAAACTCCCCGCGCACCCCAGTAATACACGTACCCCGCTCGCACAGGGCCAATCGCATGTGGAACTCCCTGCGCACCCCAGTAATACACGTACCCCGCTCGCACAGGCCCAATTGCGTGTGAAACTCCCTGCGCACCCCAGTAATAAACCTACCCCGCTCTCACAGGGCCAATCGCGTGTGGAACTCCCTGCGCACCCCAGTAATACATGTACCCCGCTCGCACAGGCCCAATCGTGTGTGAAACTCCCCGTGCACCCCAGTAATGCATGTACCCCGCACGCACAGGGCCAATCGCATGTGGAACTCCCTGCGCACCCCAGTAATACACGTACCCCGCTCGCACAGGCCCAATCGCGTGTGAAACTCCCCACTCACCCCAGTAATACACGTACCCCGCTCGCACAGGACCAATCACGTGTGGAACTCCCCGCGCACCCCAGTAATACACGTACGCCGATCGCACAGGCCCAATCGCGTTTGAAACTCCCTGTGCACCCCAGTAATACACGTACCCCGCTCGCACAGGGCCAATCGCGTGTGGAACTCCCTGCGCACCCCAGTAATACACGTACCCCGCTCACACAGGCCCAATCGCGTGTGGAACTCCCTGCGCACCCCAGTAATACACGTACCCCGCTCGCACAGGCCCAATAGTGTGTGAAACTCCCTGCGCACCCCAGTAATACACGTACCCCGCTCGCACAGGGCCAATCGCGTGTGGAACTGCCCGCGCACCCCAGTAATACACGTACCCCGCTCGCACAGGCCCAATCGTATGTGAAACTCCCCGCACACCCCAGTAATGCATGTACCCCGCACGCACAGGGCCAATCGCATGTGGAACTCCCTGCGCACCCCAGTAATACACGTACCCCGCTTGCAGAGGCCCAATCGCGTTTCAAACTCCCCACGCACCCCAGTAATACACGTACCCCGCTCGCACAGGGCCAATCGCGTGTGGAACTCTCTGTGCACCCCAGTAATACACGTACCCCGCTCGCACAGGGCCAATCGCGTGTGGATCTCGCCGCGCACCCCAGTAATACACGTACCACGCTCGCACAGGCCCAATCGCGTGTGAAACTCCCCGCTCCCCCCATTAATACACGTACCCCGCTCGCACAGGCCCAATCGCGTGTGAAACTCCCCGCGCACCCCAGTAACACACGTACCCCGCTCACACAGGGCCAATCGCGTGTGGAACTCCCCGCGCACCCCACTAATACACGTACCCCGCTCGCACAGGCCCAATCGCGTGTGAAACTCCCTGCGCACCCCAGTAATACACATACTCCGCTCGCACAGGGAGAATTGCGTGTGGAACTCCATGCACACCCCAGTAATACACGTACCCCGCTCGCACAAGCCCAATCGCGTGTGAAACTCCCCACGCACCCCAGTAATACACGTACCCCGCTCGCACAGGGCCAATCGCGTGTGGAACTCCCCGCGCACCCCAGTAATACACGTACCCCGCTCGTACAGGCCCAATCGCGTATGAAGCTCCCCGCGCACCCCAGTAACACACGTACCCCGCTCACACAGGGCCAATCGCATGTGAAACTCCCCGCGCACCCCAGTAATACACGTACCCCGCTCGCACAGGGCCAATCACATGTGGAACTCCCTGCGCACCCCAGTAATACACGTACTCCGCTCCCACAAGCCCAATCGCATGTGAAACTCCCCAAGCACCCCAATAATACACGTACCCCGCTCGCACAGGCCCAATCGCCTGCGCACCCCAGTAATACACGTACCCCGCTCGCACAGGGCCAATCGCATGTGGAACTCCCTGCGCACCCCAGTAATAGACGTACTCCGCTCGCACAGGCCCAATCGCATGTGAAACTCCCCAAGTACCCCAGCAATATACGTACCCCGCTCGCACAGGGCTAATCATGTGTGGAACTCCCCATGCATGCAAGTAATACATGTACTCCGCTTGCACAGGCCCAATCGCGTGTGATTCTCCCTGCACAGGGGTGTACGTGTATTCGGAGGGGTGCGCGGGGAGTTTTACAGGCGTTTTTGTGCTTGGGGCCTGTATGCTGGTCCACTGACCTGTGCGCCATGTATGAGATTTGTGCACTGTGCATGGCGCATGGGGAGGGGTTGGGGGCGTAACTGGCGCTGTTGCAGGGTCTCTGCGCCCCTCTTCGCCACGGCTGGTAATGGATGTTAAAATCCATGAATACGCTGTGCGCGGAAAAGGATTTTGGCACTCGCGGCTGGCGCCGACTGTCGCACACGCACACTGTGCGCCAGCCACGTGCGCTGAATTCTATGAATTACCCCCTATATGTCTTCAAGTTTAGTTGCTGTTCATTACACAGATGGGTACATCCCAAGTGTTCCAGGAGCCCATCTTTAGCGGTTTATAATTTTTTGTTTGGTTGTGGAAGAATCCAGTGTCGCAGAAATCCTTGACCAGTCTTGTTGTTACATTATTTAAATGTAGTTTGATCACCTTTCTTGGTTCAGCATTATTCGTATGGAAAGTAACTTTCATTCTTAATTGTAAATGTTCTGATGCATAAGTTAAGGTTTATTCTGCTGCATTTGAGGATTTATTAAGATTAATTATCTGAGTTTTCCTTTCTTGGTTTGCTGCTGTCACCTGATCAGCTATTTGCTTTCCGCATATGGGCTTGTGACTGTCACAAGGGGCATGGCTTTGGTGAGATTGCAATTCCGCACTGATTTCAAATCCGTAAGGTAAAAAATCATCTGTGGCATCTAGTAATGTTTTTTGAGTCAGTCTAGAATTCAAATCTGACCTGGTCCAAACAGGATTGATTGACAAATTGGACTACATGGATGTCATCAGAATCGATTTGACGTAGCTTTGGGCTGCAATGTAGAAGTCTTAAAACATTTGCTCGATTCAAAATTAAGCCATCTTTGGATGGCAACAGTTGCTCAAGTAGTACACAGGGACGTCATTTAGGGGTCGCCAGAGGTCGCAACTGCGACCTCTGAGGTCTCCCTTTCGACCTCTGTGGTCTCCCTTGCGACCTCTGAAATAAAAATTTCCTTATTTTAAATTAAAAAAAAAAAAATGTTTGTAATGCAAGCTCCTGGGCTGTGGCCTGCACCATGTGGCTCTTTACTTCTAGAGTGGCTGGCTTTCTTGTTCAGGCCCCTTTAAAAAAAAAACAAGAAAAATAAGAACGGGAGTGCCACAAGTCTAACACTTTCAGCACTGACCCTAAATAAGAAAGAATAGGAATACCCAATAATGTGTCATTCTGGAATTCTATACAATAATTTCTAGACTCATTAAAGGTTTATTTCAGGCACACTTCATGGGGCGAGTCACTGATTTAGTCTGTTCTTAAACGCCTCAACTCAGCCTTTCATTCTTCTGGTGTCGATAAATGAGTACCAACACAGATTGGGTGATATTGGGTGTATATTTTTTCTATATAAAGCGCTTAAACGTAAGTGCTATATAATAACACATCATTATCATTTGGTCATGGAAGTCTGCTTGCAGTCACAGTAATTTGTTAATATGGGCCTATACACACTGATCTTAACAATACGTATGGCCATCCTTTCTTGTATGAAATGTACATCACATTATAGTGATATCGTAACCATATTTTTCACAGTGTACAATGCCATGTGATGTCACTTCCTGTTTTGTCAACGGGTGAAAGGTTGTGTACCACTTCGGGGTAGGGTCAAATGACATCACTTCCTGTGATGTCATCAGGGGGTCAAGGTTCACGTGATGTCACTTCTGCTACCCCTGGCATTTTGTTGAAATGACGTCCCTGGTAGTACAGTTATTTATTTCGAGTTCGATTAATGATCAACAGCTTTTGCTAAGAAGTTGAAATTCTTGACGTCTTTCTGGAACTATTCACAGTGCTGCAATGATGATGGATTGACTTTTTGCATTGCTAATGTTCGAAAAGGGAAGTCTTGCTGCTCCTGCACGTGTCCACATGTAGCTACTCTCAGCAGTAGCTGTAGATTATTTGACCGATTGTCCGTTACTTGATGGTGATCGTCAACGATTTGGCTTAAGGCTGGTATTGTCGCAGTGATTAATTCTTCTTGTATTTGCAGACCATCATCAGAGTAGGTAGTTTGGTCTGCCAGCATCAGATACTCTAGCATGGCTTTTTCTTCAGCAGGGGCTACGAGCTTTGTAATTTTGTGTGAATGTTTCTGTGTTTTGGGTTTTCCATGCTTCTGCACAGAGGGCAGGTCTTTGTTCGCCTGAGGTAGCACAGATAGATTTCTTAGGAACTCTCGCAATCATTCAATTTGACTGATGTTTAGGCTTTTTCAACTGCTCCTGCCTTCGATGTGCTTTCTTCTTCTTTCTTGTTCTTTCGCAAATTCAAAAATAGGATTTTTTTTTGTTTTTATTGTTGTTTTCTCCAGGGCTCCTTTTTTCCACCCTACAGGCGATGAGACAACCACTAAACAATCATTATTATTTCTACTTAGTCTATCCAGAGAATATATTTCCTGAGCTAACATCACATCTGGTGGGACTAATTGTTCTCCTTGTAACATGGTGTCAGATTGGGCACAGATCGAATTTCCCACTTGTATCACAGTCTCTTCTTGCAATTGTTCAGTCATCTCAGCTTCCTGAGGTGGTGTTACAGGTGGATCAGTCTGAGATTCGTTCGAATTGCAGGGGGGTTCCTTTGTTGGGGCCCTTTGTACATTTACAGATGTCATTTGAATTTTAGGGGAGATCTCATTTAACAGTCGGCAGTCCTGTTTGTGTGCTTTCCTCATCCATTTTACCAGTTCTAAAATGCCCGTCATCATGATATTGTTATCATTCATCTCACCTCTTTATTTAACCGCTTTTGTAGTTCCTGTGTGAATGATTCCAGAAAGATTAGTGTGGTATGGACCATGGCCAGGAGGGTGGCTGATCTTTAACGGCATCATTCATACTCTCAAACAACTTAGTGAATGGATTCAGAACAATTGTCAGGCCAGACGTTATGTTAGCTTGCGAGAGTAAAGTGGCGAGAGTGTTTGACAACGTTACGGAAAACTGTCCAGGTTAGTATTTGCTGTTATTTTCGCTTTCTTCTAGTAGTGATATTTCTAGTTCACATGAATTACAACTGAGTTAATGTCGATGATGATATGAAGTTTCTCTTTCATCAAATAAAATCACTCGTGTACGGGAATCGTGGTTCCCTTGCAATGGACCGGCTTCATCCGAACATGAAGAGGTTTTGTGTCTCAATTGTGATTTGAATTTTTTGGATACTTGGAGGGCTGATTTGGCATCCTCTCCTTCGCTAACACAGTGAAAAGGTGTCTTTGAACTGATTATTTTAGCATCACTTAATATTTTTTGCCATGTAATTGTTGACTTGATTTCTGCTATGTCACACATTACCCACGCCACCAGTTCTGAATGTTGCAAGGTTAAATTAGAATAAGTATCCTTGTTTCTCATTGGGGTGTACAGACATTCTAGTGATTGCTTGTCTGAGTTTGTCAAAAATGCACAGTTATCCTCTGTATATGACTACCTCATTTGAGAGCATTTAAGTGTTTCTTTGTCATTCGGATTTATTTGGGGCTCATGTGCAAAGGACTGATGAGACCCAGCCATAACTATCACTGGGGGAATAAAGATCCCTTCCTGCGTTTCGTTCATCTGTAGAGGTGTTTACTCTCCCATCGAGACTGAGGGCCCGATTCTCCACTGGTGTTAAGTACCGAAAAGGTTGTTAAAAGCGGTAACAACCTTTTCGGTACTTAAGACCTATTCTGAAGGTGGCGCATTCTTCCGTAGTCGGTAGGAATGCGCCACTTTCTAAATACATGTGGCGGTTTCTATGATGGGTTGGAAACCAACCTAGCAACCACCACATTCAATACCTGCCACTATAGACTGGTATTCTTGTGGCACTCCTCCAGTTTTATATGTGCACTAAAGTTGCGCACATATACAGCACCATTTTGGTGCCGTTATTCTAGAGGAGTGGCAAGAAACCTTGTGGCAGTGTAGGGTGTATAGGAACACTTTCATATATACCAAAGCAAGCATCTTCAACATTACAACGTTGAAGCTGCTTGTTCATATACACCACACGGGTGTTTATGAACACTTTCACATACATCAAAGCAAGCAGCTTCAACGTTATATTCTGCAACGTTGAAGCTGCTTACTTTGGTGTGAATGAAAGTGTTCATATACACCCGTGTTATCTGCAGCAATTTTGTAAAATAAAGACTATGTCGTTATTTTACAAAATGCTGCCGAGATTTCAGGATTGCGCCGTTATGACAAAACAGGCGCTATCCTGAAGGTGAACTGTTATGCACTACAAGGACTCCCAGGCCCACTTGAGAATACCAGTGGAGCCCGGGCGTCCTGATTTGGCGCAGTGAATCATGCTTTTTAGCACGTTCACTGCGCCAATTTAAGAATCAGTGCCTGAGTCATCAAGGTTTCAATCACATCATACATAGGATTAATTTAGTTTGAGCTTGGTGAGTGCCATAACGCAGTAAGAGGTTGTGAGGATTCAACGGCTCTGGTTCCTGACACTTTTCCCAGAGTAAGTTGTGATGATTGTATCTGAGCAAAGAAGTTCGCTGCTGGTGTTTTTGATGGGATTTCTAGTCGCTCACTCATTTCCAAAAGTAGGGGAACCCTATCACCGTGCATGGTACTTTCAGATCGCAATTTCCCAATTGTTGCGATCAGCAAGTTTCGGACCCGGGGGTCCGCTGATAAGTCTATGACGTTATTGGATGCAATAGTCAGTATGTTATTTATAACATTATCTCTTTTTTCAATGATTTTGTTTAGCATGGAGCTCACCTCGCTTTTGGAAGTAGATGCAATGGAAGTTGTTGAGATTATGATTGTTGTAGTGGGTGTCAACAACTTGTCACGCTGTTTCCCTTAATGTCGAGTGCAGAGTCCTTTCCGCATTTCTCGGACAGCCACGGATAGCTCTGTTCAGCTCCATCTGGACCTCAACCTCGACCCTCTGTTCTCGGGTTTGTCTTGCTATGTCTCGCGTGACTCTGCCTGACTCTGAGAGACTTTGTGTGACTCTGCAAACTCTGTGCTTCTCAAAGGTTTTGAGCTGTCAGGCACTCCCCTTCAGTGTAGACAGGAAAAACAGACATTCAAATGGCAATCAGTCGTGCGTAGAGTGACAAGACTGCGTGGCTTTGCCTTAAGTTTATGCGTGAGAATAGCAGCTTGCAATTTGTATTTCTGTTGTGAATGGGTATTAGTTAATTAGGTGCTAAAATACGTGCAAACACTGGTTTCTGCACAGATTTACTACTCACCAAAAACAATTGGAAATGTCACTGCCATGTCTGTGCATGGCATTAACGCCCAATAGATCCCCAATCTGCATAAACCAGGTCGAATTCAATCTTATTCCAGCCTCTCCACCCACATTAGTAGTAATTTCAGCGGAGATCCATGTGCATTTTTTGCACGGAATGCAATGGGTAAGTGGATGAAGACGTTCTGCACTGTCCCCCAACTAACTCTGTTAAAAAATATAGCAAAATTGTTTGACATCATCTACACCAGTACATTACAAAAGGCTTCCACTATGCCTGCATCACACACCATATATTTTCTCTACACAGGGATCCTTTGGCTTTTACTGTTAATTGAGGTCCTCAGACTTCTTCTCTAGGATGTAAAATTTTAAGGAGCCCATCATGGATGGCAGAATGCTTGGAGCCCCACTTCAGTATCACTAGTGTCTAGGCTCACTATTGTAACTGCAGCAGGAGTGCAAGCCAACCAGCTAGTGGCAATCCTTCTGGTCTTACTGCTGTATATAAATTAATGTGCAAGAAACCATTTGTGAGAAATATTGTTTTGTTTCAAAATGCTCAATTGTGAGGCAAACAATAATGGTGTCAATATTGTTCATAGGCATTGTTCATAACAAGTTGAGTAATTCTAATGAAATAAGAGTAAGTAATCCTACATTTAAGAGAATTCATTACATACATGATTGCGGATTTCTGCAGTCTTAAAATGTTAAATAAACTAATGAATATACTACTCAAAATGTTGTCTGTATGGTCAATGATATCCTTTCATCGATGAACCAGTTTACAAATATATAGCACCGACGAAATGGGCTCATTTCATATTTGACTTTGAGTTTCTGCTAAATTGTGCTAGTTGAAAAATATGTCTGAGAACCAGGATGTGGCAACATGCAGGTGATCCCCAATAAACATTCCAAGACAATGGGCCTCCTTATGACCCTGGCGGTAAGTGGTAAACGATGCCGGTAAAGGATTACCGGCATCGTTTAGCGATCCGGCCGATTACAACTGAACAATGCACTATTAACGGCAACATAATGAATGGTGCCGCTAACGGCGCCAAGGGCGCGGGCACGCGACCTCCCATGCCGCAAATACCGGCATGGCGCAAAGTGGGGAACATCACGAGTCAGGCGGACATGCAATTAATGCCATTGTGAAGGGCGTAAAGTACCTTACCACCATGGTGCTAATACCGCCATTGCGGACCAACCATAAACGGCCATGTGCAGTGTTTCCAACTGCACCATGTGCACACAATCAGCACAGGTGGAGGCCATACAGACATGGCAAGCACAAAAGGAGCACACCCCACCCCATCCCACACCCAGTCACACTCCACAATGACCCCAATACTACTAGCAATGCTGGGGCTGGAGGACCTGATTGCAGTGGAAGAGCAACAACAACAACAACAAGAACAACATCAATAGGCAGCACAGAGGAGACGCAGGAGGAGAAGGAGGGTGAGGCAGGCCCAGCATGCCCTACCAGCACAGCCAGTGGCACCACGCAGGCAGCCCCCAATCCCACGCATCAGAGCCAGTCCATTCAACCGAACCGATGAGCAGATCCACACCCTGTACCGTCTGGACCGGGACACTATCATCATCATTGGGGACATGATACATGACCACAAAATGCAAGATTCAAGCAGCCCTACCATGTAAATGAAGTTGTGTCACAACCATTCCACAGCCAAATGCTTGTGCACTGTACCAAATCAGATTGCATCCCCCTCATCAAAATGCAGGTACAAGCAATGACTATGGCCAATACACAGCACCAAAAAGCATCAACTGAAAGGACAGTCCCCCATTACTGCGTACAAAGGAGTCACATGAGGGCCAAAAACATCAATACACCACTACACTGACACAGAGGCCCAACTGAATTGTATGACACCTTTTGTTGTGCGTAGTGAGATCATCATGAGGCTGACATCAACAGTGCCAGGATGAAAGCATACATCTTCAACATCACAGAAACAACCATTGTGGACTAACACAGTGCATGGGCACTCACAAAGAACTTGACCCCCCTGCGCCCACTAGTAGATGGCTTGCAAACCAGTCCATATGAGGAATACACACATACCAGTCACATCGTGTGTCTCCATCCATGCATGGAAATGGGCTTGAACATAAGAAATACATGCATGCTATGTCGTCACTCAACAAGGTCAATTATGATGTAGTAACTTACTCATACATCGTTGGCCACATGCAGATGATGCAGGCTATCTCTTGAAGCGGTGGCTCCTTACCACAGTCTGTAACCCGCAGAACATGCACAAAGAGGGCAACACACCCACTCCCTCTCCCCCCTCTACTCCCCAACACACCCACTCCCCCCTCCCCCTCTACTCCCCAACACACCCACTCCCCTCTCCCCCCTCTACTCCCCAACACACGCACTCCCCCCTCCCCCTACTCCCCAACACACCCACTCCCCCTCCCCCTCTACTCCCCAACACACCGAGTCCCCTATCCCCCTCTACTCCCCAACACACCCACTCCCCCCTCTACTCCCCAACACACCCACTCCCCCCTCCCCACTCTACTCCCCAAAACATGGTGTGCAGGACTGTGCACAAGTGGACCACGTGGCACCAGTACAGAAGGCTGTGCCTACTGGCATCCCCCTCTCCCAGCACCAGGTGCACCCCTGTCCAATCGCCGCAGGTTCCTGCCCGACCTGCGCATGGGGCTGGTCCTGGTGGAACAGGCAGCCAAGGAAGAACTCGGTTGCTCAGATGGACGCATTTCCCGCATTGCTTGGACCAAGTCGGACAGTACGTGCAGCACTGCGGCTAGTTCAGCGCATATGTCCTTTGAACTGGACTCAATAGCTGACCTCAGGGAAGCAGCAGAGTCACGCATATCCTCCCTAGCACTACCACATTCTGTGATATGCTGTGTCAATAGGCCAGTGAGTTGTTGCTGGCGCCTTATAATTTCCTGCATCCCCTCTGGGGTTATTTGGGCTGTGGTTGATGGTTGAGGGGTGTCCAAAATACTGTTACCCTCCTGCACAGGTGTGGTTTGGCTGGGTGTAGCCGGCCACGAGTTTGCTGGAGATAGCCTGTGTATGGTGTTGTCGGGCAGGCTCCAAGGGGACAGGTGGGGGGAATGCAGGGGGCCAGTGGGGGGAGTGTCAACATGCAGCACATCCCCTTCCTCGTCATCCGAGATTGCTGCTTTGGCAGCTGTTTCTCCAATGGTGCTGCTTTCAGCCGATGCAGTTCCTTCGGCGGCCAACACTTGGCTGATGCTGGCTGTTGTTGGTGCCAAAGTTGTGGATGTGGAGCACATTGGTGCCGTGGCCTGTGGTGTGCTCTTGGCCATTTTCAGTCTTAGGGGTTTCCTTAAGCCCCTTGAAGTGGAGGGCCGGAGTTGTCCCTCTTCGGCCCTGGCCTTCTTGGCTGGGGTGGCATCGGTGTCGTCATCGGCGCTGTCTGATTGTGAGCCTGTGGGGGACCAAAGAAGGGAGAGGGTTAGTGATGGGTCTACGGGCATTGAGCATGCATTGTGGTGGCTGCATTGATATTGATTGGTGGATGAGTCACATTGGAGGGAGTGACATACAGGTAGTCTCACTCTTGGGTGGGTGATGCATGGAGGCATGTGGGTAGCTACAGAAATGGGGTGCATTATGCATGTGGACAAGGTGATGCTCTGCACTGCTTGTAGGCAAACTTGTGCTAATGTGTCTGGTGGACCCTGGTATGCATCATTGCACTTCCCATTCATCTGGACATCATTGTGGTGGTATTGGCATAGTTAGACTTGAGACACCTACCTGCATCGGCTGATGACGGGGCTCCTCTCTCCATGTCCCCAGCTCCTTCTATGGACTCCATGCCTATGGTGGAGGCACATATCTCCTCCCATGGCTGGAGTTTTAGGGGCGACTCAGCACCTCCTCTTGTCGCCATCCCAAGATTCCTGTTTACCGCCAGTATGCTCCTCACGCAGAGACGTAGATTGTCCCACAGCTTGCGGCATTGTTTTGGGGTGCGGGGTGTTGTGCCGACAGCACTGACCCTCTGGGCGACCATAGCCCAAATCTGCTTTTTCCGCAGCAGCGCCGGGCGGGTCATCTCTGTTGCAAACACAACGTCTGCATGTTCCTGGATGGTTTCCGCCTACATGGTCAGCTCCTCTCTTGAGAAGCGCTCCTGCCACAGCCGATCTCTGCTTTTCTTGACAACATTTGGCATCCTGATATCAGAGGGGTGGTGGTTGAGGTGTGTGGGAGTTCTGGGGGTCAGATGTCTCCTGGTTACAGAGGATGGCAATGGATTGTGTTTTTAAAGATGGCTGCCATGCTCTTTACCGTTTCTGTGCGATGACGCTACTTCCGGATCCACTTATTTACGGTCACCGCTAATAGCGGTTCCCGCTATTTGCGGTTATCACTATTAGCGGTGACCGCTAATGCCGATAGCTAGGATGCCGGAGGTGCTATTTGCGCTGCATACGATGCCGGTAAGTGGGATTTTTAGCCCTTTAGCGGCATGGCAGTGATTTCATTAATGGCATGGCGCAATGCCCGTGCCCGCAAACTCGTAATGGGACGCTTTTAGCGGTCTCATGCCAGCACGGACACAGTAATTGCGCCATGCCAGTAATGACCGATACTTACCGCCAGGGTCATAATGAGGCCCAATCAAGCAAACCACACCTCACGCATTTCTTCACGTGCCCCAATTTGAACATCTTTTACCTCACTTGCCTAATGCATTTATATCGCACACAGTCCTTACTGTTAGTCAGGTGGCCTGCAAAGCAGAGAGTGCCTCTGGATAGACCCAATCAGCTTGCCTTTTCTCGCTGATAGGCCCATTTGATATAGATGTATGTTTGTTGCAGCCATTATTTATATCATAAGTCTTTTTGTAAAATGATCCTGTCCAAATGGGTGAACAGTTTGGGAACAGACATTTGGGCTGACCACACGTTTCCTCTTTCCTGGGTTGCAATGCTGTGACCATTGAACATTACTGATATAAACATGGCCCCTCTGTTACGAATTGACCTTTACCACACATGATCAGGAGCTGCAGGTAGAAAAGGAAATTTTCTATAACAGTTGCAGTATAGTTTAGGAATAGCCCACAGGTTACAGGACACAGGACTCCAGTACATTGGGCAACATCCACCGGCACAACCTCTCTCACAGCCATTCTCCCTCCAACTGTCATCCAAGGAACATTCAGCAGGCAGCACTCACACCACATTCCACTCTAGAACTCTCATGACTTCACTTGCATGCCAGACAGACAAGGCAGGAAGAGAGTACATTAGCACCGGGGTGGGGGGAGCCAGTCAATCAGATGGCTAGGAACGCGGGCTTGAACTGCCGGTTCAAGTCCACGTTCCAAGTCGCCTGACCATCTCCCCCCTACTTACCTTTTTTTGGCATCTGCTGCTTCCCTTCGCCACCCGCTGAGTGACATGGAAAGGGAAGAGGGGCTGCATACAGAGCCTTGCCTTCCCTTTACATGGCGGCCCATTGTAGGAAGGAAAAACCCTTTTTTAGCACCCCAGGTTACCGCTTTGGAAACCAATGGTGCTAATGGCCTTCATCCCCCATTCCAGGGCCTGGAACGAGATTGAACGCCATATTACAACAACCTGCTTCAATACACAGGAAATAAAGGCTCATGATCCTTGTGCTTTGCACCTCCCGCCCTGTGCTCTTTCATGCCATTCTTTTCCAATTCTCCTCCTTTCTATCGTCCATCCTCAGTGCTTCACCCTGTCCTCATGCCAACCAGTTCTCATTCAATTGTTCCTCATTCCACATTTTCTGTCTTCAAAGCTCCTCCACCAAAATATCTTTCCCATGTGCTCCTCGCCCCCAGGATCATTCTGGTATGTTCTATTCATTGGCTGACCTTCCTCTCTATTCTACATTCTCTGCTGTGCTCCTCCTCAATGGGCACCTTCCACAACTGAATTCATTCCTCCCATGTGTTCCACACTGCCTTTTTCTTCTTGATTCTCTGTGCCGCTTCCCTCAGCTCCAACTCTACGTGCCTTTCTCCAAGCTTATCCCCATCAAAGAGCCCTGCTCATCATCTGTATTCCGTTGTGCTTTTTTCAGCTGTAGTTACTGTTTCTCCACTTTGTTCATTTCTCCTCTGTGTGACAAAGTTACATTGTCTGACCCTCTTTTTCTGATACAGAGGGCCAGATTCTCACAAATAAAAAAGTGTGTAAATCCAATATGTGCCACAAATGTGCCAGACATTTGCCAGAAATAGATGAGTCACATTCACAGAAGTGTGCATTTTACTTTAGAAAAGGAGCGCAAATTGGGCACAAAAGATGCGCAACGTGGGAGGAAAGTATGCAAATACAGGAAATCAAGCATGCCAAGTGCGAGTGACCATAGAAAGAGAGCAAAGATGCACTCAAATCTTGATTCACAAAATCAGACCACAGAATTTGCTCCTAAAAATATGTGCCAAGATTTCCTTCTTTCAAAAGTGGAGCAAGTGGCCCAGAAAACAGTGCAACTGACTTCACCAATCACAACCAACCACACAGTATTGCCGATCCACTAAGTATCGTGATGCTGCGCCATCTGATAAGGGTGAGAAGAATGAGAAGGGAAAATATCTATAGGTGGAGGCTTACTTTATTCAAACTGGCTGATGAAGAGGTCACCCAAATTTACCGCTTCCCACAAACATCATACTGTGATATAATGAGTCAGTGGGAGGTGGTCCTTACCTCCACTAGTCAAGGTGCTTTCAGCCTTGCATTTCCTCTCCACGGGCTCTTTCTAGATGACCAGTGGCACCACCTTAGGGATCTTCCAGTCCTCTTAGAGAAAGGCAATACACCAGGCCCTGTAGGTGATCTTCTCATTGTTAGGCAGAATCCTGTGCAGTTCCCTTAGAGAACACTGCAAAAAGATTAAGACTACAGGAGTAAGCAGTAAACCCAATTGGTAGCAGTCTGCACCACCCAGATGTACCTGGTAGCTGTGGCTGAGCAGTCAGACTTCCCTCAAGAAGAGTAGGGCAGTATATAGAGTATACACAATAGGGCTAAAAACACAGTAGAGCAAAGAAACCCTGACCAGAGCTTTGTATCAAAAGTATATAATTATTTATTTAAAACACACTTTAGAAAATACACTAGCACTATAAATCAAAGCAAGTTAAAAAAACAATCGGAAAAGTATTTACACCTCCCTAGCAATTACTAGACAAGTCTAAGTTAAAACACCACTTTTTGTCAAAACAGAGGTGAGCACGTAGCTTAGGTGGCATGCCAATAATTAGGTTAAAGAGAGAGAAAAAGGCAGAGCATAAAAATAAAACAATTCCCAACACTTTTCTAAGTCCAAAGCAAGTCAGTGTAGGCAGTATACACTGTGGAGCCAAAGTTCATATGGGGGCCCACTTTAAATGGAGCAAAGCGAAATGTGCCCAGGATCACCCGGTTTAAAATACACTAAAAGTCTTTGCAGAGTGTTCAAAAAGAGGATGGGGTGATTTGAGAAGTAAAGTTAGAAGATCTGGAGCCAACCCAGTTGGAAAGCCAAGGATTTAAGGGTCACCTTTAGCAATCCAAGGAAAGGGAGGCCAGGTGTAACACAGTACCTTAAAGAGAGAGGAAGCTCCAGCGGTGGCAGTTGTTCCTGGCAGTGGATGCAAGTTATGGCTCCGACCAGGGGAATAGAAGATCTCGTCGAGGAGCAAACTTGTAGTCGTTGCACTGTGCAGGGAAGAGACCAGCCGCTGAGTTCGTCGGTAAAAGGTGCGTTCCTTTTATTCACGGTCAAAGTGGTGAACCTTGGCTATCCGGCCGCTGGGGTGCTTGGCGCGGGCGATTCGACCAAGAGACGTCTTTGGAAGGCGAAAGGGGTGAACTGGTTGATCCCACCAGCTCAAAGGAAGAAGACTCGTCCAGCAGAATATCTTCTCTTGCCATTGGGAAAGTGGTGAGTTTGTTGCAGCAGGGCTTCACCGGTGGTGTCGTCGTTGCAGATGGCTCAGCTTCTTCCCTCTTTGGAATCTTAGGTCCTGTGGCGACTTCTGAAGTTCCAGTCCCAAAGGCCCTGCCTTTATGCAGAAAAACCCCCATTCAACAGCCTAGCTGTCACTCAAACATGCTAAGTGGTGAGCCGGGCGGCTCACCACTGGGCCAATCAGAACAGAGTGGAGGACCTGATTGCAGTGGAAGAGCAACAACAACAACAACAAGAACAACATCAATAGGAAGCACAGAGGAGACGCAGGAGGAGAAGGAGGGTGAGGCAGGCCCAGCATGCCCTACCAGCACAGCCAGTGGCACCACGCAGGCAGCCCCAAATCCCACGCATCAGAGCCAGTCCATTCAACCGAACCGATGAGCAGATCCACACCCTGTACCGTCTGGACCGGGACACTATCATCACCATTGGGGACATGATACATGACCACAAAATGCAAGATTCAAGCAGCCCTACCATGTAAATGAAGCTGTGTCACAACCATTCCACAGCCATATGCATGTGCACTGTACCAAATCAGATTGCATCCCCCTCATCAAAATGCAGGTACAAGCAATGACTATGGCCAATACACAGCACCAAAAAGCATCAACTGAAAGGACAGTCCCCCATTACTGCGTACAAAGGAGTCACATGAGGGCCAAAAACATCAATACACCACTACACTGACACAGAGGCCCAACTGAATTGTATGACACCTTTTGTTGTGCGTAGTGAGATCATCATGAGGCTGACATCAACGGTGCCAGGATGAAAGCATACATCTTCAACATCACAGAAACAACCATTGTGGACTAACACAGTGCATGGGCATTCACAAAGAACTTGACCCCCCTGCACCCACTAGTAGATGGCTTGCAAACCAGTCCATAAGAGGAATACACACATACCAGTCACATTGTGTGTCTCCATCCATGCATGGAAATGGGCTTGAACATAAGAAATACATGCATGCTATGTCGTCACTCAACAAGGTAAATTATGATGTAGTAACTTACTCATACATCGTTGGCTACATGCAGATGATGCAGGCTATCTCTTGAAGAGGTGGCTCCTTACCACAGTCTGTAACCCGCAGAACATGCACAAAGAGGGCAACACACCCACTCCCCCCTCCCCCCTCTACTCCCCAACACACCCACTCCCCCCTCCCCCTCTACTCCCCAACACACCCACTCCCCTCTCCCCCCTCTACTCCCCAACACACGCACTCCCCCCTCCCCCTACTCCCCAACACACCCACTCCCCCTCCCCCCTCTACTCCCCAACACACCGAGTCCCCTATCCCCCTCTACTCCCCAACACACCCACTCCCCCCTCCCCCCTCTACTCCCCAACACACCCACTCCCCACTCCCCACTCTACTCCCCAAAACATGGTGTGCAGGACTGTGCACAAGTGGACCACGTGGCACCAGTACAGAAGGCTGTGCCTACTGGCATCCCCCTCTCCCAGCACCAGGTGCACCCCTGTCCAATCGCCGCAGGTTCCTGCCCGACCTGCGCATGGGGCTGGTCCTGGTGGAACAGGCAGCCAAGGAAGAACTCGGTTGCTCAGATGGACGCATGTCCTGCATTGCTTGGACCAAGTCGGACAGTACGTGCAGCACTGCGGCTAGTTCAGCGCATATGTCCTTTGAACTGGACTCAATAGCTGACCTCAGGGAAGCAGCAGAGTCACGCATATCCTCCCTAGCACTACCACATTCTGTGATATGCTGTGTCAATAGGCCAGTGAGTTGTTGCTGGCACCTTATAATTTCCTGCATCCCCTCTGGGGTTATTTGGGCTGTGGTTGATGGTTGAGGGGTGTCCAAAATACTGTTACCCTCCTGCACAGGTGTGGTTTGGCTGGGTGTAGCCGGCCACGAGTTTGCTGGAGATAGCCTGTGTATGGTGTTGTCGGGCAGGCTCCAAGGGGACAGGTGGGGGGAATGCAGGGGGCCAGTGGGGGGAGTGTCAACATGCAGCACATCCCCTTCCTCGTCATCCGAGATTGCTGCTTTGGCAGCTGTTTCTCCAATGGTGCTGCTTTCAGCCGATGCAGTTCCTTCGGCGGCCAACACTTGGCTGATGCTGGCTGTTGTTGGTGCCAAAGTTGTGGATGTGGAGCACATTGGTGCCGTGGCCTGTGGTGTGCTCTTGGCCATTTTCAGTCTTAGGGGTTTCCTTAAGCCCCTTGAAGTGGAGGGCCGGTGTTATCCCTCTTCGGCCCTGGCCTTCTTGGCTGGGGTGGCACCGGTGTCGTCATCGGCGCTGTCTGATTGTGAGCCTGTGGGGGACCAAAGAAGGGAGAGGGTTAGTGATGGGTCTACGGGCATTGAGCATGCATTGTGGTGGCTGCATTGATATTGATTGGTGGATGAGTCACATTGGAGGGTGTGACATACAGGTAGTCTCACTCTTGGGTGGGTGATGCATGGAGGCATGTGGGTAGCTACAGAAATGGGGTGCATTATGCATGTGGACAAGGTGATGCTCTGCACTGCTTGTAGGCAAACTTGTGCTAATGTGTCTGGTGGACCCTGGTATGCATCATTGCACTTCCCATTCATCTGGACATCATTGTGGTGGTATTGGCATAGTTAGACTTGAGACACCTACCTGCATCGGCTGATGACGGGGCTCCTCTCTCCATGTCCCCAGCTCCTTCTATGGACTCCATGCCTATGGTGGAGGCACATATCTCCTCCCATGGCTGGAGTTTTAGGGGCGACTCAGCACCTCCTCTTGTCGCCATCCCAAGATTCCTGTTTGCCGCCAGTATGCTCCTCACGCAGAGACGTAGATTGTCCCACAGCTTGCGGCATTGTTTTGGGGTGCGGGGTGTTGTGCCGACAGCACTGACCCTCTGGACGACCATAGCCCAAATCTGCTTTTTCCGCAGCAGCGCCGGGCGGGTCATCTCTGTTGCAAACACAACGTCTGCATGTTCCTGGATGGTTTCCGCCAACATGGTCAGCTCCTCTCTTGAGAAGCGCTCCTGCCACAGCCGATCTCCGCTTTTCTTGACAACATTTGGCATCCTGATATCAGAGGGGTGGTGGTTGAGGTGTGTGGGAGTTCTGGGGGTCAGATGTCTCCTGGTTACAGAGGATGGCAATGGATTGTGTTTTTAAAGATGGCTGCCGTGCTCTTTCCCGTTTCTGTGCGATGACGCTACTTCCGGATCCGCTTATTTACGGTCACCGCTAATAGCGGTTCCCGCTATTTGCGGTTATCACTATTAGCGGTGACTGCTAATGCCGATAGCTAGGATGCCGGAGGTGCTATTTGCGCTGCATACGATGCCGGTAAGTGGGATTTTTAGCCCTTTAGCGGCATGGCAGTGATTTCATTAATGGCATGGCGCAATGCCCGTGCCCGCAAACTCGTAATGGGACGCTTTTAGCGGTCTCATGCCAGCACGGACACAGTAATTGCGCCATGCCGGTAATGACCGATACTTACCGCCAGGGTCATAATGAGGCCCAATCAAGCAAACCACCCCTCACGCATTTCTTCACGTGCCCCAATTTGAACATCTTTTACCTCACTTGCCTAATGCATTTATATCGCACACAGTCCTTACTGTTAGTCAGGTGGCCTGCAAAGCAGAGAGTGCCTCTGGATAGACCCAATCAGCTTGCCTTTGCTCGCTGATAGGCCCATTTGATATAGATGTATGTTTGTTGCAGCCATTATTTATATCATAAGTCTTTTTGTAAAATGATCCTGTCCAAATGGGTGAACAGTTTGGGAACAGACATTTGGGCTGACCACACGTTTCCTCTTTCCTGGGTTGCAATGCTGTGACCATTGAACATTACTGATATAAACATGGCCCCTCTGTTACGAATTGACCTTTACCACACATGATCAGGAGCTGCAGGTAGAAAAGGAAATCTTCTATAACAGTTGCAGTATAGTTTAGGAATAGCCCACAGGTTACAGGACACAGGACTCCAGTACATTGGGCAACATCCACCGGCACAACCTCTCTCACAGCCATTCTCCCTCCAATTGTCATCCAAGGAACATTCAGCAGGCAGCACTCACACCACATTCCACTCTAGAACTCTCATGACTTCACTTGCATGCCAGACAGACAAGCCAGGAAGAGAGTACATTAGCACCGTGGTGGGGGGAGCCAATCAATCAGATGGCTAGGAACGCGGGCTTGACCTGCCGGTTCAAGTCCACGTTCCAAGTCGCCTGACCATCTCCCCCCTACTTACCTTTTTTTGGCATCTGCTGCTTCCCTTCGCCACCCGCTGAGTGACATGGAAAGGGAAGAGGGGCTGCGTACAGAGCCTTGCCTTCCCTTTACATGGCGGCCCATTGTAGGAAGGAAAAACCCTTTTTTAGCACCCCAGGTTACCGCTTTGGAAACCAATGGTGCTAATGGCCTTCATCCCCCATTCCAGGGCCTGGAACGAGATTGAACGCCATATTACAACAACCTGCTTCAATACACAGGAAATAAAGGCTCATGATCCTTGTGCTTTGCACCTTCCGCCCTGTGCTCTTTCATGCCATTCTTTTCCAATTCTCCTCCTTTCTATCGTCCATCCCCAGTGCTTCACCCTGTCCTCATGCCAACCAGTTCTCATTCAATTGTTCCTCATTCCACATTTTCTGTCTTCAAAGCTCCTCCACCAAAATATCTTTCCCATGTGCTCCTCGCTCCCAGGATCATTCTGGTATGTTCTATTCATTGGCTGACCTTCCTCTCTATTCTACATTCTCTGCTGTGCTCCTCCTCAATGGGCACCTTCCACAACTGAATTCATTCCTCCCATGTGTTCCACACTGCCTTTTTCTTCTTGATTCTCTGTGCCGCTTCCCTCAGCTCCGACTCTACGTGCCTTGCTCCAAGCTTATCCCCATCAAAGAGCCCTGCTCATCATCTGTATTCCGTTGTGCTTTTTTCAGCTGTAGTTACTGTTTCTCCACTTTGTTCATTTCTCCTCTGTGTGACAAAGTTACATTGTCTGACCCTCTTTTTCTGATACAGAGGGCCAGATTCTCACAAATAAAAAAGTGTGTAAAGCCAATATGTGCCACAAATGTGCCAGACATTTGCCAGAAATAGATGAGTCACATTCACAGAAGTGTGCATTTTACTTTAGAAAAGGAGCGCAAAATGGGCACAAAAGATGCGCAACGTGGGAGGAAAGTATGCAAATACAGGAAATCAAGTATGCCAAGTGCGAGTGACCATAGAAAGAGAGCAAAGATGCACTCAAATCTTGATTCACAAAATCAGACCACAGAATTTGCTCCTAAAAATATGTGCCAAGATTTCCTTCTTTCAAAAGTGGAGCAAGTGGCCCAGAAAACAGTGCAACTGACTTCACCAATCACAACCAACCACACAGTATTGCCGATCCACTAAGTATCGTGATGCTGCGCCATCTGATAAGGGTGAGAAGAATGAGAAGGGAAAATATCTATAGGTGGAGGCTTACTTTATTCAAACTGGCTGATGAAGAGGTCACCCAAATTTACCGCTTCCCACAAACATCATACTGTGATATAATGAGTCAGTGGGAGGTGGTCCTTACCTCCACTAGTCAAGGTGCTTTCAGCCTTGCATTTCCTCTCCACGGGCTCTTTCTAGATGACCAGTGGCATCACCTTAGGGATCTTCCAGTCCTCTTAGAGAAAGGCAATACACCAGGCCCTGTAGGTGATCTTCTCGTTGTTAGGCAGAATCCTGTGCAGTTCCCTTAGGGAACACTGCAAAAAGATTAAGACTACAGGAGTAAGCAGTAAACCCAATTGGTAGCAGTCTGCACCACCCAGATTTACCTGGTAGCTGTGGCTGAGCAGTCAGACGTCCCTCAAGAAGAGTAGGGCAGTATATAGAGTATACACAATAGGGCTAAAAACACAGTAGAGCAAAGAAACCCTGACCAGAGCTTTGTATCAAAAGTATATAATTATTTATTTAAAACACACTTTAGAAAATACACTAGCACTATAAATCAAAGCAAGTTAAAAAAACAATCGGAAAAGTATTTACACCTCCCCTAGCAATTACTAGACAAGTCTAAGTTAAAACACCACTTTTTGTCAAAACAGAGGTGAGCACGTAGCTTAGGTGGCATGCCAATA
Organism: Ambystoma mexicanum; assembly: GCF_040938575.1. NCBI lineage: Eukaryota > Metazoa > Chordata > Amphibia > Caudata > Ambystomatidae > Ambystoma > Ambystoma mexicanum. Next base: position 756,988,301 of record NC_090927.1, on the reverse strand, counting down.
ATTAGGTTAAAGAGAGAGAAAAAGGCAGAGCATAAAAATAAAACAATTCCCAACACTTTTCTAAGTCCAAAGCAAGTCAGTGAAGGCAGTATACACTGTGGAGCCAAAGTTCATATGCCAGGCCCACTTTAAATGGAGCAAAGCGAAATGTGCCCAGGATCACCCGGTTTAAAATACACTAAAAGTCTTTGCAGAGTGTTCAAAAAGAGGATGGGGTGATTTGAGAAGTAAAGTTAGAAGATCTGGAGCCAACCCAGTTGGAAAGCCAAGGATTTAAGGGTCACCTTTAGCAATCCGAAGAAAGGGAGGCCAGGTGGAACACAGTACCTTAAAGAGAGAGGAAGCTCCAGCGGCGGCAGTTGTTCCTGGCAGTGGATGCAAGTCATGGCTCCGACCAGGGGAATAGAAGATCTCGTCGAGGAGCAAACTTGTAGTCGTTGCACTGTGCAGGGAAGAGACCAGCCGCGGAGTTCGTCGGTAAAAGGTGCGTTCCTTTTATTCACGGTCAAAGTGGTGAACCTTGGCTATCCGGCCGCTGGGGTGCTTGGCACGGGCGATTCGACCAAGAGACGTCTTTGGAAGGCGAAAGGGGTGAACTGGTTGATCCCACCAGCTCAAAGGAAGAAGACTCGTCCAGCAGAAGATCTTCTCCTGCCGTTGGGAAAGTGGTGAGTTTGTTGCAGCAGGGCTTCACCGGTGGTGTCATCGTTGCAGATGGCTCAGCTTCTTCCCTCTTTGGAATCTTAGGTCCTGTGGCGACTTCTGAAGTTCCAGTCCCAAAGGCCCTGCCTTTATGCAGAAAAACCCCCATTCAACAGCCTAGCTGTCACTCAAACATGCTAAGTGGTGAGCCGGGCGGCTCACCACTGGGCCAATCAGAACAGAGTGTGACTTGGGTTGCTAAGGCAAAGCAGTCCAGGATGCCAATTCCCCTCCCCACACATCCCGTGGAACCCAGACAGAGTGGCACCATTTGGAGGGCTTCTGGGGAGAAGCCCGCCAAAAAGTGAAACAAAGGACTCGACCTTGGTTAGAGTTACAGAGACGGACACGAACGCCATTTTAGAAAAGAGTTCTGGCAAAAAGACCCAACCGTTGATTTAATATTAAATAAATAAACCAGCGGTATCTTTAACATTGCACCAAAAGTGGTACGTTTAAAATCAATGGGAAAATCCCATAGGAAATATTCTGGTGGAATATTTTGTGTGGTAACCACTGCCACCAGCCAGAAACTCGACAAGGGGGGACTGGACAGTGCCCCCTTGAAAACAAACCCAGGGGAAATCGAATTAACCCCTTCCAGTATTTCCACAAAATGACGGTTTGTACTGGTTCTGTTCACAATTTTGGACTAGTAAAGCCAATGGTGACTTTAGATGCCCTGGGAGACAGTAGTCAGTCCCAGGGTATGGAGTCTATGTTTGGGGGTCACTATGACATCCCTGTGTTACTGCACTGAGGGTGCTGTGTAACACACACATAAAAAATAGATGATACCCTATGGAGTAAAAGACCCTATAGCCCATAACCACACAAAGAGTCAAACACATACCTCAAATCATGCCTAAGAGTGGGAGAAAAAGAGTCTCACTCTTAGCAGGAGAAAAAACAAACCCCAAAAATCCAGCAAAGCTGCTGGGGGACTCACTAGGTTTGGGAAATTAGCCTTATAAGAGAATTCTCCCTAACACTCATCAACAAGACAACAAATAACAATCCCTGATGATGCACGCACAAGAGCTGCTATAGTGAGGGCATTCTATGACAGTGATTGTCTCCCTGGGTGTCTGGAAAAATTGACTGTAGGCATGTGGCCCTCATAACCTTGTCAGATGCAGACACCTTATCACAATCAGTGAAACTGGCATTCCATAAAAGTACAGATGGTGTGTGATGCTACAAACACCATTACGAATGTCCATGCAAACTATTCTGGGTCTACACATGACAGCTTAATCTACCATAATTCCACCATTGCAAATCAAGTGAAGGCTGAAGAATACAGAGAGAGAGATCCAGTTACTGGGTAAATTCAGACACCCCATATTTGATGAACGTCCATTTACACCATGCAAAATTACAGTGGCTATCCCCTGAGAAGACATCGGGCCTCATTACAACCTTGGTGCTAAGTGCACCAACTTTACCACCATGGTGTAAACTCCATTTACACCATGGTGGATGGCGGATTTACCGCCCCATTCCAAGGTGAGTGGGGCGGTAAATCCCCATTTCCCATTTTCCCTTCCCCATTCCCATTTTTGCCCCATAGGGCATAATGGGAGTGGGGAAGGCGCTAATTACGCCGCCGTAAATTACGGCGGCGTAATTAGCACCATGGCAGGTTAGCGCCATGGATTTTAACGCCTGCTAAAAGCAGGCGTTAAAATCAGAATCAGGCGTTAAGGGTTAACGGTGGCGTTAACCCTTAACGCCTGAGTTGTAATGAGGCCCATCGTCTGACTCCCTCCAGAAACCCTGAGGCTAGAGCACACAAGCCATAAAATTCAGCACACACATCCACCCAAATTCTCTTTGAGTGTACCTTTGGGATTTTTAAGTCATGGTTCAGGCGACTGGAAAATACAGGGCAGTGCTATTGCATGACCTTTTGGCTGTATGCAACTTTATAGTTGCCTGCCCTGTCCTGCACAACATTTCCCTCAGACGCAACCTGCAAATAAAGATCTGCGCTGTTTTAGGATCACATCCACCTGTGCCACATGATGTAGCCATTGAGCAGAGGGACATGACAGCTGCCATGCGGGATAAACTGGTTGCAAGATACTGTAACACCAGTGCAATGGGTGGCAGAAAGGGGCCAATGAGTGTAATACCTTTGCACAAATAATGACTGACTTCCCTGGCCACACGTCACCAATACCTACTGACATGCAAGTGGCCTTACAGGGATGCCACCATCACATCACGGTCCTGTCCCTGTTCTTTTGTCAGACAACTCTCAAACAAGTGGCATTGGACACAGGCAATGTCAGAATGCAGAATGCATGACATTTGCAGATACTCTTTTCAGACACTTAAAAATTACCTATGTGCTCATGACCCAGGTGATACCGTAAGCATTTTACTGCACAAATATGAGATTGCCTTCCCTGTCACAAATCGGGGTTATGACCCTTTCATTAGCAAAACAAACCCATCATGGAATAGACAGACAAGATGGATGTTTAAATTAAAATGTAGTGGTCTTTAAAGCAAATATTGGTATGGAACAATAAACAGTATAACTTAAGGCAAGAAAATGGCAACTATGACATCACAATCAATAACAGAAATAATATACATACATACTTCGACATGCAGACATTTGTGTGCATGGCGCTTACTTCTCAGAGATGTGACAGGACTTTCTACTCCTTCCCTTCTTGCCGATGCAGCAATTGGAATGTCAGCCAGTATAGCAGCACTTGGTGGATGTTGTTGATTTGATAATACACTTGGAGTAGAGCTCCGAGTTGACCCAGTCACCATCAGAGACACATTTTCCTCAATAGCTGCGGACATCCCCTCAACATGTTGCCGCATCTGGAGTCATATCTGTGTCTGCGCCATGCACTGCATGCTGTTCCTCATTCCAGACAATTAATCCCACGTTGCCCTCAGATCCACCCGAATTGTCATCAGCTCATTCTGGATAGTGCTGCACTGCTACTGGGTTGCCTGGGTTACCCCTTCTATGGCCTTCCAGCAACCTATGTCTCTTGAGAAACCCTGTAGGCTCTCACCCAGAGGCCTCCTGATGGAAGTCAGTTGGGTGCACACTTTGACTTGGTGTTGCCACATTTCTGCCTCTCAGGTTCTGTACGGTGCTCCACGGTGTTGTACAGTAGCTTGTGTGTTCACCTTTCTTTAAGAGTCTGGGTGTTGTGTTGTCCCTTGCTTTGGCTGGTCCAGTTGTGTCGGAGATGGAGTGATTCTAGCATCTTAAACTGGTGGCAGAGTTGAGTCTCATGTTGCTGTATCACTCTGCACATCAACATCACCCTGGGTTTTCGCTGGTGACTCTTTTCTACAACCCTTGCTAATCATCTCCTTCCAGGGTTGACATGTCTGGATCCAGGTCATTGTGTCCTGTCATGTAGCATCTATGATAGAAATAAGGAGTGTGTGAAAGTTCTGGCTTCATATGCAAATGTGTGCTCAGTTTGAGGGGAATTTAAAAAAAATGCTTGATCAGTTGGCACTCATATTTCACGCATAGTACTGTTGGTGCCCTAACACACATCCTATATATATGCTCTATTGGGATATCTGTCCATGTGTCATGTATTGTGTCTGGATTTTCTCAGTGGAAGAGTGATAGACGTGTGTGTGTCTTCATGGATGGCTATGTATACACACCTTTGAGGGTTAGGGGCAATACATGATCCTACTGGAGATTTCCGTGAAAGGCCAATCACTAGGCTGCCCAGATCACATTCCAACTCTTATGAACCCTTCATGTCATTAAGACAATATATGCACACCTTGTGACATCCTCCTGATGTTGTGTATTCAACTAGATGTTGGAGCAGCAGTATTTGGTTCCCCGATGCCCTCCACCACTATGGTCTCCAGCATGCCTGCTTCCTGCTACTACACAGGCGTGGGAGGGACATTGTTTGATGGCCCTCTCCCTGTTGCACTGATGTGGGCACATAGTGTTTTCTTTTGCTTTTGCGCACTCTACTAAGGGAGGACTACTACTTGTTAGTGTATGGTTTGCCATAGCTGTGTAGCTGTCACATTAGTTTTATTACGGAAACATGAACAGAGAGCAACATCACTCTATGTTCCTCCTCATGCCAGAGATTGCCATGACAAAGGATGTTGGTCCAAAATGCATTGGCCGCTGTGATTATCTCTGCCACTCAGGAGTTTTTTTCGAATAAGGAGCTTTCACAATAACCGATGGTCTATGAAGAAGAATCTAATTACTATATAGTGGTTACTAATTGGATGGAACCAATATTGTTGGAGGTTTCTGCAATTATTTTGGTTCATGGGCACAAAGGTCGTTCACCTTCTATTTTGTACACTTCTTCATGTCACCCCACTGTTTCTTTTCTTCTTGTGGGTTCGTACTGCTACTCCAAGGGCACTAACATTATATTTGAGCTCTTACCACAGGACATTTTTGACAGCAAGGCAAGCTCTCTGGCCATGCCAACTGCGCGGTGTGCCTTCATGGTCTCCCGTGAAATTTACCATGACATTCAGGTCTACCCAGGTGAAGTTTCTGTCATGACTGTCCTTTTCATTGTCTGTCTCACCATCATTTAGGCTGGATGACAGACTTTGGATGCTTTTAGATTGGTTTGCTGACCTTCACAGTGTTGCTGTTTGGAAGCTGCCTCCTGGTTTTGGGAGTTTTTGGGGTTAATTGCGCTCCTTTTTTATGCATCTCACACAATGCGCCCTTTTATGACAGACCTCACCCAATGTCCCCTTTTACACACATCTGACGGATGCGCCCCTTTATGGCACATCTGATGGAAGCATCACTTATATGCACACTTTTACGAAGCACCTATATTTGCTCCACTTCATGCCATTATTTTCACAACTATTTGTGCTTTGTTGAGCTAAGTGCATTTTTGTGTCATTTGTCGGTGAATATGTGCAGCACACTGATATGCACATATATTTATTAATCTGACCCAGAGTGTCGAGGGGGGGCAGGGAAGCTCACTCACGATGCAACCTGTAACTGAACCACTCCAATTGCCCCTGGTCAGCACTTTCTAATAGGTCTGAGCATAATAATGTACAGACCCTGTCTCAAAGCAAGGAGGTGATATTGGCTAATCCCCACAACCCTGTTCCCCGAAAGATCCCCACAACCCTGTTCCCCGAAAGAATGACACACCCATTTCATGCAAAAATACAGTCACCCATTTAACCATCACCCTGACACCTCAAGGCACAGTAGCCTATCCATGCTGCAACCTATGCTAAGTACTGCAGACCACACTTAGGTCCTAAAGGGATGCTCTTACATTTTCACCATGTTATAGGGGACATAGGACCTCTGCTTCACATGCAGAGAGGTGGGTGAGTCAACATATTACAAAGGTTACCACTTGATCCCTGACATGGACAAACATCTCCAATGTAGTTCCAGAATTTCCCTACCCTTCATCGCTTACCACCAAAGACCATCAGCTTTGACCACAGGGCTGTTTGCTGGTAAAGCATGCGTTTACCAGACTTCAAAATGGGAACACAGCCTTTAGAGCATTTAGTCGCTGCCACGCAATGGCGAGTTAAGCAATCTGAAGAATAAGGTAGAGGAAATCCGAATCAGTGGTAAATACGTATTAACTCTCTGACAACACCTGGGGAGGCATGATTAGAAACAGGGAATAACCAATCAGTGATCAGGATTGGTGTTGGAGGTGTGTCGGGTGTCTCCTCATAATACTCACCAACAAATTATTTAGGTAGTCAAAAAGGAGTGTACACCGGTGCAAGAAGTAACGCAGTTGTATTCAGGGCTGTAGACACAGCTGGGATAGCAAATTCAAACAGATTGCTGAACAGAACTGGGTGAAAAGGCGCTATCCAAGAAACAGCTCTAACATAAGGACATTTATACAAAGCAAAGTAATTAGCATTTGCGATCATGCAATACGAAAAAATCTTCCCACATAGAGCTTATTGGGCATCGCACTTTGGACTCTTATAGGAAAACATACCTTGTGATCAACTATTGGTTCCATGAGCCATCCATACCTTGTCACAAGACACCCCCAATTCCCACAGCACAAAATTAAATCATTAAAAGATTTGAGGCAACCAGCGGAACTTTCATTATCTGCCCCAGTCACCTCATCTTGATTCTCATGTGAATGGCTGCCCACCATGACACCATATCGGGGACACTGTACCGCTTTTCCCAGGGGGAATGTTCTACGGGGGGATTTGAAACCGCTGTGGTTATTTTCGGCTACATTAAGAAATGGCATTTCACAAATGATTCTGCATTATACAGTGGTCTAGTTTCATTTATTCTTTGGTTGGACCTGTGAGCTCTGTTCTGTGACCTCAAAAAATAACAAAAACTGTGTACCTTTCTTAGCACTGGCCTGTGATCACACACTCTGCACTAAATCACGATCTACAATGGCCTTTGCCGCACCTAAAATGCTAACACACTTTTTATGCAACAGCAATCTTTTAAGGCCTATTTATCGCATTTCGTTCTACCACTAAGTGTGATATACTTACCTGTGCCTCAATATTTATAGATTTGTTTTATTAAACATTTAATCTCAATAGCATCAGAAAGAGCCTCCTGCCCTTTAACAGCCCTACTCTTGCAGCTTATAAGTGTGTTCCTTCATGCCGTGCTCAACTTGAATTTTTATTACATTATTCCCCCCTTTTAATTCATTTGAAATAACAAAATCTGTTTGCGCCTCTTTCCTTTTTTAGCAACTTCATCTTTATGTACCCATATTTTCCCCAACTGTGTCATGTCTCCCCCAGTCTGCCCCCAGCTATTCAGACCTTCCCTCACCCATGCACACCCTGTCCCATTCTTTTGGCATTGGATCCAGAATTCCTTATAATTTTCAACATCAGCAGGTTGCATAAAAACCCATCCATCATGACCCCCCTGGCTTTCCCCCATTATTTTCTTCCTGTTCTTCATTTCAAAACTGTTTTTATCAACGCTCAAGGGTAACATCAAATGTCCCATTTGCTTATTAAAATATTCTTTAAAAATGTCCTTAATAATGCAGATGGTGATGAGAATGAGCACTAGCATGGGGACAGTCACTCAAAACAATCCAGAAAGCCAGGTGGGTACCCCAGCGAATACTCTGTCCAGCCAGAATGCTGCTTGCACTCCATTAACCTTGCTTGTCATCTTTCCCTGGACTGTTCATATATCTTGTATGGCTGCACTTACAGTTCCATTAGAGGCATCACCGTCAGGTGTAGCGGTGCAGCAACTTGTACCCAGCTTTGCAGAGACACCTCCTATCAGGGTTGTCAGGAAGTCCAAAATAAATCTATTTTGCAGGGCTTCGGGCGGAAAGCCCTAATCTCTTCCTTGATTGCGTTCAACCTTTTTGCTGTTGAGCTAGCCAGCTGCAATAGCTTGTAACGGGTTAGCTGCAACCATTTCCAGTTAGCAGCAGCCTGTACTCCTGGAAGTAAAAACAAAGTAAAAAAGGTAGCAGCAGTATAGAATAAGCAGTACTAATCTGGGATGGCAGCCAGGTTATCTGAATTCTTCCTGGAGAAATAGTTATTTTCTCTTTTCCTTCTCCTCATAATTTCCTTCTGCTCATTTTTATGTGCCATATTCCCCTTCAGTGCAATCTCCATTGCAGGGCTATTTTGAAGCAGCTCTAGTGCACGGCTGTGCAAGGTGACGGGGGCGCACACTCCTCTCCAGTCTGGCAGAAGCTGGACATATGTTTTGCATCTGCAGGCCCACCAAAAATCCATTATGGCTGCAGTTCCCCGAATGAGTGTCGCATTCTGCACCATCTTGGCACATCCTGAATTAGTTCCCAGGAAAACTGACCCACTCGACCTGAAACACAAAGGGAATCATGTAAAACTCCTTATGTCAACTGGTTGTGTTTTTCATGTATCCATGTTAAAGCTTGAACATTTGTTCCCAAAGTTGCTCAGCAGCTTTCATTAACTTGGTTACCACATTTTGCTCAAATTCTACCATTCCTTCAGCACGACACCTCAGAGGGATAACAACAACTAAATAAATAGATTACTCACTCATGATATTCAGCTACCATATAAAAATACACAAGAAACTGCAGAAAGTGGCACAGACCAGGCAGGTATCCTGGATAGAGAAAGATCAGAGCAGCAGAGACTGAGGAAACTATATCAGACGCTAGGGAAGGCCAGAAGAGCAGTTTTCAGGGAAAACGTCAGAAGCTTGCAGAGGGGCAACCTCATAAGGCTGACAGACCCAAGAAATTGTGAAAGTGAATTCCATTAGCCTCCACTGGCAGGGGCAAATACCAGAAAAGAAGGAGAGAATGCTCAGAATCTGCTACACCTTAGACACTATAGATACCATCCCCAGAGCAGACAGAGAGTAAATCAAGAGCCTGCTAAGGGCCATATCTTAGACACTGGCAGAGACTTGTGCCAACAAAAAAGGAGAATAAGAAAAGAGCCTGCTGAAGGCTATATCTCAGACAATGGGTGAGACCAGACTTGGAGGAGGAGAGACAATGAAGAGCTTTCTGATGGTTTTCTCAGTCACCAGCAGAATCCAGAATCACAGAAGATGTGCTAAGATCTTACTGGGAGATATATACTATACACTGGCTGATTTGGGACTTGGCTGCAACAGAAGATAAAGTAAAAAAAGGCAATTGCTATGCTCCTTTCAAAGACTAGGTAGTGGTCGGATGACCCAAGAAAGGTAAGCCGATCACGGCTAAGTAAACCACACCGTGGATTCTGAGTTAAACTAACTCACACTGACAAAGTCCTTCTGCAACGGGGAATAATTGGGGAGCAAAATACACAATGTTCAGAAAATGTCAACAAACCTAACAACGGGAGGAAACGAATGTTATGAGAGTATCATCAACCTTAAAAAAGAGGGAAAACATTTGCTGATAAGAATGTTTCTGAGGTATCATTTTCATCATTACCCAGGAGGTTGACCCATAGATAGAAGATACTAATACCGGGGCCTGACATGCACCCTAAAGCCAGGGTGGATTGCCAGTAAGTAGAGCAAAGAAGTCAGTTAAGATATATATCCCCGGAACTGTAAAGTGCCAAGGGGGGATTACCACCAGACAGACTCAAAGAAAAGAGGAAAATAAAGTGTAATTGTGAGACTTTGGCATGGGTGTGGTTAATTGCACACTTTCCAAATCCTTTGTCTTCCCCCTTTCTTAACCAGGCGTGAGACAACTTACAAACATTTATTTTAAATACAGTTGTCAATTGGAACATGGAACCTAATAACAACATATAATTGTAAATAGAGTCTCTGATTTGAAAACAGTCTTTGAAACTATCAGTCCTTATGTTACCAGTTCTCAATAAACAAAAGGGCATATTCTCTTCCCTGGCAAGTATCTGAAGCACTTGCGTTCAAGGTGTTAAAGTGTTCCCACACTTATTTCCTAGCCTTTCTGTGTGTTGTCTCAGATCCTCTACTTCTCATCCTCATCTACTTAGGAGATAATTTCCCAGGGCCTTATGTCCCTTGCACAGTAGGGCACAATCAAGGCAGCAGTGATGACTGAATATCACCAGGCTGAGCTGCAGAGCTTCAACCAAGAAGTTGGTCAACTCGGCTTCCCAACCAGCTGTATCACGGTTTGGGCGGTATGAGGGCAGTCCATAAAACATACACCACCATGCTGGCCAGGTATACTTCTTTATGTCTTTGCAACTGGAGACAAGTTGACTTCTCTTCCTTGACCCAAGGGTTCTGGCTATAGTCCCTAAAATCCCAACCTCATCTATTTCTTTGTTATGTCACAACTGTTGGATACCTAAGGGAGAATCTTCTATACCCCTGCCTTCTGCTATCCCTTTCCTTAAACTTCTCCTGAGTATTTGAGATGATCTGGTGTGCTCCTATCTTGTTAGCCCCTCATTAACCCAATAGGTTCAGGTTGAAAGCATTCCTGCTCCTTTTCCTCACTATCACAAAGCTACTTCCACTCTCACTGGTCTGTCTCTTTCTACCTTTCCTGTACTCAACTGCATTCTGTGCATCTTCATCCTCAATGCTCTAGCACCCTTGCATCTGATGTAGCTTCCAACCACCTACCTAGGGTATTCTGCAACTTGTCTCATGGTCTCCCGTTCAGGCACCTCCCCAATGTACTACTACACTTCTCCATTCTTAGCTCTTATACTTTGCACCTACCTTCTACTGTACCAGGTTTCCAACTTCTACATTTCCACCTCACTCATCTAGAACCTTCTTCTGGCCTCCTTTATCATCATGATTCATTACCTCATCCTCCTCTGTTGATCTCCTACACTCTCCAGTCCCGGGCCTTTTTCTTAAACCAGTCCACATTTCTCTCACCCAGGTCATATGGACTTCGCCACGCCCCCACTTCCCACCCTTTCCAAATTGTACTCAAGTGTGGGTTGAATTGTAGGGAAACTCTGATTGGTTGAATTGCTTTGTTTCAGCGGCTCTCTAGTAATCCCTTCATCCCACCCTTGGTCACAAGCCTTTATCTGGCAATGTTGTCAACTTGGACACAAATCTGTCAGCTGTCTGGAGCAGTATCACTTTTACAGAGTTCCAGAGTACAGATCTGCATCTTGCAGTGCACCCAGGTACAATGGAATGGCATTTTTCTAATGTGCGGTCACCAGCAGAACGGTAAGCGTGTGCTTCTCTAGTGGACATTTTTCATATATAATTGAAAGTACTAACCCTCCATCCTTGGGGCCCTGATACTGTCCAGGGGCAGAATCTGAGGGCAATGAGACACAGGGTTTCAGTAGGACGGGTGAGCCTACCAAGTCTGTGGTTCCCTGAGAGGTGTTCATGGCACATGGTGCAGTTATGAGCTAAGGCCCTGCAAAACAGCTAAGCCATAGTGTGGTGGGCCAGAAGGCCTCTCCACACTGCACTTGGGCCCAAAAATACCTAACTCGTGGTGGCGCCAGGTCCTCATGGCCACCACACCTACTACTCAGAGAGCCATGCAGGAAAAATGTTATTATCACATGGTCCCCTTCCTTATAGCTTCCAACAAAAATGTGAAAGAAGATCCCCATAGGATTGTTTGGAAAAGCATTTTGAGGTGGACATGATCAACCCCCAAAGTCACATTGCCATTCCCAGATCCCACAGACCCTCCCATGCAACAGTGCAAATTTGTGCTGGGGTTCTTTATGGCCCTTTGCCTTCACCCTTGTTCAAAAACCCTTGTTTGTCTTTGTTGGAACCAGGTATCAAATGCGGGAAGGCTGGTACCAATGATGATCTCACGCAATCCATCCATGGCAACGTTAGTTTGTACGTTGAGCAGAGCTATTATATAAATGGCCTGTTCTCTGTGAACACACATTACAGGCACCAACCTTTAAGGCATCAACTCCTCTGGTTAAGCAAAGTCCACTTGGACAGTCATCTGTCTAGTTCCTGAGTCTAAGAACGCCAGCAACGGTTACCGCTCTAGTTCCAAGGTTAGATAATATTTTCATTCCCTTTTGATTAGGGCAACATAGCCTTTCCTCCCATCTTTTCTGTTTCTTCTTGTAACTTTGACTGTAACACTCAAGTCTTTTCCTCGGCTAATGCACAGTAGCTTGTGTCCACTGGTTCAGATGGTGGTACATTGGGACAATCTTTTGCGATGTGCCCTATTTTCCAGCATTAGTAGCACTTAATAGTGGGGCATTCTGGTGCCAGAGGTTTCCCTTTATTAAGTCTGGGTAGGACGGGCAGTCAGACCAGGGGCTATTATAAGGATTAGTCCTAGTAGAAGGGTCCTTAGTTGGCCTTGGAATTGGTGGAAACCACACTGTGTCAAGACAAATAAGTGGGGATGAGCTATCTTTGCTGTTATTTCAAGTTCTGTTGGTCTCCATTGCAGAGCACATTGAAAGCCAGTGGCAGTTTGAGTTGTTATCTTCAGGGCTCTTCAGTGTAGTTGGTAGAGAAGACTCTGGATCTTTGCAGGCAGTTAGTTCATTTGTTGTTTGAGAGCAAGCTTCTCCTTTGCATTATCCAGTGCTATCATCCTCAACAAGCAGTTCAAAGTGTATTGGATTTGGTGCATCATTTATTGGGGAGTCTCCTGGGGCAGCAGGCATACTTTTTGGTGCAGTTGCTGAGTTTATCGCCTTATCAAACCCAAGATACTCTTGAATCTGATCTTATAGGATTTTATAGGATTTTGCAGAGTGCGTTACTATCAGCATTGAGGACTTGCAAAGCATCCTGGTGGTCTCTTGTGAGGAGAGGTGCAAAATATTGAGTGCAAAACTGGGCTTACCGCTCTGGTGCATCACAACCCGTCAACCCACTATTAGCGGCACCCTAAATAACGGTGCCACTAATAGCAGCATGTCTGCGTACACGCCCCACTCCGGGGAGCAAATACCGGCATGCCGGTAATAGGAGGTAATCCCAACCCACGCCGACATGCAAATACAGTCGTCACAAAGCCGGTATCAACGGGCTGCGCAATGCCGCCCATACAGGCATCGCGGACCACCCGCAAACAGCAATCAGGATACAAGGCAACTGCCACAGGTGCACACAATCCCTACAGGTGGAGTCAATGGAGTCTGGGCCAGTATAAAATGAGCACACCCACACACCACATCCCTTCCAACACCAAAATGCTACCACTAGCTGTTGCAATCATGGTGCTGGAGGACATGCCCATACTGCTACAACTACAGCAACAACAGCAACAACAACTACAGCAGCAACAACAGGCAGCAAAGAGGAGACACAGGAGGTGAAGGAGGGTGAGACAGGCCCAGCAATTACCACCAGCGCAGCCAGCAGTGTCTCGTAGGCAACCACCAATCCCTCGCACCAGACCCAGCCCTTTTAACCTAACCCCTGAGCAGATCCACACCCTGTAACGGTTGGACCGTGATACCATCACCACCATAGTGGACATAATACAGAACGACATTGCTAGACTCATAGAAATACGCACTACCATCCCCCCGCTACTGAAGGTGGTGTCTGTGCTCCACTTCCTGGCCACAGGGACCTACCAACACACAGTGGGCCAACTGCATGGAATTTCACAGCCACTATTTTCACGCATGTTGAACCAAGTGCTGGATGCCCCCCTGAAGCATGCAAGCAGCCACATATCCCTACCATAGACTGCCCAGGAGATAGCCGACACCAAAGTAGGCTTCCATGCACTGGCAGGCATGCCCAATTGTGTTGGTGCTCTCAACTGCACCAATGTGGAATTGGTAGTCCTCCATTCCATAGAGGCAGTGTACCGCAATCGCAAGCAATGCCACTCCATCAATGTGCAAATGGTATGTGACTCCAGCAAGATCATCACACATTGCTGCGCCCGATATCCCGGATCAACACATGATGCCATGGTACTGCGCAACTCCACGCTACCCCGTCACATGGAGTGACATGCTGGACCACGTGCCTGGCTGCTTGGTGAGTTGCACAACTGCCCCATGGCAGTGCTTTGGGGTACTGATGTGTAGGGATGCATAAGGGGGGCATACTCCACCTGGGTGGGAAAGGGGGGCATACTCCACCTGGGTGGCAATTGCCGGTGATTGGAGAATGCATGCAGAGCTAAACACTCATGACCTGAACCGGCCAAACGGAACATGACACTTCACTGGGCCACATTGCACAAATTATGCATATCGATGACAACAAGTAAGAGGCACAACCAGGTCACCATGGTGATGGCAAGCAATGCATGAATGAACAGGATGGCAACTGAGGCAATGTGGTCAGTGTGACCATGCATAGTGAAGAATGAACCGCATGAATTGGAGGCTAAACATTGTAGCAATACCACAGCACATCTGCCTCAGCATGCATGATTACACCCTGCATCATCTACTGACCGCCATCCAGACTATCACACCTCATGACAGTATAGATTGCATCTAGGTGACATTTTTGCATGCGTACAGGGACATGTGTATGCCCACACCAAATAGCTGCCGCCATGACTGTGCTCCCTGAAGGTGGCAGTTCAGAGTGACACACACCTATTTGTATCTGCTTGCAGGTGACAAAGGATATCCCTTGAGGCCGTGGCTACTTACCCCTGTGCGGAACCCGCAGAACAGCCATGAAGAGGAGTACAATCGTGTGCACACACGTACCCGTGTTGTGATTGAGCAGACCTTTGGCCTGTTGAAGGCACGGTTCCGCTGCCTCAGCAGGTCTGGTGGGGCACTCCTATATAGGCCAGAGAAGGTGGCAAAGATCACCAAGACCTGTGTCATGCTGCACAACATGTGCGTCCGGAGAAATGTACCACTGCCACCTGACATTGACATTCATGGCCCAGGTGAGGATGATGAGGATGGAGACAGAGGTGAAGTAGCCCCCCTGCCAATACGTGATGCACGGGATGGCCATGCTGTATGCCAAGCACTAATTCACGAATACCTCTGAAACACAGGGACTATGATAGACATGTGTCAGTGACACACTGGCTCCATGTGTACATGCACACTTGTATTGTTGGGAGTTGTCCACTGAACACCATCGCTCATTAAATGTACATGCACAAAATGAAGAATGTCCAGCCATTGAATTTCTGGCACACAACGGGTGTATTTTTCTAACAGGCAACAATGTGAACACTCCCCCTCCACCCCCAGTGAACTCCCTAACCCACCCTACAAACCCCAATAACCCCCAGTGAACTCCCTAACCCACCCTAAAAACCCCAATAACCCCCAGTGAACTCCCTAACCCACCCTACAAACCCCAAATGTCCCCAAATGTACTCTAATGATTGTTCCCTTCACCAACAACCATGTGTCCAATGGCTATTGTTTGGCCAATCTACTTCTTGGCCTTTTTGGTATCCGGGGGTGGCATCTCCGAGTGCTGTGCACTCCTCCGGGTCATCCGCACAGGGCTTGTGTGGGCTGAGGTTGAAGGTGTTGTAGCAGAGGACGTGTCAGAGGCAGGTTCCACGCCTGCTCCAAGGTGTGGCCGCTGCATATGGAGCAGGATGGACGTTAGCATTCGCGTTACTGCCCCCAGACAGTCCCTCATGACGATTGCAGACGCGTTAACGGCAGCAGTGTTCGAAGCGATGGCTGCTGTGGTCTCCCCAATGGCAGTAGCAATGGCCCTCCTGGTGTCCTCCCCATCGCAATATACTGCCGCATTAGATCAAGTATTGACTCCTGTCATGCCTCCACCTTCAACAGGCGAGCCTCAAGGTGTTGGTGGTAGCTGGAGTTCTGGTGGCTGGGGTGGTGGTAGCTGGGGTGGTGGAAGCCGGGGTAGTGGTATCCGGGGTGGTGGATTGCGCTTGCGTGGGGCTCACATCCAGGGTGCTGTCCTCCTCGAAGAGGCACATGTCGGAATCTCCGAGGTCGGAGTCGCGGAGGCAGGGATCGTCACTCTTGTCGGCCTCCATATGGGGTGGGGAGGTGGTCAGGGGGCTTGAGGTGGGTGTAGTGGACATGACTGTGACACCCTCGGTGTCCACATTTGCATCCGCAACATCCGCGGTGGTTGGTGGTGCAGGAACAGAAACCCCTTCCTCTGTTGTGGGTGGCTGCTGCTGGTCTTGATGTGTGTGGCCCACACTGGTAGCAGGTGTTTTTTGCTGGGATTCAACCCGGTCTGGCACACTGCGTGTTGGTCTGGCCTTTTTCTCTGGCTGGGGGATGGTGGTGGCAGTGGCTCTTGTCCCATGGCGTGATGTTGATGCCCTTGCGCCCCTCTCCTGACTGGCATCTTCCTCATCGGTGCCTGGGAGTTAGAAGAGAAGCAGGTCATCAGTGATGTTGTCACATGCCAGCGACATACTATTGCACTGTGATATATTCATACATTCATGCATCCATTTATTGCAGGGGTGTGGCAATTGGTGTTCTGAGGGGGCATGTAGACTATCAATGCATGGCAGGTGGCCTGCCATTGATATGGGGTCTGTGTGTTGAGTTACATGGACACGGTCATGTTATGTTGCCCGTGTGTTGGTATTGGGATTGGCACTCAGCATGCATTTGTGTGTGGCAGGGTGTGGCACGCATTATTGACTGGATATGTTGATGTGGGTCTGGGACATGCATTGGCTTGCCTAGTCTCACTTCCACGTCACTTGTGCTACGTCATGGTTTCCCCTACAGGGATGTGCAGGATCACTCACCTCCTTCTTGGGATGATGCGGCGCCCATCTCCATCTCTCCGAATCCCTCTATTGACTCGGGATCAATGAATGAGCTGGCAGTCTCCTCCCAGGGCATCAGCTTTGCTGGTGAGTGTGGCCCCCCTCCTGTCTACATGGCTGCCCTCCTGTTGACTGCCAGGATGTTCCTCACCCGCAAGCGGAGGTCGTCCCACCTCTTTCTGCAGTCACGCACAGTGTGTGGGGTGGTCCCCACGGCCGACACCCTCTGGGCAACCTCCTGCCAGATTTGCTTTTTCTTCATCTGAGCAGCATGCTTCATGTCATTTGACTTGATTATGTCTGCATGCTGGCACGGTGTCCGCCAGCATGTTGAGCTCAGCGTCAGAGAAACGCTGTTTCCGCCTCAGGGTGGTCATCTTCTGGGTAGCCTTGGACATCCTCAGGGTTTTCTGATGCAGCACGACACAAAAAGACTGGTGGTTAGGGAGGGTGGCAATAGATTGTGTTTTTAAAGATGGCCGCCGGCCCATTTCCAGTTCCTGCGCAATGACGTTATTTCCAGGTCCGGTTTTGCAAACCCAGTATTAGCATGGTGGCAATACCTTGCCAGTATTTAGGGGTTGCTCCGAGGCGGTGCCTGCATCGGCGGGTCCCGCAATGCCTCTATAGGAGGTTGGAGGGCCTTTAGTGGCATGCCAGTATTGCCATTACCGGCATGGGGGTTCGCGCATGCTCTCACACTCGTAATCACCCGCTATTGCCGGGTTCATACAAGCACGGACTCGCTCTTACCGGCATGCCGGTAATGAACCCGTTTTTACCGGGCTACTCGTAATGAGGCCCATTGTCCCACTTGGCTGTTTCCACTATTCATTCATAATTACTGAAGATGGCCTTGAGGTAATCTCCTGAAGCCACCCTCTGCCGCAAAGACTCTGGTGTGACTAGCAGGAACAAGGACATGGGCTGGTTGAACAGTGATGTTTGCGCTAAGACAGCCATTGGTCCTATAACCAATTTGTTCAGCATGGTCCGCAATAAGGCCTAGCCTAGGCTGATCGCCAATTTGGTTTTCTTGTACCAGACTTGCTTCACCTGCTAAATTAAAGACATCCTCCATGCTTCTGTTATCGCCAAGGGAAGTACACCATATGTCCCACTCAGTGGGTCCTCTCTGTGTTCTTTCAACATGGGTTCTGGTACGCAGGGTTTCCCCAGTGAGGTTAACCACTTACAGAATACTTGATGCATAGACTTACTCACACAAAAATCAAAGATACAGCCCAGTATCAAAGCCTTCTTTGGTGGTTCAGGTTCTCT
The DNA here is from genome assembly GCF_040938575.1 of Ambystoma mexicanum. Lineage (NCBI taxonomy): Eukaryota > Metazoa > Chordata > Amphibia > Caudata > Ambystomatidae > Ambystoma > Ambystoma mexicanum. The sequence goes on along the minus strand of NC_090927.1, from coordinate 756,970,155 downwards.
GAATATGATTTCTTTGGGTTTTAGATTTCTGGCTGGTGTCTGCTGACTCTGAATTTCCAGTGCCTTGTTGGGCCTCCCTTTCTTTCAAGACTAGTAGAGGACCGGCCAGCTGTTCTCTTTTTCTTTGTCACCAACACATCTAAGAGCTGTAGAATATTACTCTCGGAGCTGGTGGGGCTGGGATAGAACTCTGGTCCTCATCATTAGATGATACACTACTGTTAACTGCTGAATATAGCGAGCCCAGTGGGCTTGGAGAACATGTGATTGGGATTGCATCTTTCAGGGAAATGCAGGGTGTTTGGGTGAGGTCCTTATATGTCTGGTTGTGTGTAGTACCTAACATTCTGTGTTGTTCCATACACATTTTAATAACATCTGCCTCCAACCCCAGCCGTCTCAACCCCAGAAAGATTCAAAGAAAATAGAAAATTATGTTTGATTGAGGGAATTTAGCTATGGTCAGCTTAATGGCACACCCTCAATCCTCCTTTCTCCTGTGATACATCCTTTGTAAATATTTCCTCTGTGCAACTTCTCTCATGTGCACCCTCCGCCCTCATGATGCACCACCCTTACTTGTGCTAATAACTAGTGATAATTGGAGTCTACAGATACATGGTAGGATTAAATAAGTCAACATGGGCTTCCTCAGGGCCTTGACTCTAATGAGTGTCTTGTAATAAACAAATGTTCCTGACATCCAATACACTAACGTACCTACATTATCGTAAAAGCCATCCCCCAGGGAGACATTTGATGCAAAAAAACTATAAATAGAGCTATAGATATTCGTAAAATTATGAAAGCATACCTATGACGCAATATGGGTCTCTTGTGTGCTGTTACTGGTGTAGTATTTGGACCCAGCCACAGCCATGTTTCACAAGTTCCTGTATATTAGAGGCATACTCTAAATCGTGCCATGCCTCATGTGCCCAATCAGACATTGCTTTATTGCATGCAGCTTTAAAATATGTATTACTCAGCAATTATGGAGTTATTCATATCTACCACTTTGAGGGCTTAATTTGTCTTGTCTACAAGACCTACTAAACCACAACATTTTATCTTTAATTTGGTGTTGTGTAGTAATCTCAAATGGGTAGGAAAATGTAGACTTGATCTTGTTTTACTATTTGCTGTGTGCATCCCATAGATCAATAAATGAGACAATTTCAGCTAAGACATTTCCCAATTTTGTCCTGGCCGCATTACTTCCCTAGCTGTGACCTTCTTTTAGGAATCATTCCTTTATCTTTTTTCAATTCTGTAGTACCTGATCTTGATGGGACAAAAATGGATTTCACAACAGAGAGATGGTTATATACAAGACAATGGGCCTCATTACAAGTGAGACGGTAAGGGGTTAACGGCACCGCCTCATTACAAGGTCCCCTGGCGGGACCCGCTCTGGAAGTCTGGTCAGACCAGACGTCCTTTGCGGGTCCCGCAAGGGGGACCAGCATGCTAACAACAGGCATGTCATTAACGGGCCCGTTGTTAACATGCTCCCCATTCCCATTGAGCCGTATGATGGCTCAAATGGGAATGGGGATGGTCTGGGTCCAGGTTCCCTGAATGGGGAATAACGGGCCTTCCAAAGTCGGAATGGCCTGGTATTTCTCCATTCAGGGACCACGGACACTTTCAGTGCCAGATCCACATATTATCTACCATGAACTGTTAGGCAGAATCCTATGCAGTGCCTTAGGGACCAATGCACAGAGTTAAGACTACAAGTGGTAATAAAATTCACCTGTACTACACAGAAAGAGTGGTAGCAGTGACTGAGCAGCCAGACTTATCTCAAGAGCAAATGAGCAGTAGTACAGATTACACAAAGCTCTACAATTACTGTGACTCAAGCAAACACTGACTCAAGGCTTCTAGTTAAAAAATATAAGTACATTTATTTTTAAACCATCTGTTCACAAAACACTTCACTTCTAGTAAAATAAAACCACACTTCAAATACACTACACACAACCAATTCCCCTTGTGCAGAACAATTAAGTACCTTAGGATTTTTACAGACCCGTGTTATGAAACAAAGACGTTACAGGGAGTACATATGCAATCACTTTTTGACAGTAATGACAGTCTTACTAAAGATAAGCATACCCGCGGGAAGAAATGTAACCGTAGTCAAACACACATAGCACATAAATTAACACAAGAGAGTTGGTATAAAAATAATAGGCAATACTTTTGTCAAGGCAGAGAGAATCAGAGGGCACTTTCTAACAAGAAGATAAAAGTCAATAGGCCTGCGGCAGTGTCAAGTGGAACAGGGTTCCTGTTGCGGAGGATCACACAGTTAGAACAGTTCACGATTCAAGATTGCCAGGAGTACTTCTTTGTAGAAGCCTGCAAAAAGACAGTGAACAAAGAAGGCAAACCTGGTTTGCCGCACAAAGTAAAACACAAGGAGGACTTTAACAAAAAGAAATGGCGACTAAACCCAACCGGTGCCGAAAAAAAAAGTATTTGGGCAAGCAGGTTTATGTTCGAGGCTAATACAATAGCCTGGAACAGTACCACGTTTATATAGTATAATCACAGTAGAAAAGTTAGGGTAGATACGTCTGCCACCAGCCAAGTCGAAATGTTAAAAGAGCAAAACAAAGCTCAGAGAGGCACAGACAAAAAGGGGTAGGATCACACAGTTAGAACAGTTCACGATTCAAGATTGCCAGGAGTACTTAGATATTGTCAGAAGAGGAGGCAAAAGTTATAAGAGGGAAGGAAGAAAAGGACAAGCCTTTGGTGAGGAAGAAGGGTTCACTCCAATTCCTCTAAGTCGCACACAGTACCTTATTCGTTGAAGAACGCTGGTGCCACGGCATACAAGAAGGAGGACGTCTGGAGTGATCTGCACTACCCAGGGATGAGGCCAGAAGCAGCAACGGTGAATAAAAGGTGCGCTCCTTTAAAAACAGGAGAGGCTCTTCAGATGGCTATCCGGACCACTACAGCAGTGTGCAGCGATTTAAACCATGAAGAGGATCCTCTGGCTGTGGAAGATGAGCTGGTTGATCCCACCAGGCTCAAGGGAAGAAGACTCCGGACCGGATCATCTCTTGTCGTTGAAGGGTAGATAGCCCAAAACTGCAGCAGGGCTTCACCGGGACTCGGGGGTGCAGCAGCCACATTCTCTCCACTTCTCTTCGGTTCATTGCAGTTCCAGTGGCGACTCTGACTTCCAGCCCAAGAGTCCTGCCTTTTATGTGAAAATTCCTCATTCACACAGCCTGGCTGTCAAACACTCAGCAGGGGGGTTGTCCGGCCCAGAATACCACCTCAGCCAATCAATACAAAGTGCAACTTGAGTCTCCAAGGAGACCCTGTGCAGGCGGTGACTACTCCCCTCCCTTACATTCAGCCCACCTAGACGCCCAGGCGCCAAAGGAGGGCTTCTTTGTACAAGCCTGCCAAAAGACGGTGAACAAAGAAGGCAAACCTGGTTTGTCGTGTAAAGTAAAACACAAGGAGGACTTTAACAAAAAGAAATGGCGACTAAACACGACCGGAGCCAAAAAAAAGTATTTGGGCAAGCAGGTTTATGTTTGAGGCTAATACAATAGCCTGGAACAGTACCACATTATATAGTATAATCGCAGTAGAAAAATTAGGTAGATACGCCTGCCACCAGCCAAGTCTAAATTTTAAAAGAGCAAAACAAAGCTCAGAGAGGCACAGACAAAAAGGGGTAGGATCACACGGTTAGAACAGTTCACAATTCAAGACTGCCAGGAGTACTTAGATATTGTCAGAAGAGGAGGCAAAAGGTATAAGAGGGAAGGAAGAAAAGGACAAGCCTTTGGTGAGGAAGAAGGGTTCACCCCAATTCCTCTAAGTCGGACACAGTACCCTATTCGTTGAAAAACACTGGTGCCACAGCAGTTGTTCCTAGTAGTTTCCTGCAAACTCATGGTTCCTGGAGCTTCAGTCGTGGAGACAAGAAGGAGGATCCCTGCACTACCCAGGGATGAGGCCAGCAGCAGCGACGGTGAATAAAAGCTGCGCTCTTCTAAAAAAAATTAGAGGCTCTTCAGATGGCTATCCGGACCACTACAGCAGTGTGCAGCGATTTCGACCACAAAGAGGATCCTCTGGCTGTGGAAGATGAGCTGGTTAACCCCACCAGGCTCAAGGGAAGAAGACTCCGGACCGGATCTTCTCTTGTCGTTGAAGGGTAAATAGCTCAGGGCTGCATCAGGGCTTCACCGGGACTCGGGGGTGCAGCAGCCTTCTTCTTCTCTGCTTCTCTTCGGTTTCTTGCAGTTCCAGTGGCGTCTCTGACTTCCAGCCCAAGAGTGCTGCCTTTTTTGCGAAAATTCCCCATTCACACAGCCTGGCTGTCAATCACTGAGCAGCAGAGTTGTCCGGCCCGGACAAACACCTCAGCCAATCAATACAAAGTGCGACATGGGTCTCTAAGGAGACCCTGTGCAGGCGGTGAATACACCCCTCCCTCACATTCAGCCCACCTAGACATCCAAGCGCCAAAGGAGGGCTTCTTTGTAGAAGCCTGCCAAAAGAAGGTGGACAAAGAAGGCAAACCTGGTTTGCCGCGCAAAGTAAAACACAAGGAGGACTTTACAAAAAGAAATGGCGACTAAACCCGACCGGAGCCGGAAAAAAAAATGTATTTGGGCAAACAGGTTTATGTTCGAGGCTAATACAATAGCCTGGAACAGTACCACGTTTATATAGAATAATAGCAGTAGAAAAGTTAGGGTAGCTACTTCTGCCACCGGCCAAGTCTAAATGTTAAAAGAGCAAAACAAAGCTCAGAGAGGCACAGACAAAACGGGGTAGGAATTAACCATTTCCAATACTCCATGAAAGATGGTGTGTACTGGGTCTGTATTTTAAAGTGACTACATAAAGTTAATGGCAACTTTACAGGTTTCTGGGGGACAGTAGTCAGCCCCAGAAGAATGGAGTCAGTGGTAAGTCTCAAAGACAACCCTGTGTTACTGCACTGAAGGTGCTGTGTAACACACACAAAAACTGGGGCTCATGGAGTGGTGTGGCTCTAGAGCCCAAGATCACACAAAAGTAGAAATACACAAGGCAAAACACATGTAAGAGTGGGAAACAGGCTCACACTCTCACCAGGTGGAAAAAATAACCCCCTGAAATCCAGCAAAGCTGCTGAGGGACTCACTAGGTGAGGGAAATTAGCCATAAATGAGAATTCTGCCTAATATGAACCAAAGAGTTCCCTTAATAAAAAATATCAGTGGAAGAAAAACACCCTTTCTTATAATTATTTATAAATATTTATTTTGTTCCGGTGTGATATTCATCTCCTCATTCATTATCCTTTCATCTGGTGATCAATTATTCAGCATGGCCTCTGGTACAAATAACCAGAAATCATCTACTGCCTTTAAAGATGTCTGCCACCCATAAAAGACTGAAAAGTGTTTTGCCTCCTCCACTAACCTCCTCAGACCCTACCATTGGGGCCATTTTACAAGAAATTAGGTCACTCAAACCTTTTATTGAAACCACCAACCAAAAATTACAACAATTAGATGATATGTTGAATGTCTTTGAAAACAGAATGAGTGAAATGGAAAGCAGAATCAGTCACATGGAGGACATTCCGCCTAGGGTGTCTCAGTTGAAAAAAGTGGTAAGAGACCTTCAAAAACATAATGAAGAATTGCGAAACAGAAGTAGGCTCAACAACCTACGCATTACTGGCCTCCTTGATGGATGTAAGGGGAATGATGCTATTCTGTTTCTGCAGGATTTGTTACCAGCTCTGGTTCATATGCCAAAAGAAATCTCCCTCAATATTTAACGTGCACACCACATTGGCCCAGTAAGAAGTTCACAATTTCCACTGCGCACTTTGAATTGTTACTTGCTGGAATACACCCAACTGCTGCTCATCATTTCAAAACCTAAAGAGAAGAATACCCTCATCTGGCATGGAAATAGAATTTATATTTCTCAAGATGTGGCTAAGAGGAGCACCAAACGTAGGAAGGAGTTCCTCTCTTATCGTACTGCTTTGAAACAACTTAACGTCAGCTACGGTCTATATCATCCATGCTCTTTTAAGGTGACATATGAAGGTTGTACATAGATATTTGATGAGCCGGCTGATCTTAAGGCCTTAATCCGTTCCGTCAAGACTGACAATATGGATCTGTTGCTCCCTACCAAATCCCCCTCTTCTGGATCTTGACTCTTTGTTACCATTGTGTGTTGCAGTCTCACATTTTTGCCCCCCCATGATGGTGGGGTGGGCACCACTTGGTGCCCCTCTTCTTCCAGGGCTACTTTTGTTTTTCTTTGGCCCTGCTGGTTTCATCTGCTCCTACATCTTTTTCCCCCCTTTCTCCTCATTGTTACTTGATCCTTTTTGTTCTCCCAATACTCTATTTGTCTTCATCTTTTATTCTATTCAGTATCATGCCTCTTACACTTAGCTTTCAGTACTTGGTTAAGTTTCCCCTTCCTTCACCTATTTCCTTTTGTTTTGCCCTTGTGTGTTTTACCTTACTGTTTTAGGTGTGCTTCTCATTTAGATATAATTATGCTCGGGGGCGCTGTTGAGCAGCCTGCAAGATGGCTGCCTAGCTTTGAGCTCCGTGCCTAACTCCCATACATCCGCCAACATCAGCGGCCTTCTATCGTATCCTCCGACTGGAACCAGCACATTGTGGAGACAGTACCCAGGGCAACAAACAGATCCGTTCCTGAGTGAAAACCGAGCACCACGGCCAAGTTGGGACCTTTCTCCTTCTCCCTGGCTAACTGCCTTGCCTGCTGTGCCCTGCCTAGCCGCGCGCTGATGCCCCAGGCCCGGCCTTCCACTATTGCTGGAGCTGTGCCTCCCGCGCTGGAGCCTGCACTCCCTGAGGCGCAGTGCGCCTGAGCTACGCCGCTGCACTGGGCTGCCCCTCCTCGCCCGGGTGCCCCCAGGGGCTGTGTCTGCTCCACGGCCGTAGCCACTTGAATTGGAGCTGAGCATCCTCATACCGCACTGCGGGGGCCGCCGGAGCTGCAACCTCCGCTCCGGGTGTGGACGCGGCCCCCTGCCCGGTGGTCAGCCGCCTCGTCCTATGTCCTCCGTGGCGACCCACTGCAGCCCTACCTCGGCTGCCTGCCTGCACCCCTCCTTCCCGCGCACCGGAGCGCAGGCCTGCTGCGACTGGGGATGCCGATTGGGATGCCGGTCCCGCACTGCTCCACTACAGGTGAGGAGCTGGGGGGCCGGTTACAGCATACCCTGTGCCCCCCCTGTTTGATGATCCAGTCCTGCCTTGCTCCTATCCCAACTGGCCCCTGACATTTTGCACCAGGGGGCCGTGCCTCCTCTGCAGCGGCGCAAGCTCCCCAGTGCAGCTCATACTTACCAGGGACCCCTCTGCCTGGGGACACCACTTCGGACCTAAGTGCAGCCTCAGACCTGGGGATCCCCACGGCAATGTCCTCCCCCACACTGGTCTCCACGCACTGGACACATCTGCCATACCAAGGGCGTGATCTGCTCTTCTCCTCTGGACTACGATCCTACGCCTGGGACACTGCATCAACTTCCCCAAGCCAGAGTGGGCGGTGGTGTGCCACCCGTATTCCTTGGCTGCGTCACTTGGGCCTCAAAGACTTGCTCCCTCCTTCATCTCGTGCCCTGCCCGGGCGGCTGGGGGTCCTGATATCACGCCGATCTTCTTCCTCATCTTGCCAGACGTCCTGGGCTGTATTGACCGCCATCACTGATACATACAGCTTGCGGTCCTCCTGTACCACCATGGTGGGTGACCCCTGCGGGCCGTGGAACAACCCACCTTACACTGTGCCCCATCTGGCCTGCTCCCCATCTGACCCATGGCGCCCCATCAGGATAGTCGATGAGATGATCCACCCTTAACAACATAACAGGCACCCCGAAACAAAGCAACCCAGTAAACTGCCTGCCGCTGACCCCCTTTACACTTGATCTGGCCTCCGGTGAGACGGTGAGCCCCCTTTCTCTGCCGCTTTGACACAGGCATCACCAAAGGACTATGAGGTCTCCGACCACATGCCCGCCGAGGTTGCCCAAGCCTACTCCATTGAACTCCTGCAATATGTCAAGCATTTCACGTGGCGCCAACAAGGGGGGAGCCATGGATAAATTTGCCAAGGCGGTTCCAAGACAGGAGCAGGGAGGGTCTGCTTTGAACCATGATGATCCGGATCCACTTCCTGATCCCCCACAGCCCGACTTGACAACACATAATGGAGACCATGGCAAAGTACCTTGCTTCATTCCACGAGAAGCTAGACAACATCAACGCAAGTGTGGCCTTAATGAGAAATAAACAAGACCAACACAAGACTAGGTTAACGGGGGCGGAGACCAGAATCGGGGTCAATGAGGACTAGGTGCACTCCCTCCAAAACACAGTCTCTGGTCTGGTGCGAGATATGAAACAAGTTAAGGCAAAATGCGATGATTTAGAGTCCAGATCTCGCAGAAACAACATCCGCATTGTGGGGGTTCCGGAGTCCGCCCTCAAAGGCAAAATGGAACAGGCTGTTGAAAACTTCCTCAGGGACCTTCTGGATAACCCCCAACTTTCACCGTTCTTCACGATCGAGCGTGCTCACCGGGCGCTGGCCCCTCGCCCTAAACCAGGCGACTTCCCCAGACCAATCACCGCCAAGGTCCTCAGCTACAGGGATAGGGACCACATTCTGCACCTTGCCCGCGAGAAGGGAGAACTAAGACAGGAGTCTCAGATTATCAGAATTTTCCCGGACTTCTCTGTTAGCGTACAATTCAACGGCGTGAAGAAGATGCTCAGGGAAAGAAAAATTGAATACGCCATGCTCTTCCCGGCACGCTTCAAGTTCACCCATCACAACAAACTGTACTTTTTCACAGTCCCAGACAAAGCAGTGAAGTATATTGAGACACATATTTCACTCTCTGATCATGTGGATGAACCAATAGACAACGATTGAGGTCATGAGAGCTGGCCACCGTCGGTGGGCCCCTCTGGGCATCACCACATACCCCGCCTAATCTCCCTTCTTGAAAAGAGGGATTCCTGCTGCACTGGTGCTGCCGCACTCTACTGCGACACTTCTGACAGTGCCTCCTCGCTCCCTCTTTAGCCATCGCTACAGCTCATGGACTTTTGCATCTTGTCCTTCATTTGCCAGTCACAACTCTACAAAATGCTTCCCTTGTACTTGTAATGTAACTTACCGCTATACTATATGTGGTGCATTTGCACCAACCTCTTACCTAAGTTAGGTAAACGGCAGTGGCAACCCCCGCTGCAGCTGCAATGCCAAGTTTGGCAGGTTATTACAATTGGTTTTGCCCCAGTTGGGCATATAGACAGGCGTTGCTTTGTTGGGTGTGGCACGCCTGCGTCTGGTTCTTGGGTGTGTACTACTGCACTGCTGGGTTGGGGTGGGCAGTGAGGGTGGGGGGGGTAAAGTAAAGTTGCGGATGTTATGTTAAAAATGGCAAGGAGACTGCGGCTGCCAGAGTGGGGGGGTGCGTCAGCACATCAACAGCTGTTACATGGTCCATAAGCGATAACGCACGTTGCTGGGATGCCTTATAAAACTGTAAAATGGCTGTTAGACTAATGACGTGGAACATCCGGGGGCTAAGCAACTTCACAAAGGCCCGTAGGATAAACACGTACGCCCAGAGGCATGGGATCAAAATACTTCTCCTACAAAAACCCACGCTCTTGGCCACCTCTCATCCTCCCTGGCACCAGCATGGGGTGCCAACAAATTTTCCACTACCTACTCCTCTCAGTCCAGGGTAGTCCTAACCCTGATCTACAAGTCAGTGGAATTCTCCTTGCGCACAAGCCACATAGAACCTGGGGGTAGATAAGTGATTGTCCACTGCCTGCTAGCCAACAAAGAGTGTCTATTGGTAAACACATACGCTCCAAATACAGATGCCCCCGAATTTTTTGATGACGTAAATGCCCTGCTCATGAGATATATTGGGGTCCCAATCATTTAGGGGGGGACATGAACCTTATTCTAGATAACGTGTTAGACAGATCGGGCACCGCTAACAGAGCTATATCCAAAGCCGCCCATCGGTTCCACGCACACATCGCCTCTGCTGGCCTATGCGATGTCTGGAGAAAGCTTCACCCACTCACTAGGGATTACACTTTCTATTCCTCTGTGCATGATAGCCACTCTAGAATTGACCTATCCCTCATGTCAACTGGGCTAATATGGAAAACCTCAGATATGCAGATATTACCATGCACACTTTCGGATCATTCCCCGGTGATGCTGGAGATTACACTGAGACCCGCCCTCCCTCATCATCCCACCTGGCGCTTCAAATCAGAGGCACTAAATGACATAGGGCCTCATTACACGGTAGGCAGTAACCATGGCGCTAATAGCGCCATGGTTGCCGCCGGTATTTTACCGTGTCCGCCTTGGTGGATGGCGGAATTACCGCCCTACTCCAAGGTGAGCGGGGGCGGTAATTCCCCATTCACCAAGGCACTTCCCCATTCCCATTTTTGCCCCCATAGGGCATAATGGGAATGGGGAAGGCGCTAATTACGGTACCGCAAATTGGGGTACCGTAATTACCACCAAGGTCCCTTTGCGGCACCCTTCTTTAATGGCTGGTAAAACCAGCCGTTAAGGTCGGGTCCCGCAAAGGGAACTCGTAGTAAGGCGGTAAGGGTTTACCGGTATCGGTGCCCTTACCGGTACCGGTAAACCCTTACCGCCTACCGTGTAATGAAGCCCATAGTCTGTAAAGCTGATATTCTTGCCGACATTAACTCGTTCTTCGATAGCAACAAGCGTCACGACACATCCGATGGGACCCGGTGGGAGGCATTCAAAGTTTTTATCAGAGGGATGTGTATCTCTAGGGAAGCAGGGGTCCTGAAAGACATAATAAATTCGCTACAACGCTCCGAGACTAAACTCAAGGAATTTGAGCGAGAATACATCTCCGCCCCCTCCCCATCCAAGTTGGCACAGATAAGGTCGGAATTGGAATCCTTTGAGTCGCATGCCCTCATGGAGGTGCGCTACTATGCCTGGCCCATTGCGGCACAGAAATATGGTGAGGGAGAAAGGCCGGGTCGAACCCTGGCCAGACTAGCCCATATCGAGGGAGGTAGAACCCGAATCGACAGTATCAGGGATGAGAGCAGCGTGCAGCACTGGTCTGATCAACTCATTCTGGAGACCTTTGCGGAATTCTACGCAGCCCTTTACGGTCCACAGCGTGAGCACAACTCACAGGACCTGAATCTCTTGCTGGACCAAATCACCATGGCCTATATATCCTGTTCCACTAAAGAGCAACTGGACGCTCCCATTACCCCCGAGGAGATAGCCGAGGCCATTTCGGCCCTCCCTAAGGGCAAGGCTCCCGGCCCGGACGGCCTCACCTCTGAATTTTATCAAGAGCATGTAGCCCTATTGACCCCGCGCCTACATGAAGTCTGGACTGAATCGCTCCGTCTAGCCACTCTCCCTCCATCCCTACACGAGGCCATCATAACCGTGCTACCCAAGCCGGGCAAACCCCCGGATGAATGTGGCTCCTATAGACCCCTTTCCCTCATAAATACAGACACCAAAATATTCGCCAAGATAATCGCAAACAGATTCCTCCCCATCATGCCACACCTGGTGCACCCATACCAAAGCGGCTTCGTCCCTGCCCGCTCCACTACCCTAAATATCCATCGACTGTTTAACATCATGTCCAGAATCAACACTAAAGCTAACGCGGTTGCGGTCACACTAGATGCCCAAAAGGCATTTGATATGGTCTCCTGAAAAAATATATGTGGGCTGTACTGGAGAAAATGGGAATCGGCCCACATGCTATCCAACATCAGGCTGCTGTATACAAATCCAGTGGCCAGAGTCCTGGTTAACTCCCTTACATCGGCTCCCTTTGCGCTTCACAGGGGTACGCGCCAGGGGTGCCCATTCTCCCCCATATTATTTGCGTTGGCCATTGAGCCTATGGCAGACAGGGTAAGGGACAAACATACCCGCAAGGGAATACGACTGTGTGACACACCCAAAATCATATCACTATATGTGGATGATGTACTCCTATACGTCAGAGACCCTTCCGCCCATTTAGACCCGATCATCCGCGAGATAACAAAGATTGGTACATTCTCGGGATTCACTGTAAATTACACCAAGTCTGAAATATTCCCCTCACTGCTGCAACCCCCCAACCGACATGCGAATTCCCACTCCGGTGATCCCCAGGAGGCATCAAATATCTCGGGGTCCAAGTATCCCTATCAAGATCCTCCTTACTGGCTGCCAACTGTATCACCACCGCGCAATATGCAGAGTCCAAGATGTCAAGGTGGCGTAAACTCCCCCTGTCCCTCTCGGGAAGACTGTCCCTAATCAAAATGAAAATAGTCCCAAAGCTTTTATAGATATTCGCTAACGTCCCGCTCTGGCCTGGGAAGCAATATTTCACAAACTTGCACGCTGAGTGCGCACAGTTCCTGTGGCACTCCGGGGCCATCCGCAGGAAGTGGCAACACAAGACTCTACCCTATGAGAAGAGGGGATTCAACACCCCGAAGCCCACTCGATACTCGATCGCCGCACAAGCCCAGCACGCAACATACTGGTATAAATATCTGGACCCTCCCCCCCATGTCAAACTGGAAATCCTCGCAAGTGAGGAAGTGAATGGTATGTCCCTGATCCTTTACCATTGGTACCAAACCGACGCCCCGGCTGATCCAGTTGCCACCACGATCATGGCATGGAGGTCAATCCTGCAATCCCACCCTGAATGCCACCCATACTACAAGTGGCTGCCCATATGGTTATTCCCAGGCCTCGCCCCCACACAGGACAAACTTCTCATGCGACATTGGCTGGACCCAGGGTATCGGGCGCTCTCCGACCTGTTCCCTGAAGGGAAATGAATCACCCCACAGACATGGCGACCGGGGCACTCCAAATCAGCACTGGAGTTACTACAATACTTTAGACTTAGAGCGGCAATTCATGAAATGTGGCCCTCATACGCAGATGAACCCCATGAGTCCCCTGAGATCTGCTATGTAGCTAACTCTGCAGGAAGTAAGGGCATAACATCTGCCCTATATAAACTACTGATGGCAAAATCGGCAGAACCATCCCACAAACTCTGGGAGCAATGAACTGGGGTTGGCAATTACTGATACCATGTGGGCGAAAATGTGCATGCATACACGTAAGGTCTCCCTCAACTCCAGATTCAGATGCATGCAATATAAGCTCCTTAACTGCCTGTATTACACCCCTCACAGGGTGGGGAAATTCACATACAACCAACCCCACGTGTGCCCGAGACGCAGCTCCGTGGAAGCTGACCATACTCATATGTTCTGGTCCTGTAGGGCATTGACCCCATTCTGGGATGCTGTGCTGGAAGCCCTCTCGGAAATGGTGGGGTTCCAGATTGGTCCCGACCCCCTTGCTGTGTTGTTTGGGCTATGGGAGGGAACTGGGGTGAAGAAAGTCGCCAAATTTTGTAATGTTGGGGCCATATTGGCTAAAAGATGTATCCTACAGTGTCACTCCCCCCCTTCATTTGAGATGTGATTAAAGGCCCTCACTTGGACGCAAATGTGTGAGGAGGACTACATCAATTCCCTACCTGCGAATGCCCGCCCCAAAAATGTGTGGACAGAGTTTTGTAGTTATTTGAACAACAAAGTTGACTTAGAGCTTTTATCCTCGCCCTCGTCGGTGGAAGGGGCGGAAGTGCAACCAGCCCCGCTAAACTCAATACGCCCTCGGTTAACATGCCCATTTACAACTCATGCATTGCTTGTTCTAAATGTTTTAAATGTGAAATGCTAAGTGCCGATGTGATGTGTTCTGCACCTGCTACTGTTCCTTGCCAATAAAGAAAAGTTTAGATATAATTATGCTCATGTTGTTCTATTTAATGTTTTGCACAGAGAATTATATAATACTTTCTTCGTTAGGTGTTTTTACTCTCCTGTACTGACCATGTTTCTTAGGTACAATGGTTTTTAGATGTGTAACCTGGAACATTAAGGGCTGTAATACCCCAATTAAGAGGTTTAAAATGATTTCTCAAATCAAAAAGCTAAACCCATCTATTGCTTTTATACAGGAAACCCACCTCTCTCTTACAGAAGGCACGAAA